>NC_140589.1:947609481-949077814 GCF_964204655.1 Triturus cristatus | reverse complement strand
GAAACAATACCCCTCTGATATTGGCCGTCTGGTCGGTGCAAATGAAGGCGTCCACCCATTTCTGAGTTTTTAACATTTCTTTTGTCTCTGTCTTAAGATGAGTTTCCTGGATGACAATGACCTGCGACGGGGATTCTCTCAGATATTGTAGAACTCTAGCTCTTCGTCCCCTCATGCGCAGGCCATTGACATTCCAGGACAGAATCTGGAGTATTGTCATGTTATTTTAGGATTAAAATTAGTATACACAGCCTTATCTCGGCGAAGACAAAGACATTAACAGAGTGACCTTCCAGCCTTCACATTGTTTCTATTCTTCAAGATCAATAATTCTGTCAGGATTGAGGCGAACGAGGTATTTTTATTTTTCATCCCCTGTGGTCCCCTTCCCCCCCCCTTCTCCCCTCCCTTGGGAAACCCTTCCCCCATTACTCTGGTCCGGTGTTGACGAGCTTTGCGTCCATGGGCTCCCCCCTCCCCTCTCTTCCTATTGTGTCTATGTGTTACCGAAGCCAACCCGTTGAAAAACCGTGGAGAACCAAAATCTCCCCCCCCTTTTTTTTCTACACATTGTTATTTTTAGGTCTCGCCTACGCAGTGCGCATGCGCTGTGTAGGCAAAAAGACCTTTTGCGATCGGTTTGGCTTTTCAGCCAAAACGTGCTAGTGTTCCATTACCATCAATGGCAATGCGTGCATGTGAGACGATCCACTTGCGGGAGCGCGCGCCGCCATATGGCAGCAATTATCTCTCCCGCAAGTGCTGGCCCCCCTCCTCTCCCCTGCTGCCAGACCTCCTCCTGCTGCCACGCGAGCTTGTTAAGGGTTCTTATCATCATTAGCCATGAGCAAGAGAAAAAGAAGAGCACACAAGTGCCTGGATGAAGGAAGTGAGTGTGTGTAATTGGTGGCACAGCAGGGCGCTGCTTACTTTTTCACAGAAGAATCTTCATTCCGTGTGATCTTCGGCAGACCTTTCTCGCGGTGCCGCTGCCGCGGATGTTGCAACTTGCTTCCACGGTACTTGTTCCGCCCTGGGCCCGTTCCACATCATTTAAAGCTCTGTACACATTATTTGATGAGATTCGCTGAAGCCCGAGGGGAACCATGACATTGTCTGGCCAGATCCCATCACTCGGCGCTGTGGGAGGCTTCAGCCTGTGTGTGTGTTTGGGGGTGGGGGGAGATAGCGGGCTCAATTTGGAACAATGGGCTGTCGGACAGATTAGCAAATGGCCGGCACCCGAAACCGGACGCTCCCACCTCCCAGGTGAATCTAACTTTATTCAGCTCCGCCATGAGTGCGGTGAGTAAATGTTTACGAGCGCTCATCTTACAGCGCCGGGAACCCCGGTACTAAGGCCCCGCCCCCTTCACTGTGGAATCCGTCTATTCTATTTTGGCTATATGGACCAGCTTCAGCGAATTCATTTATTTGACTCCTAGATATTACTTTCACACATCCCATGAGCGCATTGATTTAGGCTCATAAAAAGGCATTCAATATTTTGTGATTACAATTAATTGTAAAGGAAGTCATATAAATTTTACATATCCGATGAGTGCCTTGAGTTAGGTTCATAAAAAGGCATTCAATATTTTAGGATTACAAGTGTAAAGTCCGTTATGCTGCAAAGGTAAAAGTTAAGTAGGGTGGGGGCAGAGCCAGCCATGTTTCAGGGTCTGCTGGGCTTGGAAAGACCCGAGGTTGACAAACAGTGCGGGATCAGCTTCGAATCTCGACGTCCGCTCAACATCCTATGATTCTGGTCAAATCACTTAATTGAATTAAGTTAATTCCCCTGTCCCTTTTAAAAACGGATGTGGCCTTCAGGTCGAGTTCGCACTGTATAAAACTGTGAAAATAAATAAAAGACATTTTTTGGGTCAGACTTATGTTAATGGATATTTATGGAGAGCTGCATTTGGTAACAGCCTGGTCTCTGTGCGCAGACATTTTTAGGTCTCGCTGAGTCCAGCGCATGCGCTGGCTCAGAGAGACATTTTGTACGTGAGTTTTCAAAGTGCTGCTGGCTGGCCTAGCGCTTGCGTTCATGTGACCGTGAACGCGCTTACCGCTGGCCTTCAGCAGCACTTTGAAAACTCGTGCGTCATCGCGATCACTTTTGCGATGACGCACGCTTTCAATGCTTGTTTACTCTCTGTTACATTTCTCCATTTGGTGCTTATTGCTTAACAGACACAGTAACAGAAGCTTGCCTGCTTCCTCCTCCTCCCGAGGGATATTGTCCCTCCTCTACGCCCCACCCTGCCGCACCCTGTGTACAAGAGGCGAATGGACGCGACGAGGGCTCAGAGACAGAGAGCGCTGCCGAGCCCTAAACCGCCCTCGGAGCCTGACAGCAACGCCTGACACTCACCTCGCCTGACACCCGACACCGCCCCGCGCCAACATGCCCAAGTGCCCAAACTGTGCCAAGGAGGTGTACTTTGGTAAGGAGTCTTCGCTCAGCCTCCACCTGGCAGTACGGGCTGAACCCTGTGCACACAGGCAGCCTCCTCGCGGCAGAGCAGTAGTGAGTGATGGGAGCGCGCGTGCCTGGCCCACCTGCCTGGCACTGGGCCCCCAAGCTACTGCCGTCTGCTGCCATCCCACCAGCTCTGCATGACGTTACGGGCTCTGGAGTGTGTCTGTTCCAGTGTCACTTATCTGGCACTGCTGCTAGGCACTTCATGTGCCATGCTCTCTGGGCATTACTTGTTTTCTGTTTTCTGGGTGGCACTGCCCTTTGGCCACTGCTTGTGTTTCTGTTTCCTGGGTTGCACTGCCGGTTGGCTACTGCATGTGTTTCTGTTAAATGTTTGGCCCTGTGTACTGCATCTATTTACGTTTACTTGAGCACTGCTGCCAGCAGCCCTTTCACTGGCACTGGATGGTTTTACAGTGCCTGGATTCTGCATATTATTGCGTCACCTACCTGTCACTGTCACTGTGCACTGCAGTGTTTCTGTTTCCCCGTTGGCGTTGTCCATTGGTAATGCATGTGTAGCTGTTTCCTCACTGGCACTGCTCTTGGGCATGGCACGTCTTTCTGTTTCTTTTCTGGAATTGTCCCTTGGCACTGCTCGTGCATTGGTGTCCTGGATGTCACTGCACCGTGGCACGGATTCTTGTGCCAGTCTTTCCTTGCTGGCACTGCCCCTGTGCATTGCATGTCTTTCTGGTAAATAGTTGGCACTGCCCATGGCTGCTGTGTGTGTTTTGTTTCCTGCCTGGTACTGCACATGTTTATCTGAAATATCTGGCACTGTCCCTGGGCACTGTGTGTGTTTCTTTTTGCATATGTTTCTTTTAAATATGTGGCACTGCCACTCTGCACTACATGTGCACTGGCACCTTGCACGGCATGAGTAACTGTATTATGTTAACTCTCAGGCAACTCTCAAGGGACTTTCTGTGATCCTGCTACCTGTCTGGCACTGTCTCTGGGCACTGCAAGTTTTTCTACATTTGCTATTATCTGATCCTGGCCTGGGCCCATGCTGTTTGTGTTACCTACCTGGCACAGCCTTTGGGCGCTGCATGTGCGCCTGCTGCCTGCCTGCCACCGCCCTTCGTGTTCTGCTGCTATTACTCGTGTGGCACTGCCTCAAGGCACTGCATGCGTTTGGTACCCGAAATGCACTGCCTGGGCCTGCTTGTGTTTCTTCTTGCTATCAACCTGGCACTGATCTTGGGATGTGCAGATTCTGTGTGTGCGGAACGTGAACAGTGAATGTATTCATGTTTCCTATCGGACACTGCCCCCTGGGCATCAATGGTCTTCATATATGACACCCAGTGCCCCAAGAGACCTTTACTATACTCTGCTTTACTTACCCAATTGGCTCCTCTCCATGTCTTTTAGTTACTTTGCTGGCACTGAACGTGGTCCTCTTCTTGCTGTCAAACATGTACATTATACATTGGAGCAGTGCACGCGCTGTCCAGGTGTACTGTTACCATCTGCCCCTACGGTGATCCTCTGTTGCATGCATGGCACTGCCACCACCCGAGAGGGAGTGGTCTTTTGATACTTGCCTGGCACTAGCCCCAGAAGACATATTGTGTTCCTGGTTTTGAGCATTGCATGTTCATCTGTACCTGCCTGGCACTGTCTATGGCGAGTCAATCAATTTTTTACGTTACCTGGCAGTGTCCCTTGGCACAACATTCTATATTCTCTTACCTACACAGCCTTACTTCCTGGCCTGTTCTTTCATTCCCTGCCTGGCACTGCCCCTGGGCATTGGATGTTCATCTGTTAACTACCTGCCGTCGCTCTTGGGCATTGCATGTTCTCCTCTAATTGGAAAGTTGTGCCCTGGGCACCGCATGTTATTCAGTTACCTGCCGTGCTGGGTATTGTACAATGATGCACAGAACTGCCCCCTCCCCCCTTTAGTATAATGGCCCTCCCCACCCTCGTTAATTTCCAGTAGAGTATAATGTTGTTTCTCTGTTGACATTGTTTTACCAGAGACATTAATAAGCTGTAGTTGCCTTTATTTGTTTCTGCAGACTGCACACATTTCTTGACATATTTACCGAGGGTGTGGAGTGTTCATTGCATAGTGGCGGTGTTGTTCTAGTTAGGTTAGTGTTTCCATAGAAAGAGCATTTCTTGTTTTGCTGATAACTTTGGTGCAGTTTCACAAATTTGCACAAACTTTCCCCCCCCCTGCACCCCCACCCCCCCAAAAAAGTTCATCCACCTCAGCTCTTTCTTGGAATGTTTTGAGATGATCTGGCAAGTGAGGGCCAAGAAAATGGGTCACAAAATGTTGAGTTCTCATGTTAATTCCCATAGGAAAATGTGCTCTTCCATACAGAAAAAAATGGTGAAATTGAAATGACACCAAAGTTGGCAGAAATCTAGAACTTTACTCATAAAGTGTGTTTTTTGTTATTTGGTGTAAATTTGTTTAGCTGTTTTAGAAATTTGCATTTAAAGCTGTGCTCGAGGTGGTCATGAAGAGGTAAAAAGTTAAATATATCTGGAAGATTGGTTCTGTGGAAGTCCCTTGGTACCATGAATTAAACATATAAGGCCCTGTGATAGGACAAGGGAGCTTTTTCTCCTGTCAGTCATTTCAGTACTGTGGGGCCGTGTGCAGCAGAGGTTGGCCTCAGACCATGGCCTATGACTAGGACCTGAGGCCACCCTGCTGAGAGCAGAAAAATCCTCTGCTGTGCACGACGTTTGGCCTGGCCCCCTGGCCATGCTTCCAACACCAGAATGAGCTACACCAACTCTAAGTGGGACACCAACACGTTCTACTTTATTCAATCAATTAAAGATTTATAAAGAGCGACAAATCACCTGTGAGGGTCTCAAGGCGCTAGAATGGCTAGTTGCTTGGTGGTTATCTGCAATCTTCAAATTGTCAAAATCTTCAGCAAAGTTCTGAAGTTGAACATCCACGCCATATGAACGCCCTCACTACATAATTTGCCAATAGCACTCTGTGACAACTATTTCAAGGGGCCCCATTTCCATACTTCCACTGGGGGATCATCTATTGTCAGCATCAACTCAGGCCTTTCTCACACACATTTGGGAACAGGCTTTGGCATTAAGCCAAAACCTGCTCACAATTATACCACTACAACCTACATTAGGTGCACTCTCCTTATCTTGAAATTACAAGGAGTGATACTTGCATCCCAAACTTCTGTGATGTAACTTTCACCATATGCAACCACACTTGTCTCCAAGACTGCCTCAAAATGTCATAACTGCATGCAGGCGATTGCAGCCTGGATGGCATCAAACTGCCTCAAACTTAAAGCAGAAAAAAACAAGGTTATATTATTCGGAAATACTGCCAACCTTTGGACACCGGACTGGTGGCCGACTACCATGGGTGGGCCTCCCGTTCCGGTGGAAAAGGCAAACAAGCATTGGCATAGCCAATAGGTCTCGCCTTTGGGACCTTATAAGTGTTTAGCCATGCAACAGTTGCATAACTAAATGCTTATAAGGTCCCAAAAGCGAGACCTATTGGCTATGCCAATGCTTGTTTTCAATGGGGTTGTGGTTGTCACCCTTCCACCATGCACCGGTACTTAACCCCTTCCTTCCTTTGTTTCCCTGAATGCATGGGACAAGCGTTCCCTGTATTACACAGAAGTGTGCTGTTAAGGGGTGTGCTCTTGTGAAGTGGATAGAGCTTTTATGAATGCAAATTACATTGCAGGTAAAATTTACTTTATATCCACTCCGAAAGCCATAGGTTTTCAGATTGTACACAGGTTAGCAGCGGAGGTTAGGTCACTAATACGGCTGTAATTCTTGTTTAACTTTGAAACTGAGCACGGCCCTGCTTCATGGACACCGCGCTTGGTTTATTTATATATTTTTTAACTTTAACACTGAGCGCAGCAACCGTTTCAAGGACACCGCGCTCAGTGTTAAAGTTAACGAATATATAAAGAAACCGAGCACTGTGTCCATGAAGCGGCGCCACGCTCAGTTTTAAACTTATGCAAAAACAACAGTTGATGGACAGAATGCAGAACAATGTCATACATTCACCCCAGTACAGAGATCTGGGCCTAAATCCATCGTTTTTTTGCTCACCATGCCATTCCAGTTTGAACCCAGCTATACGCAAATCAGTCTTGACCCTGTGCCTCATGGGAACAGTCCAGCCCGAACTGCCAAGCCAGGTCCTCCCTGGACTGGAAACAAGCATCCTAGGACCGGTTTCGGGGTTTCACCCCTCTTCAGCCAGGATAGCTTGATTCCAGTGGTATGGAGAGCATGGGACTCACGTCTGAGCATACCCGTCCTACTCGGGGTGACAAATGCAAAAACAACAGTTGATGGACAGAATGCAGAACAATGTCATACATTCACCCCAGTACAGAGATCTGGGCCTAAATCCATCGTGAGGCACAGGGTCAGAGTGATTTGCATATGGCCATGTCTGAGCTGGGGTGGTGGAGTGAGCTAAAGAATGATGATGGAATAAACCCAGATCAGTTGACTGGGGGTGAGTGTTTGATTTGCTCAAACGCTCTGTCCATCATCCCCTTTGGTATCGCTTTGTTCGCCCTAAGTTGGCAGGGTATGCTCAGACGTGGGTCCCTTGCTCACTTTGCCACTGGATTCAAGATAGCCTGGCTGACGAGGCTTATGAACCCGAAACCGGTCTTAGGATGCTTGTTTCCGGTCCAGGGAAGACATGGCTTGGCAGTTCGGGCTGGAATGTTCCCATGAGGCAAAGAGTCAGACTGCTTTGCATATGGCCATGTCTGAACTGGGGTGGTGGAGTGAGCTAAAGAATGATGATGGATTAAACCCAGATCAGTTGACTGGGGGTGAGTGTTTGATTTGCTCAAACGCTCCGTCCATCATCCCCTTTGGTATCGCTTTGTTCGCCCTAAGTTGGCAGGGTATGCCCAGACATGGGTCCCTTGCTCACTTTACCACTGTATTCAAGATAGCCTGGATGACGAGGGTTATGAACCCGAAACCGGTCCCAGGATGCTTGTTTCCGGTCCAGGGAAGACATGGCTTGGCAGTTCGGGCTGGACTGTTCCCATGAGGCACAGGGTCAGACTGATTTGCATATGGCCATATCTGAACTGGGGTGGTGGAGTGAGCTAAAGAATGATGATGGATTAAACCCAGATCAGTTGACTGGGGGTGAGTGTTTGATTTGTTCAAACGCTCCATCCATCATCCCCTTTGGTATCGCTTTGTTCGCCCTAAGTTGGCAGGGTATGCCCAGACGTGGGTCCCTTGCTTACTTTACCACTGGATTCAAGATAGCCTGGCTGACGAGGGTTATGAACCCGAAACCGGTCCCAGGGTGCTTGTTTCCGGTCCAGGGAAGACATGGCTTGGCAGTTCAGGCTGGACTGTTCCCATGAGGCACAGGGTCAGACTGATTTGCATATGGCCATGTCTGAACTGGGGTGGTGGAGTGAGCTAAAGAATGATGATGGATTAAAACCAGATCAGTTGACTGGGGGTGAGTGTTTGATTTGCTCAAATGCTCCGTCCATCATCCCCTTTGGTATCACAGTTTTAAACTTAAGCATGTGCAATGCAATCGGACCAATTGCATTGCAAATGCTTGTTTGTCTACTCTTCGTTCTCGGGTGGTTTGAAGTTCAGCTGGGGAGTGGGGATAACATCAGGCTCCCCTGGTGGTGGCTTCTCTGATATGGACACCCTCAGTGTGAGCACATTAACACCACAGGGTGCAGCGTTGCCTGGTCACCAGCAGGGCATAGGCAAAACAGGCGTGTGGCAGATGGACTGTGCAGAGGGGCTGGGAGGGTGACTGGTGGCGGTGAGCGTGGGCTGCTCTGTGGGCCTGTACTCCAGGGGAGTGTGGAAGGTGTGACTTCAAAATACACCGCTCTGCAGCAGCTGCCTGTCCTGCCTACTGGGGAGGAAGCTCTTGAGGTTCACACAGAGCTCCGGATCGGGACGATAACCCGCTGAGTGGTGTTGGTCCGATAAAACCTATGACGTGCAGGTTACACGCATATCTCTGCTGTTGACACATCAACCGACTGAACTATGCCACCGGCAAGACACTGTCACTGGGCAGGTCTCGGAGTCGGATCCCTCATCCCTAGGGGCATTCCTTGCCCCCCCCGGTCCTCCCATCCCCCTGGTCAGCTGACGAGGGTGATCAAAGCCCTTGCGGCCCCCCCCACTACCCTCCAACCACGAGGGCGGGCAGAGGCGGAGCCTGGACACAGCTTTATGGAAGCAGCCTGAACTGAGTCTTGGAAAAGAGTTAAAATGAAGCCAGCCTGCAACTTGTGAGCTTTGCTGTGTACAGGACTGGCCCTTGTAGTGAAGAATGCTAATTATATACGTACAATGCTAAGTTGGCACAACCGCGTTAGATGTTAGAAAGCCATCTTGCCACTTTTGCTGCATTTGCACACGACACTGTAGTTACATGTTATTAATTGAGAAATGCTTGCTCGCCTTTGCTTCACATGAGAACTGTCTGTTGTGTACATCCCTAACAGTGAGCAGCGACTTTGGTCTGAACATTGTGTAAAGAAACAGTCTGGGTCGCTAGACGGTGCATGTTGTTGGGTTCAGGTTGATCGGCCCACTATTTAGCCATAACACGCACGCAGCCGCAAATACCTGAAAGTCGAGTGCTTTTAATATTGCAGTGCTGCATGCTTTAGACACATTCGGAAGAAGAGCTTTCCAAGGAGCAGAGTCTAGCTGATCCTGTGATGTGATCTTTACGGTATGTTATGTTATGTTATGTTATGTTATAATGTGTTTATATAGCGCACGGCTACTCCAAAAGAGTGTCCCGGCGCTTTCCACATGCAGCTCAGTGTAAAATAACACAACAGATAAATAACAAAGCAGAAGGCAACAAGGGGAAAAGAAACCTAAAGGTTAAAAAGCCAGGTCTTCAGGCTCTTCCTGAACTGCAGCAAATTAGCAGTGCTGCGTAGAACCAACGGGAGCGAATTCCAAAGCTGGGGAGCCTTAAAGCTAAAAGAGCGCCCCCCAGTGCGCGCCTTCCTCACCCGCGGAACCACGGCCATGAAAAGAGAATCTGACCGCAGTGAACGGGCTGGACGGTAAAAAGACAACCTCCGTTGCAAATATCTTGCGCCAGAGCCAAAAAGTGCTTTGTGCATCAGCGTCAAGGATTTAAACATAATCCACTTCCGGATAGGCAGCCAGTGGAGCGTCTGCAGCAGCCCAGATACTCGCGCTCGCCTGTGAAGGCCAAAAATGGCACGAGCAGCAGAGTTCTGCGCCACCTGCAGGCGCTGGACCAAATAATCCGGGAGACCAAGGAAAAGGGCATTCGCGTAATCCAACCTGGATCCAATCAAAGCTTGCACAGTGATCCGCCTGTGCTCCACAGAAAGCAATGGTAAAAACTTGCGGAGCATCTTCAGAATGCCAAAACAGGTACCCGCCAAGCCAAGAACATGCGCTCTCAACAAAAGTTTATTGTCCAGCTTAACTCCCAAGTTTTTGGCAACCAGCGATGACTGTGCAGGAGGGCACATGTCCGACGGCCACCAATCCTGCCACTCCAGGTCGGTGGCACAGCCGAAGAATAAAACCTACGAATTACTGGAATTGGCCTTCAGACTATTCTGTTGGAACCAGTCGAAGACCATCCCCAGGCACCCCCGAATGCTCTCTCCATCAAATGCCTGATCTTTTCCGCATGTGAAGAGGAGTTGCGTGTCATCTGCGTAAGACACGATCTGGGCCCCATGAGCCTCCGCCAAGGCCGCCAGGGGAGACATGAAGATGTTAAACAACGTCGGGCTCAACACAGAACCCTGTGGAACTCCGACTCCCAATGGCGGCATCTCGGTGGCACTCTGGGAAACCCAGATCGTCTGGCGGCGGCCCTCAAGAAAAGATGTAAACCATTTGAACACCGTCCCCCTAAGGCCGATGGCATGGAGCCTGGCGAGGAGCGCCGCATGGGGGACGGTGTCAAAGGCCGCCGACAGGTCTAACATGACAAGCACGGCCTTGCCTCCAACATCCAGAGTCTCGCGAATAACCTCCGAGACCTCCAACAAAGCCGTTTCCGTACTTAAATTAGGACGGAATCCGGATTGGGATGGGTGAAGTAGATTGTTTGTTTCTAGAAAACCCGACAGGATGCCATGCACATGTTTCTCTGTAATCTTCGCCAGAGCCGGAAGAAGAGAAATTGGCCTGTAGTTGGCCAGGACCTCGACATCCAAACCGGGCTTTTTCAGGAGGGGGATCACCATCGCCCTTTTCCAGGTGCGTGGGACACTCCCCTCCCTCAAGGAGGCATTAATAAGAGAATTAACCAGTGGATTCACCACCGCTGCCATCCTAGCCAAAAATTTGGCAGGGCAGGGGTCTAGCGGCGAACCCGATTTCAAGCTGGCCAACAGCAACAGGGACGCATCGCTGGAAACAGATGAAAAATCCGACAGCACAGCAACAGGCGTGGGCGGTGGAACGCGTCCGTCCCCAGAGCCGCAACACCCCTCCTCCGACCTGTCCAAGAAAGAGGCCTGAATCGCCTTAATCTTATCTGTAAAAAAACTGGCAAGATCACGCGCCCACAAGTCAGGTGAAACTGGTAGGGGCAGGTTGGAGCTGGGGGTCGTGAACTCCTTCTCTAGTTCCCCATTCAAGCCTAGAGACCGTTTATTAGTCTAATAATAATAATATTAGTTTACTAGCGAAAGGAAGGTGGCTGTCATCCACTGTCATTTTATTATGATTACTCCTTTCATTTCCTATGGCATTGTAACTATGCTGATGGTTTTGATCTTAATCATTTTCCTGCTTATGTTAGCCAAAGTACTGCATCTTAGGACACGAGGTTTATAAAATAAACTCTTTAAACTTTACCGTGTCTCAGTTTATTCTGTTGTGGACTGATATGAGAATAATTACGAACAGGTATTTCTGATTCCCACCATTCCTGAGAATACACTAAGTCGCTTGTTCTGGGTTGTCTATACATTGGGACCGCCGAGATAAAACTCGGATAACGAATGGGACACTGATGCTGGTCGGATAAGGGGTTCTGGGTTCTGAGGTGAGTTTTTGGTACACCACAATTCACTGAGGTCCTGGTTTCCTGTGCATAGTTCTGTGCATAAGCAGAATCCCTGTGCTGAACATGTCACTTCCCCTCCTCTCTCTGAACTCTCGCCCTCTCTCCTCTTGTATCTCTCCACCCTCTTTCCTCACCCAGCCTGTCTCTCGCTTGGGTTCAATAGATTTATCTCAATCTTTTTATTTTATACATACTTTTTGTTCGATACCACTCTCCTTTCTGCTCTTTTCCACACCACCCTCTAGTTTTCTTCACGGCTCGCCACATTTAATCTTTCTCAAAAAACGTAACTCAAAAATATAGATAACGGAAAGACTGCTGCCTTGCACGTGTCCCTGGTTGTAATAGGAAATGAATCAGGAGTAGTACTTGACATAGACCTTGTTTTTCGTGCGCTGGGGAGAAGCTGATCACAGACATCACAAACACTTTTGTTCCATTTGCGCTTTCTTGCTTTGGGGTCCTCGGCATAGCACAACTGTCTTCATGAACTATGGTAGTCAACTCCTTAAGAGACATATATAGTGTGGGATTTGGCTATGCCCAGAGCATTTTTTGACTCATGGTACTGGCTATCAGATGTATAATTTCGCCTTCTATGGAGTGCTGGTAACGCAAAATTGCAATGCACGAGGGGCCACTTTACATCTCAAAAATACACTGAATCATCTCTTACATGCTATTTATGCAGAAAACAATCCTCTTTTTAATATATTTTCGCTGCTGAATGCTTTTTTAAAAAGTTGTGGTCAGAAGTTATATTCAAGTTACACAGAAGTATATACACACAGGTGCACATGCATTGGCACATACGAGTCAGCTGCTTAAAAATAAAACCATCATTGGCAAAACAATCCATTAAGTCTGGATTCAGTGTGGTAATATATGGAAACAGAGGCATGCACATTAAAACAAGACCTATTGGCTTTGCTAGTACTTGCTGATTTTGCTGCACAGTTAGCCAAACAGGCATAGTGCATGTGGTGTCATGGACGCAAGGTTGAAGTACACTTGGTACTGCTGAAATATTTAGTTAGTTGAACATGGCTCATCCTAAATACACTTATGAGGGTTCACGCATGGTAGAGCTATTCCCCTACAGGTGTGGGCGTCACTCTCTTCTTCATGGGTCTGCCTCATCACTGGGAATTTCCTGTCTTGTCCTTAGTCCCTTGAGGAAGTAGTGTTGACCAGTCTCGGGTCTCTCAGGGAGTGGTACATTCTTGTTGACTAGACATTACCCAAACTGGGAGGTGGGCTAAGATCTTGATTCCTTTGTATATTTATGTATTCATACTTGTAAAGAATTACTGGCAGGAAGCATGATCGAAACAGGGTACCCAGAGATGAAAGTCTTTTAACAGAGGGTAAATTCTTATTGAGTCACTATTGTGTTCCACTGATTCACCTATATCAGTTGATGCCTGTTTTTAGGTTGAGCCTTGGCAGCGCATGCTCTGCTCTTCAAGACATGCTGTATTCAGGTATGGACTTGAAACTCCGCCCACTCTCCCCCCATATTTTTCATTGGCTTGTGTCATTGTCCTTTGTAGATGTTGGCTTCTGATTTATTGAAAGGCTTATTAGTCCCTTGTTAGTACCTGTCTGTCTTCTGTTGTTACCTCCCATTAGGACTGGCCTTTTACACGTGTCCTAACTCGGGAGCTTACATTATAAGTTTGGAGAACTATTTTATATCTTGATATAGACAGAACTCGCAGGATGCCAGCAATGGCAGCCGCTTATATGTATTCACAGTGTGCCATGCTCTCTTTCAGTGTGGCTGTCCCCCTGCACTCGCGGGACGCCGGCAATGGCGAGCGCTTCTATGTATAACCAGCGTGCCATGCGTGCTTTCACTGTGGCTGCCCCCCAGCACTTGTGGGATGCCAACACTGGCAGCTGCTTCTATGTATGACCAGAGCGCCATGCGCGCTTTCACTGTGGCAGTGCAATGGGTCTCACGTTTGCAGGAGTTTGAGGTATTTGGCATTGTAAATGACAGTGCCTTTTATTTATGTGTTGGTTTTTAAAACATAAATAAAAAGTATTGTCATTTACAGTCCCAATAGCTTAAGCTCTCGCAAATGTGAGACCTATTTCATTGCAAATGCTTGTTTTGTGATGCTTTTGCCTTCCCCACCTACTTCAAATTCCCTTCAAGATGTGTGCTGCATAGTGGGACCGGCCCAATGCACAGAACTTCTTATCCAATCAAAATCTGCATTTCAGTTAATGTACTTGCATCTACAGCATTTACAACCTGCTGCCTATACACAGTACATCCGAAAGATTACCGTTAGTATTCATGTATTCTGAATAAATGGGTGTATTTTCAAAACCACCACAACACTGATATTAGTAACAACAATCAAATGACATTGGAGTTAAACTATTCACTCTTCTGACATAACCATCATGGCTGCATAGTCAGAGATTGACAGTGTATTCCATTGATTGTTGGCAGCAAATGACCTTCACAAACAGTCTGCATGCATCTGCCAGTCAGGCCTAGGGGTCACTATTTTCAAGAGTTCCCACATGCACCAAGGTGGGGTGAATCGCAGAGCCTGTGTCAAACAGCATGTATATAAATCCACTTTCACACACAAAAATACATACCACAATCTCATCACCTTGAGATATGGGAGGAGGAAGGAGCCAGCAATCCAGTCATTCGTGATTAGAGATGCAGTAGTGTGCACACAGACAGACAGAATGACAGACGCAGAAACTCACCCAGTCATATTTCACAGGCAGCTAAACCCAGTGTTACTTCTCAGTAACGGACGGGGTGAATGAGGAACAGATATTCCACAGACAGGAAGCCCAAAGGTCAATTCTGGTTGCTGATAATAAGGGCCACATATTCAACAAGCATTTGCAATGCAATAGGTCTCGCATTTAAGCGAGTTTCAGCTATTGGCATTGTAAATGAAAATGCCTTTTATTTATGTTTTAAAAACGAAAACAAAAATAAAAGGCATTGTTATTTGCAATATCAGAAAACGCATGGCTAAACTTATAAGGTCCCAAATGCGAGACCTATTGGCTATGCCAATGCTTGTTTTTTCATTTTATATGTCCTTTTTTTCCTTCCCTTTTTTCAGGAGTTTTTTTTAATATAAATGCTTTGCGATCTTATACTATAACATAGACAAAGCATATAGCGAAGGAGACTCTATTCGTGTGTGCTCATCTTCTCTACCTCTGACCTCCAAGAAAAGAGAAGAGGCCAGAATACCTCTAAGTCCTTTTTGGGATCTCCTTATTGATAGTATCAAGCAGTTTGTCTGCCTCATGGGTCGATCTGATGTTGTACATCTTATTGTTGTACATAATTTTCAGGAAGGCCGGGAATTTAAGTTGTACCACTGCACCGACCTTCTTAAAGTTTTCCATTCTTTGACCAAGTTCCCACTGTCTTTCAAGTGTAGCTTTAGAAAGATCCGAACGCACCTCAAAGGAGAAGTCCCTACTTCTTAACGTCTTTGCCTTCAGTGCCAGATTCAAGATTTTCTCTTTGATATGGTAAGTGAGAAAATTAATAAGAATCTTCCTAGGTTTCGCCCTATTAGGGTTATGACGAAAAGGGTCCCTATGAATTCTCTGAAAATCTCTTTCTAAGAGCTCTGTTGATTCTTCGAGTAATAGGGCCTCCTTGAGCAAAGCGATCACAAAAGTCTTGATGTCTGCATATTCTTTACCTTCTGGAACATTCATAACCCGCAGATTGTTTTGGCGGGAATTATTTTCTAGTATCTCCATCCTGTCCCGCAAAGCAGCTTCGCCTCTCTGTAAATTTTGTATTTTTATCTCTGCTGACCCCAAACTCGTCTTAAGTTCCTTAACGGAGCTTTCTATGGATTCTGTCCTTGAGTTTAAAAGATCGACCTTCCTCTCCAAGGTCTCGCAAGCATTCCTTATCTCACTTTGATTGTCTGCAGAGACTGCAAAGCCCTGTTTTATATCTTCTTTTAATGAGGTAAATAATGCTTCAATCGAGGCCCCTGGAGAGCGGTTAGCGACATCCCCATTATTCTGAGCATCTGATTCAGCTCATTCCCCTAACTGTGGTTCAACCTGCTTCTCAAGAGCCACTGTATGTATCGTGGTAGATATGGTAGGTGTGATGGTGGCAGGTGTAACACACTGGCTGAGAGGGGCTCCATTAGATTCCATATTGACTGAGGAGTCCTCAATTGCAGAGCAAATATAGTGACGCTCAGAGCCCCCCATGTTTTGAAACAATCAAGACCGCCTGTTGCACCCTGAAAAAGGACCGTAATGATGGGGTGACTCTCACTTTATTATAGGTGGAGGCACTTTTTTCCTCCCACCTTTTATACTCCTTCCTTTCACTTGATAGTTCTGGAAGGCTGTGCTCTGGTTAGGGAATATAGTACCATCACCCTCGTATTCACCAAATCCTGACTACCTTCAGAGTGTGGCTCTAGTGGCTCTGCAATCCTGCTATCCTTTCCTTTAGCATTTGTTTTTAACAGGCCAGCCTCACTCTTCCTACGTTTTCCTCTCTTTTTTCCCCCCTCTTAATAGCGACCGTAACCAGGCTGACAGAATTGTGTGTCTCCACTTTTACCCCTAGATACTCTTGCTCCTCATTCAGAATTGCAAAGTGAGTTTCTGCCTCTTATGCGGGGGATATCACACTCTTACCGCCAGAGATGTTGCTAGACTCAGCCTTGGGAGGAAAAATACTCTGGGCAAACGGCACCAAGCTTCTTTCCTGGCTAAGCCCCGCTCTCTCCCCGGCACTGTCTGCAGCCGCCACAGCCGTCACAGCTCCTGCTCCTTCACCGCCAGCCGCCGACCCAAAGAACCGACTGATGCTGGCGCTGGGCTACTAACCCGGAGGAGACCGCGGGCCACCACTCTGTGGCTGCGTCTCAACTCCAGGGCGGCTCCGTACCAGCGTGGGAGGTGGAGTGGACGGGTCGGGCGCGAGTCACCAGATGGCTGAGTGAAAGGCCTGAAACAGATTCAGCCAGTAGCGAGGGAGACTCAAGAAAAATCCAAAAAAAAGTTAGGCTTTGTGAGCAGCTCCGTGGACCGCTCACTCCATCACTGGTAACACGCTGTAAAACATTACGAGGGGTGGAGGGTGCTTCTGGACACGCGCACCGCTCAACTAGCGGGAGCCATGTTTCCCCCTGGTCTTCTCGAGGCACTCTGTGATGATCATGTCAAATAAAATATATCCTGTTCCCTTCCCTGTACTTTAGTGCATAGTTTTTTTCCACTGTCTACTTATGGCAGATAGGATATAAGTTTTTAAATGTGTCATGTGTGACAGTATTTTCTTTGAAGTCAGGGTGAAGTCAGGGTGCAACTGAAAAGCAGTCAGAGAAGAGCAGGGTCATTGGAGTTAAAGTAAGACAATAAATTGTTCATTACAGTTGCCCCAGCTGAAGATTGCAGAGAGTACCAGACCCAACGCTAGCATGCTTCCATTAATGTTGTACAAGAATATTATTAATTATTCTGCATATATGCTTTACTAATTAATGAGAGGTAATTTTTCTGTTTACACACAAAATGACTGTTTAGTGTTTACTGTGATATCCTTTAAAAAAAACAAAAAAACCCCACTTTTATTCTGGTGGTATTCTGGCTTAATTCCTTGAAGTCCGTGCTTTATGTGATGTTTGTGTGGGGAAAACGTGGCCCTGTGATTAATCACATCAAAAATGCCACTTGCCTGAGTAGACCAGCAATGTTCTGCTTCTGTGCCACTACATAAATAAGTGTTTGCACTGAGCATTATTTACAATTTGTATTTTTCTTTCTTGCTATACCTGCTCCTGATGGTCTTCCATCATGGCAGGATATAGCTGCCCAGCTGTTGCCCTACTGGATGGAGGAAATCCAGGCTGAATATCACTAGCTGGTATCTCTGGTGGAAGAGGCACGTGCCACAGCTCCCAGTACGTCCAGCCTAACCACAGCACCTTCAACTTGGCCACACCATTACCAGAGCCTTTGGAAGACGGGATCCAACCCTTCTGCCCCCCTCCTCATCATTTTCCAGTGACAGCCTCCTCCATTGCATCCTATGGCAGCTGAAGCTGCTTCGCCATGAGGTGGTACGCATTCACACCCAGATAGATGTCTTTGAAAACCCGCCCCTCTTCTCTCCTCTTCTCCATTGGCTGGCCTCTTGAATACTGGTCAGCCATTGGAGAAGAGGTTCGTCTCTCCAAACAATCCCCGTCCTTTTGGGATTCGGGGGCGTGTGATTTTTGTCGATTTTTCTCTGGGCGTGTTTTTTTGAATACACGCCCACAAGACAGCATGTCTTGCTCACGCTGCCTACACGCGCCAGTCGGCTCTCTGATTGGTTGGCAACTACCAAATAAGCGCTGTGATTGGTGGACCTTGTCAACCAATCAGAGAGCCTACTGGCGTGTGCAGGCAGCGTGAGCAAGACACGCTGTAGACTCGCGTGGTGCGATGCAGGGCTGTATTCCGTGCTGCCAGGTGATTGCCACATGTAGTCTCTGGCAATCACTGTATTTCTCTTCTTCCGCTTTCAAAACTCGCACCTATGTCTTGAACGGGCAACGGTGTGTCATTATTTGTTAGTAAATTCTCTGCGAGAGAGAGCGGATTTTTTGCGGCGTTTCTGGTTTGGGCGACAAGATCACACACACAGTCATATCGCGCTTCACACTGACTTGTGACCCCGAGGCCACGGCTTGCCCTTGGATCGATGCTGCCTTCCCGGTGCTGGCACTGACTCCTATCTGGATAGAGTAGATAACGCATCCCTCAACTCGTTTCACCCAGGAGTGACCGAGCCCGGGGCAGGGAGGCCTCATGGCTCACGCTGAATTGGGCTGGACTTCGCCTGGTGGCAGCCGCTCCCCGGAGCTCTCTTAACCCGATCCCGGGTGCTGCGCGGCCGCAAAGCGGGGAGAGCTAGAGCGGGAAGAGCTGCGCGCGCCATGGAGCTCCGCGGGTTCCTGCTCTTGCTGCTGCACTGCTGGGCCCCTGCGGCTGCTGCCACAGGTAAAACAGAAAAAGAATAATAATCTAGGCCCTTGCTGTCCTCTGGCATCTCTTCAGGCCGAAATAATCTCTATACTACTGTTTACCGGGATTGCTTACATTATACGTTTCATTTCTATGGAAATACCGCTGTGCACCATTCTTCAAAATCTTTATCTCCGCTCTATGTAAGAACTCCTCCTAACCAAAGACACTTACCCTTCAAAGACGTTTTTTCTTTGCTTCATGCCTCTTTGTCCCTGCTTATACCTCAGGACCGCTCCCCCAGTTTATACCCTCTAATACGTCTACCCCTACTTCCTCCCTAGTACAACCACCCCACACATTACCCCACAACCTCTCCTGCTGCTTACACCCACCACATCTAGATATGCCATATTTCTACTGTTCCTGCCTGTACCCTAAAGCGTTTAGCCATGCCAGTACCCCGTACCTGTGCCACAGCTTCTGCCCTACTGCCTCTGCTCTTGCCTGTACCCTTTTACCTCTCATTCTGCCTTATACCGTAGCACCTCTGCTCTACCCTTACTCTACTACCAGTAGCCCTCCCAATGCACTACCACTTGCCCCACTACTTATACCCTAGTACCTGTGCCCCTCTGTCCACTAGTGTATTTCCTCTGCTTCTTCCCTTCTATCGCTCTGTGCCTTTATCCTAGCACCTCTGTCCCTACATTTACCTCTGCTCATACCCTCATACGTCTACTGTCTGACTCTGCACCATCTACACTTATACCTCACCAGGGCTCAAGTCTGTGGTCCACGCAGGTACACGGCGTCCCCCCACTCTTTTCAAAGGGTGGGCGCCATCCCCCCTGCCAAGACGCAGGCCCCACAGAAATAAGCTGAACGTGCCCCGGTGTAATTTTCAGACATCGGGACACGTTCAGCACGTGACGTCATGAGGTCATTTGCATATTGTCAGTCCCCCCAATTAATTTTATAGGACTTGTGCCCTGTACCTCACCTTTACCCAGCCAGGTACATCTACCCACTCAAATATCATGGTGCCCCTCCCCCAGAATCCCTCTCTATTCCCGAACACCTCTACACCTTCTTGTAGTAGATCTACTGCCACGGGTTCCAAGCATCTCTAGCGCTGCCTACTTTCTATTATCTTTCCCACCCTTTACGCATCACCCTTCTTCTCCTCACCGCTTTTCTTCTATTTCCTTTTGTGCCCTGGCCACTTTTCTAGTAATCAGTGCTTATTATCTGTCCTTTTTCAAGGACAACGTTTTCCTCATTTTGTAGTTTTCCGAACTGATGTAGCGCCGTCAGTCACCGCAGTTCTGTAATCAGTAGTGGCGCGTGACCCGTATGTTGGATGCCCCCAAGACAGAAGTCTACTTTTGAAGTTTGGGCTGGAGGTTCTATTCGTGGCCTCTGTGACTTGTAAACTGAACCCTTCCGTGTTGGATTCTTAGCTGCATATATGACTGCTAGACAGCCGAGGCTGCCATTTCTTCTCCTTGAGCGCCATGCAAGGCCAGAGATCTATTTTTATCAGTGAATTAATGAGTACTGTCAGAGGGGCCTTGGAACCCTTAGTATGAGCAAAGACCAAGGCCTGCCCATACACAACCTCTTAATATTTGCAGACAACTTGGGTCAGTAAAAGCAAAAGCTTTTATGGGCTATTTTTGTGGGTGTTCCAACATTTCTGATTGTTTCATATTCCCATTTTCTAGGAAATTAACTTGTCCATATATATATCTTTAAATGTTTTTGTTTGGTTTGGTTATTCTGTTTCATATCGAATAGACCATGTTGACTTTGGCCAGCCATGAATTATGATGTGTGGGTGGCTCTATTTGTGTGTGTGGCTCTGTGTGTGGGTGCAAATGCAATAGGTCTCGCATTTGAGAGTGATTGAGCTATTGACATTGTAAATAACAATGCCGTTTCTTTAACCCCTTCGACGCGCATGACAAAACGGTTCCGTCATGCACGTCGGTTGCGCTGTGCGCATGACAGAACCGTTCCGTCATGGCCCCGCCCGCGCACGGAATCTTCAGCGTGGCGCGGAAATCCGCGCCGCGCTGAAGAGGTTAAATGTTTTTTTTTAAAAACATAAACAAAAATAATGTCATGAGCAATGCCAATAGCTCTAACTTTAACAATGCTGAGACCATTGCATTGTAAATGCTTGTTTAATCTACTTTCTACTGGGAGGGACTTTTTTTGTAGTTGGAGAGGGTGGGAATTGGGAAGGGCAGTTGGGGCAATTTTGGACTTTTGGACTTATGTTGGACATTGGTTTGTGGTGATTCATTTATTTGTTTGGGAAGAAGGGTGGGTCTGTTTTGGGTAAAGAGGTGGGTTTTATTTGCCAAAAAATAAATGGGAATTTTTTATCTATAAGTCTTTTGTCCCTGCACTGCTTTTGGCACTGCCTGGTTTTATTTATTTGACAAAAAGCTGCCCTCTGAACAGTCACAGAACTGTACATTGACTTTCCCCCCTAGACTTTCCCTAGCTCAATCTGAAGGCCCTTGCCGTATAATTATTTATTTGCTAGGTTACTTACTTAACTTGTACCCAAACAATGCCCCTCTAAAAGAGTGAGAACAACACAGACTATTTCTGTCTTATTGGTGGAGGATCTTAACCTTTGCCACTTCTGCAGCACCAAGCCACTTATCAAAGTGTATAAATATACCAGTCAGTTCTATACCCTTGTCCTACTACCCTCCTCAACTACATTGACCACAAGGGTTGTATGCCTATGCCTACATTACCTACAAGTTACATACATTAAAAAAAACGTAATCTTCAGTAGAATTTAATAACTTAACTAGTTCACCTCACTTCTTAGTTTTCGTAACTGAATAGATGAAGCTATGACTGCTACCTCTCTGATTCTTCCATAACCTTTTTGCAGGATTTCCCAATGTGCTTTCTAAATGGTGGTGGTAGTAGTAGCAGGCCTGCGTGCTAACACGGAAGACATCACTAGCGAGGTCTCACTCCCACCTAGGTGAAGTACAACTGTAGGATTAATCAGAAGGATTATCCCTCACAAGCAACTAGACTGAAAGAAAACACAGAGTTAGTGGGTTATTTATTTTAAAACTTATCAAAGACTGAGACCAGACTACCACCATGAGACATAGAAGACCTGATATTAAAAGTAACAGGAGGAACTTCTGTGCAACTTAATTAATTTATGAAAACAATTCAAACTAAACTTACAAAATTCTCGATTCAAGAGGAGTGGATTCCTCAGGACAGAAGAAGGTTAAGTGTGTTAACAAAACAAAGACTAAATGATGATGTTGATGATTATTGTTATATTTAGCGATGTATCCCTGTTATGCATAGGTGGCTAAGTGGAGGTGGTGTGGGCTATTGCTTAGGTTTCCACCAGGCTGCCCCACCAAGTGTGTGATCCATTTATGGTATAAATTCATAAGTCACACCTCAATATATCACACAGCTTGGGCAAAGAGGGTTACAGGTTTGATAAATAGGTGGGAACAGGGAGTTTTGGAAAGATGTGACAAAGACAAACACTACCCAACAACAATATTCATCAGGGCAATGAGCAGCATATCATCATCATCAAATCTGTTGTGGAAGGAAAATAATTGAATGGCATCGCTCAGAAAAATTCATTGCAAACAGCCCTTCAGCCCCAGAGAACCAAGTTATATCTAAATTTTCAGTCATCTAGGTTTCAAAAATACAAATTATGGAGGAGTGAACCAAGGATGCTTGATTTTGGTCCCAGGAGGACCTGGCCTGGCAGTTTGGCTGGACTGTCTCCATGGGGAGCAGGGTCAACAATAAGCACTGCAGACTGATTTGCATATGACTAGGTCCAAACTCTCAGGTGACAGACCGCTCGCTCACTCCAGAGATGGGGACATGCTTGTTGCTATGGTTTCCCCACACCCGCCGCACGAAGGTCACTAGCAGGTTCTATGATCTGGGGCTGATATTAGCTAAGAGAGAATTGACCCTGCACTGGAAATCCAGGGGGGGGCCTAGCTATGTGCGGTGGAGGGCAGCGCTAGTGCGATGGGCGGGGGCGGAGGGTACACTCCGGGTGCAGATGGCTCTGAGGGGCGACGATGAGAAAGCGTTAGCGACGGCAAGGGCGTGGGAAGCGTTGGTAGTGGAGCTCCAGGGGCTGATGTCTGAGGTAGAGGAAGAAGGGAGCGCATCGGATCGGCAAGAGGCGAGGCGACCTGGGGATTGAGCTGGGAAGGGGAGGAGGGCGCCCCCCCCCCCAGACAACTACCAGAGGCCTGGATACGAGGGACGATTTGCTTATGTAGAGAGGAGGTGAGCAACTGCCATTGAACTCCAGGATCGGGGGGGCACATCAAGGGTGAAATGGGGGACAGGGGCGCACTGACATAGGGGTTGGAGGGGGGGGACGAGTTGGGATTGGGAGGGGGGCTGCTCTTACGGCACGTGGGAACCCGTGATGTAATGAACAGTTGTTGTTGATTTGGAAACTAATAAAAAATGTTTCAACAAAAAAAAAATGACTAGGTCCAAACTGGGATGGCATGGTGAGCAAAAGAGAGATGAATTTAACCCAGATCTCTTGACTGGGGGTGAGTATTTGAAAAGTTCCAGCACCCCATCCAACATCTTGTGTTTGCAGTGATAGTGATGGTATCTGTGCCACATACCTCAGAGCAGGTTGAATAGGAGGGGGAATGTTGGTGTCCTCTGAGCCAGTTTCCATGACAATGACTGGCTCGTCCTCCTCATCCCTTTCCATAACTTTAAGGCTTTCAGGAACTTTCCTTTTCCCTTGTCTCGCGTGTCGGGACTCAGACTCAGCCAGGGTCCATAATCCATGTCCAGATCATTGGAAGGGTGGCTTGGAGAAGATCTGGAGTACCCTTCGTTTTTCTTGCTGGAGATCAGGAAGCCAATGGTTTAAAAAGAGGTACATCTTTCTCAGCAGGAAGCTCCGTCACTTGGCTGATAGGGACATTGTTGACATCACTAAGTTAGCATGGCTAATGCCACCATGATGCTGCTTTTGCACACATTACTACATAATTTTATTTATGCAAGACTCTGTTTATGCCTTTCACATGAGAACTGTCTGCTGTATTCGTTCTTTGCCATTTCTTGGAGTTTACTCTGAACACTGTGAGCAAGGTCGATAAACAAGCCCCCTTGTTATTCTTTTCTGGTCAGGCCCATAGCACCTAGACAAAACATACCACGGCAGCTGCGGCTGAAGATTTGTATTTTGATATTACGGGGTTGCAGGGTTTGGGAAATACACTTGGGGAGGGACCTTTCCAGGGAGAAGAGCAATAGCCAGCCTCGATGTAGATATCCCATCTATGCTCTAAGGTATGGGGTCTGCTAACAAAACCCAGAGGTCTTCTATTATATCATAATAATCACCTAGTCAAGGGAAGGGATTTTAGGAACTATAGTTCTTTTCTCCATGGTCTGACTCTTTATACAATGACATGTCCCTTTATAATGTATGGACTGGCTGCGATGTTAACTGTATTACTGTTATGCATTTTTCTGCTTGTTGTGGCATGTATACTGCATGTTAGAGCACATTGGTTTAACTAAATGTATGTTTCAGTCAGATCTTATTGTGGACAGGTGTGAGAGTGTGAGTAAAAAGGTGTGTCTTGTCACCACGACTCCTGAGAGATCAAGGAGTGTTGTGTTCTGGGTTGTCTAACCATTTGCTTCTTTTATTTTTATAGAGTTTTATATAGCGTGAACTTGACCAGAATTGGGTATCAGAGCGCTTTACATAGCACCAGTTGCGTTACATTAGGACACATTCATTTTTGTAAGGCACGGGAAGATTATGTGGTTTGCCCAGAATCACAGGATGAGCCCAGAATCACGGTCCTGGGCTCGTGGGAACTAAGGCGGTAGGAAGGCATAGCCCCTATACTCCGAGGTCCCATATTCCTGCACATAGTTCTGTGTATGTGCAGAAGCCCTACAACAGCTCAACTTCCTCTTCTGCTCCTACTTCAGGAAGATCTATTGCTGTCTGCAGCTCCTAATATCCTCTTTGCACAGTTTCCTGCAAGAATTGTGTAATTGGGTAATAGTTTATGGCTGAGAATCACTCCTTCTCGCCATGATTGCATTAGCTGCCTCACTGAGAGACACGGGCTTGGGCTTATGTTTGGGTAATTTTTTGTTGATGTGAGAGTGCTGCACACAGTTTGCGGCCTGGATTGATGGTGCGGCAGACACACCAACTGTCTTGAAAAAGGAGGAGGGTGGCAGGACAGTGGTGGCAATCTGCTTCTTCTTCTCCTCATTGGCCATTTTCCTGGAAGTACTTTTCTTTGAGGCTATCTTCAAGCCCTGTCAGTTGGCACTAAGCTGCACGAGCGAAAGAGAGGAGGACTCCCATGTTGTGATCACATCACTTTGTGTCGGCCTTCTGTCTGGCAGTACTTTGGGTAATGTCTCTTGTTCACATAAAAAGCAAACATGCCAGAAAAACATTTAGTGAAACATGCCATTTTGCAATTGAATTGTTCTTAATACAGACAATATTATTTAGTGTGGTTATCCTAAATAATTAGCAACATTAGTGCATCCATTCCAAAGTCAAACCACATCATAACATAATATTTCATTCAGGATAACATCATAAAAATTTTACTGTTTGCTTCATGTGCATCTAAGTGGAGACACCTGTGGCAGGAAGAGTGGTGCAGGGAAAAATTGACTAATACTTAAAAAATTAATACAGGTGTGGGCATATGGCAGATAGGGGGTCCAGGGAAAAATGGAATAACCCTTAAAAAATAAATGCTGGTGTGCACTCATGTCTGGCAGGGGTCCGGGGAAAAATGAAATTATTCTTAAAAAATGAATTCTGGTGTACAACTATGGTAGGCAGGGAGTTCAGGGGAAAGTGAGTGAGGAGAATCCTTGAAAATGAATGCTGGTGTGCAGCAGGTGCCTATGGCAGGCAGTGGGTGGACGGACAATGTAAAAAATGTTTTTAAAAACAAAAAGAAAATTCTGATGTACTGGGGGCTATGAAAAACCCATTGGGAGGCAAGGAGTTGAAGCGGGAAATGGAGAAAATGCATATAATATGAAATATACGGATACTACAATGATCCTCAAGCACATTAAAATGTTATGAAGGAAAAGTTTTTTAAAATGTACCAAAACAAAAAGGCATAGCCCTCTTCTATCAATCTCCTTGAAGAATGGCTTTGAAAACTGGAAAAAAAGATCAAACACACTGGTGGCTACACAAAATTGCAGCCAACTACATGGTCAAATAACAACAGCAACCAAGGAGTCATGGTAAACAAAGAACACATGCATGTCTATGGCAAAAGCACACTGTCTGGCTGCACAAAATGGCCACTGGTCACATGGTCAGAAAGCAACAAGCAAGGAGGCATGGATAACAAAGAACACGTGCAAGCCTATGCCAAAAGCACACTGGCTGGCTACATAAAATGGCCACCAGACACATGGTCAAACACCAACAAGCAAGGAGGCATGGACGCACCAAAGAACACACGCAGGCAAAAGCACACTGGCTGGCTACTCAAAATGGCCACTGACCACGTGCTCAAACAGCAACACCAAAGAACACATGCTGGCCTATGACATAAGCATACTGGCTGGCTACACAAAATGGCCGCTGGATACATGGTCAAACAACAACAACAAGCAAGGAGTCATGGAAAACAAAGAACACATGCACGCCTATGGTAAAAGCACACTGGCTGCTGCACAAAATGGCTGCCAGACACATGGCATGTAGAACAAAGACAAATGGTGGCCTAATGCAAACATGCACACACTGGCCAGAAAAAAGAGGAATTGTAAACAATTAAGAAAAAACTATCATTAATTCAGCAATATAAAAAATTAAAATTAAGGGAACTATAAGAACTTTAAAACAACACATGCCCCTTAAGGCATCAAATATTACCCCACCAAAATGCACTTTTTTGCAGAAAAATCATGAAATACAAAAAAACCCAAATTTGTTATCAAATCCAATGGAATCCCTGGCCTAATGATGTTTTAAGGCAACATATACTACAGAAATGGCCCAGACTAGGCCACATAGAATAAATAAATGAATAGTGCAAATTTAACAAACATGGACATAATGTACTGAACTATGCAACCCTTTTCCCTTGTAATAGATAAAAAAGTAAATCCCCAAAATAACTAGTCCCCTACTGCAACTTCAGACCACCCACTGCAACCCCAACCACAATCGCATTAAAAAAATCAAATGAAAGTACAAAAAATATTTGTGCATGCCCTCTATCAAACAAACAACACCCTTATTAAAAAGTTTTTTCCGATTTATAAGAAGGCCAGCAGAGACGATCCCGCTAACTACAGACCCATAAGTCTGATAGATATATTGCAAAAAGTCCATGCTAAGCAGATCTTGGCTAAGCTAAAAGACTTGATGAATGAAAACGATGTTCTTTCATCTTGCCAGGCGGGCTTTAGAAGAAAAATTAGCACGATAGACCAAGTGTTTAGACTTGGAACTATAGCCTGGAAATCTGCAAAGTTGAGACCTAGCCACTTATATGTCGCCTTTGTCGACCAAAAGGCTGCATTCGATTAAATCCCTGGAGACCTATTATGGACAAATTTGTTACAGCAGGGAGTACCTAAGGAGATTTTAATTCAATTGATTAGGCTTCATGAGGACAACTTCGCAAAAGTCCGTTGGGGCAAAAGGGGGGAACTCACGGAGGAGATACCAGTCAAGAGAGGGGTGAGTCAAGGATGCATCCTGACGCCAACCTTGTTTCTCTTATATGTGAACGACATGGTCCAGTTTCTCCAAAAATCACAACATGATTCCCCAAAACTTGCAGGGACTCACATTTGCACTCTAACATTCGCAGATGACACAATTCTGTTATTCCAAAGGGCTTGCAAAATCTTTTAAACTCACTAAATGAATATTGCACACTAAAATGTCTGGAAATTAACCCTGTTAAAACCAAACATATGGCTATAAAACCCCACAAATGTTTTAAAAACAACATAGCACTGAACGGAGTGACCCTAGAGCATGTCTCTAATTTTATTTATCTAGGGGTAACCATTGATTCAAAACTTTCATGGAACCCACAGATTATGAAATCAAAATCAATGTTATTACAAAACTCTGCTCCAATTATAAAAAAACAGTATGCGACTCTGACAAAGGCAGTATCACCAGCCCTGGAAGTTTACAAGTCCAGAGCGCAAACCGCAGCCCTGTATGGTACAGAGCTGTGGGGTGGGGAAAATCTCTCCGCTCTAATTGTGGGGGAAAATAAGGTTTTAAGAAGATTTGTGGCACTTCCCCAAAACACTCCTCTGATTCCACTAATATATGACCTAGGTATAAAACGACTTGAACATAAGGCAATTTGGATGACCCTGTCATATTGGATCAGCATCTGGACTACCGATGAATTAGTAACATATAGACAAACATTGAGTGAGTTACTGACACTTGACACTTATATTACTTTCCCCTGGTTGGCACACATCCGCAAGTGGTTCTTTAACTTAAGTCTGAGCAGATTCAGGGAAAGCCCGTGCCTGCTGACACCTGATTCAAAGCGGGAAATTAAAACCATTTATTGGAATTTTATTTGGCATAGAGTCACTTTAAATAGTACATCAGGAACCCTCACAAACCAATTCCTGATGTTCAAAACAACTCCTTATTTCGAACCATTTTTGGACGATATTGAACCCCAACTGGCAAAAATGTTATGCCTGAAATTCAGGTACGGTATGTTGCAGATAAAAACATTTACATCAAAATGGGACAACAACAGAATGGAGATAAAGATCCTAAGTGTACGTTGTGCCATCTGGGGGCCAGGGAGAATATCGCCCATGTTTTATTCTTCTGTCCCAAATACATAAACCCCAGAAGAAAATAGATAAAACCCTTAGGCAGAAGCTTGAAAATCAGAAAATGTAATGATATGTTGCGTATACTAAAAACTGATTCCTCAAAATTCATTGTCTTCGGAGTTAGCAGATTTTTACTGACTACAAACTTTATAAGAAGGAAGGAAGGGCTAAAGTTTTAAAGATATTATATGCTATTTTTAAATAGGGGTATCCTCAGGGATTACTATCTTGGTATTAGGATGTGTATTTCAAAATGTGGATTCTTGAAGGTATATTTTATTGTGTCCTAGTCATATTGAATTCTTTGGTGTCATCAAAACATTGCCAAATATTTTTAATAGCGAACTTTTTAATAAGTAGCATATGCAAATTTGCACTTGGCACTATGTGAAACATACTGTTAAAAATTGTATATGGGGCCCAAAATTTCTACCACAAGTTTAACCAAAATCTTTTAACTGTGTAAATGTAGTACATGTCATAAAATCGTGCCAGCATATACTGTAAATAATATGATGAAAAATGTATTATAATTGTTTTTAATAAGGTCAAACAAATCTGCACTTGACAATTTATAGAACTCAACGCTAAATCTTATACATATGGAACAAAACAAAACTTCTGCGATAAAAACAACTGAAGATTTTGAACTATGTAAATGTAGCACAGTGATACATAATTTTGCTGCTCCTAACTGTAAATATCAATGCACTGTATGTGTTTTATCTACCAATGTTTTTAGTGTTTTAACTATGCTTTGATGATTCTGTGAATCGAATAAAGTTTTTCTGATTAGTGAAAAAGTTTTTTAACTTACTTGTGATGTCACAAAAACAAAGGGCTATATGCATCAACGAGAAACCTGCTCGCAAACGGGCAGATTAGCAGAATCTGCCCCTTTGCGACCGGTATTTTTGCATTTGGGATGCATCATCCCAAAAGCAAAAATCGCTATTTAAGGAATCTCTAAATAGCGATTCCTTAAATTGCGATAGCATTTAAGGAATCCCAAATTGAGATTCCTTATATGCAATGCATGAAAGTTTAAAAATTTGCGATTTCGCTAATAGGGGGAGCAAATTACCATGAAGTTGAACTTCATGGTAATTTGCAAAAACTTTGAAAAATGCACTAAAGTGCATTTTTCAAAGTTCCATTTTACACACACACATGCCCTTGGGGCATGTGTGTGTGCAAGATGTATTCATATGCAGATTTCAGGGGTGCAACAGGGTGTCCTTTTTGATGCCCTGGCACCCTTGAAATTGCATGAGCAATTTGCGATTCTCTAATTGAGATTAGCAAATTGAGAAAGTCCTCCCATTCATTCCTATGGGACTCTAGGCCCATAGGAATCAATGGGGAGGTATTCCTTAATTGCGACTCGCAATTTGCGAGTAGCAATTAAGGAATGTTTAGGATTCGCTATTTTGTAAGCGAATTCTACATGCATAGCCTTTTGCTATTCCTTATTAGCGAATCCTTATTTTTCGCTATTAAGGAATCGCAAATGGCATTGTTGATGCATGTGCCAGATTGTCTTTAAAACCCAATAGTATAAATGCAGCGGGAATAGCAGACCAAGACAGTGATCCTTCCACCTCGAAATCCAAATAAAAGGTGAGCAGGAGATAGACAAAGCACTGGGAGGAGCGTGCTGGACAGGAAGAGGAAGCTGGGGACTCTGAAGCACTTCCTTATTATTGAAAAAAAGTAAGCTAATAAAGAATTGCTTTTCACACTAAAAATCAACCTGCATGGTTTTTAGGAGTAGAATATTCTACTTCTCGAGCAAAGAATCTGCTCGAGAAGCAGCCATGGCTGCTTGCACTCTCCAGCATCATGAAAACAGCTCTGGAGGGCTCCGTGGAAACTGGAAGCAGCTCTATCGGCGGCAAATCTCGCTTATGCTCGCTAGTGCCCGGCAAATCTTATCACACTTGCCAGAGCACACTAATACAAGTCTTGTATGCACCAATGGGATTATACTTTTGCCACGCCCCGGATGGCGGAATTTAGCAGGAACTCCATGTTACACATGTAGTGCAGAGTTACCGAACTCTGCCAACTCTGTGAGCAGAATTAGAATTAGGTTGGGCCTAGGATTGCTCACAATTCTCTAGTAATGCTGTGTGAGTATGTCTTTGTGAGTGTTTGAATAAGTGTGTGTGGCTGAGTGTGTATGTGTATGATTGTGGGTATGTGTGTGTACGTGTGTTGGTGTGTGCTTTATTGGCTGGTTAAGAAGGAGCCAAGAGATCAGGTATGATTCCATAATTTGTGGCATGTAGGAGTCATGTGGACCTGCAGCTAGAGAAGAAGCATGATTCTCAAGTTCAGAGGAAGGGAACATTTCTGAAAGGAATGAGATGGGCTTGCAGGAGTCCAAAATAAATCTTTGAAGGACCTGAGGCAGGTAAATTGTGGTTGCTGGAGATCAGTATGACTTTAATAATGGATTGTTAGTGAAAATCTTGAGGGTGGTTGTTGGCAAAACAGGGACAAACTCACTTACAGACATTCAGAAGTGAATAAAGTGGTGTTAAATGTGTGATAAGCAGATTACAGCATATTAAGCACATCTTGCAATTTAAAGTGCTGTGGTATCATCTCGTTACAATTCAAATTGTATGATATTGTAATATGCTAATACCACATTTCAGCATGGTGATATAGATTCCTACACCAGACTCCATCTGTAAACTTATGTAGTATTTGCCTATTTTAGGTTATTCCCTTTTGTCAGTTTTTAATGAGCTATTTTACAAATTTTTGAGACATTAGGCGCTTTTTTGTTACCTTATCAGCAACATAGGAAACATACATCTGGCTAAGGTGCCCTAGAATATCTATATCTCAGGGCCGTCTTGTGCATATAATAATGATTGGCACAAGAGATGACGGATCCCAAGAATACTTGATTTGGCTAGATTTTGTCACTTTGTTCGTGTTCAATCAGTTAGATAAGGCAATGGTCATTCTACAATATAAGCACTGGTATTTGGCCATTCAGATTAGAGATGTCTTTGTCGCTAAGCAATCCAGAGAGATGCCAGATCAGTAGTGGCTGCTACCGGACAGGGGTGGTGGGGCGGAGAGGGCGTGGGATGAAAAAAACAAAGAAGAAGAGCACTTACATGCAGTGTTGTGATTGGTCTGAGCACCATGGTGCAGCGCTCAGATGGGGACTGGGATGCTTTGCATGTTCCCAACCAGGATGTGCATTACTGTCTGGGGACTGGGAGGTTTTGCATGTTCCCAACCAGGATGTGCATTACAGCCTGCTGGGGAACATGCAAAGTTTGAATGACCATTTGGCTGGCCCAAGAAAGCCGGCCAAACTGTAATGCGCGCTTAGAGAGTGCCACCACTCCTCCCTCTTACTCTGGCCAGCCCCACCTGACATGAAATAGAGCCACTGACTGCAATGGGAAAAATAAAATGATATTAACAATACTTTATTATATATTTTTTTCCTGTTGACCAGTGAGGCGACGCTCCTCCACCTTAGCGGAGCACCTATCGACACTTTGTCATATTCCAGATCACTGGCTGCTTTTTTTCCTGGACCTAAGTTGGATCCATGGAGCTTATACTGATGGGTATATTTACAATGAACTAGGGGAGACTGGTGTAGCTCCTAAATTGCTAACGCCACGCTCCGTCGGTTTACAAATGCAGGAATGCACTGTATTCACAAGAATGGAATGGAACGATGTGGATTTACTGCATTGGAGAGTTAATGGATTTAAAGACTCAAAAGGGAAACCCATTAAAAATAAACAGCTCTGGGGATGCACTTCCACTGGTCCATGTGAGGCGCACATTTTGGCATCAGTGTGGGGGAATTCATATGTTAGGGAACTCTGCGGCTGAGTCCGCAACCAAAGCTGCGATGCAGACTGTAAAAGTAGCTGCTGTGACATAATCTCAAATGAGAATCAACAAAGACATACCGGCAGCCATTGAGGTCACCTTAAAGGGGGAAGTACCTCCATTAGAGCTTCCTCATATATGATCCTACACCCTTAATTCAGAAAAGACTTCAATGGTGTGTCTACCACAAGTGCGGAGAAAGTAATACATAATAATCTGTCTAAATTAGATTTAATTAAGGCAGCTGACGTGTAGTTCCTATAAACCTATGTAGGATCTGCGTGTTTAGACAACATAGTCTGTGGGATTGGTGGTCAGACTGATTCCAGACATCCCCATCGAGTATGTTCACCTGTATACCAGCTAGCTCACAGTGCCACTAGAAATCCCTCTTTTCCAAGGAGAGAATAGGTTTTGGCAACTATCGAACATGACAACTCTGTCCCATCCAGGACCGTGGAAACAGTGCAATACTTTATGCGCAGTCACTTGTGCTCACCTTGTCTCAGAGAGATATACAGAATAAAATGGTGTTGACGTTTTCAATAAGCATTTATTGAACCAGCGTCATTCTAGTGTAAATTAGGTGTGCTGAAACAACCATTAGACAGAAACAGATATAAATGATCGGATGCACCACCAGAGTAAAAAGATGGCGGATTCCTACCATCGTGCTAAAACAATGAATATAGGCAAGTATATAAAATACATGACAGTAATAAAAGCGTACTCCTACGATGCAATCCTAACTAGATATACCTAAATGTACCTAGCATGTATGTAGGTATAGAGCCATGAATCCCTCTAGCATAAATTCAACCACATGACCTGAAGTGAGAGCCTATGGGACCCCGTCTTGGTCTCAAGATGGACACCCCGCGAGTGATGTCAGACCCCTGTGAGCTGGAGTGTCTGCATGCAGCAACCTCAGCGTCTCGCGCCAGTGTGTCAGCATGGAAGTCCTTTTCCTCCTCTGCCTAGCAAGATATTGTGCTTATATACCCAATGTGGTACCCTCAGGGGTTCTACCTTGCAGTGCTTAGTCGGACTTAGGATGACGGAAGGAAAGAAACTGGACATCTCTTTCTGAAACAGCATGGACTTCTGCCTGGACTTCAATTGAACTCTCACTTACTCTGGCCCCAACTCACATGTCTAAAGAAGCAGAGCAGGGCTTACATCAGGTATTTGAAGTTAGCCATACATGTCATAGATATACTTCCTTATAAGTGTGCGGCACCCATGGAGTTCTACTTGATGGCTTGTTTCACAAATCGCATTGGAACTGATTAATAAACTTTTTTGAATACACATACGTTCAGGCACAAAAAGATATTTGTGTTTTCTGATATTTTTTAATTAATCTTTGTCAATTCTGCTAATTTATTTAAATTATATGTTGTATAATTTAATCATTATACTCCTTAACCTAGTCCTAACACTGACCTCACACATAATTCTAATTATGCATAATTTGAATAATTGATTGACCTCATCCTAAAAATTCGAACAGTTAAGTATTTGTAGTTAAGATAATTTGAAATAATTAGTTATACTTAAGCTTACTTAATCTTACCTTAGTACACATGCTGACTCTAGCCACAAATTAATTCATTTTGAATTAAATTAAATTAACTATAATTTATGACTAAACAATTAACCATAACCGTATATTTCAATTAAATATCATTTATTTAAATCAATTGCAGATTGGTAAATTAACCATAAAACTAACCATAGCCGTGCATTTTGTTGTATAAAAGGTGATTAATGAAAATAAATATCCCTAAATTGTCCTTTATTCTAATTATAATCCGCATTAACGTACATTTCTTGCAATGAGGTTAAATTAATATCCTAAACCTAGCCCTAAACCTTAAGTAATCTGCATTAAAATAAGTGAAAAAGGTCCCATTGCTTTTATATCAACCCCAAACATAACCCTATGTAATTTGCAATCAAATAAATTACAATAAATGTGCATTATTTAAATTAATTAACAGTATGTAATCAACCGTAATCCATAAATCAAGTGCATTATTACATTTTAAGCTATGTAGTGGGGATCGCTGTAGTTGATAAATTGATGCAGTGTCCTATCAATGTACTACTATCAATGTTGTGGGGTTATACTCCGTAAATATTTATGTTTGTGGGTATTCAGAAATGTTTGCATGGTTATTCCCAAACTAATATTACTTGTTGATTTTCTCCTGGACATGGTTAGATTAACATTTCTGAGTAGGAATGGTTAGCTCAAATTGCAATTATTATTGTTATTATTAGTTTATATAGTGCTGAATCACCCCAAAGGGGTATCTCTGCGCTTAGGACGTAGGGGAATGAGAAAAGATGAGTTTTCAGAAGCTTCCTAAACTGAGAGAGGCTCTGGCAATCGCAAATCTGGAGGGGCAGCTCGTTCCAGAAAGCAGGAGCAAGATGTGTAAAGGCTTTGCCACCCTTGCGTGCCTTTATAATTCTAGGGGTGCAAAGGAGGAGCTTGGACCCAGATCGAAGGGGCCGTGAGGGGATGTAGTTGATGAGTTTAGCAGATAAGTAGGAAGGCCCCTGTTCATTAAGGGCTTTAAAAACACAGCAGCCTATCTTAAATTTCACCCGCTTTCTCACAGGGAGCCAGTGGAGTTTTTTGAGAAGGGGAGTTGAAGCCGTTCTGGGTGGAGAGTTTGCTACCCGACGGGCCTCCGTGTTCTGAAAAACTTGTAGTAGCTTGTTTAGGGAGGCTTCGTTGGCCGATGCCAACAATGCGTTACAATAGTCCAAGCGACTTAGTACTAGGGCTTGCATCAATGTTGTTTTGGTAGAGGAAGGTAACAGGGAGAAGATTCTTCTAAGTAAACTGAGTGTGTAGAAGCAGGTGCCAGCAGTAGTAGTGGCGTGAGCATCGAGAGTGAGGTTCTGGTCGATCCTGATTCCCAGATTCTTGACCACTTCCTTAGGAGACGGGGCATTGCCCAGTTCCTCTGGCCACCATCTGGGAGTCCAGCTTATAGCTGCTCCTCCAAACAGCATGATCTCCGAATTCTTGGTGTTCAATTGGAGGAAGTTAGTCCTCATCCAGGCAGCAATGCTCTTCATGCCTTCAGAAAAGATGAGATGTATATCAGGTCGGTTTTTATCAAAGATGAGGAGGAGCTGGGTATCGTCCGCGTATGAGATAGGACTGAACCCTAAGTTCCTCATAAGTTTTGCTAAAGGGGTAACATTAATGTTAAAGAGAGTAGGCCTCAAATAAGAGCCCTGAGGTACCCCCTTGGTGACTTTGGTGGTATTTGATCTAAAGGTCCCCAAAGTAACCGTTTGAGTTCAATCAGTAAGAAAATCTGTCAGCCACTTCAGTGCAAGCCCCTGTACTCCAATGCCCTGAAGTCTCTCCAGTAGGATCTGGTGTGAGATGGTATCAAATGCGGCCGATAGGACAAGCAGCACCAGAAGTGCCACTTGACCATTGTCCAGGGCCATTCTGATGTTATCCGTTACCTCAACCAGAGCGGATTCGGTACTGTGCTTGGCCCGGAAATCTGACTGGGAGACATCAAGGCAGTGAGAGGTTTCAATAAAGTCAGACAAATGTCTGTTTATGTGTATTTCAATAAGCTTGCTCTGAAGGGGGAGCAAAGATATGGGACGGTAATTTGAAAGCTCGGTTTTAGAGATCTTGAGATTTTTGCGAATGGGTACAACTTGTGCAGCTTTCCATTCTAGGGAGAGTCTGCCTGTACTCAAGGAACTATTAAGAATGGCACAGATGGGTGTGGCTAGCTGTGTGGAAAGTCTGGATGAGATTTTGGCAGGAATGATATCTAGAGGAGAACCAGATTTAGTTTTGTTAAGGAGAGATTCAACCTCTACCGGAGTGACAGGGGGAAAGCAGTAGAGCTGAGAGGTATTGTTAGGGGGGGCCAGGATGTCCTGCTAAAGAGTGCGGAGAAGTTTTATTGGACGAGATAATTTTCTGGTAAATGTCTTTGATTTTTTGTGTGAAAAAGGAAGCTATATTGTCACACAGCAATTGTGATGGGGATTCCGCAGTTTCGCAGGCTCTGAGATTCGTGTAAGACTTCAGGGTCTGAAAGAGGGATCTAGAGTTGTTCCCAGCTTGCTCGGTTTGAAGGGTGATGTGTAGCTTGCGAGCGGATTTAATTTTTTTATGGTAGGAGGACAGTGTGGCTTTGTATTGCTCTTTATCTTGCCCACTGTGAGAATGTCGCCATATCCGTTCTAATTTTTTACATTGATTCTTTTCAGTTCGTAAGGCTGGAGAGTACCAGCTAGTGGGTGTGGCTTTAGTGGAGTGGGTCTGTGGGTTCATAGGGGCTACATTATCTATAGTGTCTTGAATACTGGAGTTAAAATGAGCTAGTTATTCTTCTACACTATAAGTGCTAGTTTCGATGTCCCAGGAACAGAAAGGGGACAGGAGTTGTTCAGGCTTCAGTTTATGCCAAGGTCTGTACCAAAGTTTGGCAGGAGATGTGGGGGTGGAGGGGCTTCTGGGGCTCATAAATTGGTGATTTGAAATTTCATATACCTGCCTTAGAAAATATTAGCCAATCCAAGTTCTACTAGAAATATAAGACTGTCGTATATTTGCAAGACTACACCTGGGGATGCTCAAGCAGGCACCATCCAAAATGCTGGAAACCTCTGCAGAACACTCTGGGAGTTGATTTCTGATGTTTTAAAGCAGGGCTTAATGAATTAAGTCCATTGAATTTTATATGTTTAAATACATTCAGTGACATTTTCTTAGGCTTACCCCAATTTGCACAAACCTGACTATGTTATTTTTAGCACAATTAATCTTCACAAACTCTATGCGCTATTTCCTTTGATGACTTATCGGCAATAGTTCTAACCTAAGATCTGCAGAACCCAGGGGTCTGTGACACTTACTCAGGGGGTCCACACAGTTTAAAAAATAATAATTATAATAAAGTATATATACATAAAAAGCTACATTGAAAATTGAACAATGTAAAGCTCTCTGTAAATATGAAGGAATTGGTAAACAAAGGTTAAATATTAAGTTAGTATCCTCAACTTGATTTGTTAGAGAGGCACAACCATAGGAAACAGAACCTAGAATGGATGACTGAAGGTCTCGATTGATTGATATGCTAGAATCTAACATACTTCATCATCATCAGACATAAACAAAAATTTTGAAACACTCTAAAACTTCCTATTAGAATTGAAAGAATTGCATAGTTTTTGTTTGTGAATTAAATGAAAATATTTAATAATTATTAGATGTATTCTTGTTTATGTATGTTTGTCTATGGTTGTGAGTCTCAAGTTCTAGAGATTGCTGGGGTGGGAGTCCCAGCTTCCACCAGTGACTCAGTGGGGGATGCACAATAGTTAAAAGCAGGGCCGGCTTTAGGGCCCTGCTTTTAACTGCAATCAGCAGCTGGAGCTGAGTTCAGGGGGCTCTGTGTTTCGAGATAACCTAGGGGTTTAAAAGCACCTGCCAATGTCCTTGTGTGTACAGCAATTTGTAGGCAAAGATCAAAATGTGAAGATAACTTTGGTGATTAATGTTTCTACTGGAAAGATCACAGTTTTATCCATTGGCAGTTTTGACTCATCATAAAGTAGCACAGAGGGTTCATATGGCTGCTGCAAAGAATGTGTGCCATGTAGATGACAGAACAGTGTTTTATGTGAATTGCTCAGTGGGTTAGTAATTTTATCACAGAGGCGTTTTTGGCACTTGCAGTTGATTGATAACTTGCAATCCTAGCATTGCACAGTGACCTATGACCTGTCATTAAAGAGCTGCATGTAATCTGCATGGTATATATGAAAACATTGGGCCCGATTCAAAAGGTAATCTGAGGCAAAAGTCTAACTTTATGACTTTTGTTATTCACAAAGATCATTTACGAGTCGTATCTTTACATCTGCAGTTGGGCCGTACTCTCCGGCTCAAGCAGTACTTGCCGGCTCGGGGCGGTATCTCCGGTTCGGGCCAGAATCTCAAGCTCGGGCTGGATAAAGTGTAATCAATGGGCCGGAACGCAATTTTTACAAATAGGAACATTAGGAACGTGAGATAAATGGTAGAGGAGGTCATTAACATCAGTTTGGTCAGGGAAAAGGGTGTGTCCAGACTCTGCATCCCATCCCAGAATTCTCCTTTGCATCATGGTACATGCAGCAAACCCATGTCTACAACTCTTTGTAAATATAAGTTTGCATCAAAATCTATGGGTAGATATATGGGAGCGCCCATGCACCACCCATCAAACGGCTACCTGCCGTAAAGTAGCGCAAGGCAGTGCAATGCACTGCATAAATCTTCTAGTTTTCTTATAAAGCCATGCAAATCAACATTTACGCGGCTTTGTAAATACCAAAAACGATTTTGGACTGCATCAAAAAAGTGAGGCAACGCAGCTTAATCCTTTTACGCCGTGGTGCGGCTGTTTAGCGGAGTGGGCGGGGCTGCGTCGGCCAACGTACGTGCGCAGCACTACGGAGGTAGTGCTCGCGACCAAAAATGAACAGGTTAAAGCCTCTTAGTAAAATCGGTATGGCAAGAAAAATCGACATAGTAGACCCGACTCAGGGCACTCAGACTCAACTGCCAAGCAAAGTATGTATTAATTTAGAGGTGTAACGCTACAACACCCCCCCCCCCCCCCCCAATCTATACCATAGGGAAAGAGAATGTGTAAAATCAGTCAGTCCTGCTTTACCCCAGACTTTTTTCACTTTTTGCCTAAACTCTTTTTTACAACGATTAAGGGTTGCATTTACTTGTCACCTTCTCTTCGGTTCAGTTATGTGAAAACGTTGGAAAAGCACAGAGATCTCGGCTGCTCCAGCCGTTTGCAGATTGTGTAGTAAAAATATTAATCAGACTAGATTTATGTTCTGCCATGCTTACGCGCACACATAGGCTGGGCACAAGCACAGAAAGCCTCTGTACGTGAAGTGGCATAATTATTTACTTGTTTTTTAAGTGTGCAGATGCTGTACCTCTGCACAGCCGTTCTGGAATTCTCCCAGACAGACTCGAACTGCAGTGCACGTTTATTTTCTTTAAACCTGAAAAACCTGTGTCCTGTGCTTTGTTACAGCAGTTTAACAGGCAGTAAATTCTAAAGTGGCCGCATGTGCCCCTTAGTAACCTTAAAATTATTATGCATTTAATTATAAGGAAAGCAGCGTCTACATGCACACACAGAATCAGAGCAGAGATAGGAGCTGATACATGAGTAATATGTTTTAGTCAATATTTACAATGATATGTTCTAAGAGACGGATTATTGTAATAAAATAATGCGATATTTTATCAAGAACCAGCAAAAATTGGTGACCGCATGAAGAAGTCTCCCAGGGGAGGTTCTGTTCTCAGAGAACTGCCCAGAGCCACATGTTTTCTCTCTCAAATGCATGGTAGCTAACTGTTATGAATGTGCAGTACTTTCCATACACAAACTTTGCCAGGTTTTGCTTGACAAAATATATGCAGGAAAAAGGTGTGGTATTACCGCCTGAATGTGGATTATTAGCACGGGGCTCAGAATGAGGCCTAAAGTAGCGAGCTAACCTGTAAAAGATATTTTATGACTTGACTGATAGTAAGTTAGGCAGGAAGCTACAGGTCTAGAACAGAAATACATTCAAAAGCCAACTCGGCTAGTCTTGAGGTTATACATAAACCCTGAGTGGCCATCATCTACTTCTTAAACAAGCACTGACAAAACCAGTGTGTCTCTACTGTCACACATATTGGCTTTGCCATTTTGTCCTGGAATGCCACAGTGCGTGTACGGCAGCCATCTTTGAATGACTTTTCTTAACCGCTTCCCTGCGGGGGTAATTTCCCCACGGTGCGGGGGGGCGCGCGGCGCCGCTGTGCTCGTGACAAGCTCAGCTCGTCATGACTCACAGTGGAGCTGTGCTCATGACGAGCTGAGCTCATCACGACCCCGCCCACTGATTAATTCTCCCGCACAGGCGGGGAATTTATCGCGCATGGGCGGGCCGCGGCCGTTATGACAAGCTCAGCTCGTCATGAGCACAGCTCCAATGGGACTCATGACGAGCTGGGCTCGTCATGAGCATGGAAGGGGTTAAAGCATTAGAAATGCATCCAAAAGATGCCTGCCATGCATGTACGGTGGCCATTTGGAAAAGTTGGAAAAACGTTTAGCGTGCCCACCTGGTGGCAGTGCTCAGAGCCTGTAGGGCTGCGGGTCAAGCAGACACGTGGAATTCATATTTAATAAAGAGCTGCGGGAAGAGGAGGAGCAGGGAGAGAGGTGAACTGCAATGCGAGGTCTGAGACTAGCAGTGGGACAATACATGTCATACAATCAAAACACGGTGAGATCCTAAATGCTCCTTGCGTGGGACATACTGAAGGACAAGGAGGAAAGCTATTAATTAAGGGGCAGGGAATTGTGATAGGTAAGAACGCCATACAATCAGAGTATGGGGCTGACCCAAACACCACTCTATGGGCCAGATGTACGACATAAAATTGAATGCGCAAACAGGTTTAATCTGGGCCATGTACTTGCAAATAATTTGCGACTCCAAAATAGTGTATTGCGACTCGCTATTAAGAAGGGGCGTCCCCTTCCGAATAGCGACCGCAGAGCCATGTATGAATGTTTTGCGCACACAATTGTGGTCGCAAAACACTTGCAAATTACCGCCCTCTTCAAGAGGGTGGTAATGAAGTCGTAAATGGGAAACTGGCTCAAAAAATATTTTTAAAGGGCAGGCAGTGGTTTCAGGGACCACTGCCTGCCCTTAAAAAATGAAACGAAAACGTTTCAATTTAATTTTTTCTAAATGCATCCCATTTTCCTTCAAGGAAAACGGGCTGCATTTAAAACAAAAAGCTGTTTTATTTAAAAGCAATCCCAGACATGGTGGTCTGCTGAGCCCAGCAAACACCATCCATGGGAGGGTATGTCATTCCTTATGGGCTCGCAAATTGCGAGAGGCTCATTAATATTCATGAGCCTCGCAATTTGCGACCCCATTGGGAATCACAACCAGTGTTAAACACACTGTTGTATATGCAAAATAGCGCCTCGCAAATTGGGAGTCGCAAAAGACTCGCAATTTGCAAAGTGCTATTTTGTGCGTGGTACATCTGGCCCTATGCATTGTATTGTTCTCAGTAGTTGTTTGGCAAGAGATAACTAAAACTGTCTGTAGGAGAGATGTAAAAAGGTTGATGGAAATGTTAGTCTGAAACAGAGATCAAATGACAGGATAGAAAGTCACACCAATCTGAAAGACAGATACTGCTAAAGTGTGTGATAATCCAACTGTAACATTTTGCAGCTAATTTGTCTTCTCTCACTGAAGAAGCATTGTTAACTATTGTCTATAGTCTTGCTGAGAGAAGATCAGAAACCATGGCAAAGGATGACCTGGGACATGTTAAGGCATGAGCAAAGTGGGCAATTGCCCACGGCCCCCACTTTCCGAAAGACCCCATGCAATGTAATCTTTCTGGCACTCTATTTTGATATTGATGCAAGCTTGAATTAGCAGAAAGTGGGCAATAACATTCAAAGTTGTTCCGAGCAGGGGGCCCAAAATCTGTCTAGCCAAGCTCCCCAAAAATGTTTAAGATGACACTGTGGAAGACAGCTATATGGTACACCCTCGGGTAATAAGGGCCTGGAGCATAAGAGAGCTGAACGTGCCTTTCTCTAGGGTGTCCAAGTTTCTACAAGCCCTGAGATCCTGGTGGTGGGAGACTGCCAGCCCCTATAAGAACAAGGTTCAGGGAAGGAAAAGTCATGATAAAAATTTTGAAGAGACAAGAATTGCTGATTGCTGTCCACATGAGACGATACTTTGAGAAAAGAAATAAACAAATTGCCATTTGAAAATGTTAATTTCCATTTGAGTGATCGAGCGAGAACTCTTCTTTGGTTCTGTGGCTCCAAATCCTTTCTGGTCTCTGATATTAAATAATCATTTACAAAGTTTATACATTATTACTAAAACCAGGGCTTTAAGTGGGCCGGGTCCTGCCTGTGCTCAACATCGGCAGTTCTTAAAAGCATGTGCTGAGACAGGTTGCTATCGGACTCTCCATTTTTGCCCCCACCATCAGGGTGAAAAAAAAATCTTAACTCTGCAGCAGTATCACCTTTACTGCTTTCAAAGAGACTCGTTAAAGTTCTTTCACAGTCTCACTATTTCAGACGTAACTTTGGTCTTTCCTGAATTATGTTTTGCCCCCTAGCTCAGAACAGAAGGTCAGCTGACTGACTCTTGGAGTCACTTCAGCTTGGGATGCAGGCCCAATCTTCCTTCTCAGCAGGCAGAGCCCTCTAACACTTCTCATGGTGCAATTCGTGCTGATTTTCCAGTGTGGAACAAACACCTGGTGCTGAAAATCAGCACAAACCGCGCGACCTAACGTACTTGGCGTAACGGCTTGTGGAACTCCGCGTAGCGTAGTGAAGTTTTTTGGTCACTTTACGTGGAACTCTGTGAACTCCACTCAGGACTAGTTAGAATGTAAACTTTTGAACAGGAGTGGGACCAATGGGATTGCCATACAGATAGGAGACGTTGTGTATCGCAAGGGCAGTATAGGAAGCACAAACTATGGCATGTGGTTGAAGGTTAGAAAAATGTTAGCCTAGCTGGGACTCGGCAAATGAGCAGAACCAAGCAATTAGGGGTAGTTAGAAGAGTAATAGGAGTGACATAAGCATCACAGGGGGTTTGAGAAAGAGATAAGGTGGTTCCTATTAGTAAAGTTTCTTGTGAAGATATGCTTCTTAGGGCTCAGATAGGGTGGCTGCAGTAAAATGCAAGAGCTGAGGCAGTAGTACTGATGTTGCTGTGAAATTGATTAGAAAGAGATGAGAACATGGCAAGGGATAAAATGATGGATGTATATTATTGTGTGATGAGGTATTGTGAGGCTGAGCTTGTCTTGTGGTGTAATGTGGAATAGAAAAAAGTCAGCAGTGGGTGGGGTAAATGGAAACATTATGGACTGACTGATTTGAAGACTCTATCCAGGAACAGGTATTCAAACCATACAGCTTAGGGCTGTACCAAGAGCCAGTAATTCGTTCGAGGTAGCTCAGGCCTGTATCCAAGAGCAGTTGTCCAGCCCAAGCAGCTATTAGTTATAGCCTAGACCAGTTAACGTGCCCATGTGGCTAAGGGATGTGCCCAGGAGAGGTTATCTCACCCAGTTATCTAAAGGCTGTACCCAGGAGCAATTATTCCACAATGACAGCTAAGGTAAATACCCAGGAGTAGGTATTTCATTCAGCTAGCTAAAGGCTGTACCCAAGAGCAGCTATTCCAGCCGGGTGCCTAAGATATGTGCCCAGCAGCCGTTAGCCCAACAAGGTAGGTAAGGGCAGTACCTAGTTATTTCAATCAGATGAGTAATGGTTGTACCTACGGCTAACTATCCTACACCAGGCTGGGGGCAGATATTCCACCTAGGTAACTAAGGCTGTACACAGGAGCAGTTATCCTACTGGTGTAGCTAAGGCTGTGTCCATGAGCAGCTATTCCACAAAGGCAGCTAAGGGCGGTACCCACAAGCCGTTTCTCCACCCAGGTAGCTTACGCCTATATCCATGAGCAGTTATCCCACACAGGTAGACACCAGCAGTTAGTAAAGCGCAAATGAAGCAAATGTTTTTGTAATTCTAATGGATGGAAACAAAGATGTTAATAGGATTGAAACAAGACATTTTACTTGGGGATGTGCAAACAATAAATATTTGCTGCACTACTGAATGCCAGTTCAAATTTTGTGTCCCTTTCTATGGAATGTGTGCTGTATGTAAATGGCACCGCACCACCACATTACAATTTAGTCATAAATTCACAACAGTGTGCTCAAAGAGCACCACACTGCATACCACACCCTTACCACCCTTCTGTTGAATGAGTGTGGCTCATTGGTGTATACTTGTTCTTTGTGTAATACTTGGATTTTTCACAATCCCTATGATTTCAGTGATATAGCATTGATGGCAGCACCCTTGTTCTGAAAATTGTTCCAGCACCACTGTGTGCAGCTACACTTGGACTATGTAAAGGTCGCCCTTTTATGTTGTGCATATTACATGTGTGCAATATATACATTATATCGAGGATGAAAGACGGTCTGCAGTCCATCTTGCTGGCTATGAAAACTCAGAATACCATCCCAAACAATTAGAATTCAGTCCCATCAACACACAGGAGGTATCACTCTGTGTGATTACAAGCTGGCACAGAGAACAGAAGCAAGTGTGAGGAGCATAAGAGGTTTCTAAGAAAACACGCTTCAGGCGCTCATGGAGCTCCCTACATGATACTGGCAGGAGGACACACTGGCGAGGCTTTCTGACAGATACCAGGAGAGAACTGTAGGGTTTTATGTCGTGCCAACAACTGAGCCAGTATCGCCTTCTTAACCTGAGAATTACTGATTCATTGGATTACCCTCATCACAAGATAATGGGGAACAACATGTGGGGAATTTATGTTTCTGGACTGATTCAAGCATGTTTTTCTCAATTTTTTTCATTCTCTATTTGGTTCCCCCTGATAGCGGTTGTCATGATTACAATGTGTCAGATATCATATTGTGTGATCTGCACTATGCTCATTATGCAATTACTGTGTGTCATACTTATTTAGACTGTCAACAGAGAAAATATACTTTCCTTTTACTAAGGTTTAAACTTTGCATCCTGCTTCCTTCTGTTGAAAACTTAATAAAAACTTTTAAAATTAAAAAAAACAGTGGTCAGTCTTCAAGATTCTCTGCTTTACTGATAGAGCATTGTGGTCTTGAATTTGAAATACATCTAAATGATTCCACAACAATTCTACAACCTCCACAACCTTGCACAACTACAAGCCATCTAAAAATCTGATATCAGCATACTGATCCCGGGCGTCTTCCAATGAGAAGAGGGCTTGGTGGAAAAAAACACTTAGAAAACATGGCTCCAAAGACTGGTCCACAATACCTCAAGCTCTGGGTCAAGCAGTGGCGCTGCACTAGGGTTGCGGCGGGTGGTGCAGCACCCTCAGAGGGCTTAGATGAAGTTTAGTCTTAAAAATAATGAGAACATTTGAATTGTTTCTTTTTTGCAGCATTTGGCATGTGTTCCAAGATAGTCAAACTACAGCAGGCCAAGGAGAAACATCACATTAGAAACTTCTGCCTTTTCTTTTGGTAAGCAAATCTATGTTTACATTTGTCTGTCCAAAGCAGGGCGTTTTGCAGCTTCAAAATAGTTCCTGCTTGGGGTCCAGTAGAGAGCAAAATAAGGATGCAAAGTCAGAAATTTAGTGACTCACATGTGAAAAAATGTGCACACTTTCTTCCTAAAGTATGAATTTTAAAATATTTGTCCACTTTTAAAAAGTAGACATAAGACAGTAGGGTCGCAGAATACCACAATAAAATAAATTATCTCAACTTTACATGATGGTCATAAGGTTAAACCAACTCAGATGTGGTGTTGCTTTGCTAATATCTCCTTTTCTCTAGGTACAATTGAAGCAATTTGTGGTCCACACATTTTAGTGATTTGTGACTTTCCTACACACAATTTACTGTTGTGCTGTTTTTATTTTCCAATATATGAGCGCTCACATTTTCAGTGTATGTCTTTTTATCTTATGCATGCATAGCTATGATATATTGTAAAACACTCTCTGATTGCACAATTGTGTGAGGCTTGGTAAAATTTAATTTTTGTTCTAAGAAGGGAAACTTCACCCTTCACAAAAGAATGTGAAGTGTCCCTGCTGGAGCGGGTAATGCAAAAATTTTGCGTGTATACTAATTAGTTTAATTAATTAATTATAATCGAACTAATGGATTGAAGTGGTAATAATTAATCAACTTTATTGATGACTGAAATACACGTGGGATTGCTTTGCATGACTTTATTAAATTGTAAACTAAAACATGTACGCATACTAATGATAGACAATTTGAATATTGCATGACAAATGTCGCTTTCGTGATTTATTTGTGATATGTGCTTTATTTCGTAAGTATAAAACCGCTTGAGTGTTGCTTATTGCTAGATAAATACACACACATAAGGATATTAGTGAGGGAATAACATTTATTTAGTCATTTTTATGTATTAATTACGTTTTGTGTTTCTTTTGCTTAAGTTGACCATTTGGGCCTATCACAAAATGGCTGCCTCTGGTGCCTAACCCGACTGTCGACGCTGTATGAGGCTTGGGTGAAGTGCGCCTGCGCTGACGCCAGCTACAGTGGCCTTGTCATGACCCTAACCAGACTGTACCCTTCAAGGTTATACTGGGAAGCAACCCAGCTTTTCAGAAAGAACAATAATGTGCTTCTAAAAACCGGAACAAGCAAGGTTAATGACCTCAGAGACATTATTTTGGTGGGAATCCTGTCAGACGATTTCGATTGACCAATCAGAAGAATTGAAGACCCGCTTTTGCTACAATTTGTCAATGATTTTTACTATAAATTATGGTAGAATAGAGAGGTTGGTGCGGGTTCGTTTCTGGCCTTTCTCGATTTCCTGACGTTATGCTGATGGAGAGTACGGTGACACTGCAGGACAGCTGTTTCCCTGAATCTTTGACCGACTGAATTAATGCTCAAACTCCTGATGAACTGAATTTACAAAATTTGATGGGCATAGATTTGCGAGACTGCCAGATTTGACATAGAGGACGACAATTAGCCAGAATAGGTAAATATGAATGGCGACTTGATTAAATGAATGATTTAATTTGCATTAATTAGATAAAGATTGAAATTGAATAACTACAGAAATGAGTTGGGTTGTTTATTCATTGAAAATGTGTTAACGAAAAGGTTAATTAGAGAATTAGAAATCCACCTAAACCTGCAACTAACTGATCCGTCCTGATTTATGAAAGGAAACGCTAAGAGTGAAGTTTAGGGCCTAATGAGTATCAGAAGGTTGTGTAGATTTGTCACTCATTAGGGTAAAAGTGGTATTTCCTTTCATGCCAGCGTTTGGAAGATAATCGCCTACCAAGAAACACAGATTGATGGTGAGTGAATGTTGGTGTTATGGGTCTCACCAGCGAACGTATGGATAGTGTGTGTATGTGAGAACATTGGTCTGTGAAAGAGGGAGGGAATTTTGCACTCCACGCTGGAGCATCCCTACTTGGCCCAACGCTCCATTTACTCTTCTCCAGCCCTCCTCAGGTCAACTTTGTATTTAGCTACAGAAGTGCAACAATGTATTCCTACATCTCAATGTCCTGACGAGGATGGGTGGGACTTCTGGTGGTAGGGAGTCATTCGTTGGGTGGTTCCACCTTTCAACCCTGGGACATTCTAGCAGCCAATTTACAGCAAATGTACCTTCCCCTGCTAGGAGCTGTCCTGAGACAAGAGCAGCAGCAATTAGACAGCTGCTCTTCGGCAACTGCCCACAGGCAATGCTGGGAGCTTTACTTTTAAGATAGTAGGAATTCTAGAAGCGGGGAATTGCATGGACAACTACATTGCGAGGGAAGTTTACCTGCTTCGTGACAGCAGCAGGAACAACAATGGCATAAATCAAGTAGATGGGCCATTCCTGCACAATGTGATGAGGAGACACTGAGTCTCACATATCTCACATATTTTCATTAGCCCTGGGCTGCAGTGGGACTCCCCTAAAGAGTTAGGGGGGCCCTGAATGGGTGGGGAACCCCCAGCACCTGAGGAGCTGTAGGGTCCTATGTTACGCCCATGGGAACAATGATGACAACCGTAAAGGGCTGCTAAAACTACTCCCATTTGTGGTTATTGTTTTCATATTCTAGTCCGCAAGCTTTACACTTTTATCGACTTGTGGAGTTTTTCGAAAAACTTCAACAAAGATGCTAAGTAAAAAAATATTCAAAATTTTGCTCCACCACAATACTGTGGAGCCTGCACAGCAGATCAATGTGCCTCAAAAAGAGGAATCTACTTTGGTCTCCTAATCCAGACTGGCCAGATATGATTATGTAATGCATACTGCCAAAAAAGCATCATATATTGCAGAAAGGGTCTGACTTATCATAAGTAGGATCTTTGTTTCACATATGGCTACTTAAGTATACATATTTGGATCAGCAGTTTACAGATCAATTTATGACATTTACCACAAGAGTATTTCACACGCAACCTTCCTTCAGATACACAAATTAATTTTGTTTGGGACGCTTTCAAAGCAACAGCTCGAGGCTTTATAATCGATTATGTGGCTAAAAAAAAGAAAAAAATAATCCATGAATCCAAACAACTCCTAATCAGATCAAGTCCTTGGAACACAAATATTTTTCCTTCAATAAGGACGATACTTTGTCTAAGCTCGTCAATTGTAAATTGCAGTATAATAAGCAATCTCTGGTTGATGCTTGTGGTACTTTACTAAGATTTAACGTGAAAATGTATGGGGGGCGCAACAAAGCAGGTAAATCTTTGGCTAATGACCTGAACATTCAAAAACAAAAATCTAAAATAACTGCCATCACGGATTCTTCTGGCGTACGACATATTAGCGACTCAATTTTTTTTTGAATACTTTACTGATTATTATAAAACCCTATATACTCCAGAATCATCCCCCTCAACTGATCAAATTGATTCCCTTTTTCAGTTGATTCCTATGGACCCTAATACAAATATAAACCTATTCTCCCTTGACGCACCCTTATACGAACAGGAATTTTTAAACGCCATTAACATGCTTCCTAAGGATATAACACCTGGGCCCGACGGCTTTACTGTGCACTTTTATTTACACTTCAAACATCTTTTAATTTCCAAACTTTTATTGCTCATTAATAATTTTTGGAGTACTCAGTGTACGCAAGGTTCTTTTGCTCAGGCCATGCTATGCCTAATTCCTAAAAAAGATAAAGATTTGTGTCAGTATGGCAATTACAGGCCTATTTCATTAATCAATACATATTGCAAAATGTTTGCTAAATTACTGGCTATCCGGGTCAATTCTGTCATTCCAGATTTAATAAACATGCACCAGCCTGGATCTGTAAAGGGTAGATCCATTTCAGATAATTCAAGAACCTTTCTTAATATTATAAATTTAGCAGCCAAACTTAGTCCTCCAATAGCTGCCATAACTTTAGATGCCGAAAAGTTCTTTGATCGTGTCCATTGGGACTTTATGTTCGCTGCTTTGAAATGGCATGCTTTCAGTCGACACTTTATCCAATATATCAAATTGTTACACTCCAACCTCTCCCCCTCTATTTGGGTTAATGGTCAACAGTCTAGTTATTTCCCCTGCATAGAGGTACCAGACAAGGATGCCCCTTGTCTCCCTTAGTATTTATCCTGACGTTGGAACCTTTCTTAGAAACAATTCAAAGAACCTCCACCTTTACAGGTCTTCAATAAAAAAATTAAAACAATAAAATACACTGCATACGCAGATGATATTTTATTATATGTATCTAATCCTACTACCTCTTTACCTGAATTCTTTTCCTTATTGGCTGAATGCTCGATTGTTTCAGGTTATAAATTAAATATTAATAAATCGGACATTTTACCACTAAATTAATATTGTCTTCCTCACATGTTTAAAGATTCCGGTTTCAAATGGAGCACAAAAGATATAAAATGTCTAGGAATTCTAGATACAAATAATATTAAGGATTCTATTAAAATTAATAAGATTGACATTTTATCTAAAATAAATGCATTAATAGAAGGTTGGTCCCCTCTTTTTATTTCTTGGTGGGGTAGATTAGCTACAATTAAAATGATGCTATTACCCATTGTCAATTTTCATTTGTCAATGCTCCCTATTTCTCTCACACTTAATTTCTTTAAAATTATTAATCGATCTTTCGTCAATTTTTTATGGAACAATGGCAAACCCCGCATTTCTTTCGCTCATTTGCAACAAACCAAGGACCTTGGTGGGGTTAATTTTCCTAATATCAGAACTTATAATTCCGCCTTCACGCTGAAACATATTTGACTTTCTCTTTATGACACCTATGCAGAGCCATCCAAGGTATGGGGTCAATTAGAGTACGCACAGTTTTCCCCTTTTACTTTTATGGATGTGATTCATATATCTCAACCCCCAAGAGGTATAATTTTCCCCATACTTACTCATTCAATTGCCATTAGTAAGCCCTTACGTATTTCCTCTAACACTATTTCTGATATTATTTTACAAACCCCAATATGGTATAATACCAACCTTAAATTGAACAATAGGATTCTTGCATGGAAAGAATGGATTCAAGATGGCATCATCAATATCAGACATCTAGTTTCAAATAACACTTTTTTGTCTTTCCCCGAGATGCAAGAAAAATTTCATGTATCTAACAAATATGCCTCGCAGTTTGAACTTCTTAGGCCCCTCCTCAATACATTTATCTCTCAACAATCTCTCCCAACTACAGCGACACAATCTCCTTCTTCCTCAATTGACTTCTCTAACCAACTGAAAGCATATACAAACTACTGATTAGCCCCTCTAAATCTGTATCAAAACACAAAACAGAACTTTTAGGAAATCAGACTTGCACCAAGAATTTTCCGCTCACACTTGGAGCTCAATATGGGCCAAGATCCATACCTCATCCTCATCAGCAAGCACTACACAAACATTGTATTATTTTTATAACAGATTATTTATTACACCCACAAGTTTATCCAAATTGAAAGCATCCTCTAATACTAAATGTTGGTCGTGTGCATATGATAAGAGTGACTTTTTTCATATGTTTTTTGATTGCCCTCTTGTTAAAAAGTTCTGGTTACAAATTTGGCACAAAATCCTTTTGATTTTCAATATATTTTTTTGGGTAGTGTTCTCCCTTGTTGGGCTTCGCAACGTTTGGCAGGTAAACTCTTTGACTTAATGATTGCCTTGGCCCTTCAAATTATTACCTCTAATTGGAAGGATACAGGAAAAATCTCATATATGGCATTGTGGAACCTATTATGTCATCATCATCGATTGGACCGTGCCTATGCTACATCTATTCCGTTAAAAATCAAAAAGGATTTGTTATGGTTACCCCTTACATCATTTTTATCTCGGACCACTGACAGATCAGTTTCTACAGTTTGTAATTTCGAACCTCCTTAGATTATAATTGCCTTTAATTACAATTGTTCATATTATTATATATTTGATAAAATTCACTTCTTTAATCTGTTTCTGCTTTCCTTTTCATTCCCTTTTCTTTTCTTCTCTTTCTCTGCCTCCTTCTTTTCTTTCTGCTTTTCTCATCTCTAAAAAAGATTAAAATGCATTGTTGCATAAGCAATTTGTTTCATATTACAATTCAAGATTTAGGCATGTATTCTCATAATAGTAGTGATGTTTTATGGTTAATATTTGAGCAATTCAGTATCCTTTCCTTGTTCTTCGGTTATTGCATTGTAATTCCACTTCTTTTTCATATACTTGTATTGTTTTATTGATCATTGTTATTATTAGATGTAATTGCATATTGTTTATTTCTATTCTCAATAAAGCATTTTTAAACTTTAAAAAAGTATGCATATTTCAGAATTGTTTTAATTTAAAGCTCCTATTGTGATCGTTTTCCAATGTTAACATCTTTAATTATATACAGAAGCATATCTTAAGAATCGACATTCAGTTCTAATAAATCGCTTAATAAATAGCTTGAATGGCTGCATTTTCCCTATGTTGTTGCGCGTGTATGTATTTAGTGATAAATATATTGGCGTAAGAAGCGTGTAGGGAATTGGTGCTTAAAGATTTCAATACAGTTTTAACTAGACAAAAAAATGCAAGAAAATTAGTGCCTGTAATTTATATATAGTTCAGTAAAGAAATCAGCGTAATTGATTTTTCCCCCTTTTCATGTTAGGGAAACTACAACATGATTAAATAGAACACAAAGGCTGATTAGGAGTCTGCTACTGATTTTCTCATGACTCACTACCTAGATGCAGCACCAAGTCACTTATTTGAATGGGGGAGGATCCCCAAAGCATATGTTTTTGAAATATGTGACCCAAATGTACTTAACCAGTCTCTATTCGTTTGTTTGCTGCCACAGAGGAGAGCTGCCCTGCACCGAGACACCGGGACTACGACTCCGGGCACCCTTAGCGCCAGGAGGCGCCTTAAAAACAGCGGAGGGCTCCCACAATGCGGGACACGTGCGGACGCGCCCGGGCCGCGCCCGAACAAAGCCCGGGCCAAGTGCGGGCCCATCTGTACCCATCAGTGACCAGAGGAGGCCGGGCTGGGCGACCCCTCTTGGTGGTGTTATCAGGGCAGCTGGACCTTCATGGATCTTCAAGGACCGCAGAGGGCATCGCATCTATTGACTTTACCTTTGCCGCCACTCACTAGTCTACAAAGGCGCCAGTGTGCAAGGTAAGCCTTAATTGCATCACGTTATAGAAGCTGTATAAGCCCTCCGCTCTGCTCACAGGCTCCCACCATTCCCGTTCCTTGATAACCCTCTCGTGGCCTACGAATAAGAAGTGTCGGACCATAGACAGAGACTTAACATCTTGGCCACTTGTCAACTCCTTCTTTCTTCATTCAGCTCTGTGTGGTTAAATGGGTAGACGCAAGACGGTCACGGCCCCGGCTCATGTTACCAGCACTATGGATTGTTTTTTTTTAAAAAGCTGATGGAGTTCTTGAAAAATAAATTGTACTTGTGTCCCGTAGGCTTTCCCGGTCCCCAGTGAGTCTTCCTCCGTTAGGTGCTTCTAACAGAGGGCCTAAAGTGGACTCATCGTCGGAAATCACACAGTGCCCAGCTCTTGTGACTAAAGATGAACTGGCGGCCATGTTGGAAGCTGGTCTTAGCTCCCTTCTTGATCGCATGGATCTTAAGCTGGACCTAATCGTACAAAGGCTATCTCTTTTAGAGCTGAACATTCTAAAACTGTCTCAATCACTTACATCATCGAATCCCCCCTCCCGTCCTGGGGATTCAGGGGTTGCACCGGTCGGGTTGGTTCCAGCTGCTCCTGTTCCAAATATTAAGCTCAATGCTCAACTCCTCCACCCTATGAGTGTCACCATTCTTCCTGGCCCTCGCGCAAGCTCCAGTCATCTGTTATCCTCCATTAGCGGGCCACAGGATAGCTTCTGCCACCAGTATCCTCTAGACCAGAGGCCAACCCTCGAAGAGAACTAGTTTCACGAGGGAGGGGAGCTGAAGGGGATGTTCTAACTTCCTCCGCTACAAACCAGGCCAGAGCGCCCCAAGGTCCATCTTCAATCCATTTACCCCTGGAAGCAATGCCGTATGTAGTGGTGCTGGGCAACGTGCCAGTCCTAAAGCCGGCCACCACCGAGGACTTCTTCCAACTAAAGAATAGGGTCCTTTACTGGCTAAACATGCACACCTCCTTGGATTTTAGAGTGGAAAGGGACATCCTCATGGTCAGGAGGGTGGCCTGGATAGGGGGCTTGAAAAAGAGCTGCAACGGGGACTGCGTAATCATCAACTTCAACAGCCCACACCTGGCAGAAAGGATCCTACATTCTGCTAACCATGGCAAGAGAACAGGCCAGCTCCTCCATAAGAGCACTTCCCTTGTCCCCCGTCATCCATGATGTCGCTCCCGAGGAGACCCCGACTCTACTGGAGCGGCCTCTACAACCACCCATGCTCCCTTTATATAACTCATTTGAGCCCCTGAGCCAATTGGACCTATGTGATTGACAGGGTGGCCAGGGCTCAAGGAAACCCAACATGCTCTTTCAAATGGTTCCAAAGGGCCAGTCGCATAAAGTGAACTGTCACTGTCATACTACGGATAACAACTTTTTAAATATCATTTCCTGGAACATGGAAAAGCAAGGTTTTGGACACAGGGTGGTTAACTTTCATTAAAAGATATGATATCATCTGTCTCCAAGAGACATGGTCTGCTGACAATACCCATTTTTTGGAGGGTTACAAGCTTTTTAGTATTCCTGCAACCTCGTCAAGGGTGGGACGTGCTAAAGGGGATCTCGCATTTTATGTTTCTCTTTGCCTACGAGGTGACTTTGTGGTACTAAATACGATTAACCCGTGTCTTCAGGCGTTATCCTTTTCATCATGGTTCTTTAGCCTAAATCTTTTGAATTTTAAAATGCTACCTCTCTCCTACCGGAGGTGTGTATTGTCACTCGTTTAAGTGCTTTCATAACGAATGGTAAGGTTTTGTCACGTAAATCGGGTAACATAGTCCTGGTAGGGGACTTTATCACTCATATATGTGGGGCCTTAAGGAAGAGGGGTCCTCCAGGAGCCAGTGAGGAGCCCTCTTGTCCTCTAGTAGACGGCTTGCATTTTGAACACTGTAGGCAGGGGGAGAAATTAAACGCATTGGTCTGCGATCTGGACCTGCAATTAACCTTAGGGAAACTGACTCCTACTAGACGATACCTCATCCCAACTTTTAAGGGTCCGGGACGGGAACCCTCGTTTATCGATTTTATCTTAACTTCCTGCCCCCTCTGTTATCTGATTTCGGAGTTCACAATAATAGCCAGTAGTTATAGTGACCACAATCCCCTATGTATGAAAGGCATCTGGCCCTCCTTTGATTTAAAAAGACAGGCAGTAGGAAGTGAGGCTTTACGGGCAACAGATGATGGGAAACGCCTTAGATGGGGCCAGATTATTCCAGAAACATTGTGCATGTCCTTAAGGAAGACGAGCCAGAATGAATTTCTGATTTGTCAGAATGTCCAGGCTGGATCCGATGAGGCTGTTATTGGTGCTTTTAGCCTAATCTCTGGCTCTGTCGCCGACCTACTGACTGTTTCTTTACAGACAACCCAGAGAGGGGGGGCTCAGATGGTTCAACTCGGACTGCTCGCTTGCAGCCCGGAGGCTGAAATCAGCCCTTCATGCCTCCCAGAGGAACGCTGCGCTAGTTAAAATCCGTAGGAAACAGTATAAATTGGCACTTAACAAGCACAGAGCAGCCTTGAAGGAAGAAGCTTGGTGCAACCTTATGGAAGCTACAACCTACAGGTCTAGCGCCAAGATCTGGAGCCTCATAAACAGCCCCATCCTGGGTGAGGAGGCTGCCAATGTTTTAGAAGCACACATTACCGAAAATGAGTATGTCAGTCACTTTGAGACCATGTTCAAAGGAGACCTAACCCCGTCCCCGTACCTAAATATGGGGGTACTCAAGCAAAATTAGTCGTCCTGGAAGAAGAAGTAAGGCGCTGCATCACCGGTCTGACTCGTAACAAGGCCCCGGGTCCTGACGGTATCCCACCTTACCTTTACTTGAAAGACGTGGCACTCTGGGCTCCAGTACTCACCTCTGTAATTAATGCAGTTGCTAGGGTCGGTACTCCGCCCTCCTGGGCCTCCTCCATCATTGTGCCAGTCTTTAAAATGGGGGAAAGGGACAGCACAGTGTGTTACAGACCGATCTCTTTGATAGATTCGGTGGTAAAAGTGGTCCATAGGATTTTGCTGGATAGGTTAGAGACCTGGACCACCGACAATAACATTCTGTCGGATGCCCAATACGGGTTCTGTCCTGGCCGTTCAATGATTGAACAATCCCTGAACCTTTTCTTAATCTCCAGGAAATATACAGTTGCCCACAGCGGCACCATCTTCCTGGCTTTTATTGATCTGTCATCTGCATTTAATTGCATAAACAGGGCCAAGTTATGGCAGATCCTACTAGCCTTAGGGGTAGATAGGAAGCTGGTCTCCTTTCTCTATAATCTTCACCGGGACACCAAAGTGGTAGTGCGATACTCGCAGAGCTTGAAGGTATCACGCTCATTCTCTGTAAAGACCGGGTTCCGTCAAGGCTGCATATTGGCCCCTTTTCTTTTTAATCTCTATTAACTAACTTGGAGAAAATACTTTTGGAGACCAAGACTGCATACCCTCGGATTGGTCGGCGTGGCCTCCCGGTTCTGCTCTACGCAGACGATGCCGTCTTGATGGGTAGGAAAGAGAGCGGTTTACAAACCATTCTAGCATTGTTTGCCCAGTTCATGGGAGATTTGGACCTCAAAATCAATAACTCCAAATCATATATCATGCAGCTAGGATCCCGCCCCTCAAGATCATATGTCTTTAAGGTAGGGCCCACCCCTATTCCCAAAACATCAGTCTTTTCTTACCTGGGGGTACTCCTGGACGACAAACTGAACTGGGCTCCACAACTCACCCGCAAGAGAAATGATCTCAATAGGGAAGTTGCTGCTATCTTTAACTTTGCCACAAGACTGGGTAAAAGACCAGTGGGGCCCTCCTGGAGCTTTATAGAGCAAGGTGTTTGTCAAAAGTATGTTATGGCAGTGAAATAGGGGCATATGTAGATGCAAAGGAAGTTTAAATCTCTGAAAATAAATTCATGAGAAGACTGCTGTCCGTACCCCAGGTTATTCCCTCCTTTATCGCCCATGAAGAGTTGGGAATGCCCTATATCACAGATCATATTGCTTTTAGTACGCTGTCACTCTGGCTAAAAATATGGGTCAAGGAGGGGGATCCTTTCAGATTGTTCATCTTTGGATCAAGCACTAAGGATACCATGGTTGAAATACATAAAAAATCAGTTAGCATGCTTGGGCAGAGGAGACCTCTTTACCAACCCCCAGGGAATTGGCAAAAAGAGATACCCACCTTGATAAAGGCGTTTAGTACGTGGCGGCTTGCTTTAAGGGAGGAGAGGGAGCTTATGAAGCTAAGTGTCTGTCGCTTCGTTATATTAAGGACCACCGAGTTAGCGTAGCTGTACATACTTGGTCTAGTGAACTCGCACAATCGATTCCTTTTGACCAGGTTCCGGCTTGACATGTTCCATTTACTTCTCTCATACCCTAGGGGTGTAAGTAGAGGGCAAGTTCTTCCTCCCTGCGGCTGCGAGGGTTCGTCTCCACAGGAAATGCTTCATTTCACCATGGTTTACCCTTTTTATGATGCTCTGAGAAAATCCTATCTAATCCCCATCTTGAAACAGGCCAACTTTAAACAAGTTCAGCCCGCATTCATATTTTTACAGATGCTGATGGGGAATACTGTTTTTCACATTTTAACCTTTTTAAAATCGGCTATTAAACTTAGAGCGAGTTGTGATTAGTCGGGTTACTCCCCACAATGACCCTGGGCCACATGTCCTTGTACAGTCAACATTGTGTGGATTGGGAATATGTCTCTTTACACCGAGAGCAAATACCACACGGTAGGTTACAACGCGGACGTTACATCGTCTGCGTTGTTACCACGCATGGCTTTACATCGCAAGTTGTTTCTACGACTTGCACTAGATGGCGCGCTGGACTTAGGAATAGTATCAATTACTATTCCTACTCCAGTTAGCGCTACAGCAGGGAATGTGTTGGATTTAAAATCCAATACATTCCCTGGTGTTGTGCGCCATCTAGCACAAGTCGTTGAAACGACTTGCGATGTAATGCTATGCTATGCGTGGTAACAACGCGACGATGTAACATCCGCGTTGTAACCTACCCACGTGGTATTACCCGCGTTGATACCGCTGTTTCCCGTGGATTGGGCTAGTGCTGTTCATGCATTGTTTCTCCTTTTTTATTGTTTTTACTTTTATATTACTGGTTTAAGCATGTATTTTAGATGTATTTTAGATGAGCCATGAAATTGCCTAGGCCTGTTTTTGAGAGTGTACATATTGTATCCTACTTTTTTACTCTGGTTTTTATATCATGCTTTTATGGTTTGCTGAATATGAAACCCAATAAAGCAAGTTGATACTGATACTTAACCAGCTCCTGACCTTAAAAGCTTACAGCTTACGTCAATAGTAACAATACATATATTCTCTAATACATGAAAACAAAGTGCAAGAAAATGATCATGCAAAAGGATCAGCAGTTCACAAATTCCTATCAAAATATATTTTGCCAATCTACAGTTAAAGGACACTCTACAAGTGCCTATACAGAATATTTGTTTCAGGTGTCGCGTGTGTCCCAAGGCTGTGCCTATACCCTGTAGGTGGCTGTACACAAAAACGGCAGGAGTGTGGTCAGACATGTGAACTAAAAACGGACATTCCATCCTGAAATGAGTGCACAAAGAGGCCTTCAGGACGCCTATTCACACATGTGCTGAGTGGTGGAGAGTGTACTTTAAAGGTGACTGCAGAAAATGTTTGATGGAGTTGAGTCACACATATGTAATGTGTGTTCCATAGATAGCCACTAATGTAAGATAACATTGTACAACTTAACATAGCATAACACAATATAATGTGACATGAGGTGAGCCTGCACCCTATAGTGCCAGCCAGCACATTGAGGTTTAGTTAGATGCATGGAACATCTTCTAACTCTCTAAACTAGGGAGATAAAAAGGTGCATGATGGGCTTTTCACATACATGCACCACATGAAAGCCCAAACACTCTGGAGGTGCCTACCTTTAGAGGCTTGTGGGAGGCAACACATGCCTCAGAGTCTGACTTTACATAAAAGTGATAGTGTCAGAGTTTCTTTGGGATCTGATCACAGGTCAGTAGCGGCCTGTGGTGGGAGTGCTGCTGGGCGCTGACGTGGGGCGGGGGAGGGGCTGGGTGGGAGGTAGTAAACTACAGATTATGGCTGATTAGAGGTAAGTAAGGATATAAATAAATAAAACGAATTTCGTTGCGCACGCTGCATCGCCAAATGTGATGCAGCGTACACAACGAACTTCGTTTTATTTATTAATATGTTTGCTTACCTATAATCAGCCATAATCTGTAGTTTACTACCCCCCACCCAGCCCCTCCCCCGCCCCACGTCAGCACCCAGCAGCACTCCCACCACGGGCCGCTACTGTCACAGGTTTGTGTTAGGAAGTGAGCCTGCACTGTAGAGATGTCTCTGTACGCTGACTTGTTGATGGTTAGTCACAAATGTGTGCCAAAGTATGAGTATAAACCCTGGGTAGCTGCATGCAATGGCTTATCAGAATCTGATCAAAGGTGCACCAAAGTATTATCCTGACCCGGATGGAGATACACACAGAAGGTTGTGATCTGGTAAGAAATGTGTATTAAGGAACAGTTTTGCATTCTGGAGCTAGTTATACACAGAGACTAGTGGGGTTGTGGTTGCACGGTTACACCTAAGCAGGCACGTATGTTAGGGATCACTGCACACTCAGGCTTGCGGTAGTCTGGTAACCTGTGGACCAGTGCCTGATCCGGCACTATGAAAGCAGATGTTATCACCAGCTGGTTGGGCTGAGGCTAAACACACATGTACTATAGATTGAACTTGCATCCTGGATATGTTTGCATATGGATGGCATGTGATGGGCGTAGACAATGAATATGTCTCTTTCATACTTCTGCACATCTTTTCTTCTGTTGAGCTGTCACCATTAGCCCTTTGACAACAGTTAGTTACTGACCTGATGGTCTACGTTGGCCCCAATTAAACAAGTGTAACAAATGTTCATGCAATGGTAGTATCAGAATCATTTATGATTACATTTATATAGAAATTACCAGCAGAGAGGGACTCTTTGCACTGTTTAGAAATCCTTAATATCTATAATTAGCATGTCAGAAATACAGTGCTCATTAACCTCAACATGCTTTTAGTGTTGGAAGTTAAACCTACTTGGTTAAAAAAAAAGTAAAGAAAGCCTCTTTAAAAGCTTTCGGGGGCATGGCTTGAGCAGCCACAAGATGGCCGCGTCCGACTGAGGCACTGCGTTTCGAGCGGGACTTTCTTATATCCTGGAGCTGTTTCTGCTGAGTTTTGTGACAATTAACTAATTCCCCGTGAGGAGAGGGTGTGGAGGCACAGGTAGCAATCTTATTTTCTGCTTTTTTAGCTGTGTTTTGACCTGTTTCCTCCATGCCTCGCTCGCCTCAGAATTCCTGGCTGCGCCCGCCATTTTGCTGCGGCACGACGGCACTTTGATTTATGGCTTTTCTGTACTGCATGTGGTACGTCTTGGGGGCAACGCTGCTGTATGCTCCTGAGTGCTTAGTGTCTTATGCAAAGTTATTGCTCCAACAGCAATATCTCCCACCTGCAATTTTGTGAGGAGAAACCTTTAATACAGCATGTTTCAAGCTAAGTCTACTGTTGGGAACAACGTACATTTTTCACAAGGTGGCTGCATCCAGCTGAGGCTCCGTTATTCGAACTGGTTTGCCTCTCCTGCGAGACCGGTGCTATTGGGGTTGTTCATCACGCATTAAGTGTGCTCTTCATTTGCGTTCCAGCAACATTCGACACTCTGCTCCCAGTGCTCTGTGGCGGTGTTCAGTAGGAGGTTTGCTTCTGCACGCTTTTTGATATGCTTCAATCCCTATTAGCAGTCAGCAAGTAACACTCATTGAACACATTTTAACTGGATTTTGATTCCTCTGGGCTGACCTTTCAACCTCCCAACACCAATCTGATCATTGGAGACATCTTTGACTGTTCAGCACGGTGCTAAAGCAAGATTGTAGGTTAAAAAATGTTATCTCATTCTTTTTTAGCAGTTTCCACTAGTTATATATTCCATTCCTTTACACAGCTTCTCTCTCAAGTCTTCAACATCCTACTGCACTCTTCGATATGGAGTCCTCTTCCTCCCTTGGTCAGAAGAGTACCTCTGCGAGTATGTCTTCCCTACGCAAGGATTCTAACTCTGCCACTTCTACCAAACGCCAAAAGAAGGAACCAAACTCTCCTACTAAATCTCCTCTTCCCATAACACTGGAAGACCTCATGGAGGAGATAAAGCTCATTAAGACCTTTTGTTATCAACACAAATGCAACCCTTCAGAGGATGGAAGAGAAGTGGTCTAACTTGGACTCAAGAGTGTCTTTGGTGGAGCAACGGATCAGTGATACTCAGGATGTGATCCCTCAAGTTGCAACTATGTCTAAAGAGATTGCTCTACTTAAATTGCAAACGGAGGACTTAGAAAATTGTAACAGGTGCAACAACTTTCGAATCTACGGTATTCCTGAGGGAGAGGAGGGGTCTAACATGCTTGCCTTTTTAAAAACACACATTCCTAAAATTGTTGGTTTTAAAGACGGCACCACTCTCAACTTGCTACGTGCCCATCGTATCGGTCCTAAATCCAGAGGTTCATCTTCTACCTCTTCAGTCAACCGACCCAGATGGATAAAAGTTTTATTTCTGGAATACACTGAGCTGTTAATGGTTCTCTGGATGGCAAAGCTAAGAAGGCAGATGCTGTGGTCTGGTCAAATAGTTTTCGTCTCTCAGGATGTGGCTCGCGCCACTGCTCCTTGTCGCAAGGATATCCTCTCTATTCGGCCGGCTCTCCAATCCATGAATGCCAGATACTACCTGGTGCATCCTTGCTTCTTTAAAGTCACATATAAAGAACAGTCCTACTCTTTTGATCATACCGAAGATTTAAGACAATTTATTTCTCGCCATAGAGGAGATGAGATGGTGGGGCTTGAGCAATGTTTTCTCTTACATTGTCTTAGTCCTCTGAGTTATCTTTTCTCATTCCAATATTCTGAAGACTTCCGTCTTCTTTTGTTACTGTTAGCTGTGGCCTGTTGATGTTATTGCTGACTGTTGTAGTTTGTTCGCCTTCCCCGGGGGCCATCTCTTATCATTTCTTTGTTTTTTCTCCACAGATGTTTCCCTTATCGTACTGCTCATTTCCCTGATGTTTCCTCTCTCCCTGCCTTCCCATCCCGCTCCTAATGTTCATAATTATTTCCCATGTTTGATAAGGGTTAATTCTTTTATCATATATCCCTGTTGAAGTCGTTTGCCTGTTTTACATTTATCACTCTATGGGGCATATCAACAAGGGCTTTATCTCTGCTTTTTTGGCTTTAAAAGCCAAAAAAGCAGAGATAAAATTAGCGCCCTATCAACAACAGGGTGCTAACACGCAAATTTGCATGTTAGCACCCTTTTACTCTACGCTTCCCCTTGCATCTCTAATGAGATGCAAAGGGGGCGTTCCAGAGTAAAATAATAGGAGAAATGTCGCTAAGCGACATTTCTCCTATTATCAAGAATGTCGCTAGCCCTGTTAGAGACAAAAAAAGCAGTGCTAACCGCGGTTAACGCTGCTTTTTTACGTCTGCTAATTTTCAGACTTAGCCATGATATCCTATGGAAGGAGGATATCATGGCTAAGTTTGTCTGTCCCTATCAACAAGGTAACGTGTGATTATCGCTGGGTTTCCAGCGATAATCTCACGTTAGCCTGTTAGCGTGTAGATTTTTATCGCTATTGAGATAAGCGTTGCTAATATATTTTATCTCAGCGATAAAAATTCACGCTAGCCGGCGATAATTATCCTCACGCTAAGAGCGCTGAGCGATAATTATCGCCGGTTGTTGTTGATATGCCCCTAAGTTCTTTTTGTAGTCATTTTCTCCTTTGGTGTTTTCTCTTAATTGGCTCCCTGTTTTTTACTTCTTTCTCTCTATTGAGCCCTGTTGTTTCCCAGTGTCCTCGCTGGCTTCGCCATCTGCCTTCTTTCTGCAGCTCCCCGCCTCCTCATGCTACCCTCTTTATTCTGGATGTGTATTCCGTCATTCTTGACTGAAGTCTCCCTGCTTCCTGTCAACCTCTCTTTGTCTATCATTTATCTTTTTCACCTTTTCTCCTTTCCTCTTCTCTTCCTTTTTGGTTTTTGTTTCTCTTTTTCAGTTTTTTCATCTTTGATTTCTGATCCCTTTTTCTCTTTCTCTCCCTTAGTTTCATCATCTCCTATTCTTCTCCACCGATTCGTAACCCCTACTTTTTATCTCTTTCGCATCCTTTTCTCATTTTTGATTTTTCTGCAATATTATAACCTTGTTGACTTTAAATTTCCTCATATTGAGTTCTTAACTTTTTTCAATTTTATAATACTCACGGTGTTGCATATTGAGTTTCTATCTTTTTCCAATTTTATAATACTCATGGGGCCATATTCTCAAGGAGCTATCTCCGAGTTAACGGCACTTTAGCACAGCCAAAGTCGTGACAAAATGTATGTTCCCCATTCACAAGCTGGTGCTAACAGCCTATAGCACCATTTTCCAGTGATAGCATCCACAAAAAACATCGCCACAGATGACTCCGGCAACTATCGCTAATGAGATGCAGAGTAGGTGTTCCCGTGCAAAAAGCCGCAACACCACTCCACAACATTCACAACGACCAGCCAGATCGGCGATAAGATCACAAAACATGTGATAAGGCGCGTTGGCAGCAGGAACCTAACACCTGCTCTGACCTGGTGTAAAGTCGGACGACAACCGGCAGCAGCCAAGGGAGCACAGCCCATAGCCAAACATGAAGAACAACAGATGCCCCCGAGCAACTGAACATGCAGCCCGGAGCCCCAATAGGGCAACAACACACACCACCACCACACCAAGGACCACCCCCCCCCTGAACCCCTCCCAGACTACGACAGACGCAGCACGGACAAAGAGAGCGGACCCACAGGAAACGCACCAGCCTCACAGACTCAACACCAGAGGATGCCATTGCCCACTACATGCTCAAAAGGACAACCATCCTATTCATCCTGACCATCATCGCCCTACAGGCCGACAGCACCACCACAGCGGACAACCAACATCCCTCCGCAGACAAAGCTGCTGGTTGCGATGCACCTGTTGGCCCCCCAACCAACACCCGCCAGAGTCAGAGGAGTCACACAACCAGCCACATCCAAGTCTCTCACACCTGTCCTGGATGCCACCATCAGCCTGGTACCCCAGTATCTATACGTCCACCACAATGCACAGGAACAGCTAGAGACCAAGCAAGGACCATACGCCATAGCCAGAAGCACGCACGTGTTGGGGCAATCCACAGAACACATGTCCTACCTGTGCCCCCTGGTGACACACCAGACAATCACCCCAACAGAAAGCACACGTCTCACATCACTGTGCAGACAACATCCGAACACCCTGGAATCTCCACCCACGTCGTCGCCAAATACCCAGCCAGTGTGCATGAATCCTTCATCCTCCGACAGTCCATCATCGACCAGCGCTACCAGGATGGCACCAAGGGAAATGCACAGCCCCTTGGCAAGTTCCAAATGAATACTCCACACACCTCAACTCCACAACCATGCAACTCACAACTCTGGCAATGCACAGGTCACAAAATCACAGCCAACATACAAAACAACATGCCCACCCACCAGACACGACTTACAATGGTAACCTGGCCAAGCCGTGAACATGAGCCATCAACGGCATGGCATCTCAGCCACACAATAGCGGAATGTGGGGAGAGTTGGGAACCAGGCATGTGTGAGGCAGGAGAACCATGATTGGGAAAGTACACAATGCCGATCGAGTGGAGGCGGTGTGCATAACACACTCATATCCATGGAGACATACACTGCTGGTGTATGAAGTGTACTAGACAGTGGACGCAACCACGTCACCCCGGCCAGTGGGTGAGGTCGCAGAAATGTTGCCTGTTACGTCCCCCCGTAAGCGTGAGCGGAGTGGGATGGCCCGGTGTACACCAGGCCAGCATAGGGGTGTGAATTATTAAGCATGTAGCCCTGGGCGTGGTCCTCTTCCTGAATGCCCAATATTTCTGCCAGGACAGTGCCACTCACCCCGTCACGAGGCCGATGCTGTCCTTCTGAGTGGATTTGCCTGCGATCCTGTGCGCCTACAGTACCCCGGCCCACTGGGCCCTGAACCCGTCCGGCCCGCCCCTGCTCACCCAGGCCACACTGATCACCTGCCAACACCAGTGTGTGTCACGGAGGGCCCCCCACGTGCCAGCGCAAACTCCAAGCCTGAGGCCCACGACACTGGCAGCCTCCTCAAACCATCACGGCCTCCACAATACAGGCCCGCTTTACTCCGTTCTCGTTGACGTACTCTACCGCTGCATCCGGCCTACACAACGGTCAAGTAGGTCACACATTTGGAACTGAGTCTTGATTACACCAGTGGACATTATTTAAGGCAGAATTTATGTCACTATACTCCCTTCGATGTGGTGCCACCAAGTCTGTGCATAGCATTACAACCATACGTGTCTGTGGGCCTACGCAGACTACTGCCCTCGGCCTACGCTGCGCTCGAGTAGGTCACAGAATTGGAACTGAACATCGATTATTCAAAGGCAGAATACATATCATCGCACGCAAGGAGAGGCGTAAGGGGATGACGCGTGTCAGTCAGGAGGAAAAAAGGATCATCGTTACGGAGGTGATCGAACACTCCCGACAACTGCCCTGGTGTCACTAACTCTGTGCATTGCGAGCCAATGACACGTGGCTGTGGGCCACTGCTGACCGCTGCCTCTGGCCTACACTGCGGTCCAGTAGGTCACAGAGTCTTGATTAGGCGATGGTGGAGTTCATATCAGTGTACCGGCATCATCGCAGACTGCATCCCCTCTCAGCCCCGGTGCCACTAAGTCTGTTCCCCGACAGACAAGGACACTCTCTGGTCATACATTGGTGGTGTTTGAGCATATGGACTAGGGGGTAGTTTTTATCCTCATGTAGCTGATACCAAATTTGTGTTAAAAATGATGCTGTCGCTTTCCACTCCACCATTTACTGCTTTCGGATAACATCAGACCTTCCGCATCATGCCCCGGAGGACACCTGCCTCTGTCCCCTGCAAGCCTCCGCCACATTCACCTTCGACATTGATGAGGACCCGCTCACTGTGACAGGCCCTATCTCAGTGCACCGCAAGTCACCGTCCCGTGACGGGGTGCCTGTGCCGGCCGCTGTGCATCTGGGGCCACTAACTCTGTGCTAGTCAGGTCCGGGACCCCTTCTTCTGGGATATTGGATGGCCTCCGAGGCGATAGCCTTGGGGTTGTCAACGCCATGTGTCTGTGGCCCTGCGCTGTCTGCTGCCTCCGGCCTCAACTGCGGCCCACCAGGGCTCACACATCAAATCGAGTCCTGACCGGCCTGGACGGTGCATCACCGCAGGAGGCACACACCCCCTCCGCAATGACCAGCTCCAACCGCCATCTGCCAGAGTCGAAATGGGGGCCCTGACAGACTTACGGAGTCGCTCACACCTGTCGTGGATGCCATCATCGGCCTGATACCCTGCTCAGCACTCCAGGTGCCACTAATTCAGTGCACCGCAAGCCATCATCTGTTACTGATTGAGTTTTGTGCTGTGGAAAGGTTGCGCAGCAATGTCACCTCAAGCAGTGTGGGAGACATGGGACGTTGATATGGAAGATGATGCAGGTCTAACATGCCCCACAGCATCAGGAATATCTCAAAGGGACACAATCCGAGACTTTTTCTTCACATGAGCACGCTCACCTCTAGTGCCCCGACCGCAGTGCACTGCAACTCACGGACACTTCTGTTTGCATGTTGGGTGTCCTATGGACTTTCTCCGGCTCCCCCCATGTTCCTCAGCAGTTGACTCTGTTATGCAGGTGTTTCCTGTTACCATTGCACTGGTGTCCACTGTTCAAGTTGTTGCCAGCACCAAGCACTCCTTGTGGGCTGGCTTACACTCACCCCACACACATCCAGCACAGGAGTCACTGTACATGTAGCCCTGCCAATAAAGGTCTTGTTGTATGCATGAGGGTCCTGGGCCCTACGACATTGCATAGTGCTGTGTACAGCAGATGTAGACTTGCCACTGCAGGCAGCAGGTTAGAGCTTGGACATGTAGCTTTGTTGTCACCCACTCAATTCGTAAGGGGAGTGGCCTGAGCCGTCGTACGCAGAGCCAACGTGGGTGTGCGACTGCTATTTGTGTGCCCCTGGGCATGGTTCTGTACTGTGAATGTGCATCTGCATGTGTCTATGGCAGTGTGGGTCTCCTTTGTGGGGTGTAGGTGGTCCCTGAAGGGTAATAGACACATACGTATGTGATCTAGTTCGCCTTCCATGGGTTCGGACCCCACCCACACCTGTTCAGCCACATCCTTTTGGCGTGCTGACACATGGCATTGGGGTGACACTGAAGTGTCGTGAGCCAGCTGTGCTTGCGGGTGCTTCCTACTGTGTGGTCTGTTACAGGCTCTGTGTTCTCCCCTGAGTAGCATGGCTGCCTGGGTCCTGGTGGTTGGTTGTGTGGGATGTCCAAGGGCTGTTGTAGGGCGTCGGTGTCAAAGGTGTGGTGGTCCTCTCCGGCATCACAGATGTGTTGTCTTCTGTGCTCTGCTGGAGGTGTTATGTGCCCCACTGCAATGTGAAGGGGAGATGCATGTTGACATGTATGTTGGCGCATTGTTCTGGTTTACATGCAGACTGTTTGACAATGTACATTGTGACTGTTTGGGAGGTGCTGAGTACTGCTGTGGTTCAGTGTACATTTGGACTACATGACGGATGTGACGTCATACACATACTTTTCCATTGCACAGTTTCCTGCTCTGTCAGATGTAGTAGGCATGTTTCTGTGCATGTGCAGAGCCAGTTGTGTCCTCTGTTCTGCAGTGTCGGCTTTGCGCATTGTACTACGTTGTCGTCAATGTGGGTGTGCTGTTCTTGCTATGTGTGCTGCAAGGTGCCAAGGGGATCAGGGACATGATCCAGGGTCATTGTGGGTGTGCAGTGTGCGATACTTGGTTGCGCATGAGTGGCATTGTGCCCATCTCCCCCGTCCCCCCAGTCCCTGGTCGTTACTCACCCTGTTGATGTTGTGTCAGGTCCTCTCAAGCTGTGTCCGTACTCCCACCACCTTGCACCGTCTCCACACTGATGACTGCCCTCCGTTTCGGTGAGCAGCCACTATATCGAAAATAAAATATCTACCTACACTAATATCGAGTTTTAAATATCGAAGGGACAGAATATCGATGTCAATAATATCTATGGACAGAATATCGACCCTAAGGTAAGTATTTTAATATCGATGTTAGTAATATCGAAGTTAGTAATATCGACATCAAATATATCGATGTTACTAATATTGATGTTACTAATATCGATATTTATATTATTGTTATGTATTTTATTATGTATTTAATATGTATGTGTTATATGTTTTTTGTTAAGTGTACTACTGGTTTTAAAATATATGTATACAATTTTTATATGTTACCAATGGTTTTTTAAGTCAATTTTGTGTTTTAGTACCGTAGCGGGTTGTGGGTTTATAAGGGAATAGGGTGGGAAGTAATTTAATTATATGGAATTAATTATACATTTTTAGAAATTATAAATTAATTTTTAATTAATTTTTGCGTTTAAGTTCTGTAGCGGGTTGTGGGTTTATAGGGGAATAGGGTGGGAAGTAATTTAATTATATGGAATTAATTATACATTTTTAGGAATTATAAATTCATTTTTATACTTTTTTGCGTTTAAGTTCTGTAGCGGGTTGTGGGTTTATAGGGGAATAGGGTGGGAAGTAATTTAATTGTAATTAATTAATAATTTATTTTCATTTATTGGTATTGATAATTATATTATTGTTAATTAAGTATTAATTGGTAATTAATTTGTATTAATTGGCAATTAGTTTTAATTAGTTGATTAATTGATAACTATGTTAAGTGTATTATTTTATTAGTGGAGTGTGTCGTGCGTTTATAGGGGAATAGTGTTGGAAGTAACTGAAATCTAATTAAGTAATTATTAAATTTGTTGTTGGGTATTGATAATTAATTAATTGGACAGTAATTATTAATTGGTAAATATTTTAAATTATAATATTTTGGTTATGAAAAATAATTCATTGTTGATTAATCATTAATTGTGAATTAAATATAATTAAATATTATGCATTGATATTTCTAATTAAGATATTAATAAGTAATTATTAATTGGTAATTAATGTTTAATATTTATTATTTTGGCATATGAAAAATATTTAATAGTTCAATATTTTTTAATTGGTAATTAATGTTTCATAATTATTATTTTGCGGTATATATTTTTTTAAATTGGTAAATATATTTTAATTGGTATTTACTTTTTAATAATTCATATGTTTTTGGTTATGAAAAATATTTTATCGTTTAATATTTATTATTTGGTAATTAATATTTATTAATTATTATTTATTGGTATTTATTATTAATGTATTGTTAATTAATTATTCTTTCGTAGTTATGTTTGTGATAATTATTTATTGGTATTTGTAAATAATTTTGAGTTATTTAATAATTAAATCACTAATTATTTTAAATAATTATTTTACTTATAAGTATGTTATTTTTAACTTCTACGCTATCCAACACTTTCCCTACTGTTGCACCCTCTGGAGTTGGAATAGTAATTTTTATCCCTACGCTATCCAACACTTTCCGTACTGTTGCACTCTCTGGAGTTGGAATAGTAATTTTTACCCCTACACTATCCAACACTTTCCCTACTGTTGCACTCTCTGGAGTTGGAATAGTAATTTTTACCCCTACACTATCCAACACTTTCCCTACTGTTGCACTCTCTGGAGTTGGAATAGTAATTTTTACCCCTACGCTATCCAACACTTTCCCTACTGTTGCACTCTCTGGAGTGGGAATAGTAATTTTTACCCCTACGCTATCCAACACTTTCCCTTCTGTTGCACTCTCTGGAGTTGGAATAGTAATTTTTACCCCTTCGCTATCCAACACTTTCCCTACTGTTGCACTCTCTGGAGTTGGAATAGTTATTTTTACCCCTACACTATCCAACACTTTCCCTACTGTTTTACTCTCTGGAGTGGGAATAGTAATTTTTACCCCTACACTATCCAACACTTTCCCTACTGTTGCACTCTCTGGAGTTGGTGTAGTAATTTTGACCCTTACGCTATCCAACACTTTCCCTACTGTTGCACTCTCTGGAGTTGGAATAGTAATTTTTACCCCTACGCTATCCAACACTTTCCCTACTGTTGCACTCTCTGGAGTAGGAATAGTAATTTTTACCCCTTCGCTATCCAACACTTTTCCTACTGTTGCACTCTCTGGAGTTGGAATAGTAATTTTTACCCCTACACTATCCAACACTTTCCCTACTGTTGCACTCTCTGGAGTGGGAATAGTAATTTTTACCCCTAAGCTATCCAACACTTTCCCTACTGTTGCACTCTCTGGAGTGGGAATAGTAATTTTTACCCCTTCGCTATCCAACACTTTCCCTACTGTTGCACTCTCTGGAGTTGGAATAGTAATTTTTACCCCTACACTATCCAACACTTTCCCTACTGTTGCACTCTCTGGAGTGGGAATAGTAATTTTTACCCCTACGCTATCCAACACTTTCCCTACTGTTGCACTCTCTGGAGTTGGAATAGTAATTTTTACCCCTACGCTATCCAACACTTTCACTACTGTTGCACTCTCTGGAGTGGGTATAGTAATTTATACCTGTATGTTATCCAACACTTTCCCTATTGTTACACTCCCTGGAGTGGAAAAAGTAATTTTTAGCTTACGCTATCCAACATTTTCCTTACTGTTGTTTTTTTGGAGCTGGAGTAGAAGTTTTATTGTCGGTGCTATTTAATATTTTTTGTATTATTTTAGCTAATGTAATATATAATTAATTTTAACAATATTCAAATTAAAGGTAAATTTTTAAATGTGTTATATATAATTATTGAATTTTTATTCATGTTATTGTTTTATGTTTATGATGTATTTGTAATTTATAATCATTTTTAACAAGTTATAAGTTATTAAAACAATTATTAAAACTTAATATTAAGTAAGTATATATATTATATATTATTGTGCCGATTCGGATCCTGGAAAAATTTCCTCCGTCCGAATTGAATCTGGACTTTTTACCGTCCGAATCGTACAAGAAGCGTACAAACTGCCAAGTATGATTTGCATGGGAAAAACTCCATACGAATCACATCCGGAAAAGTCCCCCACACGTCCTCGGGTCGGAAATTGTGTCCGACACATCCCCGGACGATTCACCGTACGAATCGGAAAAATGAAGTCCGACCGTGCAAGTACGATCACTCCCGTCCTTTCGATTTCAGAACTGTATGGAAAAAACACCGTACGGACCGAACTCCCATAGCAACCATGGAGACACGTGCCAGCATACATGCCGAACACCCCACCACAGACCCCACATGTACGCGCGAAATGCCCCCCGGCCGCGAATGTACGTGCCGAACCCCCACCAGTGTATGCATGGAGCGTACCAACTCCCCACCCGTGTATGTACGGACCGTACCCACACCCGTGTATGTACAGACCATACCCCACCCGTGAATGTACGGACCGTACCCCCACCCCACCCGTGTATGTACGGACCGTACCCCCACCCCACCCGTGTATGTATGGACCGTACCCCCACCCGTGTATGCATGGAGTGTACCAACTCCCCACCCGTGTATGTACGGACCGTACCCCCACCCCACCAGTGTATGTACGGACCGTACCCCCACCCCACCCGTGTATGTACGGACCGTACCCCCACCCCACCCGTGTATGTACGGACCACACCCCCACCCCACCCGTGTATGTACGGACTGTACCCCCACCCCACCAGTGTATGTACGGACCGTACCCACACCTGTGTATGTACAGACCGTACCCCCACCCCACCCGTGTATGTACGGACCGCACCCCCACCCCACCCATATATGTACGGACCATACCCCTACCCGTGTCTGCATGGAGCGTACCAACTCCCCACCCGTGTATGTACGGACCGTACCCCCACCCCACCAGTGTATGTACGGACCGTACCCCCACCCCACCCGTGTATGTACGGACTGTACCCCCACCCCACCCGTGTATGTACGGACCGCACCCCCACCCCACCCGTGTATGTACGGACTGTACCCCCACCCCACCAGTATATGTACGGTCCGTACCCACACCCGTGTATGTACGGACCGTACCCCCACCCCACCCGTGTATGTACAGACCGCACCCCCACCCCACACGTGTATGTACGTACCGTACCCCCACCCGTGTATGCATGGAGCATACCAACTCCCCACCCGTGTATGTACGGACCGTACCCCCACCCCGCCAGTGTATGTACGGACCGTACCCCCACCCCACCAGTGTATGTACGGACCATACCCCCACCCCACCTGTCTATGTACGACCGTACCCCCACCCGTGTATGAATGGAGCGTACCCCCACCCGTGTATGTACGGACCGCACCCCCACCCCACCTGTGTATGTACGGACCGTACACCCACCCGTGTATGCATGGAGCGTACCAACACCCCACCAGTGTATGTACGGACCGTACCCCCACCCCACCCGTGTATGTACGGACCGTACCCCCACCCGTGTATGTACGGACCCTACACCCAGCCCCCCTTGTATGTACCGTGCAAAACACCACCACCGATGGACGGTGCGGACCAACACCCTGCCCGTGTTCGTACGCACCCTACCCCAGGCCCACACACCAGCACCCTCACCCAACATCAGGCATGTAGGAGTCGTACTAAGCCATAGCACGGGACAGCACTGTACAACAACATGGCCCATGTACGCACCATACAGACGCTAACAACACTCCTACTGAACCAGAACTAACCAAAAAAATACAAGGACAGTCAATCCGAGGCACACAACACCACAAAACATATCCAACAAGGCCAAATACATCCTATACACTGACCTGCAACTGACAAACAGAGAAACAGAGGCCCAAACCACTACCACTCCTTATAACACACCCACCCAAAGTTCAAACACAGCCACACCCACAAATGGACCAATAAAAAGGCCCAACACACACAAACCATGATCCTTTGCAACATATCCACTGCTGCCAGACCCCAGAGACAACGCACTGCACCATACTTCAACCATCAATACACCTTACACTTGCACTCCTTCACAAAACCACCATCACAAACACACCCTCATCACATTCACACACACACACCTGCACACCCACAACCATCCACACCCCCACCCCCACAACCATCCACACCCACACCCCACACCATGCCCACCAACAAGAATCCAAAGTTCACAAAGGACGAGCTGGTGTCCCTTGTCGACAAGATCATCAGAGTCGAACCACAGCTCTTCGGAACATTGGTCAGACGGACCAGCATATCAGAAAAAAATGCCATGTGGGAGAGGATAGTCAATTCCGTGAATGCTGTTGGGGCCACCAGAAGGACCAGGCATGAGTGCCAAGCCAGGTGGTACGATCTGCGGAGGACGGTCAAGAGAAAAATGACAGACGACCACAACCAGGCCAACATCACTGGAGGAGGTCCGGCCCGCAGACCAGTACACTACCATCCCTGGGAGGAGAAGGTGATGGCCACGCTGCCGCCGGTGGGAGTAGACGGAGTAGAAGGAGTCCGAGAGCCTGGTGAGTACACAAACAACTCAACTCACATGGGGGAACGCCATATACAACCCAAATACCAATCATGCACGCAACCCCCCCAAAGCCAGCACCAGACACAACCACACTCCAAAAACACACACATGCCACTAGCGCCTCCATGCCCCATGCCCCAAGCAAGGCCATGCCAAGTCACAGGCCACACAAAACACCAACACAAGACAGGATGTCCCTGATGCCGGGAGGGTGGGCCTCAAAACCAACATAGAGCAACTCTGAAGCACACAACAATGCCCTCAGCCCATATGGCTAAGGGCACAGCCATACAAACAGTGTGTCCCCACACAGTACTGTTGTGCCTACTAATGGTGGCCGCGTTGCAGGACGACATGGGTATGAAGGCGCAATTTGCACATAACAGCAGCCAATGAAGACGCAGCACACTGAAAGAGTGTCAGCACACACCGCCACAGCAGAAGCGTAGACTCAGACACTCCGCCCAATGGGTGCCCGCAGAGAAGAAACAAACCCACATGAACAAGCCAATGGCCTTTGCAAGACCTGCAAACTGTGTGTGCCCAGGAAGCTGGGCTGAGGTGACAGAGGGTGACACACAGAGGGAGGGAGAGGGGCAGAGAGAGGGACAGAGACAGAGGTGGACACAGGGAGACAGACAGAGGGAGGGAGGAGGCTGATAGAGGGAGGGAGAAAGGGAGATAGAGGGAGACGGACAGAGGGGGGAGGCTGATAGAGGGAGGGAGAAAGGGAGACGGACAGAGGGAGGAGGCTGATAGAGGGAGGGAGAAAGGGAGATAGAGGGAGACGGACAGAGGGAGGAGGCTGACAGAGGGAGGGAGAAAGGGAGACATAGGGAGACGGACAGTGGGAGGAGGCTGACAGAGGGAGGGAGAAAGGGAGACAGAGGGAGACCAAATCACCCTTGGGTGGTGTGGCCATGTCCGCTCGTCAGCAGGTGGACTGTGTGCATGTAGACAAGGTTTGGCAGTGCCTTAACCCCCCCTTCAACCTTTGATAAACACTAGGCCATGTGTCAATCTGTGCACGAGTACATCCGTGCTGCAGGCACAAACAGAACCTTACACCCAGTATACCTACCCACTGTGTTCGTCAGAACCCTGTCACAAATTGTTAAGTTACCTACCTGCATTCTCAAATAGCATGGAATAAACACCATTTGGCCACGTACAGTGCAACACGTAAGGCGGCTCTGCATGGCTTGCTATGCCCGCTCACTACACTGCTGACTGCGTTCACAAAAGATGCATCAACTAAGATTGTGTCACACATAGGTAAAGTGTCGAAAGCTGTGGCCAAGGGACATACCCATGCACAAGTGCACTGTGTGAGGAATGCTAGCCAAATCCAACTACCCAGAGGAACTGTGCCAAATCAAAAAAGAATGAAACATGGATGTTGCATGTAACACAATTAACACTGTCTCTCTCACACACAGGTCAACGTCATCGATCTCCCCCCAACACTGGGGGGGAAGACTCACAGGACCTGGCTCTGCGTGAAGAGGACACCACCGGCAGCGACGACTCTCACCACTCCGTGGATGACCCAGACCAACCTGGCCCCTCTGGTGTCCAACCACCTGCAGCACCTGCGTCAGGTACAACTGTGCCAACCACAACCCCCATTCCTGCCACATCCCAGAAGACACCCAGGAGCCGTGCCCACACACAACAACGCAGCCAGTCTGTCCAGGAGGGACAAGCTTCTCCGGGCACCCAGGAGGAGGCAGGCGACACCGCAAATGCCATCCCTCAGGGGTCCCGGAGACCCGATGTGCCCACAACGGCAGGCCAGGAGCAAGTGGGCAGGGGTGGTGGGAGTGGAGGACGGCGGAGGCGCGTACCTGACCAGTTGGCTCAGGACCCGGCTATGGCACACGTCAGAACCATCCTGGACGCATACCGGCGTGACTCCAGAGGCATCGCCCAGGTAGTGGGGACCCTCAATGAGATGAAGGCCCTGCAGGTTGAGCATCATCCCAGGATGGAGGCAAGACTTGCAGAGCTCATGGCGGTGCACAGGGACGTGAGCCAATCCCTCCATCAGATCGCCCAAAGCCTGGCAAACCCTCCCTGTGCCACCAGGCGTAGACCACCACCAGACACAGGGAGGGAGGAGGAGGAGGATACATCTGATGGAGCGTCCCTTGCATCGTCAAGGCAGGCGTCTGAGGGTCCCCGCAGGAAGGTGGGTCGTCCATGAAAAAGACCGTGAGAGTCAGCGGAATATCACCATCTCCCAGGTCACCTGGCCTGGCACCTGACCCTCTGGCCCAACAGCAGCACAGCAGCAAAGGACATTCTCTGCCACATGGCCTTGCTGGTCACTGTCTGACCAATGTTGACAAAGACTGTGGCACAGACTCTGATGACTGTCAATGGCAAGGACACCAACTCCCCCTGTGAACTTTGGATTCTACACTCCCACCAAGCACCTCTTGTCACCCCCCCAAACACGTACCCTAGCACTAATAAAATTCATCACAATCACAAGATGATGCCGTCATTTTGCATTATTCCACTACATGTCTGTGTTGTAAAGTCAAACCATGCCTGATTACTGAATTAACTCCAAACATCCATACCCTGGGGTCTGAGTCTGGCACAGGACACACATGGGTCACAACGTACCATCCAAGACAGACATGGAGCACCATACTCACCCGTGATGGGCCCAACCAGCTGAGGGGGTGCCCGCACAACTGTGCCCACAGACCTATTTAGAAGAGCAACAGTCATGCGCAGAGGTCAGGGATCATGTGGAGTGTCCTGGGGTGGGAGTCCCAGGTATGTGTAGACACGTGGCAGTACCATGTCCTGCATGCTTGAGTCAGGTGGATGTGGAGAATGGTGGGCCAGCCAAGGTTGGATGCATGGAGATGGCACAATTGGGTGTTGGATCACAGTGCCACAAGGTTGTGTTGTGGGTGTGGGCTGCATCCTGAGTGTGTGCGTGGATTGAGAAGGTCATCCTGCAGCTGGCAGTGATCCACTCCCCCCATCTCTGTTGGATGTTGATGTGGCCTGGTCGCCGGATGTAGTAGCAGAGCTGTGCAGATGCACCCTGGATGTGGACAAGTCTCATGGGATTTTTAACGCACATGTCCGTAGAGTGCAGGGTAGGAGTAGACACGGATGTCATAGTTGACCTGGGGGATAGTCTCCCTCTTGCCTTGAGGTGGATGGAACTGGGGATCTTGTGCATAATGCAGAGTGTGCTGGTGCATGAGGCACAGATGCTGCTGATCAGCATAGCGCATGTCAGCAAGCAATCCATGATGAAAACCAGCTCATTTGCGTGCACACTGGGTGCCCTAACAGCAGGGCCTGCAGCAGCATGCGCCATGTCAAGGAAACAATGCCACAAGTAGCACACAAAGACAAGGATCTCAGGAAGGAACCATGCAAAAGGTGTATTTCAAGGACGGAATGTCTGGTTCAACATGGCACACACACACACAATGGATTCATCATCAATCATCAAAAAGCTTTATTCGGTAATACAATTTCATACCATGAAAGCGTTTACATATTTAAAAAAAGAAGACGTTGACAAATAAAAGTTAAACATCATAAAGTTAACAAAAAGTTATTTTTACCCAGCTAAAGAGATAAAAGTACTAAAAGAGCTATACAGATGGTACAAAAAAACAGACCCCCCCATGTAGCAAATTTAGGATGCATAGGAGGGTAATCCCATATCGTCGAAGGGTGAGTTTGAATGGATCGTAACAACCATCAGTATAGGACAATTAAAAAGAACAGATAAGAGAACAGGTCTCATTTTTAAAGGTTTGATCTATGTCGGACACAAAATTTGAGAAATTTTGACATATTGTGCGCCAGTGCTTCTGTTTCTAACATTTGAAGAACAATGAGTGCAGGTCGGCATTGGGTTAGGCCCATCTGTTTTAAAAAGGGAATAAGGTATTGTTTTCGTGGTTCAGTGTAAAATTTACAAAAAATTATTACATGGAGGGTCGATTGGGCAGAAAGGTCGTCGCAGGGGCATAGCATCAGTTGAGATGACCAGTCATTAGTCTCGGGAAAGGCGACTAACCGATGGAACACATTCATTCGTAATCTAGTCAATAGAAATTTCTCATAATTACTGAGACTGGAGTTTCAGTATGGCTCTATTTGATCAGTAGTCTGTATAGGGAAATAGAGCTGTACTGATTTTTTGTTTAACTCAAGTGCCAGACGTAAGTCTGCTAGGTGATTTATGCACATGTCTCGTAATCTCTTTCTGGGAATCAGATTTATACTAGAAGGATTTAGGAAGAGGTGATCAATACACAAATCAGAAAATAAATTTTTGACATAGGCAAGCCAAGTAATGTGTAGGCCGTGATCCAGTTTCATACAGTCGGAAATAAGAGCTTGGGTAAGTTTTAGTTCCGGGGATTCACATGCGGCACAGTGGCCGTCGTGGAGACTGACATGCCACAAAACCTACACAGCCATGGACATCATACACAATACAGAATCTAATCCCTGACAAACAGCTTGCATCTTGCTACTCTACACATAGACTCATATGCACCATCTCTGAGAACAATGCCAGACATGCCGCATGCACAGTGGCAACAGACCACCATTGACAGATATGAGGCACCTTGGAGGCAGAGGGACACCTTTATTAATCATGTGTGTCGGAATGCTAATGCAACTCTGTCAACTCATACACAGGTCATGTGGATGAACACGTGGGACCAACACTGGCACCCCTCTTACCACCACAGATGCTGGAAATCCATGGCACTGGCACACAAGTGACGGATTACAGCTAAACATACCCCGCTGCTCACGGAGAGCCTGCTATACACCATTGAGCCCCTAATGGGGAATTCACACACCATGTCAACCCGGTGCAACCCGTATGTTTCCGAGGCCAGTGTTACACATATTGATGGCTCCATCACAATCCCATTACAGATGACTGTCACCAAGTCTGACCATCAATTCAGGTGAATTCTGCTCCAGGTCATGTGCCCCATGGTGAATCTACATGTATGTGAAGTATCCAAACTTGAACAGGAGCAGTGCACACACATTCAAAACAAATACCACTCCCAAAAAGCCGTGCTGCATCCCTTACCCGAAGGAGATTTTCGAAATTGTCCGTGCATGTAACGCTAATTCAGCACATGTTGCTGTGTTCATGAGGAATAGCAGGAGCACAACAATGCCACCAGCAGACAGCATGCGCAAGTACCTGTGGATGGGAGACACACCAGAAGTCAGCCAAAAGAAGCACATCCGCATGCATGTGCATGTACTCGACACGTATTAGGTTGTCAACATGCGAGGTGACAATGATGACTCTGGAACAACATTATTCTATTGCACCATCACTCGAGTGACACATCCAAACACCTCAGACTCACTTGGAAGACATGCAGATGGACACACACATTGCAATACATGCCACACACAGCCAAATGCGTGCACACTCAGACACTGGAACTCACCACTAAGCAAAGAAGTCGCGTATGAGCCGACTCCGCATGTCCTCTACCGCCTCCTCCTCCTCCACATCACTTGCCTCGTGCCCAAGCCCTTCATCCTCCATGGGTGGATGGTCCTGCTCATCTGGATCCAGGATGTGTGGCACAGCTTTCTCCACTGCCATGTTGTGCAGCATGCAGCACACGAGGAATATCTTGCAGACCTTCACCGGTGCATATGGGAGTGCGCCACCGGTCTTGTGGAGGCAACGGAATCGGCTCTTCAGGAGGCCAAACGTCCTCTATATCACTCGCCTGGTCCGCCCATGGGCGTTGTTGTAGCGGTGATCGGCAGCCGTGCTGGGGTTGCGGAGAGGCGTGATCAGCCATGGCATGTTGGGATAGCCAGCGTCCCCTACATGGAAACATCATGGACAAGAGTGGGTCAGGAGAAGCAGTAAGACAGGAAGATGAGGTTAAATACAGGACTGGCAGAGTATACCTGATAGAGATCAGGGTGTGTATAATATTCCCACTACCACGGATAGAGTAATCTCACAGTTACACGCACATGCATACATCATACGCTAGGGCCCATTTCACTACACTAACATACGCTCAAATACTCTACCAGCAATAAACCTGTGGAAAGAAAAACTCCTAATCACCCTGCATCTATATCGAGGTCGATAAGATCTGGTTTTTGTGACTGTCCTTAAACATAATCTATACAACATATACAGCAATGATCAAAAATGTAAACCCAATAATTGACAAGAAAGAATATCCAACACCAAGTTTAAAATTATATTGCTTTATTTAAAATTAGTCAAAGGAAATCAATCAGAGTAAATCATTTTCTCATAGTTACCTATTCTAGCTAAATGTCAGAACGGGTCAGGACAAGTCTCTCGGTAAATGTCTCTCAAGACGAAGTCCCTTCAGCATCGATCCTCAGCAACGCAGATTCGGTACGCGGCAAAGGCAAAATGGCAAGTGGCAAAAAACCCTCTCTAGGCTAACATTACTTATAGTGTCTTAAACAATGGAAAGATACATTGGAAACATAGAAAAGGCTGTAATGTCCGCCGGACCTGCTGAGCAGAGCGAGAAGGAAAGGATGTAACATCGCTACATTTGAAAATCTCCGCTCAGGAAAAGTTCACATAATAAAGACTACGGAACAGGAACCAAGAAATAAAACATGTATCTTATTAGTTCTACTTCTCCTCGGCAATCGAGCCACAGTTCAGAGTTTTTCTCTAAGGCTCCTTTGTTTCCCAAGGCTGCCAAGGACATTTTCATTTCACTTGGAGATCTCCCAAAACTGCTGCTGTCCTCATGGAAAGTTTTCAAACAAGCAAGCAAGGACCATGGTCAGTTAGCTTCAGGACCATTTCCAGCAGGGGTCTCCCTCGTCACAGTTTTCATATTATAAATCACAGCCAGGCTTACAAATCGGCCATCTTTTCTAGGCCATCATAGGCCTCAATAGACCATCTTAATTAAAAGAAACAAAAACAACGTTACCACAGCATAATGATTAAACAGTGTTAACCCCACTAATACCCTTATGTGTATGCATCTATCTAGCACTTGCAACATAGAAAAGCATTAATTCGGAAAGCATTTTGTGCTCAAAAATAAACAGCACATAGCAACGTTTAAACATGAAAACACGCACGTTAATTTTAAACAGCACATTTATGCGCACCCACGTGTAACTCTCTCTTGTTAGGACAAACGGATTGATTAATATAAACGCACTTGCACAAGACAAATAATTAATTGCTAGTAATTAATAAAATTAATATGACAAATAGACATGCCAGAGCTTCAAAAGCCACTGAATTTTCAAACTGAAAACTCTGCTCCAGCAATCCCCCCTTTGGTGATTTTATCACCAAATAAACCCCAAAAAAAAATTAGTGAAAATTTAGTCCCATTTTAGGAGAAATCGGAAATGTCTTTTCCCCTTACACAACATTACACACCAGTCACTCTTTCATCATCCCTTTTTGTCTCTAAGTAAACACTCTCCCTCAATTCTTCTAATTCAATTTCTTGCGGTTCTCTTTTCAACCTCTTGTTTTTCTTTTCTTTATTCAATTTCTTCCTCCCTCCCCTGTTTTTACAACACACACACACCAATCTTATTATCAATAAAGCAACAATTATACAAGTTAAAGGAAACAATATTCTACCTATAATAGTACTACCTATTTTTGCAATAAAATCCTTAACAGCTATCATTTTATTAGCTATTTTAGTCCATAAACTCTCAGCTTCAAGTGGTACTAATTCTTCATGCAAATCAGTAATATTTTTGATATATACCTTCAGGTCTTTGCTTTCGTCTGGAATGTAAGTGCAACAATGTTGAACTTTCAGCATTCCACAGACTCCACCCTCCTTGGCCAATAGAATATCAAGGGCAAGTCGATTTTGCATAGACATGGCACGTACGGCACTTAATTCCGTATTCACCAAAAGAAACCATCCAGCGGTATTTGTCGATAAGCGATCAACCACTGTGGACAGTTTCCGAATTCCATAAGCATTCAAAGAAATTCCCACTGCTGGAATCAAAACCCAAAAAATGTCACCCACTATTTCAGACCAAGTTTCTCTCTTAAAACGCATTAGTAAATTAATATGTTCTACATCTGTTATTTTATCTATATGAAAAATCTTTGGAAAAACCAGGCCCACATAACACGTGCCATACCAATGGTCAGGCAACTTGTAATAAGCCTTGTTCCCACAAACATAGTACACTCCTGGAAAAATTGTATCTTCTCCACCTCTGAAACCCCAACCTGTTGCAATGAAGTATGTATCATGGCACTCACTAGTCCCAACAAAATATGTATCATATTGGGATTTCCTTCTTGTAATACAAAGTTTACCCTTTTGCGACGCATCTAGAGCTAAAGTTGGACTAGCCCCATTCTTCAACTCTTTTCCCATCTCAATGTCCCAAATTGTCTCACTCACTTTATATTTTCCTGCTTTTTCCTGCATGTTCAATCTCCTTTCTTCTACCATATCCAGGAAAGCTTTCTCCTCTCCTTTCAAACTGCAAGTTAAATTATTCTTAAAAATGTAATCTAATGTTAATCCTTTTTCTTCAATAAAAATCTCACCCAAAGTGTTAGCTTCTTTAGCTGGATTCAGCTCTTTGTTCATTGGCAAGTGCCCAAAAATACTATCTCTGTTAGACATCTTATAATCTACTTTCCCTAACAAATAAAAAACACTACTTAAAATACTACAGGAAATACCATATGTAGCTGGTAAATGATGATAAGTAACACCCTCTGAAACGGATGCAGGTAATTGCATACAGACGTAGCAATCCCTTACTTCCATTGTTTTCACATATTCATATAACAATTTTGAAAAAACATTACTAGAAAAATTATTAATTGACCTATCTTTGTGTATGTAAGTATTACTAATTCTAATTGGAACTACTTTTTGCGAATTCTTCTCTACATTTGTCACATTCTCTGTATGCATCTCAAACTCTACTTTAAAAGTAACTAATAAAACTAAAACACCCCATAGAAGCATTAATAATCCAGTACAACAGCAGCACATTCTACACCACCTTTTAAAGAAGGCACATCTATTTCTATTATCCTCTATGTTAGCCATTTTACTACTTTAGTTTAGCCTCTACTACTCCACTACTGTTGGAACTTCTTCAATTCTTCAGCAATTCTTCAGCTTTCAGTTTTTCCAAATGATCTTTTCGTTCACTTAATCCAAGTGAATCCTTCCTTTATTCAGTTTGTATACTTGTCATTCTTCACTTCAATTTCTTCAACATCAAATTGTATTAGATCTCCGACATCAAAATCCTCAGTACTCGACTCTTCTCCAATGTCAGTCAAGAGTACTTTCAGAATTTCACCAGTATCTTCCTCAACCACTTCTCTCAAGATCTCTTCCGGATTATCTCAAGTCACTGTTTCTTCTTTTCCTCCTTCAGACAGTGCCACATAAGACCATTCCGGTGATCTGTACTTTTGGTTGGGTCTTCTTACTCTTTTTATTTCCACTGGTTCTTTTGACTCCTTTGATTCTTCTCCTTCAGCTTTTGAACTTTGACTCGAAACTTCATTCACTTGTTCAGCTTTCGATGTACTTGCTCTTATTATTTTGTATCTCAGCCTCTTAACTCTGTTGTTAGGCCAACGATCTCCTCTTAACACCTTTTTTGGCTTTATTTCTTTATTACTTCTTTCTCCAATCCAAGTTCTCTTTTTCAGAACTCGGACCTCTGTTTGTTCATTCTCATCATCTGTTTCAAGTGCCTCTTGTTTCCGTTTTCCAGCAGCTTTCTTCTTTTCCACAGATTTTTTCACCACTGTTTGAGATTTCCCTACTTTTGTCCCTCCTCGAGTCTCCGACACGCAATCTTCTTGCTGTCTACTTGTCCCTTCACCTGGCTCATCAAGAATGTTCCCTACACCTCCTCGGGGGTCTTCCGCAATCTGTCCCTCTCTATCTTCTTCTGACCCTACTTCTTCAAGTATAATCTCAAGTGGTTCTTCAATCTCCTCCTCTTCTGATTCAGGAGTAGTCTCTGTGTGATTTCTTTTTTCTTTTCTTTTTCCTTCACTGCTGTTTGAAACTTCAGGCTCTCTTACAGAATCTGATCTCTTCTCTGATACTCGCAGTGGTTCATTCGAAGCTTTTTCTACTTCTTTCCCCACTGATTCTGTATCTTCATCATCACTGGAATCTGACTCTTCAAAATACTCTTTACCAGTTCCTTCTTTTGGGTTTGGAACTCTCAGAGTATGACTTGCATGTACCCAGTGTCTCACTCCAGCACACTTTACTGCAGTCGTCGTCGTCAGAATAACTTGTCTTGGCCTTCCCCACCTTGGAATCAAGCAATTTCTTCTTCTGTGAACTTTTATCCTCACCCAGTCTCCTGGACTCAGATCATGGGCTTGCTTCTTCTCAAGTGTGGTAGCTTCTTCTCCAACCTGGTGAAACACAGAATGAACTGCGTCAGCCAGGCCTTTACAGTAATCCAAAATCATGTCATCAGTTATTGTCACCAACTTATTGACAGGCACGAATTCATGGCGCATTGCACGTCCCATGATTATTTCGTGCGGACTCAAACCAGTAGTTCTATCTGGAGTAGATCTCATAGTCATCAGAACTAGAGGTAAAACGTCTGGCCATTTCATGCCAGTGGCTAAGCACATTTTTCCAATCCTATTCTTGATTGTGCCATTAATCTGCTCAACCACACCAAAAGCCTCTGGTCGGTATGCACAATGTAGCTTCTGCTGTATTTTCAATGCTTCACAAATCAAACTCATAAGCTCATTTTGAAAGTGTCCACCTCTATCAGACTCAACTGTTACTGGAAACCCGTACCTAGGAATCAACTCCCTTAACAGTAACTTTGCCACTGTTAATCCATCATTTCTTCTAGTCGGGTAAGCTTCCACCCACCTTGAAAACAAACAGACTACCACTAAAACATACCTCAGTCTGTTTACTTGGGGCATTTCAATGAAATCAATCTGCATTCTTGTAAAAGGACCTCCTTCTCTGCCTATTGTCCCCAGACTCACCACTGTCTTTTTCCCAGTGTTAAATTGCTGACAAACTAAACACCTCTGACAGATGCTTTCTGCAATTGTCCTGAACTTTGCATTGTACCAGGTCTGCTTGAACGACCTAACCATCGCATCCCTCCCCAAATGTCCCTGGCCATGATACATCCTTGCCATTGACGACAAGATGGAGTTGGGCATTACTGGTCTGCCATCTCTGTAGACCCAAACATGGTCTGTTTCTCTTGGAGCACATCCTGCCTTAATCCAATCTTTTTTCTCTTCCTCTCCTGCCTCATCTTGCAACTGTTTCACTTCATCCCATGTCTCTAAAACATTAGTAAACATCACAGAGAGTAAAGACATTTCCCCCTCTCTGTCCCGATTAATGGACTGATTTGTCTTGGCACAGTATTGCGCAACATCGTTGGCATAACGGTTTCCGACCGTTATAAAATCCTCCCCTTGTCCATGGGCAGCACATTTTACAACTGCTAACTCCTTAGGCAGCTGTATCGCCTCAAGCAATTTACCAATCATTTCAGCATTCTTTATCGGAGTTCCACTCGATGTCAAGAAACCTCTTTGTAGCCAAAGCTGGCCAAAATCATGCACCACTCCAAATCCATACTGACTATCAGTCATTACAGTTGTCCTCAAATCTTTCCCAATTTCGCAAGCTTTTGTCAATGCCACCAATTCAGCAACTTGCGCAGATTTCACTCCTTTCAATGGTGATGCTTCCATGACCTCTGAAACTTTGCATACCGCATATGCTGCGCATAGCACACCATTATCATTTCTCAGGCATGAACCATCCACAAACAACACATGATCACTCTCATGCAAGGGAAGATCCCTTATGTCTGGTCTCGGTTTTGTACAGTAATCAAGCACATCCAAACAATCATGATCATCTTCCATCTTCACACCCACATTTTCAATATCTGGCAAAAGTGTCGCTGGATTCAAATTCACACATCTCTCGAGAGTCACATTTGATGCTCCCAGAATCACTTTTTCATATTTAGTCAACCGACTATGTGACATGTACTGAGTTCTGCTTCTTGTCAAAAGAATTGCCACATTGTGAGGTACGAATACCCTTACAGGATATCCCATTATGATTCCTTCACTCTGTTCCAGGCTTCTGCATGTTGCTGCCACAGATTTCAGACAACCTGGTAAACCCACAGCTACAGGGTCAAGTGTCGATGAGAAGTACGCAATAGGCCTTCTCAGTAATCCATGTTTCTGAATTAACACTGAAAGTGCACATCCATTCCTTTCACTGCAGTACAGCTCAAATTCCTTTTCGTAGTCAGGCATACCCAAAGCTGGAGCCTCACACATTTTATTTTTGAGCTCTTCAAATGCTGCCATTTGTTCTGCATCTAGATCCAATGGATCTGTCATTTCACTTTTTGTCAGTTTAATCAGTGGCTTTGCTATCAAAGAAAAATTAATTATCCATTGACGACAATAACCCACCATACCCAGGAACATTCTCACTTCTCTCTGGGTTTTTGGAGCTTTCATTTCTCTGATTATTCTGATCCTGTCATCAGTCACTTTTCTCAGACCCTTTTCAATATTGTGTCCAAGATAATGCACCTCTTTCTTGCAAAATTGCAATTTGGCTGGAGATACCTTTAACCCTCCATCTGCCAGATGATTCAGTAAAGCTATGGTATCTACTTCACAAGCTTCACGTGTCTTTGATGCCACCAGTAGGTCATCAATATACTGCACTAGCACTGAACTCTCGGGCATGATCAAACTTTCCAACGATTTCTTCAATAACTGATTGAATATCGAAGGACTCTCCGTATACCCCTGTGGGATACGACACCATGCTAAGATACGCTGGCCAAACCTAAATGCAAAAATCGGTTGGCTATCATGATGCAATGGAATTGAAAAGAACGCATGACACAAATCAATCACTGTATACCACTCAGCATCATGTGGAATTTGATACAGGATCACTGATGGATTTGGCACAATAGGACAACATGCCACCACAATTTGATTAACTTTTCTCAAATCCTGTACAATCCTAAATTTCCCATTGGGCTTTTTTAGTCCCATTATCGGTGAATTACACGGACTACTCAGTAGTTCTCTCAGGACTCCTTGCTGAATCATTTTCTCAATTATAGGAGTTATCCCTTCAATTATTTCTGGTGTCATTTTGTATTGAGGAATGTTAGGATATGTGATTCCCTCTTTCACTGCAATTTTCACTGGATCTACATTATTCATCAATCCCACATCCTCTCCAGTAAAATCCCAAACTGTCCTTTTCACTGTGTCTCTCAGCTCTCGAGGCAAATCCTCCGGATTAAACACAGCAAATGCACCAATTAACTCACTTTCTCTATTCTCTAGAGTCACTCGGTACAAAACATCTTCATCTGGTGTCTCAAAGGCTATTCCATCCGGTGTACAAAAAATTGTACAGTTCATTTTGCATAACAAGTCCCTACCCAATAGGTTCACTGGACTCGTGTCACAGACAATGAATCTATGCATGTCTGAAAATTTCCCTATCTGTACTCTTACAGGTTCAGTAAGACGTGTTCTGATTTGCGTATTGGCTACACCAACTACTTGGATTGCTTCATCCGAGAGAGGAAGATTTCTAACATCTGTTGACCTGACAGTTGATCTTGTCGCACCTATGTCTACCAAAAAAGTAACACTCTCCTCATTTATTTTCCCATCCACAAATGGTCCTGCCTGGTCTATTTCTAGAGTTGCACCAAGTATGCACTCTTCTTCCTCTCTTCGGCACCGTCAATAATCACCCTCAGACTCACTCCCTTCACTCTTTAACAAGTACTGTTGTACTTTGTTAGAACGTCTTGGTTTGTTTACCTGCTCATCATTGTAGAATCCTGAATCCTGATTATACTTTTGTAACCCTCTATTCTGCGGCAAGGGCGGTTTTGGCTCTTGACTCTGCTGTCTCACAACTTTCTGTTGTTGCTGCTGTTGATTATTTCCTTCGTTCTGCACCTGTTGATTTAAGGGTTTATTTTCATTACTTACTAATGGTGGATTAGGACATTCGATCTCCAATGCCCCAATTGGCCACAGTTGTGACAAGGAAACTTTTTTTTCGCTTCCTCAAGACTTCCCTTTCCTTTCCCTGCATATCTAGGTCTATTCCCTGCACTGTGCTTCCTGTCTTTCCGCAACTTTCACTTGTGCCCACATTGCTTTCTCTTTCAGCTTTCTTTGTTTTGCTTCAATTTCATCACTGAAGTATTTTGCATGTCTCAGGATCTCATCTACTTTCTTACTCTGCCAATCCACTGTGTGCTCACGAATTCTCTCACCAATTTCAGGTCTAAGGCCATATACAAATCTGTATACAAAATGACTCAATTCTTTGTCACCCAGGTGTTCATCTCCACTGAATTGTTTAAATGCCAGTATCAGCCTCTCGTAAAAAGCATGAACTGATTATTTCGCTTCCTGTTGTGTTCGATCTATCTTTACCCAGTCTGTCTCTTTTGCAGGAACTTTACTCTTCAGGTATACCATCACCTGATCATACTTTCTCATTACCTCTGGATCTGGTGCCCCTGTTCTTGGGTCTCTTGGATATTCCTCAGTAGGCCAACTCACAACTATTTTACACTCAGTCCACAAGTCTGCTGGAACAATTATATCAAACAGACTATTCAGGTCAACCCACAGCACCTTTGACAATTTCACAAACCTATCTACCTGCCTATACCACTCGACGGGCTTTTCTCTCAATCGAGGGAAATCATTCGTGAATGATAAAATATCCTGTCTAGTCCATGGAACATGTACATATCCTCCTCCAGGTATTTCTCTCATAGGATAATTATCCACTAGTTTCTCCTTTTCTCTCACTGGAAATGCTGAATAAATTGTTCTATCTTCAGCCTCATCTCTTTTCTTGTACCACCTATCCTTCCACTTTTCTACATCACCCCATCTTCGCAATAATGCTACCATTTCCTTAATCTGTCCTGTTCTACCAGTGGCATTCAAATTCTCAATATCCTTTTCTGTAAAATCCATCCTGTAAGTTCTTTGTAAAGCTTTCACTTTATCAATGTCAACTCCCTGCTCATTCGCTATTGCTCTTAGCCTGTCATGTGTATTTCTTGCTCTCCAGGTAATATTCTTGCACATGAACATTAGTTCACCATCATGATGACTCTTCAGAATCTCTGTTGGAACTGTTCCTGTAACAAGCTCTTCTAGTTCTACACGTAACCTAGCTACATCAATTACTTGTGAATCTTTATCCTTTTTCTGTAGAACCTTCATCCAATCATTCAAATCTTCCACTGTTATTTCAGCAGTTTTTCTCACTGGAACCACTCTCTTTTGCGGTTCTAAAATTGGCATCCCTGAACAACTAGCTTCACTAGCATCCAATATTTCACTACATGTGTCATGTCTTGATTGTCTCAGGTCACTTCTTTCTGCTCTTTTGCCTGAATCTCCTGAAGGACCAACTGAATTTGTCAGATTATTATTGGAATCACCAGTCCATTCTCACCTGTCCTCTGTTTATCAAACACAGGCATAACCGGACCTATTGTTACAGGCACCGTAACAGCCTCTAGATTCTTCGTTAACTCCCTAATTTTCTCTGTCAACTCTGTTGTAGTTCTGGCTAATTGTCTGGCATTCTCATCAAGGTAATGATCACTTCTTACCTCAGGTGTCTCATTTTCTGTCTCACTAACACACACTGTATCTCTTATCGGAGAAACAACTGGTGTACTTTTATCCGGTTCTGGTCTATATGGAGGTGGTCTCTTGTAAATCATGTCATTCAAGACCTCATCCTCATACTCATTAACTCCATATTTTCTTATTTCTGACTCAGGAACCCTTTCTGCTCCTCCTTCAACTGTTCTCATCGGATATAATCCCTCTGACATACTAACATCTCGCCACCTTTTCATTCGATCATGATGAGTCTCACAATCATGTCTCCGCCCAAACATGTACCTATAGTACCCTCCAGATCTCTGTTTTTCTCTCTCATGTACTTCTTCTTCCCATTCCACTAAAGCCTCGAACTGTGTAGGTCTCGGTTTCGGGTCTAGACATAGCATCTTTTCCCGTAAATTTCTCAACACGGCCAGATTAAATTAACCATGTTCTGGAAATGCTAGAACACCATCTTCTTTAGTATACCTAACCCAATTCTCCAACCATATACAGGTATGAAACCCATGTCTTGCAGCCATGAAGGATGCAGGTGTTTTTCGGTGGAGGTAACAACTCACCCTCTCTTGTTTTAACATCTTTATCCTTGCTAAACCACTTTTTAATCTTACCAAAAAATGTTTTCTTCTTTTTCTCTTCTTGGTAATACATTTTAGCGTTTACCAAAACTCTCTACTCTTTCTCGTATTATAAATATACAATACAAATTTTCAACCAATTGCAGCGCGATTCACACTAACGCACCAATCCTGGAACGTCTACGTCACTAAATAGCCCTTCCAATCCTTGCGCGACTCACACTAATGCACCAATCCTAGCGCGAGCACTATTCTGATCTACCATCCAATCAGAGCGCGGTCTTTCTGACGTCAACAGTCGCTGCAGTCGCTTGTCTCCTGTCTTCTGTCACTCGTCTACCCCTCCTTTACAAAATCTTTTCAGTAGACTTCGTGTCAAAATTTCTACAAATCTATTAGTTACAACATAAAAACATCTCCATTGTCTGCTTCGCTAACCACAGAACAGTAAAAAGAGAGTCTATTTCATAAGAGACCTTTCATTGACACAGTAGCACTTCCTCTACTCTGCCCTACTAACATACATTCATTAACTGTTTCCTCTAGGACTTGTCCAAAGAGTCTTACAATCAACTAAATGTACAAACATTCACGCACATTCATACAAGGAAATATAGTACATACGCACAGAATCCTGCTTCCCGAGAACAGCGCACAATCTGTCCCACTACAGAATTATAACATACATCAACTAAGCAAGCTTTCTTTGCCCAGTTCTTCAAACAAGCTCAGAAAATACCTATTACTCCTCCCGCGATAAGCTTTAACGGAAATCCTTACGGATCCCTGGGACTTAAGACCAAAGTTTCACAGATAACCTTCACTATCATACACACTCCTTATATACCAGAAATATCTAATAGTAACATACGACGATGTCACTGATTCCGAACCCAGACAATGTGATTTTTCCTGCATACATACAGGACCAACAATCCCGTCTTTCCCGAGAGCAGCATATACTTCCCTCTGCCCTACTACGGAACTGCTACAGCTTCCAAGTTCCAGAAGCACTACATATAACTCAACATTACGACTCCAACATATAGTATTAGTACATATACCAACATGAACCAATAATCAATAATCAATAAACTAATGTACAAGCAATCTTATCAGATCAAGACAATCATCAAAAACCATCAAACTCTGCTACCAGGAAATTGATAGAGATCAGGGTGTGTATAATATTCCCACTACCACGGATAGAGTAATCTCACAGTTACACGCACATGCATACATCATACGCTAGGGCCCATTTCACTACACTAACATACGCTCAAATACTCTACCAGCAATAAACCTGTGGAAAGAAAAACTCCTAATCACCCTGCATCTATATCGAGGTCGATAAGATCTGGTTTTTGTGACTGTCCTTAAACATAATCTATACAACATATACAGCAATGATCAAAAATGTAAACCCAATAATTGACAAGAAAGAATATCCAACACCATGTTTAAAATTATATTGCTTTATCTAAAATTAGTCAAAGGAAATCAATCAGAGTAAATCATTTTCTCATAGTTACCTATTCTAGCTAAATGTCAGAACGGGTCAGGACAAGTCTCTCGGTAAATGTCTCTCAAGACGAAGTCCCTTCAGCATCGATCCTCAGCAACGCAGATTCGGTACGCGGCAAAGGCAAAATGGCAAGTGGCAAAAAACCCTCTCTAGGCTAACATTACTTATAGTGTCTTAAACAATGGAAAGATACATTGGAAACATAGAAAAGGCTGTAATGTCCGCCGGACCTGCTGAGCAGAGCGAGAAGGAAAGGATGTAACATCGCTACATTTGAAAATCTCCGCTCAGGAAAAGTTCACATAATAAAGACTACGGAACAGGAACCAAGAAATAAAACATGTATCTTATTAGTTCTACTTCTCCTCGGCAATCGAGCCACAGTTCAGAGTTTTTCTCTAAGGCTCCTTTGTTTCCCAAGGCTGCCAAGGACATTTTCATTTCACTTGGAGATCTCCCAAAACTGCTGCTGTCCTCATGGAAAGTTTTCAAACAAGCAAGCAAGGACCATGGTCAGTTAGCTTCAGGACCATTTCCAGCAGGGGTCTCCCTCGTCACAGTTTTCATATTATAAATCACAGCCAGGCTTACAAATCGGCCATCTTTTCTAGGCCATCATAGGCCTCAATAGACCATCTTAATTAAAAGAAACAAAAACAACGTTACCACAGCATAATGATTAAACAGTGTTAACCCCACTAATACCCTTATGTGTATGCATCTATCTAGCACTTGCAACATAGAAAAGCATTAATTCGGAAAGCATTTTGTGCTCAAAAATAAACAGCACATAGCAACGTTTAAACATGAAAACACGCACGTTAATTTTAAACAGCACATTTATGCGCACCCAGGTGTAACTCTCTCTTGTTAGGACAAACGGATTGATTAATATAAACGCACTTGCACAAGACAAATAATTAATTGCTAGTAATTAATAAAATTAATATGACAAATAGACATGCCAGAGCTTCAAAAGCCACTGAATTTTCAAACTGAAAACTCTGCTCCAGCATACCCACCAACAATACATGGGAAACGAGCACAGACATGTGAAATCACCATGTTGGCAAGACACACCGCAAGGGCATTAATGGAGTGGTAATGCTTGCGGTTACGGAAGGCTACCTCCTGTGCCTGTGGTGGTACCAAAGCCACATGTGTTCCATCTATGGACCCAATGACATGGGGCATCCCTCCCAGGGCATAGAACTCACGCTTGACAGCTGTCAACTGCTAAGGAGTTGGCAATTTAATGAACTCATCAAGGTGCTCCAACATGGCCTCTAGAAAATCATGCAGTACACGGCTGAACATGGTTTGGGACATCCCACCCACATGGGCAATGGTATGTTGAAAGGTACCCGTGGCCAAGCAATGTAGGGCTGCCATCACCTTCATCTTGGGTGTCAGTGCACCAGGATACCTGTGTAGCGGTTGGATGTGTGCTGCCAGCCGTGTCGTCAAGTCCACAATCAAACATTGGGGGAAGCGGTAGCGGCGTATACAGTCATTTTCCCGCATGTCAGCCAAGTCCGGAATTGCTCGAGGGAGAGGCGGAGCCCTGCAGTGAATTAGAAGGGACAACGAAGAGTGAGTACAGTACACCACCAATGTCAATGTACTGAGCACATGGTCAACAGGCAATACACATATGCTACATACAGAGTCAGGTCTGTGCAATATGCCCTGGACATGTATGCCAGCCATGTGACACTCCTACCAAGAGACAGCTCCAAACGTTTATTCTCAACCTCATTATGCCATGCCATGAAACTAGCTGTGGGCCAGTGTAAGTGAGCAGACAGACGCATTACAGGAGTTACAGACAACCAAATATGTGCAGAGGAAGGATGTTCATTGTACAAACAGGTTGCGGAACACTAGAGGCACAGGTAACATGTAATAGAAAAAGGACACACCACACACCTTGCCATGAAGGATTACATTTCAAGAATGATCACACATACATTGAGAGTATGCAGATATGTCCTTGTTTTGAAACTCCGTGTCGATGCATACATACACACCTCACGTCGGATTCCACATGTGGCCTGGTATGCGTAACACTGTGCCATGGCCATCTACACACAGACACATGTTGGTTGCAGCAACTGCAGATGCATTTGACCAAACACCTACAGCAAGCTAATGGGAACACACAACACATACATGACATAGTCACATCGTGCAACGTGGGTAGTCACATGTCAGGTGTGAAAACCCCTGTAGCTGGCATCAGGGGACAGTTGCGTGTGTTGTTGACTGTGCCATGGTGGTGACGCTTTTCACAAGTGTTCTGTACTACATGCACACATGTCAAAGGAGTGAAGGGGATGTCTGGCACATAGTCCAACATCACACATGACATATGTACACATCTCATCATACATCTATTGCCTTCACAACTCAGGAGTCATGTGCCACATTACAGCCTGACACACCTGTGCCCCACACATGTAGTGCTGCACAGACAATGCCTTGATGTCCAGCCTTGGACAAGTATGTCAGCTCTATTCCTTTCTGTGTGCTGCCTGTCACCACTGTCAGGTGTGAAATGCACCGTACATGCGCTCTGAGGGCGTGTGTACGTTCCCCATCACTATGGGAGTGCTGCCGTAGGCCTACCCATAGTGATACGGAGCGTACACGCGTGTGTATGGGGCGTATCAATATGGGTACGCATACGCGAGCAAAGCCATAGTGAAACAGCCCGTACACGCATGTGTACGGGGCGTATCACTATGGGTACGCATACGCGAGCAAAGCCATAGTGAACCGGCCCGTACGCGCGTGTGTACGGGGCGTATCACTATGGCTTTGCTCGCGTATGCGTACCCATAGTGATACGCCCCGTAAACACGCGTGTACGGGCCGTTTCACTATGGCTTTGCTCGCGTATGCGTACCCATATTGATACGCCCCGTACACACACGTGTACGGGCCGTTTCACTATGGCTTTGCTCACGTATGCGTACCCATAGTGATACGCCCCGTACACACGCCTGTACGGGCCGTTTCACTATGGCTTTGCTCGCGTATGCGTACCCATAGTGATACGCCCCGTACACGTGCGTGTACTGGCCGTTTCTATGCATTTGGGGTGCCCTAGGGCACTGGAATTCACCGTACCTGTGTGTGAATGTCCAAATTACATAGGGGACACATGAGGGACAAGTATAAAGCCCTACATGCATGCTGGTTGTCATGGAGACCGAGTTTAAAGTTTGAATTTTTTTCATCAGGTGCCCAGCTAAAGTCTGTTTGAAAGCATCTACTTTGTTGCAAAGTGGTTGTTGAGTTGACATCATGCTCAATAAAAAAAAATGCAAAGCCACTGACTGTGGTAGGTTTAAAGGGATTGGAGGAAACATAGGATGCAAATGTGAGTGACCAATCACTCTGTACTCCTGTGAATGAAACAGGGCAGCAAGGCAGATATAAGGCAGCCAGGTCCCATGAGAGAGCACTTGCCTGCACATCCTTTGATTCAACAACACTGCTGCTGCTCGTGAATCCTCTGGCACCATGTCCAGGGCTGTGGAGAGGGCCCAGCCTTTCACCCAGGAGGAGAACCAAGCCCTGCTGGATGTGATCCTCCCACAGTACCCCATGCTGTATGGTCGACCAGGGGTTCAGGTGAGTGCTGAGTCCACTAGCAAAGACTGTGCCCCTTTTTTGTGACTGTGACTTCTGCCATTGTGTCCAGGTGTAACACACATGCAATGTACTGTAGGGTGGGTCCCGGGTGGGGGAATGCCTAATGTCTCCCAGCCAGAGCATGCTGTGGTGCATGTCTGCTCTCCTCACTTGCATTGTGTGTACTGTGACAATCACTGCATGTGGCATTACACATTCTGCCTGTCTAATCCTCCTGGGAATGTTGTTACTACAGTCCTTATGTGAATCTGTGGTCCCCCCAGTGTGACAGGTGGCAGTACCCACAGATGTGTGTTTGTTTAGTGTACATGTGCTGAGAGTGTACAAATGATGTGTTTGTCCCCTGGACATTGGTGTGTGTGTGTAAGTCCCCTGTCATGTGGGTGAGTGCATATGTGGAGTGTAGCACCCCAGCTGCATAAGGGATGGATATACCCTGCCCATCTGATGTGAGCAGGGAGCAGTGCTGTGTGTCTGCGTTGATGGGCCAGCCCCACACCTGTGACACCCCCCAGTCTAGTGGCACATGTGTAGAGTGAGGTGTGTAGCTGCAGTTGGCAATGGCAGGTGATTGTCCTGTGGCTGTGTGTGTCTGTGTACTCTGCTGAGGGTGCCTCAGTGGCCTGTGGCATGTGACTGCTTTGAGGTGCTGCACATAATCCTGGTGTCGCTTGTGATGCACAGTGTGAGCCTGGATGATTGATTGTGTCGTACCCCTCATGCCACCTGTGTACTCTACAATGCCACCTGTGTACTCTACAATGCCACCTAGTGCATTTTGCCTTCCACAGAGGAAAATGTCCCTATGACACAGGTGTAATGAGTTTGATGCATTCTATGCCCTGTTAAAACCAGCCAAATTGTTCTAATGTGTGTCTCTGTGACATGTCGCAGGTGTATTGATGTTGTCTCACTTTTTCATCCTCACAGGTAGGCGCCTGTGCCAAGGAGCAGATCTGGAAGGACGCCGTCAGTGCCGTGTGGAATACGGATGGTCGGAAGCGGCGCCTAGCCCAGGTGAGGAAACGCTGGCAGGATATCCGGTGCTGGACGCGGAGGATCGCACGGGTCCTGCTGGGGGACTCAGCTGTGAGCTAAAAGAACCATGGGAGCCGCCGTCTGACCCACATCCACAAGCATGTGCTGGCGGTCGTCTTCCCTGACATGGACAGGCACTTACGGTAAAAGCAGCAGCAGGAAGGGGGTAGGTACATGTGTGTTTGTTGTGTGTCACCAGCATTTGTAAGTGCACAGTTGCATGGATACACTGCCAGGGTTTACATGTGCAGTGCAGTTCCTGGTACCCAAAGTGTAGCGGTGCTGTCCTTCCTCCCTTCCCCTCCTTGGTATGTGTACCCTGGTATGTGTGTAGTCACACTTGCACAATGTTATCTAGGCTGCCAGTTTATCGATGTGCCCAATGCTTGCAGCTTCATGTGTGGGGGTGGTGTGTAACAGGTTTTGGGACCTTGCCTGTGCCCTGTCCAGTTCAGTACTTGTGGGGTCCATGTCAGTTGTCACTGATGCTGAGTCCAGACATAGGAGTGTGTCTCTAAAGTGTATTGCTTTACAGCATGCATGTCCTATTTTGTGGCCTGTGACATGATGTGCATGAGTGTGAGATATTCAGAGTGCAGGGATGGTGGCTTGTGTTGCAGTCATTACCATTCAGGACCATGGAGTAGTGTGGCCACTACTGTCCCCTGGGGCGTCTTTTCCTAGGTATCATGTGTGTAATCCAAAAATGTCGACAATCTCTGTGTCTACAGCATAGGTTATGCTCTGTGCCATTGTACCCTGGCACCATTTGTATTTACGTAAACTCTGCTACATGTGTCCACTGTACAGGCTGACCAAATGTCCCTTGTTCATACTCACGGGGGCCAGTGCCTGTGTGTCTTGGTAAAATGATCTGATGATGGCCATTTGTAGATGGTGTATTTGTACCGGCGCACCAGGGGTATTTTGTGTCCAATCAGGATTTCTTGCAGGCCATGTGTTTTCATTCCAGACTAAGAGATGTAAGTGCTTCCTGTGTCTCAAAAAACTTGTCTCATGTAGGGGGTGGTTGGTGCGGGCAAGGCCTACATGTCTAAACCTGAAGTTTCCTTGCTAGGTCTGGCCAGTGTGTGATGTTTGTCTGGACATACACTCAAGGTTCAGTGACCCATTAATGTTGGGCATGTTTTTAAGTATTACCTTTGCAGCATGTGCCTACAGTTAATAGACATGGTTCCTGCTCATCCCTTTTTACGCCAACGCTGTGTGCTGCAGATGCTGTGCTGGATTGTCCCCAGTGCCTGGCTCCTCTGTCCAAATCCATATCATGTTATTTGCTTTTGTGTCATGCTCTCCATAGTTGGTCAGTGGCATGTGGGTCAACCAACTGTGTGTTGCAGGGCCTACATATGTACCTTGTATTGTAGATGTTACTCATATTGCTTTTCAGGCTATGCACTGTGACCTATGTGGATTTGCCTCATGTGACATATGTATACAGGTGTCTGATTATTTCCTGTCTCTTCATCTTGCCCAAAGCATCGTCGGGGGACACCGAGGGAGACACTGGCATGGACCGTGAGGAGGGAGCGAGCACCAGTGCCAGCAGTGCAGAGTTGTCTGGCACATCGAGTGGCACGGAGGCCGACGGGAGTGCAGCGGAGGACCTGTCCAGTCATACCACCACTGACTATGACGCAGACGGGTCCGAGGCTGAGCACTCCGAAGGGGCGGTGGCTGGTCCCACAGCTGACACCAGCACTCCATCACTACCCGCCCCCTCCATTCCGATCACCGGCCTCCCACTTGCTCGTGTCCCTTCCCGCCGTGCTCGGTCACCACGTGTCTCCTTCTTGCCAGGCACCGCACCCCCTGCCCCTGTCTCCACTGCTGCCACCAATGCCGAGTCTGTGGACATCCTGCGGCTGTTGCGGGTTGGTCAGACTGCGACGCTTAATGTCCTCCATGGCCACAGCCAAGTGCTCAACCAGATGGAGGCATACTTGGAGGGCATTTCAGCCTCGCAGTCTGACCAACGCAACTTGCTGAGGTCCATAGACTCGACACTGACTGCAGCAGTGGGTCTCCTGCAGCGCTACGTCCCACCCCCTACCCCTGCCCCATCCACACTTCCCACTCCCATGCCTGTCCCACGTACACCCAGACGTCAGCATGCACGCACCCCACCAGACACAGGCACCACACCAGCAGGGCAGGGCAAGCGCACACCTCCTGGCACGCACACACAGGGTGAGGTAGGCACACCCACTGGGTTGGGGGGAAAACGTAAGTCATGCAGCCAGAGTGGGAGTCCGCATTCCGCAAAATCCACTCCCTCCAAATCCACTCCCCTCAGCTCTCCTGGCCACGAATCCAGCAAAGATTCCTTCATGGCCGCTCTGTCCCTGAGCCCAACAGTGACACCACCCCGCAAGCAGGCAAAGGAGTCCCCAGTCAGGGTAGTTGAGTGCCCCCCCTGTCCACACCCTCCCCCAGTGGCGCTGCGACCCATTCCTCCGCCCCCCCCCCCTCCTTGGGGCATGTGGTTCCTTCGGGTGCAGGGGAGACGCTGGGGGACCTTGCTGACGTGTGCAGCGCCATCCTCACCACCTCCTTTGGCGCTGCCCCACCCCCTGTGGTGGAGTCCTCCGTCCCTGCACCCACAACACCTGCCCTTGCCCCTCCTGTCCCTGGTCCTTCCCCCCCACATGATGCCACCCCCCCTGTGAAAGACAGGATGGTCTGAACTGTGCAGGCAAGCTAGGGGACACGCGTCCCACTGTGTTCCCCATCCAGCTGTGACTTATGGACTGTCCTATGGGCTTTGTACATATTGAACTTTATCCACACAAACATTTTTTGATAATGCTGAATAAAGCCATTTTTTTCCCTTAGAACACTACTGCTTTTCTGGTATTGCTGTTGGTGGGGCTGCTACATGATTTTGGGTGGTGATCATGTGTTGGGTGTGTGGGAAATGTAGTAGTGTGCTGGTCATAGGGGGGACCCTGCTATCTGTGTGTCATCACAAGGTGTTAGCCCAGTTTCTTTGTTCATGTAAGCAGTTACTGCATGGTGAAATTGTCCCAAGGTGTGTTCCTTCCTCTGTGTACCCTGACATCTTCCCTGCAGGGTGTTTCCAATATGTTGTGCTGAGCTGTGTCTACATTAGCTGGGTGTGTGACGGACCCCTTCAACTTTGGCCATGCATGCAGAGCGATGTCTCCACCTGCATCATTCGTGGCATCCTTGGTGATCACTGTACTTGTGTATGTAGTCTGTTGACATGACTTCATGTGGACATGTTCCCTTTTAGGCAGTATGTATGTGTGTACTCCCAGTCTCGCACACATGTGTTACATGTACTGCAGGGTCTTTGTGCACCTGACTGACAATTGTGGCCATTGGATCTGTGGGTACTCCACCCTTTTTCTTTCCATGGGCACTGCTGGGGGCCTCTGCACCCACCCCTCCTGTGTCTGGGCACTGCTGGGAGTGATAGGCACCCACCCCTCCTGTGTCTGGGCACTGCTGGGAGTTATAGGCACCCACCCCTCCTGTGTCTGGGCACTGCTGGGGGGACTCTACACCCACCCCTCCTGTGTCTGGGCACTGCTGGGAAGACTCTGCACCCACCCCTCCTGTGTCTGGGCACTGCTGGGAGGACTCTGCACACACCCCTACTGTGTCTGGGCACTGCTGGGAGTGATAGGCACCCACCCCTCCTGTGTCTGGGCACTGCTGGGAGGACTCTACACCCACCCCTCTTGTGTCTGGGCACTGCTGGGGGGACTCTGCACCCACCCCTCCTGCGTCTGGGCACTGCTGGGAGGACTCTGCACACACCCCTCCTGCGTCTGGGCACTGCTGGGGGGACTCTGCACCCATCCCTCATGTGTCTGCCCACTGCTGGGAGGACTCTGCACACACCCCTCCTGCGTTTGGGCACTGCTGGGGGGACTCTGCACCCACCCCTCCTGTGTCTGGGCACTGCTGGGAGTGATAGGCACCCACCCCTCTTGTGTCTGGGCACTGCTGGGGGGACTCTACACCCACCCCTCCTGTGTCTGGGCACTGCTGGGAGGACTCTGCACCCACCCCTCCTGTGTCTGGGCACTGCTGGGAGGACTCTGCACACACCCCTCCTGTGTCTGGGCACTGCTGGAAGTGATAGGCACCCACCCCTCCTATGTCTGGGCACTGCTGGGAGGACTCTACACCCACCCCTCCTGTGTCTGGGCACTGCTGGGAGTGAAAGGCACACACCCCTCCTGTGTCTGGGCACTGCTGGGAGTGATAGGCACCCACCCCTCCTATGTCTGGGCACTGCTGGGAGTGATAGGCACACACCCCTCCTGTGCATGGGCACTGCTGGGAGGACTCTGCACACACCCCTCCTACGTCTGGGCACTGCTGGGAGTGATAGGCACACACCCCTCCTGTGTCTGGGCACTGCTGGGAGTGATAGGCACCCACCCCTCCTGTGTCTGGGCACTGCTGGGAGGACTCTACACCCATCCCTCCTGTGTCTGGGCACTGCTGGGGGGACTCTACACCCACCCCTCCTGTGTCTGGGCACTGCTGGGAGGACTCTGCACCCACCCCTCCTACGTCTGGGCACTGCTGGGGGGACTCTGCACCCACCCCTCCTGTGTCTGGGCACTGCTGGGAGTGATAGGCACCCACCCCTCCTGTGTCTGGGCACTGCTGGGAGTGATAGGCACCCACCCCTCCTGTGTCTGGGCACTGCTGGGGGGACTCTACACCCACCCCTCCTGTGTCTGGGCACTGCTGGGGGGACTCTGCACCCACCCCTCCTGCGTCTGGGCACTGCTGGGGGGACTCTGCACCCACCCCTCCTGTTTCTGGGCACTGCTGGGAGAGATAAGCACCCACCTCTCCTGTGTCTGGGCACTGCTGGGGGGACTCTACACCCACCCCTCCTGTGTCTGGGCACTGCTGGGGGGACTCTACACCCACCCCTCCTGTGTCTGGGCACTGCTGGGAGGACTCTGCACCCACCCCTCCTGTGTCTGGGCACTGCTGGGAGGACTCTGCACACACCCCTCTTGTGTCTGGGCACTGCTGGGAGTGATAGGCACCCACCCCTCCTGTGTCTGGGCACTGCTGGGGGGACTCTACACCCACCCCTCCTGTGTCTGGGCACTGCTGGGAGGACTCTGCACCCACCCCTCCTGTGTCTGGGCACTGCTGGGAGGACTCTGCACACACCCCTCCTGTGTCTGGGCACTGCTGGGAGTGATAGGCACCCACCCCTCCTGTGTCTGGGCACTGTTGGGGGGACTCTACAACCACCCCTCCTGTGTCTGGGCACTGCTGGGGGGACTCTGCACCCACCCCTCCTGTGTCTGGGCACTGCTGGGAGGACTCTGCCCCCACCCTTCCTGTGTCTGGCCATGTACGCTCCATACATACACGGGTGGGGGTACGGTCCGTACATACACTGTTGGGGTGGGGGTACGCTCCATACATACACTGTTGGGGTGGCGGTATGCTCCATACATACACTGTTGGGGTGGGGGTACGCTCCATTCGTACGCGGGTTTGGGTACGGTCCGTACATACACGGGTGGGGTACGCTCCGAACATACGTGGGTCTGGGTACGCTTCATGCATACACAGGTGTGGGTACAGTCCGTACATACACTGTTGGGGTGGGGGTACGCTCCATACATACACTGTTGGGGTGGGGGTACGCTCCATACGTACGCGGGTGTGGGTACGGTCCGTACATACACGGGTGGGGGTACACTCCGAACATACGCGGGTCTGGGTACGCTCCATGCAAACACGGGTGTGGGTACGGTCCGTACATACACTGTTGGGGTGGGGGTACGCTCCATACATACACTGTTGGGGTACGCTCCATACATACACTGTTGGGGTGGGGGTATGCTCCATACGTACGCGGGTGTGGGTACGGTCCATACATACACGGGTGGAGGTACGCTCCGAACATACGCGGGTCTGGGTATGTTCCATGCATACACAGGTGGGGGTACGGTCCGTACATACACTGTTGGGGTGGGGGTACGCTCCATACATACACTGTTGGGGTGGGGGTAAGCTCCATACGTACACGGGTGTGGGTACGGTCCGTACATACATGGGTGGGGGTACGCTCCAAACATACGCGGGTCTGGGTACGCTCCATGCATACACGGGTGGGGGTGCGGTCCGTACATACACTGTTGGGGTGGGAGTACGCTCCATACATACACTGTTGGGGTGGGGGTACGCTCCATACGTACGCGGGTGTGGGTACGGTCCGTACATCCACGGGTGGGGTGTTGGTACACGCCGTACATACACGGGTGGGGGTACGGCCCGTACCCAGGCCTTTGGAATGTGGGTACGGGCCGTACCGCCATTATTGGTGTGACGTAGGGGTGGGCGTGGTACGACTCGTACCCACGCTCTTAAGGCGTGGGTACGGTACGTACCGGACTTGTTGTGTTGCCGGTTCGCGTCTACATCCACTTCCGTTGCTGGACACGCCCCCACCCCCTCGAAGTGACCAGGCCCTGAAGGTCAGGTATGTCTAGGGCATGTATGATTTGTGACTTGTGTGGGGGTTTTGTGTCCTGTCCCTGCCCCCCCCTTTGCCCCTGGGTGTTGTTCTGACCTTCTGCGGCGTCTGCGTCGGTTCCTGTAGAGCAGGTGGACTGCTATGAGGGCTGGGATGACACGTAGGTTCGGGTCCATGGCTGTCCGTCGCGTACAGGTGCTCCTTGCGCGCATCGTCCTGATTTCCCAGTAGTTTTTGGCAGGCGGAGAATTTTATCCATGCGGGGTGACGTCAAACGTGAAACGCAGCCTGCATGCGTCCCGACGTCACGTCGGCGCTTTCCTGGATCACATTTGTATGTATATTTTAGTCGGTCGGTGTTTTGTACGGATCACACGGAAATGGTGTTTCCATACGAATCGTACTTGCATTTTTGTACTGTTTTTTCACCGGGTACGAGTCGGACGGAGAAAATGCTACGTCCAACGGTTCGTACCCGGTTTCTCCAGGATCCGAATCGGCGCCTTAATGTATATGTTTAATTAATGTTTTATTAAATTATATATATTAATTATTAATTTTACACATTATAAAATATATTTAATTATGTTTATTTTATTTATAAGTATTATTTGGTTTATTTTACATATTTTTTTAACGAAAAAATACTCTATATTTTTAATAACGATATTTTTGACATTCTATATTTTATTTTCGATATTTTTGTACTTACCATGTTGTAGATAGGATGTCGATATTCTTGTCATCGATATTTTTGCTCCGATATTTTTGTAGGTCGATTTTTTGACCTTCGATATTTTGTCAGTGATTCCTCCATTTCCTATTGCTCCTCCTGCGGCGCAGGACTCCCACCTCCTGTCGCCGTTGCTGCCTTCCTGTTGACAGCGGGTTTGTGCCGGGTTTAGGTTTTCAGGTCATGCCAGCGCCTCTTGGCCTCATCCATTGTCCTCCTCGACACTCCGGCTGCATTCCAGGTAGTCTGATTGTGGGTCAGTTGCTGGTTGTGTTCTGTCACCTCTGTGAAGCTGGTCTTGTTTCCCTGCAGACTGCACCCTGTCTTCCTCTCCCTCTTCTCCTTAGCCTGCCCGAACCTGGTTGTACCTTGCTGGTGGTCTGTGGGGCTTGTGGAGTTTGCGTTGGCCTCTGCGCTCGGTCAGGGTGCATGCATGGTGCTGCGCTCTTTTGATTGTTTCTGGGGTATTTTACTTGTTCTGCTTTTATAGTGCATTTTTCCGCCAGACGTGTGGGATTTGCAGGCCTGGGGCTGGTTTTCGCAGCTTTTTGTATCACGCTTGGCCTCATCGCAGCTTTTTTTGCGTTCGTGTTTTGCATTTTTGCAGTTTGGCGTTGTTTTTAACGCGGCCATTTGACGCGTTATCTGGTGAGTATCACATGGTACCGCCATGTTGTGAAAGCCTGGTCAACACCGCGTGAAAATCCCGCGATCGACTGCGATGTTGTAGGTTGGGTTAAGTAACTTTTGCGATGGTTGTCACACGTTCTTGAGAATATGCCCCTCGGTGTTGTTGAATGCTTTTTCCCCCTTGTGATGACAGATAATGTCCTAATTATTTCTTGGAATGTAAAGGGTTTACATAATCCTGTCAAAAGGCAAAGGGTGCTTACTCATCTCTCCAAATTACAATGTAAGATTGCTGTGTTACAAGAAACGCACCTTAATGACAATGATGGTAATACCCTTAAAAAACAATGGGTTGGCCATGTATACAATTCCCCAGCTAAAGACCGGAAAAATGGAGTGGTGATCCTATTTCATAAGTCCCTTTCCCTTACTATAGAGATAGAGGAAAAGGATGCAGATGGACAATGGCTTCTTCTACATACCGTCATAATTGGATCCCGTATCTCTTTCCTCAACATTTATGATCCCACAGGTATTGACTCACAGTTTTGGCAATCCATGTCACACACCCTTCATTCATATTCTGATTCTAATCTCATAGTAGGTGGGGACTGCAACCAGCACATGGACCCTTTTACTGATAGGAAATGCTCCTCCAGATATATTCCTAATAACATGCAAAAGACCTTTGCTCGCACAATACTTTCGAGAGGCCTAGTCGATGCCTGGAGGATCTATAATCCAGATTTTTTGGAGTTTACCCTTTTCTCCCCTACTCATTAATCTTCATCTCGAATTGACTACATTTTTTTGAGCCCACAACTTCTTCCCAATTTACAACATGCTGAGATTGCATCCATCCTCATTTATGATCACGCTCCTGTCTTTATTAATTTGAAGCTCCCTTCCCTACCTCCCAAATCCCGCTGTTGGCGCTTTAATAATTATCTCCTCAAATTTTCTACCATTATTGGGCACTTTAAAGATTTTGTGTAGAATTTTTTCTTTTTAACGCTAGTCCAGATATGCCATTTCAGAATATTTGGGACATATTTAAGGAGACAGCCAGGGGCTGTATTATTGACTATGTTGCTATGAAAAAGAAACAATATCGTAAGGAGTCTGCCTCTATTCTGTCTTCCATTAAGAAATTGGAGCACGCATATTCTCTTCCAATGATGAAGTTATTCTTAAGAATGAGGAATTGAGGAAGCTTCCGGGACATTACTAAAAATGAATTCCATATTTTATGGAGTTCGCAATAGAGCTGGTAAACTGCTGGCGAACTATTTGAAGATTAAATCCCAAAGATCTAGAATAGTCAAAATCGCTGATGATAGTGGTGTTAATGGCTTTAAAGACACTGAATTGCTTTACAGACTTCTATAAGACCCTTTATACCCCTGAATCCTCCCCTTCTGATACCGCCTTGGATTCATTTTTTGATTCACTACCTCCCACTCTTCTCCCCCGCGATTGTTCTATACTGGATACAGATATGTCTCTTTATGAGATTAAGGCCCTGAAGGTCAGGTATGTCCAGGGCATGTATGATTTGTGACTTGTGTGGGGGTTTTGTGTCCTGCCCCTGCCCCCCCCCCTTTGCCCCTGGGTGTTGTTCTGACCTTCTGCGGCGTCTGCGTCGGTTCCTGTAGAGCAGGTGGACTGCTATGAGGGCTGGGATGACACGTAGGTTTGGGTCCATGGCTGTCCGTCGCGTACAGGTGCTCCTTGCGCGCGTCGTCCTGATTTCCCGGTAGTTTTTGGCAGGCGGAGAATTTTATCCATGCGGGGTGACGTCGGTGCGGATCGTACTTCCTGGTTCGTGAAACGCAGCCTGCATGCGTCCCGACGTCACGTCGGCGCTTTCCTGGATCACATTTGTATGTATATTTTAGTCGGTCGGTGTTTTGTACGGATCGCACGGAAATGGTGTTTCCATACGAATCGTACTTGCATTTTTGTAATGTTTTTTCACCGGGTACGAGTCGGACGGTGAAAATGCTCCGTCCAACGGTTGGTACCCGGTTTCTCCAGGATCCGAATCGGTGCCTTAATGTATATGTTTAATTAATGTTTTATTAAATTATATATATTAATTATTAATTTTACACATTATAAAATATATTTAATTATGTTTATTTTATTTATAAGTATTATTTGGTTTAATATACATATTGTTTTTAACTAAAAAATACTCTACATTTTTAATAACGATATTTTTGACATTCTATATTTTATTTTCGATATTTTTGTACTTACCATGTTGTAGATAGGATGTCGATATTCTTGTCATCGATATTTTTGCTCCGATATTTTTGTAGGTCGATTTTTTGACCTTCGATATTTTGTCAGTGATTCCTCCATTTCCTATTGCTCCTCCTGCGGCGCAGGACTCCCACCTCCTGTCGTTGTTGCTGCCTTCCTGTTGACAGCGGGTTTGTGCCGGGTTTAGGTTTTCAGGTCATGCCAGCGCCTCTTGGCCTCATCCATTGTCCTCCTCGACACTCCGGCTGCATTCCAGGTAGTCTGATTGTGGGTCAGTTGCTGGTTGTGTTCTGTCACCTCTGTGAAGCTGGTCTTGTTTCCCTGTGGACTGCACCCTGTCTTCCTCTCCCTCTTCTCCTTGGCCTGCCCGAACCTGGTTGTACCTTGCTGGTGGTCTGTGGGGCTTGTGGGGTTTGCGTTGGCCTCTGCGCTCGGTCAGGGTGCATGCATGGTGCTGCGCTCTTTTGATTGTTTCTGGGGTATTTTACTTGTTCTGCTTTTATAGTGCATTTTTCCGCCAGACGTGTGGGATTTGCAGGCCTGGGGCTGGTTTTCGCAGCTTTTTGTATCACGCTTGGCCTCATCACAGCTTTTTTTGCGTTCGTGTTTTGCATTTTTGCGGTTTGGTGTTGTTTTTAACGCGGCCATTTGACGCGTTATCTGGTGACTATCACATGGTACCGCCATGTTCTGAAAGCCTGGTCAACACCGCGTGAAAATCCCGCGATCGACTGCGATGTTGTAGGTTACGTTAAGTAACTTTTGCGATGGTTGTCACACGTTCTTGAGAATATGCCCCTCGGTGTTGTTGAATGCTTTTTCCCCCTTGTGATGACAGATAATGTCCTAATTATTTCTTGGAATGTAAAGGGTTTACATAATCCTGTCAAAAGGCAAAGGGTGCTTACTCATCTCTCCAAATTACAATGTAAGATTGCTATGTTACAAGAAACGCACCTTAATGACAATGATGGTAATACCCTTAAAAAACAATGGGTTGGCCATGTATACAATTCCCCAGCTAAAGACCGGAAAAATGGAGTGGTGATCCTATTTCATAAGTCCCTTTCCCTTACTATAGAGATAGAGGAAAATGATGCAGATGGACAATGGCTTCTTCTACATACCGTCATAATTGGATCCCGTATCTCTTTCCTCAACATTTATGGTCCCACAGGTATTGACTCACAGTTTTGGCAATCCATGTCACACACCCTTCATTCATATTCTGATTCTAATCTCATAGTAGGTGGGGACTGCAACCAGCTCATGGACCCTTTTACTGATAGGAAATGCTCCTCCAGATATATTCCTAATAACATGCAAAAGACCTTTGCTCGCACAATACTTTCGAGAGGCCTAGTCGATGCCTGGAGGATCTATAATCCCGATTTTTTGGAGTTTACCTTTTTCTCCCCTACTCATTATTCTTCATCTCGAATTGACTACATTTTTTTGAGCCCACAACTTCTTCCCAATTTACAACATGCTGAGATTGGATCCATCCTCATTTATGATCACGCTCCTGTCTTTATTAATTTGAAGCTCCCTTCCCTACCTCCCAAATCCCGCCGTTGGCGCTTTAATAATTATCTCCTCAAATTTTCTACCATTATTGGGCACTTTAAAGATTTTGTGTAGAATTTTTTCTCTTTAACGCTAGTCCAGATATGCCATTTCAGAATATTTGGGACATATTTAAGGAGACAGCCAGGGGCTGTATTATTGACTATGTTGCTATGAAAAAGAAACAATATCGTAAGGAGTCTGCCTCTATTCTGTCTTCCATTAAGAAATTGGAACACGCATATTCTCTTCCAATGATGAAGTTATTCTTAAGAATGAGGAATTGAGGAAGCCTCCGGGACATTACTAAAAATTAATTCCATATTTTATGGAGGTCGCAATAGAGCTGGTAAACTGCTGGCGAACTATTTGAAGATTAAATCCCAAAGATCTAGAATAGTCAAAATCGCTGATGATAGTGGTGTTAATGGCTTTAAAGACACTGAATTGCTTTACAGACTTCTATAAGACCCTTTATACCCCTGAATCCTCCCCTTCTGATGCCGCCTTGGATTCATTTTTTGATTCACTACCTCCCACTCTTCTCCCCCGCGATTGTTCTATACTGGATACAGATATGTCTCTTTATGAGATTAAGTTAGCCTTGGCCAAGTTACCTAAGGATAAGGCCCCTGACCCAGACGGCTTTACTGCTGAATTTTATTCCTGATTTTCTTAAATCCTTTTGCCTCATCTTTTATCTCTTTTTTAATATTTTATTACTCACAATGAGGCTCGAGGTTCTTTTCTCGAGGCTATGATTTATTTAATTCCCCAAAAAGATAAAGATCCCTCACAGTGTGCTAATTATCGCCCCATTTTATTGATTAATTTAGATTGTAAACGTTTTGTCAATGTACTGGCCCTCCGTATTAATCAGGTACTTCCAGAACTGATTGGTTCTGAATGGATGGGATTTGTTAAGGGAAGGACTTTGGCTGATAACTCTAGAACTTTTCTTAAGATTATTCATCTAGCTTCTAAGACTTCCTCTCCTGTTGCAGCCATAACCCTTGACGCGGAGAAAGTTTTCGATCGTATTCACTGGCTTTTCATGATGCATGCCCTCAAATGGCATGGTTTCAGCCCTTCTCTTCTGTCCCTTATCAATTTCCTATATTCCTCCCCAACTACCTCAGTTTTTGTCAATGGATCTCAATCTTCTAATTTTACTTTGCAACGGGGCACTCGTCAAGGTTGCCCTCTAGGTTGCCCTCTTTCTTCCTTGCTCTTTATCCTCTCTCTTAAACCTTTTCTCCACTCTCTACGTCATTCATCTACTTTTTGAGGTTTCAAGCACAAGGCAATTGAAGTTAAATTCACTGGTTATGCAGATGGCATCATGCTTTACATTTCTGATCCTTCTACCTCTCTGACTGCCTTCACGGATCTCCTCTCCTCCTACGCCACTTTGTCTGGTTACAAGTAAAATTTTTCCAAATCCAAAGTGCTTCCATTAAACAAATACTGTTTAAATAGCATGTTCGATAGGACTGATTTTAAATGGAATATCAATAGTATCACTTGACTAGACATTATGGCGTCGATTCCGATCCTGGAGAAACCGGGTACGAACCGTCGGTCGGAGCGTTATCTCCGTCCGACTCGTACCCGGGAAATAAACATTACAAACATGGAAGTACAATTCACACAGAAAAAACATTTCCGTCCGAATCGTAACAAACACCGACCGACGAAAAAAACCATACCAATGTGATCCGGGAAGGCTCCGACGTGACGGCGGGACGCTTGCAGGCTGCAGTCCACGAACCAGGAAGTACGATCCGCACCGACGTCACCCCGCACGGATGATATTTTCCGGCTGCCAAACACTGCCGGGAAACCAAGACGACGCGCACAAGGAGCACCTGTACACGACGGACAACCATGGACCCGAACCTACGTGTCATCCCAGCCCTCATAGCAGTCCACCTGCTCTACAGGCACCGACGCAGATGCCGCAGAAGGTCAGAATAACACCCAGGGGCAAAGGGGGGGGGCAGGGGCAGGACACATAACCCCCACACAAGTCACAAATCACACATGCCCTGGACTTCCTGACCTGCAGGACCCGGTCACCTTGAGGGGGTGGGGACGTGTCCAGCAACGCAAGCGTCCACCACAACGGAAGTGGATGTTGACGCGAACCGGCAACACAACAATACCGGTACGTACCGTACCCAGGCATTAAGAGCGTGGGTACGGCCCGTACCACGCCCACCACTACGTCACCCCAACAATGGCGCTACGGCCCATACGCCGTACCAGCATTGTTGGGGTGATGTGGGGGTACCAGGACGACGCGCACAAGGAGCACCTGTACGCGACGGACAACCATGGACCCGAACCTACGTGTCATCCCAGCCCTCATAGCAGTCCACCTGCTCTACAGGCACCGACGCAGACGCCGCAGAAGGTCAGAATAACACCCAGGGGAAAAGGGGGGGGGCAGGGGCAGGACACATAACCCCCACACAAGTCACAAATCACACATGCCCTGGACATACCTGACCTGCAGGACCCGGTCACCTTGAGGGGGTGGGGGCGTGTCCAGCAACGCAAGCGTCCGCCACAACGGAAGGTGATGTTGACGCGAACCGGCAACACAACAATACCGGTACGTACCGTACCCAGGCGTTAAGAGCGTGGGTACGGGCCGTACCACGCCCACCACTACGTCACCCCAACAATGGCGGTACGGCCCATACGCCGTACCAGCATTGTTGGGGTGATGTGGGGGTACGCGTGGTACGACCCGTACCCACGCTCTGAAGGGCTGGGGACGGTGCGTACCCCTACGGCACCCCATTGGGGGTCTGCACCGTACCCAGGCCCTCAGAGCGTTGGTATGGGTCGTACCACGCTTACCCCCACATCACCCCAACAATGCTGGTACGGCCCGTACCCAGGCCATTCGAACGTGGGTACGGGCCGTACCGCCATTGTCGGGGTGACGTAGTGGTGGGCGTGGTACGGTCCGTACCCACGCTCTTAAGGCCTGGGGACGGTACGTACCCAGGCCTGCAAACTGTGGGTACAGGAATGTACGGAGCGTACCCCCACCCGTGTATGAATGGAGCGTACCCCCACCCCACCAGTGTATGTACGGAGCGTACCCACACCCGTGTATGAATGGAGCGTACCCCCACCCCACCAGTGTATGTACGGACCGTACCCCCACCCGTGTATGCATGCAGCGTACCAACTCCCCACCCGTGTATGTACAGAGCGTACCCACACCCGTGTATGAATGGAGCGTACCCCCACCCCACCAGTGTATGTACGGAGCGTACCCCCACCTGTGTATGAATGGAGCGTACCCCCACCCCACCAGTGTATGTACGGAGCGTACCCCCACCCGTGTATGAATGGAGCGTACCCCCACCCCACCAGTGTATGTACGGAGCGTACCCACACCTGTGTATGAATGGAGCGTACCCCCACCCCACCAGTGTATGTACGGAGCGTACCCCCACCCATGTATGAATGGAGCATACCCCCACCCCACCAGTGTATGTACGGAGCATACCCCCACCTGTGTATGAATGGAGCATACCCCCACCCCACCAGTGTATGTACGGAGCGTACCCACACCCGTGTATGAATGGAGCGTACCCCCACCCCACCAGTGTATGTACGGACCGTACCCCCACCCGTGTATGCATGCAGCGTACCAACTCCCCACCCGTGTATGTACGGAGCGTACCCACACCCGTGTATGAATGGAGCGTACCCACACCCGTGTATGTCCCAACCGTACATGCCCAGACATAGGAGGGGTGTGTGCAGAGTCCTCCCAGCAGTGCCCAGACACAGGAGGGGTGTGTGCCTATCACTCCCAGCAGTGCCCAGACACAGGAGGGGTGTGTGCAGAGTCCTCCCACAAGTGCTCAGACATAGGAGGGGAGTGTGCAGAGTCCTCCCAGCAGTGCCCAGACACAGGAGGGGAGTGTGCAGAGTCCTCCCAGCAGTGCCCAGACATAGGAGGGGAGTGTGCAGAGTCCTCCCAGCAGTGCCCAGACACAGGAGGGGAGTGTGCAGAGTCCTCCCAGCAGTGCCTAGACACAGGAGGGGAGTGTGCAGAGTCCTCCCAGCGGTGCCCAGACACAGGAGGGGTGTGTGCCTATCACTCCCAGCAGTGCCCAGACACAGGAGGGCTGTGTGCCTATCACTCCCAGCAGTGCCCAGACACAGGAGGGCTGTGTGCCTATCACTCCCAGCAGTGCCCAGACACAGGAGGGGTGTGTGCAGAGTCCTCCCAGCAGTGCCCAGACATAGGAGGGGAGTGTGCAGAGTCCTCCCAGCAGTGCCCAGACACAGGAGGGGTGTGTGCCTATCACTCCCAGCAGTGCCCAGACACAGGCAGGGTGTGTGCAGAGTCCTCCCAGCAGTGCCCAGACATAGGAGGGGAGTGTGCAGAGTCCTCCCAGCAGTGCCCAGACACAGGAGGGGTGTGTGCAGAGTCCTCCCAGCAGTGCCCAGACATAGGAGGGGAGTGTGCAGAGTCCTCCCAGCAGTGCTCAGACACAGGAGGGGAGTGTGCAGAGTCCTCAAAGCAGTGCCCAGACACAGGAGGGGTGTGTGCCTATCACTCCCAGCAGTGCCCAGACACAGGAGGGGTGTGTGCAGAGTCCTCCCAGCAGTGCCCAGACATAGGAGGGGAGTGTGCAGAGTCCTCCCAGCAGTGCCCAGACACAGGAGGGGTGTGTGCAGAGTCCTCCCAGCAGTGCCCAGACATAGGAGGGGAGTGTGCAGAGTCCTCCCAGCAGTGCCCAGACACAGGAGGGGAGTGTGCAGAGTCCTCCCAGCAGTGCCCAGACACAGGAGGGGTGTGTGCCTATCACTCCCAGCAGTGCCCAGACACAGGAGGGGTGTGTGCAGAGTCCTCCCAGCAGTACCCAGACATAGGAGGGGAGCGTGCAGAGTCCTCCCAGCAGTGCCCAGACACAGGAGGGGAGTGTGCAGAGTCCTCTCAGCAGTGCCTAGACATACGAGGGGAGTGTGCAGAGTCCTCCCAGCAGTGCCCAGACACAGGAGGGGAGTGTGCAGAGTCCTCCCAGCAGTGCCCAGACATAGGAGGGGAGTGTGCAGAGTCCTCCCAGCAGTGCCCCGACACAGGAGGGGAGTGTGCAGAGTCCTCCCAGCAGTACCCAGACACAGGAGGGGAGTGTGCAGAGTCCTCCCAGCAGTGCCCATACATAGGAGGGGAGTGTGCAGAGTCCTCCCAGCAGTGCCCAGACACAGGAGGGGAGTGTGCAGAGTCCTCCCAGCAGTGCCCAGACACAGGAGGGGAGTGTGCAGAGTCCTCCCAGCAGTGCCCAGACACAGGAGGGGTGTGTGCAGAGTCCTCCCAGCAGTGCCCAGACATAGGAGGGGTGTGTGCCTATCACTCCCAGCAGTGCCCAGACATAGGAGGGGAGTGTGCAGAGTTCCCCCAGCTGTGCCCATGGAAAGAAAGGGGTTGAGTACACACAGATACAATGGCCACAATTGTCAGTCAGGTGCTCAATGACCCAGCAGAACATGAAACACATGTGTGCGAGGTTGGGAGTACAAACATGCAAAGTGCGGAAAAGGGAACATGTACACATGAAGTAGTGTCAATATACTCCAGTCACAAGTACAGTGACCCCCAAGGATGACACAAATGATGCAGGCGGAGACCTTGGCCAGCATGCATGGCCAAAGTTGAAGGGGTCCGTCACACACCCAGCAAATGTAGACACAGCACTGCACAAATGTCTTCACAACACCCTGCAGGGAAGATGTCAGGGTCCACAGAGGAAGGTACACACCTTGGGAGAATGTCACCATGCAGTAACAGCTTACATGAGCAAAGTTTAATAGCAAATACCGTGTGATGGCACACAGATAACAGGGTCCACCCCACGAACAGCACACTACAACATATCCCAGACACCTAACACATTATCGCCACCCCAAATCATGGAGCAGCACCACCAACAGCAATGCCAGAAAAGCAGTAGTGTGCCAAGGAAAATAAAATAGCTTTATTCAGCAATGTCCCAAAATGATTTTTACGAAGAGTTCCAAATGCACAAGGCACATAGGGCAGTCCATTGTTCCAATCCAGGTGGGGGACACATTGGGATGCGTGTCCCCTAGCTTGCCTGCACAGTTCAGACTACCTTGTCATCCACAGGGGGGGGGCATCATGTGGGGGGGAAGGACCAGGCACCGCAGGGACAGGAGGGGCAAGGGCAGGTGTTGTGGGTGCAGGGACGGACGACTCCAACACATGGGGTGGGGCAGCGCCAAAGGTGGATTTGAGCCCAGCGTCTCCCCTGCACCCGAAGGAACCACATGCCCCAAGGAGGGAGGGGGGGCGCAGGGATGGATCGCAGCGCTACAGGGGGAGGTTGTCGACAGGGGGGGGGACTCAACCACCCTGACCGGGGACTCCTTTGACCGCTTGCGGGGTGGTGTCACCTTGGGGCTCAGGGACAGAGCGGCCATGAGGGAGTTTTTGGTGGAATCCTGGCCAGGAGAGCTGAGGGGTGTGGATTTGGAGGGTGGTGGTCGTGATGAATGTGGACTCCCACTCTGGCTGCGTGTCTTCCGTTTCCCCCCTGACCCAGTGGGTGTGCCTACTTCACCCTGTGTGTGCGTGCCAGGAGGTTTACGCTTTGCCTTCCCTGGTGGTGTGGTGCCTGTGTCTGGTGGTGTGCGTGCATGGCTACGTCTGGGTGTGCTTTGGACAGGCATGGGAGTGGGAAGTGTGGATGCTGCAGGGGTAGGGGGGGACGTAGCGCTGCAGGAGACCCAATGCTGCAGTCAGTGTCGAGTCTATGGACCTCAGCAAGTTGCGTTGGTCAGACTGCGCAGCTGAAATGCCCTCAAGGTATGCCTCCATCTGGTTGAGCACTTGGCTGTGGCCATGGAGGACATTAAGCATTGCAGTCTGACCAACCTGCAACTGCCGCAGGATGTCCACAGATTCGGCATTGGTGGCAGCAGTGGAGACAGGGGCAGGGGGTGCGGTGCCTGGCAAGAAGGAGACACGTGGTGACCGAGCACGGCGGGAAGGGACACGAGCAAGTGGGAGGCCGGTGATCGGAATGGAGGGGGCGGGTAGTGATGGAGTGCTGGTGTCAGCTGTGGGAGCAGCCTCCGCCCCCTCGGAGTGCTCAGCCTCGGACCCGTCTGCGTCAGAGTCGGTGGGGGTTTGACTGGACAGGTCCTCCGCTGCACTCCCGTCGGCCTCCGTGCCACTCGATGTGCCAAACAACTCTGCACTGCTGGCACTGGTGCTCGGTCCCTCCTCACGGTCCGTGCCAGTGTCTCCCTCGTAGTCCCCCGACGATGCTGTGGGCAAGGTGAAGAGACAGGAGAAATCAGACACCTGTATATATATGTCACATGAGTTAACTCTACATAGGTCACAGTGCATAGCCTGAAAAGCAACAAGAGTAACATCTACAATACATGGTACCTATGTAGTCCCTGCAACACACAGTTTGTTGACCCCCCATGCCACTGTTATAATATGGAGAGCATGACACAATAGCAAATGACTTGATATCAAATTGTACAGAGGAGCCAGGCTCTGGGGACAATCTAGCACAGCATCAGCGACACACAGCGTAGCCAAGAAAGGCATGAGCAGGAACCATGTCTAGCAACTCTTGGGACATGCTGCAAAGGTAATACTGAAAACCATGGCCAACATGACTGGGGCACTGCACCTTGAGTGTTTGGCCACACAAACATCACTGTTGGAAGGCGGACCCCGAGGAGTCGGCGAGACCACCAAGGGGGGCCCTCACACTGCACGAAGTAGCCGAGCGCTGCCGAGAAGCCTCCTGAGAGATCCTTCTCCTATCACGTACTAGCACAGTAACACCACCACACAGGACTCAAGGAGGTTGTCTCCAGACGAGCAATTCTTTATCAGTATTTAAAGGTTACGAGATCAATATTTACACGAAAGGGATCGAGGGATCCACCAAAAGTCTCAGTGTCTCTTTGGAAGGGTAGGGGTAGCGGGACAGTCTTTGGCAGGAGCTCGGTACGAGGGTACCTGGGGCCCAGTTCTTATCCTCCAGCTGGAGGACCTCCGGATCTCGGCGGGGTCAAGCCGCGACGGCGTCAGCAGGGCTCTGGCGTTCAGTTCGTGGGGAGCCGCGATCAGGTCAGCAGGGCTCTCAAGGTGGTTTCTGCTCAGCTCGAGCCGCGACGTCGTCAGCAGGGCTCCGAGGGAGGTTTCAGCGAGGTTGGGCCGCGACAGCGTCAGCAGGGCCCCGATATTCCGGGGGGGGCTTCAAAGTGTTCACAAGAAGGAGCCGCGACGCAGTCTGCAGGGCTTGTGATAGTTCCAACAAGAGTTCTTCTCCATAGGGTCAGCCGCGATTCAATCAGCAGGGCTCTCGATATAGGTCTGGAGCCCTTTGATGTCCGGACCCTGGCGCCCGGGGGGGCGGAGAGGCCGGGTGGAGGTGGCCAGACGCCCAGCAGGAGAGGCGCCAGGCCAAAGAGAGTTGCAGGGCGATCACACCTAGGGATGGGAGGACAGTTGGGGGTCTCATCGATACTGTCCTCCGCCGGGGGCGGTGAGTGGTTCCTGCGGCACCCCCTGGCCAGTTCTTGGTGCCTCGATGTCGGGGCTTCGCTGGGGCCGAGGCCGGGTTGAGCGGGGTCGCGCCGGCTGGTGCACAGAGTCACGTGGATGCCAACAAGATGGCGGAGCCACGAGGGGTATGCGACCTCGTGCGGCTCGGGATGAGGGGTCTCGGTGCAGTTCGGAAGGGTGGCCCGTGAAGGCCGGGGCGGGGAACGGGCACAATCCACGGGGGTAAGGACCACGCCACGAGGCCGGGTCCAACAGGCGTCCCCCCCAGCCGAAGGCATGGAGAGTCACCCATCTCCTTGGGGATTCTCCTCGTCAAGGCGGAAGAAGCGGGACAGGCCGTCGGCGTTGGCGTGGTCATTGCCGGGCCGGTGTTCAACATCAAAGTCCATCCCTTGCAGCGAGATGGACCACCGCAGCAGCTTGGGGTTCTCACCCCGCATTTGCATTAACCACCGCAGGGGCCGGTGGTCGGTCTGGACCCGGAAGTGGGTACCGAAGAGATAGGGCCGGAGCTTCTTAAGGGCCCACACTACAGCGAAGGCTTCACGCTCGATGGTGCTCCATCGCTGCTCCCGGGGCAGTAGCCGTCGGCTGATGAAGGCCACTGGTCGGTAGACCCCCTTTTCATCGGCCTGGGACAGGACGGCCCCGATCCCATACTCGGAGGCGTCCGTCTGCACCACGAACTCCTTATTGTAGTCAGGGGCCTGCAGCACAGGGGCAGTACACATCGCTGTCTTGAGGGTTTCGAAGGCTGCTTGGCAGCGGGGTGTCCAGTGCACCTTCTTGGGCTGCTTCTTGGACGTGAGCTCTGTGAGGGGGCCAACAATGCTCCCATAGTCCCGGATGAACCGCCGGTAGTATCCGGTGAGACCCAGGAAGGCCCGGACAGCTGTCTGGGTAGTGGGGGGTTCCCAGGCCTGGATGGCATCGGTTTTTGGTGGCTGGAGAGGGGCCACCTGCCCGCTTCCCACTTGATGGCCCAGGTAGGTCACGGATCCGTGGCCGATCTGGCATTTGCTGGCCTTGATCGTGAGCCCGGCCCACTGGAGGGCGGCCAGGACGGCTTTGAGGTGAAGGAGGTGCTCCGCCCAGTGGTTGCTGTACACGGCAATGTCATCTAGGTAGGCCGCGCTGAAGGCCTCGAGCCCGGCCAAAACCTTGTTTACAAGTCTTTGGAAAGTGGCCGGGGCGTTCTTCATTCCGAAGGGCATCACCCGAAAGTGGTAATGCCCATCCGGGGTAGAAAAGGCGGATCTTTCTTGGGCGCCGGGGGTGAGCTGGATCTGCCAGTACCCGGCGGTGAGGTCCAGCATGCTCAGGTAGCGGGCGGCCCCTAAGCGGTCAATGAGTTCGTCGGCCCGGGGTATAGGATGGGCGTCCGTCTTGGTCACCGCATTCAGGGCTCGGTAGTCTACGCAGAATCGTAACTCCGGGGGGTGGCCGGGGGCTGCGGCCTTTGGTACCAGGACGACAGGACTGGCCCACGGGCTGTCGGAGGGTTCGATGACCCCCAGGGCCAGCATCTTTGCTACTTCGGCCTGGATGCATGCCCGCACTCGGTCGGGTACCCTGTAGGCTCTGTGTCGCACGGGGGGCTCTCCCCGGTGTCGACGTCGTGGACGCACCAGTGGGTCACCCCCGGGGTGAGGGAGAAGAGGGCTGCGTAGTCCTGCAGCAGTTGTTGACAGTCGTCACGCTGTTCCGGGGTCAGGGAAGAGGCGAGTTGGACACCTTTGATGGATCCGTCATGGACGTTGGACTGCAAGAGGTCGGGCAGGGGCTCGGAGTCGTCCTCGCCCCCCTCGTTGGTCGCCAGTAGCAGGCTCAGTTCGGTCCGGGCAAAGTGGGGTTTGAGCCTGTTAGCATGTAGAACCCGGAGGGGGTTCCGGGGGGACTCCAGGTCGACTAGGTAGGTGACGGGGCTTTTCTTCTCCACTACCTTGAAGGGCCCAGTCCACTTGTCCTGGAGGGCGCCGGGTTCAACCGGGGCCATGACCCAGACTCTCTGGCCTGGCTCGAATTCGATGGTAGAGGAGTTCCGATCGTACCACCGCTTCATGTCCTCCTGGCTGGCCTCGAGGTTGGCTTCGGCCATGGCTCGGAACTTGCGGGTCTGGTTTCGGAGGGTCAGGAGGTATCGGTAGACGTCAGGAGGGGCGCCTTGGAGCTTCGTCTCCCAGCCCTCCTTGACCAGGCTGAGCGGTCTGCGGACCGGATGTCCGTACAATAGTTCAAACGGGCTGAACCCCAGGGACTTCTGCGGGACCTCCCGATAGGCAAACAGGAGGCACGGCAGCAGGACATCCCATCTCCGCCTGAGGGGCTCTTCCAGGCCCTGGATCATTCCCTTTAAGGTTCTGTTGAACCGCTCAACCAGTCCGTTCCCCTGAGGGTGATAGGGGGTTGTGAATTTGTACGTGACCCCGCACTGCTGCCACAGGGACCGCATGTATTTGGAAATAAAGTTCGTGCCCCTGTCGCTCACCACTTCGCGGGGAAATCCCACTCGGGAGAAGATCCCCATCAAGGCCCGGCCTACCACGGGGGCCGTTATAGTTCTTAGCGGGACCGCCTCCGGGTACCTGGTGGCGTGGTCCACGAGGACCAGGATGAAGCGGTGGCCCAGGGCGGTCTGGGGGTCCAGGGGCCCCACGATATCGATTCCGACCCGTTCGAACGGGGTGCTGACGGCTGGAAAGGGCTGGAGGGGGGCCTTGACCCAACCCCCCGTCTTCCCGCTGGCTTGGCAGGTCTGGCAGGACCGGCAGTGGTTGTCCACGTCTCTCCGCATCCGGGGCCAGTAGAAGTGGGTCACCAGACGGCTGTAAGTTTTGTCTTGCCCCAAGTGTCCGGCGAGGGGCACGTCATGTGCCAGGTTGAGCAGGAACTCCCGGAAGCGGAGGGGGACCACCAACACTCGGCTGGCCCCGAGTTCTGCCACTTTTTGCTCACTGTATAACAGGCCCTCGGCCCAGTAGACCCAGTGGGTGCCGGTCTGGTCCCCGTTGCTTTGTGCGGACGCTTGTTGTCGGACCCCTTCGAGAGTGGGACAGGACTGCTGCTCTTGCTGGAACTGCTCCCAGGTGGGGCCCCCTTTGTGTCGCCATTGTGCCAGTTCTGGTAGGGCGCACGGGGAAGCAATCTCCTCGGGGGAGGATTCACTAGGTCCAGGTTCGGTGTCCGCCTCCCCCTCGCCGCCGGCGGGGGGTGGTGCGAGCCCCTCGTGCTGGGCGGCACCGGGGGCCGAGGACGAGCGGGGGGCCCGGGCGGTCATGGACCGGGTGATGGCGCAGGCCCAGTCGGATAGTCCCAGCATTCGGAGGTGCTCTCGTCGCTCTACTTGAGCCCAGGGGGAACTCTCCAAGTCGTTCCCCAGGAGGCAGTCTACGGGGGCGTCATCGCGGACCGTCACCTTTAGCAGGCCGGTCACCCCTCCCCACTCGAAGGGGACCAGGGCCATCTGGCACAGGCTTTCGCTGTTGTCGGCCGTCCGGACGGGGCACAGCACATTGGGTAGGATCTGTTCGGGGGTCACCAGGTGGCAGCGGACAGCGGTGACACTGGCGCCGGTGTCACGAAGGGCTTCGGCCCATTGTCTATTGACGGTGACCTGCTGCCTGTACTTCTGGGTGTTGCTTGGGATGGGGGTGCAGGGCACCATTTCTCGGCTACCCAGGCAGACCAGGGACATGGCTGCCGGCTCCCATTCGGTGGTCCCTCGGTCGAGGGTTTCTTCTTCCTCTTCTCCCTCTCCCAGGGCGGCAGCCGCCAGCTGTCGGGGCGGGGGCCTGCCGGCCCCGCTTCTTCGGTTCAGGGGGCAGACCGGGTCGCTGGCATAGTGTCCGGTTTGTTGGCAGCCGTAGCATGTTACTGGTGGCCGTGGTCCGGGTCTGGCCGGGGTCGCCCCCCTTCGGGCTAGGCTCGGGGAGAGTTGTTGCTGCGGTGGCCCTCGAGGGGGGCTCCTGGGGGCCCCGGCGGGGGGGTCCCGGTTCCTGTTTGGCCCTCTCCCTCCACCGCGTTGGCGGGGGGGTCCGGTGGGGTTCCTCTGGTACTCCCCCATTGAGTTCCGGGGGACCCGGGAGTTGACCCATCGATCGGCCTCGACGGCGAGTTTTCGTGGGTCGGTCATCTTGCTGTCGAGGAGGTGTTGTCTCAGTTCCACGAAGCAATTGTTGGAGAGATGTTCCCACACGATGAGGTCGACCAGCTGCCCGTAGGTGGTGACTTTGCTACCCTTGATCCACCCTTCTAGGGCCCGGCTGAAAAAGTCCACATATTCCACCCAGGTGGTACCCGTGATTTTTTTGCAGTCTCTGAACCGCTGGCGGTACATTTCCGCGGTTAGCCCGTAGCGGGTGAGCAGGGCCTCCTTCATGTGATCGTAGAAGGTCATCACCTCCTCCGGCAGCTGGAGCAGTGTGTCTCGACCCTCACTCAGGAACCGCCCCCACAGGCCGGCGCCCCAGTCCTTTCGGGGCACCCGATGAGAGGTCATGGCCACCTCGTAGGCCTTGAACCATTGTTGGATGTCGTCATTCTTATAGTACTCCTTGACGACCTCTTTCGGGATATGTACCTTGGCCTTGGCAGGCGGTAGGGTGTCTCTAGTACTGGGGGTGTTGGTCCCCCCGTTCTTGGCCTTGATTTCGAGCTCTTTGAGACTGCGCTCGTGCTCAAGGGTCAGTTTCTTTTCCTCCAACTCTCGGTGCCGTCTCTTCTCTTCTATCTCCTCTTGAAGCCGTAGCTGCTCTAGGGCCAGTTTCTTTTCCGCCAGCTGGAGTTCGCCGTCCAGCCGCAGTCGTGCGAGCTCTAGTTCGTGGTTCCGGACCTTCTCCCGCTCTCGTATTTCTTCTTCGGAGAGGCCGGTTTCTAGGCTCTTTCTTCCTCCGGTTGCCGGAGTCAGTGCGGTTGATGTGGCCTCAGTCAGGGGCAAGGGACCTTCTTCTTGGGAGTGGCCTGCCTCGGCCTCCAGCCAGGTCCTCAGAGCTTTCTGCATCTCCTCTTTGGTACCTAGGCCGGTGGTTGCAATGCCTTTGTCCTTGCAGAACTGTTTTAATTCTTTGTGCGTATATTCCTCCAACCGTTCGGGCTGGAACTCCATGGTCGCGTTGTTTTCCTGGCTGCTCATGATTACTGTTCGCCTGGATGGGTAGCTAGTGGGTACTGGCTGGTACGTACTGCGTTTGGCTCGGATCCCATCGCTGGCCACCAAATGTTGGAAGGCGGACCCCGAGGAGTCGGCGAGACCACCAAGGGGGGCCCTCACACTGCACGAAGTAGCCGATCGCTGCCGAGAAGCCTCCTGAGAGATCCTTCTCCTATCACGTACTAGCACAGTAACACCACCACACAGGACTCAAGGAGGTTGTGTCCAGACGAGCAATTCTTTATCAGTATTTAAAGGTTACGAGATCAATATTTACACGAAAGGGATCGAGGGATCCACCAAAAGTCTCAGTGTCTCTTTGGAAGGGTAGGGTAGCGGGACAGTCTTTGGCAGGAGCTCGGTACGAGGGTACCTGGGGCCCAGTTCTTATCCTCCAGCTGGAGGACCTCCGGATCTCGGCGGGGTCGAGCCGCGACGGCGTCAGCAGGGCTCTGGCGTTCAGTTTGTGGGGAGCCGCGATCAGGTCAGCAGGGCTCTCAAGGTGGTTTCTGCTCAGCTCGAGCCGCGACGTCGTCAGCAGGGCTCCGAGGGAGGTTTCAGCGAGGTTGGGCCGCGACAGCGTCAGCAGGGCCCCGATGTTCCGGGGGGGGGCTTCAAAGTGTTCACAAGAAGGAGCCGCGACGCAGTCTGCAGGGCTCGTGATAGTTCCAACAAGAGTTCTTCTCCGTAGGGTTAGCCGCGATTCAATCAGCAGGGCTCTCGACTCCGGGATACAACTGCCGATCTGTGGCGGGGTCACCCCAGATATATGTCTGGAGCCCTTTGATGTCCGGACCCTGGCGCCCGGGGGGGCGGAGAGGCCGGGTGGAGGTGGCCAGACGCCCAGCAGGAGAGGCGCCAGGCCAAAGAGAGTTGCAGGGCGATCACACCTAGGGATGGGAGGACAGTTGGGGGTCTCATCGATACTGTCCTCCGCCGGGGGCGGTGAGTGGTTCCTGCGGCACCCCCTGGCCAGTTCTTGGTGCCTCGATGTCGGGGCTTCGCTGGGGCCGAGGCCGGGTTGAGCGGGGTTGCGCCGGCTGGTGCACAGAGTCACGTGGATGCCAACAAGATGGCGGAGTCACGAGGGGTATGCGACCTCGTGCGGCTCGGGATGAGGGGTCTTGGTGCAGTTCGGAAGGGTGGCCCGTGAAGGCCGGGGCGGGGAACGGGCACAATCCACGGGGGTAAGGACCACGCCACGAGGCCGGGTGCAACAATCACACACTGGCCAGACCAAGCAAGGAGACTTCAGGTTTGGACATGTAGGCCTTGGCCGCACCAACCCCCCCCCCACTACCTGAGACAATGTGATTGAGACAGAGGAAGTACTTACACCTCTTAGTCTGGGATGATAACACATGGCCTGCAATTAATCCTGATCGCACACAAACTACCCCTGGTGCGCCTGTCCACATATATCACTGACAAACAACCATCATCAGATAGTTGTACCAAGACACACACGCACTGGCCCCTGTGAGTATGCACCAGCTAATTTAGGTCACCCTGTACAGTAGACACATGTAGCACAGTATACGTGAATACAAATGAGGCCATGGTACCATGCCACAGGGCCCAAACCATGCTGAAGACACAGAGAATGTCCACATTGTCTGATGACACACATGATACCTAGGAAAAGGTGCCCCAGGGGACTGTAGTGGCCTCACTACTCCATGGCCCTGGATGGATATGACTGGAACACAAGCCAACATCCCTGCACTATGCACATCTCATGCTCAAGCACATCATGTCAGAGGGCACAACATTCGATATGCAGGCAGTAAGGCAGTACACATGAAACACACACTCCCATGTCGGGACTCAGCATCAGTGCCAACTAACATGGACCCCACAATGACATAACTGGCCAGGGCACAGGCAACGTGCTAAAACCTGTTACACACCACCCCCACACATGATGCTGCAAGCAATGGGCACTTGGAGTTACTGCCAGCCTAGATGACCTTGTGCAAGAGCGACTACACACAGACCAGGGAACACATGGCAAGGAGGGGAAGGGAGGAAGAACAGCACCGCTTTACTTTGGGGAACAGGATATGCACTGCACATTTAAACCCTGGCAGTGTATCCATGCAACTGCGCACTTCCAAGAGCTGGTCACACACAACAAACACACATGTACCTACCCCCTTCCTGCTGCTGCTTCTCCAGTAAGCGCCTGTCCAAGTCGGGGAAGACCACCGCCAGCACACGCTTCTGGATGTGGGTCAGACGCTGGCGCCCACGGTTTTTCTGGCTCACAGGTGAGTCCCCCAGCTGGACCCGTGCGATCCTCCGCGTCCAGCACCGGATGTCCTGCCAGCTTTTCCTCACCTGGGCTAGGCGCCGCTTCCGACCCTCCGTCCTCCTCACGGCACTGACGGCTTGCTTCCAGATCTCCCCCTTGGCACAGACGCCTACCTGTGAGGATGCAAAAGTGACAATACATCAATATACCTTATCAAAGATACAGAGACACACATATTACAAATTATGCATGTTTGAACTGGCCATAGTATACAGACAACTCATTGCACCTTTGTCATAGTGACATCATCCTCCTGGAAATGGGCAAATGCAGTAGGTATATCAAGAACGAACAAGGGGGGGCGTAACAGGCTTTTTTAAGGGAGGTCCAGCTAAGTATGCCCTAAAGTGTACAGAAAACTATTTACAAAGCTGTTTCTTTATAAAGGGGATGAGACAAACCATGTAATGTGCAAAGGATTTTGATTGTTGGATATTGTGGCCCTCACACAACCATCAGGATGTCGTGAATCACGTACCCTTCAGGATGTATCGTGTCATCATCGGGCTGCTCCTGCGTCGGGTCGGCTGGTGCAATACCCGACGGGCTCTTTTTAGGGAGCACTCTTGTGGAGATCTTTTTATCCGGTACAGCCGTTGGGTGAGGTGGGAGTGTGGGGCTTGTTTTGGTAATGTAGATGAAAGACAATAATGAAAATAGGGTTTGGAGTGCTTATCTCAAAACATTTATTTAGGAAGCCTCCTTCCCTAATTAAAACTGTGAGGTGGAGTGTTGGTAACTTAGAATAATGAACTAGGTTATGTACACTGCCTCATTGGGGTCGACATGTTTCTCGCTCTAGTAGAGAAATTCTCTGGCGATTCTTCAGGACCAAGAATTGTTCTATCTACATGTGAATCTACACTGGCAATCCTAAATAACAGTGAGCATTCTCAATATTAATATTAGCCGGTAGTTTACCTGCAGCTCGGTCTACCTGCGGGAGAAGAAGGGAAAGACCATGATAGTTATAGAACGCGTTTAAACAATCACTGTGTGAAAAAACATGGTGTGTCTCGTGAGCTTATTGAGTGCTACTATGGTGATAGTGCACCCTATACATGGTGGTGAAATATATAATTACGGTGAGCAAGAGCCTCGTGAAGTGATCACTCTGACCAGTGGTGATTATTAAAACATTTAAAATTGCTAAAGGAACTGTGTTGGTGGACTTACCCTAAGATTCCCATAGGATAATCCTCTGCAGTTCCTGGTAGGCTACGCAAGGAGTTCCTTGCGTTCTGTAAGTCATATAGTGGAAAGAGCTAGTAGGTCAGAAATGGTTACACCATAATACTCCAGGGTTAAGTTAGCCCCTTCTCTTATTTATGCAGCCACACTTAGAAAAACGTTTGTCATATAAGGTGATATATTCAAGATTTTATCTAGCCCCTGATCTCTGTCAAACATAGTCTAGTAAATATAACTGACACTGGTAAGGGGTCACTGGTGTTCAAGATCGAGGGTATAAGAATACTATGCTTACTGGAACCTCCATATTTCTAAAAACATTTCACATGAGTACTTTGGGAAGTTCATTTGGATCTGAAGTACAGGCTTAACTGGTTTGAAATCGTAACTGTTATGCGGATCAAGCTTTCGTGTAAGCGTGTACCTCCTCTCGTTGCTGGCCTTAGAGATGTGATCTCTACAGAGTTAAAAAATTACTTGGTAGCCTATGCTTCTCGTGCGTCACTCTCGTGATGTGTCTAGGAAAATACTCTTTGTAAAAACCTCGAGCTCCATGTTGCTGGTATAGGCAAAGTGTAGGTAGTGTCTCTAATTTGGCGAACTCTAACAGAATTGACCCGTGTGCTCGGGCATAATCTCTGTTGCGGAATAAAAAGATTAGGTTCGGAATACTTACAGACACGCCGAGTCCGTGTCTCCAGTTCACCTACCCCGCACTACCAGGTCTGGGTGGTGAGGTTCCCGGTATCGTATAGGGTATAAGAAGTGTTCCGGTTTCGCTAGCGGAAGTGGGTGTGGGGATACCGCTAGTCCGTTACCGGTTGTATTGGTGGTTCAATGTGGTCGCCATGTTGGATGAGGACATATCTAACACAGGGTGAATACAAAGTGTGTAGATCGTTGGCATGTTGTGATTCAAACTTCCTTTATTTCTAACTGCTCGAAGGTAATGTTTGAACAGATTAGGATTCTGAATAAATTCACCATCCAAGTAATGATAAATGTGGTGTGCTGAAGGATGTTATGCTCAAACTAGTAACGTCATGACCAGTTATGTAAAGGTATCGACGTATGAGGATGAGCATTCATGTGTAGATACAATATACCAAGGTTTGGTCAATTATAGCGGATTTATTCATTTCTCAAGGATGTTTTAAGGAGGGACAACGGTTAGGGGCTCGTAATATAAATGCCCAAACTTTAAGTTCTCCTATATTCTAGTTTGATGATGCTGGCTTGGTACAGATAATCACTTAATGTCGGGTGAGTGGTGTTCAGGGTGGTTTGAGGGAGGACCAAGGGATGGCATCATTGAGTCCTTTGACATGGGTTCCCAATCTGTATACCCACCTCTGTTCTTTAACTAGTAAGGCTTCTTTAGTGATATTGGAGAATGACTCCAAAATAAGCCATCTAAACGATTCAGGGAGGTGTCCCTTTTCTTGAAAGTGTACACACATCCTGGTGTTAGTTTTTTTGCAACGAAAATTACTGCGATGTTCTATCATGCGTGTTTTGACTGAGCGGTTTGTCATGCCTATGTATTGTAGTTTGCAGGGGCATGTGATTAAATACACGCAATTAGTTGTGTTGCAATTAGTGTGACGGCGCAACTCCCATTTGAAGTTGTTGTTGAATTGGACAGTCTTGTGGGTTGCAGTGAGGGGACATGCAGTACATGATCCGCATGGGTGGTGCCCTGTAACAGGTGGCAGGTCCCATAGTTGTCTTTGGATTGGTTGCCCTTGTAGGCGGGGGCGCGTGTGAATCAGAGTGTCCTTTAGGTTTTTTGTGCGTTTGAATGAAAACCTAGGGACTTCAAAATTCATTGTACCTGTATTTAAGATACCCCAGTGTTTTTTTATTATCTTGGTAATCTGATTAGACACTGGTGTGAATGAGGTGACACATGTGAGAGTCTCCGTAGGGGCCTGTGTTTTGGGTTCCAACAATGCCTCCCGATGATTGTTACGGGCTCTCTTATTAGCTAAAGCTATCTGTTTAGCTGGGTACTCGCGTGCCCTGAGGTGGTTGGCTAGTTTTTCAGCCTCCGACCTATAATCTGTCAAATTGCTGCAATTTCGTCTCACCCTAAGGAATTGTCCTATAGGTAAGTTATCTCTCAAACTCCGTGGGTGATGGCTGGAGTAGAGTAGCAGGCTGTTGCGGTCCGTTGGTTTTTTGTATAGAGTTGTTGATAGTGTACCTCTATGTAGATTTACATTTAGGTCTAGAAAAGGTATAGTTTCCTCGGAAACTGTATGGGAAAATTTGAGATGTGGGTCGAGGGTGTTAATCCAATTGCAAAACTCGATACAGGCTGACATCTCTCCTTTCCATAATATTAAGATGTCGTCTATGAATCTCTTCCAAAGGTATATATCGACATCAAATGGATTTGAGTCATGAAAAATGTAGCGAGTCTCAAAATCAGACATGTAAAGACACGCTAGACTTGGCGCAAATGTACTGCCCATACAAGTACCTTGTGTTTGTTGGTAAATCTGGCCTTTAAACTCAAAGAAGTTTTCTGTGAGGGCTAAGGTTGCGCAATCCATGATAAAACTGATGGGCGTGTTATGTTCCCAATGTTCGTGGTTTAGGACATTTTCTACCACATCAAGGGTAGCCCTCTGGGGTATGTTGGTGTACAAGGCTTGTACATCTAGGGTCACTAGGAGTGTGATCTCATCCGCAGGTGGGAGCCCGATTAGGAGTCTCAGTAAATCTGAAGTGTCCTGGATGTAAGATGCTGTCTTTTTTATAAATGGTTGAAGAAAGTAGTCACAAAATTGTGACAAGGGTTCGAGAACAGAATCAATACCCGATACAATTGGCCTTCCAGGAACAGGTGAGATTCCTTTGTGGATTTTTGGAAGGGTATAAAAGTAAGGGGTGCGTGGGTCTTTCTTAACCAAAAAGGAGGCCTCTTTTTTACTTATCCAGCCTTGACTCTCAGCCGAGAAGACTAGGGCTGTGATCGTGGTGAGTAGTCGTTGGGTTGGGTTGGTAGGGACAGGAGTATAGTAGGTTCTGTCACACAGCTGTCGTCTACATTCTAATTCATAATCCACAGTGTCCATTATTACTGTGGCCCCACCTTTATCTGCTTGTTTTATAGTGATCGATGTATCATTAGCCAAGTTATTAATCGCTTCATTTTCTGCTTTAGACATGTTGTTATACTGTCTAGGCTTTGTCATATTGGCTAGGTCTTTAAGCACAGCCTGTTCAAAAGTAATGACTTCTGGTGGGATCATAGATACATTAGGAGTAAACGTGGATTTTGTATGCAACCCACTATCTGTCCATTGTACTGTTTCTGCATCTTGAAAGACAGATTTCAATCTAACTTTGCGGAAGAATTGATGGATTTCGCACTGCTGTTTAAATAGGTCAATCTTAGGTGTTGGTACAAACCCCAACCCTCTCTGTAGTGCATCATGTTCTACATTGGTAAGGGTCTTCTGCGAGAGGTTGACTACTAGGTCTTCTTCCTGCTGTTGGTGTGACTCCGAGTTTCCATTGTTCTCGGGGTGTCCTCCCACTGAATTCGGGTCCCTTGTCGGTTTGATTGATTGTTTCTTCTTCTTTGCCCGCGCCCTCTGCCCCAACCTCTGCCTAAAAAAGGCTGGTTGTACACCGGGGGGTAGAATTGGGGTGGTCCCTGTGGTGGCATGGGGTATTGTGGTGGACCATGCGGGAGTGTAGGGTATTGCCAAAAGGCTGGATATTGGAAGGCCGTTGTCTGGAAATTAGGGTAGTTCTGACGGTTCCCTTTGCGAAAGGTACCGTAATTAACTGAATCAGAGCTAGAGTTGCTGTTGCTAGAAGATCCTCTTCTAGTAGAGTTAGAGTTAGAATCGGGGTCTCCTCCATTGTTAGAGCTAGGAGGTATGAAGTCTTCTCTCAAATAGGGGTACACCTTTTGTTTCATTAGATATTCGTGATGTTCAGCCATTTCGTTGTTGATTTCTGACAATTTGGTCTTGAAGAGAGTTGTTGCGGTTGCACTTTTTAATGTGCTTTCCACCAGTTGGATTCTAGCTAGAAGTGTATCTGCTAGTCTCTTGGCAGTGCGAATAATTAGAATGAGGAGATCTCTGGTACATTTCCAGGATACCTGGGACCAATCAGTTTTAAACGTGCCATCCTCCAAAAAGATGCGGGGAAAGATTTTTACTATCAAGCCATTGGGGGCAATGTTGGCCCGCAGATATTCAGTCATTAGGGCACCATGTAATGTAATCTTAACCCAATCTCTCTTCATTGCGGACAAGGATTGCCAGTCTTCCGACTGACTCCCTGTGGCTGCCCCGCCATCAGCTCCCAGGATAGAGGGGGCATTAAGAATCTCATCAAGGTAGTCATCACCAAAACTTAACCCTTGGCCTTCCATAATTGTAAGTGAGTATGGTGAATATTTGCTGAGAAAGATTGTTTATATACTGTTAAGTATCGTCATTCAACCTGATCAAGTCAGTGGCTCCGATGATGTTGAAAAAATAGTTTTTTCAAGCGAAGTGTACGAAGAACATTAAAAATGGGGGATATACACAGGTTAACCCACCGGGAGATGCCCCACGGATATCTATCCGTGCAGAAAATGTATCAAGAACGAACAAGGGGGGGCGTAACGGGCTTTTTTAAGGGAGGTCCAGCTAGGTATGCCCTAAAGTGTACAGAAAACTATTTACAAAGCTGTTCCTTTATAAAGGGGATGAGACAAACCATGTAATGTGCAAAGGATTTTGATTGTTGGATATTGTGGCCCTCACACAACCATCAGGATGTCGTGAATCACGTACCCTTCAGGATGTATCGTGTCATCATCGGGCTGCTCCTGCGTCGGGTCGGCTGGTGCAATACCCGACGGGCTCTTTTTAGGGAGCACTCTTGTGGAGATCTTTTTATCCGGTACAGCCGTTGGGTGAGGTGGGAGTGTGGGGCTTGTTTTGGTAATGTAGATGAAAGACAATGATTAAAATAGGGTTCGGAGTGCTTATCTCAAAACATTTATTTAGGAAGCCTCCTTGCCTAATTAAAACTGTGAGGTGGAGTGTTGGTAACTTAGAATAATGAACTAGGTTATGTACACTGCCTCATTGGGGTCGACATGTTTCTCGCTCTAGTAGAGAAATTCTCTGGCGATTCTTCAGGACCAAGAATTGTTCTATCTACATGTGAATCTACACTGGCAATCCTAAATAACAGTGAGCATTCTCAATATTAATATTAGCCGGTAGTTTACCTGCAGCTCGGTCTACCTGCGGGAGAAGAAGGGAAAGACCATGATAGTTATAGAACGCGTTTAAACAATCACTGTGTGAAAAAACATGGTGTGTCTCGTGAGCTTATTGAGTGCTACTATGGTGATAGTGCACCCTATACATGGTGGTGAAATATATAATTACGGTGAGCAAGAGCCTCGTGAAGTGATCACTCTGACCAGTGGTGATTATTAAAACATTTAAAATTGCTAAAGGAACTGTGTTGGTGGACTTACCCTAAGATTTCCATAGGATAATCCTTTGCAGTTCCTGGTAGGCTACGCAAGGAGTTCCTTGCGTTCTGTAAGTCATATAGTGGAAAGAGCTAGTAGGTCAGAAATGGTTACACCATAATACTCCAGGGTTAAGTTAGCCCCTTCTCTTATTTATGCAGCCACACTTAGAAAAACGTTTGTCATATAAGGTGATATATTCAAGATTTTATCTAGCCCCTGATCTCTGTCAAACATAGTCTGGTAAAAATAACTGACACTGGTAAGGGGTCACTGGTGTTCAAGATCGAGGGTATAAGAATACTATGCTTACTGGAACCTCCATATTTCTAAAAACATTTCACATGAGTACTTGGTGAACTGGAGACACGGACTCGGCGTGTCTGTAAGTATATCAATTCCGAACCTAATCTTTTTATTCCGCAACAGAGATTATGCCCGAGCACACGGGTCAATTCTGTTAGAGTTCGCCAAATTAGAGACACTACCTACACGTTACCTATACCAGCAACATGGAGCTCGAGGTTTTTACAAAGAGTATTTTCCTAGACACATCACGAGAGTGACGCACGAGAAGCATAGGCTACCAAGTAATTTTTTAACTCTGTAGAGATCACATCTCTAAGACCAGCAACGAGAGGAGGTACACGCTTACACGAAAGCTTGATCCGCATAACAGTTACGATTTCAAACCAGTTAAGCCTGTACTTCAGATCCAAATGAACTTCCCAAAGTACTCATGTGAAATGTTTTTAGAAATATGGAGGTTCCAGTAAGCATAGTATCCTTATACCCTCGATCTTGAACACCAGTGACCCCTTACCAGTGTCAGTTATATTTACTAGACTATGTTTGACAGAGATCAGGGGCTAGATAAAATCTTGAATATATCACCTTATATGACAAACGTTTTTCTAAGTGTGGCTGCATAAATAAGAGAAGGGGCTAACTTAACCCTGGAGTATTATGGTGTAACCATTTCTGACCTACTAGCTCTTTCCACTATATGACTTACAGAACGCAAGGAACTCCTTGCGTAGCCTACCAGGAACTGCAGAGGATTATCCTATGGAAATCTTAGGGTAAGTCCACCAACACAGTTCCTTTAGCAATTTTAAATGTTTTAATAATCACCACTGGTCAGAGTGATCACTTCACGAAGCTCTTGCTCACCGTAATTATATATTTCACCACCATGTATAGGGTGCACTATCACCATAGTAGCACTCAATAAGCTCACGAGACACACCATGTTTTTTCACACAGTGATTGTTTAAACGCGTTCTATAACTATCATGGTCTTTCCCTTCTTCTCCCGCAGGTAGACCGAGCTGCAGGTAAACTACCGGCTAATATTAATATTGAGAATGCTCACTGGTATTTAGGATTGCCAGTGTAGATTCACATGTAGATAGAACAATTCTTGGTCCTGAAGAATCGCCAGAGAATTTCTCTACTAGAGCGAGAAACATGTCGACCCCAATGAGGCAGTGTACATAACCTAGTTCATTATTCTAAGTTACCAACACTCCACCTCACAGTTTTAATTAGGCAAGGAGGCTTCCTAAATAAATGTTTTGAGATAAGCACTCCGAACCCTATTTTAATCATTGTCTTTCATCTACATTACCAAAACAAGCCCCACACTCCCACCTCACCCAACGGCTGTACCGGATGAAAAGATCTCCACAAGAGTGATCCCTAAAAAGAGCCCATCGGGTATTGCACCAGCCGAACCGACGCAGGAGCAGCCCGATGATGACACGATACATCCTGAAGGGTACGTGATTCACGACATCCTGATGGTTGTGTGAGGGCCACAATATCCAACAATCAAAATCCTTTGCACATTACATGGTTTGTCTCATCCCCTTTATAAAGGAACAGCTTTGTAAATAGTTTTCTGTACAAATGCAGTAGGTGCCATTGAAAGTACACAGGTGGCATGAGGGGTGCAACACAATCAATGATGCAGGCTCACACTGTGCAGCCCAAGCTACAACAGGAATCTGAACAGTACCCCTAAGCAGTCACATGCCCCAGCCCACTTACGCTACCTCAGCAGCGTACACAGACACACACAGGCACAGAACAATCACCTGGCAAAGGCAACTGCTGCTACAAGCCTCACTCTGCACATGTGCCACTAGACTGGGGGTGTCACAGATGTGGGGCTGTCTCAGCATGGCAGACACCCAGCACAGCTCCCTGCTCACATCAGATGGCCAGGGTGTATCCATCCCACATGCATCTGGGGTGCAACACTCCACATATGCACCCACCCATATGACAGGGGACTCACACACACACACACCAATGTCCAGGGGACGACCACATCATTTGCACACTCTCACCACAGGTACAATGAACAGACACACATCAGTGGGTCCTGGCACCTCTCACCCTGGGGGGAGCACAGACTCACATCAGGACTGTAGGAACAACATTTCCAGGAGGATGAGGCAGTCCGAAAGCGGCATGCACCATGCAGTGATCGTCACAGTAAGCACCATGCTAGTGCGTTGTGCACACAGGAACTACAGAATGCTCTGCATGGGAGACATGAGCCCTCCCCCCCCCCCTGGTACCCACTATGAAGAACCCTGCATGTCTGTCACACCTGGACACAATGCCAGAAGTCACAGTCACTAAAAGGGGCACAGTTTAAGCTAGTGGAGGATTACATTTCAAGACTGATCACACATACAGACCTGACTCTGTATGTAGCATATGTGTATTGCCTGTTGAGCATGTGCTCTGTACATTGACATTGGTGGTGTACTGTACTCACTCTTCGTTGTCCCTTCTAATTCACTGCAGGGCTCCGCCTCTCCCTCGAGCAATTCCGGACTTGGCTGACATGCGGGAAAATGACTGTATACGCCGCTACCGCTTCCCCCAACGTTTGATTGTGGACTTGACGACACGGCTGGCAGCACACCTCCAACCGCTACACAGGTATCCTGGTGCACTGACACCAAAGATGAAGGTGATGGCAGCCCTACATTTCTTGGCTACGGGTACCTTTCAACATACCATTGCCCATGTCGGTGGGATGTCCCAAACCATGTTAAGCCGTGTTCTGCATGATTTTTTAGAGGCCATGTTGGAGCACCTTGATGAGTTCATAAAATTCCCAACTCCTGAGCAGTTGACAGCTGTCAAGCATGAGTTCTATGCCCTGGGAGGGATGCCCCATGTCATTGGGTCCATAGATGGAACACATGTGGTTTTGTTACCACCACAGGCACAGGAGGTAGCCTTCCGTAACCGCAAGCATTACCACTCCATTAATGCCCTTGCGGTGTGTCTTGCCAACATGGTGATTTCACATGTCTGTTCTCGTTTCCCAGGATCAGCACACGATGCGTACATCATGAGGCGTAGCAGGGTGCCTGAAATGATGCTGCAGCTGCGCAACGAACGAGCATGTATTGTTGGTGGGTATACTCTGGCAGTCCTGTATTTAACGTCATCTTCCTGTCTTACTGGTTCTCCTGACCCACTGTTGTCCATGATGTTTCCATGTAGGGGACACTGGCTATCCCAACATGCCATGGCTGATCACGCCTCTCCGCATCCCCAGCACGGCTGCCGATCACCGCTACAACAACGCCCATGGGCGGACCAGGCGAGTGATAGAGAGGACGTTTGGCCTCCTGAAGTGCCGATTCCGTTGCCTCCACAAGACCGGTGGCGCACTCCCATATACACCGGTGAAGGTCTGCAAGATCTTCCTCGTGTGCTGCATGCTGCACAACATGGCAGTGGAGAAAGCTGTGCCACTCATCCTGGATCCAGATGAGCAGGACCATCCACCCATGGAGGATGAAGGGCTTGGGCACGAGGCAAGTGATGTGGAGGAGGAGAAGGCGGTAGAGGACATGTGGAGTCGGCTCATACGCGACTTCTTTGCTTAGTGGTGAGTTCCAGTGTCTGAGTGTGCACACATTGGGCTGTGTGTGGCATGTGTTGCAATGTGTGTGTTCATCTGCATGTCTTCCAAGTGAGTCAGAGGTGTATTTGGTTGTGTCACTCGAGTGATGGTGCAATAGAAGAATGTTTTTCCAGAGTCATCATTGTCACCTCGCATGTTGACAACCTAATACGTGTCGAGTACATGCACATGCATGCGGATGTGCTTCTTTTGGCTGACTTCTGGTGTGTCTCCCATCCACAGGTACTTGCGCATGCTGTCTGCTGGTGGCATTGTTGTGCTCCTGCTATTCCTCATGAACACAGCAACATGTGCTGAATTAGCGTTACATGCACGGACAATTTCGAAAATCTCCTTCGGGTAAGGGATGCAGCACGGCTTTTTGGGAGTGGTATTTGTTTTGGATGTGTGTGCACTGCTCCTGTTCATGTTTGGATAATTCACATACATGTAGATTCACCATGGGGCACATGACCTGGAGCAGAATTCACCTGAATTGATGGTCAGACTTGGTGACAGTCATCTGTAATGGGATTGTGATGGAGCCATCAATGTGTGTAACACTGCCCTCGGAAACATACGGGTTGCACCCCGTTGACATGGTGTGTGAATTCCCCATTAGGGGCTCAATGGTGTATAGCAGGCTCTCCGTGAGCAGCAGGGGGTGTTTAGCTGTAATCCGTCACTTGTGTGCCAGTGCCATGGATTTCCAGCATCTGTGGTGGTAAGGGGGGTGCCAGTGTTGGTCCCACGTGTTCATCCACATGACCTGTGTATGTGTTGACATAGTTGCATTAGCATTCCAACACACATGAGTAATAAAGGTGTCCCTCTGCCTCCAAGGTGCCTCATCTCTGTCAATGGTGGTCTGTTGCCACTGTGCATGCGGCATGTCTGGTATTGTTCTCAGAGATGGTGCATATGAGTCTATGTGTAGAGTAGCAAGATGCAAGCTGTTTGTCAGGGATTAGATTCTGTATTGTGCACGATGTCCATGGCTGTGTAGGTTTTGTGGCATGTCAGTCTCCACGACGGCCACTGTGCCGCATGTGAATCCATTGTGTCTGTGTGTGCCATGTTGAACCAGACATTCCTTCCTTGACGTACACCTTTTGCATGGTTCCTTCCTGAGATCCTTGTCTTTGTGTGCTACTTGTGGCAGTGTTTCCTTGACATGGCGCATGCTGCTGCAGGCCCTGCTGCAAGGGCACCTAGTGTCCACGCAAACGAGCTGGTGTTCATCATGGATTGCTTGCTGACATGTGCTATGCTGCTCAGCAGCATCTGTGCCTCATGCGGCAGCACACTCTGCATTATACACAAGATCCCCAGTTCCATCCACCTCAAGGCAAGAGGGAGACCATCCCCCAGGTCAACTATGACATCCGTGTCTACTCCTACCCTGCACTCTACGGACATGTGCGTTAGAAATCCCATGATACTTGTCCACATCCAGGGTGCATCTGCACAGCTCTGCTACTACATCCGGTGACCAGGCCACATCAACGTCCAACATAGATGGGGGGCGTGGATCATTGCCAGCTGCAGGATGACCTTCTAAATCTACGCACACACTCAGGATGCAGCCCACAAGCACAACACAACCTTGTGGCACTGTGATCCAACACCCAATTGTGCCATCTCCATGCATCCAACCTTGGCTGGCCCACCATTCTCCACATCCACCGGACTCAAGCATGCAGGACATGGTTCTGCTACGTGTCTACACATACCTTGGACTCCCACCCCAGGACGCTCCACATGATCCCTGACCTCTGCGCATAACTGTTGCTCTTCTAAATAGGTCTGTAGGCACAGTTGTGCGGGCACCCCCTCAGCTGGTTGGGCCCATCACGGGTGAGTATGTTGCTCCATGTCTGTCTTGGATGGTACGTTGTGACCCATGTGTGTCCTGTGCCAGACTCAGACCCCAGGGTATGGATGTTTGGAGTTAATTCAGATATCAGGCATGGTTTGACTTTACAACACACTCATGTAGTGGAATAATGCAAAATGACAGCATCATCTTGTGATTGTGATGAATTTTATTAGTGCTGGGGTACGTGTTTGGGGGGGTGACAAGAGGTGCTTGGCGGGAGTGTAGAATCCAAAGTTCACAGGGGGAGTTGGTGTCCTTGCCATTGACAGTCATCAGAGTCTGTGCCACAGTCTTTGTCAACATTGGTCAGATAGTGACCAGCAAGGCCATGTGGCAGAGAATGTCCTTTGCTGCTGTGCTGCTGTTAGGCCAGAGGGCCAGGTGCCAGGCCAGGTGACCTGGGAGATGGTGATGTTCCGCTGACTCTCACGGTCTTTTTCGTGGATGACCCACCTTCCTGCGGGGACCCTCAGACGCCTGCCTTGATGATGCAAGGGACGCTCCGTCAGATGACTCCTCCTCCTCCTCCCTCCCTGTGTCTGGTGCTGCTCTACGCCTGGTGGCACAGGGAGGGTTTGCCAGGCTTTGGGCGATCTGATGGAGGGATTGGCTCACGTCCCTGTGCACCGCCAAGAGCTCTGCAAGTCTTGCCTCCATCCTGGCATGATGCTCAACCTGCAGGGCCTTCATCTCATTGAGGGTCCCCACTTCCTGGGCGATGACTCTGGAGTCACGCCGGTATGCGTCCAGGATGGTTCTGACGTGTGCCACAGCCGGGACCTGAGCCAACTGGTCAGGTTCGCGCCTCCGCCGTCCTCCACTCCCACCACCCCTGCCCACTTGCGCCTGGCCTGCCGTTGTGGGCACCTCGGGTCTCCGGGACCCCTGAGGGATGGCATTTGCGGTGTCGCCTGCCTCCTCCTGGGTGCCCGGAGAACCTAGTCCCTCCTGGACAGACTGGCTGTGTTGTTGTGTGCGGGCAGGGCTCCTGGGTGTCTCCTGGGATGTGGCAGGAATGAAGGTTGTGGTTGGCACAGTTGTACCTGACGCAGGTGCTGCAGGTGGTTGGACACCAGAGGGGCCAGGTTGGTCTGGGTCATCCACGGAGTGGTGAGAGTCGTCGCTGCCGGTGGTATCCTCTTCACGCAGAGCTTGGTCCTGTGAGTCTTCCCCCCCAGTGTTGGGGGGAGATCGATGACGTTGACGTTGACCTGTGTGTGAGAGAGACAGTGTTAATTGTGTTACATGCGACATCCATGTTTCATTCCTTTTTGATTTGGCACAGTTCCTCTGGGTGGTTGGATGTGGCTAGCATTCCTCACACAGTGCACTTGTGCATGGGTATGTCCCTTGGCCACAGCTTTCGACACTTTACCTATGTGTGACACATTCTTAGTTGATGCATCTTTTGGGAACGCTGTCAGCAGTGTAGTGAGCGGGCGTAGCAAGCCATGCAGAGCCGCCTTACGTGTTGCACTGTACGTGGCCAAATGGTGTTTATTCCATGCTATTTGAGAATGCAGGTAGGTAACTTAACAATTTGTGACAGGGTTCTGACGTACACAGTGGGTAGGTATACTGGGTGTAAGGTTCTGTTTGTGCCTGCAGCACGGATGTACTCGTGCACAGATTGACACATGGCCTCGTGTTTATCAAAGGTTGAAGGGGGGGTTAAGGCACTTTCAAACCTCGTCTACATGCACCCAGTCCACCTGCTGACGAGCGGACACGGCCACACCACCCAAGGGTGATTTGGTCTCCCTCTGTCTCCCTTTCTCCCTCCCTCTGTCAGCCTCCTCCCACTGTCCGTCTCCTTCTATCTCCCTTTCTCCCTCCCTCTGTCAGCCTCCTCCCACTGTCCGTCTCCCTCTATCTCCCTTTCTCCCTCCCTCTGTCAGCCTCCTCCCTCTGTCCGTCTCCCTTTCTCCCTCCCTCTATCAGCCTCCTCCCTCTGTCCGTCTCCCTTTCTCCCTCCCTCTATCAGCCTCCTCCCTCTGTCCGTCTCCCTTTCTCCCTCCCTCTATCAGCCTCCTCCCTCTGTCCGTCTCCCTATCTCCCTCCCTCTATCAGCCTCCTCCCACTGTCCGTCTCCCTCTATCTCCCTTTCTCCCTCCCTCTGTCAGCCTCCTCCCTCTGTCCCTCTCCCTTTCTCCCTCCCTCTGTCAGCCTCCTCCCTCTGTCCATCTCCCTTTCTCCCTCCCTCTGTCAGCCTCCTCCATCTGTCTGTCTCCCCTTCTCCTTCCCACTGTCTGCCTCCTCCCTCCCTCTGTCTGTCTCCCTGTGTCCACCTCTGTCTCTGTCCCTCTCTCTGCCCCTCTCCCTATCTCTGTGTGTCACCCTCTGTCACCTCAGCCCAGCTTCCTGCAGGTCTTTCAAAGGCCATTGGCTTGTTCATGTGGGTTTGTTTCTTCTCTGCCGGCACCCATTGGGCGTAGTGTCTGAGTCTGCGCTGCTGCTGTGGCGGCGTGTGCTGACAGTCTTTCAGTGTGCTGCGTCTTCATTGGCTGCTGTTATGTGCAAATTGTGCCTTCATACCCATGTCGTCCTGCAACGTGGCCACCATTAGCAGGCAAAACAGTACTGTGTGGGGACACACTGTTGGTATGGCTGTGCCCTAAGCAATATGGGCTGAGGGCATTATTGTGTGCTTCAGAGTTGCTCTATGTTAGTTTTGAGGCCCACCCTCCCGGCATCGGGGACATCCTGTCATGTGTTGGTGTTTTGTGTGGCCTGTGACTTGGCATGGCCTTGCTTGGGGCATGGGGCATGGAGGCGCTAGTGGCATGTGTGTGTTTTTGGAGTGTGGTTGTGTCCGGTGCTGGCTTTTGGGGGGTTGCGTGCATGATTGTTATTTGGGTTGTATATGGCGTTCCCCCCATGTGAGGTGAGTTGTTTGTGTACTCACCAGGCTCTCGGACTCCTTCTACTCCGTCTACTCCCACCGGCGGCAGCGTGGCCATCACCTTCTCCTCCCAGGGATGGTAGTGTACCGGTCTGCGGGGCGGCCCTCCTCCAGTGATGTTGGCCTGGTTGTGGTCGTCCGTCATTTTGCGGCGGACCGTCCTCCGCAGATCGTACCACCTGGCTTGGCACTCATGCCTGGTCCTTCTGGTGGCCCCAACAGCATTCACGGAATTGACTATCCTCTCCCACATGGCAGTTTTTTCTGATATGCTGGTCCGTCTGACCAATGTTCCAAAGAGCTGTGGCTCGACTCTGATGATTTCGTCAACAAGGGACTCCAGCTCGTCCTTTGTGAACTTTGGATTCTTGTTGGTGGGCATGGTGTGGGGTGTGGGTGTGGATGGTTGTGGGGGTGGGGGTGTGGATGGGTGTGGGTGTGGATGGTTGTGGTTGTGCAGGTGTGTGTGTGTGAATGTGATGAGGGTGTGTTTGTGATGGTGGTTGTGTGAAGGGGTGCAAGTGTAAGGTGTATTGATGGTTGAAGTATGGTGCAGTGCGTTGTCTCTGGGGTCTGGCAGCCGTGGATCTGTTGCAAAGGATCATGGTTTGTGTGTGTTGTGCCTTTTTATTGGTCCATTTGTGGGTGTGGCTGTGTTTGAACTTTGGGTGGGTGTGTTATAAGGAGTGGTAGTGGTTTGGGCCTCTGTTTCTCTATTTGTCAGTTGCAGGTCAGTGTATAGGATGTATTTGGCCTTGTTGGATATGTTTTGTGGTGTTGTGTGCCTCGGATTGACTCTCCTTGTGTTTTTTGTGTTTGTCCTGGTTCAGTAGGTGTGTTTTTAGCGTCTGTACGGTGCGTACATGGGCCATGTTGTTGTACAGTGCTGTCCTTTGCTATGGCTTAGTACGACTCGTACATGGCCGATGTTGGGTGAGGGTGCTGGTGTGTGGGCCTGGGGTAGGGTGCGTATGAACACGGGCAGGGTGTTGGTCCGCACCCTCCATAGGTGGTGGTGTTTCGCACCGTACATACAGGGGGGGCTGGGTGTAGGGTCCGTACATACACGGGTGGGGGTATAGTCCGTACATACATGGGTGGGGTGGGGGTACGGTCCGTACATACACGGGTGGGGGTACGGTCCGTACATACACTGGTGGGGTGGGGGTACGGTCCGTACATACACTGGTGGGGTGGGGGTTCGGTCCGTACATACACGGGTGTGGGTACGGTCCGTACATACACTGGTGGGGTGTTGGTACGCTCCATTCATACACGGGTGGGGGTACGGTCCGTACATACACTGGTGGGGTGTTGGTACGCTCCATTCATACACGGGTGGGGGTACGGTCCGTACATACACTGGTGGGGTGTTGGTACGCTTCATTCATACACGGGTGGGGGTACGCTCCATTCATACACGGGTGGGGGTACGGTCCGTACATACACGGGTGGGGGTATGGTCCGTACATACACTGGTGGGGTGTTGGTACGCTCCATTCATACACGGGTGGGGGTACGATCCGTACATACACGGGTGGGGGTACGGTCCATACATACACTGGTGGGGTGTTGGTACACTCCATGCATACACGGGTGGGGCTACGGTCCGTACATACACTGGTGGGGTGGGGGTACGGTCCGTATATACACTGGTGGGGTGTGGCTACGGTCCGTACATTCACGGGTGGGGAGTTGGTATGCTCCATGCATACATGGGTGGGGGTATGCTCCATTCATACACGGGTGGGGGTACGGTCCGTACATACACGGGTGGGGGTACGGTCCGTACATTCACGGGTGGGGAGTTGGTACGCTCCATTCATACACGGGTGGGGGTACGGTCCGTACATACACGGGTGGGGGTACGGTCCGTACATACACTGGTGGGGTGTTGGTACGCTCCATGCATACACGGGTGGGGGTACGGTCCGTACATACACTGGTGGGGTGTTGGTACGCTCCATGCATACACGGGTGGGGGTAGGGTCCGTACATACACTGGTGGGGTGGGGGTACGGTCCGTACATACACTGGTGGGGTGTGGGTACGGTCCATACATTCACGGGTGGGGAGTTGGTACGCTCCATGCATACATGGGTGGGGGTACGCTCCATGCATACACTGGTGGGGGTTCGGCGCGTACATATGCGGCCGGGGGCCTTTTGCGCATACATGCAGGGTCTGTGGTGGGGTGTTCGGCGCGTATGCGGGCACGTGTCTCTATGGTTGCTATGGGAGTTCGGTCCGTACGGTGTTTTTTCCATACAGTTGTGAAATCGAAAGGACGGGAGTGATCGTACTTGCGCGGTCGGACTTCATTTTTCCGATTCGTACGGTAAATCGTCCGGGGATGTGTCGGACACAATTTCCGACCCAAGGACGTGTGGGGGACTTTTCCGGATGTGATTCGTATGGAGTTTTTCCCATGCGAATCGTACTTGGCAGTTTGTACGCTTCTTGTACGATTCGGGCGGTAAAAAGTCCAGATTCAATTCGGACGGGGGAAATTTTTCCAGGATCCGAATCGGCACCTATGTAGTCTTCTTCAATTGTGTGAACGGTTCAGATTAATTTGGATGATGTTTTATTAAAAGTAAATAACATGGCAGGAAGATGGTCCCCCCTTTTTTCGTCGTGGTTGGGTAGACTGGACGCAATCAAAATGATGATGCTCCCTGTTATCAGTTTTTATCTGTCCATGCTACCAGTGAAACTTTCACAAACATTTTTAAAAACCCTTAATGGTGTTTTGAGTAAATTCATTTGGAATGGTCGTAAAGCTCGTATCTCTTTATATTTCCTGTCTGCTCCTAAGGATCGGGGAGGTGTTAATTTTCCCAATTTTTGACAATATCATTCCTCCTTTTTAATCCGTCATATTTGTCCACTTCGGAAGACATTCCCTCATCAGTTTGGCATAAACTGGAGGAATCCCGGATTCATCCTTTCCCTTTTTCCTTGCTAGTTAATTTTACCCATCCTCCTCGTTCTTTTAACTATCCGATCATTTCACAACTTATTTCGACCTTCCATCCGGTCAAACGCAAATCCCATACTCCTCTACAAATATTTCTAGATTCACCTCTTTGGCATAACAAATTCATTAAATTATCCAGTCGTACTATTTTCAGGAAAAACTAGGCTGCTAAGGGGGTCTTCTTGGTTAAACACCTAATACATGGTTCGCTCTTTCTTTCTCCCCAGGAAGTTCAACCAAAGTGTGGCCTACCTGTCTCCTCACTCCTTAGATAAGACTCTTTAAGATTGCTTTTAACTAATCAATTTTCTCTCCTCTCCGGATCTCCCCCCTCCGCTTCGAATCCCGTTTTAGAGCCTTTATCCACCTGTCCTTCCCTTCAGGCCTCTCATATTTATAAATATCTTCATTTCTTCTCCCCTAACCGCCCAAAGAGTAAGGTTGAACTCTTATGGGAATCCAATTTGCAGCGTACCCTCTCTATTCACACATGGAACTCTATTTGGGCACGCATACACCACACCTCCTGCACTGCAAGCGCCACTCAGACCCTTTATTATTTTTATCAAAGATTATTTTTAACACCATTATCTCTTTCCAAGTATAGTTTAGCTCTATCCCCGAACTGTGGTCCTGTAAAAACACCCCGGGATAATATATACATTCCTTTTTTCTTTGCCCCAGCATTACTTTGTTTTGGACCAAGGTGTGTGAATCAATCTCCTCCATTTGCTCCATTAAGTTTTTGGGGGACATTTACTCCATATTCTTGGGAAGTAATTCTGCAAATTGGTTGGGAAGTCGCAAGGTGTTTTTTTTTTTTGATTTTGTTAATTGCTGTTGCCTTTCAGGTAATTACATCTAATCGGAAGGATGCCACTAAGGTCTCTTTTTCTGCTTGGTGGAACCTTCTTTGCTATCATCACAGTCTGGATAGAGCTTCTGCTATCACATCTCAGCAGCTTCTTCGAAAGGAAGCCTTCTGGTCTCCACTCACCAGTTATCTATCCGCATCTGCATTGCACAACAAGGACAATTGCTTCTTTTATCAGCCACCATGAGTATTTTGTTTCTTTTTTCTTAAATAGTTTTTATAGGTCAATGCATGGTTCCTACTCTGTTTTTCAGGACATAATATACTGATTGTACCTTGGTTGTCTTACATAAGATATCTGATAAGGATGTTGCTTTCTTTTCTTTTCCTTTCTTTTCCTTTCCTTTCCTTTCTTTTCTTTTCTTTCCTACTTTCCTTTCTCCTTTTCTAGCTTCCTTTTTACTCCGAAAAATATAAAACGCTACTTTGTTTTAAGATACAATCTACCATTAATGCTTTCATTCTCTGGTTTATTCGTTTGACAATGGTAGTTATCGTAAGTTATCATTCCTGTTATTATACATTTTGCTTGTTAGATTTTGCCATTTCTCTATAATTATTGCAAAAATGTTGTATCCATGTTCTTATTTGCTTCAATAAAGCTCTTTAAACTTAAAAAAGCTATTCTTTCCTGGTCAAGCAACATGTAGTAGCTGGCTAAAAGTTGCAGATGTTTTACGGATAACTAGTAGAGTTTACAAGCTCAACATAAGATTACAGAAACCAAATAACATATATTCCTCACAATCCCCATTGAGTCAATTGTGTTACCTGAGTGGGGCAGACAGAAGGACTTCCAGTGTTGGAAAGGGGCAAGCTGTCTTCAGACCTTTCCCCTGTAAGAGGCGGTCTTAGCACCAGATACCCATGATTGAGGCTTCATTCTACCAAACTATCTTTCAAGACCATATTCTGCTTCCCTCTAATCTGCGGGCATGGACCGGTCCCAATATTTTGAAGCTCATCTGTTCAAGAACAGATGCACCTCAACATTCTGACGTGGCTAATTTGAAAACACAGTGCATCAATCGCTGCATACAATTTCTGATGGCAGTATTTCGCATGGTGCAATATTCCACATTGTGATTTTAAACCACAACACAGTGTCCATGATGCCTACTGTTTCTCCCTGAATAATAGCTATAATTGACAATCTGAGGCACTCTCAATCGGCCTGTAAGTGGGCAATAGTGGCATTAAAATGTCAATAAATTAAAAAATAAGTGCCATTTGACATGTGTGGTGTATAGTGTCGCACAGTGAGATATCAACTGCTTTTGTTGCAGTGTTTCTGTCAGGTGCATTATTTACTGATGGTCATGTAATATTTCCGACCATGGAGAAATAAAGCTTCATTGTACTCCTGCATTACCTGAACATTTTAAGATTCACTACTGATCTTACAGTTAAGCCTCTGCCTTTTCAGCCAATGCATGTGAAGAGTTTTTGTAACATGCAACATTTGGCCCAATGTCTTTAAAATGTCTTACAACTCTACCAAGCCCACGGTTTTGGTTTGCTGACAATGTTTGCTAGCTTGGTGCTATTTGTGACTGATGTTTACGCTCCGTCTGTTTCAAGGTTCGCCAACTGCTACACTTAACAATACCACTGGAAGGAAATGGAGTACTTGCAATGCTAAAAACAGTGGAAAGTTCATTTACAGTTTTTTTCATAGAAAGGAGTGCACTGGTCAGAATTCATCAAGACCGGAAGTAAATGAGTCTGCAGTCGGAGGTCAAGAAATGTAGAATCTGGTGGAGTATCCAGGATTTCAAAAGCTACCAAAGCTGTCATAGCAGTGCCTTTCAACATTTTGTGAATTAGATTTATTTTGCTACTCAGATATATTTATGTTATCATATGTAATGATGACAGTCTCACATATGGCTCTGAGGGTTGGATATGTTGAGTTGCCATTAACTGTGGCCATCATGATTTTTGACTATGTTGTTATCATGCATTACAATGCTGCATGGCCCATCTACGACTCAAGCATTTGGCATGAGAAGCATATGTACCCAGTGAATACCTGAAGCTAAACTCAACCATGGCAGAATTCCTGCTATTTTCTAAAAACAGCAAACAAGAAACAGTGCAAACCTCGTTCAAGGATATGAAACTTGATTGGCTTTGAATTCCAACTTTCACCGGATGCTCTGAGTCACTTTGGACACCAACCTCACCCCCAAGGAGCACATTGCCAAATAAAACAAAGACACCTGGTACCAGCTCTCTAATCAAAAAAAAATTAAAACCGTTTCTTTCAGAAAGCATCTTCAGAACTGCTGTTCAGGCCCTCATACTCTGGCATCTGAATGACGGTAACACCCTGATCTCTTGCCTCCCAGATTCTAAATTGACATTCCTCCATAGTATCCTACTTGCCGCAGCATGTCTTATTAAGGGCCTGAAGAAATATGATTACCTGAACCCCATCTCATCATTGTTTCCCATTGCCGCCACCCACCATCTTCAAAATTAGCTGCATCATTTACAAAGACATTTCAGCCAAAACCCCAGCTTATCTGGTGGTTCTCGGCACACCCACAGCCAGGGCACCACCAGACGTCAGATGAAAAAGTGTGAAAAAGAAAAAATAAGGAAGAAAGCCTTTTTCATCAGTTTACCAGTGGCGGCTCGCCGAGGGAGTGCTGCGGGGCAGTGGGGCAGGGGAGGGGCAGGGTGGGGGGTAGTGGAGTCTGACATGCAACGGACAGGAGTAAGCTAAGTAATTAAATAAATAAATCTATTTACCTTGCGCGCGCTGGTGGGAATGTTTTGACACCCCCACCGTACCTTCATCTATCTACCCTCTGATTCCATAAATTGCCAGCATTTTCTGCTTCTCTTCAGGTACATTTGTTTTCTCAATTTGGGAACTGTATGTACCAATTAATTTTGTAGTGAATTTTTTAAGTTGTATACATTTGTATTTGTTAGCAAGATCTCCAACACCATATCCCACTCATCTTGAGATATAATCTGGCCCAGCCCTTTATTCCAATTAGTTTGATAAGGGCATTGTTGCACCCTTTTCTGTGCATTCATTAGTTTTTACAGGAGTGATATTAGACAATGTATGCCTGCACATGCTGTTATAATTATTTTTGTGAGGGTAAGATCACTTAGCATCAATGTCTTATTATGGGGTGCATTACCCAATGACAAATTTCGAAATCTTCCTGCATTTTACATTTCCAGTCCACCCCTCACCCCACCCCAATTTTGCATTGCTTGTTTGTGCATGCCTAAATTATAATCCATATTCCAACTAATGGGGTTGAGTGGTAAATGGTATGAGGGGAATCCATCTTGGACCCCAAGTAATCCCAGATTTGCAACATTGGTCTAGTTACTTTACTAGTTACTTTACTGCTGTATAGATTATGTGTGGTGCTGGTTTTGGGAAATCATAGTGTGAGAAATTGGGTTGTTAGTTGAAGAGAGTGAAAACCACAATCCTTGTCAGGATGAATCACAAAAGGCAACAAAATTAAACTGAGCTTAATATTCTAGTATATTGGCACAAAAGCAGCCAAGCTTACCTTAGAGGCAGTTTGTAAAGTATGTTTATGTTTATATTTATGTTTATGAGATTTTTATTGCGCACGAATACCCAAGGGTGTCTCGGCGCATGTGGAACATCCTAGTAACAAAAATATCTGAGGGGGTTACTGGTTAAATAGCCAAGTCTTCAAGAGCTTGCGGAACATCATGAAGGTGGGGGCAGTTTTTATAGCCAATGGAAGGGAGTTCCACAGCCTGGGAGTTGCTACCAGAAAGCGTCTGTCTCCCCATGTGGAAGTTCTGGTGCGTGGTACCGGGAGCAAGTGCGTAGAGGCTGAACGTAAAGTTCTATTAGGAACATAAATTCGGAGAGCGTCCTTCAGGAACTTAGGTCCTGAATCATGGATAGCTTTATAGGCTATACATAGAGCCTTGAACTTTATCCGACTCTTTACTCTAAGCCAGTGCAGATGGTGTAAGGCCGCAGATGTGGGATGACGAAATGGAACATTGAGCAGTAATCTGGCTGCCGCATTCTGTACTGATTGTAGCTTGGCCAGTACCTGCTCCTGAGCATTAAGGAAGAGGCCATTGCCATAGTCCATTTTTGAAAAAACAAGGGTGGTAATTAAGGTTTTTCCTGCAGTTGAGGGAAGGTATGGCAGTAACTTCTTGATTTTTCTCAGCATGTGGAAGGAGGATGCCGCCACAGCGTTGACGTGATGCTTAAACGACAGTTTATTAACGAACATAATGCCGAGATTCCTGACCTTGGTCACTGGAGTGGGGGGCGGACCCATATCAATGGGCCACCAGATCGAAGACCACTCAGGAGAAGGCCTGCCAAAGGTCAGCACCTCGGTCTTGCCCGAGTTCAATTTTAAACTGTTATCCGCCATCCATGAACTGATGGCCATCATCCCTTCTTGGAATTTAGCGGCGACTGCGGGACCGTCTTTTTGAACAGCCAGCACCAGTTGGGTGTCGTCCGCATAGGTAGTTAGCCGCAGCTTGTGAGCTTTTATAACCCTCGCCAGGTCCGCCACATATATATTAAATAATGTGGGGCTCAGCGAGGATCCCTGAGGGACCCCGCAAGGGAGAGAGAACGTGGGTGAGTAGAAGTTACCCAGTTTCACCTCTTGAGTTCGGTTAGCCAGGAACGAGGCAATGAGATCTTTTGCGCAATGCGTGACCCCCATGGATGCGACACGGTCGACCAAGATGGAGTGGTCGACCGTGTCGAAGGCGGCGGACAGATCAAGGAGTACCAGGATTGCGGCCCCCCCCTGATCCATGATGGACCTGATCTCATCGGTAGCCTTTATCAAGGCCGTTTCTGTGCCATGATATTTCCTGAACCCGAACTGAGTATCATCTAATAGATTGTGATGGTCGATGAACTCAGATAATTGCAGGTTCATAACTGACTCAAATATTTTGGCAGGGAAAGGTAGGCAGGCAATGGGCCTATAACTAGCTGAGTCAGTGGGATCTAGAGATGGTTTTTTCAAAAGTGGTTTGATTACTGCCTTTTTCCAGATTTCCGGATAGGTACCTGAATGGAAAATGGAGTTACATAGATCCGTTAGAGGAGGTGCTATGACTTCAGTAAGAGTGTTTAATATCGCGGGGGGACATGGGTCAAACGGAGAGCCGGACTTGATGGAAGTGACCAACCTACTGATATGTTCAGTTGAGACCGGAAGGAAGTTGGTGAACTTGTGCGTGTGAGAAAGGGAATCAGGGGCAGCAAAACTAGTAGAGAGGGAGAAAGATGAGTAGATCGTGGAGACCTTAGTGAAAAAGAAACTGGCCAACGCATTGCACAGAGCTTGAGAGGGTTCCGTCAGAGGAGCTGTAGGGGGGTTGGACAGGGTGTCAACTACCTGAAACAACTTTTTAGCTGAATTTTGGGCTGATTCAATTTGGGCCGAAAAGAAAATACTTTTGCATTTTACAATGTATTTTTTGTATAATGCCAGGGCGTCTTTATAAGTCTGCCTATCGACAGGATTATAGTGCTTTCGCCACCGTCTTTCCAGGTTCCTACAGTGTTGACGCTGTAAGCGAAGATCGTCTGTGAACCATGGAGCAGATGGTGATGCCCTATTCGAGATAAAAGATTTGGCTGGGACCACATGGTTCACCGCATCAGAAATCCATTCCTGGTATCTGCAGGACGTTACGCTGGGATTAGGGGAAGCCTCGAACCGGGAGTCTACTAGAGTCTGGGAGAGAAGTGAGTGGTCCAAATTTTTCCAGGCTCTATAGCTGATGGGAGTACGGGGCATAGGTTTGGAGAGGCTGCAGTTGTTAGCCTGGATGGAAAAGGTTACAGCAGAGTGGTCCGACCATACCACAGGACTCACCGAAGATAGGGAGAGCTTGGGGTTATTGGTGAACAGCCCGTCCAGCGTATGTCCAGCTTGATGTGTGGGGACGTCTACCAATTGAGATAAGCCGGCCACATAAAGGTCAGCTATTAGTTGGGAAGTGTCTTTATTCTCAAGGTCCTCTAGGTGGAAATTAAAGTCACCTAAGATGGTAAAGTTCGGATGGCTTAATGAGAGTTCTACAAATTCTTCCAGGGCCAGAAGGAAGCGCGCATGGGGGCCAGGGGGACGATATAACAAAATCCCTTTAAAGGCCTGATTGTGGTTGAGTGAAATTGCGAAAAAAAACGCTTCACAGTATGGTCGATTTAGAAGGTCAGTTTTGACTCTTAGATTAGCTTTATGAATTATAGCTAAGCCACCTCCTCTCCCCGTAGTTCTGTCTTGTCTCACCACACAAAAGCCGTCTGGGTTGGCTGAACAGAAATCCGGGCCCGAGGAGGCATCTCCCCAAGATTCAGTGATGAACAAGATATCAAGCTGCTGAGATGTGATAAATTCCCTTATTTCCCAACAGTGACTCGGGAGAGAGCGGGCATTAATGAGTGCAGCTCGGATGTGGCGAATTGTGGTGGAACCTGGGACAGTAGTATGCTTTACAGGAGAAGGACGGGGGGGAGCAAATTTGCAGCCTGGACATGAGGCAGGTATGGATATGAGACATGTAGCAGGGGGCAAACATAAGCACCTATCACTAGGGGTCCCTGAGTTCAGATCCATCAACTGGGAGTGGGAATAATATAACCTAGTGCTCTGGTAGGCCGGGTCTGCACAGCCAGGGGGGGTGGCCCTGGGCCCGGAGCTGGCGCGGATGGGCGCAGACGGGCTCGCCTTTGGCGCGCCCGTGGCGCGCCCGCTGCGTGCGTCCGCTGCGCGTACGCATCATCGATTCCTGATAATGCCGATTCGGAGTCACGTGAGGGGGGTGTGTCAGGGGAAGAGCTGAGGCCAGTGACCTGCCCTGCACAAATGGTCCTAAAGGAGCATTACACACAGCTGCGAGTAAAATACTAAGAACATACGACGAAGTTTAAAAAAAACAGATGTTAATCTTTCAACCAATTCCCCCAGAACAATACCAACAATGCCAGTAATTCCCAGGACTTTGTAAAGGAGATGTCCGCTGCGCGCTCGCAACTCGGCTCCTGATAATGCCGATTCGGAGTCACGTGAGGGGGGTGTGTCAGGGGAAGAGCTGAGGCCAGTGACCTGCCCTGCACAAATGGTCCTAAAGGAGCATTACACACAGCTCCGAGTAAAATACTAAGAACATACGACGAGTTTAAAAAAAAACAGATGTTAATCTTTCAACCAATTCCCCCAGAACAATACCAACAATGCCAGTAATTCCCAGGACTTTGTAAAGGAGATGTCCGCTGCGCGCTCGCAACTCGGCTCCTGATAATGCCGATTCGGAGTCACGTGAGGGGGGTGTGTCAGGGGAAGAGCTGAGGCCAGTGACCTGCCCTGCACAAATGGTCCTAAAGGAGCATTACACACAGCTCCGAGTAAAATACTAAGAACATACGACGAAGTTTAAAAAAAACAGATGTTAATCTTTCAACCAATTCCCCCAGAACAATACCAACAATGCCAGTAATTCCCAGGACTTTGTAAAGGAGATGTCCTTTATGTATGCTGCACGTAAACAAAAATAAAGTGAAAATACAACATTAGAAAAATACTGCACCAATTTAGAACAATATAGTAACGTGTAATAAATTATCTGACACCAAAATGACAAAAATCCAATTAGTAGAACCGTGCCTAAAAGATCAAAGCACCAGCCGCAGACATCTAGTTGCACAGTGACAGCCTGGTCTCTGCTTAACTTCCGACTTAAAACATTTTTTGAAGAAAAATGTCAGATATGGTACAGTTCAGTAGGGCAAGGAAACTGGCGGTGTCAAAGGAGGAGGCGTCCTCATGTGGGAGCAGCTGAACGAAGTCACAGTGAATATTTTGATGCTTGGACTTAGGGCCTGATTATATCAATCAATCAATCAATCAAAAGCTTTATTCGACAACTTAATGTCATAAAATTAGACAGTTCAATCAATCATACATTACAATTAAAAATTAAAATGTACAAAATATCAACTAACAGCTCCTAACAATTCACTAAAATGGCTTGAAGTGCAAGATTCAAGAGATAGAAACATACAGACAGTATTGGGTTGCAAAACTACAAATGTCTTTTCCTGTATTTCATCTTGTGGGGCTAGAGATTTTCTGGGCATACAATACAGGTTTTATATAAAGTGCAGAATGCAATTAAAAAGCTCATGGTTTAAAATGGCACATTGCTCCTCAGGATAAAATTTCAATACCAAAATGGCAAACATATTAGGATACGAAACTTCGAATTTCTCTCCCCATAATACATCCTAGAGTAAAACATTTTTTGTAAAGTGCAAAGTGCATACGAGATAAAGTGCAAACATTTCATTCCAGACAATCGTGAGAAGTACCATGGGCTGCTCTACATACAATAAAGCGTTATTTAAAGTGCTATGTGCATATAAGACAGGCTCATAGGTTTAGGGTGATCTACTAGTATCTTGACACATTATTGTCCTCCTAAAAACAGTCCTTCATATGAGTTTACATTAATGTTAAAAACACGAATCTATAATTTACATGATGACGTTTAAGAATCTAGACAATAATCAGATAACAGATGTCTGTTTTTCTTGAACCTCATAGCAGCAACCAGAAAACATGCAATATTAAAAATATCCCAAGATGTGCTCAATGACTGGAGATAGAGTAATGCTGGTCTAACCTGCAAGAAGCCCTTTCCTCTCAGGATGGGAATTATAAACTTGTTACGAATGTCAGTATAAAAAGAACAAAACATCATAAAATGAAGAGTATTCTGGGGAGAAAAATTGTCACACTTACAAGGAATCGCATACTCAGGATTACACCACTCCTGGAAATCACCTAATAAAAAAGGAACTAAGTTAAAACGGAACCTGGTTAAAAGCCAACGATGGAAAGGTTTGTTTACTATTACCAAATAGGGTTCAATACAGATATTCGTTTTAGTTAAAAAATGAGCCCTAGCAGAGGGTTTCTGCAGCTCTAGTTCTTCCCTTTCTGCAGATAACAGATTCTTAAAATTAGATTTCACCCACAGCACATCCTCCTTCCGGATCTTTTCAGGAGCTTCAAATAGCTCTGGCCGCCCCAATTTGGTTAACATACTTTTAACATAAGACAGCCACTTGATCTTATTAGAGTTGTCTAGCTGAACACAGTCACGTAAAGTCTTATGATTCAAAATCAATTCTGGATTTATCCACGTTTTGAGCCAGCAGAGCAACGGAGCTAAGCTCAAAATGTCTGAGATATAACCAATCCCAAGTTCCTGGTGTATAGAAAAAACTGGCGTAGATTGTGGGACTGATAAGAGACTGCGTAAAAATGTGTTTACGGCTATTTGAATGCCAGGCTGTTCTTTAAAGCCCTATATAGAGGAACCATAGGTCGCAATCGCTACACACTTTGCACTATATATTTTCAGTGTACTCTCAATTGGTCTAGCCCCCAAACGCTTTGCAAACCCCATTAATCCTAGGGCAGATCGAGTAATAGAATTCTTTTTAATTTTCTATTACGGTATCCAAGAGAACTTCTCATCAAAAACAACCCCTAGGTAGGTGAAGGAGGAGACCGGGGTCACTTCCTGCCCATTACAATAAAAGGAATAGGGTTTTCTTGCTTTACGACCAAGTGACAAAATGTGGGACTTACAAATACTTACTGCTAGATCCAGCAACTGCATGTGGGCCCCAAAAGGCATCTAACAGCCGCTGGAGACCCACCGCCGTGCGTGCTATAAGGACAGCGTCATCCGCGTATAGGAGAACCGGAATTGAGCAATCTCCTACACGCGAGATATCCAAAGTCGCTGTCAAAAGGGATCTGTCTAGGTCATTGATGTACAAGGTAAAAAGTACAGGCGCCAAAATACACCCTTGTCGGACCCCACGGGCTGATCTGAATGAACTTGAGCATTTGCCATCCTGTGAAGTCCTGACCGAGGCAGTAAGATCTTGATGAAGATCAGCCAGGAAATACACTAAGGACGGGTCAAGACCTTTATCCAACAGAATGTTCCACAGCTTTGACCTGTTAACCAGGTCAAACGCTGAGGATAGATCCATAAATGCCATCCATAAACAGCCTTCTTTTGCCACAGTATATTTGCTGATTAGTAAGGACAAATTAAGGCACTGGTCGGTGGTACTTCTATGTTTTCTGAAACCATAATGTAAAATAGAAATAATATTCTTCTCGGTAGCCCAGTCTGAAATTTTTGTTAAAATTACTTTTCCTAAAATCTTCACAGAAGAGTCAATCAGGGATATTGGACTGTAGCACCGCGGGTCCCCTCTCTGGCCCTTCTTAAAAATCGGAATGATAGTCGAACGAGACCACAATGCAGGGAAACCTGAGGTGCCAGAGACATTAAAGACATTAGCCAGGATCTTTGCCCAGAATTTAGGTTCACTTTTGTAGAGATCTGCCGGAACAGAGTCAGGGCCAGGGGCCTTGTCACTAATAGTCTCTCTTATTGCTTTCTCCACTTCCTCTTCAAGGAACACAAGTGGGACTCGAGTTTGAGTAGGTAATAGGCTAAGAGGCAACTCCTGGCTCTCAGGGGAGGCATATATTGCCTTAAAATGGGACAGCCATTGAGCATCAGTGATATGACAGTCCTGAATCTCATGATCCAAGCCTGAAAAAAAGGTGTGTTAATAATTCCCCAGAATTTTGAACTGTCCCTGAGTACGTCTTCTGATAACAGCGCATGCCATGCCTTGGCCTTAATCGCTGCTTTCCGGCTGTTAATTGCCATCTTGTACTGTTTCCGCAAATCAGCAATCAAGACCCTGTCACGTGGTAAGCTTTTCAGGGCTAAATTTAAAAGTCGGTGGGCACGTGAGCATTTATTGTCAAGCCACTTTAAACCACGTGACGCTCTCAGTTTGGACTTAACTCTTAGATCACTAGCTATTTGATTGCAAATACCCTCGAAGGCTCTTAAAATAGCGTCTTTTCTGCTCAAGGGGTTGACACATATTAGAATATTCCCCTTGCATTTCTCGCACAGATCTGTAAAAAAGATGTCCGGCATCACTTTGGGCCATCTGAGCCTTCTCCCTTGATCACAGGTAGTTACAGTACAAGGTGCGGTTTGCCTACTGCCACAGGCTAATAGGCCGCAGCTTTCATCTAGTTCCAAAATGACAGGGTTATGGTCACTAAAGGGAGATACCCTGGCATTATAAAAGACTACTTTGCCTAATAGCATGGGAGACAAAAAAATATAATCAATAATGGTGTCTCTAACTTTAGATTTGAATGTAGGGCACCGATCAAGAATGTTAACAAAACCAGGTTCAAAGAGGTCAGCTTCAGACAAGAGAGACTCTAAGCCCTCCCCCTCCCCTGAATGTTCAAAATGGGGGGTCGATGCGAAATTATAACCAAAACCATCTTCAATACAACAAACAATGTGAGCGACAGGGATGTATGTTAAAATCACCCATAAGCACAACGTAAAACAAAGTAGTTTGCATAGCCCTATAACTATCTAAAAAAAAAATCAAAATGTTCAAGTGTTGGTTCCTATAGTCAATTTCCCCAGAATTATAAGAATTCACAAGAAGTATCTTGGGATAGGTAGTAAAACATATTTCTACTGCCAAGCAGTTAATAGAGTCTATGTCAATCCTTTTCGTGGATCCCTGCAGGTTCAGAGATAGAAGTAGCATAAGACCACCCTTAGCTCTTCCTGCTGGTACTGCTTGGGCTGGTAAGAAATAGGAGCTAAAACCATCTAACCAAAAATTATCCCCCCTATTCCAGGTTTCCTGAAGGGCAATTATGTCAAAGGATTTTATAAATTCTAGCCACTGGGGGTTATCTCTTTTACTTCTTATGCCCGTAATATTCCAGCTGATAAATCTACATTTAGATGAGTTTGCATCACCAATGACTTCTTCGGGATGATTGATATGGGGCGTAGCAGATAGACAGTTTTCACTCCCAATACCAATACCCTCCAGGTCATTAAGGCTAGGTGGAGAGGAGCTAACCTCTGTCACAGGGAGTCAATCATTTGAATCCAGCAAGCTTAAAGGGAGAAATCTATTAGACAGTGGTAAACCCTCCTCCTCGGATCCTGACCACACACCTGTAGTATAAGGAGACAGGGCCCCAACTCCGCACAAGCTTGCAGGACTAGATACACTGCTTACAGGTCTGGGCCGACACAGCAGTAAATGGGGATTAATGTTGTCCTGTGACCTACTGTAAGAATGCCCTGTACTTGTTGGTGGATAAAAATAGCCCAACGGGACGGCTCTTATGCCGTCCACTTTTAGGTCAGTAGCATCCCAAAAAAACCTATCCACTATATGTGGTTTATTAAAATTGACTATTATACAATCACCTGAGATTTTTTTGGGTTGATTGCCCACCCAAGACAGCCGTCTAGCCATAATAATATGGTCTGAGATTTCAGAGGAACCAGAACAATAATGGTTACACCAACTTTTTGTTTTACGCAACAAGCCATTTGTTGATTCTTTTTCTGGGTGCTCAAGGGAGGGAACCCATACAAGAACAGCGACCAGAGAAGTAGCTTCTGGGGGGAGATCAATCCTGTTATAGTTATTAAGAATGGGATTATTATACTGCTCAGAATTCCCCCTTATAACTATAGGCGGCCTCCTAAGTTGCGTAAAATCAGTACGAGGGGCAACATTAGGATCCTTTTGACTTACAGTAAGGGGGACATCCATCCTATCCCCTGAATTCAAGGAACCGCCCCTCCCCAAGGATGGCAACAGAGCGCTCGATTGATTGTTCCCTCTATTAGCTAACCCAGTTACTACTGGCAACACATCAATATTATCAGTCATGGGACACAATTTTTCTCTCAAACCGGAGTCCATAATAATATTTAAATGATCACATTTCTTTTTTAGATCAGCCACACAGGAGTTCATAGTGTCAATAATGTTCTTGGCAATAGTGGTCAGCATTGATTTGAATCTTGTACTAAAAATATCCTCAATGAGGGACCGCAAGGACTGTTGGATCGATTCATCAATTCCCGGGAAGGCCTTAGATGTGCTTATCTTGGAGCCTTTAGTGCGCTTTATAGTTTTTTTTTTTAGGGCGTTTTACTCCAGTAGGCCCTTCCATGGAAGCCCTTTCACATGGTAAATTGTAAGTGCTCTGAGGGCTAGGGATGCCACCCAAATCAGCCCAAGCAGGGGATAACGCATCAGTCTGCGGTTTGGGGGTTTTAATCAGTACCACAGGGTCCAGGGATACAGGGACAGATGCCAAAAGTGATGTCGCCACAGTCCCTTCCCTAGGGGCTTCACTTATATCCAAGCCTAGCTCCTTTTCCGCATTTGCTATTTCTTTATTCAAGGCACCCACAGCAGAAGTTAGGTATGAAAATATAGATGGTGACTTTCTGGGTATTTTAGCTTTAAGACCCCCCTTGTCAGAGTTACCCAAATGTTTACGCTTACCCATCTGAAATTGTTGGAGGGGTGGCCCAGCCCAGACTTCTTCGGGCTTCGACGGGCGCTGCGTGTGCCCTATGCTGATTAAGAGGGCCTTTGGCGCCCTCTGATGATGCCGATTTTCGGCGCTGAGCAGGGTGTTATGGGGGATGTAGTCGCTTCACCCCCAGAACCCGTTCCCCTCACGGCGGTAGCCAGACAAATGCAGTCCCAAGAAGCCGTTCCCCTCACGGCAGCGTTAGATGAGGTATGGGGCTGATCTCCTTACAGAAGGCAGGAATAATTAAAAGCGCGTCCCGCGCTGCGTGTGCCCTGTGCTGATTAAGAGGGCCTTTGGCGCTCTCTGATGATGCCGATTTTCAGCGCTGAGCAGGGTGTTATGGGGGATGTAGTCGCTTCACCCCCAGGAGCCGTTCCCCTCACGGCGGTAGCCAGACAAATGCAGTCCAAAGAAGCCGTTCCCCTCACGGCAGCGTTAGATGAGGTTTTGGGCCGATCTCCTTACAGAAGGCAGGAATAATTAAAAGCGCGTCCCACGCTGCGTGTGCCCTGTGCGGATTAAGAGGGCCTTTGGCGCCCTCTGATGATGCCGATTTTCGGCGCTGAGCAGGGTGTTATGGGGGATGTAGTCGCTTCACCCCCAGGAGCTGTTCCCCTCATGGCGGAAGCCAGACAAATGCAGACCCAAGAAGCCGTTCCCCTCACAGCAGCGTTAGATGAGGTATGGGGCCGATCTCCTTACAGAAGGCAGGAATAATTAAAAGCGCGCCTGATTATATCTTGGGGAATGGGTTACTCTGTCACAATGGTGACAGATTTCCCATCAGCTGAATTATAAATCCCATTATATGCGTGACTTCAGACCGACTGGCAATGCAACATGGGTGGATCTGTGAGCACATAATTTCTGCTCTCCCTTGGTTCTCAGAGCATTTGTTTGGCCAACATTTTTCTACGTTCCAAGTTTTGGATTTGGGCTATCTGACCACCTTCATCATCACTTTACTAGGAACTTATAATTAAATTAAATATGCCAATCAGGTGTAATCCAATTTCACCATGTTTTAGGGAGTGACTCTAAGAACTTTAGCACCAGTAAGCAGTGATAAAGTGCAGAGTCCAAAGGACAACAAAAACAATTTCCTCAAAATAGAAGAAGAGTGGGCGAAAGGTTTGGGGGAAGACCACCCTATAACTGGAAGGTCTAGAAAATAGCATATTGAACAGTGCCATTCCCATGACTGCCTTGTCCACATAGCCCCACTTCTTATCAGATTATATGCTTGTCCAGTAACTCACAAAGGAAAAGTGGATAGCCTGATGGTAAATGCAACTTCCATTGTGATACTCATACTGCAATCAAGTGTTGTTTCCACCCCAGGCTTCCCTCCCTCATATATTGTCTTCCACTTTACCATGCGAAGACATGGATTCTGGAGTTGGGATTGGTTGCCATCGTAGCTTAAAAGAAATATGGAATCCTCGCTTAGATTTTCATCTTGACTGCTTTATCTAGCCAACCAAAAGCCATGCAGGTCCTTCCCTTTGGTTAAATTTCTTGTGATCACTGCTTTAATCTGTGCCAGCTGGCTGCCTCAACACGTTTTAAAAACATGGCAGAAAGATGCCTGAGACACAATGGTTGCTTCTGCTTCCTTGACTTGCTTTTTTTGCTAAAATTAACAGTTAAATAAGATCTGACCTTGAACCTTTCCTAGTCCTGATTTTGACAATATTATTGACAATTTCATAACTTTACATGGAATTAACGAATGCCTTTTAAATGGTTATGATGTAGGCAGTAGTACTGCAGACATGTCCCTGCTGTGCACCTTTGGTCATGGTGCTTTGCATTAACATTGTAAAAGGTAGGGAAGCAACTCATGTGCTGCCAATGTGTTAGGATGAACAATGTAATTCCTGATCATTGTCATTTGTGGTGAATACATATATTGGCCTGCTCTGTTTCTATATAATCATGCATTATATGTCTATATGTGTATCAATGGTTTTAAAGTCACGATCTTCTTCATCAAAGAATACTGACTAGACTTTGCATCACATTTTTAGGACCACACAGGACCACTCATTGAAACTAAGATGGCATCCATCATAGTTTTGGGGTTTATTTGGGAGTTTCATATAGCGCAAACTAGACCCGAAGGTGTCAGAGCATTTAACATAAGCACCAGTTGCGTTACGGATTGACACATTCATTTTTTGTTAGGCACAAGGAGATGAAATTATTTGCCCAGAATCACAGGATGTTGAGCGTCACTTCTGCTGAGACTCAAGCCCATATTCCCAGCTTCGAGGTCACCGCTTTTGCTGTTAAGCTACATCCTCTCCCCTAGTTGGATGATGGAGAGAGATGCCACTAGGACAAAGGTTGGTGTTTCAATCACCTAGGCACAAACAAGTGGCATGAATGGAGAGGGAGTTTGCATGAATATGGGCAGACACACTACAGAGGAGGACTGTGACCCATCAGACCCTCTCAAGCCCTTAATGGCAAGAGCAGAATCCATTCCACATTCTCCAACTGCCCCTGCCTCTACTATCCTCCGTTTTCCTGATCGACCAGCCGGACACAGCTGGTAGACATAAGACTAGGGTCTCTTTCACTTTTGGCACCTTCTAAAATTGCTCCATCCCATCCCCCTTGCCTCCTAGGATCTCTTGGATAGCTTGGATGCTCTCGGGTTGGGGCAGTCTTACAGTTTGCTGTCAGGTTTGTTTTTTCAAATTATCAAACTGCTGGTCGCAAGGAGCAACATCCCAGGTTACATCCATTGGGTTTATTGAAAGCCAGGGATGTGTCACTGCGTCATTGCTAAAAAGCTCTACTGAGGGGATTGTGCACTTTGTAGATTTTTTGGAATCAGCCAATATAATGTATTTATAATAAAATATATGTACTATACATACACAGCGACCGGGGCTTTCAGTATGTCCTCTTCATCCATTGTTCTGCTGTAGTGTCATCCACATTTTGCGCTTGCACACAAAAGCATACCACATGGAGCACAGAGTCGACCCACCTAGACTATAACTTACCTGATTGTGAGTGACAGCATTCTGATATTGCACAATGTGCATATCATCACAATAAGCACTCCCTTTCATTGTAACATACTATGGGTGGGCTGACTCTGTGCTCCATGTAGTATGCTATTGAGGGCAGATGCATATATATGTATATCATTTTGAAGTGCATTTTTTAAGTTATATACATTTGTATTAGTTAGCAGGATCACCAACTCCATATCCCAGTCATCTTGAGCTGCATTCTGACCCAACCCTTTATTCCAATTAGTTTGATAGGGGCATCGTTGGACCCATTTGTGTGCATTCATTCGATTTTTAGAGGACTGATATAAGACGATTCGCGCCTGCACATGCTGTTATAGTTATATTTGAGAGGGTAAGATCCCTTAGCATCAATTAATCATAATGGGGTGCATTGCCCAATAATGAATTTGTAAATCTCCCAGCTTTTTTAAATTCCTGCCCAGCCCTCGCTCCAATTATGCATTGCTTGTTTGTGAATCCTGGAGGTAAATTTAATTTTACAACTAATGGGGTTGAGTGGTGAATGGTATTCAGGGAGTTCCTTTTTGGATACCAATTAATCCCTGAGTTGCAACATTAGTCTAGATACTTTACTGATATATAAATTATGTGGGGTGTTGGTTTTGGAAGCCATAGTGTGAGAAATTGGGTTGTTGTTGAAAAGAGTGAATATATATTGAATATATATATATTTATATATGTATATTCACTGAAAAAAACCACAGGTTTCATGGACGTTATAGTTAGTTGGACATTTCACTCGTACAGAAATTCAGCCATTATAATTAGTTCAGCTAACTATAACTCGCGCCCCCGCAATGCACTGCTGATGACGTCACATATTACATCATTCATGACATGGTCAGTGACATCACTGATGACATCTCAAATGACATCACTGATAACATCACTGATGATATCATCCAGTGACTGTGTGTTTCTTTACACTTTAAATATGTTTTGTAGATATGCCAAGGTGTATTGAAGAATGAGTGGGTGTATAAGTGTCTGGATGGAGAATTTAGTAGGTGCGTGACTGACTGTATAAGTGAGTGATTAAATGTGTCTTACTGAATGCATGGGTTAGTGACTAAACTGTGTGAATGTCTGTATCAGTCTGTCTGTTGTTGTGTAAGCTGCTGCATCAGTTGGTCAGTAGCTACATGAGTGTCTATATGGGTTATTGATTGGTTGCCTGAGTATTTGTATGGGAGACTGAGTGTGTGTATAGGTGGGTGGGAGGTGTGTGACTCTGTGCATAGATGTGTGAGTGGTTCATTCACTGGGTGTATGGGTTCAAGAGTGCATGTGGAAACAGCTCTATGGGTGGGTGACTGTGTGTATGGGTGTGTTGGTGAGTGAATGGATGTCTCAGTGGTACATGTCCAAGTAACTACATATGTAAAAGGCAGTGTATTTGAGAGTTGGAGTATATCAATGACTATACATGAGAGTCAGTGATTGTGAGAGTGGCTGTATGGATGAGTGTGTACTTGTATCAGTGATTATGTAGGAGAATAAGTATGCGTTAGTATCTGTATGAATAAGTAAGGTGGTGTGTGTATAACCGTATAGGTGAGTAAATGGGAGTGTGATTGATTCTTTGCATTACTGACCAGGTGTGTGAGTAACTCCATGGATGAGTGGCGGTGTGTGAGTGTCTGTATAGGAGTATGAGTGCATATGATAGTGTTGTATTGATGAGTGACTGTATGTATGAGTGATTGTATGGGTGAATGAGTAGATGTGTGTATAGATCTAGGAATCAGTGAATGTGTATGTAGTAACTGGTATTGGTGTCTCGATGGTTTTGAAAATAGTAGTCTGTATTTTACAGTGGGTGTATCAAAGGTTATATTAGAGTGTGAGGAGGTGGATCAGATTTTCATGTTGATTATGTCATCAGTGATATCATCAGTGATGTCATCAGTGATATCATTTGAGATGTCATAAGTGATGCCACTGACCATGTCATGAATGATGTAATATGTGACGTCATCAGCAGTGCATTGCAGGGGCGCCAATTATAGTTAGCTGAACTAACTATAACAGACAAATTTCTCTGGTTTTGTACAAGTGAAATTTCCAACTAACTATAACGTCCCTGAAACCTGTGTTTTTTTCGGTGAATTTCTAAGGTTTTTTTAAATGCTAATTTCTAACTATGCCTACAAAGGAAGGACATGTGAAGAAAGAGAAGGAAAGGAGCAGAAAGAAGCAAGACAAATGCAGAAAGAGGCAACAGAAGTCCAGGAAGACGAAAGAAAAGTGCAGGAAGAAGCAAGAGATGTGCAGAAAGAACCAACAGAGGAGCAGAAAGTCCTCCTGTGCCCCCAACTGTTTGTACGAGTGAAAAGTCCAGCTAACTATAACGCCCCTGAAACCTATGGTTTTTTCAGTGAATTTCTAAGGTTTTTTTAATGCTAATTCCTAACTATAACGTGCCTGAAACCTATGGTTTTCTCAGTGAATTTCAAAGGTTTTTTAAATGCTAATTTCTAACTATGCCTACAGAGATAGGACATGTGAAGAAAGAAGTAAAAACGCACAGAAAGAAAAAAAAGAAATGCAGAAAGAAGCAACAGAAGTCCTCAAAGACGAAGAAAAGTGCAGGAAGAAGGATAACGTGCAGGAAGAACAAACAGAAGAGCAGAAAGAAGCCTTGTTGCAAAATCATCCTGTGCCCACAACTTTTCCAGATGGGTACTGGTGGTAACTGACTCTGACTAACCAGGCCCAGGGCCAGTGCTATGCTAAAAGACACTTAGAATACAGTTAAAACACCTACACACACTAGGGAACACTATGCGTTGGGGTACTCCTGTGATTAGCATGACCTTCTCTGTATTTGCCATGAGTTAGTGCCTGGGTCATTGCATGAGTACATGGGTAGTGACTGGATGATTAGAGGGCTGCAAGGACAGTGCATGGTGATTTTATAAATGCTTGGGTTTTGGTGGAGTGATTGGATAAGTACATGGTGCTGGCTGGGTGATTGGAGGAGTGCATGGGTAGTGACAATGAGATGGTTGCACTGCATCGTAGTGCTCAGGGGATTGTAGCAGTGCATGTGTTATTGCCTGGGTCATTGCATGAGTACATGGACACTGATTGGAGTATTAGAGTAATGCAAGGAGAGTGCATGGTGAAATTGTAAGTGCTTGGGTTTTGGAGGAGTGATTGGATAAGTACATTGTGCTTGCTGGGTGATTGGAGGAGTGCATGGGTAGTGGCAGGGTGAAAACTGGACTGCATGGGTAGTGCTCAGGGTATTGTAGCAGTGCATGAGTTAGTGCATGGGTCATTGCATGAGTGCATGGGTACTGACTGGATGATTAGAGTACTGCAAGGAGAGTGCATGGTGAATTTATAAGTGCTTAGGTTTTGGCAGAGTGATTGGATAAGTACACACATGTCACATCAGGCCCGCCCCCTTCCTTCACCACTGTGCAAACACGCCCCATGGTGAGTTTTAAGTTGGGGGATTAAGTCCCCTTGAATACTGAGGGTCCCTGGGCGCCATCTAGCCCACCAGGAAATTCCAGCAAGCGCCACAGGACTGCGTTGCAGAGAGGTGGTCCGAGGCCACGGCTCTTTTTACACCTCTCTGCAACGCAACTCTGTGGCGCTTACTGGAGATACCTGGTGGGCTAGTTGGACCCCAGGGACCCTCAGGATTCAAGGGGCTTAATACCCCAACTTAAAACATGCCACAGGACGTGTTTGCACACATCTCACATCAGGCCCGCCCCTCCCTTCTCCACAGTGCAAAGCCATCCCGTGGGGCGTTTTAAGTTGGGGATTGAGTCCCCTTGAATCCTGAGGGTCCCTGGAGTCCAACTAGCCCACCAGGTACCTCCAGTAACAGCTACAGAGCTGCGTTGCAGAAAGGTGTAAAAAGGGGATTGGCCTCAGACCACCTCTCTGCAACGCAGCCCTGTGGCGCTTACTAGAGGTACCTGGTGGGCTAGTTTGCCTCCAGGGACCCTCAAGATTGAAGGGGAATTAGTTTCCCAACTTAAAATGCGCCACAGGGCCTGTTTGCACACATGTCACATCAGGCCCCACCCCCTCCCTTCACCACTGTGCAAACGCGCCCCGTCACGCGTTTTAAGTTGGGGGATTAAGTCCCCTTCAATCCTGAGGGTCCCTAGGGTCCAACTAGTCCACCAGGTACCTCCAGTAAGCGCCACAGAGCTGCGTTACAGAAAGGTGTAAAAAGGGGCATGGCCTCAGACCACCTCTCTGCAACGCAGCCCTGTGGCGCTTACTGGAGGTACCTGGTGGGCTACATGGCCCCCAGGGACCCTCAGGATTGAAGGGGAATTAATTCCCCAACTTAAAACGCACCACAGGGCACATTTGCATACTGTTGCTGGGAGGGGGCGGGGCGGCTTGTTTTTTATATATTTTTTAGAAGGGGCTGTGTGGCTCTCCTTTTTTTTGCACTTTTGGGGCCCTGACCCCTATTATTTAAAAAAAAAAAAATAAATAAACAGGAAGGGGGTCGCGTGCCCCCCCCCCCTCCCTGAGGCCAATTCTGCCCCGGGGACACCAAGCCCCGGGGCATGGCCATATATGAAACCTTTTTCTCACAAATAAATTCAAAGGAGGGGTCTGCGTGGCCACCCTCCTGAGGCCTCTGTTAGCCCCAGGGACCCCATCCCCTGGGGCTCTGCCTCTTGTTTTAAAAATATATATATATTTTATTGGGGAGGGGGGCCCCGTGGTCCCCCTCCCTGGCCACTTCTGGCCCCGGGGACCCCATCCCCCGGGGCCTGCCCTATACGTAGGGGACCGTGGGCGGACCCCAATTCCCCCACAGTCCCGCCGGCTCCCCACCTCCTGCGGGAGCCGGCATTGCTTTTCCACACGGGGAGCTGCTGACATGCAGCTCCTTGTGTGGAAAAGCAATCTGCTTTGGATTTTGGAAGTGGGAGCAGGAAACCTGCTCTCGCTTCCAAAGCAGTGTTTGCTATGACAGGGCGGGAGTCGCACGCTCCCACCCTGCCATAGCAAACGACAGTGTCCTGGGGGTGGGCACCCCGGGACACTGCAGGAGCCGGCCCTGGGGAGTGGCGGACCCCAGGGCCATGGAGGGCTCTAGTAGGGGGGACGGGCGGCCCCATTCCCTTCCATTAGAAAGCCCCGGGGAGGTGGTGGTCCCCGGGGCTTGGGGGTCCGTAACAGACCCCTGCATTTTAGTGCCCCAGGGAGGTGGCGGTCACTGGGGCGTGTGGTTGGGCGTAAGCCCCCTCACACAGGTTTTTTTTTTAAACAAGCCCCAGGGGTGTCGGGCCCCGGGGCTGTGGGGGTGCCATATGCCCCCCGCAAATATTTTAGAAAAGCCCCAGGGGTGGCGGTCACCGCGGCTTGGTGTGACCTCAGAGGCCACCCACCTCATTAAAAAACAAGCCCCGGGGTTGGCAGTCCCCAGGGCTGTGGAGGGGCTGTGTGCCCCCTGCAAATATTTTTTAAAAGCCCAGGGGGGTGGCGGTCCCCGGGACTTGGGGGTCTTTGGATGCACATTAAAAAACGAGCCCCGGGGGTGGCAGTCCCGAGGCTGCGGGAGGGTCATGTGCCCTCCCACATATCAATTACATAGCCCCGGGGAGGTGGCGGACCCCGGGGCTGCGGGAGTCCCTGCGGGCCACCACAATTATAAATTGGGCAATGCCCCGGGACCTGGCCCACCCAGGGGCCTCATTTAAATGAAGCGCAGGAGCCCGCCCTTCACTTTTTTTATAATTTTGGCGGGATTCGCGACCACAGCGCGAATTCCGCCGAAATTATTTTTTTTAATGCTTTTTTGGGCCGTGTGAGTCCTTGTGGGACCCCCTGAACAGGCCTAGGGGGTCAGAGAGTGTCTAATCTGCCCCCTTCTCTTGTTTTTTATGTTTGTTTCACTCTTTTTTTGTGACTCAGTTCTACCGAGTCACAAGATGGCTGCCAACACTTCCTGGTTTGGAGTGTTGGCAGCCAATCACATTGAAGCTGGTGGTTGGGAGGGGTCGCGAACCCACCGCGGCCATAGATAGCGATATTTTTTGATTTTCTCAGCAACTAATGAACGGGTTTACACCATTTAAAAAAAAAGGTCGCTTTCTGAACCAAGCGCTACATTTTTGCCAAATTCGGTGTAATTCCGTTCATCAGTTCGGGCTATAGCCTTGGCTAAAGTTTCCTATGGAAATTAACATGGAGAAAACACTTTTTGGGACCCCCATTTTTTCTCAGCCCCCGCTTGACGAATCACCACCAAACTTTCAGGATAGGAGCTGACCTGAATAGACCATTTTTTGGGAGAATTTCAGGAAGATTAGAAAAACGACGCCAAAGTTATCAGCAAATCAAAAAATGCTTTTCCTATGGAAACTAGGTTCTAACTATGACAACCTACTGGCAACCGCCAGTAGGTAATTCCCTGGAATTATAGTTAGGCTTAGATTTCACATGTACAAAACCATAGAAATTTAGCAGTTATAGTTACCTGAGCTAACTATAGCTTACACTCAGGCAATGCACTGCTTATAACTTCACATATTACATCACTCATGACATTTGTCACAATGTCATTTGAGATGTCATCAGTGATGTAATCATTGATGTCACTTACCATGTCATGAGTGATGTTATATGTGATGTCATAAGCAGTGTGTTGGAGAGGCATACGTTATAGTCAGCTCAGGTAACTGTAACTGCTGAATTTCTCTGTTTTTGTATGAGTGATTTGTCTGCCTAACTATAACCTTTGTTTTTTTAGTGAATTTTTAGGTGTTTTTCAATCTGTTTCCTAACTATAACATCCCTGTAACCTTTGTTTTTTACTGAATTTCTAAGGTTTTATACCTTCTATTTCCTCACTATAACGTTCCTGTAACCTTTGGTTTTTTCAGTGAATTTCTAAGGTTTTTTAACTAGTAGTCACGTTTGCAGAGTAGTGGAGAAAGTGGGCGAGGCTTCTGACCAGCTTGCAGCAATCCTGCTGTTTGGGACTTACTGTAGTTAACAGGAGGTTTTCTAGGCCCCCAAGGTCCCTCAGCAAGCAAGTGGACTTCATACCCCAATCAGTAGTGCACCAGGAACCAAATTTGCAGAGTGGTGGATAAAAGGGGCAGGCCTCCAATGCCCGCTCAGCAATCCTGCTGTATGGGACTTACTGGAGGTAAAAGGAGGTGTTCCTGGCCACCAAGAAACCTCAGCATCCAAGATGCCTCATGCCCCAACCAGTAGTGTGCCAGGAGGCAGGTTTGCAGAGTGGTGGAGAAAGGGGGCTGGGCCTCCAATGACCTCTTAGCAAGCCTGCTGCGTGAGACTTACTGGAGGTAACAGGAGGGGTAGTTGGCCCCCATGGACCACTAGGAGCCAAGAGGACTTTATCCCCAACTAGTAGTATGTTGGAAGGCGTGTTTTCACAGTGGTGTGAAAGTGGGAGGACATCTGGTGACTTCCTGGGCCGGCAATTTTTTTATTTTGGCATTTTATTGAGGAAAGGGGCCAGGCGGCCCCACTCCCTGTGCCATTTTGGCTCTGGGGACCCCAACTCCCAGGGCCCAGCCTCTTTATTTTTTGTTTTAATAGGGGAGGGGGCCACGCAGACCCCCTCCCCGGACCTATTTCAGCCCCAAGGACCTCATCCTGCCATGTCTGCTGAAGGCCCCCGCAGTCCTTGCCGGCTCCCGACCTCCTGCAGGAGACAGCATTGCTTTCACACACAGTGAGGTGCTAGAAAGGCAGCTCCCTGTGTCTGAAAGCAATTCTGCTCTGCTTCCAGCAAGCAAGAGCATTTTTAATACTCTCGATTGCTCGAAGCGGAGTGTTTGCCTTTGCTTGGCAGGAGTGGAAAAGCTCCCGCCAAGCCACAGCAAACAGCTATGGCCCGGGTGTGGGCACCACGAGACAGCAGGAGCCAGCCCTGGGTGGTGGTGTTCCTCATGGCCATCTATGGCTCCAGGAGGGAGTAGCACAGCCCCCCACCATCGCACTACACGGCCCTGGGTAGGTGGTGCATTAAAGGGGTGCCCACAGGCCCCCCACATTCATTTCATTCAAGCCGTCTGCACCCCAGTGGCGATCACTGGGGTGCGGATGGCGCGCAGGACCCCGCAATCACTTATTTACTTTTGCCCCAGGGAGGTGGCGGTCCCCGGGGTGCGGGCAGGCTGAGTGGGCCGTCTGCATACATTATAAACAGTGCCCCTGTTGCTAACCTCTCCATAGATCAGGGCATCAATTTACATGTATAATATTGTGCTTTTCTCTAATCGTGCAGTATGTTCCTTATGTAATGACTTTTCAATTTTGCATGAGAAAAAGCCATTGTAAAGACACCAGGAATTATGCTGCTCTACTCCAGCACAACATCTCTATCAAGGTGCTTGCCTCACATTATTTTCACAGGTTTTCTGTGTTTTTTTAACTGATTTTAAGAAATGTTTAGGTTTGTAGAAATTTCTCTCTATTACTGTGTTGCTGTATGATGTGTGTGGCACATCCAGTTTTTGTATGACAAGTGTATGTGCTTCAGGTGCAGCCTTAGGAGGTATTTATCGCAAGCCAGGAGGTCAGATAACCAAGGGGACTGGAGTCCTATCCTTAGCGGAAAGGGTCATGTTGTAAGTAAGATTGTGATGTTGTTGCAACTGGCACCTGAGTATTTAAATCCTTTCTGTCATCTCTAGTGTGGCAGAATTTCCAGCATGGGATCCTGACAGATGTTACGCTCTAAATAAGATGGGAGGATGGTTATGATTTTGACAGAGGAACTGGCAAATTCTCTTATACTACACCCCAATTGAGGGGTCAAACGGTGGTGGCAAACTTGACATAGCACCGAGTGGGGTCTGCAACAATTATCTTCTCTATATTATATGGACACGCTGCCAGAGAGGCAGAGGGTATATTTGAAAAATGATGGCTGAATTTACCTTTCCTTTACGTTGACCTATAAATTAGCCCCTATGTGTAGTGCCTCTGTTTCACACCTAGGGTCTGCAGTCTCATGAATGCAGGCTGCCTGCAGCACTGCCATCGCCCAACAGTGCTGGAAAAATGGCTGACCTAACATTATGGGCATTATTTACAAAGAAGAGTCACTTTTTGAGTCATAAGCTAATGTCTAGTAATTTCCTGAATTGCCTTATTTATACATAGAAATCCCTAAAAATTACATATTAACATACATATGCTTAACCCTAAACTGGAGTAGAATTTGCCAGCAGATAGTTTCACAGTTTGTCCGTTACGGTTATTGCACCTTAACGTATTTTCTTTTTTCCTTTGCATGGAAAATTCTTCTCCATGTCTACAAATCACTTCCTCTGCAACTTTTGGGAATAGGGGTGTTCAGTGTTTTTTTTCTCATCTTGCACACTTACATCAGCATTTTTATACTAAAATTAAGTGTGCTAATAAGGTTTGAAAAGCATTGAGAATGTCTGTGAATGCCCACAAATATGTGACATTATGGATGCTCAACATATTTCAAGTATTCATCCTTCTGTTCAGCCCTATAAAAGCACATCTTTCCATCCACAATACCAAAACTGGTCCTGTGGAAATCCCTCATACTGGCAGATTTTCCGACGTCATTCACTGAAATTAAAGATGAATATCCCTAAACTGCCGATTCTGTGAATTACGATTTTTGGAAATGCAACACTAAGAACAATTACTGTCTTAATTACTTTCAGACTGTGAACGACTCCCACTGTGTTTTGAAAGTGACAGCTTCATAGTTCATCTTTGTTAGATATTGTCAATTATATTGCTCTCCAAAATCGCAAAAAAAAAAGAAAATATTTTAATGTGATGTGCAAGAAACTTCAATACTACTATAATCATTGTCAAGAATTTTGCTTGCACCTTTAGTTTTGTTACTTTAGCCCATTGCGTTTGTGTTTGAAAAGTCACTTCTGCGAGTCTACAGTACATTATTAGACATATTTAAATTACAGCGGGTCAACAACACCTTTCATTGAGGCTAATATTTTAATTCAGTGACCAACCAAAAACTACAGCGGAATTAGACACGAACGTAAAAAGTACCATTTCCCATTTGGGATTTATTTTTAATTGCCGCTGCACTCGAGCTGTGGAAACGATTCATTTGAGGCGTGCATTTACTTATCGTGCGGTGTTGACAGCATCACCTGTTGGCGGTTGGTCGCTGCGGAAACTTTGATTTCCTGCCAGTAGCTTTTATCGCTTATTAATGTGACAGTGACAGGGACTGAAACAGGGCAGAGGAAGCCTTGGTTCAGAACGAAAGCCAAGCGGGGGCAGTGATTAGCCTGCCCGGTGCCCTGGCTCGCGCCTTCCCCTTCCAGGGCAGTCTCTGGCATTGTAGTGAACAGCTGCTGCGTGCGCGCGCCTCACAACAGCAGAGAGCCTGAGCGCTGCCCCGCCCTCCTGAGGGGGGAATGCTGTATTGCAACGTTGGCTGGTTGCTTGCGGTGTACGGGAGCTATTGTGTTCCAGTGCTCTCTATGAATGCGGAATGACGGAGTTATGATGTTACCGCTTCTTCCAACACTTGTTTGACCTTGGGATCACCATTCCACCCCGGGATGCCCAACTTCGTGGGTGATTTCGCAATGCTAAAAATAGCTGAGTGTCATCTTCTCGCTTTGCAGCAGGTGATGTCATGCAGCCACCAGTATAGCACGGATTGACTGGACACCAGGGGCTGTGTTATACAAGTGCCCCGGGGGAGCAAAGGACGTTTGCGCCCGTTTCAGGTGCCCCAGAGGAACTTTGGTATTACAGAAGGGGCCGCACACGCTTATCTGGCCCCTTCTGTAATGCCAATAGGGCGAGTGAACATAAAGTGCCAATGCTATCTTCAGAGGGCATTCCACAACTTGCATGGGGGCGTGCCCCATGCAAATGAGGGAATTCCCCTGGGTTGTTGTATGAAGGTGCAACACATGCAACTACCACGCATGCCTTTACTTCGCCATCAGTACAACGCATGCATCATTACCACGCATGCATTTACGATAATTTTTACCACGCAAATGGTTTTACCACGCATGTCATTAGCACGCATATTTCATTATAATAGCATGTTTGGTAAAACACATGCATGTTAAAAATTAACGCAATCGCTCGCAGTTAAACACACTCAACCACGCTGCCGGTACTTACCTTTGTTGTGTTTCAACTTCACTCATCGAAGCGAGGACTGAGCGGAAGAGCTCCATGCAAAGAGTGACTGTTTCTCAGGCAGCTGGACAGTGGAGATCGGAGCACCGAGACAAGGCCTGACTGGTTCTTGGAGAGTGGAGGGCGGAGCCTCGAGTCCGGGGGTCGCAGAGGTGGCTGATGGGAAGGCTGGCCTTCTGGGCCCTGATGCTTATGATAAGGCAAACCCCTGTAAACACTTTTGAAAATGCAACCCCCCGTAAATCCACATCTGGAACAATGAAGTGTGGAGTGGAGCAGGCTGGGGTAACTCCGTCCATCATTTCCTTTGGTTTTTGCTTTGTTCGCCATAAGTTGGCAGGGTATGCTCAGACGTGAGTCCCTTGCTCACTTTGCCACTGGATTCAAGCAAGCCTGGCTGAAGACGGCTGAAATGCCAGAAACCGGTCCTAGGAAGCTTGTTTCCGGTCCAGGGAAGACATGGCTTGGCAGTTCGGGCTGGACTGTTCCCATGAGGCACAGGGTCAGACTGATTTGCATATGGCCATGTCTGAACTGGGGTGGCAGAGTGGGCTAAAGAACGGTGATGGATTAAACCCAGATCAGGTGACTGGGGGGGAGTGCTTGCAATGTTCAACACTCCGTCCATCATTTCCTTTGGTTTTTACTGGGGTAACCCCTCAACAGCCCGCACAGCTGCTGATTTCTATCGTCGCACCACCCGTAATACCTCACCTGGACACAAGTCTCACAAGCCGGAAGCATCCCCTCTACAGCCCTCTCGCCAGGCCAGCTGTAATGCTAAAGTATGTTAGCAACAAACAAAGACGACAACCAAAACAGCCATTATGTGATCATCAACCCATTTTGTCTTTTACCATGAATCCTTAGTAACCACGCATATTAGTGATAAACGATTTGTGGTGACTGACATGCGTGGTAAAGGTTTGTTGGTTGTTAAGGATGCATGGTAATAGTCATGCGTGGTTATGACCATGTTTTAATAGCTGTTTCCCATCCATGTGCCTCTGCGCCTACGCCGTATCGCAGACATGAGCGCAGAGGCAAAGAAACTCTCCGGTGGCGCACTCTGGAAGGGGTCCCAATGGACAGTCACTCACTGCACCCGCCTGCAAAGGGATTTTTATAACCCCTTCAAAGTGCAGGCAGGTTGCTGCCTGCACTGTGAAAACACAGAGCAGCTTCAAAGCAGCCACTCTGTTTTTCATATGAATGCACTGCCCTGGGGGCAGTGCGAGTTTATGGCTGCCCTTGGGGCAGCACATTCATCATAATACTGCACATTATCCTGCATTTAACCCCTTAACTGCTGGGCCTTTCCCCCCCCCCCAATGCTGAGCCCTTTTTTTGCTATTTGGGGGTAGTTCGCGATTAGGCCTCTGTAACTTTTTGACCACATAATGTATCCATGCCAAACTTGTGTCCTTTTCTTCCATCATCATGGGGATTCTAAAGGTACCCAGGGTTTGTAGATTCCCCAGGTGGTTACCCAGAAATTAGCCAAAATACAGGTACATTTTTTTTATTGTTGGGAAAAATGGGAAAAAAAGGCTACAGCGTCTGTTTTTTCCCCTGCAAATGGTATCAAAAAAGGATTGTGGTGCTGAAATCACCATCTTCCCAGCTTTCAGGTACAAGCAGACTTTTGTCAGAAACCCAACATTTTTTACACAGTTTTGGCATTTTTCTGGGACATAGCCTATTTTTGCAATTTTTTGTGCTTTCAAACTCTTTCCAGTTAATCGTAGGAATGGGTATGAAAGCAATAATGGATCCTGCAAAGCTATACATTTTAGAAAAGTAAACAAAATTCTGAATTCATCAATGGGTCATTTGTGTAGACCTTTCAAGGTTTCTTTATAGAAACTAACCATTGAATATGGGAACAATTTAAATTTAGTTGAAAAAAACCAGACATTTGTGTCAACGTTTCCACCTGTAACTTCTTTTAATTACGACTGCTGTTTGAAAGAATATACAGTTACATCCGCTGGACATTTCTGGTTGTGGGGATATATAGGACTTGTAGGTTCACCAAGAACCCAACGAACCCAGAGCCAATAACTGAGCAGCGTCATGCAATTGATTTTTATTATGTACCGGGTATATAGCAATTATTCTGGGAAAATGTATACATGGAAACATCGGTATGAAAGACACCTATGTATTTCTGAAATGGAAACAAAATATAGATTGTAGAAACAGTAGATATTTGCGCATTTCCAAAATTGGGAGTACCCATACTAGCATGAGAATTATAGATCATTTTTCAAAATGACTTCCTTTTTTATACATTGTCTTTCATTTGGATAGCAGAAATGCATCGAAAGTCAATAGATAATAACAGTTGCTCTACAATTATGTGTTACTCCAAGTCTCCCGATAAAAATGGTACCTCACTTGTGTGGGTAGGCCTAGTGCCTACGACAGGAAACGTCTCACAACGCAATGTGGGCACACTTTATTTTTACAGTGAAAACTGACCCTTTTTTAGCAAAGTGCCTAGCTGTAGATTTTGAACCCTTGCTCTGGCGGCACCTAGGGAAACCTATCAAACCTATACATTTTTGAAAACTAGACATCCAGGGGAATCCAGAATGGGGTGACTTGGCTGGCTCTCACCAGGTTCTGTTACCCAGAATCCCTTACAAACCTAGAACATTGTTTAAAAAAAACACATTTTCCTCACATTTCTGTGGTGGAAAGTTCTGGAATCTGTGTGGATCCACAACATTCTACCCACCCCGTGTCCCCCAAAGTTTTCCGAGAAAAATGGTACCTCACTTGTGTGGGAGTCCCAAGTACCCGCGATAGGAAACGGCCCAAAACACAACGTGGACACACCACATTTTCACGGTGAAAACGGACCCTTTTTTTGCAAACTGCCTAGCTGTAGATGTTGAACCCTAGCTCTGCCAGCACCTAGGGAAACCTATCACACCTATACATTTTTAAAAACGATACAGCCAGGGGAATCCAGGATGGGGTGACTTGGCTGGCTCTCAACAGGTTCTGTTACCCAGAATCCCTTGCAAACTTAAAATATTGTAAAAAAACCCACATTTTACTCACATTTCTGTGGTGGAAAGTTCTGGAATCAGAGTGGAGCCACAAAATTCCACCCACCCCGCGTTCCCCAAAGTCTTCTGAGAAAAATGGTACCTCACTTATGTGGGAGGCCCAATTATCGGTGACAGGAAACGGCCCAAAACGCAACGTGGACACACCACATTTCCGCAGTGAAAACAGACCCTATTTTGCAAAGTGCCTAGCTGTAGATTTTGAACCCTAGCTCTACCGGCACCTAAGGAGACCTAGCAAACCTATACATTTTTTAAAACTAGACATCCAGGGGAATCCAGGATGGGGGTGACTTGGCTGGCTCTCACCAAGTTCTGTTACCCAGAATCCCTTGCAAACCTAAAAAAGTGTCCAAAAAGCCAAATTTTCCTTACTTTTCTGTGGTGGAAAGTTCATGAATCTGTGTGGATCCACAAAATTCCACCCACCCCGCGTTCCCCAAAGACTTCATAGAAAAATGGTACCTCACTTGTGTGGGAGTCCCAAGTAACCGCGACAGGAAACGGCCCAAAACGCAACGTGGACACACCACATTTTCACAGTGAAAACTGACCCTTTTTTTGCAAAGTGCCTAGCTGTAGATTTTGAACCCTAGCTCTGCCGGCACCTAGGGAAATGTTAGACCTCTCAGCCCTAGGGTGGTCTTCCCCTACATATTTTGCCCTTTTTACCTCGTTACTACCCAACATTTTTGTTGGACTTAGGATTCTGGGCGCCTTACCGCTGCTGAATAGTGCTGAGGTGCAGGTGCTCTCTCCTAACAACATGGATGCCACAGGCCCCTGCTACTGCGGTTCGGCCACTGTCCTATCTGTGTACTAGTAGTTGGGATAAGGCTGGGATTTAATGCTACTGTAACCTTGGCCGTTCTGCCTCTTGTCACCATAGACAGACACCACAGAGTCCCCAGAGCCTTCTAGAACCTTTCAACCCCCCAGGTTGGCACCTGAACTGCCGCCTTTTTGAAGGGTCACCTGACCTAGGGGTATAAAAGTGAAGGATGGAAACCGGACAAGTCAGTTACACCACTGGACCTGGGAACCCTCCGCTGGAGTAAAGGCTGCTGCGCTAGGGGGATTGCTACACTACTGAGGCTGACTGATCCTAGGAACCGCTGCCCCAAGTCAGATGAGTTGCCCTGCCTGCCTGCTGACCTTGCCCTGTGTGAGGGGAACCAGGGGCACCAGCTCCAGTGTGCCTGTCCAGGACCATCATAATCTCTTCACCTACAACTAATCCCTGCCATTCACTACCAGCGCTGAGACTGGGAAGCACTGTGCTGCTGATGGTCCCCCCCTTGAGGTACTGTAAAGCGCCGTACTACCAGGGCTTGCCATTGCCCACCAAGCGCTGTGCCAGTGTAGCGCTGGTTAGCCTCACCCCTGCAATTAATGCTAAGCGCTGTGTTAGAGCGTTGCTGAGTGCCCAGGTCCTGATGGTGCTTTGAGGCACTGCGGCAGAAGTGAAGCGCCGCCGTGACCTGAGCCACACCTTGAACGCAAACGCTGCAGCCAAGATCACCGCTGCAGCTCAGGCGCTGCGCAGGAAGAAGACGCTGTGGCCAAGATCACCGCCGCGGCCCCTGGAGCGAAGCGAGGGCCGCCGCGGTTACTGTCAGGGCCGCGCTGCGCTGAGCGCGCAAAGGGGAGCGTTGCCAGGCAACTGGGGCGCCAGCCGCGTCATCGGCCGCACCCCCTAGAAGATGCGCTCCGATTGATTCCTGGGCCCCCAGTCGAGCAGGAAGCTCGGAGCCCGCCCAGGCCTCGGAGAGAGTGAAGCGCCGAGGAGAGCGGGAGCCCTGACCGACCCCGAACGGGACCCGAGAAGCTGTGAGAGCGGGGCGGGAGTCCGCCTCCCCCAGTACAAGCCCCGAGAGCAGGAAGTAGTGGGCTGACCGGGGAGGAGGCGGCCTGCGCCTGCGCCTGCCAGGGCCGGCACTGCTGCGAGGCCCGTATTCTCCCCCAGGACAGAGCGGTGAGTTGAGGGGAACTGAGGCCGACGCCTCGCCGAGGCCCCGTCGAGTGAGCAACAGGGGCAGCCCCAGGGGCTCTGGGGGCCTGAAACACCTGGTAAAAGACTTAGGCACGCGTCGCAGCTGTCTGGGGACTGTCCCTGCCTAAGGAATACTGCCTGCACTGAATCTCTGCCTGGGGATTGGTACCTGTCATGAATGTGTATCAGCAATAGAACTGCTACCCGACTGTTATACGTGACGGGCCTTGTTACCTGGTTACATACCTAAGTGAGCCTGATTTCCTGTAGTGCATAGGTGCATGGGGCATGGTACCTATATTGAACAGATGTCTGCGGGAGACAGGTTGCCCCTATTGATTGCCTATCTGTCTGAGAATTGTCCCCTGTGCTGTCCTCCCTTACAGTGTACCAAATCTCTACAAGGTAGATGTTGCCTTTATTGTACCTCTGCATCGGAAATGTTGCCTGCACTGAATAACCACATGAGAGTTGTTGCCTATATTGTATCTCAGCCTAAAAAACATTCCAGGTATTGAATATTTGCCTAAGAAAGGTTACTTGTATTGACCTGAGGTTACCAACCATTTACCCTGCATACTGGGAGAATCCTACGTTACCTACCCTAACAAGAAGTAGATAAAGATACTTGTTTATGTACATGAAATTAGAGTGGTGTCTCCTTATTGCGTGTGCTTTACTGTGTCAGAGTGGGAGTGTGCTGCACAACTACTTCACACATAGCCTCGGGCATGCCTACCTGCCTCGCGCCAAGCTACGGTGTCGGAGTCAGTGGTCCCTGGGACCCTGGGTCTAACAGGAAACCTATAAAACCTCTACATTTTTTAAAACTAGACAACCAGGGGAATCCAGGATGGGGTGACTTGGCTGGCACTCACCAGGTTCTGTTACCCAGAATCCTTTACAAAACTAAAAAAAGTGTCCAAAAAAACACATTTACCTTACATTTCTGTGGTGGAAAGTTCTTGAATCTGTGTGGATCCACAAAGTTCCACCCACCCCGCGTTCCCCAAAGGCTTCCGAGAAAAATGGTATCTCACTTGTGTGGGAGGCCCAAGTACCCGCGACAGGAAACGTCCCAAAATGCCACGTGGACACACCACATTTTCACAGTGAAAACAGACCCTTTTTTTGTAAAGTGCCTAGCTGTTGATTTTGAACCCTAGCTCTGCCGGCACCTAGGGAAACCTAGCAAACCTATACATTTTTAAAAACTAGACACCCAGGAAAATCCACGATTGGGTGAATTGGCTGGCTCTCACCAGGTTCTGTTACCCAGAATCCCTTACAAACCAAAAAAATTGTCATAAAACCCACATTTTCCTCACTTTTCTGTGGTGAAAAGTCCTGGAATCTGCGTGGATCCACAAAATTCCACCCACCCCGCGTTCCACAAATTCTTTTGAGAAAAATGGTACCTCACTTGTGTCGGAGGCTCAAGTACCCGCGACAGGTAACGGCCCAAAACGCAATGTGGACACACCACATTTTCACAGTGAAAATGGACCTTTTTTTGCAAAGTGCCTAGCTGTAGATTTTGAAGCTTAGCTCTGCTGGCACCTAGGGAAACCTAGCAAGGCTATACATTTTTGAAAACTAGACACTCAGGGAAAACCAGGAAGGGGAGACTTTGCTGGCTGTCACCAGGTTCTGTTACCCAGAATCCCTTGCAAACCTAAACAATTGTCAGAAAAAACACATTTTCCTCAAATGTCTGAGGTGGAAAGTCCTGGAATCTTTGTGGATCCACAAAATTCCACCCACCCGCGTTCCCCAAAGTCTTCTGAGAAAAATGGTACCTCACTTGTGTGGGAGACCCAAGTACCCGCGGCAGGAAACGGCCCAAAACACAACGTGGACACACCACATTTTCACATTGAAAACGGACCCTTTTTTTGCAAAGTGCCGAGCTGTAGATTTTGAAGCCTAGCTCTGCCGGCACCTAGGGAAACCTAGCATACCTGTACATTTTTGAAAACTAGACACCCAGGGGAATCCAGGATGGGGGTGACTTGGCTGGCTCTCACCACGTTCTGTTACCCAGAGTCCCTTGCAATCCTAAAAAAGTGTCAAAAAACCCACATTTTCCTCACATTTCTGTGGTGGAAAGTTCTTAAATCTGCGTGGATCCCAAAATTCTAAGCATGTTCAATAAAGGAAGTTCCCTAATCCAAATTTCATAGTATAAGGTGAATATACGGTGTCAGTTCGGAGACCCAATAAGGAGTTCTAAAGAGAGAAATCAAAGAATAAGTATAAAGTCTCTGCATATCAAGCTGGGAAGTATTCTCAGCTCTAAATCAGCAGACAATTAAAAATAGACTAAGAAACCTCTCACGTAGAGAAGTATTAGAAACTCAAAGATGAGTCCTGTTATGGAATCAGTGAAATAATCCAGAATTTGTCCTCTGGCCACTACTCTAGGAACACAAACTAATATGAACACCCAGTATTCTGTATTCCAACTTTATTTTCTTTTGTCTCCTACGTCCTCCAATAGAATTTCAGTAAAGTCAGGGGGATAGGCAAACTACCCGTCTTCTCACACTTGCACAATAGTCTTTAGACATTAGACCTTGAAAAGTTGCCTCATTCGTATTCTGTGGTCCAGACTGTTCTTCTGTTGGCTCATTCTTCCTCTTGCCTCCTCTTTTCCCAGCAATAGCCTGACCATCAGTTGTCTAATACAAACCAAGCATCTATTCACTGGTTAACAGTAGGCTTCTGTAAAGTTACAACATCAGCAACAAAGAAAAAAACATCTTGTGCAAAAAAACTATCTAAATGAGAAAATGGGCCTTTGAATGTTAAAGCATTATTTTCAATTAACATACCATCGACAGTTAGCTTCCTTAAGTCAGCACTTATTTATTTCACAATTTGGCATATAACATTAAGTATGAATGCCTACTAAAAATATTTGTGTTTAGTATTAGTGGTATTTAAATGTAGGCTTTGCATATTTTTTGATAAAAATAATTTTTGTTTGCAAATAAAATTTGCTCTAACGGAGGTGAGTGCGATGTGCACTGAGCTCAGGTGTGGCCATGCACAAGGTTTAGAACCGAGGTCAGCTCGAATATCAACATGGACCAAGATGTGACTGAAGAACAATAGAGTAATTCTGAACCACACATTAACCAGGACTGCAGGTATCTGGGTGGTACTGACGATATTGTGCAGTCTCCCGAAGTAGGGTGACCAGATCTTGATACTCAAAATCCAGACATTGCACACACATAAGAGTAGGGCTACCATTTTTTATCAACTATGGGGCACAGAATGACCCAGCTGGCAGTACTAGCCATGCTGGCATAATTTAGCTTCCAAATTCTCAGTTCCTCAAATCACAAGATGTACGAGTCTGTGGGGGCAATCTTTGCTTTTCTTCATTTTCATGGAATGATCTAATTGGCCCTTGGCCTAAATCAGATCCCCACAAAGTCAGCCAACTTTGCTATCGATTAAACATTAACATTTGCTCAAATTTGTTAAAATTTGCATTCGCCATATGCTGGGTACTTCAAATAAATACGGGAATAAATACCCCCTGCTGTACAATATAAGGATATTGCAAGTCACTGAGGAGTTCCATAAACATACAGAGGAACAAGGCAGAAGGCCAAATTCCTTTATAAGGTTTTTGAACTTCGAGGTGACTTGCAGTGTCTGTTTCAGTTATGCGGGGGTATTTTATCCCATATAATACACGGTCACACAATCACCTTTCCCACAAACCACTTAAAATCTTCGTGCATAGCTCTTTATATGAAAGAGTGAGCATGTTTTCAAACACAAAGAATAATAATAAAACGTGTAGTGCAAAATAAACGCATAAAAAATCTGTTAGTTATTTATTGCAAACAGATATTATAAACAATTCAATACAAGTCAATTTAAAAAAAAAAAAAGCTGCACTAGCTCAGAATTTGTAGAAACATGCAGAAAGATTCTAACTACATAATGAGTGCTAAAGATAAACGTTCTTTCTGCTTGTCATTGTAAGTGGAATAAATAGAGCAGAAGAAAGAAAAGCAAGGTTCTGTTTTCCTTGCTCTCAACAGCTGCTACAGTTATGCTCCGTGACCTGACTTGCCTTTCACTTCAGGTGCTGGCTCGGGCAGCAAGCATTGTGACATCAGAACTCAACTGTAATAACATATAATAGTCTAGTTTTTACGTAATTGCGAATTATAAAGAAATTAGACACAGTTGTTTATACAGGGATTACAAAACCCCACGTATTAAGTGCGGATTCGATATTCCTTTGCATCCAAATACAAGGACAGTGCCCATTTTTTTCAAATTATTGAATTATTCTTGTATACTAGCAAAAGAGGACTGGTCAGCTGTACATACCAATAGCTCACTCAAGGTCCGCCTGGCAATTGATCTACTTTGGCTCGGAAGTGGTGCATAAAAGCAGACCAGCGCATATAGATGAGGATATCAAATTCTCAATCAAATCTAGCAATTGTTTTAGCAATATATCTTGTCTGCAAATTCATCATTTTAAAATGATTCAAGATGTGCACTATACACCAAACAGACTATTTCAATAGGCATGTCAAAAGAGGTCAGATTGCTTTGTATGTGAAAAGCCTATGGCAAATAGAGTGTATATCTTTATCATGGGCATTCAGTTTTAATCCTACTCAGAAGTAGTTTTTAAGTAAAAATATCTAAATTAGTTGGAGTTAGATTAGAATGAAACCTGGCACAATAATTTTGGGATTCTCTCTTGCTATCGTCCGGATATACACTGGCCTTGTATTTTTTATCATTTTGATTGACAGGTTATGTATTGCGTGTTTGTGGTTATATTCGGAACTCACTAATATTTCATTATTGAGGTCACAATTTGTGGAAACAATCAACTTTGAACTTTCCATAATAATAACAATTAACCCTAAAAACAAATGTGACATATAGACGTGTTCCAGCGTTTTCAAGGGCCAACACTTTCTTTGTCTTACCCCTTCTATCTATTACTTACGCTTGGTCCTCCAATGAACCTTGCTTATTGCACTGAGGTGTGAGGGATATTAGGGTGTCACACTTCATTCAATCACCAGTTGGCTACACAATGAGGACCAGAAATCGGTAGCCAAGTTTCGAGGCCATGCTATAGAAATACAAATTTACAATCGGGAGACCAAGTCTCCAAAAGAAATTTAGACAAACAATATAAAGCAAACAAGTAGTTCAGTAAGGGCTATGCAAGCTAACAGCATCAGAATCTGATGTTCTGAAAGCAATATTAAATCCTCTCTCCTATAGATTGGCAGTCTAAATACCCAAGCACAGTCCACAGGGAAAGCATGGTTGGTTAGTTCAGAGTGTTCTCAGAAACGAAGCATTCCATATAGGAAACTAGGGCAAAGCACAGCAGACATAGGGAATCAAGCCTTAGCATCTCATAATCTCAGTCAAGAGTCTTCAGGGGGTCGAAAATAAGTGTCAGCATAAGCCACACTTATGGCAAAGTCCAAAGGGGTCATTAAAGTCTAAACCTCATATAGTCCATTCAAAGGGCAGTGGGGGATCATAACGGGGTCTGCAAAGGGTTCAAGGGAAATTCTGCACAGGGTCTGCAGAAGTGGTTCAGCAAGGAAGTCCGCAAGAGTCCAATGACTTACTGTATACAGTTCTGAAGTTTGGAGAAGTGGAGAAGTGGAGAAGTGTGGCTCAATGATTAGAGCGGCAGACCCTGATGCAGAGGTCTAGCCCGGGACCAGGGTTCAATTCCCCGCCTCGGCGGGTCTTGGGCTCAAAAATTCCACGGACCTGATAATTCTCGCCTCGGTGCCATTCTAATCATGGAGTCCCACTCTGCAACTCTGGGCAATAGCTTGCTTAATCTCCACAACGGCCCCCACAATGCTAAGGATGCCTGGCCTTCACCTTGGGGGTGCCCAGGAGTGGACGCCTCACAGGGAAAAGCCAGGATGGGTTCCACAGCGGTATTCATACAAGCGCCGAGAGGCCTCCGGGTAGTCGTGCGCTATACAAGTATCCATACATTTACATTTACAAGTCCGTTCTTGAAAAGAGAGTTCTGCAGTCAGCCAGGGCAACTGGTAAATTATAATCCACAAGGCCATAGGTGACACCCCTGTAGTTGCAACATCCTGAGAAATCAATTGTCCATGGGGTTCACACATTGCAGACTGCAACAGTCACCAATAGTCCCACACTAGACATGGGAACGACATCTGGTGCACACACTCAGGTTGGAGATGAAGCGTCCATTCAAAAACATTTCAGTTCTAGTGTGCTTGTCATCAAGGTCTTCTTCCCAGGCTATGTATCTATCTCAAATACAAGAAATGAATCTATTCTAAACTAGCATTGCATGGGAATACCTGCATAAAATGTCGAGTTAGCAAAAACACTAAGCAGTGAATTATGAAATGCAGCATGGTGAAATATAGGCCTTAGGAGCAAATACAATGTAAAGTAGTAAATCAAAAGTGCACATTTGTTATGCGGGTGTCTAATTTAAACATAAATAAATATAATTTCTTTAGTACTTTTAGTTCCTATTACATTAGCATACAATGAATATTCATGTTTCTCAATAGTAATTATGACAGAGAACTACATTTTAAAGTATCAACATGTAACATAAATGCATACATTGCATTATAATTTTCATTTCTTTTGCAATCATGTTCTACACTTATGTGTACTAATAACTATGCACCAGATGTCGAAATACTTATTTAGCATTTCCTTAATAGGAACTCATTAGAAATCACCATTTAGGAACTGCAAAACAATATGTACAAAAATAGAGATTCGCTAATAGGAATCTCCATTAGGAAACCGCTATTTAGGTAATACCAAACCATTCTAGGCCCATAGTAAAGAATGGTTTTAAATGTCTTAATTTCGGAATTTCTAATAGGAAATTGCAAATTAGGAAATGTTAAAGCAAGGGTATCATTCAGCCTAAGGGCCTCCTTACTGCACCCCAAAAAAAGTGGTGCACATGTAAAGCTGTGCAATTTACTGCAATTTAAAAGAAGTATTTTGGAGTGTTTTTTTAAACTGCACATGGTTACCATCGACTTTGTGTCAATAGGATTTCCTAGATGTAGAATTCGCATTGACACAATGCCTATGTAAGACAGTTTTTCTGGAATCATATTTTGACATAAACTGTATGCACACCCTCTCCACACCTGCCTGCCACTGGTGTACCTGAATGATGGCAAGGGAACCAACCCAGTCCCTTTGGTTTAGCTCATGTTCCCCCTGTTTCAGTGAAGCCAACTGTGCCCCTGTTTCCTGTGTTGTGGCCTGCCCAAATTGATCTGGCTGGACCCATAGATTTGGCTAGCAACAGGACGGAAAAAGCTACACAAAGGAATTGAGCAGACTTAAAACAAATGCCGCCCCAGTGATGTTCTCTGCACTTAGGTCTTTTGAGAGAACACTGCTTCATTAAATTCATGCTCCATTTACACATCCAACTGCTGGCCTTAACTAATACTTGCTATTAGTGTGGTTGGCACTGCTGCTGCCTACTCATTAGCAGACATCTTTATTCATTTACCTATTGCACCAACTTGTTCAAACTCAGTTATAAAAAAATATTCTAAAAACAGAAATATTAAAATGTCCATGTGGTTTGTAGAAGAGCAGATGTATTGTTGTCTGGTTAAATAAAGAGCTGAAGAAGTGCTTGAACAAAGTACATATATTTCAGTGGCAAAAGATGAAGACCAAGGGGTTTCTTGCCTGCAAGGTTTTGTTCGTGCTCTATAAAACTTTTCAAATAGATTATTATTAAAAATTGAGAACAAAATATCATGGGGCCAAAATATTGAGGCCTAAATATCGAGAACCAAATGTTGTCAAGGTACGTATAAAGAGGTAAGTATAGGCCTGCTAGTCTTAACTTCACAGATATGTACCATGACTATATATATATATATATATATATATATATATATATATATATATTCACTGAAAAAACATAGGTTTCAGGGGTGTTATAGTTAGCTGGACATTTCACTCGTACAAAACCATTGAAATTCCTCCGTTATAGTTAGTTCTACTAACTATAACTCGCGCGCCAGCAATCCACTGCTGATGACGTCACATATTACATCTACTAGAGGAATTTCGATGGTTTTGTACGAGAGAAATGTCCAGCTAACTATAACACCCATGAAGCCTATGGTTTTTTCAGTGAATTTCTAAGGTTTTTAAATGCTAATTCCTAACTATAACATGTCTGAAACCTATGGTTTTTTCAGTGAATTTCTAAGGTTCTACTAACTATAACTCGTGTGCCCGCAATCCACTGCTGATGACGTCACATATTACATCTACTAGAGGAATTTCAATGGTTTTGTACGAGTGAAATGTCCAGCTAACTATAACACCCATGAAGCCTATGGTTTTTTCAGTGAATTTCTAAGGTTTTTTAAATGCTAATTCCTAACTATAACATGTCTGAAACCTATGTTTTTTTCAGTGAATTTCTATGGTTCTATTAACTATAACTCGTGGGCCCGCAATCCACTGCTGATGACGTCACATATTACATCTACTAGAGGAATTTCAATGGTTTCGTACGAGTGAAATGTCCAGCTAACTATAACACCCATGAAGCCTATGGTTTTTTCAGTGAATTTCTAAGGTTTCTAAATGCTAATTCCTAAATATAACATGTCTGAAACCTATGGTTTTTTCAGTGAATTTCTACGGTTCTACTAACTATAACTCGTGTGCCCGCAATCCACTGCTGATGGCGTCACATATTACATCTGCTAGAGGAATTTCAATGGTTTTGTACGAGTGAAATGTCCAGCTAACTATAACACCCATGAAGCCTATGGTTTTTTCAGTGAATTTCTAAGGTTTTTTAAATGCTAATTCCTAACTATAACATGTCTGAAACCTATGTTTTTTTCAGTGAATTTCTAAGGTTCTATTAACTATAACTCGTGTGCCCGCAATCCACTGCTGATGACGTCACATATTACATCTACTAGAGGAATTTCAATGGTTTTGTACGAGTGAAATGTCCAGCTAACTATAACACCCATGAAGCCTATGGTTTTTTCAGTGAATTTCTAAGGTTTTTTAAATGCTAATTCCTAACTATAACATGTCTGAAACATATGTTTTTTTCAGTGAATTTCAAAGATTTCTTAAATGACAATTTTTAAATGTAATAATAGTTATATTTATTTCTTTAATACTGATTGTCTACATTTTTTTAACTATTTATTTTTACATATTTTATTTTTTAGATTACATTATATATTTTTCATATAAATGGGGGTAAAAAAAATTCAAATATTGAAACTCTAATGTTTTTTGTTTTATATATTTTTTTAATATATTTACCTTTCACGATCGCTGCGCGGAACCTAGCCACCATTTTAGGATTGTTGTGTAGGATCCGCTTAGGATGTGCGATGGGTGCGTATTTTCCTGCGCAATTGCTATGCGACCCTGTACGCGACTCCAGGTGCATACGTGACACATACGTATTACTTTACGTGACGCTCGCGTACCTGCGTGTGACGTCATATATGTGTTCGACACGTTAGGAGTCATGCACCCAGCGCATGCACACCAGGAAGCTGCGCTGTGCGCCGAGCTGGATGCGCGACTCCTAACTTGCCCGTAAAAAAAAAATTAGCACCTATCACTAATTTCTATTCTCCCTGGGGACCCCATCCCCCGGGGCCTATATACAACGTTGGGGACCGTTTTGCACACTTCTGCCATTGGGATACATGTGGGCTACATCTGGATGATATTTGTGCTGCATTTGGGCTCTTTTGTCTCTGGTGGCCATCTTTGGAGATTTATTTGTTATGAAGTTTCCTAATTTCCTCATTTACTGCAGTCTCCTCAGTAGGAAATGCTTTCAGTTTTTACTTTGATTCCATCAAGAAGGCATTCAGATGTGTCACACATTTGCCATAAATTCAGAATGTTAGCACTCTAGTTGCTCATTAGATCACTGTAGTAAAGCTACTGCTCAACAGGGAAGTCTGCTGCTGGTATTGAAAGTGCACGTTTCAGTATGCATGTCAGAATTTTTTAATGAAATAGAAGAAGATTTGAGAATTCACTCAAAATGTGCCCTCATTTTTCTTTCTGCAGCACTAATCATACTTTCTATGGCAAAATGAACCCCCTCATTTTGTTCCTTTTTAAATTAAATATTTTAAGAGTTACCACTTTATTCCAATCAAGATGGCTTCAGGTGTGCAATACGTTTATCATAAGTAGGACTGTTAGCGCTCTAGTTGTTCTTAAGAACACTCTGGGACATTCTGTCATTGGGCTATACTTGGGCTACATCTGGGTGATATTTGTGCTACATTTGGGCTCTTTTGTCTCTGGTGGCCATCTTGGGACACTTATTTGTTATGAAGTTTCCTAATTTCCTCATTTACTACAGTCTCCTCAGTAGGAAGTACTTTCAGTTTTTTACTTTGATTCCATCAAGAATGCATTCAGATGTGTCACACATTGGCCATAAATTCAGAATGTTAGCACTCTAGTTGCTCATTAGATTACTGTAGTAAAGCTACTGCTCACCAGGGAAGTCTGCTGCTGATATCAAAAGCGCATGTTTCAGTCTGCATGTCAGAATATTTTAATGAAATAGAAGAGGATTTGAGAAGTCACTCAAAATGTGCCCTCATTTTTCTTTCTGCAGCACTAATCAAACTTTCTATGGCAAAATGAACCCCCTCATTGTGTTCCTTTTTAAATTAAATGTTTTAAGAGATACCACTTGTTCTGCTTGGGTTTTCGGATCAGATAGAACCCGCTCATCAGAGCCTCACTAACCCAGCCAGAACGTTACCCCCTCCCTCTCCCTAGGGCCTATTTACAATAGGTAACCACATATATCTACCACCTAAGGAGAGGGAATTCCTACTATACATACCAAGACCTCTTATAATCGGCGGCCTCGCGATCCCATACGGATCCAGACCTCTCTGCCCATACGACAGTATCACAAGTGGCGGCCTCGCGATCCCATACGAATCCAGACCTCTCTACCCAGACGGCAGTCTCAGCACAAGTGGCGGCCTCGCGATCCCATACGAATCCAGACCTCTCTGCCCATACGACAGTATCACAAGTGGCGGCCTCGCGATCCCATACGAATCCAGACCTCTCTACCCAGACGGCAGTCTCAGCACAAGTGGGGGCCTCGCGATCCCATACGAATCCAGACCTCTCTGCCCATACGACAGTATCACAAGTGGCGGCCTCGCGATCCCATACGAATCCAGACCTCTCTACCCAGACGGCAGTCTCAGCACAAGTGGCGGCCTCGCGATCCCATACGAATCCAGACCTCTCTGCCCATACGACAGTATCACAAGTGGTGGCCTCGCGATCCCATACGAATCCAGACCTCTCTACCCAGACGGCAGTCTCATACGACAGTTCATCCTATGATCACCATAACATACAAAAAGGGAATCAGTCTCACTATTCATCAGATCACACAAGGACTGCCAGTTCGAGCATAGCCTGTTCTCCGGTTCGAGGGGCTCCTCCTTCCCTTATTCAGTTACCACTTACCTGATCAGGGTTAACATCTGTTCATGTAGCCGCAGCTGACTAGAAGAATAGGCTACCCTCTCATACAAGAACACGCAGCACATGTTGGTTCACTACCAACTGGGTACTTTATTACTCATTACATACGCAATCACATAACATTACAATATAACACATAACCTGCAAAGAAAAGTGAAAGATTAAGTTGTATACTCTAATAAGAAAGGGTCGACATCACCTTAGTAGTGTGTAGCCTGCACTCAGTGGTCATCTAGGTTCCCTTCTCGTCTGTGCCTCAGCTCGCCTGGAAGTCACACCTCCGCAGTCACGGATACACATCTGCACCACTATGCGCTGTTCTCTTCACCCTTCTCCGAGTCACTGGGACCTCTTCCTTATCGGCTACTCTCTCCTCTCTGGCTATTCTGCTAGGAGAGTATCTGTCTCTCGGTTTTTCTCCGCCTCCAAGATGGCGTCTGTCTTCCCTGGAATAAGTAGTAGATTTACTGCTAACGGCTAGATGCCGCCTACGGACTGAACATGTAACTGCCTCAGACTTTCACTAATATAGAGGTGCGTTTCCTCATGGAAAATTCCGGCCCGTAACCTGCCGCCCACCAAATTCTTGTACCTCCCCGTACCAAGGACACGTTCCCAGCCGGCCGGCCTGATGTAGTGTCTTCGGCATGAAGAAAAATACAATCCTTCGATAAGGGCCGGCCTGAACCGGTTCTCTCCAAGCGAATAACACCTCATAACTAAAACATTACATTTGACCTAGAAGCATCCCAAGCTGCCGGAGCAGAAAGAAAGATGGAGTCTCTCCCGTTTGAGGCCTACCAGGCCTGAATTCAGCACGGCTCCATGAAATACCCTCACTACAGGACAGGTTATCCCTAATACTAACGAATCTATCCCCTAGGCTATGTGTGCAAGCCCTGATCTATGGGGAAGAGCACAGGATCATGTCGAAGTGCCTAGTAAATAGGCTCCATTCACTACTCTAACCCTTAGACTTGAATGGTAAGAGACTGAAGTCACATTCAATCACCTTTCCTCACTAGAAGGCCGGGAAAATCGAGCAGAACATTTCACCCTTGACTTCAGTCTATTATACATTCATTAAACAGAACTAATATCTGTGGAAGAATAATATGAAACAAAACTAACTGATCTATGTCTAGTACCAAGTGTGCAGAATTGAAGTAGTGAAGGAATACACTGAATAAAGCAACAGATAGAAATCAAAATGCCGATAGTAACCAGAATGCCTCCTAATATCTGACGTAACATATGCAAATCAGGTAACCAATTAAAGAGCCAGTCAAACCAGCCCTGGTCAATGTGTTTTCTAACTTCTTCTGTCAAGTCATGTAGTTTATCAATGTGAGCTTGAATGGATTTTGTATGATCAGACAAGTTAAAACAACAAAGACCCTCAAAATCAGAACAATCGTGTCCATGTTTAAGCAAAAGATAATCAATGGCCGCTCGATTTTGCAAGATAGCTCTACGTTCACCCTGGGCATCTAATAGCATGTCAGACAGGACTGTAGAAGTATGATTAATGGATTTTACCATCCAGCAGGCCATTTTCCCAATAGATTTGGCATTATAAACTGCCAAAGCAGGAACACCAACAATTGAAATAGCCAGGCTAAGGTATTCAGACTTGGAATATAAATGCAAAGATGAGTCACAATCCTCCTGTAATCTCACTGTATCTCGAATCACACGAGAGTTGGCATTCGGATGTGATGAAAACATTAACAAGCTCAGTCTAGTAATGGCACAAGGGCCTCCAGAAATATTTGCGGGGATATATGGCCAGGAAGTATTACCACATGAGAAAAGCCATCCGGCAGGTAGTAACATCGTGCGATAATGACTGGGGGTAACTACCAAACTCTTGCAAGTCATGTTATTCTGAACAGAAGTACATGTTTTCGGTGTCCTTTGAAGGCACAAAGTTCGTTCATGAGCGGTGAATGAAGTGGCACCTTTCAATCTTAAACGCATACATTCAGAAATCGCACTAGGATCACAAGTAAGGAAAAAACACAAATCACCCTGTGTGATATTATAGGTAACTATTTGGGACTGGATGGGGGGTATCGGGTCTGACAGTACAGTACACAAGGGGCAATACTCATGGGTAGCAAAATCGCCCAGAAGAACATTGGGGCGAGCATTCGATATATTGAAAATATGAGTCAAAGTCTCCAATGAAGCAGGGACAGCAACTAAACAAGTCGCTAGAATGTCAGTCACCGATCTCATCGGTGTCAAGCAGAAATGAGGGGCTTTAGTCACTCGTTTGGCTAACGTAGTCCAAAAGTTCGACGACGAATCCCACGCAGCGAAGGAACGCGACACTCGGGTTCTCAACTCAACCCGGGTTGATGGGATCCCTCCTCTCTCGTCGTACCAGCCCAAAAGGAGTCCAACGCCGACACATCCTGCAGCAACAGTCCAAAGAATGATCTGAAAGAGAATCAAATACAGGCATTATTCATTCTCGTAAGTAACATTTGTCAGCCGGGACTTCTTCCCAGCTATCTTTCCCTGGTCTCATAACTAAAATGGTGTTGTCTTGACCGGTTGCAATGACTTATGCTTGTTCAGGGGGATTCTTAGGCGACTGCACCCAAACTCTGGCCCCAGGATTATCTGTGGAGCCAAAACCTTTCTGGCCTCGTACAGTTAGCAACGTTGGGGCAGTGCCTTTTGTGATCTCACCACTGAAAACAGGCATTATTAGCAATTGAGCCACTCGGTCAGTTTGATGTATCAGTAAGTCAACCTCACTGCTATTCAGCAGGAGCACATTAATCTCTCCCTGATAATCACTGTCAATGATTCCTCCAAGCACCTGAACGCCTTTTACAGCCAGCCCCGATCTAGGGGCGATTAATCCGAAATTCCCAGTTGGTATATGAACACCAACACCAGTTTCAATGATGACTCGATTCTTACTTTTTATAACGGTGTCATCCATGGCATGCAAGTCTAAACCTGCCGACCCTGGGGTCGCTCTACATGGAGCCAAAGCTCCGGGAGTAATTTCCCAGTACATCACAGTCTCTCTGATTTCATTGGGCTTAGCATCAACATTCGGAGGAAACAAACGCATAAGTGGGGATTCAGCATTTAGAAAAGGACGGTTATTCAAAATCAATAGCGCTTGAGGCAAAAAATCTCGCCAATTCTTATACTTGTCATCTGTTAATTTACGTAACTGATCTTTCAGCAGGCCATTCAACCTCTCCACAAGACCCGAGGCCTGTGGATAATATGGTATATGAAACACCCATTCAATATTGTTTTCCACACAGAATTCCTGTACCAATCTTCCACGAAAATGGGATGCATTATCAGATTGAATTTGGAATGGCACACCATAATACATCATAATCAATTCCAATGTTTTAATAGTATTCAATTGGGTAGCTTGCTTACAGGGAAGGGCCACCAACAGGCCACTGTATGTATCAACAATAGTGCAAACATATTGACAATTCCTACTCATAGGAAGTGGACCGATGTAATCAATCTGCCAAATTTGAGCGGGTAATTTCCCGCGATGTAAATGACCTTTAACAATTTGGGGCACTTTGCGCTGCCTGATATGCTGACAAATGGGACAATGTAGAATAACATTTTTGATTAAATCTAGGGGAATATAAATTCCTCGATCAGCAGCCCACCTGCTAGTGGCTTTCTCTCCAAAGTGTTCTGCTTTCTGGTGGGCCCATTTCGCCAATCCCGCAATATCAGAATCTTGCCTGTCCACCACTGCCTCAGCAATTTTAGATTTCTCATCTGCAATGTTATGAAAGAATTTGTCAAGAGAGACTATCGGGGTATGAGCATCCACATGGAAGATTGTAACAGTACTCTGTGGGAGCATTTCCCAAATCTCCTGCCATAATTCTTTTCCCCACAGTTCTTTTGAATGGATTTTCCAACTATGGGAATGCCAAGTCGGTAACCAAACTGCCAGTCCATTGGCAGTAGACCAAGAATCGGTGAAAATATGACATGTGCCAGGTAACTCTTGTTTCAGAACTTGATAAACAGCATAGAGTTCAGCAAATTGACTGCTCTTACCCTCACCAGTTGTGCTCAGCAATTTTTGTGTGATCGGATTATAGGACACCGCCTTCCAATGCCGTTTCGTCCCTATGAACCTTGCTGAACCATCCGTAAACCAGACATGGTTTCTGTCCTCCGCCGACAAATCATCAAAAGGTCTACCCCACTTAACAGGAGACTCCTGTACTAAAGGTACGGAACATTCACTCTCAGTCTCAGTCGATGGCGCCCGCGCCACCTGCTCATGCAAAGATGCAACTCCTTTTTGTCCCACACGTGCCCTGTCTTGTATATACCATTTCCATTTAATCACACTCGCCTCTTGAGCGTGTCCAATTCGGTGAGTTTTCGGCGAACTCATAACCCACTGCATGATAGGAATTTCAGGTCGCAAAACTATATCATGTCCCAAAGTCAATTGCTCGGTATCCACCAGAGCCCAATAACATGCAAGTAACTGTTTCTCAAAAGGTGTATAACGCTCACCAGCATCAGGTAACTTTTTGGTCCAGAAACCTAACGGTACTCTACTCTTGCCTTGTTTCTGCCACAAACTCCAATTCGCATAAAGGCCTTGTACAGACACATTCAAATCCACATCACCATCACATACAGGCCATAAATCCAGAGCATGCTGAATTGCTTCTTTTGCCAGACTGAACGCATCTTGCTGTGGTTTATCCCATTCAAATGCATTCTTTTTACGAGTGACATGGTACAAAGGGGCCAATATTTGACTCAAATGAGGAATATGCTGGCGCCAAAAACCAAACAAACCAATGAAGCTTTGGGCTTCTTTCCTATTCCTCGGAACTGCAAAATCAAGAATTTTCTGTTTAACCTGAGGGATCACTTCTCGGTGCCCCTCATGCCAATTAATACCCAAAAATTTCACAGCCTGGGACGGACCTTGTAATTTATCCGGGTTGATTTCCCAACCTTTCTCACGCAGGCACTCAATGACTCTGTCCAATTGGGTCTGAACTTCCTCTTGTGTTTCACCTTGGATCAAAATATCATCAATATAGTGACATATCTGAATTTGCCGATGAACCGGTACCTCAGCCAAATGCTCTGCCACCAGCCGGTGACATATCGTAGGACTATGCACATAGCCCTGGGGAAGACTTCTAAACGTCATCTGACGCCCGTTCCACGTAAAACTGAATTGTTCCTGACACTCAGGGGCAATCAGAATCGAAAAGAAAGCATTAGCAATATCAATGGACGCATACCATGTACCTGGATGTTTTTGGATTCTTTCAATTAGGGTAATAACATCCGGTACTGCAACAGTCAAAGAGGGTGTGTGTCTATTCAATTCTCGATAATCAACAGTCATGCGCCAAGAATTATCACTCTTACGTACAGGCCAAACAGGATTATTCCAAGCAGAAGTAACTGGGGTTATAACTCCTGCATCCACCAACTCCTGAATAGTGGTACTAATCTCTTCATGACCACCTGGAATACGATACTGCTTCTGACGAACCACTTTTGTCGCCTGGGGAACTTTTATGGGGGGCATTCTTAAACGACCAACCCGTACAGGCCTGGACGATATATAATGTTTAGTTCCAAATTGGTAACATCCATCATCTAAGTGCAAAGTCATTCCTTTCAAAATATCAATTCCAATTATGAATTCTAAGAGTGGCACCACTAATACAGAGTATTCTTTTCTAGGAATTCTACCTATTCTCATTTCAAGTAAAGTTTGAACTGCGGGAGTTTCCTTTCCACCTAATCCGGTAATTGTAAAAGGCTGACCTTTAAACTTCTTTGATTTTCCATGAATAAGAGTGGCCTCCGCTCCTGTATCCACCAATGCTCGGGCCCTTTGGACATTACGATGTCTCCAATAAATATCAATATCTACATAGGGTCTATTATCTCTGTGAGCCCATCTGTGTACTGGAGCTTGACCTATTTCCTAGTCATTTTTACTGCGTTCTGTGTACCAGGATAAATCAGGATAAAGACTCTCACGTTTCCCAGGTATCGATACCTCCTGTTCATATCCATCTCCATTACGAAATGGATTCCTGTCCTCTGCATTGTACTGCGGATTTCGATCGGCCAATCTGTGTCGATCCTCTCTCCTTCTCAACTCAGGGGATTGATCCCTATCATCTCTACGTCTGCTGTTAACATAATCATCTCTCCCCCTTTCTCTTTCCCCCTCTCTCTCCCTGTCTCTCTCACGACGGGGGGACAAATCACGTACATAACGTCGATCATCATGACGATCAGAGCGCCCACGGCGGTCGTCATCACCGCTACCGTCAGAAAAACCACGATCACACTCAGTCGTCCGAACACGCCGGGCACCCTCCTTTCGATCCAAGCCACGTTTGCGAAACATTTCCCACAAACGAGAAGTAGTCTCACCGTCAATGTCCTCCTTCCGCACACCATCGGCCATAATACCAAAAAACATATCACGTCTAGTAAGTTTATTGTCACCAGGAGTACGAGTGTCAGGCCGGGACTGCCGTTCAGGTTTAAACCAATCACCCAACTCACCGAGTTGGCGTACCGATTCCAGCACCATAGATAATATGTTACCAGTCTGATTAATCAATAAAGTCATCATGACCTGCTTATAAGCAACAGGGGAAGAACGAATAATACGATTCCGCACAGAAGATGTCAACAAACCATCAAGCAACCTGTCAGCAGTATTCAGAAAAATTGCCGTTTTCATCACCTCCTCTTTGAGACGTTGTGCAGCATCGCGCAAAGTATACCACGGTTTGTCATTCACAGGCCAGTCAGACTCAGTAGGATATTTTTGATTACAACCCTCAGTCGCCAATTGAAGCAAAGTAATTTGACCACCACCATTAAAGTTACGAAAATGATCCTGTACAGTAGAATCCGAACTCAAGGAACAAAACTTCAAACAATCGCCAGCATCCAACATAATGCCAGCAGCGCCCAGTTCATAAAGGCGCACCATCCATGTGAGTAAGGTCTCACCAGCTCGCTGCCGAAATCACTGCAAAATATCACTAATTTCTTGTTGAGTAAAATCCTCCAAAGAGTCTAAAGCAATACCATGCGGAGCACCGGGAGCCTGCTGCAACTTCCGCCGAAAAACTGGATGCACCGAGACCGCGGGACGAGCATCACAAGGAGCTCGACCAGCACACATAGAGGAACAATCAGTGTAAGAAGCATCGACCCCACTCGAAGGACGAGCGCAATCACGGGGTGCACCATCAGAGGCGCAAGAAGCAGACTTACAACAATCACGGCCGGAGCGAGAGGACTCGCGCTTGGCAGACTCCTCACCCGAGGAAGGAGAATCACTCGAGTTCCAGATATTACCATCCCATTCATCAGGATTCCAGTCCAGTCCGGCTTTCGCCACGACCAGACGCACCTTTCGCGTCGAAACCCGACCACGCCGATTCTTGTATTTATAACGAGCAATTCGCACAGCCGCCCTCTCGGCAATAGTTTGGTACGTCTCAAGTTTGTCAGCAAGCAACTTATTTTGACACCGCAACAAAGTATGAGCATTCTGAATCTCAACAAAGTTCGCTTCCACATCCTTATGCAATTTCTGTAACTTCAACAACCTCTCATGCAGAATCCTGTACGCAGACAGAACAATCCAACCTCTGCGCCCCAAAACGGGAAGCTCATCACCCTTAGATACCGGCGCCTTCTGTAAACAAGTAATCACATTAGCCGGCTCCGCCAGCTCCAAAAAAGAATTCCAATTCTCACTCAAACCAGTAGAATCAGCCCACTCACGGGCTAAGGCTTCATAAGGCGTTGAATCCCAGCCGGGAATATCAACGGGCAACTTAAAAGTAGATTTCGACTTTCTAGAGAACATCTCGGAAAAGAAAGAAAAAGAGAAAAAGAGAAAGAAGAAAGAGAAAAAAAAACTACACACACAATTATAGACAAATAATATACAAACGAAACCACGCACGCGCCGAAAGCAAACACGATACAACCACAACGCACACAGGTTTCGTAAACGGTTCGTGACGCCAAATGTTCTGCTTGGGTTTTCGGATCAGATAGAACCCGCTCATCAGAGCCTCACTAACCCAGCCAGAACGTTACCCCCTCCCTCTCCCTAGGGCCTATTTACAATAGGTAACCACATATATCTACCACTTAAGGACAGGGAATTACTACTATACATACCAAGACCTCTTATAATCGGCGGCCTCGCGATCCCATACGGATCCAGACCTCTCTGCCCATACGACAGTATCACAAGTGGCGGCCTCGCGATCCCATACGAATCCAGACCTCTCTACCCAGACGGCAGTCTCAGCACAAGTGGCGGCCTCGCGATCCCATACGAATCCAGACCTCTCTGCCCATACGACAGTATCACAAGTGGCGGCCTCGCGATCCCATACGAATCCAGACCTCTCTACCCAGACGGCAGTCTCAGCACAAGTGGCGGCCTCGCGATCCCATACGAATCCAGACCTCTCTGCCCATACGACAGTATCACAAGTGGCGGCCTCGCGATCCCATACGAATCCAGACCTCTCTACCCAGACGGCAGTCTCAGCACAAGTGGCGGCCTCGCGATCCCATACGAATCCAGACCTCTCTGCCCATACGACAGTATCACAAGTGGCGGCCTCGCGATCCCATACGAATCCAGACCTCTCTACCCAGACGGCAGTCTCATACGACAGTTCATCCTATGATCACCATAACATACAAAAAGGGAATCAGTCTCACTATTCATCAGATCACACAAGGACTGCCAGTTCGAGCATAGCCTGTTCTCCGGTTCGAGGGGCTCCTCCTTCCCTTATTCAGTTACCACTTACCTGATCAGGGTTAACATCTGTTCATGTAGCCGCAGCTGACTAGAAGAATAGGCTACCCTCTCATACAAGAACACGCAGCACATGTTGGTTCACTACCAACTGGGTACTTTATTACTCATTACATACGCAATCACATAACATTACAATATAACACATAACCTGCAAAGAAAAGTGAAAGATTAAGTTGTATACTCTAATAAGAAAGGGTCGACATCACCTTAGTAGTGTGTAGCCTGCACTCAGTGGTCATCTAGGTTCCCTTCTCGTCTGTGCCTCGGCTCGCCTGGAAGTCACACCTCCGCAGTCACGGATACACATCTGCACCACTATGCGCTGTTCTCTTCACCCTTCTCCGAGTCACTGGGACCTCTTCCTTATCGGCTACTCTCTCCTCTCTGGCTATTCTGCTAGGAGAGTATCTGTCTCTCGGTTTTTCTCCGCCTCCAAGATGGCGTCTGTCTTCCCTGGAATAAGTAGTAGATTTACTGCTAACGGCTAGATGCCGCCTACGGACTGAACATGTAACTGCCTCAGACTTTCACTAATATAGAGGTGCGTTTCCTCATGGAAAATTCCGGCCCGTAACCTGCCGCCCACCAAATTCTTGTACCTCCCCGTACCAAGGACACGTTCCCAGCCGGCCGGCCTGATGTAGTGTCTTCGGCATGAAGAAAAATACAATCCTTCGATAAGGGCCGGCCTGAACCGGTTCTCTCCAAGCGAATAACACCTCATAACTAAAACATTACATTTGACCTAGAAGCATCCCAAGCTGCCGGAGCAGAAAGAAAGATGGAGTCTCTCCCGTTTGAGGCCTACCAGGCCTGAATTCAGCACGGCTCCATGAAATACCCTCACTACAGGACAGGTTATCCCTAATACTAACGAATCTATCCCCTAGGCTATGTGTGCAAGCCCTGATCTATGGGGAAGAGCACAGGATCATGTCGAAGTGCCTAGTAAATAGGCTCCATTCACTACTCTAACCCTTAGACTTGAATGATAAGAGACTGAAGTCACATTCAATCACCTTTCCTCACTAGAAGGCCGGGAAAATCGAGCAGAACACCACTGTATTCCAATCAAGATGGCTTCAGGTGTGCAATACATTTGTCATAAGTAAGACAGTACGCGCTCTAGTTGTTCTTAAGGACACTCTGGGACATTCGTTCATTGGGCTATACTTGGGCTACATCTGGGTGATATTTGTGCTACATTTAGGCTCTTTTGTCTCTGGTGGCCATCATGGGAGACTTACTTGTTATGAAGTTTCCTAATTTCCTCATTTACTGCAGTCTCCTCAGTAGGAAATACTTTCAGTTTTTTACTTTGATTCCATCAAGAAGGCATTCAGATGTGTCACACATTTGCCATAAATTCAGAATGTTAGCACTCTAGTTGCTCATTAGATCACTGTAGTAAAGCTACTGCTCACCAAGGAAGTCTGCTGCTGGTATTCAAAGTGCATGTTTCAGTCTGCATGTCAGAATTTTTTAATGAAATAGAAGAGGAATTGAGAAGTCAAAATGTGCCCTAATTTTTCTTTCTGCAGCACTAATCATAATTTCTATGGCAAAATGAACCCCCTCATTTTGTTCCTTTTTAAATTAAATGTTTTAAGAGTTACCGCTTTATTCCAATCAAGATGGCTTCAGGTGTGCAATACGTTTGTCATAAGTAGGTCTGTTAGTGCTCTAGTTGTTCTTAAGAACACTCTGGGACATTCTGTCATTGGGCTATACTTGGGCTACATCTGGGTGATATTTGTGCTACATTTGGGCTCTTTTGTCTCTGGTGGTCATCTTGGGAGACTTATTTGTTATGAAGTTTCCTAATTTCCTCATTTACTGCAGTCTCCTAAGTAGGAAATACTTTCAGTTTTTTACTTTGATTCCATCAAGAAGGCATTCAGATGTGTCACACATTTGCCATGAATTCAGAATGTTAGCACTCTAGTTGCTCATTAGATCACTGTAGTAAATCTACTGCTCACCAGGGAAGTCTGCTGCTGGTATTGAAAGTGCATGTTTCAGTCTGCATGTCAGAATTATTTAATGAAATAGAAGAGGATTTGAGAAGTCACTCAAAATGTGCCCTAATTTTTCTTTCTGCAGCACTAATCATACTTGCTATGGCAAAATGAACCCCCTCATTTTGTTCCTTTTTAAATTAAATGTTTTAAGAGTTACCACTTTATTCCAATCAAGATGGCTTCGGGTGTGCAATACGTTTGTCAGAAGTAGGACTGTTAGCGCTCTAGTTGTTCTTAAGAACACTCTGGGACATTATGTCATTGGGTTATACTTGGGTTACATCTGGGTGATATTTGTGCTACATTTGGGCTCTTTGTTTCTGGTGGCCATCTTGGGAGACTTATTTGTTATGAAGTTTCCTAATTTCCTCATTTACTACAGTCTCCTCAGTAGGAAATACTTTCAGTTTTTTACTTTGATTCCTTCAAGAAGGCATTCAGATGTGTCACACATTTGCCATAAATTCAGAATGTTAGCACTCTAGTTGCTCATTAGATCACTGTAGTAAAATTGCTGGTCACCAGGAAAATCTGCTGCTGGTATTGAAAGTGCATGTTTCAGTCTGCATGTCAGAATTTTTTTATGAAATAGAAGAGGATTTGAGAGGTCACTCAAAATGTGCCCTAATTTTTCTTTCTGCAGCACTAATCATACTTTCTATGGCAAAATGAACCCCCTCATTGTGTTCCTTTTTAAATTAAATGTTTTAAGAGATACCACTTTATTCCAATCAAGATGGCTTCAGGTGTGCAATACATTTGTCATAAGTAAGACAGTACGCGCTCTAGTTGTTCTTAAGGACACTCTGGGACATTCGTTCATTGGGCTATACTTGGGCTACATCTGGGTGATATTTGTGCTACATTTGGGCTCTTTTGTCTCTGGTGGCCATCATGGGAGACTTACTTGTTATGAAGTTTCCTAATTTCCTCATTTACTGCAGTCTCCTCCGTAGGAAATACTTTCAAGTTCAAGTTCATACGTCTTTATTTCGATATTATTTCATCATAAAAGACATGCAATAAAACATTCCACTCATGACTAAAAACTCCAGATGTCAAAATTACACATAATATTAAAAGATCAGGAAAATAAAATAAAATACATACAAGAGTTAATTAGCACAAGTCATCACTAATAAGCGGAGTTAAACATATTATACACAATAAAATAGGATTAAAAGGTATTAAAATTGTCGGTTAAAGACGTGTTAGAAATATGTACTTGTTATAAGGGGCTATTTAGCCACTATTACAATGTTGACTGGCTCTAATAATCAATGTCCAACCCAGAAATTTTGCAACGGCTATGGCCACTGGAATCGATGTATTAGTCCTTAAGAGCCATAATGCCTCCTGGCTCACCCGAGTTTTCATGTTTTTACAGATGGGTTTGAGCCATTTTCCTCGGGGGGCTGAATAGGATGGACAAACAAAAAATACATGGCCTATGGACTCTTTTTTATCCCTACACCAAGGGCAGTACTCATTCGTCTGGCCACGCCATGTAGATGTAAAGGATCTCACTGGAAGTGACCCCACCCTAAACTGATGGTATAGTTTTCTATCACAGCTCTTTACAATTACATCCCAATACTCCTCTAAAGAGGGAGTGAGCTTGTGTTCCAGGAATCTACCAGTAAGAGAAGTGGGATCTGTCTGGACTATATGTTGATAACGTATAGTCGCCCAGTACTGTTCTTTAAAATCCTTTTTTAAAGGAAAAATGCTATTACCGGGATCCGACCATAACTGATCATGGCCCATGTTTACCAGTATCGATCTCACATTTCTAAACCAAGGGATGTTAGCAGATCCCAAAATGGATCTAACATCTAATATCTCCTTTGCAAAAGTAGCAAGTTCAGGTGTTGACCAGATCCTTCTCCACAGAGCAACGGATCTAAACCGTGCCACTTCGTCAATAGGGTAACAACCCAGGTCTAGTAAGAGGGGTTTCAAGGGACTAGATTGGGGCAGGCCAATTAGGTTACGTAGAAATTTATTTTGGACTTTAACCAAGGAGGAAAAGTCTGAAGAGCCCCATAAATCTGCACCATACAGGATTGCTGAGCTTATTTTAGCATTATAAATTCTTAATGCAGGGCCAATCCTTTTGGTTGTAGAGGTTCTTTGTTCCTTGATTAAGGTACCAGATAGTTGGGCAAACTTCAATGACAGGACATCAACCTGTGGTTTCCATCTTAACTTGTTTTCAAGTACAATCCCTAAATATGTCATAACTTCCACCTGTTCTAGTTCGACACCATTCATCCTAACGTGACCCTTCTGTGGCTTATTTCTAGTAAACACCATAAATTTTGTCTTGCTGACATTGACATGAAGGTCGTTGTCTTAACAAAACTCTTCAAACTTATTTATGGCGAGTTGGAGCCCCTTTTGAGTCTTGGATAGAATGAGGGTATCATCCACAAAGATGAGAAGTGGGAATTTAGTACCACCTAAAATAGGGGCATCAGTGGGAGTGTCTACAAAGTACTGTACGACCCTGTTGATGAATAACAAAAACAGTGTCGGTGCAAGGACACATCCCTGGCGGATGCCACGGGTGACTGGAAACCTCTCTGTTATCTGTCCTTGCCTGCCCCATCTCACCTGGGCAAAGTTAGCCTCGTGTAATCTTATTATTATATCCAGGAGTGCTAACGGCATTCCCATGTTCCTTAGGGCAGCCCATAGCTTTTCTCTTGGTACGAGGTCGAATGCAGATACTTTCAGTTTTTTACTTTGATTCCATCAAGAAGGCATTCAGATGTGTCACACATTTGCCATAAATTCAGAATGTTACCACTCTAGTTGCTCATTAGATCACTGTAGTAAATCTACTGCTCACCAAGGAAGTCTGCTGCTGGTATTCAAAGTGCATGTTTCAGTCTGCATGTCAGAATTTTTTAATGAAATAGAAGAGGACTTGAGAAGTCAAAATGTGCCCTAATTTTTCTTTCTGCAGCACTAATCATAATTTCTATGGCAAAATGAACCCCCTCATTTTGTTCCTTTTTAAATTAAATGTTTTAAGAGTTACCGCTTTATTCCAATCAAGATGGCTTCAGGTGTGCAATACGTTTGTCATAAGTAGGGCTGTTAGTGCTCTAGTTGTTCTTAAGAACACTCTGGGACATTCTGTCATTGGGCTATACTTGGGCTACATCTGGGTGATATTTGTGCTACATTTGGGCTCTTTTGTCTCTGGTGGTCATCTTGGGAGACTTATTTGTTATGAAGTTTCCTAAGTTCCTCATTTACTGCAGTCTCCTCAGTAGGAAATACTTTCAGTTTTTTACTTTGATTCCATCAAGAAGGCATTCAGATGTGTCACACATTTGCCATAAATTCAGAATGTAAGCACTCTAGTTGCTCATTAGATCACTGTAGTAAAGCTACTGCTCACCAGGGAAGTCTGCTGCTGGTATTGAAAGTGCATGTTTCAGTCTGCATATCAGAATTATTTAATGAAATAGAAGAGGATTTGAGAAGTCACTCAAAATGTGCCCTAATTTTTCTTTCTGCAGCACTAATCATACTTGCTATGGCAAAATGAACCCCCTCATTTTGTTCCTTTTTAAATTAAATGTATTAAGAGTTACCACTTTATTCCAATCAAGATGGCTTCAGGTGTGCAATACGTTTGTCATAAGTAGGACTGTTAGTGCTCTAGTTGTTCTTAAGAACACTCTGGGACATTATGTCATTGGGTTATACTTGGGTTACATCTGGGTGATATTTGTGCTACATTTGGGCTCTTTGTTTCTGGTGGCCATCTTGGGAGACTTTTTGTTATGAAGTTTCCTAATTTCCTCATTTACTACAGTCTCCTCAGTAGGAAATACTTTCAGTTTTTTACTTTGATTCCTTCAAGAAGGCATTCAGATGTGTCACACATTTGCCATAAATTCAGAATGTTAGCACTCTAGTTGCTCATTAGATCACTGTAGTAAAATTGCTGGTCGCCAGGAAAATCTGCTGCTGGTATTGAAAGTGCATGTTTCAGTCTGCATGTCAGAATTTTTTTATGAAATAGAAGAGGATTTGAGAGGTCACTCAAAATGTGCCCTAATTTTTCTTTCTGCAGCACTAATCATACTTTCTATGGCAAAATGAACCCCCTCATTGTGTTCCTTTTTAAATTAAATGTTTTAAGAGATACCACTTTATTCCAATCAAGATGGCTTCAGGTGTGCAATACATTTGTCATAAGTAAGACAGTAAGCGCTCTAGTTGTTCTTAAAATGACATTCATAAAACTTGACTACCTTTGCGAGGGCCGAAAATAGAGCCCGATAGATACCTGTTTCGAGTTTTTCAGAAAATAACTGCCGGTGCTCACATCCGGCCCACTTAAAGCCCTGCATCCATTCATCCTAAGCACTGCGCCATCCAACCATCTTGCAATTCATTCAGACATTCCTACCTACATACATACATACATCTGTCCCTGCAGTTATTCTAAGTATCTATCAGCCCACTCGCCTATGGTAAGCACTGTGCCATCCATCCAGTTATACGCACATATATTCATAAATACATCTGTCCCAGAACCAATCCTACACATCTATCAGCCCACCCGTGTATCCTAAGTACTGGCCCATGCATCCATTTATCCTTCCATTCATCTATATATCCATCCATCCATCTAGCTATCCATTCATCCATCTGGCCATCCATCCAGTCGCCCTTTATTCAACTAACTTTCCTTATTTTCGTGCAGTCTCCGCCGCGATCTTAAATACTGCGTATTATACTCATCCACCCAGCCTATTAAGGGGCAGAAAAGGCTGGCGATAATCATTGAGAGGCAGATGAAGTTTCTGATAAAGAACAAGAAAGCTTTGAGTTGCTCTTTGTGGACCAGAGGTCACCACCCTTCTCTGGTGGTGTTTTAAACAAAGGTTGATGTATGGAAAGAAATGTAAAGCAGCTTTCAGTGTAAAACGTTGTTTAAGAAAGATAAAGGGGCATATTATCAAGACCGGCGTTAAAATTATTACCGCTTCAGCGGCAGGAAACTGCAGCTAAAGCGGCGATAATGGGCTTGATAATATCCCCGTGTCAATTCCCATAGCCGGCCAGGTTGTGGTGTGAAGCGGGGCTTCTATGGGAATTCACAAGGGCATATTATCAAGCTCATTATCGCCGCTTTAGCAGCAGTTTCCTGCTGCTAAAGCGGCGATAATTTTAACGCCGTTCTTGATAATATGCCCCTAAGTGAGCCAGTCAAAGCGTGTATTTTCGTAGCACTACAACAACACCCTGTGAAAGGTGAGAGCAGGGTTGTGTTGGAGTTGGCTGCGTGTGGCCGTCTCCAAAGGCGCAACCAGAGCGAAATGTTGGGGTAGGCTAGTTCTTTCAGCAGTAGGCAGAGTGGGGATGTAGGGGCTCTAAAAAGGAGTGGAAAAAAACAGAGCATCATTTACAAGCAAATGGTCTTTTGAAGACCTGTGAAGTACTCGGATGCGGCTCTGTGTGTGCTATTGGGAAGCTGTCTCAGAGAGTCCGGGACAATGGGCGTTGTGCGCCTGGTGGTCTCTCTGCTAATCCCGCCAAGATGATGTTGCTCCTGTGCTGCAAAAAGAGAAGGGAAATCGTGAGAGAAAATGGCTCTCTTTAAAGGATTTCTTTTCTCCTACAACGCGACTCACCTGGCATGATGTCTCCACTTTTTAGTAGTGAGCAATGTGCATGGTCTCACTGTCTCACTACAGTCCAATAAAAAAAAAGCACAGCAGACTACCTTTGCGAGGCCCGAAAATAGAACCCCATAGAGATCCGTATCGAGGCCCCCAAAAATAAACGCCGGTGCTCAGACTCCCTCCCCTCCAATTAAAGCTTTGGGTGCAGTGTTGTTTGCGAAGTTGTAGATAAAATTGTTAGGCTAATAATGGCAATTTTTCTGTGTGCCGTTTGGTTGATAATATCATCCTAAGTATATAGATTACAATTTTTTAAAATATTATCTATAAAGTTGTCTGCGGTGGGTTGCAGAGGGAGTGTGTGGGGTGGTGGGGTACGGTGGAGAGGTGAAAAGTACGAGGTAGTGCAGTTACATGTAAATTGTAAAGGTGTATGTAAATAATTGAATAAATACTTGCTGTATGTTCTATGGCACTACCTGTCATCCTACTGCTCCCCTGCCGTGCTCCATCACATTGCAGCCCTGCCTCTGGAAGCCGTCAGTAGAATTTATGTAATTGTATGTTATTATTCTAATATATTGAACTGATGTCAAAAATAATTGAATCTATTTTTTATTTTCCAGAAAATTATTTTGTTTGGATAAAAATTTGAAAATGCCTAGAAGAGCTGAGAAAAAAGGGCAAGAAAAGAACCATTTATATTTGCAGAAAAGATTTTCAATTACAAAAAAATGAGAGCACTACAAAAACAGTTTCTTCAAGGTAAAAACACTAGACAATTTCTGAAAAAAATATTACGAACATTTAATGAAAATAACATCACACAAAGGAAAAAGAAGAATTTTTCAAGTAAGGAGAAGGAGACTTCAATTTCAAATACAAGGAAAAGAAAACATGATAAAGAAACAGTATCTGTTACCCGGAGACAAAAACAATTTCAAGAAATTCGTCAGAGACTTTTTCGAACTAGAGTGATTCAGAATTTAATGAGAACATGCTGCAAATATAAAAAGAAAGTGCTGTAATTCAAACAGAAGCAGCGTATCGAAAGTATAGAAGATACTGCTTTTACTTTAAAACCGAAGTTATTCATTGTGATTTTGAAGAGGATCAAAGTATTAGATAAAGTAATCACAGTGTTGAAAGAGAAAAGTAGAAGAAAAAGACTGTGAACAGAACCAACTTTTGCAAAATCTTTAGTGGACATTAGAAAAATACTTCTAGTAGTGAGCCTTTTTTTTTAATGAGGAAAGTTACTTCCAGAAAAATAGTTTACCATTTGCAGTTGAAACTGGAGGTCATTGCTATGAAGTTCAGGATGGGTGTCCCCTTCCAAAAGAGGAATTGGTTGGTAAAAGTGCAGACGAGTTAATAGTTGAAGAAGTGCAAGGGAAACGTACACAAGCTCCTGTGTATAAGTGCGGTTGTAGCAGTATTTGTAGTATTCAACGGGAATCTATTGATATAATGCGAAATTTTCTACGAGAATATACACAGAAAAGTATTAAACAGAAGATTAAGTTGCTGCAAGAACTCTAGATCCATGTAATGTAAGAAAATATACTGAGAAACATGGGCATTCTCTGGCTGGTCTTTCAAGAAAAGTGTGTAAAAGTGTTTTTCATCACTTGAGGATGTTAGCAGTACACCATTCAGAAATGTGGAAGTTTGTAAGGAAACTGTACTTTGTAAAAAGTCCTGCATTATGTTGAAGGGAACTGAATACAGCTCTTTTATATGGTTCTTTATTAGATGTTCAAAAAAAGTGTGATGATATTGAAATGCGATATTTTGGTTCAAAAGAGCAGTCAATAGAAAATGAAAGTTTGACAATTACAGATGTTGAAGGAGATGGGAAAGTGATTAGCACTGATCAGTTTGAAGAAGAAATTGGAAGGTTTAATGTAGTGTGCTATGAAATACCAAACTATGTTTGTGTTTGTTGTCGACGTACTCATTATAAAAGTCAAACTAGGAATGTTGATTTGTATTTGAAAAGTGAAAAGGAGAACAATAGTAAGTGGGAAGAATTAGCAACTTACTTGTTGGTGGAAGGTCGATTTGAGTTAGGTAGTGATTAACGTATATGTAAATATTGTTACAACAAATTAGAAGAGAACAAAATTCCTGCTAGAGCAGTACATAATAACTTAGAATTAGTAGCTATTCCGGAGGAACTGGCAGAATTGAATACATATGAGTCGGTTCTAATTCAATCTGTTCATCCTTTTCAAGCTATAATTCGGATGGAGCCTAAAACAGGTAAACTGCCACCAACAGACTTGCAAAGAGGGCTGAAAGGAAGAGTGGTGTACTTACCTTTGGATTTTAAGAAACATATTGAAACTATTGCTGGAGAGAACTAGGAAAATGAGGCAGTAGTCATTCTAGTAAATGGTGTACCAACAAAGAGTCGGGAAATATGGCAAGAATTTGTGGATGTTAATTAAGTTGAAAAGGCTACCTTATATCTTATAGATAACAATATTTATTACAAAACTGTAAATGTGGATGAACAGGTAATATGTTTAGAAGATGAATGTGAAATTTCAAGTGGTCAAATAGAGAAAGTGGACAAGTCAAGGACTGAAGAGATTTATGAACATTACACAATATTTCCTTTGCATTCAAAAGAAGTAATAGGAAGCAGCATTGAGTTATTTCAAATGAAAAAAGCACAGTGAACTCCAATGAGTGTATGGGAGAAGAGCTTGGAAGCTCGTTGTTTTCCACAGCTTTTTCCTACTGGAGAAGGTGAAGGTTTGTCACACGTAGCTGTGCAGAGTATGCATGGGAAGATTTGCTTGAGTTTCTAAGAGAAGTGAATTCCAATATTAAAAATGTTGAAATAAAGGCTCCTGGTGAACTGTGTTCATTGGATCCTGTAACTGTGGGCAGATATTTTAATCATAGGTTTCCAAGCTATGATGTCTTTTATCTGCAATAAAAAGAATCCACCTCTTGGAGAAGTTGCCCATTTCCTTTGGAGAAAGGAGTACCAAGCACGAGGTGCACCTCATATACATATGCTACTATGGGTCAAGGATGTACCTAAATTTGGAACTGATTCTGATGAAACAGTATTGTCTTTCATTGAACAGTATGTAACATGTGAGATTCCGAGAGAAGAAAGGAGATAGAAGCTTGAGACAGCAAGTTTTACGTTTCCAAAGTCACTGTTGTGGAAAGTACTGCAGAAGAAAATATAAGTCTAAAGGAAAATTTTACACCAAATGTCGGTTTGGTTTTCCACTTCCAGTCATTTGTAAAGGAAGAGTAAATAATTTTTTTTCTTCTATAAGGCACACTATAACTCAGAAATCTCCAAAGAATACCTACAACTTAAAAAGAACAGAAGTGTCAAAGTATATCAATGACTACAATCCAGTCATTTTAAAAATGTGGAATGCGAACATGGACATCCGGTATGTTGCAGATAACTCAATTGCTGTTGCCCGTTATGTTACATCGTACATAACAAAATCAGAAAAAACAGAGATGAAACAAATGTGGGAAGAAATTGCCCAAGAGAAAAGCACTAGCAAAAAATTGTACAGCTTTACTTTGAAAAAACTTTCCCACCGAGAAATTGGATCCTATGAATGTTCAGACTGCTTGTGCTCTTCAAGTTTATATTCAAAGTCTCGAGGAATCATTTGGGTAAGTTTAGGTCTTGCCTGCATACGGAATAGAGTGTTGAAATCATTAGAAGAAATGTAATACTTAGCAGCAAATGAACCAGACAGTAAAGACATTCTTAAAACTAATATGTTGGACACATACTATCCGAAAAGGAGTCTATATCTGGAACAGCTATGTCTGTATGAAGTACTTCAACATTACAGCTTCAAAAGAAATGTTAAAAAGAATTTAAAAGAAGGAAAATATGCAGTAGTTGGAAGTCATGGTTGTTTAGTAAAACATGCAAAGGGTAACCTTATAAACCACAAGACACTCAGTTGTGAAACTCCAGATAAACGAGAATTTTACTATTTAGCACTTCTCCAACTCTTTAATCCATGGCATAGCGAAAGTGAATTACTTGGAGACTTTGACTGCTATGCAGATTATTTTAATGCATGTAAAGATAGCACTGCATGTACAATTGTCCCTACATATTTAAAAATGTTGAATGATCAAGTTGAACAGGAAAAGACTATTACAGTTGAAATAGCTAATGAAAGTTCTCAAGATAGTCAAAGTAGTGGTCAATGTAGTCAAGATCCTCTTGGACAACCAATACTGGAAAATGAAGCAGCGATTGCTATGCATGAAGTCGAAATTGCAATGCAACAAGCACACAAGGAGAATATTACATTGGAAAAGTTAGAAGAACAACTAAATGTTGAACAGAAAGAAATATATGTACAAGTGAGAGAACAGATAGAACATGGTTTGTTGCATGAAAAAAAAGAATGTGTGTGTTCATCATTTAAACCTCTTCTGATGTACATCAGTGGTAACAGGTAAAGGTTTTTTAATTAAAGTTTTGACCAGTTATCTTAAAAAAACTACTGGTTCACATTTATGTTCTGTGGTAACAGCTCCAAATGGATTAGCTGCACACAATGTTAAAGGAGTTACTTTGCATAGGTTACTGATGTTACCAGTTGAGCATGATAGTAAATTACAATATCAGAAGTTGTCTGGAGAAGCTTCTCATGAAGTGTCAAGAGTGCTGAAGAAAATGTAACTATTAATTATTGATGAGGTCAGCATGGTCTCAAACGTAATGCTTGCTTTTGTACACTTAAGATTGCAACAGGTATTAAAAACAGATTATGACGTTCTCTTTGGAGGAAAACATTTAATTGTATTTGGAGATCTGCTACAACTAACACCTGTGAAAGGAGAACCAGTGTTTAAAACTCTTCTACATGAAGACACAAAGAAATCTCTGGGAAGTATTGGAAATGTGAATCTGTGGTTACATTTTAAATATAAAGAACTCACTCAGAATATGTGACAAGCAAGATATGAAGATTATGGAAATATTCTAAAAGATGTAAGAATTGGTGTTCTAACCAAACTTGGTAAAGAAGCTTTTCAAAATCGTCTACTAAAGATCTTGTTTACAAATGAAAACACACCAGCAGAAGTAATTTACAAGAAAATGAAAGAAAAAAAGTCTGTAGTTTGCTTAATGCCTACAGTGGAAGAGTGTTATACATTTAATAGAGAGTTTATGAAATTGGAAAATGAAGAAATAGTTCACATTGAAGCTATTGATAAAATCGAGCATCAAGGAATAACAATTCTTCTTTCAGAAAAACTACAGACTAAATTGGATTCTTTGGAAAAGTCTATATCAAAAACTGCTGGCTTACAATTTTTTTTAGATGTATGTTTAAACTGTCGGGTAATTTTGAGGCGTAATCTGAATGTAGAAGAAGGTTTAGTAAATGGAGCAATGGGGAAAGTTGTTGATTTTGTGAAATATCAAAATAGAAATGGAATTGAATTCTTGAAAGTAAAATTTGATCAGATTACAGAGGTAAGACAGATTGCGCGTTGTGCTGTATGTTTTTTGCTTGTAAAGAAACAGTTTCCCTTCTGTTTAGCATATGCAATAACTATTCATAAATCTCAAGGTTTAAGTGTAGATAATGCTTTGATAAATGTAGGAAGAACTGTGTTTAAAGAGGGAATGGTATATGTTGCATTATCTCGAGTTAGAAAGTTGTCTAGTTTGTATTTAATTGATTTTGATGAGAACAAGGTTAGTGCTGATGTTAATTGTGTGAGAGAATATAATCGTCTGAGAAGGCCTTATGCTCCAAGTTTAGGTGAATATCCTATTTATGAGAAATGTGTTGTGTGTTCAAAACGCAAACATGGTGAAGAATCAACTATGGTTGGAAAGCAGAAACAAAATCAAGAGAAAAGAAAAGATGTAAAGAAGCAGAAAATACAAACAAGTGATGATGTTGTCGGATTCCAATTAGAAAATGCTTCTGGTGTCAACTGCTATGGTAATGTTATTCTAAACGTTATATTTTATCTTGAAGATGTTTATGGTGAAATTATGGAAAGCCAGGAAAAAAGATTATGTTCGGCACTTTATACTTTATTTCAAGAATTGAGAACTGATAGTAGTAAGATCCATTCTGCTTCTGGTATTCGCCAACTGTTGGATACATGTACTGGATCTTTAACGTTAAGTGCTAATATACAACAAGATGCACAAGAATTTCTGATGGTTATGCTTGGAGTACTAGAAGATGAAGGAAGTCAGATGGAGAGTTTATTTGGACTCGGTTACAAATAGAAACATAAATGTGAACAGTGTTCGTTAACTTCAATCACTATAGTTGACAGAGAATGATTTCTATATTTGACCATACCTGACTGCAAATCTGTACCATTTTCCAAATTACTAAAAGAAGCAGATCACAAGATGATCTGTTCTCGTTGTAAATCATCAACAATGCTATCTACATTATGCCTACAAAGATATGGAAAATATTTGATTATAATGCTACAACGCTGTAGACCAAATGGAAGAAAAGTGGAAACCAAAATAAAAAGAATTGTTGCTAGTCAAGTATCTATTTCTGGAAGAACTTTTGCAACAGTTGCTATTGTTTTCCATGCTGGAAGTACTACCCAAGTGGACATTATACAGTTTATTTAAAGTGTAATAATGGTTGGAGTCACTGCAATGATACAAACTTGGAAATGAAACCGAGATTGCCTTATGAATTACCCAACATACTTGATATTTCTGAAACAAAGATTTTAGATACACCATTCAGCTTTGTGGGAAGGTGTAAAGATACTTTAAGGAATTCATACTGGATGCTTTCAAAGCAAAATTTTTGATACATTATTTGGTGTATTGGGAAAATGTTCACAGAATCTACGAAGTAAAGGTAAGATTTGAAGATTGGAAATAGTATTGCATGTGTTATTTGTGTTGATTTTGTATTATATTTGTGACAACTAGGTATTTGTTTTTTTAACAATCTAGTTGATTGGTTTTTTTCCCCTGCTGTTTATGATGAAACTACTATGACATCACTGTGAATAGTGAAGTTAAGTAGTAGCTGAGGACAGCAAAAAAAGGGAGAAAAATTGTTTTCTGAATGTTAAATTATTTTGTATTATTTAAAAACTCACTGTAATTTATGAAATATATTACATTACATAGTAGTTTTGCAGTTTGTTTTATGTAGTTGAAATGTTAGAAAAAACAGTAGTAATGACAAATAGCAAAATAGTAGTTTGATATTTAAAAAACCTTTGAAATTCACTGAAAAAACCATAGGTTTTACAGACGTTATAGTTAGAAATTTGCATTTATAAAACCTTTGAAATTCACTGAAAAAACCATAGGTTTCAGAGACGTTATAGTTAGTTGGACATTTGACTCATATAAAACCAGTGAAATTCGCCTGTTATAGTTAGTTGAGCTAACTATAACTCACGCGCTCGCAATGCACTGCTGATGACGTCACATATAAGGGGGGTCGGGAGGGTTTGAAAAAAGAGTGAGAAATGGTGCATTTTGAAGAAAATCTGAGAAAGCAATCAGTTAATAAAGGAAATGTGAAAGTGTAGTTATGACATTAATAAAGAGCCTCTGGGTGGTATTACTTGAACTGCAGTCACAGTGGCAAGCTGGGGTGTTTTCGGCATCCATTTGGTGTTGTAGACGTCCATTCCAAGGGCCCCAGGTTCTTGTAGGTACCTGTAAATTGAGGAAGGTACAGCTGTGGTACAGAGGTAAATGCTAAGCTAGAATATCTGAAGGCTAGTAGACCTGGAAAAAAGTCAATCACATGTCAGGCTGGTGTCTCTGAAACGCCAGCATGGCTGTGGCAGTGTCAGTCACTTGTCAAGTTGATCAACTGAAAGGCCGGGTGGGGGCGACAGTGTGTGTCAGTCCCATGTCTGACTGGTGCCTCCAACAGACCAGCTGGACTGGGCTGGTGTCAGTCGCTTAGTGGCCTGTCAGGCTGGTGCCTTTGCAATTCTTGTTAGCAGAGCACATGCTAACATCTGTATACCTCTGAACAGTCACTGGCATAGAACATAGTAGTGTGACCAAGGAGTTGCAGCATCTCCAAGCACTAGAGGTGTGTTAATAAAAATTTCTTAGAACCAATCCATTCCCACAAAGCAGAAGAAAGGGACTGAGATTAACCTACTCCAAGCAGATTCTGAATTGTTCCTAATCCAATCTGAAAGTTTATTTCTATTCCACCAACTGTTGGAATATCATGGATAATATGGAATGGAATGTTGTTATTAACATTTATACCTTGTCGATGAAACGTATTGGACCCAATAGCACGTTATTTGGCCAAATGTACTAACAAAGTCAAATCATACCTCAGTGCAACTTCACCTATTGTCAAAAAAGAATGCTAGTCTATTTGATAGCAACATCACAACAGGAAACAAATGGAACCACACTCAAAACTTAGCTGTTTTGATTTCACTGCACTAATTTAATCCCTTGTGCTCTGCCTTAGCTTAACCCCATTCTTTATTACAACATCAGAAAAAAACGGACTACCTAAACAGCACATGCAGACGGCCCTGAGAGCAATGATGTTTATCATTATTGTTGAAGGAGAGGGAGTAGTGAGTGGCATGTTGAATGTCCCCTCCCCAAATACTACACTCTGAACATCGACATATAAACTATATGTCACATATTGGAGTAGTTAACACCCGGAGTACAACTGAAACACAATTGTCAATTAGTATGACAGATCCTCTACAGCACGAAGAGAAGAATGGCAGTCCATAAAGGATATGAGTCGCTCACATGAGCATTATTTCATTTTAAACAAGGTTGCCTTTTTATATATTCAGCTAAGCCCGCTTTTGACTTGCTACGACAATTCGCAGGCAAAACTTAATTGCACGAAAAGCAATTGGATAATATTATCCTTTGACAGAACATGGTTGTGTAAGAATGCAACAAAATGCTGCTATATTTTTAATAAAATTCACAAATGTCTAAAATATGTGAAAATTGGGTAGCTTGTTTTTGCCCTTAAGAGGGCAAAGCTAGCCTTAAAACCCAGGGATGATGGCCACTTTGCAAGGCGCCCCCAGCCCAAAGTCACCTTCCAAGCAAAAGCTATATTGTAGTGATCTGTAGTCAGAGCCCTGCGTGCAAAACAAACTTTTAGTCTGTTTGGTGGAAAGGACTAGTGATCCGCTAAAACAGTGATCTGTAGGTAGATATGAGAGTAGTAGTTTTTCATCCAAGCCCAGAGGAAGGCTCACAATGCAATCACAGTGAGCAGGCTGGAATGAGTGAGGGATAGGCTATAGATTATCTATCACTTGGCACCCCCACCCGCAATGTAGTTGTGTATCTTTAAATATGTAGTGCTGTGTTAGTTACTTGCTGCCATGGCAAAACTATTTCACACCAGCAAGTCATGAATGGTTACCTGATAAGAAAAATGAAACTGAAAAAACACAAATGACGTGTGAAGAAGTTGGTCCGTGATGCCTGAGAAAAATCAACACAGCTAGGATGGTTATTTCTGTGTGTGAGTCGAGGTAACAAAGTCTTAGGGTTTGATCAAAGAAAGATTTTGCAAAGGTTCCTGCAGCGATTACATTGCATGGCTTACTTGTTTTTTATGTCAGAGCTGGCTAGAATACCTGCAAGCCAATCACCCTCAGAGGACTAACACACTGCCCGGCTTATACAGACACATAGAGGCAGAAATTAAAGCGGGCCGGAGCCCTGCCACCCTATTCAAGAAACTACCTCTGCGTGACAGTTATTGGATGACAGCGGAGGATAATACTGTGGATTTTTCCTCGCTGAATAAACTCCTGTTTTCCTTTATCTGGATCTTGTACATTACTATAAAGTCACCTCACCCCACACACGTTTATAACAGGCAGAGGCAATAATAATTTAAAAGCGCATGGAGAGGGGGGGCCTTAAAGCTGATCTTTGAGGGTCAGACGCATGGCGGCTGTGAAGCATGTTTGACGCTGCCTCTGGTTCATCCTAAATGAAGTGCCTCAAATACTGGGATCAGCATGTTTTCCAGGGCTTTCATGGGGTCCAACAGTAAGATGTTAGCAGATGGCCAGGCTGCTCTCCAACAAAGGGTAGAGCCCGGTCAGCACTCTGCCTGTAAATAGATGTAACAGCCTAGTCCATACTCCTTCCAGCCTGCCAGCATGGTAAGCCCAACTGAACAGTTATAGTGCCTACCTACTACCCAGGCGTGCAAGGCCCATAGACTCCAGACACTGCCCAGCCAAGCCCACAGCATGTCGGGATGCAGCAGCCCAGGCTGAGACACACGACGAGGTGACAACTCACTCCTCATTCTCGTCCTTCACTTTCACGCTAATCCTGTACTCACAGTGATCACAGTGCTCTCACACTGATCACAATGCACTCACACCATTCACCTGCTCACCCTGCACTCACAGTGATCACTCTGTACGCACAATGCACTGTTCACCCTGTACCTCACCATGCAGCCACACGAGCACACTACTCACCCTGCCCTCATGTGACACTTCACTCACCTGTCCTCCTGATTGCTCAATCTGCAATCTCACTCAAACAAGCCCATCATTAACCATGCATTCATTCGTTCTACTCTGCACTTACATTCGCACCCAAATTCACATGGTCACCTCACTCACACTGCAGTCACTCCTTACCCTACTCACACTGTCGCATCTCTCACCGTACACTCATATGGGCACTCCTGCCACCCACACAGCGCAGAGGGTTAATGTGCCTGCTACAAAGAACATGTACCATGCAGATCACAGAACTGAGTGAGTAAACTATGAGTAGCGCTATGAAAAATGAATTGTTTGTCCGAAAGGCAGAGATATGAGGTGCATTGTTGGTGAGTGGTAGTGAGGGAATTCATGAAGAAGGAGGAAATGGCGGAGGGGGTGACAAAAAAGACTTTTGCACCCTGTGCAATCACTGCTAGGGCCAGCCCTGGCTGGGAGTGTTAGCCCCCCCAAAGGTTCTGGTCTAGTTGCTCCCCTGCTACTACCATAATATGTAATATGCTAAAAAAACAAAAAGCGCGAAGGAATCGTTAATCCTTGCTTGATATATATTTTGCAATTTAAATAAGTCCAATTTCCTTCACATGTTTTAGTTTTGAAAACAAAGCCAATTTTGTTCAGTTCTGCCCACTGACTGTCCTCTCCACAATGGCCATTGTCCACATCCTAACCAAAAATCAATTGTTAGAACATAATACCAGAATAAACGTTTCTGTAAATGAGCTGCGCAAACTGATACATGGAGTTTCCAGCCTCTTTCTTGCAGTGTCAAGAGATTACTTTAAAAGTATGATGACAGTAGATATATAAAGCAATCAAAGTCCTGTGTTATTGGAGCCCCTCTGTGCCTCGTCATTCTCGAATCATGTAAGGGCACGAATAGCAGTGGTGGCATTACGATTTGCCTTCTCTAGTGAAGACCAAGCAAACATGCATGTGAAGAGAATACCTGAATCTACTATTCAACAACCACAAAGACTTTGGACAGGTTTAGTGTAGTTGTCGTCTACCATCTTCCAAAAATCAAGACTAGAGTTTTTGTTATGTTGATTGAAAATGTGCTTTCTATGCCATACAACGTAAGTCGAGCTGATTGGTGCTCTAAGCTAACAAACAAAAAGCATATGATTGAGTCCTACAAGCTCAGATGCTTATAACACGCACATTCTCATGTCCCCTCCCGCACTTCCCTGGGATACCAACTGCCAGGCGTATATGGAGTGCAAGTGCTACAGATCACGTGATAGGCAGCCTCGTGTGCGCCCTCTGACCTTTCCCAGCTCTTCGCTAGATGGGGTGGGGCCATGGAGGCTTGTTCCCACCCCATGCTGAGACAAGTTAGGATAAGGGTGGGGGGCTGGGCAGCAATACATAGGGCACCCGCGCTGATTGACAAGCAGCATTGAAAACCAAGGGCTTATGCTTAAAGCGCCCAGGTTGCTTGCAATCAGCAAGGCTGCTGTGCGTCACCAGAGGGAGGTGCCTTACAGTGTTGTAAGTCACCGGGGGCCAGGACTGAAATCAGGTCAGCTCTTAATATCCTGCGACGCCTGGCACTAATGAAAGTGCCTGGTTTTGCCTGACCCTCTCGCAGAGCGAGGGTCAAAGCTCACAGGTGTAATTGCTATTTCTTATTTTTTGAACAAATGTTTAAGGCATGATAATCATGCATTAAACATTCATTCAAAAAATAAGAAACAGCAATAGTGGCAGAAATTAAAGCGGGGCGAGCCCTGCCGCCCTAATCAAGAAACCGCCCCTGCAGCAGTGCATTGCGGGGGCGCAGGTTATAGTTAGCTCAACTAACTATAATGGCCGAATTTCTCTGGTTTTGTACGAGTGAAATTTCCACCTACCTATAACGTTCCTGAAACCTGTGGTTTGTTCAGTGAATTTCTATGGTTTTTTAAATGCTAATTTCTAACTATAATGTCCCTGAAACCTATGGTATTCAGTGAATTTCAAAGGTTTTTTTAATTTATAATTTAAAACTATAACGTCCCTGAAACCTACAGTTTTCTCAGAGAATTTCAAAGGTTTTTTAAATGCTAATTTATAACTATTCCTATAGAGATATGACATGTGCAGAAAGAGGAAGAAACACGCAGAAAGAAGAAAGAGAAATTGAGAAAGAGTCAACAGAAGTCCAGAAAGAGGCCTTGTTGCAAAGTCATCCTGTGCCCACAACATTTTTCTGACTGGTACTGGTGGTAACTGACTCTGACTAACCAGGCCGGAGCAAGAACTATCCTGAAAGACATTTAGAATACAGTGAAAACACCTACGTACACTAGGGTACACTATGGGTTGCGGTACCCCTGTGATTGGCATGACCTCCCCTGTAAGGCCCTAGTACATAATAGGGCAGGGGGATTAAAACTACCTCTAAGTCAGAGGTGCAGAAAGAGGCAAGAGAAGTGTAGAAAGAAGCAACAGAGGTGCTGAAAGTGGCAAGAGAGGTGCAAAAACAGGCAAGAAAGGTACAGAAAGAGGGTACAGGGGTGCAGAAAGAGACAAGAGGGATACAGAAATTTGCAACAGAGGTACAGAAAGAATCAAGAGCAGTACAGAAAGAAGCAAGAGAAGTGCAGAAAGAAGCAAAAGAGGTGGAGAAATAGGGAAGAGGGTACAGACATTTGCAAAAGAGGTGCAGAAACAAGCAAGAGAAGTGCAGAAAGAGGCAAGTGAGGTACAGAAAGAAGCAGGAGCAGTGCAGAATGAACCAACAGAGGTACGAAAAAGGTAAGAGGGGTGTAGAAAAAGGTAGGAGGGGTGCAGAAAGAGGCAAGAGAGGTACAGAAAGAGGCCGAAGGGATACAGAAAGAAGGAAGAAAAGTGCAGAAAGAGGCAAGAGATATGCAGAAAGAGACAAGTGATGTGCTGAAAGAAGCAAGAGCAGTGCAGAAAGAACCAACAGAGGTGCAAAAAGTGGCAAGAGAATTGCAGAAAACGGTAGGAGGGGTGCAGAAAGAGGCAAGAGAGGTCCAGAAAGAGGCAGGAGGGGTGCAGAAAGAAGGAAGAGAAGTGCAGGTTGAGGCAGGTGAGGTGCAGAAAAAAGCAAGAGCAGTGCAAAAAGAACCAACAGAGGTGCTGAAAGAGGTGTGAATGGTGCATAAAGAGCTAGAGAAGTACAGAAAGAGGCAAGAGAGGTACAGAAAGAGGCAAGAGAGGTGTAGAAACAAGCATGAAAGGTGCAGAAACGGGGAACAGGGGTACAGAAAGAGGCAAGAGAGGTGGTGAGAGAGGGGTGAAGAAAGAGGCAAGAGATCTGCAGAAAAAGCAACAGAGGTGCTGAAAGAGGCAAGAGATGTGCAGAAAGAAGCAAGAGAAGTGCAGAAAGAACCAAGAGAAGTGCAGAACGAAGCAACAGAGGTGCAGAAGGAGGCGGAAGGCTGTAGAAAGAGGCAAGAGAAGTGCAGAAAGAAGCAACAGAGGTACAGAAAGAGGCAAGAGTGGTGCTGAAAGAGGGAAGAGAGGTATAGAAAGAGGCAAGAGAGTTGGACAAATAGGGAAGAGGGGTGCAGAAAGAGGCAGGAGGTGTGCAGAAAGAAGCAACAGAGGGGCCAAAAGAGGCAAGAGAGGTGCTGAAAGAAGCAAGTGAAGTGCAGAAGGAGGCAAGAGATTTGCTGAAAGAAGCAACAGAGGTTTAGAAAGAAGCAAGAGAAGTGCAGAAATAGGCAAGTGGGGTGCAGAAAGAAACAAGAGCAGGGCAGAAAGAACCAACAGAGGTGCTGAAAGAGGCAACAGAGGTGCAGAAGCAGGCACGAGGGGTGCAAAAAGAAAGATGAGGAATGCAGAAAGAAGCAAGAGAAGTGCAGAAAGAACGAACAGAGGTGCAAAAAAGAGGCAAGAGGGGTACAGAAAAAGGTAGGAGGGGTATAGAAAGAGGCAAGAGAGGTACAGAAAGAGGCTGGAGGGTACAGAAAGAAGGAAGAAAGGTGCAGAAAGAGGCAAGAGAATTGCTGAAAGAAGCAACAGAGGTTTAGAAAGAAGCAAGAGAAGTGCAGAAAGAGACAAGTGAGGTGCTGAAAGAAGCAAGAGCAGTGCAGAAAGAACCAACAGCGGTACAACAAGATGCAAGAGGAGTGCAGCAAGAGGTAGGAGAGTTGCACTAAGAGGCAAGAGAGGTACAGAAAGAGGTAGGAAGGGTGCACAAAGAAGGAAGAGAAGTGCAGGAAATGGCAAGAGAATTGCAGAAAGAGGCAAGTAAGGTGCAGAAAGAAGCAAGAGCAGTGCAGAAAGAACCAACAGAGATGCAAAAAGAGATATGAGGTGTGCAGAAAAAGGTAGGAGTGGTGCACAAAGAGGCAAGAGAGGTACAGAAAGAAGCAGGAGGGGTACAGAAAGATGGAAGAGAAGTGCAGAAAGAAGTAACAGAGATGCTGAAAGATGGAATGAAAGATGCAGAATGAGGCAAGAGAGATGCACAAAGAGGGAAGAGAGGAGCAGAAAGAGGCAAGAGAAGTGCAGAAAGAGTCAAGAGAATTACTGAAATAAGCAACAAAGGTGTAGAAAGAAGCAAGAGAAGTGCAGAAAGAGGCAAGTGAGATGCAGAAACAGGCAAGAAAGGTACAGAAAGAGGGAAGATGAATGCAGAAAGAGGCAACAGGGGGCAGAAAAAAGCAAGACAGGTGTAGAAAGAAGCATGGGAAGTGAAGAATGAAGCAACAGAGGTGCAGAAAGAGGCAAGAGAAGTGCAGAAAGAAGCTACAGAGGTACAGAAAGAGGCAAGAGTGGTACAGAAAGAGGGAAGAGAGGTGTCAAAAGAGGTAAGAGAGTTGCACAAAGAGGGAAAAGGGGTACAGAAAGAGGCAGGAGGGTTGCAGAAAGAAGCAACGGAGGTGTAGAAAGAGGCAAGAGAGGTGTTGAAAGAAGCAAGTGAAGTACAGAAAGAGGCAATAGAGGTGCAGAAAGACGCAAGAGCGGTGCGGAAACAAGCAAGAGAAGTGCAGAAAGAGTCAAGAAAATTGCTGAAAGAAGCAAAAGAGGTTTAGAAAGAAGCAAGAGAAGTGCAAAAAGCAGCAAGAGGTGTGCAGAAAAAGGTAGAAGGGGTGAACAAAGAGGCAAGAGAGGTACAGAAAGAAGCAGGAGGAGTGCAGAAAGAAAGAAGAGAAGCGCAGAAAGAAGTAACAGAGGTGCTGAAAGAAGAATGAAAGGTGCAGAAAGAGGTAAGAGAGTTGCATTAAGATGGAGAAGGAGTGCAGAAAGAGGCAACAGGGATGCAGAAAGAAGCAAGTGAGGTGCAGAAAGAGGCAAGAGAGGTGCAGAAACAGCCAAGAGAAGTGCAGAAAGAGTCAAGAGAATTGCTGAAAGAAGCAACAGAGGTGTAGAAAGAAGCAAGAGATGTGCAGAAAGAAGCAAGTGAGATGCAGAAACAGGCAAGAAAGGTACAGAAAGAGGGAAGACGAATGCAGAAAGAGGCAACAGGGGGCAGAAAAAAGCAAGACAGGTGTAGAAAAAAGCCTGAGAAGTGCAGAATGAAGCAACAGGGGTTCAGAAAGAGGCAAGAGAAGTGCAGAAAGAAGCAACAGAGGTGCAGAAGGAGGCAAGAGAACTCCAGAAAGAGGCAAGAGAGTTGTGGAAACAGGCAAAAGAGATACAGAAAGATGGAACAGAGGTGCAGGCAGCGGCAAGTGAGGTGCAGAACAGGTAAAAGGGGTGCAGAAAGAGGAAGCAGGTAGGGAGACTGAGACAAGAGAGGTGTAGAAGGAGGGAAGAGCGTATAGGAAAAGGCAAGAGGGATATAGAAATTTGGAACAGAGGTGCAGGGAAAAGCCAGAGCAGTGCATAAAGAACCAACAGAGGTGCAGGAGGTGGCAAGAGGGGTACAGAAAGAGGCAAGTAAAGTGCAGAACAAAGAAAAATAGGTGCTGAAAGAACCAACAGAGGTGGAAAAAGAAGCAAGAGGGGTGCAGAAAGGGGTAGGAGAGGTGCACAAACAGGAAAGAGGGGTACAGAGAGAGGCAGGAGGGGTGCAGAGAGGAAGACAACTGCCGAAAGAAGCAACAGAGGTGCTAAAAGAGGCACAAAGGGTGCAGAAAGAGACACGACAGGTGAAGAAAGAAGGAACAGTGGTACAGGAAGATGCAAGAGTGGTGCAGAAAGAGGGAAGAGAGGTGTAGAAAAAAGCAAGAGAGTTGCACAAAGAGAGAAGAGGGATGCAAAAACAGGCAAAAGGGGTACAGAAAGAAGCAAGTGAGGTGCAGAAAGAGGCAAGAGAGGTACACAAAGAAGCAAGACAGTTACAGAAAGAGGCAGATGAAGTGCAAAAGGAGGCAAGGGAACGGCAGAAAGAGGCCATAGAGGTGCAGAAAGAGGCAAGTGAGGTGCAGGAAGAAGCAAGATAAGTACAGAAGGAAGCAACAGAAGTGCAGAAAGAGTGAAGGGGTGGAGAGAGAGGCAAGAGGGGTACAGAAAGATCAAGTCAGGTGCAGAAAGAAACAAAAGAAGTGCAGAAAGAAGGAACAAAGGTGCAGAAAGACATAAGAGGAGTACACAAAAAAGGCAAGAGAGGTGCAGAAAGATGGAAGAAGGATGCAGAAAGAGGCAAGAGGGTACAGAAAGAAACAAATGAGGTGCAGAAAGAGGCAAGAGAGATGCAGAACATAGAAGAGATTTGCAGAAAGAGGTAATAGAAGTGCAGAAAAAGAAAGAACTCTGCAGAAAGACGCAACAGAAATGCAGAAAGTGTCAAGAGAGGTGCAGAGAGAGGCGCAGAAGGAAGCAAGAGTGGCTTGCACACCATTAGCACCAATTTAACACCCACATTTAGCAATAAGTAACAGGTAACCATTCTAGGTTTGCAAAGGGCCTTCCAACACGCTGTAACACTTGTCGCTGCATTTTTGGTAAACGTTTGAGCTGGAAACAAGGCTTTTTTTGTTCAAATATACAGATTAGGGAGCAGATGAGGAATTATGTGGCTAATGTGGAATATGTATATTTGTGCGAAAGTCGGTGCAGACAAACAATCGCATAATTCCAGTGGCCCTGCACATACCTCTGACTAGGTCCAGAAGTGCTCCTCCTTGATTCCTTCTCTTTTTGTCTCATTGAGCTCTTAGTTGAGCTTCTATGGAAACAAGAAAGACTAAACCTGACATTACCACGCCACAACACAGACTACTTTACCACATAATTACTATCCATAACACATAATCCCACTCTACATAATTCCTATAAAATAAATACCACATACTTTCTATCCACATAATTTCACTGCACAATTTACCACATAACTCCACTACACAAAATGTACATCCACTCCACTCCGAAAATCATTAAAAAACTTTTACATTTACACTGCCAATAGCTCTAACTCTCGCAAATGCGAAACCTATAACATTGCAAACACTTCTTTAACTAGTAGTCACGTTTGCAGAGTGGTGGAGAAAGGGTGCTGGGCGTCCGATCAGCACTCAGGAATTCCGCTGTGTAGGACTTACAGGAGGTACCAGGAGGGCTTCTTGGCCCCCATAGTCCCTCAGGAGTCATTTCGACTTCTTCCCCCTTCCCGTACTCTGCCAGGAGGTGCGTTTGCAGAATGGTGGAGAAAGGGGGACATGGCCTCCGAAGACTTCTTAGCAGTCCCACTGTATGAGACTTACTGGAGGTAACAAGAGGGGTAGTTGGCCCCCAAGGACGCCCTTGGGGCCAACTACTCCTCCTATTACCTCCAGTAAGTCCCACACAGCAGGATTGCTCAGTTGTCATAGCAGGCCATGCCCCCTTTCCCCACCACTCTGCAAACGCACTTCCTGGCGTGCACTTGGATGGGGATTGAAGTCCCCTTCGCTGCCAGGGGTCCTTAGGGGCCAACTAGCCTACCTGATAACTCCAGTATGTCCCAGATAGTGGGACTGCTGAAAGCTGGACACAGGCCACACCCCCTTTCTCCACCATTCTGCAAACGCCCCTCCTGGCGCGTTTTAAGTTTGGGGATTAAGTCCCCTTGAGTACTGAGGGTCCCTGGGGGCCAACTAGCCCACCTGTTACCTCCAGCAAGCCCCATACAGCTAGATTGCTGAGTGTGCTCAAAGGCCATGCCCCCTTTTTACACGACTCTGAAAACGCGACTCGTGGCACACTGCTGCTCGGAAGATGAAGTCCACTTGTGTCCTGAGGTCCTCAGGACACAAGAGGACCTCATCACCCCACCATCAGTGAGCCAAGAGGCGCGTTTGCAGAGTGTTGTAAAAAGGGGCATGGCCTAGGACCACCTCTCAGCAATCCAGCTCTGTGGTGCTTACTGAAGGTACCTGGTAGGCTAGTTAGCCCCCAGGGACCCTACGTATTCAAGGGGTATTAATTCCCCAACTTACAACACGCTAGGGGGTGCGTTTGCACAGTGGTGCAGGGAGGGAGCAGGGCCTCCGGCAAGATGCCAGCATTTGTTTTTCTATTTTTTTTAGAAGGGGGGCTGTGTGACACCATCCCCCAGGGCCTGACCACTTTTTTATTTTTAAAAAAAAACGGGAAGGCGGCCCGAGGCCAATTTCGGCCCTGGGGACCCCATCCCCTAGGGCATGGCCTCCTTTTAAAAAAATGTATCTATAGGGAAGGGGCCGTGTGGCACCGCTTCCCTCAGCCAATTCGGCCCCAGGGACGCCATCCCCTGGGACATGGCCTCCTTTTTTTATTTATTTCTAGGAAAGGGGGGCTACGTGGCCCCCCTTCCCTGGGCCACTTTTGGCTCCGGGGACCCCATCCCCTTAGGCATGGCCTTTTCTTTTTTTAATATTTAATGGGAAGGGGGCCGCGTGGCCCCCTTCCCTCAGCCACTATTGGCCCTGGGGACCCCATCCCCCAGGGCCGGCCTGCAGTTTTTTTTCAATCTTTTAAAATAAATTACAGGGGAGGAGGGCCGCGTGGCACACCTCTTAGGCCACTTCTGGCCCCTGGGACCCCGTCCCCCGGGGCCTGGCCTCATCGTTGCTGCGGGAGCCAGCATTGCTTTTGAGCAAGGGGAGCTGCTAACATGCAGCTCCCCTTGCTTAAAAGCAATTCTGCTTTGCTTCATTGAAGCGAGAACAGGTTTTCCTGCTCTCGCTTCAATGAAGCAAAGCAGGGCTTGCTATGTGCTCCCGCCCTGCCATAGCAAACAGCAATGTCTTGCAGGAACTGGCTCTGGTGGGTGGTGATCCCCAGGGCCCATCAGGGGCTCCATGTGTTTAAAGCCCCGGTGAGGTGGTGGTCCCCGGGGCTGGGGGGCCGTAACGGACCCCCAAACTTAAATAATTAGTGTCCCGGGGAGGCGGTGGTGCCCCGGGCAGTGTGGTGGGGCCAAGCCCCCCATGCTTTAATTTTGAATGCAGCCCTGGGGAGTTGGCGGTCCCTGGAGCTGTGGAGGGGCTGCGTAGCCCCATGTATTTAAATCAGGTAGCCCCGGGGAGGTGGTGGTCCCCTGGGCTTGGGGGGCCCAGGAGGCTCCCCAAATAATTAAGTGCCCCGGGGAGGTGGCGGTCCCTGGGACTTGGGGGGTTCTCGAGGCCCCCCACCGAATTGCAACAAAGCTCCGGGGAGGTGCCGGTCTCCAGGGTTTGGGGGGCCCACAAGGCCCCCCTTTAATTAATTGAAGCCCCAGGGTGGTGGGGGTCCCCGGGGCTGCGGGAGGGCTGCGTGCCCCCATGCATACATTTTGAAGCCCTGAGTAGGTGGCAGACCCCGGGACTGTGAGGCCCCAACGGGCCCCCACACCTTAATTTACAATTGCCCCCAGGCCCTGGCCCACCCAGGGGCTTTTGAACAAACGAAGCGCTGGAGCACACGCATGTTTTTTTTAATAATTTCGTCCGGATTCGCGAACCCAGCACAAATTCGGCCAAAATTATTTTTTTTAAATGCATTTTTTAGGCCTTGGGGGTCAGGGTGTTTCTACCCTGCCCCCTTTTCTTGTTTTTCAACCTTTTTTACTTCACAAGATGGCTGCCAACACTTCCTGGTTTGGAGTGTTGACAGCCAATCAGAAGTCAGCTCGTGCTGGAGAGGAGTCGCGACTCCTCCTTGGTGCTCGGGTATCGAAAGTTTTCTTTGTTTAATTTCTCAGGAACTACAAAACGGATTTACACCATTTAAAAAAGAAAGGTCGCTTTCTGGACCATGACCTACCTTTTTGCCAAATTTGGTGTAATTCCGTTCTGCAGTTCGGGTTGTAGCCTGTTCTAATTTTTCCTATGGAAATTAACATAGGAAAACGTGTTTTGGGAACCCCCTTTTTTCTCGGGCCCCGCTTGACGAATCACTCCAAAACTTTCAAGACAGGAGCTGACCGGAGCGTCTCATTCGTTTTGGAAATTTCTCAAAGATTCGTCAAACAGCGCCAAAGATATTGGCAAAAGAAAAAACGCTATTTGAATAGAAATTAGGTCCTAACTATAACTACCTACTGGTGACCGCCATTAGGTAAAATATATATATAAATATATATATCTTCAAGGTACTTAGATGATAAGTTAAAAATAGTCAGTCTACACTTACCGATATGCACTTTCCTTCATGACATTTTTGTTCTTGATATTTTGTCCATGATATTTTTACCCAGTGAGGTACTCCATCTTTTAACACAAAGAACTATCTTGGGTCTAAGAGTGAACAATGATCACAAGTGACAAAGGTTAGTTACGGTGAACTCCCACTAGGAAAAATCCCTTTATAGGACTTGTGTTTTGTTGTAAACTTGATTGGGGTATTACTATCTTGCAGGTCTATAAACTTTTCTCCCTTGAACCCTCCCCCATTGTTGTGTTTTCTATTTAGTACGGCCTTCGGCCGTGGGTCCTTCTGGTTGTGTCTCCACAATCCTTTGGAGCCTTCATATTTTCACGCTCTTTATTTCTTTTTGTGTTGGGATTTACGCTCGCACCAACTAACTTTAATTTACCAACATGTCGGAACGACAAGGCCTAGCTTTTGATGACACAATTATAGCTGACATTCTGTCATCATAGACTCTGGTCCCATTACCAAAACCAGCCCTAATGATGATTGGACAAAATTATTAGTCCTTAAACGCTCACACTCCCGCACCTATATTCATGGGGCCATCATGACGGAGTATTTAAGGGCAAACTGTGCACCAACTGGCTTGATTGTGAAAAATGCCCCCATGCTGTTCTTAGAGGATAAAGCCTTCCTCAAAGATTGGTCCCTCATTGCATGGCGATGCACGAGGGACTGGCTGATTTTGATAATCACCATGGCCAAAAAGATAGCAGACACCATATTAGTAGAGATCCAGACCCTGGAGGCACAGATAAAGTCTGTATTAGTCACTACTGCCTACAACAAACAGGCCAAAGAAATAGATAAAAACAACAAGTACTTTAAGGATGCAGTCTTAGCCAACAAGATTGTGAAGTTCAAAAACAGATTTGGCCAAATTCTCTCTTGAAGGAGTCTACCCGTACACAAGCGACTCTTATGTACCGCCCCAATTTAACCAAAGAAACAAACGATATGGCTCCAACTACTCAATCTCCGCCAGTGAAAATAGCTCCTCTGACTCTGATGCCTCCAACTATGAGAATCAAGGCGGAAGGAATCAAGGTAAACGCAACAGAGGTCTGAGGAGAGGAGGAGGAGGTTACCTTGGACCAGCACCTTCGCAATGGTGGCTGCCTGGCCCTTACGGGTATCCGCAACAACCTTTCCAAACACCTATGTTTCCTTTTCAACCCTTCTCTACTGCAATGCCTAATGAGTCTCTTTTAGGACAGGGCCAAAACCGACCAAGAGGACGCAGAAGGGGCCCACAGGCCAATGTGCACTGGAGCCCCCCTCCCTCATCACGTACACGCAGCAACTTGAAGACATCGGCAGTCCCAGGGATGAGCAGCAAAACACTCTAGTAGTGAACCTCAGCCAACGTGTGCTCACTGAGGTGGAAAAAACTGCCCTAGAAAAAGGACTAGGCTTTGTTCCTACAATCAAAGGGGACTCTTTTACCATCATGCAAGAATTGGCTGGATTCTTGAGGAAAATAAGACTACAAGCTTTTTACAGTGTCAAATCTTCAATGACAACTGTCTCAAGGACTACCAACACTGGGTTAAAACCAAAGTCTACGTTTAACCCTCCGATACACTTGGTCCCCCCCGAGATTGCCGCCTTTGAAAAAGCGGTTCTCTACGATGTGGAAACCATCATCAACACGGATACCAATCAATATCAGAATCTTCCGAAAGCCGAAGAACTGGCTTTACAACTTTTGGCGAAGGATGAATCCATCGTCATAAAGCAAGCAGACAAGGGGGGTGCCACTGTCATCCTTGATACAGAAGTTTACAGAACTGAATGTAGACGTCAACTGGACGACAGGAGATACTACCGATCCCTGAAAATGGACCCCACGAAGAGGTTAACCAATACCATCAAAGACCTTGTGGATGAGGCCAAGATTGAAGGAAGGATAACTGACAATGAGGCGAATTTCTTGACCACCGAACACCATACTTCTACGTTTTACCGAAGATCCACAAAGGAAAGATACCACCTCCGGGCAGACCCATCATTTCGGGGATAGGGTCCCTGCTTGAGCCCCTGTCGACCTTTGTGGATTTCTTCTTGAAACCCATTGTAGCGAAGATGCCAACATATATACAGGATACTAAAGACCTTTTACGCCTGTTACAAGACTTAACTTTTGACCAAGAAGAAGACCTCTTGGTCTTGTTCGACGTAGAGTCACTATGCACATGTATCCCTCAGGACAAGACTCTTGTCACTATTCAATCTCTGTTGGAGGAAGAAGACCTTGACTCTATCACTCCTTTGAGTTTCATCATGGCCTGTGCCACCTTGGCGATGAAAGAAAATTTTTTCAAGTTTGAGGAAGAACTCTTCCTACAGACATCGGGGACTTCCATGGGCAGTGTTTTTGCCCCCAGCCTGGCAAATCTCTACGTGCATACTTTTGAACAGACTGAGGTTCTCCAGCAATCCAATCCCTTCAGACATGACATACTGCCTGGTAGAGGTACATAGATGACATTTTTGTGATCTGGAAAGGGACACCGGCATCAGCCATAGCATCTCACAGCTGGCTCAACACAAGAAATGAGTACCTACGATTCACATATGAACTCTCTCAATCCAGCCTTCCTTTTCTTGATGTCAGGATCTATCCGGAGAACGGTTTGCTTGCAACTGAACTCTATCGCAAGCCGATGGCACGCAATTTGTTGTTATCCTACAATAGCTTCCATCCAAAAGCCCTGCGGGACAATCTTCCATTTGGGCAATTTCTACGTCTCCGTCGAACTGTTCCAGTATTGAGAAATACACAGAACATGCTAGATCCCTTTCTGCACAGCTTAAAGAAAGGCAATATCCTGTTAACATCATTCGTAGGTGCAGAAAGAGGGCTTCGAATAACCATCGTGAAGCCCTTATTGAAAAAGCACCAGCCAAAGAAGCATTACAGAGACTTACCTGTGTTAACACATTCTGTGGTTATTCTAATGAAATCAAGAATACCATTCTGAAACATTGGCGTATTCTCAATGTTGGAGCCACATCTCTACCATCTCCCCTGTTTTCTTTTAAGCGTAGCAGCAATATAAAAGACATGTTGGTGCACACTCGCCCTCACTCCAAAAAAACACACAACCAAGTATCCCTTTTGGGTTTGCCCCCCCCCCCCCCCGTTAAGGGACACTTTCCGTGCGGCTCTTGTGCGGTCTGTCCACAAACTACTCACACTACTGAGATTGATATAGGCAAGGATAGACCATGGTGTCTTTAAACACACTAACTGCAATAGTGAGAAACTGATCTATATGATCACGTGGCCCTGCAATATGCGATATGTTGGGATGACTACAAGGAAAATAAAGACACGAATCCTTAAACACAAAAGCACTGTCAGGTGTAAAAAGAGTTCCACTAAAATGACTAACCATTTCATTAATTATGATCATACGGAGCGGAATATTAAATGGTAGTGTTGAAGCAACCCTTTATTCCCCCACACGTGACAGATATTCAGAAGTTTCTCTTCATTCGAGAACAGCGTTGGGTGCACAAATTGCATACTGACACCATGGGGTTAAACGACGATATACCATGGCTATCGCTTTAGAACTAGCCATGAGTAAAGATCAGTAGTCTGCTTTCCTGATACAAGTTCATGATTGTGAAATTTTGCCCTTCTCATCATGTATTGCATCCTTTAATGCGAGTTTCTCATAAGCTTTGTTAGTTAGGTAAATACCATCGGTACTGGCATCCTTCTTGACCTAGTCACCAGTTAGGACTCTTGATGGTACTATTTGGGTGTTTACTTTGTTGAACAAATTTGATGAACCATTTACATGTTGCACTTCCTGCGCATGTGTCATAAACACGGATAATAATTTGCTTCTCTAATATTGGGTGTTATGCTTAAAGAGTTTATCAAATTTACAAATAACCTACTGTATTCATTCTTTTGTTAAAAACATTCATTTAATTAACATTTCGTGCATAGAGTTTCATTTAAACACTGTGGAATATACCAATAAATTCTTTGTATGTGTTCCCTTTCAATTGCGCATTCTCGATTGATGGGACACTACATTATGTTAGCGGCTGTCCCTTTGAGCATGCTTAGTACGTAGAACCACCGTCTCTCTACTGGGCATGCTCGGTTCATTGGACACTGCATTAGGTTAGTAGCTGCCTCTTTGAACATGCTCAGTACGTGGAACTACTGTTTTTCCAATCAGGCACACTCGGAGGCACCTTCTGGGTCCACCACAGCTGCCGGCAGTCAATCTTGATCACAGGCACTATTTAACACTGTGGGTTAGCCTCCAGTCGGTACCTCCGGTTCCAGCTCAACGACCGTCCAGGGTACCGATGGAGAGGTAAGGGCTTGCATGAGTAGAATAGGAACTTTGGTTCAGAAACTGTTTAGATTATGTCCCCTACTCTTTTTCTCTGTTATTTTGTTACCCTCTGATTCTCTTTGATTTTGAAACTAGCATTACAAAGAGAGTATGTTGGGAGAATGAGCTCCATCAGATATATTTTCACATACTGTCTGATTGGCATTCCCAAACCCTTTTTTTGCTCAATAGTTGTATGTCACCAGACAACCTTACTTAAACTCCATCATTTATTCCTCTTTTGACTGAAGGTCAGTCTACCTAATATTCATACATAGTTTTAAAGTTGGTTTGTTTGCTGATGCGTCTCTCTGTGACACTTAAGAATATTTTGAGGAAAAGACCAATTTGTCAGCAAGTAGGTTTCTCCACGGTCTGACAGAGGGATTTTTTATTCTTCTTAGAGCGGGCCCCCCTTCCCTGAGTTGTTACCAGGTTGAGGTGAGGGTGGATATCCAACTATTTGGGTAAGTGCCTTGCCCACAGCACGGGCTTCCAATTACTTCCAATTGGTTTATTAGTGGTAAATATATACTACAATAGTGTTGTATGAACTTTTGACGCTTTCCTGACAGAGATTTTGTTTACGTTATTCTTTTAGATATACCCAGTAATACCGAAGACATATGTACTGATAACTGGTGTAGTATCAAAATGTATTGTTTGTTTGTCTGAGCACCAAATAGCAGCAGCCTATTGTTTACACACGGTCCTGAAGAAAGCCCGGATACTTCTCTACAGATCAATAGGACTGAAACATGTTGACCTTTTACATCGAGCCGTTTAAAGCTCTACACTGCTCTATTTGCACTGCTTTTTAACCCTGATGGTGAAACATACAAAATAAAAATATTTTGGTTCTCACCGCTCAGTTTTAACTTCACCACACTCTTTATCCTAAATTAGCTTATTGTTGGCGCTGCTGTTTTCTCACTCCAATCACCGCATAAGGAACTAAAAAGGATCTCCTTTGTATACAGCCTCATCTTTACATATAACATCCCTGGACTCCTCCCTCAGAGTGAGGGGGTTGTAGCCCTCGGTGGAACTAGGTTTTTCCATCGGGAGAAAGAACTCAATGATGAAGCATGTCACCTGGGTGAGTGAGTGTTCCAGTCCTCTAAAGGGATTTTTCCTAGTGGGAGTTCACCGTAACTAACCTCTGTCACTTGTGATCATTGTTTACTCTTAGACACAAGATAGTTCTTTGTGTTTTGTAGTAAACTTGATTAGGGTATTACTATCTTGCATGTCTATAAACTTTTCTCCCTTGGACCCTCCCCCATTGTTGTATTTTCTATTTTGTACTCCATCTTTTGACATACAACCACATTTCATACATAAGGTCTTGCAGGATCACCTAGACTTATTTGTCATTATCTACCTGTATGACATCTCATTTTTTTCAGTTCATGAGATGAACATGGGCCTCATGTAGTTACAATAGTATTATTTCATGGATTGTGTGTCAAATGCATTTTCTATATGGCCATGGTGGAGTATTTGGTGTATATCCTCATACACAAGAGCTCATAAGTGCCTAGGAAAGGTGAGATCAATCACACAGTAAACTGTTCTAATCTCAATATGTGCTTATATGTGCCAGTCAGTGTTTATTTGGGATTGTGAGTTTGTATGACCTTTATATGTAAACTGTTTTTCTCCATAATTCTTCTGTTTACTGATTTCATGCATGAAAGGGTTTTGTTTATATTGTTTAGATCAACTCAGCAGGCTCTTGAGCAGTTGAATACAGCTTCCACAGTCTCAGCAGCTTTGAGTGATTATTTTCCTCAGAAACCACATACCATGGAAACCTACGCTCCTGACACTATTCTTGAGGTCTGTATTCCCAGAATTCCACCCCTAGACTGATCAACTACAAGATGGCATATATATTCAAGATGTCTCCCTGTGGCAAACCTCAATCACACAATTGTCGTCAAAGAGTCGTAGAGAGAGTTTGCGGCAGTTCCATGAAAAACAAAACATTAGATGTCTACCTCACATACCATTGCAACTTACAAGTACTAAAATCACCCATGCTATAAATCAGTGAAAAGTCCAATGGTGGTTATTCTTTTATGGTTAAGATTTTCACACCACATACTACACACACTATACATAATACATACATATTGGGAAGTCAGATGCTGTTTCCCATATCAGATATCCACATAAACTGTCACTAAGCCAAAACCTGTTGTTCTATTCTCTTCTTTTCCGTTGAGCCAAAAGCCCAAACATGATTAAAAGGACCTGTTTAGCTGCTTTCGAACCAGCATTACAAGTGGGCTATAATAACCCCAATTTTCCTAAATTTGCAGATGATGGCCTCTGATATCTGTACAATCAGCTTGTGCTAGCTTTAGCAGAATTATGAACCTACGTTTTGAAGTTTTGAAGGGAAAATTAAATGGTGGGCAATTACAGCTAATCAAAGACATGGAAACTATTACAAATTATTCAGCTGTTGTCCTCCAATGACGAAAAACATTTAAACACATGAGGCGACATGTGCAACATATTATCATGCATAGGGCACAAATAGCCTTGATAAAGCTCCTACAGTCACTTATCATTTCTCCATGTCCACGGAATACCATGTCACTCCAACTTTGTCCTTATATTCCTAATGGCCTGGGTGTATTTACACTTACCTAGTAGTTGCTACATATAGTAACAAGCATTGGCAAACCTACTAGTTCTAAAGCTAAGTACCAACCTTTTTGCTTAGTCAATGCTTGTTTTGTTTTGTTATGATTTCTGTAAAACTTTATTAGTGGGGAAGGTGCTGGGCGCTTACCAATATAAAATAAATAATCGCCAGAAAGCAAAAATAGACTTTTTGTTACATAAGGCACTTGTTGCTATAACAGTCCCGGGGATTGTAGGGAACTACTTTGTGTGAGAATGTGTTCCTTGTGAAAGAGCAGACTACCATCACTCACAGTAAAGTAGCAAATGCTTGCAGTGGGCTGACCCATTGCTTCATGCTGAATGATGTAGTAGGCGGATGTAAAATGTGAATGACATTTCAAATGCATGAAGAAGGCTGGTTGTAAGTCCCTATCAGTAAGCATAGTGCACATTTATTTTTACTAAAATGAAAAAAGGTCTTGGCTAATGCCAGACCTAAAAATGGAACAATTCATGCTCAGCAAAGGGCTAGTGAAGGCTACTGCTAGAGAGGAGCTATGTTTGACATGTGTGTTCCTATCCGTTGTTATAGCTGATATGGTGACTCAGTTTACCTTTTATTACTGGAGAACAGCGTGTCCCCTCTCTTCAGCCTAGACAGATGCTTCAATTAAAGAAAGGATAAAAAATGTAACAGAATTTATGAATCCATGAACATGATTGTGAAAGGTAATGGGTATTCCTGTTATGGGACACAAAGTGTAAATATAACAAACCATACCATTCTGTCACTGGTTACTGACTGTTCCGTAGAGTATTACGTTTGTATCCACTAAAGATATTGGAGTATTTATGTGTTTCAGCTTCAGTGGTGAATGATTAATTGCTTATAAAACAGACAAGCACTGTCAGTGGCAAAAGGCCTTGCCTATGCAAGGGCTATTGGATTTGCTAATGTCATTTAGCCATGTTGTAGAACAGCGTGGCTGCTGTGCAGCCTGGCTAAAAGTTATAAAACAAAAAAGTGCTATGACGCGCCAGCGCTGGCCATGTCATAGTGCTTTTTTTTCTGGATGTTTAGGTCTGGCTTGACAGTCCAACTGTCACCTGGAATTTTAACCAACACTATTCTTATTCTACAGTTCTTTGCTTCGACACAAATGTATATCCATTCCAGTGTTATTTACTTGTAATGCTTCACATTACCATACATCTTTCCTCTAAAGCCATCATTATTGGCATTGCCAGTGCTTGTTAGTTTCTGACCTGGTGATGCCTGTGAGTGTGGGTATTTTGAATAACAGTCATCTAGGAGAGAATGGTGTCATAGGACATTTCTTAATGGGCATCGCTTTACTCTGCAAAACAAATGAACATATGAACTTTAGTTTATGATACTCATTCCAATCTCTCATCCACTCTCAAATGGTAAGAAGATCATGTTTTGACCTTTCTCAGAATCTACCAATTCCTTCCAAGAGAGCATGGAGTTTGTTGGAGATAGTTATTTAAACTCTACAATTACTCATCACACTGGGGTAAATTGGTTTGATCACTTCTTAATTCATCTTTCAGTCAGTCAGTGTTAGAACTGGTATTTCTGGTTGGCTAGCGCTTGCGCCAAAGCCAGGCAGAAACCACCACTCTAGTCAGGGCAAGGGAGTTACGGGCGGAAGATAACCCCTGTTCACCCCCTTGGTAGCTTGGCACGAGCAGTCAGGCTCATCCCAGAGGCAATGTGTAAAGCGTTTGGGCAACACACTCACAGCAGCAACACACTAGGCACACCACAAAAGAAACTCCACACAAGGTTATATAAAAAGTAGCCTATGTATTATCATGAACACATTAGAAACATAATCACACATTTACACTCTGCCAACTGGCAATAGGCAATATTCACAGGGGATTATATACAGGACGAGGCCAATCGGGCCACGGTCAGAACAGGTAAGTAAATGCAAAAAACAACCAGTAACCGCTGGTAGCATAATGACCTAAGCATTATCACATTAGCATTAGACACCATCCTAAAATATCATAGCATGACATTAGGCAAAGATCATGTTAGGCCCAAACCTCATTAGCATAAACACATTACGCACTAGGCCTCACCAGCATAAACACATTATGCATAAACCTCTTAAACATAAACACATTATGTCATAAGCATCACAGGCATAAATCACATTACGCAATCACATTAGGCCTAAAGCATATTACGCCTAAATCATATTGGCATTATCATCACATTAGGCATCACATCCGGGGTCACCACCCTGTGCATAACTCATTAGCCACAGTGCCCCACCATACCCACTCTCAGCGGGCACACCTAAGGGAAAAGCATTAGGCATAAATCATGAGCGTAAACATATCATGCATCATCACTGTAGGCATACAACACATTATGCAATAAAACAGCAGTGCACCACAGTACACTGACCAGGTGTACACATCACCTTACTCTAGGGCCTTGCCTTGCGCCCTCCTGGTACACACAGGTACCACCTGCCCCCAGTCCAACTGGCCTTACACCGGGGCTCAAATGCCCTATGTCCAGAAAGTCAGGGCTCCTAAAGGACCGTCTACTGGCCCTCTGGCTGCCAATGCAGCAAACAAAAAGTGTGCAATGCACTGGGGCTTGGGGGAGTATAACTCACCCCCCTCCTCATCAACAAAATGCCCCCAAACGTTGCAGATGCCCACTGTCCGGCGGGGCAGCTGTGGAAATGAGGCCCTTCTGAGCCTCTGAATAAAATCGCCCCCACGTTGCAGTTGCCAGCTACGGTGGTGCAACTGGAAAACAAAAAGATGCACTGGCTCTAGTGTACCTCCTGAGCCCCACTCCGGGACTCTATACAACCAAAAGTGCCCCCAAATGCTGCAGCTGGCCACTGTCAGGCGGGGCAGCTGTGAAAGCCACATGGGCACTCACGGGACCTTCAAAGTGGCCACGGAGGGCGGGCATCGACAATGTGCCTCGACACCCCCCCAACAGGGTTACAACTGAGCCCCCACTCATCGGGGCTCTGTGGAGGATTCTACCGGCTTCGCTGGTCACTCGGCGGTCCCCAGGCACCGACAATGTGCCTCGGTGGATCCCGCCTTCCTTGGGGCCTCTCTCTTCGTTCTTGCTGACACCGTGGGGCTCTCCCTCGTACACGGGAGCCCCGCTTCATGATAGGCACCGCTTGGACGGACTTCCTCTTCCCTCAGGCTCCTGCTAAGTTTCGCCCCCCTGGGGCTCCTCCTCTCATTGGGGACACTCTCCGGCAGACTTTATGGGCACACGCAGGGCTCCCACCGGCGCACAGGAGTCCTGCTCAGGCAGACGCCACCTTCCTCTCTCTCTTCTGGTCACCGAGGCGGGGTGGGCTCCCGCCCTCCTGTAGACACCACGCTGCCTACGTCGCACTGACTTCTCTTCGGCCCGCCCACAACCAGGCACGGCCGCCCAGCTTCCGGGTCACTCCCGGAGCGGCGGCTCCTTTAGTAAATTCAAAGTGCGGGGTGGGCTCCAGCCACATCGGAGCATGAAAAATGAAGGGTGGGCCCCCGCAAAGCACACAATGTGGGGTGGGCCCCCGCTTCCTTGGCAAAGCGTGAGGAGGGCTCCCACCTTACCGGCACAACGCGGGATAGGCTCCCGCATTAAAAGCGCACAAACATGCGGGGTGGGCTCCCGCTCCGCCACCAGCAGCACAGATGAGTCCTCACGGCGGGATTCCCTCGATGTACGCTCGCAGCCCAGCGCTGCAGGTGAAAGCCCAAATTGCTCCCCTTCTCCCTGGCAATTTAAATATCGCGCTCACAAGGCGCTAGGGCAACAAAAAGTCCTTAGGTATCAAGGGGCATAGCTGGGCCCAGGGAGGCCAGCACACAGTGCCCTGCAGCAGGGAGGCAAGCCCTTGTGGCTGTTCCTCCTGGCCCCCCCTGCAGCAGCAAGCCCCCAGCAAGTCCAGGAATAGTACAAAACATGGGGTCACAGCCCCTACCTTTATACTCCATTTACCTTTGTCTGCAGAGCACAGGGCTTGGGGGGACCAGCTAGAACTGGTTCTGGAGCACTCTGTTTACAGTGCTCACACCCTTCTTTGGGAGATGAGGGTCAGCCATCAGACACACCACAGGTGGGCGGAGCCAGCATTGACCTAGGCAGGCACAATCCTGCTCAGGGCCAAGGGACTAATCCTCCCACCACTCCAAATTCAGATGTCCTATTCAGCCTAGCGCTGACTCACCCTGCCCCTCCTGGAGCCACACACACCTCACCAGCCCCTGTCACTCATAAGCCAGACATGCAATTTACATCAAGCAGGCAGACACATAGCACACAGAAATGCCAACTTTTAAAAGTGGCATTTCAAAAATAGTTATAAAAAATCTGCGCACACCATTGCTCAGCATTTATTATCACTATTCCAAATATACCAAACTTGACCACGCTGCGCCTCTCATATCAGGAATTACCACTGAAACACTTATCAGGGAATCCCCAATGCATTCCTATGGGAGGGCAGCCCCACAGCAGTGAGAAACCAAAATGGCTGTTTGTCACTACCAGGTCATGTCACACACTTAAGGTACTTGTTCTATCTTTTACCTACAATGCACCCTTCCCATAGGGCTAGCTAGGGCCTACCTTAGGGGTGACTGACATGTAGAAAAAGGGGGGTCACGGACATGGCACACACTTTAGGTGCACCGTCACAGCGGCAGTAACACTGCGCGCACAGGACCTGCAATGGCAGAGGCCTGGAATAGGTTTGAAAGGCTACTTTGGTGGATGGCGCAATCAGCGCTGCAAGCCCACCAGTAGCATTTAATTCATCAAACCTGGGTATATGAGATACCACTTTACAAGGGACTGACAGATACATTAAATAGGCCAAACAGGTGTAGACCAATCTTACCATATTTATCACAGAGAGCGCACACACTTTCACTTCATACTGGACAGCAGTACTAAAGTGCCCAGAGTCCTAAAACCATCAACACCATGTCAGAAAAAAAACTAGGAGAAAGGCAAAAAGTTTAGGGATGACCCTGCAAAAAGGGCCAAGTCCAACACAACCCCCTTCCATCCAAAACACAGGGTAGACCAATCACCACCTTGATGGGCTTCCCTCCCTTGGGCGATAGAACACGAACGCGGGCCCGCAACTGCAGGGACACCCTCCAGTTCTATGCTACTCTGAACCCACGTGGTTCCCTCTGTCAAAGCTCTCAGGACCAACTAGGCTACCCCACTGGTACTCCCTAGTTGTCCACTGCCAGTACCAGGCCCTAGGCCAACCATATGTCACTGGTCCTTGCCAATCCACAGAGTGGGGGGCAGTAACCCCTGGCACATAGTAACCATTCTCCACTCTTCCTCTCATCATTGCAGTTCCAAACTGCCGCTGATCCTCCAACCTAGGGTCCGCACCCTCAGGTTGACTAGAAGTCACGGGTGAGGCTCTCCTCTCCCTACCTCTTCTTCTAGGATTCCGCACTCTCCTCCTATGAGAGGCAACCTCAGAACACAACTCACTCACCAGCTCTTGGAGACTCTTGACTTCAGAAGAACAAAGCACACAGCACAGTTCCGCTTCAAGTAGGGGACAAAGCACACAACAAAGCCTTTAGATCTCTCCTCAGTAGAAACAGCAACTGCAGGTCAGCCCCCAGACACGCAGCCATGGCAGCACTTTTCCTCAGTCTTTAGCTGTTCTCTTTGGCAGAGATTACTCTTGATCACGAAGTTTCCAAGTCTCCCAACCTAGGTTCTAAACCCTCAGGTTGCACCAGGATAATAGGTGAGGGCTCCTTCCCTGTGCACCCCCTTCCAGAGTTCTGCACCCTCCACCTGGAAGGGTACCCCTGGAAGCCAAAATTGGTCAGGACACTGGTTACAGATGTCCTTTCCTCCAGGTCAGGCAGATCCTGAACCTGGCCTCCCAACCTTGGGGCTGAACCCCGCAGTTGAGCAATTGCCTGGCACACCAGGATTTATGGGGACTCACACAGTATCCACCCATGGGTAACACATCACTAATGTGTTGTGTGACAGTCTGCTTGGCGCAGATCTCCTGACTCCTGTCCATCTGACAGGGTCACTTCTAGGGGACTCAGCCCTTCTGGCTGGTCCCTGACCCACTGGTTCTCCCACTGGGGAACACATCCCCCTCTCACCCCTCATTCTGGACCTCTACACCCTCCCAATTGGAGCATTACCGCCAGACACCAATATTGCTGGAGCTCTGCTTAGACACTCCACGTTCTCCGGACACTAGGAGATCTTCCTCAAATGATCTACAAGTACAGCCAAGGCCCCCGATCTGGCACTCCCTTAAGAACCCTCCAGGCCCTGAGACTAGATTTCGGGCAACTTGGGACACAGTCCCACAGTCACTCCTTCTCCACTGAGACAGGATGTGAGCCCCTACAACCCTCCCAATACACTGGAACCTACTTGGGCTACACTGAACCTCTTCCACCACACAGGACCGGACGATACCCGAGCCACTACTTTAGAAATCACTCCCCAATGCCTCTTCAGACCCTCAAGCACACAGCCAGAGGTCTGCCTCCCGTGCAAGCTCCCTGGGATCAGAGAACTCCCACTCCAACAGGTGTTGGCGCAACCCCGGAAACCAATTACTGAACATGTGCTCTCTGACAACCAGATTGAACAGCCCTTCAAAATCATTTGCCTTGCTAACCATCGCCCAATTGTCCAGTGCATCACAACATTCATCCACAAACTCCCCCCAAGACTGGTGAGACAGTTTCTTACTGCTCCTGAATCTCAACCTGTACCCCTCTAACTGGGAATCAGGTACCATACTCTGGGAACTGGGAATGGGACTTCCTGCACTGACTCCATATTGCTGCCGCCACTGGATCCCACCCTTACTGGTGAATCCAGACAACTCAAACAACACTCAGGAGATAACCTACCTTCCAGAGCTAGCTTTTTCTCCTTCACACTCAGTTGCACTAGCTCCACTTGGAGCCTTCCCAATGCCAGCTGATGCTTCCTTTCTTCCCTCCTATCCACCCACTCCTCTGGGGACAGGGAAAGGCATGGGGCACTGCCCCCGGCACTGGACCCAGCAAGGGACTCCCTATCTATGGGATCCTCCCCACCTACTGGCATCCCCGCCCTGTCATTTTCTCTCTTCTGCCACCAAAATAAAAGAGCAGATAACACCATTTAACAAGCATTTGCAATGCAATAGGTCTTGCATTTATGCGAGTTTGAGCTATTTACATTGCAAATAATAAGGCCTTTTAAAAAAAAACATAAATAAAAGGCATTATTTACAATGTCAATAGCTGAAACTCTCGTAACTGCGAGACCTATTGCATTGCAAATGCTTGTTTTAAAATGTAACCTTGAGTGAATTTGTAACTTGTATATATGTAACTTTAACCACTAGCATCTGTAGTAGACTTTTGTACTTACTACCATTCATATGTGAATCTAGGGCCCGATTCACAGAATTAACTTAAGACAAAATCCTAAACTTACTACTTTTGGTATTCACAGAATGCACTTACTACTTTTGGTATTCACAGAATGCACTTACTACTTTTGGTATTCACAGGATGGATTTACGACTACTAACTTTATGTCTGCACTCGGGCTGGAAATTCCAGCCTGGGGGCGGAGCTTCTGGCCCGGAGGTGGAGATTTCGGCCATGGCTAAATCTCCGCCACATTCAACTGGGGCTTGGGGGAGTATAACTCAACCCCCTCCTCATCAACAAAATGCCCTCAAATGTTGCAGCTGCCCAATGTCCAGTGGGGCAGCTGTGGAAATGAGGCCTGGCACAACTGTGGCCCTAAGGCCCCTCTGGGACTCTGAATAAAATTGCCCCCACATTGCAGTTGCCCGCTACGGTGGCACAACTGAAAAACAAAAAGAGGCACTGTCACTACTGTGCCGCCTGAGCCCCACTCCGGGACTCTATACAACCAAAAGTGCCCCCAAATGCTGCAGCTTCCCACTGTCAGGTGGGGCAGCTGTGAAAGCCACACGGGCACTCACAGGGCCCTCAGAGTGGCCATGGTGGGAGGCACAGACAATGTGCCCCGACACGGCCCCCAACAGGGTTAAAACTGAGCCCCCACTCACCGGGGCTCTGCGGAGGCTTCTGCCAGCTTCTCTGGTCACTCGGCAGTCCCCAGGCACTGACAATGCACCTCGATGGATCCCGCCTTCCTTGGGGCCTCTCTCTTCGTTCTTGCTGACACCGCGGGGCTCTCCCTTGCACACGGGAGCCCCGCTTCACGATAGGCACCGCTTGGCCAGACTTCCTCTTCCCTCAGACTCCTGCTAAGTTTTGCCCCCCTGGGGCTCCTCCTCGCATTGGGGACAGTCTACGGCAGACAACATGGGCACACGCAGGGCTCCCACCGGCACACGGGAGTCCTGCTCGGGCAGACGCCGCCTTCCTCTCTCTCTCCTGGTCACGGAGGCGGGGTGGGCTCCCGCCCTCCTGTAGGCACCACGCTGCCTACGTCGCGCTGGCTCCTTTTCGGCCCGCCCACAACCAGGCATGGTGCCTGGCTTCTGGGTCGCTCCCGGAGCAGCGGCTCCTTTTGTAAATTCAAAGTGCGGGGTGGGCTCCCGGCACACCGGAGCATGAAAAGTGTGGGGTGGGCTACCGCGAGGCACACAATGCGGGGAGCACCCGCTTCCTTGCCAAATCGCGGGGTGGGCTCCCGCCTTACCGGCACAACGCGGGGTAGGTTCCCGCATTAAAAGCGCACAAACATGTGGGGTGGGCTCCCGCTCCGCCACCAGCAGCACGGGGGAGTCCCTACGCCGGGATTCCCTTAAGGTACGCTCTCGCAGCCCAGCGCTGCAGGTTAAAGCCCAAAACGCTCATCTTCTCCCTGGCAATTTAAATATAGCGCACACGAGGCGCTAGGGCAACAAAACGTCCTTAGGTATCAAGGGGCATAGCGGGGCCCAGGGAGGCCAGCACATAGGGCCCCCCAGCAGAGAGGCAAGCCCTCGTGGCGGTTCCTCCTGGGCCCTCCTGAGGCAGCAAGCCCCCAGCAAGTCCAGGAACAGTACAAAACATGGGGTCACTGCCCCTACCTTTATACTCCATTTCCCTTTATCTGCAGAGCACAGGGCTTGGGGGGACCAGCTAGAACTGGTTCTGGAGCACTCTGTTTATAGTGCTCACACCCTTCTTTGGGAGATGGGGGCTCAGCTATAAGACACACCACAGGGGGCGGAGCCAGCATTGACTTAGGCAGGCACAATCCTATTCAGGGCCAGGGGACTACTCCTCCCACCACTCCAAATGCAGATGTCCCATTCAGCCTAGTGCTGACTCACCTTGCCCCTCCTGGAGCCACACACATGTCACCAGCCCCTGTCACTCAAAAGCCAGACATGCAATGTACATCAAGCAGGCAGACACATAGCACACAGAAATGCCAACTTCTAAAAGTGGCATTTCAAAAATACTTATAATAAATCTACGCACACCATTGCGCAACATATATTATCACTATTCCAAATATACCAAACTTGACCACGCTGCGCCTCTCATATTAGGAATTACCACTAAAAAAATTATCAGGGAATCCCCAATGCATTGTTATAGAATAGCAGCCCCACAGTAGTGAGAAACCAAAATGGCTGTTATTTATCACAGAGAGCACACACACTTTCCACTGGACAGCAGTGCTAAGGTGCCCAGAGTCCTAAAACCACCAACACCATGTCAGAAAAAATGCTAGGAGAAAGGCAAAAAGTTTAGGGATGACCCTCCAAAAAGGACCAAGTCCAACAGTCAGTCATACTTGATTTGCAATATATCTTTGCATAAAAGGAAATGCTAGCAAAAAATACATTAATGTAATAAAAATGTGTTAATTAACTAAAATATTATTGATAAACCATAAATAAATTTAGTTATAAAAAATTATGCACCAGCAGCTACAAATTACATAAATAATTAATCTGCCTCTATATTAAATTGATAGATCATTCAGGGTTAAAACGATGCAAAGCCCCCTAACCCTTTGACGAAAAACAGCAAACATTTACAGTGGTGGCTTGATCTTCCAAACCACTAAAGTGCTTTCCTGTGTTTGACTATAGTCCATGAGTATGTAGCCAACACCCAGCAGACTAAAGGGCTGTCAAGCTGTTGGAAATGGGTCAATGCTTGTTTATACTGTCTAAAATTCATTGAGCAGGGATATGGAATCAATATTGATTTACTTTGCTGGGAATAAAATAAACCAAAAAAGAATAAATAATGAGCTGTTTGTTCTGAAACCCCATCACATGGACAGTGAGATGAATTTTTTAAAGTGTAGGTATTCGCTGGGAAGCCCACCATGAGTGGGATAAAATGTAAGCGAAATCTAACCAAAATAAAATGATGCTGCAAATTGTGAACTAAGGTTAAATCAGATTGCGTGTCACATCTCACTGTGGGTGCCCGATAATAAAGAGCTACACTACATTTAATTTTGCCAGCTTCCCTTCTAATAGCGGCTGCATTTTCTAAAAATAAATTCTTCAATTTAGTTTTAGGGAAGTAATACAAACTAACGGAGAGTCTAATAATTCATGCAGGCCAATACTTGCCAATGTGGAGCTCATGCATCTCAGCCATGGTATAACTTTGGCATGATCCAGTTTAAGACAATCCCTTAATACTGCTTGTTTTAAATCCAATATCTCACTCTTCCAAATAGAAAGCCACAATAACAGAGGGGGGCAATTTAACAGCATCACTAATATAAGAGAATCGCAACTTATTATGGCATTTAAAATTGAAACATCTTCGAGGCAAGGAAAGTAAGCTTTCAGCGAAGGCGTCTTTTACGCATTGTAAAGAGTCTATGTTTGCTATTCCCCACACTGCCGCCCCATAATTGGCTGCCGAAGCTTTGGAGGAATAAATCTGTAGCATTTCCGGAATATGTTTATTCCCCACATTCTTTGAAAATTTAAAGATGACTGCAACATCTCTCTCCAGATGGAGGGCTCTAATGCTCATCATATGCTTCCATGAAGAATTCCCAACTCCAAGGTATGGGAAGGAGTCAACTACCTCCACTCTGCGCTGGGCAAGATTAAAAACAGAGCACTTCTTTGATGGTGAACCAACGATTAAAAAAAGGATTTTGAGTGGTTGACTTTGCAGCGCTCTAGGAGCACTGCATCGTCTCCATAGAGGAGAATCGGGAGATTACCCCTTCAATATACAGCACACCCTTAGTGCATTTTCTTAGGGCATCCTCCACCCTATTGGTGTACAGGGAAAACAAGAATGAAGCGAACATGCATCCTTGTCTCACTCCACGCTTGATGTCAAATGGCTTAGTGCATTCCCCAGCTCTGCCAAACCTAACACAAGCTGTGGCCCCTGCATAAAGCTGCCCAATAAAATTAATAATTGCGGTATCAATTCCCATGGAGATCATGATATCCCATAGCTTACTATGAGCCGTGCAATCATATGCAGCTGTACTTATAACCCTTTTTTGCAATTGTGTATTTAGCAACCACCATATTTTGGTTTGAGAATTGGTCAAGGGTAACTTTGCCCTTTCTAAAACTACATTGAACCTTAGAAAGGCATTGTTTTTCCTCTACCCAATCCTCCAATCTGTTTAGGAGTTGAAGGCCCATTACTTTGGCTGTACTATCTATCAATGATATCGGCCTGTACCTTTTAGGGTCTCCCCATCCCCTTCTTGTAGATGGGTATAATGGTGGAGTGTTTCAATGAATTGGGAGGCCCTTCTTTGCAATGGTATTAAACACATTTGTCAAAAGAGGGATCCAGAGATCTAAGGGACTCAGAAAGATATTGGTGAGATCTCCATCCGGGCCAGGGGCTTTTAGAGCACTGGTTTGTGACAGGACCCGGGATATCTCATCCATCTCAAACTTTAAAGGAGTGAGATTTGCCTTCTCAATTAGAGAACTATTAAATATATGAATCTCTAGCGTACTCTGAAAAAAGACTTTAAAGTGTGTTATGCAGCCCAATTCCTCAATATGCGAGTCCTACATCTTACTGAAGAAAGGGTGCATTTACCACTTTCCAGAAGCCTCTACAATCTTTTGCCTCTGAGTCTCTCCTTAATTCCTTTCTTATAGATTTTAATCTGTTCTCTCTAACCACTTTATAACTAGCCCTTCGGCTCCGAATCAGATGAACATCTCTTGGGATCCTATGCAGGGCTTTACGAAGATGCTATAACACTTTACTACACGAAGAATCGGGGTGGGTGGTTTAGATAAAATGTAACCTTGTCTGGTAATGGGGTGAGATGGGTTTTAACCTGATAAGGATCCAAACATGGATCTAAACAGGCCATAACCTCTAATTGTTTGTGACGTAATATCATAGGGATAAAATTCTCCTTATCCGCTTTATCCCATTTCAGGATGTATACATTTCCCCTAGCTAAGAAGACTTTGGGAGTAATGTCTGAAAAGATCTTCTGGCTACCTTTCCATTTTGCATCGCAGGCAAGGACAGCATGATTTCTAAGTCCCAAGAACTTTGTCTGGCTATTTGTCACGCTCTCACTAAAGGTGGTTGTTACAATTATGAAGTCTAGTGAAGACCCCTGGTCAAACCCCGCAAATGTCACCCCCAAAGCACCGGTTGTGGGGTTTATGGTGTTAACAAGCATAAGATTCCATATCACCATAAGCCTATTCGAGGCCTTTCAATAGGAGTCCTGATTAAAATGGATCATGTTGTCACCAACTCAATCTGTTATACCACATACCGGCTTCACCACCTTTGGACAGCTTTTGGCATTGAAGTCTCCCATCCAAATGACATCCAGGAGTTTCTGATGATGAGTAATAATTTTACCAAATGCATGTTCCAAAGAAACAACCACTAGTGACATATCCCATCAAAGCAATTATTATAACAATTGATGAAAATTATGCCAGGATACGTGTTCCCCTTGCATAACAAGGCATGAAATTAGGGTGAAGTTTCAAAGAATTTCGCAATGTTCACATTATTAATGTTGGCTAAAAGGGTAAAAATGCCACTTCTAGCTTGGCCTGAGGTAGCTGTTAATGCTGGGGTTTGGAAGGAGGGGTAGCCATCTAGGAAGACTGGGCCCACCTCCCACTTCTCCTGGAGGCAAAACATTTCATATTTATTTACCTTCCTCAGCCAATCTGGATTGTCCTTTTTGTTCTTAAATCCTGCTATGCTCCAAGTAGCTAGCCTTAAGGTATCAGCCATCCTTCCTCTACTCTCGCTATCCCTCATAGACCCGGGTGCAGGCTCATTATTATCCACCACAGAAGTAGCCTTTGAGGTCAGTCAATCGCAATCCTACAAGCTCTCCAGCAAAGTGTATCTATTACTAAGGGGAATCTCACCACCTTTGATCTTTGCATTGCTTTGAGGGTTGGAAGGACTCAGGAATCTAACAATGCCCCCACCTGTCCTTGCGATAAGATGGGGTTTATAAAAATGGGATAAAGGTAGGCCAAAGATCTGGGATCTTAATAATGGTACACATGGAAGTTAATTCAACATATACCCCACTAAATTAAAACTATCTAGGTTCACTACAATCCAATCTCCCATAGGGTCTTTGTGGCGGTGTCCACCTATCGGACTCTCCTTGCCATAAGGTTATACCTATGTAATTATGGAATCTCCCATGTAAACTTATCGAGCCAGTGTAACACCGTCGCCATAAGTTGTCCCGTTGATTCCATCTGGCTTTGCCTCAACTTTGGGGCATTTGCTAAAACAAGAACATATGGGGCGGCTTCTGGAGGCAAATCTAGTGTCTGAAACCCTTGATGTTTCCCTTCATTTAAACCTTCGCCTCGTTCCCCTATCCATTAAGGTTTTAGCCTTCATTAGAATTTTAGGTTACTCTTTTGGGAGAGTGTGAGCAAGATTAGGTGGAGCACCGAGACCACCCTCATCGCCGCCACCGACGACATCAGGACCCTGCTAGACAACGGGGAGACCGCAGCACTCATCCTCCTAGACCTTCGACACCGTCTGCCACCGCACACTACGTGCACGCCTCCACACCGCAGGGATCCGAGACAAGGCTCTGGAAGGGACCACCTCCTTCCTCTCCGGCAGAACCCAGAGCGTCCGCCTCCCCCCGTTCCGTCCCAAAGCCTTCAAGATCATCTGCGGCGCACCCCAGGGATCCTCCCTCAGTCCGACACTGTTCAACATTTACATGGCCCCACTCGCACAATTCGCCCGACAGCACGACCTCAACATAATCTCCTATGCCGACGACACTCAACTGATCCTCTCCCTCACCAAGGACCCCATCACCGCCAAAGCCAACCTCCACGAAGGAATGAAGGCCGTCGCCGACTGGATGAAGATCAGCCGTCTGAAGCTGCACTCGGACAAGACGGAGGTCCTCATCCTCGGCTCCAACCCGTCAGCCTGGGATGACTCCTGGTGGCCAACGGCACTGGGGGCAGCCCCGACCCCCACCAACCACGCACGCAACTTGGGAATCATCCTCGACTCAACGTTCTCAATGACCAAGCAAGTCAACGCCGTCGCCTCCTCCTGCTTCAACACCGTCCGCATGCTCCGCAAGATCTACAGATGTATCCCGACAGATACAAGAAAGACAGTCACCCAGGCCCTCGTCAGCAGCAGACTCGACAACGGAAATGCCCTCTACGTGGGAGCCCCGACCAAGGTCATCAATCAACTACAACGCATCCAAAACGCCTCGGCACGACTGATCCTCGATGTACCACGACACGGCCACATCACCCCCCACCTGAGAAACCTGCACTGGCTCCCCGTCAACAAGAGGATATCCTTCAAGCTCCTCATCCACACACACAAGGCACTCCACAAGACCGGCCCAGCCTACCTCAACAGACGGCTCTCCTTCTACACCCCCAACTGCCAGCTACGCTCCACCGACCTCTCACTCGCCACCGTCCCGCGCGTCTGAAAAACAACCACCGGCGGGAGATCCTTCGCCCACCTCGCCGCCAAGACATGGAACACCCTCCCACTGAGCCTACGACAGACCAAAGACCTGCTGACCTTCAGGAGGATACTGAAGACCTGGCTGTTCGATCAGTAGCGGCCCCACCTCCCTCCCAGCGCCTTGAGACCCTCATGGGTATGTAGTGCGCTTAACCCCTTCTGTGCCATGCCCTTTCCCCCTCCTGTGCCGGGCGTTGTTTTAGTGGGTGGGGTTCATGACGAGATAGTCTCGTCATGGGCACAGTGCGACCGTGCTCCATGACGAGACTATCTCGTCATGGGCACTGAAGAGGTTAACAAATGACTGATTGATTGATTGATTGAGCACAGGTTTTATTTACCATGGGAGTAGGATCTTGCCCTGAGGCAGGATGGGCATTCAACAGAAAGGAGGCTTCGCTCTCACAGGCCCAATTTGTGGTATCCCTTCCTTGGTTATGTTTGCTCTGTATTGTGTTCCCAAGGTTCCTATGGGGATTGGTTAAATTTGGACCCTTAAGATTCTCACTCTGCCTAACTGACTCACTAGGATCAATTAGTTAAGAGAGGGTGCTAGGTAAAAGATTTAAAGTGGTGGATCGATTGTTCTCGGAACTTCTCTTAGAGGTCCAGCTATTACATATTTGGGCGAGACATCGATCTATGAGATCCAGTCTATGCAGAAAGGCCTGTAATTGTGACGCCAAAAAAGTTTCCAGTCTGTGGCCAATAGCATCTGAATTCTGCATGGAAGACTCAGTTCCGACGACCTTTTCATCCTTTTAGCTTTGGGTGCAGTCATTTCCTTGGGACACCCCCCCCTCCATTTCCCCTTTATGGCATGCTCCCTAGAGTTACTAGGGATGCATGGAGGCAATGCAGCATTAGCCATATGATTGACAGACGAACATAGGGGCAATCCCCCATCCTCCTTCCGCCCTTCTGGGCTAATACAACCAGGTGCCGGGTGGACACCAATAGAGGGCTGGCCAGTTCTTAGAACCTCAAGAGATTGCCTATGTTCCGGGATCTCAGTCTCTTTTATCAGGACATTAGCTGCCCTAACCAGGTAGGAATCAAGGGTATTTATGATTTCCCCCTCAGTACCAGGTTGCTTGTCCTTTTTAGGTCTTGCCTGAGCCAGCGCATGCACTGCACTGCGAGACATTTAGTAAGTGGGGTTTTCAAAGTGCTACCCCACGCTTTTGCTGGCCTAGGGCTAGCAGTTACGCGTGCGTGCGCAGCCGCCAGCTTTCCCCATCCTAGGCGCCATCTGGACTGCGATCAGTTTCAATTCTGTTGCTAATCACTTTCGCACGCGCGCACACACAACTCCCATTCGCGGCCGCACGTCTTGTTTAAACAAACATTACCAGCTTGTTATGTATGTTTTCACAATTCACAGTAGTTTCAGTAATGTTAACAAATTCTCCCAACGCAAAGGCCAATTGACAAAAGCATTTATGAGTACGAGAAGGAGAGCTACATACAGGGTTACTACTTAACAAACTCATTCATGCTTTTGTGGCTTGTGCCTGAAACGCACTAGTTATGAGTAAAAATGCAACGAGGGAACAGTCCTTTCTATTTGTAGTAAGTGGATATGAATATTCTCTTAATATTCCTGTTGTATTCCCATTTTAGATGTTGTGGGACCATTCCCTTGAAAAGTACTACCCCACATTATTCTGAACGCTTTCCGAGCTGGCTCCAATGTCTCTCGGCAAACGTGCTTGGTTTGTTGTTTCGTAATTGGTTTATCGCGGGTCGTGACCTTTGTTTCTGGTCTGTCAATTTGCAACTAGTCAAGGCCAAGTTGAGCATGTTTTCTGCTGAGCTGTGTTTGTCTCCCGACCCCAGAGCCCCCTTTGCAAAGACTAACAGTCAGCAGGCTGGTGATCTATGCACCTGTGTCTATGCGCTGCTCTCCTAAGCGGCGCCACCGAGGATAGCCGTTGTTTGCATTTCATGCTCCGATGTAGCTTAAGCCTGACCCCCTCTTCTGTGTGTGCACGTGATACCGTTGATTCTATTCACGTCTATTTTATCTGGTTGTCTAGATTTGTTGTGAAGCACGATGACACCCCCTACTGAGCTAGACCTATACTCTGCTACCCTAGGTCGTCTAGTGCACACATGTAGGTGAATGTCTTTTATTCTATTTGGCGGGTTAGAAACACCCTAGAACATTAAGTTGTCTGCAGGGCTATGAGAAAATAACAATAATGATTATTCATATAGGACATGCCACAAAAGGAATTATACTTGGATGCGTGAGTACTTCTTACTTATTTTATCAACCTCTTATGAGTGAAATATTCAGTCAACCCCACTGGACTCCAATCCGTGGCCCGCACATCTCTTGGGTGGGACCCAAGACGCAGATTGCCAGCAGATACTAAATGAGCCGCCCTGTATAATTATTTAAAACAAATAACCAGATTTCAAGTTCTATGAACAAGGAGCTTAACTGCTTACTATGTTTTAAAGAAAGGGCTAGAAATGTCCCGCGAGACGTGTCAACATTCACCCGCGGGAAGCGTGGGACGTTTCTACAGACGCTAAATTGCCGCCTTTGAAAAGAAGGCCTCGGGTTCCAGTCTATGCTGTGGCACTTGACTGGAAATCCTGTTATTCTGGGCAAATCAAGCAATCTCCGTGTGTCTAACTTCGTGAAATACAATAATGTACTTGCCATATTGTTCCCCCAACTAGTTTCACGCACTTTAAACTTCATATCAATGCCTTCCTACATGCAGCTTTGTGCAATAATTGTTCATACTGGCGCAGCAAGTGCAAATTATCTTTTGTACCTGTTTGCATGACACATTTAATCTAAAGTCAGGCTTTGTCTAAGAGCTGATCCCTGCACCAGGGCATCACCCTGCCTGCTTATCACCGTGTATGCATCAAAAAATGAATTAGAACAATCCATTAGCAGAGTTCAGACAGGTGCGCTTCCCCTCAGGCAGAAGGAGGCTCTTGTCAGACATCACAGGCACTGTTTTCAGTGGCACCGTTTCAGCCCTTGACAGGTAAGTAAGCTGCTATTGACGCTTAATCTCTAGCAAAATAGGCCGATGGTACAGTTACTGTAAGTGGGAAGGGCCTTTTTGTGTTTGAAGCTTTCAGAGATCACAATACAGCGAGGCCGCACTGGAACATTGTTGAATCATTTACGACGAGCAAGCAATGATAAACCTACAGGTGGTTACAAAATGCTGCTCTTCTTTTGGCTTCTGTTTTTTAAAGAATTTTGCTACATACAGCTTTAGTTTTTTGTTGGCCGTCCTTTTGTTTCCAATACATAAAATACACCTGGAGTGTGCACTGAGTCAGCCCCTTGCTCATGATTGGAAGACTTTGTTGTCTATTTCAGTTGTCTGCTTTTGATTCAGTGAATGACTTGGGTCCCTATTCTTATATTTCAGTCTCACAGTGTCTAAATGGATGAGTTGTATCCTTCCACCGTATACTTGATGATACTATTTCTAGGTTGAGCCTGGGCAGTGCATGCGCTGCTCTGCGAGGCATGCTGTATTCGAGGATGGACTTGAAGCCACGCCCACTCTCCGCCCATATTTTTTATTATCTTCTGATTCTTTAATAGGCTCGTTAGTCCCTCCTTGTCTTCATTTGTAACCTCCCATGAGTTCTGGCCCTTTCGTATCTGTTGTTACATGGTGTGTCTTATTTAGTCTTTAAGCACTATTTTCTTTAACAAGTTTATCCTACTGCAGGCATGACATGCTTTCCTGCAACTTTCAGTGTGCTATGAGCGCTTTCACTTTCCAAGCAGCCCGAAACAATGTTGACCGCTTCTTTGAAATTAAATAGGTCTTGAATTTTTAAGAGTTTGAGCTATTGGCAGTGTAAATGGCAATGCATTTTATGTATGTGTTAATTATCAAAGCAGATACATAGAAGGTATTGTAATTTACAATGCCAATAGCCTAAACTCGCCGAAATGCGAGACCTATTGCCTTGCAAATGCTGGTTCTTTTCCATCTGTCTTGTCTGTGGCATTTGTCAGACAGTGGGAGAGGATGTGGTCCTTCGGCTAGACTGCCGACTTTGGTGCTGGAAACCAGCTTGTTTAGTGTGAAAAAGGCTGCTTTTATTGAAGACAGGTGCACCTTACAACACGTATCCTTGGCCTGTGCCGTACAAAACTAAACCTCACTAAATATTTTCTTCCTACCTTACCCCCACCCCTAAAGTTTCCCCCTTTGCAACCATTTATAAACCCCCAACTCTGTCCTCCCTGCTGACTCATTAAGCGTGTAACTTCTTATCATTTCCTAAAATAACTATCTATGTAACCTTCCTATGCTACTTCCCCTTCGTGCGTGTTCCCGGAGTGACATTCTCCAACTAATAAACTTAAACTGTAAACAGATCTACCAACTATTACTTAGGAAAACGCCCCCTCATAAACCATAACCCTGGACAACACCCGCACCTGCTTCAAGCGACAATCAGTCAATTAAATGTTTCCCCACCCGCTGCACCTGTTCCCAACAAAACCAACCGAACCAAAAAAGAAAAAAACCCTATTATCCATCACCCCCTGAAAACCTTAAACCCCTCACCCATTCCCCTGAAAAAACGGGGAGGGCGGACAGGACAAAATTTCCTCACCCTATCTATCCCCGACCGGCTGCCGTGTCACCCCACCGAAATGGTGGCTGGTGACCTAAAATGGCCGTCTAAATATCCCCCCAGCCCAAATGTAGCCCAACAAGCCCAATTGGGCTCTGGGCTGCACCACTGGCCCAAAATTCCCCAGGGGAGGCAGGCCTCCCGTTGGTCGTCCGCCCCCCACAAAGTCCTATTGGGCCAAAAGGGGGGTGCAGCACAGACCACAAACTAGCTTGTTTAGTGTGAAAAAGGCCGCTTTATTGAAGACAGGTGCACCGTACAACACATATCCTTGGCCTGTGCCGTACAAAACTAAACCTCACTAAATATTTTCTTCCTACCTTACCCCCACCCCTAAAGTTTCCCCCTTTGCAACCATTTATAAACCCCCAACTCTGTCCTCCCTGCTGACTCATTAAACGTGTAACTTCTTATCCTTTCCTAAAATAACTATCTATGTAACCTTCCTATGCTACTTCCCCTTCCTGCGTGTTCCCGGAGTGACATTCTCCAACCAATAAACTTAAACCGTAAACAGATCTACCAACTATTACTAAGGAATACGCCACTCAGAAAATTCTGGCCCCAGACTTTTCTGACCCCCCGCCCCCCCCAACTAGGGACCCTGTTTTTTGGGGGGGGTTTTGTTGTTTTTTATACCGTTGTAAGACCAATACCCTGTCCAACCTCCTTGATTTGTTTGATATCTAAATCCAGTCCATAATGTGACCAGTGCACCCCCTCCTCTGTGACAAAAGCAACTGCAGCATTCCGAAGCTCTGGACGTTGTAGTCTCCCTACGCCCTCCTTGAAACTGCACATGTCCCGGTTAATCTACCTCCTGGCCTTATTTAGTGCTGCCGGACGCTCTGCCCCCCTCCAGTGCTATTGTGACATGAATTCTGACCATAGAACATAACAACCTGACCACTGCTGCCTTATCTCTAAGAGGTCCCTCCTCCTGTATTTGAACCATGCCAAGCCATTACACTGACCCAGGTCACTTTCCCCCCACACGAATAATCAAAACATCGGGGCAAAATACCACCTTGCATCATGCTGTTTAAAGTAGGAAACAACTCATGCCACTTCACACTCCCCTTTCCGTTTCAGGAACCATGAAACAACTGTGACACCAAACCCAAATTCAAACCTTTCCCCTTTGAAAAACTTGTAACGCTCTGCCCATTTGACAAAGGAGTGTCCCACGATCCATATGGAGAATTCCACCACAGCAGGCCCCACCACCGCACCTGAAAAGACACATATATGAGGCCAAGAAATGAGCACTATGTCTCTCCTTCCCCGATGCCCCGCAGCCGAATGTATGTGTGGGAGCAGCCCGACTTCCCACGTCCGAAACGTATAATCTCTACCCTCCCCACTTTGCTGCGCCTGTAGTTGCCCTATGCGAAAAGAATGTGTCCCAACATGGCTAGGAGCCTGTTTTGGACCATTTGAGCCGCAACGGCCACCCCCTCGCTCCCTCATGTCCACCTCCCCCCATTGAACCACATGTACCCCCACCGCACCCAGCAATTCCGAAACCCGAAATGCCCCGAAGTACCTCCAAGATATGAACGTAAAAACCCTCTTTTTTTTTTTTCCTCCCGGCCTTGTTTGCTGCAGGACCCGATAAAGCTGGCCAGCAGCCCGACTGATAAAGCCCTTCTCGGCCGGGGCCCCCCTTAGCCTTGCGCCCCCTTCAAGAAGTTTGTTCCAAGCCTGCTCATATGCCCTCTGCGTGCTGAGGCCAGTGACCCCGTCACCGACTGCATAACCCTCTGTTCCCTACATACCGCAACCCTGCTGGAGCTGGCGTCCTGCCCTTGTCCGTCCCCGTGACTAACCCATGGAACCTCTGCCACGGTGAACAAGGCCAAGCGTCTGCAATGTCAGAGTCCACTCCCGGCCCCTGCCTGGCAGGAAACAAGATAACATGCTCCAAACCACCCAGCACACGAAAACCGCAGGAACTGCAGCACCCGGGCCCCCCAGGCTGCTTGTCTGTTCACCACCTGTATGACTGACACATTGTCCACTCTAAAGTTCGCCTTCCTGTGTGCCAAGCCCCGAGCCCATAATGTCACGGCCACTACCAGTGTAAAGAGTTCCAGAACGACACACTCCTCCAAGCCTCCTGCCCCTGCCTCGTTTGAATACCTTGTGCCATCCCCTTTCACTGTCCTTCAGCGTTGCCATGAGCATCCCTTTGAACGCCCAAGAAATGTGCGCCACATGCGCTAGGCCTCCCGAGGTCCGGCCGCATTGTCAAACCTACCCACGACATCCCCAACCCCGAACCCGTACCACTGCACCCCGTCCAAACCGTCCTTCTTCTCTGTGGCCAGCAACCCATCGGTCAAAATCCGTATGTGCAGTTATTCGTCCATCGGCAAGGCGGCCTCCAGTGCCCCCGCATCCAACTCAATACTAATATATGATAACCCCGTACTGGGAGCTTGTGTCTTCTCTAGTGCCCGGAGCACCCCCGGTAACCTATGAGCTCTTAAAAACTTGTCAATTGCTGCTGACAGTCCGCAGAGCCGGGTTGGCGCACCAGGAAAAGTCAGCCAGGTAGAGTGTCACCGTCTCTCTACCAGTGCGCCATGAAAGAAAACCCCACTGCAAACAAGCTAAAAACTCTCAAATAGGGTACAGAAATGGAACATCCCATGTGCCGTGGTTTGTCTACAAAGATGGAAACCTCAGGCTGGATGCCCAGTTGCTGGTAATCCTCTGCGTGAAATTGGCAGTAACCGAAAGGCCGATTTTTTTCGCATATGCCCTGAGGGCCCCAGCCTCAACGGCAGCAACCAATTCCTGTGCGACATCTACCGATGAGGAAGCCAACAAAGTAAAAAACTGCCGCTATAAAGTCATTGCCCGATGCCCCTTCCTGCCAGGTGAGGTGGTGGATCAACCTGCATTGCACGGGTCCTGTTTCGGCACCACCCCAATTGGGGAAATGATCGATTAGCAAGGGGGTCACTCGTAAACGGGCCTACCATGGGTTTTGTTTTTGTACAGTTCTGCTCGCACTTTGTCCCCGTGTGTGTAGTAGATTCCAAATTGTCGGCCCACCTAGCAGACTGGGGGCCCTCGTAACCGAGCCGAATCCTCCTGAAAACCCATCGCAAGAGCGCTGCGTCTATGGTCTGCGTTTAAGACACCACAATTGGTCCAAACGGCCCTGTGTAAGGGGTGTACCAGCCTACTCCCAGAGACCCTTGTGCCCTTCCGCCCTGTGTGCCCTGGTCAGACTGCCGCCCCTGCCCCTTAAAACCCGCCCCATAGCGGTGCCCCAACGGTGACTGCCAGAATACTCCGAACCTTCGTGCCTAGACATGCAGCACTGTCTGGCCCCATGGGCCTTTATTGCAGACCCAGCATGCTTCCAACCCGCTCCCTGCGCCATTCGCTGTGCACCCCACCCCCCTCGGGTGAGTCTGGTTGATGGTCTCTCGCCCCTTGCAGGGCAATCTTCCCAGGCCTCGTCCCCACCCATCGTCTGCTGGTATCGCTCGGTATCCATCTCCCCATTTAGCGTCAAGGTACCAAGATAGCCGCGCCCAGTACTCCTCCTCATAGTGTGACCAGGCGTATCCCCCGTACGTTATTCGGACCCTACTGATCTCGTCCATGTATCCGAACCATGCGACAGACCTGTCAGGATATTACCCGCAGTATACACTGTCGATGATCAAGAAGGCAGCCGACCCTGTGGGGACGTTCTACGCCGTATACACTGCCGATGATCAACAAGGCAGCCAACCCATTCGCGATGGTCATGGCTACCCGCGGCCCCCAAGCCAGCCCCCTTCTCTTGCCTTGGACCCCTCGTTTGCCGTAGCCCCCTATGTCATACCTGCAGCATATCCACAGATTCACCCGTACAGATTTTCTCTGTGGTGGCCAGCATAAGGTGGGCCCCCCAAGGGCTTAGTTATCCCTGAGTATGGCAGTTCCTTCACCGGGACGTCATGGCTTTCCTTAGTCCCCTCCTTATTCCCCTCTATGGGCCCCCTTCTATCCCTTCCCCTTCCGCGCCGCTTTCGGCGACTCTGGGCCCACTCCGGTGCCCCTCCCTTAAGCACCTTTTGTCAATGCTCACCTCCCCTCCATCCACCCCCATGCCTCCGTACCCCAACACCCTGCCATGCGGTTTGTCACCCATGCGCAAGCCCTCGCGTCCTCTGTCTGATGCCCTCCCCTGCTCCCTCCCTCTTGCTGTGCCCTTACCTGGCGTCCAGGTCGGCTTCCTGGCTTGATCCCGCCACCTAACCAGTTGTGAAGGGGGGAGCGCCCCGCCATCCGCCACTGTGTACCATCTGTCCAGACCTTTCTACAAAAACTAGACACAGCATTAGTGACACCCCCCCCTTCCCCCTACCCATCATCATAATCCCAACCGCAATGGGCCGTCCCCCGGGGACTCCAGCCCATGATTCCACAGTAATGGGCCGTCCTCCGTGGACTCCAGCCCGTGATTCAACAGCAATGGGCTGTCCTCCATGGACTCCAGCCCGTGATTCCACAGCAATGGGCCGTCCTCCGTGGACTCCAGGCCACTCCATCTATCTCATTCCCTGCCATAGCGGATCAGTCCACCTATATCCCAACAGTCCCGCTGCGGTACCACAAGCCTGTCTGTTGTATCCTGCCGTGTTGCTCTGGACCCCTATGCCTGTGCCCCTGAGGCCGCATCGACCCAACGGGCCGTGATACGGGAGACTGCTCGCTTCCTGCAAATCCCTCGCTGGGGTCCAGCTGCCTGCCCGAGGCATAGCCGGCCCATCCTCTCGGTCGAGTGGAGCCGCATGCAACTCACCCGAGCACCGCCCTGCCGTCCCTGCCAAGGAAAAATGGAGTCCGACATGCCGGGGATAGTCCTTATGTCTGTCCCTAACACCCCTGGGTACTCCCGCCAAAGTCCAACTACCCCCACCCCCAGGCCTGCGAAACGACGAAGTGCCCCTGCTCCAGCGCGGAGTGAAAAATCCCTCCCTACCGTCACAGACCAAACGATCTCACATACACACACTATCCATACATTCGCTGGTGGGGCCCATAACACCAACATTCACTCACCATCAGTTCGTGCGAGAGGCGATTATCCTTCCAAGCGCTGGAAATGAGGGTGAAAAATACCACTTTTACCCTAATGAGCAACAAATCTAACCAACCTTCTAATACTCATTAGGCCCTGGATTTCACCTTTGGTATTCCCCTCATAAACGGGACGGATCTGTTAGTTGTAGGTTTAAGTGAATTTCTAAAACTCTAATTAACCTGTTCATTAACACATTTCAATGAATAAACAACCCAACTCATTTCTGTAGAAGTTCAAATCCAAATTTATCTTAATATTGCAAATTAAATCATTCATTTGATCAAGTTGCCATTCATATTTACCTATTCTGGCTAAAGTCGTCCTCTATGTCAAATTTTGCAGTCTCGCAAATCTATGCCCATCAATTTTAGTAGGTTCAGTTCATCAGGAGTTTGGGCATTAATTCAGTCCGTCAAAGATTCAGACTAACAGCTGTCCTGCAGTGTCACCGTCCTCTTCGTCAGCATATCATCAAGAAATCGAAGGAGCGACCCTCAACCTCTCTATTCTATGGGTTTTTATAATAATTTCAATAACAAAATGTAACAAAAATGAGTTTTAAACTGTTCTGATTGGCTGGTCAGGGGTCGTCCTACAAAATTCTCATAAGGTTTAGTCCATGGTGTCATCATACTTGCTGGTTCCGTTTTTTTAATAAAGTCTTTTGTCTGTAGTGTTGGCACTATTCCCAGTGCGACCTTGATAAGTACAGCTTGCCTGGGGTCAGGACGAGGCCATTGTTGCTCATCTTAGCGCAGGCGCACTTCACCCAAGCCTTGTTCAGCGTTGGCAGTCAGGTTAGGCACCAAAAGCAGCCATCGTTCGATAGGCCAAAATGGACAACTTAAACAAAGAAACACAAAAACGTAATTAATACATAGAAATGACTAATTAAATGTTATTCCCTCGCTAATACCCATGTGTGTGTATTTATCTAGCAAAAGCAACACTCAATGTGGTTTATACATACTAAATAAAGCACGAATCACAATTACATCACAAAAGCGACATTTATCATGCAATATTCTAATTGTCTATCATTAGTATGCATACAAAATTTAGTTCACGTAATTAATTAGCCGTGCAGATGCAAAACCCACGTGTATTTCAACCATTAATAAGGTTGATTAGTTATTTCCACATCACTCCAATCCGTTAGTTCAATTATACTTAATTAATTAATCTAATTAATAAAATATCATGCAAAATTGGGTGGGTATACAAATTTTTTGCATAACCCGCTCCAGCAATCCCCCCTTTGGTGATTTTATCACCACACCACCCAAAATTTTGTTCTGTCTTACGGAATCTTCAAAATGTTTTCTTGCTCTTAATCATAATTCAGTTTCACCTACGTCTTCTCTTTTTACTGATTCATACATACTCTCCTTCCACTCCTCCAATTCTATTTCTTCAATTTCTCTTTCTTGTTTCTTATCTTTTCTTTTTGAATTTTCACTTTTTACTCTTTTCTTATTTTTCCTGTTTCTACAGCACATACAACATAATCTTATCACTAAAATTATGCAGATTACACATGTTAATGGAAACAATATTTTACCTATAAGAGTACTACCTATTTTTACTAAGAAATTCTTAATAGCACCTATTTTCTTTCCAATTCATTCCCAAACACCTTCAACCTCCAGTGGTGCAAGTTCATCATGCAATTCAGTAATATTCTTAATATAAGTTTTCAGATCTTTGCTTTCGTCAGGAATGTAAGTACAACAATGTTGAACTTTCAGCATTCCACAGACTCCACCCTCTTTTGTCAATAAAATATCAAGGGCAAGTCGATTTTGCATTACCATAGCACGCATGGCAACCATTTCAGTGTTAACCAATAAAAATCCTCCAGTGGTGCTTGTTGACAAGCGATCCACTACTGTTGACAATTTTCTAATTTTGTTTGCATTCAGAGTTATTCCCACTGCTGGTATCAATGCCTGAAAAATGTCACCTACAATTTCTGCCCAAGATTCTCTCTTGGTTCTAGCTAAATGATTACTTAAGCTATGTACACCATCTTCTCCTCTATCCATATGAAAGATTTTTGGAAAGACCAGGCCTACGTAACATGTGCCATACCAATGGTCTGGCAAACGATAATATGCCCTGTTCCCACAAATAAAATGTAATCCAGGAAAGACTGGATCTCTTCCACCTTTGAATCCCCATCCACCCATGATTCGATATGTATCATGGCACTCACTATTACCTAGAAAATAATTATCATACACAGTTTGATTCCTTCAAATGCAAAATTTCCCTTTCTGAGGCCAATCTAAAGCTATAGTTGGACTAGCTTCTCCTTTCAAATGTTTTTCTTTCTCTATATCCCAGATTATTTTCCCCACTTTCCCTTCTGCTGCTTTTCTTTGCATTTTCAATCTTCTTTCCTCAACCATGTCTGGGAATGTCTTTTCCTCTTTCTTCAAACTGCATGTTAGATTGTTTCTACAAATATACTCTAATGTTAGTTCCTTAGTTTCTAAAAAGAATTCACCTAATACCTTAGCAGGTTTTACTTTGTTTAATTTATTATAAGAAGGTACTTGCGCAAAAATGTTATCTACATCTGAAAAATAATATTCTAATTTCCCTGTCTCATAAAACAAACTAGCTATTACACTACATGTTATTCCATACGTTGCCGGAAGGTGATGATATGTCACTCCCTCAGAAACAGATGCAGGTAACTGAATACATACGTAGCAGTCCCGTACATCCATTGTCTTTACATATTCATACAATAATTTTGAAAACACATTATTAGAAAAATCTGTTATTGATCTGTCTTTATGCAAATAATTTTTATATATTCTAGTTGGAACTACCTTTGGAATTTTCCCTATATTGGTTTTGTTTACACTATGTCCTTCTAATGTATCTATAGTGGCCTTAAAGGAAATGACAAGAGCAAGGTTGCTCCATAAAAGCATTAATAATCCTGTACAACAACAACACATTTGACACCATCTTTTCATGAATGTACATCTACCTTTACTACTTTCTATGTTAGCCATCTTTGTTAAAATGGACCGTGTCTTTTGACTCAGCCTCTTTTACTTCACAACTAGTTTTTCCTAACCTAAGGTTCTAACACCTATTTGGTTCTACCAGTCTCTATCTTTTCATTCAATATTTTGTTTTCTTCATCAGTAGTTTTCTTAACTTATTCAGTTTGGCATCTCATCATTCTTCACTCTCCTCTCGTCATTCAAATATGGATTTTCCTGAACTTCCGTTTCTTCTTCTCCAATGTCGGACAAGAGAACTCTCAGGATTTCCGATTCTATTTCATCCTCAACCACTTTCAGTACAGTCTCCTCTGGATTCCCTTGACTATCTGCCTCTACTCCCTTTTCAGGCAGAGCCACGTACGTCCATTCTGGTGACTTATACTTCTGGTTAGGTTTCCTTGTTCTTCTACTCCCTTTGACTTCAGTTAATTCGTCTTCTTTTGATTTCTCTTGACTTGTCACCTCATTCACCTGTTCAGCTCTCGGTGAATTCACTCTTGTCAATCAATATCTCAGTTTCCTTATTTTATTGGGCCAAACATCATCTCTTGCAACTCTTTTTACTTTACTTCCTTTGTCATTCTTTTCATTCCTCCAAGCTCTCTTTCTTAGAACTCGACCTTCCGGTATTTCATTTTCACTCTCTTCAGACTCTGTCTCAACTTGCTTTGTCTTTTCAGCGACTTCTTCTTCCACCACTTGTTTTGTTTTCCCTACTTTTGTCCCTCTTCGGATCTCCGACACGCAATCTTCCTGCTGGCTACTTGTCCCTTCACCTAACTGGATGTTGCAGTTCCCTACACCTCCTCAGGGGTCTTCCGCAGAAATCTGTCCCTCTCTCTCTGTACCTGTCCCTTGTTCACTTAAATTTGTTACTTCAGGTGGAATTTCTCTCAGTCTCTCATCTGGTACTTCCTTTTCACGAATTTCTTTTGTTGTGTCTTCAGTACTCTTTCCCCTTTTCTTTCTGTGTTCCTTCTTAGAACCCTGCGCTTCTTGCTCGTTGCCAGAATCGCTAGATTCAGAAATCTGCAATCTTCTTCTCAGAGAGCTACTTCTGGGGACTAAAGCTGAACTTGGTTCTGTTTCCCCCCTTTCAGAGTTTCCTCGTGCCTTTGACCCTTCGCCATCTGATTCAGTGCTTGATTCTGATTCATCAAAGTATTCTTTTCCAGTGCTGTCCACCGGATTTGGAATTCTCAATGTATGACTTGCATGGATCCAGTTTTTCAGTCCAGCACACTTCACAGCTGTGGTCGTGGTCAAAATGACTTGTCGTGGTTTTCCCCACCTTGGAACCAGACAATTTCTTTGTCTGTGGACCTTTATCCTTACCCAATCACCTGGGCTCAGATCATGGGCTTGCTTCTTTTTAAGTGTGGTGGCATCTGGTCCAACCTGATGAAACACAGAATGAACTGCGTCAGCCAGGCCTTTACAGTATTCCAACACCATGTCATCAGTTATTGTCATCAGCTTGTTGACTGGTATATACACATGTCTCATTGCACGTCCCATGATTATTTCATGAGGACTCAATCCTGTAGTTCGGTCTGGAATGGACCTTATTGTCATGAGTACTAGAGGCAAGACATCAGGCCATTTCATACCTGTGGCCAAACACATTTTCCCTATTCTATTTTTGATAGTACCATTCATCTGTTCAACCACACCAGAAGCCTCTGGTCGGTAGGCACAATGTAGTTTTTGTTGTACATTCAATGCTTCACAAATTAATCCTACAATCTCATTATGGAAATGTCCTCCTTGGTCTGACTCAATTGTTACTGGGAACCCGAACCTGGGGATGAATTCTCTCAGCAGTAGCTTGGCTACTGTCAACCCATCATTTCTTCTTGTTGGGAATGCTTCCACCCACCTGGAGAATAGGCAGACCACAACCAAAACATACCTCAGTCTGTTACAGGGAGGCATCTCAATGAAATCTCCCTGCATTCTGGTGAAAGGCCCTCCTTCTCGACCTATTGTTCCCAAACTCACTACTGTCTTCCTTCCAGGATTGTACTGCTGACATATTAAGCGTCTCTGACAAAGACTTTCTGCTACAAGTCTGATTTTTGCATTGTACCATTTCTGCTTAAATGAACTGATCATGGCATCTCTCCCAATATGTCCCTGGCCATGATACATCCGTGCCATGGTAGACATCATGCTTTCAGGCATAACTGGTCTTCCATCTCGATAGACCCACACATGATCCTTTTCCCTTGGGGCACATCCTGCTTTTACCCACTGTCTCATTTCCTCATCTCCTGCCTCATCCTGCAATTGTTTTACCTCTTCCCAAGTTCCCACAATGTTAGTGAACATCAATGAGCAAGAAGACATTTCTCTTTCCTTAGCCCGATTGACTGAATTCTGATTTTGTGCACAATACTATGCCATGTCGTTTGCATACCTATTCCCAGTGGCAATGTAATCACCACCTTGACTATGTGCAGCACATTTTACAACAGCCAATTGTTTAGGCAGCTGTATAGCCTCAAGCAACTTTCCAACCACTTCTGCATTCTTAATAGGAGTTCCACTTGAGGTCAGGAAACCTCTTTGTAGCCATAGCTGGCCGAAGTCGTGGACGACTCCAAAGCCATACTGGCTGTCAGTTATCACAGTCACTCTCACACTCTTTCCAATCTTGCAGGCTCTAGTCAAAGCCACAAGTTCTACTACTTGGGCTGATTTCACTCCTTTCAGATATGATGCTTCAATTACTGCTGCGACTGTGCATACTGCATACGCTGCACTCAGCACTCCTTCATCTGTTCTCAAACATGACCCATCAACGAACATCACAAAATCACTTTCTGGTAAAGGTACATCTTTTATGTCTGGTCGTGGTTTGGTACAAAAATCAAGTACATCCAGACAATCATGATCAACTTCATCTCTTACCTCCACAATCTCAGCATCAGGCAACAAAGTTGCAGGATTCCCATTCACACATCTCGCAAGACTCACATTAGTTGCACCCAATATGACCTTTTCATAATTAGTCAGCCGACTGTGTGTCATATACTGAGTACGACTCCTTGTCAACAGAATTGCTACATCATGAGGTACAAACACTTTCAATGGATATCCCATCACAATTCCTTCACTCTGCTCCAAACTTCGACATGTTGCAGCCACCGCTTTCAAACATCCAGGTAAACCTACAGCTACTGGATCTAGCATTGATGAAAAATATGCAATTGGTCTTCTCATTTTTCCATGTTTCTGGGTCAACACAGAAAGTGCACATCCATTTCTCTCACTACAATACAACTCAAATTCTTTCTCATAGTCAGGCATACCTAATGCAGGGGCTTCACACAAACCATCTCTCAATTGTCTAAATGCTGCCAATTCTTCTTTGTTTAATTCAAGGGGGTCTTTTACATCACTTCTCGTTAATCGCACCAAAGGCTTTGCGATCAAGGAAAAGTTACCTATCCACTGACGACAGTACCCAACCATTCCCAAAGACATTCTCACTTCTCCTTGAGTCATGGGAGCTCTCATTCCTTTTATTATTCTAATTCTGTCTATGGTTATTTTCCTTAGTCCTTTCTCAATGTTGTGTCCCAGATACTGTACTTCCTTCTTACAAAACTGTAGTTTTGCGGGTGACACCTTAAGTCCTCCATCTGCCAAATGATTCAACAAGGCTATTGTATCTACCTCACAGGCTTCACGTGTTTTTGATGCTACCAAAAGGTCGTCAATATATTGGACCAATACAGAACTTTCGGGCATTTCTAGACTCTCCAAAGACTTCTTTAATAGCTGATTGAATATTGAGGGGCTCTCTTTATACCCCTGTGGGATTCGGCACCATGCCAAAATACGCTCACCAAACCGAAATGCAAAAATGTGCTGACTGTCATGGTGCAATGGGATGGAAAAGAAAGCATGACACAGATCAATTACTGTGTACCATTCTGCATCATGGGGAATCTGATATAAAATCACTGATGGATTTGGTACAACGGGACAACATGATACCACAATTTTATTCACCTTTCTCAAATCTTGCACTATCCTAAATTTCCCATTAGGCTTTTTCAGTCCCATTATTGGTGAATTACATGGACTACTCATTATTTCTCTCAAGATTCCTTGCCTGATCATTTTCTCTATCACAGGAGTTACACCTTCAATTATTTCAGGTGTCAATCTGTACTGTGGAACATTTGGATATGTTACTCCTTCTTTTACAGTTATTTTAACTGGATCTACATTTCTCATTAGTCCTACATCTTCTCCAGTGAAATCCCAAACCTCAGCCTTTACAGATTTTCTCAGTTCTTTTGGTAATTCATCAGGGTTGAATACAGCATATGTTTCAGTAACTTCACTTTCTCTGTTAGCTAGGGTCATCTTATACAATACATCATCATCTGGTGTTTCAAAAGCTATTCCATCCGGAGTACAAAATATAGTGCAATTCATTTTGCACAACAGGTCCCTACCTAATAAATTCACAGGACTGGAGTCACACACCACAAAGCGGTGCATTTCTGAAAGTTTCCCTATGCTGACTTTCACTGGTTCTGTAAGATATGTCTTAATTTGTCTGTTGGACACACCAACTACTTGGATCGTTTCATCCGAGAGAGGAAGATTCTTAACATCAGCTGATCCAACAGTTGATCGAGTAGCACCAGTATCCACTAGGAAAGTAATATTTTCATCATTAACCCTCCCATCTACAAAAGGTCCTGTCTGGTCTACTTCTAGAGTTGCGCCAAGTACACACTCTTCTTCCTCCCTTCGGCACCGTCAATAGCTCTCTTCTGCGTCACTCTCATCGCGTTGCAGCCAATACTGCGAGACAGCGCTAGCGCGTGGCAGCTTATTTACCTGTTCTTCATTGTAGAATCCCGATTCACTACTATACTTCTGTGTGTTTCTGCTCTGTGGAAAAGGCGGCTTTGGCACCTGATTCTGTGGGGGAACAACTTGCTGCTGTTGCTGCAGTTGACCACTCACCTCATGCTGCACCTGTGGGTTCAATGATGGATTTTCATTGTTAGTACTCGGGGGAAACCTACACTCGGATTTCCAATGCCCTATCCTGCCGCAATTATGACACAGAAATTTATTTTTAGCTTCTTCAATGTTCCCTTTGTACTTCCCATTATTACATTTTGGCTTGGTACCTGCTTGTTCCACCAGTTGTGCTTCCTGTCTCTCCGCTACCTTTACCTGTGCCCACATTGCCTTCTCCTTTAACTTCCGCTGTTTTGCTTTAATTTCATCACTGAAGTATTTAGGATGTCTCAATACTTCTTCTATTTTCTTGTTTTGCCAATCTACCGTATGCTGTTTAATCATCTCACCAATTTCTGGTCGTAGACCATATACAAATCTGTATACAAAATGGCTCAAATCCTTTTCACATAGATTCTCATCTCCGCTAAACTGCTTAAAAGCTTGTATTAGCCTCTCGTAGTATGCATGTAACCCTGGGCGTCGTGCTCCACTTCGCCCATGGAGTGCACGTAGCGCTGCCTACTTCGCCATTTACGAAGTAGGCGAAGCAGGCAGCGCTACCCACACACCGTAGCGAAGCAGAGCTGCCCGCCACCCGCCTCCCGCCCGCCCTAATTTAAAAATAATTAAAATAAGGTTAGAGTAAATATAAACCTCTTACCTTCAGCGCGGCGTCCCGGGGCTCCCTCTTCTTGCTGACGGTAACTTCTTCATGCAAATGCGTGGACGCCCGCGCATGCGCATTCCTCGCGAGAAATGCGCATGCGCGGGCGTCCACGCATGCGCATTTGCGTGAAGAAGTTACCATCAGCAAGAAGAGGAAGCCCCGGGACACCGCGCTTAAGGTAAGAGGTTTATATTTACTTTTAAACTTATTTTAATTATTTTTAAATTAGGGCGGGCGGGAGGCGGGCAGCGCGTAGTGGGGCTACACGGAGCGCGCGAGTGTGCGTAGATTTTGCCACACTACGCGCTGCTCCACGTAGCCCCACTACACCCACTACGCCCACCCTTGTATGCATGTACTGACTCTTTACTTTCCTGGTGTGTTCGATCAAATTTTACCCAGTCTGTTTCTTTAGGGGGCACTTTATTTTTCAGAGATACCATAACCTGCTCATACTTCTTCATTACCTCGGGGTCTGGTGCTCCTGTTTTAGGATCCCTTGGATATTCCTTGGTTGGCCAATTTATCATCAGCTTACACTCTGACCATAGATCTGCTGGTACAATTATGTCAAATAGACTATTCAAATCAATCCATAGTACTTTAGACAATTTCACAAATCTATCTACCTGTCTGTACCACTCGACAGGCTTTTCGCATAGTCGAGGGAAGTCATTCGTAAAAGACAAAATATCCTGTCTCGTCCATGGGACATGTACATATCCCCCTCCTGGAATCTCTCTCATAGGGCATTCTGTCACTACCTTCTCTTTTTCTCTTACAGGAAAGGCTGAAAATGTCTTATGAGGCATCATCGCGTTTTCTATACCACCTGCTTCTCCATTTATCCACGTCTCCCCATTTTCTCAGCAAAATTATTATTTCTTTAATTTGACCTATTCGTCCTGTGGTGTTCATATTCTCAATGTCCTTTTCAGTAAAATGTACTCGATAAGGTTTCTGTAAGGCTTTTACCTTTTCAATATCAATACCCATTTAATTTGCTACTTCTTCTAACCTTTCATGCAAGTTTTTCGCTCTCCAGGTCACACTTTTGCATAAAAATAATAATTCTTCATCCTGATACGTTTTCAATTTTTCTGTCGGGATAGTCCCTACGATTAATTCTTCCAATACCATTCGTAACTTGGCCACATCAATTGATTGGGATTCCTTGTCTTTCCTCTGCAAGCTTCTCAATCATTCACTTAACTCGTCTGTTGATGGTCCTACTGTTTTTTCTACACTTCCGTGTCCAAAATCTTTTTGTGTTTCAGACACTGTTTCTATCATTGTCATACGTCTCTCTGCACAATTCTGAGCTACAAATGGATTATTTGTAAAATTTGGTTCCATTACACTCATAGTCTGTCTCCATGGATTCCCATTCTGACTCACTTTTGGTTGTTCTACAGGGTTATTATTTCTGTAAGGGACTGTCAAACAATGCTCACTGTCCTTCTGTTTTTCAAAAATAGGCATTACTGGACCTAGCGTTACTGGAACAGTACTGCTTCTAGATTCTTAGTCAATTCTCTTATTTTCTCAGTTAATTCCAGGGTTGTTTTCGCTAATTCTACAGAATTTTCTCCATCTGTTCTTCCTTCCGATCTCTTTTCTACTTCCCTGGTACCACTGTTTTTACTCAAACTTAGGGATTCTGGTTCCGATTTTATAATTCGCATTGTTTCTCTCATTGGGGCACTTGGAGTTAACATTTCTGGTTCTGGTCGATACGGTGGTTGATTTTTATAGAACATATCATCAAGAACATCATCCTCAGACTCATTCACTCCATACCCTCTCGACTTCACATTATGCCTCTTTTCTGCACACTTTCGACCTTCATTCTCTCCTACGGTTCTTACGGGGAACACACCCTCAGTCATACTCGCATCTCGCCATCATTTCATTCGATCGCTATGCGTTTCGTGTCCGTATGGTCTTCCAAACCAATACCTATATCCTCTACCACTTCTTTGTCTCTCTTGTTCATGCATTTCATCTTCCCATTCTGTCAAAGCCTCAAACTGTGTCGGTCTAGGTCTTGGTTCCAAATTCATCATCCTTTCCCTCAACTTTCTTAAAACAGCCAAATTAAATGAACCATGCTCTGGAAAAGCTAATACTCCACAATCCTGCTCAGGGCCAAGGGACTAATCCTCCCACCACTCCAAATTCAGATGTCCTATTCAGCCTAGCGCTGACTCACCCTGCCCCTCCTGGAGCCACACACACCTCACCAGCCCCTGTCACTCATAAGCCAGACATGCAATTTACATCAAGCAGGCAGACACATAGCACACAGAAATGCCAACTTTTAAAAGTGGCATTTCAAAAATAGTTATAAAAAATCTGCGCACACCATTGCTCAGCATTTATTATCACTATTCCAAATATACCAAACTTGACCACGCTGCGCCTCTCATATCAGGAATTACCACTGAAACACTTATCAGGGAATCCCCAATGCATTCCTATGGGAGGGCAGCCCCACAGCAGTGAGAAACCAAAATGGCTGTTTGTCACTACCAGGTCATGTCACACACTTAAGGTACTTGTTCTATCTTTTACCTACAATGCACCCTTCCCATAGGGCTAGCTAGGGCCTACCTTAGGGGTGACTGACATGTAGAAAAAGGGGGGTCACGGACATGGCACACACTTTAGGTGCACCGTCACAGCGGCAGTAACACTGCGCGCACAGGACCTGCAATGGCAGAGGCCTGGAATAGGTTTGAAAGGCTACTTTGGTGGATGGCGCAATCAGCGCTGCAAGCCCACCAGTAGCATTTAATTCATCAAACCTGGGTATATAAGATACCACTTTACAAGGGACTGACAGATACATTAAATAGGCCAAACAGGTGTAGACCAATCTTACCATATTTATCACAGAGAGCGCACACACTTTCACTTCATACTGGACAGCAGTACTAAAGTGCCCAGAGTCCTAAAACCATCAACACCATGTCAGAAAAAAAACTAGGAGAAAGGCAAAAAGTTTAGGGATGACCCTGCAAAAAGGGCCAAGTCCAACACAACCCCCTTCCATCCAAAACACAGGGTAGACCAATCACCACCTTGATGGGCTTCCCTCCCTTGGGCGATAGAACACGAACGCGGGCCCGCAACTGCAGGGACACCCTCCAGTTCTATGCTACTCTGAACCCACGTGGTTCCCTCTGTCAAAGCTCTCAGGACCAACTAGGCTACCCCACTGGTACTCCCTAGTTGTCCACTGCCAGTACCAGGCCCTAGGCCAACCATATGTCACTGGTCCTTGCCAATCCACAGAGTGGGGGGCAGTAACCCCTGGCACATAGTAACCATTCTCCACTCTTCCTCTCATCATTGCAGTTCCAAACTGCCGCTGATCCTCCAACCTAGGGTCCGCACCCTCAGGTTGACTAGAAGTCACGGGTGAGGCTCTCCTCTCCCTACCTCTTCTTCTAGGATTCCGCACTCTCCTCCTATGAGAGGCAACCTCAGAACACAACTCACTCACCAGCTCTTGGAGACTCTTGACTTCAGAAGAACAAAGCACACAGCACAGTTCCGCTTCAAGTAGGGGACAAAGCACACAACAAAGCCTTTAGATCTCTCCTCAGTAGAAACAGCAACTGCAGGTCAGCCCCCAGACACGCAGCCATGGCAGCACTTTTCCTCAGTCTTTAGCTGTTCTCTTTGGCAGAGATTACTCTTGATCACGAAGTTTCCAAGTCTCCCAACCTAGGTTCTAAACCCTCAGGTTGCACCAGGATAATAGGTGAGGGCTCCTTCCCTGTGCACCCCCTTCCAGAGTTCTGCACCCTCCACCTGGAAGGGTACCCCTGGAAGCCAAAATTGGTCAGGACACTGGTTACAGATGTCCTTTCCTCCAGGTCAGGCAGATCCTGAACCTGGCCTCCCAACCTTGGGGCTGAACCCCGCAGTTGAGCAATTGCCTGGCACACCAGGATTTATGGGGACTCACACAGTATCCACCCATGGGTAACACATCACTAATGTGTTGTGTGACAGTCTGCTTGGCGCAGATCTCCTGACTCCTGTCCATCTGACAGGGTCACTTCTAGGGGACTCAGCCCTTCTGGCTGGTCCCTGACCCACTGGTTCTCCCACTGGGGAACACATCCCCCTCTCACCCCTCATTCTGGACCTCTACACCCTCCCAATTGGAGCATTACCGCCAGACACCAATATTGCTGGAGCTCTGCTTAGACACTCCACGTTCTCCGGACACTAGGAGATCTTCCTCAAATGATCTACAAGTACAGCCAAGGCCCCCGATCTGGCACTCCCTTAAGAACCCTCCAGGCCCTGAGACTAGATTTCGGGCAACTTGGGACACAGTCCCACAGTCACTCCTTCTCCACTGAGACAGGATGTGAGCCCCTACAACCCTCCCAATACACTGGAACCTACTTGGGCTACACTGAACCTCTTCCACCACACAGGACCGGACGATACCCGAGCCACTACTTTAGAAATCACTCCCCAATGCCTCTTCAGACCCTCGAGCACACAGCCAGAGGTCTGCCTCCCGTGCAAGCTCCCTGGGATCAGAGAACTCCCACTCCAACAGGTGTTGGCGCAACCCCGGAAACCAATTACTGAACATGTGCTCTCTGACAACCAGATTGAACAGCCCTTCAAAATCATTTGCCTTGCTAACCATCGCCCAATTGTCCAGTGCATCACAACATTCATCCACAAACTCCCCCCAAGACTGGTGAGACAGTTTCTTACTGCTCCTGAATCTCAACCTGTACCCCTCTAACTGGGAATCAGGTACCATACTCTGGGAACTGGGAATGGGACTTCCTGCACTGACTCCATATTGCTGCCGCCACTGGATCCCACCCTTACTGGTGAATCCAGACAACTCAAACAACACTCAGGAGATAACCTACCTTCCAGAGCTAGCTTTTTCTCCTTCACACTCAGTTGCACTAGCTCCACTTGGAGCCTTCCCAATGCCAGCTGATGCTTCCTTTCTTCCCTCCTATCCACCCACTCCTCTGGGGACAGGGAAAGGCATGGGGCACTGCCCCCGGCACTGGACCCAGCAAGGGACTCCCTATCTATGGGATCCTCCCCACCTACTGGCATCCCCGCCCTGTCATTTTCTCTCTTCTGCCACCAAAATAAAAGAGCAGATAACACCATTTAACAAGCATTTGCAATGCAATAGGTCTTGCATTTATGCGAGTTTGAGCTATTTACATTGCAAATAATAAGGCCTTTTAAAAAAAAACATAAATAAAAGGCATTATTTACAATGTCAATAGCTGAAACTCTCGTAACTGCGAGACCTATTGCATTGCAAATGCTTGTTTTAAAATGTAACCTTGAGTGAATTTGTAACTTGTATATATGTAACTTTAACCACTAGCATCTGTAGTAGACTTTTGTACTTACTACCATTCATATGTGAATCTAGGGCCCGATTCACAGAATTAACTTAAGACAAAATCCTAAACTTACTACTTTTGGTATTCACAGAATGCACTTACTACTTTTGGTATTCACAGAATGCACTTACTACTTTTGGTATTCACAGGATGGATTTACGACTACTAACTTTATGTCTGCACTCGGGCTGGAAATTCCAGCCTGGGGGCGGAGCTTCTGGCCCGGAGGTGGAGATTTCGGCCATGGCTAAATCTCCGCCACATTCAACTGGGGCTTGGGGGAGTATAACTCAACCCCCTCCTCATCAACAAAATGCCCTCAAATGTTGCAGCTGCCCAATGTCCAGTGGGGCAGCTGTGGAAATGAGGCCTGGCACAACTGTGGCCCTAAGGCCCCTCTGGGACTCTGAATAAAATTGCCCCCACATTGCAGTTGCCCGCTACGGTGGCACAACTGAAAAACAAAAAGAGGCACTGTCACTACTGTGCCGCCTGAGCCCCACTCCGGGACTCTATACAACCAAAAGTGCCCCCAAATGCTGCAGCTTCCCACTGTCAGGTGGGGCAGCTGTGAAAGCCACACGGGCACTCACAGGGCCCTCAGAGTGGCCATGGTGGGAGGCACAGACAATGTGCCCCGACACGGCCCCCAACAGGGTTAAAACTGAGCCCCCACTCACCGGGGCTCTGCGGAGGCTTCTGCCAGCTTCTCTGGTCACTCGGCAGTCCCCAGGCACTGACAATGCACCTCGATGGATCCCGCCTTCCTTGGGGCCTCTCTCTTCGTTCTTGCTGACACCGCGGGGCTCTCCCTTGCACACGGGAGCCCCGCTTCACGATAGGCACCGCTTGGCCAGACTTCCTCTTCCCTCAGACTCCTGCTAAGTTTTGCCCCCCTGGGGCTCCTCCTCGCATTGGGGACAGTCTACGGCAGACAACATGGGCACACGCAGGGCTCCCACCGGCACACGGGAGTCCTGCTCGGGCAGACGCCGCCTTCCTCTCTCTCTCCTGGTCACGGAGGCGGGGTGGGCTCCCGCCCTCCTGTAGGCACCACCCTGCCTACGTCGCGCTGGCTCCTTTTCGGCCCGCCCACAACCAGGCATGGTGCCTGGCTTCTGGGTCGCTCCCGGAGCAGCGGCTCCTTTTGTAAATTCAAAGTGCGGGGTGGGCTCCCGGCACACCGGAGCATGAAAAGTGTGGGGTGGGCTACCGCGAGGCACACAATGCGGGGAGCACCCGCTTCCTTGCCAAATCGCGGGGTGGGCTCCCGCCTTACCGGCACAACGCGGGGTAGGTTCCCGCATTAAAAGCGCACAAACATGTGGGGTGGGCTCCCGCTCCGCCACCAGCAGCACGGGGGAGTCCCTACGCCGGGATTCCCTTAAGGTACGCTCTCGCAGCCCAGCGCTGCAGGTTAAAGCCCAAAACGCTCATCTTCTCCCTGGCAATTTAAATATAGCGCACACGAGGCGCTAGGGCAACAAAACGTCCTTAGGTATCAAGGGGCATAGCGGGGCCCAGGGAGGCCAGCACATAGGGCCCCCCAGCAGAGAGGCAAGCCCTCGTGGCGGTTCCTCCTGGGCCCTCCTGAGGCAGCAAGCCCCCAGCAAGTCCAGGAACAGTACAAAACATGGGGTCACTGCCCCTACCTTTATACTCCATTTCCCTTTATCTGCAGAGCACAGGGCTTGGGGGGACCAGCTAGAACTGGTTCTGGAGCACTCTGTTTATAGTGCTCACACCCTTCTTTGGGAGATGGGGGCTCAGCTATAAGACACACCACAGGGGGCGGAGCCAGCATTGACTTAGGCAGGCACAATCCTATTCAGGGCCAGGGGACTACTCCTCCCACCACTCCAAATGCAGATGTCCCATTCAGCCTAGTGCTGACTCACCTTGCCCCTCCTGGAGCCACACACATGTCACCAGCCCCTGTCACTCAAAAGCCAGACATGCAATGTACATCAAGCAGGCAGACACATAGCACACAGAAATGCCAACTTCTAAAAGTGGCATTTCAAAAATACTTATAATAAATCTACGCACACCATTGCGCAACATATATTATCACTATTCCAAATATACCAAACTTGACCACGCTGCGCCTCTCATATTAGGAATTACCACTAAAAAAATTATCAGGGAATCCCCAATGCATTGTTATAGAATAGCAGCCCCACAGTAGTGAGAAACCAAAATGGCTGTTATTTATCACAGAGAGCACACACACTTTCCACTGGACAGCAGTTCTAAGGTGCCCAGAGTCCTAAAACCACCAACACCATGTCAGAAAAAATGCTAGGAGAAAGGCAAAAAGTTTAGGGATGACCCTCCAAAAAGGACCAAGTCCAACAGTCAGTCATACTTGATTTGCAATATATCTTTGCATAAAAGGAAATGCTAGCAAAAAATACATTAATGTAATAAAAATGTGTTAATTAACTAAAATATTATTGATAAACCATAAATAAATTTAGTTATAAAAAATTATGCACCAGCAGCTACAAATTACATAAATAATTAATCTGCCTCTATATTAAATTGATAGATCATTCAGGGTTAAAACGATGCAAAGCCCCCTAACCCTTTGACGAAAAACAGCAAACATTTACAGTGGTGGCTTGATCTTCCAAACCACTAAAGTGCTTTCCTGTGTTTGACTATAGTCCATGAGTATGTAGCCAACACCCAGCAGACTAAAGGGCTGTCAAGCTGTTGGAAATGGGTCAATGCTTGTTTATACTGTCTAAAATTCATTGAGCAGGGATATGGAATCAATATTGATTTACTTTGCTGGGAATAAAATAAACCAAAAAAGAATAAATAATGAGCTGTTTGTTCTGAAACCCCATCACATGGACAGTGAGATGAATTTTTTAAAGTGTAGGTATTCGCTGGGAAGCCCACCATGAGTGGGATAAAATGTAAGCGAAATCTAACCAAAATAAAATGATGCTGCAAATTGTGAACTAAGGTTAAATCAGATTGCGTGTCACATCTCACTGTGGGTGCCCGATAATAAAGAGCTACACTACATTTAATTTTGCCAGCTTCCCTTCTAATAGCGGCTGCATTTTCTAAAAATAAATTCTTCAATTTAGTTTTAGGGAAGTAATACAAACTAACGGAGAGTCTAATAATTCATGCAGGCCAATACTTGCCAATGTGGAGCTCATGCATCTCAGCCATGGTATAACTTTGGCATGATCCAGTTTAAGACAATCCCTTAATACTGCTTGTTTTAAATCCAATATCTCACTCTTCCAAATAGAAAGCCACAATAACAGAGGGGGGCAATTTAACAGCATCACTAATATAAGAGAATCGCAACTTATTATGGCATTTAAAATTGAAACATCTTCGAGGCAAGGAAAGTAAGCTTTCAGCGAAGGCGTCTTTTACGCATTGTAAAGAGTCTATGTTTGCTATTCCCCACACTGCCGCCCCATAATTGGCTGCCGAAGCTTTGGAGGAATAAATCTGTAGCATTTCCGGAATATGTTTATTCCCCACATTCTTTGAAAATTTAAAGATGACTGCAACATCTCTCTCCAGATGGAGGGCTCTAATGCTCATCATATGCTTCCATGAAGAATTCCCAACTCCAAGGTATGGGAAGGAGTCAACTACCTCCACTCTGCGCTGGGCAAGATTAAAAACAGAGCACTTCTTTGATGGTGAACCAACGATTAAAAAAAGGATTTTGAGTGGTTGACTTTGCAGCGCTCTAGGAGCACTGCATCGTCTCCATAGAGGAGAATCGGGAGATTACCCCTTCAATATACAGCACACCCTTAGTGCATTTTCTTAGGGCATCCTCCACCCTATTGGTGTACAGGGAAAACAAGAATGAAGCGAACATGCATCCTTGTCTCACTCCACGCTTGATGTCAAATGGCTTAGTGCATTCCCCAGCTCTGCCAAACCTAACACAAGCTGTGGCCCCTGCATAAAGCTGCCCAATAAAATTAATAATTGCGGTATCAATTCCCATGGAGATCATGATATCCCATAGCTTACTATGAGCCGTGCAATCATATGCAGCTGTACTTATAACCCTTTTTTGCAATTGTGTATTTAGCAACCACCATATTTTGGTTTGAGAATTGGTCAAGGGTAACTTTGCCCTTTCTAAAACTACATTGAACCTTAGAAAGGCATTGTTTTTCCTCTACCCAATCCTCCAATCTGTTTAGGAGTTGAAGGCCCATTACTTTGGCTGTACTATCTATCAATGATATCGGCCTGTACCTTTTAGGGTCTCCCCATCCCCTTCTTGTAGATGGGTATAATGGTGGAGTGTTTCAATGAATTGGGAGGCCCTTCTTTGCAATGGTATTAAACACATTTGTCAAAAGAGGGATCCAGAGATCTAAGGGACTCAGAAAGATATTGGTGAGATCTCCATCCGGGCCAGGGGCTTTTAGAGCACTGGTTTGTGACAGGACCCGGGATATCTCATCCATCTCAAACTTTAAAGGAGTGAGATTTGCCTTCTCAATTAGAGAACTATTAAATATATGAATCTCTAGCGTACTCTGAAAAAAGACTTTAAAGTGTGTTATGCAGCCCAATTCCTCAATATGCGAGTCCTACATCTTACTGAAGAAAGGGTGCATTTACCACTTTCCAGAAGCCTCTACAATCTTTTGCCTCTGAGTCTCTCCTTAATTCCTTTCTTATAGATTTTAATCTGTTCTCTCTAACCACTTTATAACTAGCCCTTCGGCTCCGAATCAGATGAACATCTCTTGGGATCCTATGCAGGGCTTTACGAAGATGCTATAACACTTTACTACACGAAGAATCGGGGTGGGTGGTTTAGATAAAATGTAACCTTGTCTGGTAATGGGGTGAGATGGGTTTTAACCTGATAAGGATCCAAACATGGATCTAAACAGGCCATAACCTCTAATTGTTTGTGACGTAATATCATAGGGATAAAATTCTCCTTATCCGCTTTATCCCATTTCAGGATGTATACATTTCCCCTAGCTAAGAAGACTTTGGGAGTAATGTCTGAAAAGATCTTCTGGCTACCTTTCCATTTTGCATCGCAGGCAAGGACAGCATGATTTCTAAGTCCCAAGAACTTTGTCTGGCTATTTGTCACGCTCTCACTAAAGGTGGTTGTTACAATTATGAAGTCTAGTGAAGACCCCTGGTCAAACCCCGCAAATGTCACCCCCAAAGCACCGGTTGTGGGGTTTATGGTGTTAACAAGCATAAGATTCCATATCACCATAAGCCTATTCGAGGCCTTTCAATAGGAGTCCTGATTAAAATGGATCATGTTGTCACCAACTCAATCTGTTATACCACATACCGGCTTCACCACCTTTGGACAGCTTTTGGCATTGAAGTCTCCCATCCAAATGACATCCAGGAGTTTCTGATGATGAGTAATAATTTTACCAAATGCATGTTCCAAAGAAACAACCACTAGTGACATATCCCATCAAAGCAATTATTATAACAATTGATGAAAATTATGCCAGGATACGTGTTCCCCTTGCATAACAAGGCATGAAATTAGGGTGAAGTTTCAAAGAATTTCGCAATGTTCACATTATTAATGTTGGCTAAAAGGGTAAAAATGCCACTTCTAGCTTGGCCTGAGGTAGCTGTTAATGCTGGGGTTTGGAAGGAGGGGTAGCCATCTAGGAAGACTGGGCCCACCTCCCACTTCTCCTGGAGGCAAAACATTTCATATTTATTTACCTTCCTCAGCCAATCTGGATTGTCCTTTTTGTTCTTAAATCCTGCTATGCTCCAAGTAGCTAGCCTTAAGGTATCAGCCATCCTTCCTCTACTCTCGCTATCCCTCATAGACCCGGGTGCAGGCTCATTATTATCCACCACAGAAGTAGCCTTTGAGGTCAGTCAATCGCAATCCTACAAGCTCTCCAGCAAAGTGTATCTATTACTAAGGGGAATCTCACCACCTTTGATCTTTGCATTGCTTTGAGGGTTGGAAGGACTCAGGAATCTAACAATGCCCCCACCTGTCCTTGCGATAAGATGGGGTTTATAAAAATGGGATAAAGGTAGGCCAAAGATCTGGGATCTTAATAATGGTACACATGGAAGTTAATTCAACATATACCCCACTAAATTAAAACTATCTAGGTTCACTACAATCCAATCTCCCATAGGGTCTTTGTGGCGGTGTCCACCTATCGGACTCTCCTTGCCATAAGGTTATACCTATGTAATTATGGAATCTCCCATGTAAACTTATCGAGCCAGTGTAACACCGTCGCCATAAGTTGTCCCGTTGATTCCATCTGGCTTTGCCTCAACTTTGGGGCATTTGCTAAAACAAGAACATATGGGGCGGCTTCTGGAGGCAAATCTAGTGTCTGAAACCCTTGATGTTTCCCTTCATTTAAACCTTCGCCTCGTTCCCCTATCCATTAAGGTTTTAGCCTTCATTAGAATTTTAGGTTACTCTTTTGGGAGAGTGTGAGCAAGATTAGGTGGAGCACCGAGACCACCCTCATCGCCGCCACCGACGACATCAGGACCCTGCTAGACAACGGGGAGACCGCAGCACTCATCCTCCTAGACCTTCGACACCGTCTGCCACCGCACACTACGTGCACGCCTCCACACCGCAGGGATCCGAGACAAGGCTCTGGAAGGGACCACCTCCTTCCTCTCCGGCAGAACCCAGAGCGTCCGCCTCCCCCCGTTCCGTCCCAAAGCCTTCAAGATCATCTGCGGCGCACCCCAGGGATCCTCCCTCAGTCCGACACTGTTCAACATTTACATGGCCCCACTCGCACAATTCGCCCGACAGCACGACCTCAACATAATCTCCTATGCCGACGACACTCAACTGATCCTCTCCCTCACCAAGGACCCCATCACCGCCAAAGCCAACCTCCACGAAGGAATGAAGGCCGTCGCCGACTGGATGAAGATCAGCCGTCTGAAGCTGCACTCGGACAAGACGGAGGTCCTCATCCTCGGCTCCAACCCGTCAGCCTGGGATGACTCCTGGTGGCCAACGGCACTGGGGGCAGCCCCGACCCCCACCAACCACGCACGCAACTTGGGAATCATCCTCGACTCAACGTTCTCAATGACCAAGCAAGTCAACGCCGTCGCCTCCTCCTGCTTCAACACCGTCCGCATGCTCCGCAAGATCTACAGATGTATCCCGACAGATACAAGAAAGACAGTCACCCAGGCCCTCGTCAGCAGCAGACTCGACAACGGAAATGCCCTCTACGTGGGAGCCCCGACCAAGGTCATCAATCAACTACAACGCATCCAAAACGCCTCGGCACGACTGATCCTCGATGTACCACGACACGGCCACATCACCCCCCACCTGAGAAACCTGCACTGGCTCCCCGTCAACAAGAGGATATCCTTCAAGCTCCTCATCCACACACACAAGGCACTCCACAAGACCGGCCCAGCCTACCTCAACAGACGGCTCTCCTTCTACACCCCCAACTGCCAGCTACGCTCCACCGACCTCTCACTCGCCACCGTCCCGCGCGTCTGAAAAACAACCACCGGCGGGAGATCCTTCGCCCACCTCGCCGCCAAGACATGGAACACCCTCCCACTGAGCCTACGACAGACCAAAGACCTGCTGACCTTCAGGAGGATACTGAAGACCTGGCTGTTCGATCAGTAGCGGCCCCACCTCCCTCCCAGCGCCTTGAGACCCTCATGGGTATGTAGTGCGCTTAACCCCTTCTGTGCCATGCCCTTTCCCCCTCCTGTGCCGGGCGTTGTTTTAGTGGGTGGGGTTCATGACGAGATAGTCTCGTCATGGGCACAGTGCGACCGTGCTCCATGACGAGACTATCTCGTCATGGGCACTGAAGAGGTTAACAAATGACTGATTGATTGATTGATTGAGCACAGGTTTTATTTACCATGGGAGTAGGATCTTGCCCTGAGGCAGGATGGGCATTCAACAGAAAGGAGGCTTCGCTCTCACAGGCCCAATTTGTGGTATCCCTTCCTTGGTTATGTTTGCTCTGTATTGTGTTCCCAAGGTTCCTATGGGGATTGGTTAAATTTGGACCCTTAAGATTCTCACTCTGCCTAACTGACTCACTAGGATCAATTAGTTAAGAGAGGGTGCTAGGTAAAAGATTTAAAGTGGTGGATCGATTGTTCTCGGAACTTCTCTTAGAGGTCCAGCTATTACATATTTGGGCGAGACATCGATCTATGAGATCCAGTCTATGCAGAAAGGCCTGTAATTGTGACGCCAAAAAAGTTTCCAGTCTGTGGCCAATAGCATCTGAATTCTGCATGGAAGACTCAGTTCCGACGACCTTTTCATCCTTTTAGCTTTGGGTGCAGTCATTTCCTTGGGACACCCCCCCCTCCATTTCCCCTTTATGGCATGCTCCCTAGAGTTACTAGGGATGCATGGAGGCAATGCAGCATTAGCCATATGATTGACAGACGAACATAGGGGCAATCCCCCATCCTCCTTCCGCCCTTCTGGGCTAATACAACCAGGTGCCGGGTGGACACCAATAGAGGGCTGGCCAGTTCTTAGAACCTCAAGAGATTGCCTATGTTCCGGGATCTCAGTCTCTTTTATCAGGACATTAGCTGCCCTAACCAGGTAGGAATCAAGGGTATTTATGATTTCCCCCTCAGTACCAGGTTGCTTGTCCTTTTTAGGTCTTGCCTGAGCCAGCGCATGCACTGCACTGCGAGACATTTAGTAAGTGGGGTTTTCAAAGTGCTACCCCACGCTTTTGCTGGCCTAGGGCTAGCAGTTACGCGTGCGTGCGCAGCCGCCAGCTTTCCCCATCCTAGGCGCCATCTGGACTGCGATCAGTTTCAATTCTGTTGCTAATCACTTTCGCACGCGCGCACACACAACTCCCATTCGCGGCCGCACGTCTTGTTTAAACAAACATTACCAGCTTGTTATGTATGTTTTCACAATTCACAGTAGTTTCAGTAATGTTAACAAATTCTCCCAACGCAAAGGCCAATTGACAAAAGCATTTATGAGTACGAGAAGGAGAGCTACATACAGGGTTACTACTTAACAAACTCATTCATGCTTTTGTGGCTTGTGCCTGAAACGCACTAGTTATGAGTAAAAATGCAACGAGGGAACAGTCCTTTCTATTTGTAGTAAGTGGATATGAATATTCTCTTAATATTCCTGTTGTATTCCCATTTTAGATGTTGTGGGACCATTCCCTTGAAAAGTACTACCCCACATTATTCTGAACGCTTTCCGAGCTGGCTCCAATGTCTCTCGGCAAACGTGCTTGGTTTGTTGTTTCGTAATTGGTTTATCGCGGGTCGTGACCTTTGTTTCTGGTCTGTCAATTTGCAACTAGTCAAGGCCAAGTTGAGCATGTTTTCTGCTGAGCTGTGTTTGTCTCCCGACCCCAGAGCCCCCTTTGCAAAGACTAACAGTCAGCAGGCTGGTGATCTATGCACCTGTGTCTATGCGCTGCTCTCCTAAGCGGCGCCACCGAGGATAGCCGTTGTTTGCATTTCATGCTCCGATGTAGCTTAAGCCTGACCCCCTCTTCTGTGTGTGCACGTGATACCGTTGATTCTATTCACGTCTATTGTATCTGGTTGTCTAGATTTGTTGTGAAGCACGATGACACCCCCTACTGAGCTAGACCTATACTCTGCTACCCTAGGTCGTCTAGTGCACACATGTAGGTGAATGTCTTTTATTCTATTTGGCGGGTTAGAAACACCCTAGAACATTAAGTTGTCTGCAGGGCTATGAGAAAATAACAATAATGATTATTCATATAGGACATGCCACAAAAGGAATTATACTTGGATGCGTGAGTACTTCTTACTTATTTTATCAACCTCTTATGAGTGAAATATTCAGTCAACCCCACTGGACTCCAATCCGTGGCCCGCACATCTCTTGGGTGGGACCCAAGACGCAGATTGCCAGCAGATACTAAATGAGCCGCCCTGTATAATTATTTAAAACAAATAACCAGATTTCAAGTTCTATGAACAAGGAGCTTAACTGCTTACTATGTTTTAAAGAAAGGGCTAGAAATGTCCCGCGAGACGTGTCAACATTCACCCGCGGGAAGCGTGGGACGTTTCTACAGACGCTAAATTGCCGCCTTTGAAAAGAAGGCCTCGGGTTCCAGTCTATGCTGTGGCACTTGACTGGAAATCCTGTTATTCTGGGCAAATCAAGCAATCTCCGTGTGTCTAACTTCGTGAAATACAATAATGTACTTGCCATATTGTTCCCCCAACTAGTTTCACGCACTTTAAACTTCATATCAATGCCTTCCTACATGCAGCTTTGTGCAATAATTGTTCATACTGGCGCAGCAAGTGCAAATTATCTTTTGTACCTGTTTGCATGACACATTTAATCTAAAGTCAGGCTTTGTCTAAGAGCTGATCCCTGCACCAGGGCATCACCCTGCCTGCTTATCACCGTGTATGCATCAAAAAATGAATTAGAACAATCCATTAGCAGAGTTCAGACAGGTGCGCTTCCCCTCAGGCAGAAGGAGGCTCTTGTCAGACATCACAGGCACTGTTTTCAGTGGCACCGTTTCAGCCCTTGACAGGTAAGTAAGCTGCTATTGACGCTTAATCTCTAGCAAAATAGGCCGATGGTACAGTTACTGTAAGTGGGAAGGGCCTTTTTGTGTTTGAAGCTTTCAGAGATCACAATACAGCGAGGCCGCACTGGAACATTGTTGAATCATTTACGACGAGCAAGCAATGATAAACCTACAGGTGGTTACAAAATGCTGCTCTTCTTTTGGCTTCTGTTTTTTAAAGAATTTTGCTACATACAGCTTTAGTTTTTTGTTGGCCGTCCTTTTGTTTCCAATACATAAAATACACCTGGAGTGTGCACTGAGTCAGCCCCTTGCTCATGATTGGAAGACTTTGTTGTCTATTTCAGTTGTCTGCTTTTGATTCAGTGAATGACTTGGGTCCCTATTCTTATATTTCAGTCTCACAGTGTCTAAATGGATGAGTTGTATCCTTCCACCGTATACTTGATGATACTATTTCTAGGTTGAGCCTGGGCAGTGCATGCGCTGCTCTGCGAGGCATGCTGTATTCGAGGATGGACTTGAAGCCACGCCCACTCTCCGCCCATATTTTTTATTATCTTCTGATTCTTTAATAGGCTCGTTAGTCCCTCCTTGTCTTCATTTGTAACCTCCCATGAGTTCTGGCCCTTTCGTATCTGTTGTTACATGGTGTGTCTTATTTAGTCTTTAAGCACTATTTTCTTTAACAAGTTTATCCTACTGCAGGCATGACATGCTTTCCTGCAACTTTCAGTGTGCTATGAGCGCTTTCACTTTCCAAGCAGCCCGAAACAATGTTGACCGCTTCTTTGAAATTAAATAGGTCTTGAATTTTTAAGAGTTTGAGCTATTGGCAGTGTAAATGGCAATGCATTTTATGTATGTGTTAATTATCAAAGCAGATACATAGAAGGTATTGTAATTTACAATGCCAATAGCCTAAACTCGCCGAAATGCGAGACCTATTGCCTTGCAAATGCTGGTTCTTTTCCATCTGTCTTGTCTGTGGCATTTGTCAGACAGTGGGAGAGGATGTGGTCCTTCGGCTAGACTGCCGACTTTGGTGCTGGAAACCAGAGTTCGAGCCTCGGGGTCGCGTCCACATCCTGTGATTCTGGGCAAATCACTTATTGGGCCAAAGGGGGGGGGGGGGGGGGTGCAGCACAGACCACAAACCAGCTTGTTTAGTGTGAAAAAGGCTGCTTTTATTGAAGACAGGTGCACCTTACAACACGTATCCTTGGCCTGTGCCGTACAAAACTAAACCTCACTAAATATTTTCTTCCTACCTTACCCCCACCCCTAAAGTTTCCCCCTTTGCAACCATTTATAAACCCCCAACTCTGTCCTCCCTGCTGACTCATTAAGCGTGTAACTTCTTATCATTTCCTAAAATAACTATCTATGTAACCTTCCTATGCTACTTCCCCTTCGTGCGTGTTCCCGGAGTGACATTCTCCAACTAATAAACTTAAACTGTAAACAGATCTACCAACTATTACTTAGGAAAACGCCCCCTCATAAACCATAACCCTGGACAACACCCGCACCTGCTTCAAGCGACAATCAGTCAATTAAATGTTTCCCCACCCGCTGCACCTGTTCCCAACAAAACCAACCGAACCAAAAAAGAAAAAAACCCTATTATCCATCACCCCCTGAAAACCTTAAACCCCTCACCCATTCCCCTGAAAAAACGGGGAGGGCGGACAGGACAAAATTTCCTCACCCTATCTATCCCCGACCGGCTGCCGTGTCACCCCACCGAAATGGTGGCTGGTGACCTAAAATGGCCGTCTAAATATCCCCCCAGCCCAAATGTAGCCCAACAAGCCCAATTGGGCTCTGGGCTGCACCACTGGCCCAAAATTCCCCAGGGGAGGCAGGCCTCCCGTTGGTCGTCCGCCCCCCACAAAGTCCTATTGGGCCAAAAGGGGGGTGCAGCACAGACCACAAACTAGCTTGTTTAGTGTGAAAAAGGCCGCTTTATTGAAGACAGGTGCACCGTACAACACATATCCTTGGCCTGTGCCGTACAAAACTAAACCTCACTAAATATTTTCTTCCTACCTTACCCCCACCCCTAAAGTTTCCCCCTTTGCAACCATTTATAAACCCCCAACTCTGTCCTCCCTGCTGACTCATTAAACGTGTAACTTCTTATCCTTTCCTAAAATAACTATCTATGTAACCTTCCTATGCTACTTCCCCTTCCTGCGTGTTCCCGGAGTGACATTCTCCAACCAATAAACTTAAACCGTAAACAGATCTACCAACTATTACTAAGGAATACGCCACTCAGAAAATTCTGGCCCCAGACTTTTCTGACCCCCCGCCCCCCCCAACTAGGGACCCTGTTTTTTGGGGGGGGTTTTGTTGTTTTTTATACCGTTGTAAGACCAATACCCTGTCCAACCTCCTTGATTTGTTTGATATCTAAATCCAGTCCATAATGTGACCAGTGCACCCCCTCCTCTGTGACAAAAGCAACTGCAGCATTCCGAAGCTCTGGACGTTGTAGTCTCCCTACGCCCTCCTTGAAACTGCACATGTCCCGGTTAATCTACCTCCTGGCCTTATTTAGTGCTGCCGGACGCTCTGCCCCCCTCCAGTGCTATTGTGACATGAATTCTGACCATAGAACATAACAACCTGACCACTGCTGCCTTATCTCTAAGAGGTCCCTCCTCCTGTATTTGAACCATGCCAAGCCATTACACTGACCCAGGTCACTTTCCCCCCACACGAATAATCAAAACATCGGGGCAAAATACCACCTTGCATCATGCTGTTTAAAGTAGGAAACAACTCATGCCACTTCACACTCCCCTTTCCGTTTCAGGAACCATGAAACAACTGTGACACCAAACCCAAATTCAAACCTTTCCCCTTTGAAAAACTTGTAACGCTCTGCCCATTTGACAAAGGAGTGTCCCACGATCCATATGGAGAATTCCACCACAGCAGGCCCCACCACCGCACCTGAAAAGACACATATATGAGGCCAAGAAATGAGCACTATGTCTCTCCTTCCCCGATGCCCCGCAGCCGAATGTATGTGTGGGAGCAGCCCGACTTCCCACGTCCGAAACGTATAATCTCTACCCTCCCCACTTTGCTGCGCCTGTAGTTGCCCTATGCGAAAAGAATGTGTCCCAACATGGCTAGGAGCCTGTTTTGGACCATTTGAGCCGCAACGGCCACCCCCTCGCTCCCTCATGTTCACCTCCCCCCATTGAACCACATGTACCCCCACCGCACCCAGCAATTCCGAAACCCGAAATGCCCCGAAGTACCTCCAAGATATGAACGTAAAAACCCTCTTTTTTTTTTTCCTCCCGGCCTTGTTTGCTGCAGGACCCGATAAAGCTGGCCAGCAGCCCGACTGATAAAGCCCTTCTCGGCCGGGGCCCCCCTTAGCCTTGCGCCCCCTTCAAGAAGTTTGTTCCAAGCCTGCTCATATGCCCTCTGCGTGCTGAGGCCAGTGACCCCGTCACCGACTGCATAACCCTCTGTTCCCTACATACCGCAACCCTGCTGGAGCTGGCGTCCTGCCCTTGTCCGTCCCCGTGACTAACCCATGGAACCTCTGCCACGGTGAACAAGGCCAAGCGTCTGCAATGTCAGAGTCCACTCCCGGCCCCTGCCTGGCAGGAAACAAGATAACATGCTCCAAACCACCCAGCACACGAAAACCGCAGGAACTGCAGCACCCGGGCCCCCCAGGCTGCTTGTCTGTTCACCACCTGTATGACTGACACATTGTCCACTCTAAAGTTCGCCTTCCTGTGTGCCAAGCCCCGAGCCCATAATGTCACGGCCACTACCAGTGTAAAGAGTTCCAGAACGACACACTCCTCCAAGCCTCCTGCCCCTGCCTCGTTTGAATACCTTGTGCCATCCCCTTTCACTGTCCTTCAGCGTTGCCATGAGCATCCCTTTGAACGCCCAAGAAATGTGCGCCACATGCGCTAGGCCTCCCGAGGTCCGGCCGCATTGTCAAACCTACCCACGACATCCCCAACCCCGAACCCGTACCACTGCACCCCGTCCAAACCGTCCTTCTTCTCTGTGGCCAGCAACCCATCGGTCAAAATCCGTATGTGCAGTTATTCGTCCATCGGCAAGGCGGCCTCCAGTGCCCCCGCATCCAACTCAATACTAATATATGATAACCCCGTACTGGGAGCTTGTGTCTTCTCTAGTGCCCGGAGCACCCCCGGTAACCTATGAGCTCTTAAAAACTTGTCAATTGCTGCTGACAGTCCGCAGAGCCGGGTTGGCGCACCAGGAAAAGTCAGCCAGGTAGAGTGTCACCGTCTCTCTACCAGTGCGCCATGAAAGAAAACCCCACTGCAAACAAGCTAAAAACTCTCAAATAGGGTACAGAAATGGAACATCCCATGTGCCGTGGTTTGTCTACAAAGATGGAAACCTCAGGCTGGATGCCCAGTTGCTGGTAATCCTCTGCGTGAAATTGGCAGTAACCGAAAGGCCGATTTTTTTCGCATATGCCCTGAGGGCCCCAGCCTCAACGGCAGCAACCAATTCCTGTGCGACATCTACCGATGAGGAAGCCAACAAAGTAAAAAACTGCCGCTATAAAGTCATTGCCCGATGCCCCTTCCTGCCAGGTGAGGTGGTGGATCAACCTGCATTGCACGGGTCCTGTTTCGGCACCACCCCAATTGGGGAAATGATCGATTAGCAAGGGGGTCACTCGTAAACGGGCCTACCATGGGTTTTGTTTTTGTACAGTTCTGCTCGCACTTTGTCCCCGTGTGTGTAGTAGATTCCAAATTGTCGGCCCACCTAGCAGACTGGGGGCCCTCGTAACCGAGCCGAATCCTCCTGAAAACCCATCGCAAGAGCGCTGCGTCTATGGTCTGCGTTTAAGACACCACAATTGGTCCAAACGGCCCTGTGTAAGGGGTGTACCAGCCTACTCCCAGAGACCCTTGTGCCCTTCCGCCCTGTGTGCCCTGGTCAGACTGCCGCCCCTGCCCCTTAAAACCCGCCCCATAGCGGTGCCCCAACGGTGACTGCCAGAATACTCCGAACCTTCGTGCCTAGACATGCAGCACTGTCTGGCCCCATGGGCCTTTATTGCAGACCCAGCATGCTTCCAACCCGCTCCCTGCGCCATTCGCTGTGCACCCCACCCCCCTCGGGTGAGTCTGGTTGATGGTCTCTCGCCCCTTGCAGGGCAATCTTCCCAGGCCTCGTCCCCACCCATCGTCTGCTGGTATCGCTCGGTATCCATCTCCCCATTTAGCGTCAAGGTACCAAGATAGCCGCGCCCAGTACTCCTCCTCATAGTGTGACCAGGCGTATCCCCCGTACGTTATTCGGACCCTACTGATCTCGTCCATGTATCCGAACCATGCGACAGACCTGTCAGGATATTACCCGCAGTATACACTGTCGATGATCAAGAAGGCAGCCGACCCTGTGGGGACGTTCTACGCCGTATACACTGCCGATGATCAACAAGGCAGCCAACCCATTCGCGATGGTCATGGCTACCCGCGGCCCCCAAGCCAGCCCCCTTCTCTTGCCTTGGACCCCTCGTTTGCCGTAGCCCCCTATGTCATACCTGCAGCATATCCACAGATTCACCCGTACAGATTTTCTCTGTGGTGGCCAGCATAAGGTGGGCCCCCCAAGGGCTTAGTTATCCCTGAGTATGGCAGTTCCTTCACCGGGACGTCATGGCTTTCCTTAGTCCCCTCCTTATTCCCCTCTATGGGCCCCCTTCTATCCCTTCCCCTTCCGCGCCGCTTTCGGCGACTCTGGGCCCACTCCGGTGCCCCTCCCTTAAGCACCTTTTGTCAATGCTCACCTCCCCTCCATCCACCCCCATGCCTCCGTACCCCAACACCCTGCCATGCGGTTTGTCACCCATGCGCAAGCCCTCGCGTCCTCTGTCTGATGCCCTCCCCTGCTCCCTCCCTCTTGCTGTGCCCTTACCTGGCGTCCAGGTCGGCTTCCTGGCTTGATCCCGCCACCTAACCAGTTGTGAAGGGGGGAGCGCCCCGCCATCCGCCACTGTGTACCATCTGTCCAGACCTTTCTACAAAAACTAGACACAGCATTAGTGACACCCCCCCCTTCCCCCTACCCATCATCATAATCCCAACCGCAATGGGCCGTCCCCCGGGGACTCCAGCCCATGATTCCACAGTAATGGGCCGTCCTCCGTGGACTCCAGCCCGTGATTCAACAGCAATGGGCTGTCCTCCATGGACTCCAGCCCGTGATTCCACAGCAATGGGCCGTCCTCCGTGGACTCCAGGCCACTCCATCTATCTCATTCCCTGCCATAGCGGATCAGTCCACCTATATCCCAACAGTCCCGCTGCGGTACCACAAGCCTGTCTGTTGTATCCTGCCGTGTTGCTCTGGACCCCTATGCCTGTGCCCCTGAGGCCGCATCGACCCAACGGGCCGTGATACGGGAGACTGCTCGCTTCCTGCAAATCCCTCGCTGGGGTCCAGCTGCCTGCCCGAGGCATAGCCGGCCCATCCTCTCGGTCGAGTGGAGCCGCATGCAACTCACCCGAGCACCGCCCTGCCGTCCCTGCCAAGGAAAAATGGAGTCCGACATGCCGGGGATAGTCCTTATGTCTGTCCCTAACACCCCTGGGTACTCCCGCCAAAGTCCAACTACCCCCACCCCCAGGCCTGCGAAACGACGAAGTGCCCCTGCTCCAGCGCGGAGTGAAAAATCCCTCCCTACCGTCACAGACCAAACGATCTCACATACACACACTATCCATACATTCGCTGGTGGGGCCCATAACACCAACATTCACTCACCATCAGTTCGTGCGAGAGGCGATTATCCTTCCAAGCGCTGGAAATGAGGGTGAAAAATACCACTTTTACCCTAATGAGCAACAAATCTAACCAACCTTCTAATACTCATTAGGCCCTGGATTTCACCTTTGGTATTCCCCTCATAAACGGGACGGATCTGTTAGTTGTAGGTTTAAGTGAATTTCTAATACTCTAATTAACCTGTTCATTAACACATTTCAATGAATAAACAACCCAACTCATTTCTGTAGAAGTTCAAATCCAAATTTATCTTAATATTGCAAATTAAATCATTCATTTGATCAAGTTGCCATTCATATTTACCTATTCTGGCTAAAGTCGTCCTCTATGTCAAATTTTGCAGTCTCGCAAATCTATGCCCATCAATTTTAGTAGGTTCAGTTCATCAGGAGTTTGGGCATTAATTCAGTCCGTCAAAGATTCAGACTAACAGCTGTCCTGCAGTGTCACCGTCCTCTTCGTCAGCATATCATCAAGAAATCGAAGGAGCGACCCTCAACCTCTCTATTCTATGGGTTTTTATAATAATTTCAATAACAAAATGTAACAAAAATGAGTTTTAAACTGTTCTGATTGGCTGGTCAGGGGTCGTCCTACAAAATTCTCATAAGGTTTAGTCCATGGTGTCATCATACTTGCTGGTTCCGTTTTTTTAATAAAGTCTTTTGTCTGTAGTGTTGGCACTATTCCCAGTGCGACCTTGATAAGTACAGCTTGCCTGGGGTCAGGACGAGGCCATTGTTGCTCATCTTAGCGCAGGCGCACTTCACCCAAGCCTTGTTCAGCGTTGGCAGTCAGGTTAGGCACCAAAAGCAGCCATCGTTCGATAGGCCAAAATGGACAACTTAAACAAAGAAACACAAAAACGTAATTAATACATAGAAATGACTAATTAAATGTTATTCCCTCGCTAATACCCATGTGTGTGTATTTATCTAGCAAAAGCAACACTCAATGTGGTTTATACATACTAAATAAAGCACGAATCACAATTACATCACAAAAGCGACATTTATCATGCAATATTCTAATTGTCTATCATTAGTATGCATACAAAATTTAGTTCACGTAATTAATTAGCCGTGCAGATGCAAAACCCACGTGTATTTCAACCATTAATAAGGTTGATTAGTTATTTCCACATCACTCCAATCCGTTAGTTCAATTATACTTAATTAATTAATCTAATTAATAAAATATCATGCAAAATTGGGTGGGTATACAAATTTTTTGCATAACCCGCTCCAGCAATCCCCCCTTTGGTGATTTTATCACCACACCACCCAAAATTTTGTTCTGTCTTACGGAATCTTCAAAATGTTTTCTTGCTCTTAATCATAATTCAGTTTCACCTACGTCTTCTCTTTTTACTGATTCATACATACTCTCCTTCCACTCCTCCAATTCTATTTCTTCAATTTCTCTTTCTTGTTTCTTATCTTTTCTTTTTGAATTTTCACTTTTTACTCTTTTCTTATTTTTCCTGTTTCTACAGCACATACAACATAATCTTATCACTAAAATTATGCAGATTACACATGTTAATGGAAACAATATTTTACCTATAAGAGTACTACCTATTTTTACTAAGAAATTCTTAATAGCACCTATTTTCTTTCCAATTCATTCCCAAACACCTTCAACCTCCAGTGGTGCAAGTTCATCATGCAATTCAGTAATATTCTTAATATAAGTTTTCAGATCTTTGCTTTCGTCAGGAATGTAAGTACAACAATGTTGAACTTTCAGCATTCCACAGACTCCACCCTCTTTTGTCAATAAAATATCAAGGGCAAGTCGATTTTGCATTACCATAGCACGCATGGCAACCATTTCAGTGTTAACCAATAAAAATCCTCCAGTGGTGCTTGTTGACAAGCGATCCACTACTGTTGACAATTTTCTAATTTTGTTTGCATTCAGAGTTATTCCCCCTGCTGGTATCAATGCCTGAAAAATGTCACCTACAATTTCTGCCCAAGATTCTCTCTTGGTTCTAGCTAAATGATTACTTAAGCTATGTACACCATCTTCTCCTCTATCCATATGAAAGATTTTTGGAAAGACCAGGCCTACGTAACATGTGCCATACCAATGGTCTGGCAAACGATAATATGCCCTGTTCCCACAAATAAAATGTAATCCAGGAAAGACTGGATCTCTTCCACCTTTGAATCCCCATCCACCCATGATTCGATATGTATCATGGCACTCACTATTACCTAGAAAATAATTATCATACACAGTTTGATTCCTTCAAATGCAAAATTTCCCTTTCTGAGGCCAATCTAAAGCTATAGTTGGACTAGCTTCTCCTTTCAAATGTTTTTCTTTCTCTATATCCCAGATTATTTTCCCCACTTTCCCTTCTGCTGCTTTTCTTTGCATTTTCAATCTTCTTTCCTCAACCATGTCTGGGAATGTCTTTTCCTCTTTCTTCAAACTGCATGTTAGATTGTTTCTACAAATATACTCTAATGTTAGTTCCTTAGTTTCTAAAAAGAATTCACCTAATACCTTAGCAGGTTTTACTTTGTTTAATTTATTATAAGAAGGTACTTGCGCAAAAATGTTATCTACATCTGAAAAATAATATTCTAATTTCCCTGTCTCATAAAACAAACTAGCTATTACACTACATGTTATTCCATACGTTGCCGGAAGGTGATGATATGTCACTCCCTCAGAAACAGATGCAGGTAACTGAATACATACGTAGCAGTCCCGTACATCCATTGTCTTTACATATTCATACAATAATTTTGAAAACACATTATTAGAAAAATCTGTTATTGATCTGTCTTTATGCAAATAATTTTTATATATTCTAGTTGGAACTACCTTTGGAATTTTCCCTATATTGGTTTTGTTTACACTATGTCCTTCTAATGTATCTATAGTGGCCTTAAAGGAAATGACAAGAGCAAGGTTGCTCCATAAAAGCATTAATAATCCTGTACAACAACAACACATTTGACACCATCTTTTCATGAATGTACATCTACCTTTACTACTTTCTATGTTAGCCATCTTTGTTAAAATGGACCGTGTCTTTTGACTCAGCCTCTTTTACTTCACAACTAGTTTTTCCTAACCTAAGGTTCTAACACCTATTTGGTTCTACCAGTCTCTATCTTTTCATTCAATATTTTGTTTTCTTCATCAGTAGTTTTCTTAACTTATTCAGTTTGGCATCTCATCATTCTTCACTCTCCTCTCGTCATTCAAATATGGATTTTCCTGAACTTCCGTTTCTTCTTCTCCAATGTCGGACAAGAGAACTCTCAGGATTTCCGATTCTATTTCATCCTCAACCACTTTCAGTACAGTCTCCTCTGGATTCCCTTGACTATCTGCCTCTACTCCCTTTTCAGGCAGAGCCACGTACGTCCATTCTGGTGACTTATACTTCTGGTTAGGTTTCCTTGTTCTTCTACTCCCTTTGACTTCAGTTAATTCGTCTTCTTTTGATTTCTCTTGACTTGTCACCTCATTCACCTGTTCAGCTCTCGGTGAATTCACTCTTGTCAATCAATATCTCAGTTTCCTTATTTTATTGGGCCAAACATCATCTCTTGCAACTCTTTTTACTTTACTTCCTTTGTCATTCTTTTCATTCCTCCAAGCTCTCTTTCTTAGAACTCGACCTTCCGGTATTTCATTTTCACTCTCTTCAGACTCTGTCTCAACTTGCTTTGTCTTTTCAGCGACTTCTTCTTCCACCACTTGTTTTGTTTTCCCTACTTTTGTCCCTCTTCGGATCTCCGACACGCAATCTTCCTGCTGGCTACTTGTCCCTTCACCTAACTGGATGTTGCAGTTCCCTACACCTCCTCAGGGGTCTTCCGCAGAAATCTGTCCCTCTCTCTCTGTACCTGTCCCTTGTTCACTTAAATTTGTTACTTCAGGTGGAATTTCTCTCAGTCTCTCATCTGGTACTTCCTTTTCACGAATTTCTTTTGTTGTGTCTTCAGTACTCTTTCCCCTTTTCTTTCTGTGTTCCTTCTTAGAACCCTGCGCTTCTTGCTCGTTGCCAGAATCGCTAGATTCAGAAATCTGCAATCTTCTTCTCAGAGAGCTACTTCTGGGGACTAAAGCTGAACTTGGTTCTGTTTCCCCCCTTTCAGAGTTTCCTCGTGCCTTTGACCCTTCGCCATCTGATTCAGTGCTTGATTCTGATTCATCAAAGTATTCTTTTCCAGTGCTGTCCACCGGATTTGGAATTCTCAATGTATGACTTGCATGGATCCAGTTTTTCAGTCCAGCACACTTCACAGCTGTGGTCGTGGTCAAAATGACTTGTCGTGGTTTTCCCCACCTTGGAACCAGACAATTTCTTTGTCTGTGGACCTTTATCCTTACCCAATCACCTGGGCTCAGATCATGGGCTTGCTTCTTTTTAAGTGTGGTGGCATCTGGTCCAACCTGATGAAACACAGAATGAACTGCGTCAGCCAGGCCTTTACAGTATTCCAACACCATGTCATCAGTTATTGTCATCAGCTTGTTGACTGGTATATACACATGTCTCATTGCACGTCCCATGATTATTTCATGAGGACTCAATCCTGTAGTTCGGTCTGGAATGGACCTTATTGTCATGAGTACTAGAGGCAAGACATCAGGCCATTTCATACCTGTGGCCAAACACATTTTCCCTATTCTATTTTTGATAGTACCATTCATCTGTTCAACCACACCAGAAGCCTCTGGTCGGTAGGCACAATGTAGTTTTTGTTGTACATTCAATGCTTCACAAATTAATCCTACAATCTCATTATGGAAATGTCCTCCTTGGTCTGACTCAATTGTTACTGGGAACCCGAACCTGGGGATGAATTCTCTCAGCAGTAGCTTGGCTACTGTCAACCCATCATTTCTTCTTGTTGGGAATGCTTCCACCCACCTGGAGAATAGGCAGACCACAACCAAAACATACCTCAGTCTGTTACAGGGAGGCATCTCAATGAAATCTCCCTGCATTCTGGTGAAAGGCCCTCCTTCTCGACCTATTGTTCCCAAACTCACTACTGTCTTCCTTCCAGGATTGTACTGCTGACATATTAAGCGTCTCTGACAAAGACTTTCTGCTACAAGTCTGATTTTTGCATTGTACCATTTCTGCTTAAATGAACTGATCATGGCATCTCTCCCAATATGTCCCTGGCCATGATACATCCGTGCCATGGTAGACATCATGCTTTCAGGCATAACTGGTCTTCCATCTCGATAGACCCACACATGATCCTTTTCCCTTGGGGCACATCCTGCTTTTACCCACTGTCTCATTTCCTCATCTCCTGCCTCATCCTGCAATTGTTTTACCTCTTCCCAAGTTCCCACAATGTTAGTGAACATCAATGAGCAAGAAGACATTTCTCTTTCCTTAGCCCGATTGACTGAATTCTGATTTTGTGCACAATACTATGCCATGTCGTTTGCATACCTATTCCCAGTGGCAATGTAATCACCACCTTGACTATGTGCAGCACATTTTACAACAGCCAATTGTTTAGGCAGCTGTATAGCCTCAAGCAACTTTCCAACCACTTCTGCATTCTTAATAGGAGTTCCACTTGAGGTCAGGAAACCTCTTTGTAGCCATAGCTGGCCGAAGTCGTGGACGACTCCAAAGCCATACTGGCTGTCAGTTATCACAGTCACTCTCACACTCTTTCCAATCTTGCAGGCTCTAGTCAAAGCCACAAGTTCTACTACTTGGGCTGATTTCACTCCTTTCAGATATGATGCTTCAATTACTGCTGCGACTGTGCATACTGCATACGCTGCACTCAGCACTCCTTCATCTGTTCTCAAACATGACCCATCAACGAACATCACAAAATCACTTTCTGGTAAAGGTACATCTTTTATGTCTGGTCGTGGTTTGGTACAAAAATCAAGTACATCCAGACAATCATGATCAACTTAATCTCTTACCTCCACAATCTCAGCATCAGGCAACAAAGTTGCAGGATTCCCATTCACACATCTCGCAAGACTCACATTAGTTGCACCCAATATGACCTTTTCATAATTAGTCAGCCGACTGTGTGTCATATACTGAGTACGACTCCTTGTCAACAGAATTGCTACATCATGAGGTACAAACACTTTCAATGGATATCCCATCACAATTCCTTCACTCTGCTCCAAACTTCGACATGTTGCAGCCACCGCTTTCAAACATCCAGGTAAACCTACAGCTACTGGATCTAGCATTGATGAAAAATATGCAATTGGTCTTCTCATTTTTCCATGTTTCTGGGTCAACACAGAAAGTGCACATCCATTTCTCTCACTACAATACAACTCAAATTCTTTCTCATAGTCAGGCATACCTAATGCAGGGGCTTCACACAAACCATCTCTCAATTGTCTAAATGCTGCCAATTCTTCTTTGTTTAATTCAAGGGGGTCTTTTACATCACTTCTCGTTAATCGCACCAAAGGCTTTGCGATCAAGGAAAAGTTACCTATCCACTGACGACAGTACCCAACCATTCCCAAAGACATTCTCACTTCTCCTTGAGTCATGGGAGCTCTCATTCCTTTTATTATTCTAATTCTGTCTATGGTTATTTTCCTTAGTCCTTTCTCAATGTTGTGTCCCAGATACTGTACTTCCTTCTTACAAAACTGTAGTTTTGCGGGTGACACCTTAAGTCCTCCATCTGCCAAATGATTCAACAAGGCTATTGTATCTACCTCACAGGCTTCACGTGTTTTTGATGCTACCAAAAGGTCGTCAATATATTGGACCAATACAGAACTTTCGGGCATTTCTAGACTCTCCAAAGACTTCTTTAATAGCTGATTGAATATTGAGGGGCTCTCTTTATACCCCTGTGGGATTCGGCACCATGCCAAAATACGCTCACCAAACCGAAATGCAAAAATGTGCTGACTGTCATGGTGCAATGGGATGGAAAAGAAAGCATGACACAGATCAATTACTGTGTACCATTCTGCATCATGGGGAATCTGATATAAAATCACTGATGGATTTGGTACAACGGGACAACATGATACCACAATTTTATTCACCTTTCTCAAATCTTGCACTATCCTAAATTTCCCATTAGGCTTTTTCAGTCCCATTATTGGTGAATTACATGGACTACTCATTATTTCTCTCAAGATTCCTTGCCTGATCATTTTCTCTATCACAGGAGTTACACCTTCAATTATTTCAGGTGTCAATCTGTACTGTGGAACATTTGGATATGTTACTCCTTCTTTTACAGTTATTTTAACTGGATCTACATTTCTCATTAGTCCTACATCTTCTCCAGTGAAATCCCAAACCTCAGCCTTTACAGATTTTCTCAGTTCTTTTGGTAATTCATCAGGGTTGAATACAGCATATGTTTCAGTAACTTCACTTTCTCTGTTAGCTAGGGTCATCTTATACAATACATCATCATCTGGTGTTTCAAAAGCTATTCCATCCGGAGTACAAAATATAGTGCAATTCATTTTGCACAACAGGTCCCTACCTAATAAATTCACAGGACTGGAGTCACACACCACAAAGCGGTGCATTTCTGAAAGTTTCCCTATGCTGACTTTCACTGGTTCTGTAAGATATGTCTTAATTTGTCTGTTGGACACACCAACTACTTGGATCGTTTCATCCGAGAGAGGAAGATTCTTAACATCAGCTGATCCAACAGTTGATCGAGTAGCACCAGTATCCACTAGGAAAGTAATATTTTCATCATTAACCCTCCCATCTACAAAAGGTCCTGTCTGGTCTACTTCTAGAGTTGCGCCAAGTACACACTCTTCTTCCTCCCTTCGGCACCGTCAATAGCTCTCTTCTGCGTCACTCTCATCGCGTTGCAGCCAATACTGCGAGACAGCGCTAGCGCGTGGCAGCTTATTTACCTGTTCTTCATTGTAGAATCCCGATTCACTACTATACTTCTGTGTGTTTCTGCTCTGTGGAAAAGGCGGCTTTGGCACCTGATTCTGTGGGGGAACAACTTGCTGCTGTTGCTGCAGTTGACCACTCACCTCATGCTGCACCTGTGGGTTCAATGATGGATTTTCATTGTTAGTACTCGGGGGAAACCTACACTCGGATTTCCAATGCCCTATCCTGCCGCAATTATGACACGGAAATTTATTTTTAGCTTCTTCAATGTTCCCTTTGTACTTCCCATTATTACATTTTGGCTTGGTACCTGCTTGTTCCACCAGTTGTGCTTCCTGTCTCTCCGCTACCTTTACCTGTGCCCACATTGCCTTCTCCTTTAACTTCCGCTGTTTTGCTTTAATTTCATCACTGAAGTATTTAGGATGTCTCAATACTTCTTCTATTTTCTTGTTTTGCCAATCTACCGTATGCTGTTTAATCATCTCACCAATTTCTGGTCGTAGACCATATACAAATCTGTATACAAAATGGCTCAAATCCTTTTCACATAGATTCTCATCTCCGCTAAACTGCTTAAAAGCTTGTATTAGCCTCTCGTAGTATGCATGTAACCCTGGGCGTCGTGCTCCACTTCGCCCATGGAGTGCACGTAGCGCTGCCTACTTCGCCATTTACGAAGTAGGCGAAGCAGGCAGCGCTACCCACACACCGTAGCGAAGCAGAGCTGCCCGCCACCCGCCTCCCGCCCGCCCTAATTTAAAAATAATTAAAATAAGGTTAGAGTAAATATAAACCTCTTACCTTCAGCGCGGCGTCCCGGGGCTCCCTCTTCTTGCTGACGGTAACTTCTTCATGCAAATGCGTGGACGCCCGCGCATGCGCATTCCTCGCGAGAAATGCGCATGCGCGGGCGTCCACGCATGCGCATTTGCGTGAAGAAGTTACCATCAGCAAGAAGAGGAAGCCCCGGGACACCGCGCTTAAGGTAAGAGGTTTATATTTACTTTTAAGCTTATTTTAATTATTTTTAAATTAGGGCGGGCGGGAGGCGGGCAGCGCGTAGTGGGGCTACACGGAGCGCGCGAGTGTGCGTAGATTTTGCCACACTACGCGCTGCTCCACGTAGCCCCACTACACCCACTACGCCCACCCTTGTATGCATGTACTGACTCTTTACTTTCCTGGTGTGTTCGATCAAATTTTACCCAGTCTGTTTCTTTAGGGGGCACTTTATTTTTCAGAGATACCATAACCTGCTCATACTTCTTCATTACCTCGGGGTCTGGTGCTCCTGTTTTAGGATCCCTTGGATATTCCTTGGTTGGCCAATTTATCATCAGCTTACACTCTGACCATAGATCTGCTGGTACAATTATGTCAAATAGACTATTCAAATCAATCCATAGTACTTTAGACAATTTCACAAATCTATCTACCTGTCTGTACCACTCGACAGGCTTTTCGCATAGTCGAGGGAAGTCATTCGTAAAAGACAAAATATCCTGTCTCGTCCATGGGACATGTACATATCCCCCTCCTGGAATCTCTCTCATAGGGCATTCTGTCACTACCTTCTCTTTTTCTCTTACAGGAAAGGCTGAAAATGTCTTATGAGGCATCATCGCGTTTTCTATACCACCTGCTTCTCCATTTATCCACGTCTCCCCATTTTCTCAGCAAAATTATTATTTCTTTAATTTGACCTATTCGTCCTGTGGTGTTCATATTCTCAATGTCCTTTTCAGTAAAATGTACTCGATAAGGTTTCTGTAAGGCTTTTACCTTTTCAATATCAATACCCATTTAATTTGCTACTTCTTCTAACCTTTCATGCAAGTTTTTCGCTCTCCAGGTCACACTTTTGCATAAAAATAATAATTCTTCATCCTGATACGTTTTCAATTTTTCTGTCGGGATAGTCCCTACGATTAATTCTTCCAATACCATTCGTAACTTGGCCACATCAATTGATTGGGATTCCTTGTCTTTCCTCTGCAAGCTTCTCAATCATTCACTTAACTCGTCTGTTGATGGTCCTACTGTTTTTTCTACACTTCCGTGTCCAAAATCTTTTTGTGTTTCAGACACTGTTTCTATCATTGTCATACGTCTCTCTGCACAATTCTGAGCTACAAATGGATTATTTGTAAAATTTGGTTCCATTACACTCATAGTCTGTCTCCATGGATTCCCATTCTGACTCACTTTTGGTTGTTCTACAGGGTTATTATTTCTGTAAGGGACTGTCAAACAATGCTCACTGTCCTTCTGTTTTTCAAAAATAGGCATTACTGGACCTAGCGTTACTGGAACAGTACTGCTTCTAGATTCTTAGTCAATTCTCTTATTTTCTCAGTTAATTCCAGGGTTGTTTTCGCTAATTCTACAGAATTTTCTCCATCTGTTCTTCCTTCCGATCTCTTTTCTACTTCCCTGGTACCACTGTTTTTACTCAAACTTAGGGATTCTGGTTCCGATTTTATAATTCGCATTGTTTCTCTCATTGGGGCACTTGGAGTTAACATTTCTGGTTCTGGTCGATACGGTGGTTGATTTTTATAGAACATATCATCAAGAACATCATCCTCAGACTCATTCACTCCATACCCTCTCGACTTCACATTATGCCTCTTTTCTGCACACTTTCGACCTTCATTCTCTCCTACGGTTCTTACGGGGAACACACCCTCAGTCATACTCGCATCTCGCCATCATTTCATTCGATCGCTATGCGTTTCGTGTCCGTATGGTCTTCCAAACCAATACCTATATCCTCTACCACTTCTTTGTCTCTCTTGTTCATGCATTTCATCTTCCCATTCTGTCAAAGCCTCAAACTGCGTCGGTCTAGGTCTTGGTTCCAAATTCATCATCCTTTCCCTCAACTTTCTTAAAACAGCCAAATTAAATGAACCATGCTCTGGAAAAGCTAATACTCCGTCGTCCTTGGTGTATCTCACCCAGTTATCCAACCAAATACAAGTATGATACCCATATTTCGCAATCATAAAGGATGCAGGGGTTTTCGGTGGAGGAAGTAACTGTCCTTCCCTAGTCTTAACTGGTTTATCCTTCTTAAACCACTTCTTGATTCTCCCTAACCAGGTTTTCTTGTCCTTCTCTGGTGAGTCGTAATACATTTTCTTGTCTTTTTCGCAACGCTAGTCCCTCTTGACAACTGTACCGCTAGTCTAACCAATCACAGCGTGACTTCCCACTAACGCACCTATTCAGAGCGTCCACGTCACTGTCACAGTCCTCAAATCCTAGCGCGACTTACACTAACGCACCAATAAGGAGCGTCTACGTCACCCTGTTTCCTCTAATCCTAGCACGGCGTACGCTAACGCACCAATCCGGAGCGTTTCACAGTTCTGACCAACTGTCCAATCCCAGCGCGGTCGTTTTGACGTCAGCAGCCGCTGCGGCAGCTCCTGCTCCTGCTTCTGTCTACCCCTCCTTTACAAATCTGCTCAGTAAGTTTTTGTTTCAATTTCTACACTTCTGCTAGTAACGACATAGAAACATCTCCATTGTCCGCTTCGCTAACCAAAGAACAGCAAAAAGACCTTTCTCACGAGAATTCCGTCTTTCCCGAGAGCAGCGCTTACCTCTGCCCCACTACAGAATCATTACTTCCGTTGATAAAGTAGCACATCTCTCTACTTCACCCTTCTAACAAGCATTAGCTAATTGTTTCTCTAGTATTTAAGACACATAGTTGGAGACCCAATGCTCCTGAGAAATAAACCTAGAGTTTCGCAATCAACCCAAATGCCTTTGCATTCACACTCGATCACACAAGAAAATGTAGTACATTCGCACAGAATCCTGTCTTTCCCAAGAACAGCGAACAGTCTGTCCTGCTACAGAATTATGTCATGCGTTAACAAAGCAGCGCTTACCTCTCCTTTGTCCTTCTAACAAGCTCAGAGAGTACCTATTACCTTTCCAGTGATATGCGTTATCGGAATGCCAGTTGGATCCCTGGTACCTAAGACCAGAACTTCACAGGTAACCTTCGCTTTCATACACTCTTCTCTCACACAGAAAATGTCTCTAATGGCAACACACGATGATGTCACCGAATTGAACCCAGACAATGCGCCGTGCAACTTCAATTGTCACACGTTTCCCCTGTGTACCTACAGGGCAACAACAATTCCGTCTTTCCCGAGAGCAGCGCTTACCTCTGCCCAACTACGGAACCGTTACAAACTTCCGACTTCCTACATCCCAGAAGTCGTGCATACAACATATAACTCAACGTAACTCAACATAGAGTGTTAGTACATAAATCAATACCAATCAATAACCAAAATCAATGAACAATGTACAAGCAATAATCACTAAACCAAAACAATAACAAACCATCATACTGCTACCAGAAAAACTGCTCCAGCGCGGAGTGCAAAATCCCTCCCTACTGTCACAGACCAAACGATCTCACATACACACACTATCCATACATTCGCTGGTGGGGCCCATAACACCAACATTCACTTACCATCAGTCCGTGCGAGAGGCGATTATCCTTCCAAGCGCTGGAAATGAGGGGGAAAAATACCACTTTTACCCTAATGAGCAACAAATCTACACAACCTTCTAATACTCATTAGGCCCTGGATTTCACCTTTGGTATTCCCCTCATAAACGGGACGGATCTGTTAGTTGTAGGTTTAAGTGAATTTCTAATACTCTAATTAACCTTTTCATTAACACATTTCAATGAATAAACAACCCAACTCATTTCTGTAGATGTTCAAATCCAAATTTATATTAATGTTGCAAATTAAATCATTAATTTGATCAAGTTGCCGTTCATATTTACCTATTCTGGCTAAAGTCGTCCTCTATGTCAAATTTTGCAGTCTCGCAAATCTATGCCCATCAATTTTAGTAGGTTCAGTTCATCAGGAGTTTGGGCATTAATTCAGTCCGTCAAAGATTCAGACTAACAGCTGTCCTGCAGTGTCACCGTCCTCTCCGTCAGCATATCATCAAGAAATCGAAGGAGCGACCCTCAACCTCTCTATTCTATGGGTTTTTATAATAATTTCAATAACAAAATGTAACAAAAATGAGTTTTAAACTGTTCTGATTGGCTGGTCAGGGGTCGTCCTACAAAATTCTCATAAGGGTTAGTCCATGGTGTCATCATACTTGCTGGTTCCGGTTTTTTAATTAAGTCTTTTGTCTGTAGTGTTGGCACTATTCCCAGTGCGACCTTGATAAGTACAGCTTGCCTGGGGTGAGGACGAGGCCATTGTTCAGCGTTGGCAGTCGGGTTAGGCACCAAAAGCAGCCATCGTTCGATAGGCCAAAATGGAAACTTAAGCAAAGAAACACAAAAACGTAATTAATACATAGAAATGACTAATTAAATGTTATTCCCTCACTAATACCCATATGTGTGTGTATTTATCTAGCAAAAGCAACACTCAATGTGGTTTATACTTACTAAATAAAGCACGAATCACGATTACATCACAAAAGCGACATTTATCATGCAATATTCTAATTGTCTATCATTAGTATGCGTACAAAATTTAGTTCACGTAATTAATTAGCCATGCAGATGCAAAACCCACGTGTATTTCAATCATTAATAAGGTTGATTAGTTATTTTCACATCACTCCAATCCGTTAGTTCAATTATAGTTAATTAATTAATCTAATTAATAAAATATCATGCAAAATGGGGTGGGTATACAAATTTTCTGCATAATCTGCTCCAGCACCCCCCCCCCCCCCCCGCTGTGCCGGAGAGCCCACCTGACCCCGGGGCTGGCACCCAGAAACCCCGGAACCGACCCAACCCCCCGCCCCAAGTCCCCACACACCCTCCCCCTCCCCATCACTCCAACCCAACGCCTCCACCTGCCTCGTGCCCGCGCGGCCTTCCGGTGGACGAAGGTTGGGGCGTGTGGTAGAATCAGTACTATATGCCCTTAGTAAGTGCTAGGCAACCCAGGCGACGGACTCCCGGCAACAAACGTGTTGCCCCCCGCCCCTCCCTGGTACCCAAGGCACTGACTGTAAGTGCCAGTTAAGCAGATGCGGTGGCCAAAGCCAGTCGATAAAGCACCGTCTCCGTATCGGGAGGCGTCCGACAATGCCCTCCCCGAGTTGCGCCACTAACATCCGGCACGAAATAACAGGCAGAAGGCTCCCGGAAGGAAGAGCCGGTGAACGTCGGAGGCGCGAGCAGCGATAGCTTGCGGCGGACAGTAAGAGCTGCTCGCAGAGGGAGGGCTGGAAGCGCGCGCCTGGGGTACCGCGCGCATTGACCCAATGAAAGGACGTGCCCCATGAGCCCAGTTCACCCATCGCAGCAGGGACTGAAAAAACAAAGAGTGGAGGGAGCAGAGCGAGAGACCCGAACCGGAAACAGAGTGCGACGCAAGGGTGTCCCCCGGTGCTGATGACGGCGTGCCAGACGGGCCTGCTGTCATAATTACAAACACAAATTTCCTCACCCTATCTATCCCCGACCGGCTGCCGTGTCACCCCACCGAAATGGTGGCTGGTGACCTAAAATGGCCGTCTAAATATCCCTCGGGAGTAACGTCCCCAACCTTGCACTCGTGGAATGAATTTCAATAAAGTTCTGCGTAATATTTTTCGGTATATACTTTTCTTTATTTGACAATTTTCAAAATGATAATCTCATATTCGTGATTTCCATTGTTAGAATAAATTTCATAATATTGGTTTCATAGTATCGCTGTGAGCCCTATGCATTTCGGGCATTGCCCTTCTTCGGGGGACTTTTGCTGAAAGTACAAGAATAACATAAAATGTCTAAACACTTAAATCTATTATCAGCATGTCAAACATTGATAATGAAACATTTGAAAATGCGAGAACAGAAATCTGCCTGTGATGCCGGTGGGTGAATGGTATCTACTGTTCTTGTTCAAATTAACAATAAATGCCTGTACATTGCCATATGTTAATAAAGAGAATTCTTAGGCGTTTGATTGTGAAAAAAGTGCTCGCTTAAAAAATGCTGTGTTTGAAAAAATGTACAGGCATTTATTGTTAATTTGAACAAGAACAGTAGATACCATTCACCCACCGGCATCACAGGCAGATTTCTGTTCTCGCATTTTCAAATGTTTCATTATTCATATTTCATGCTGATAATGGATTTAAGTGTTTAGACATTTTATGTTATTCTTGTACTTTCAGCAAAAGTCCCCCGAAGGAGGGCAATGCCCGAAATGCATAGGGCTCACAGCGATACTATGAAACCAATAGTATGAAATTTATTCTAACAATGGAAATCACGAATATGAGATTATCATTTTGAAAATTGTCAAATAAAGAAAAGTATATACCGAAAAATATTACGCAGAACTTTATTGAAATTCATTCCACGAGTGCAAGGTTGGGGACGTTACTCCCGAGGGAAATACCGCTTCGCCAATCAATACACACCCTTATGTTCAGAAGGGTTACCAACCCTGCACCATTCACCTTGATGAACTACGACCAAAAATAGTTACAAGGCATACCCCAGGAGTGCTTTATTCCACATTCCAATTGGACTATCTCGTCTAAATATCCCCCCAGCCCAAATGTAGCCCAACAAGCCCAATTGGGCTCTGGGCTGCACCACTGGCCTAAAATTCCCTGGGGGAGGCAGGCCTCCCGTTGGTCGGCCGCCCCCCCCACCCAAAGCCCTAATCTCCCCATGCCTGAATGTGTACCGTAAATACGGTGCTCATGTAAAGCACTCCAATACCTTCGGGTCGAGTTCGTGCTATAGCAACTATGCAACAACAAAAAATAGACAGTGGACGTTAGTGGGGTGGCCCAGGCCAACCTCTTCCAGTCCATGTCGGTCACAGGAACTCGCAGAGATTAAGAGCGTGTCAGGCAGACAGCACATGCAAGGGGGATGGGGAATGCAGTCCCCCAGCGGTGCAATGCAGGAGTTTCGGCACGGATCGCCCCCTCCTTCCGTGGTGCTGATGGACCTGTGTTGTATCTTTGGACACACTGTGAGCGCTTACCGCGTGATAGGACTGCAGGCCGCTGTGCTAGGAATGATGACACGGGGACAGTAGTGGTGACTTATGCCGTCCGCCGCCGTAGCCCAGGCGTATCGTGTCATGGTCACGACATCACATTCCTCCCCAACAAACAGAAAAATCAAACTTTCCAAAACTTTTCTGGCCTAGAGAAACTTTCCGCCACATAATTACTATTGCCCCGCTCACACAAACAATCTGTGGCTAAAACAGAACAGTCTTACGTGAGGTAGTCCTTAAGGCGACGGGATGGCTCAGGATTGTTCCGGAGGTTGTACTGCGACGCACCCCGGCTTGGTGAGCTTCCGGTACCTCCGCCCAGTTTTTCGCTGGGAGCAATACTCCCACGGCCATGTTTTTCAGGACTCCCGCCCGGGCTGGGCATCTCTGGTTGCTGCGAATACCCTGGAAGCTCATTCTCGCTTGACCGTTCTGTGGCCTGGTCTGTCACATCATCTAGGGGGGCCTCATTTCTCACTGGACTCTCCGTACACCCAGGGGTACCACTGGGGGCTCCCTGCTCCGGACCCACTGCACTTTGTGGTGGATTGTACCTTTTAAAGTAGGACACGTTTCGGGTTATTCTCTCCCGCCCACGGGTGGCAGTGACGCAAGTTCCCTTGACGGTCTCTACTGTCCATGGTTCTTTTTCAAAGTTCAGACGGAACTTACTTCCAATTGTTCTATTCTTTAGGAGCACGGTGTCCCCTGGGATAATGTTGGGCACCGCCGCTCTCCGCCAGGTGCTGGCATGCGCATGGACGCTCCGTCGTCTGGCATCAATGGCACTGTCCTCAGGAGTTTCTGGTCGCCACTTGGGGTGGTGAGGTATTGTGTCAGTAACAACTCTTCCCATCAGAAGGTGCGCAGGAGCTACTCCAGTGGTTGTGTGAGGTGTCTGGCGATAGCTCCGAAGGAAAGTGAATATGGCCAACTCTACGGACTGAGTCTTGTCGTGAGCTATGCGTATCACCTTATTGAGGGTCCTCATGAATCTTTCTGCTTCCCCATTTGCTTGCGGCCAGCGGGGAGTGATTCGTCGATGGTGTATGCCCAACGCTTGCAGGTATGTGGAAAATTCCTGGCTCTGGAAGGGGGACCCGTCGTCCGTCCTGATCTCTTTCACCAGTCCATGGGCAGCCATGATCTTCTCTAGCTTGGGTATAACTTCACTTGCACTGAGGGCCAACAGTATTTCCACTTCAGGGTATTTTGAGTGGTTGTCGATCGCCACTAGAGTATGGCACCCATCCGGCAGACTGCCAAAATCCACACTGATTTGAGACCACGGGACTCTCGGCTGAGGCTCCATGATAACAGGGGCCGGTCGAGGTGCCTCCCCGGTGACTTGACACGAGTGACAGGCCCGAACGGTGGCCTCTACAAGGTCATCCATGAGTGGGAACCAGACTTTTGTACGAAGTCTCGACTTGGTCTTTACCATGCCTTGATGTCCTACGTGGGCCAGGTCTACCATTCTCTGGGTTAGCGATGTCGGGATTACCAACCTGTGCCCCCGCAGCAGACACCCGGTGTCATCCTCGGTGAGTTCGTCTCTTACATGGTATAAGCTGTCCATTATCCGTTGCGCCATCGTTGTCAAACTCTTCCATTCTTCTTTTGCTCCATTCCAGCTGTTGTTCTGGACCACCTTCTTGGCCCGTTGCAGACATTCGTCCTGGCTGGTGGCTTTCTGGATGCTGGCCATGGAGATGGGTATGGGACACGACCGAGCAGTGACACATCTTACATACTCCTCGGTATCAGCGGCTTCTTCCATTTCTTGGGGTGTGGCCTTCCGAGGATGGCGGGACAGGTAGTCAGCCGGATTCCTTGACCCGGGTTGGTATTCTATCTTGCAATTATAGTTTTGTAACTGCAGCATCCACTTCTCAATTCGTGGTGGTGGTTTTGTTGAGGTCCCTGAGAAGAGTGACACCAGGGGCTTGTGGTCTGTCGCCACTACAAACGGTTTTCCGTACACGTACAAATGAAAGTGGTGACGGCCCCAATGAATCGCGATGGCCTCTTTCTCTATTTGCGAGTATCTTTGCTCCGTCACGGTGAGTGATCTGCTCGCGAATGCCACCGGAGCCCACTCTTCTTGAGGCGTCTTCCTTTGTAGGAGCACGGCACCCAGTCCGACCGGACCAGCATCCACGGCGATTAAGGTGAGCTTGGCGGGATCAAAGAACGCGAGTGTCATAGCTTCTGAGAGTGACTTCTTGATCTTTTCAAACGCCTGGGCCTGTTCGCTGTCCCATTTCCACGGGGTGGATTCTTTGGTCAACTCTCTTAGGGGCGCTGTCAGGTTTGCCAAGTCCTGGATGAATCTTCCACAGTAGTTGACCATCCCTAGGAAGCTTCGAACCTCTGTGACATTGGTGGGAGCGGCCGCTTCTTTGATGTCCCTCACCTTCTTGTGATCCAGGTTTACCCCTTCCGTGGAGAAAGTATACCAGAAGAATTGCAATTTGTTGCACAGGAACTCACACTTCTCTCGATGTAGCATGAGGCCGGCCTCTCGAATTCTGCGTAGCACTTGGAGCAGTCGTTCATTATGTTCCTGGACCGTTTTCGCGTGGATCATGATGTCATCGCTGACATTGATCGCCCCCGGGATTCCAGCGATGAGCTCCTGTATCACATTTTGAAATACCTTGGCGGCCCTTGATACTCCGAAGCTTAATCGTGTGTACCGCCTGAGTCCCACGTGTGTAGAAAAAGTTGTAATATTTCGGGAGGCTTCGTCTAGTACTAGTTGGTGATATCCCGACCTGAGATCCAACTTCGAGAACCACCGGGCACCAGCCATTTCCCCTATGAGGTCGTCGATCGTGGGAGTGATGTGGCGCTCCCTTTTAATCGCGATGTTGGGGAGTCGCATGTCGACGCAGATTCTCACCGCGCCCGGCTGCTTGGGCTTCCTGGCAACCACGATGGGGGACACCCATGGTGTGGGGCCTAACACCTTTTCAATTATTCCTGCCGCTTCAAGCTTCTTGAGCTCCTCCACTAGCGGCCTGAGGTGGAACGCTATCCGCCGGTGTCGTAGGGCGACCGGCTGGACCGTTGGGTCGATGTGGAGATGAATTTCTTTCCCTCGGAATTTGTCAATCCCTTGGAACACTTCTTCGAACTCGCCCAGGATGTGTTGCATGGATTCCTGGTGCACCCCGAACGCAAATGTCACTACTCCCAAGTCCTCAGCCGCTCGGCATCCCAGGAGCATTCCCTGGCCATCTTCCGTAACGTAAATGTTGGTGGTGACCGACTGTGTTCCATGAGAGATGACTGTCCTGAAACGTCCCCGCACTCTCAACGGTGCTTCTTGGCCATAAGCAAACACTGTTATCGTTGACGGATGTAGAGTCGGTTTCGGGTGCATCATGTGGTACAGCGTGGCAACCATGATGTTGATAGTGGCTCCGGTGTCCACGACTGCGGTGACATCTTGCGACCCTACCCGGATGTCGCACTGTGGTAGGCATCTTGCTTTGCGTGTGGTGGTACCTATCATATGGATTTTGTGCACCACTCTCTCCTCTTCTTCATCGTCATCCATGTCGCTTGTTACCGGCTCTCCTTCCTTGATGGTGTTCGCGACCGGACGGGGCCTGCGGTACCTCTTGGACCGGCATACCTTTTTGAAGTGATTGAAATGCCCGCACCCCGAGCATTTCTTCCCTCTCGCCGGACACTCCACCGCTGCATGTGGTGGCCCCCCGCAGTACCCGCACGACTTTGGCTGTTCTGGAGCCGTAGCTCCCGCCCCTTTCTTGCCCCACTTCTGCATGGGCCTTGCAGACACCGCATTGACGGGTTCAGTCTTTACTGGCGCTTGAAGGGCCGCTTCCATGTGCGCCGCCCGCGCTTTCGACAGCTCTTTGGCCCGACCCATCGTCAAGATTTCCGCCAACGGCTTACCGGATTCTTCCAGTATGCGCTCGCGCAATTTGGCTGACGTGCATCCCTGGATGATTTGCCCTCTGATTTCTTCTGTCTCGTCCCGGAAGCCACACGTGGCCGCTAGGTTCTTTAGGCCGGCGTGAAACATATCCAACGATTCTTCTGGAAGTTGGCGCGCTTGTCGGAATATGAACCGCTCATAGTCGCGGTTGGCCATCGGTTCGAAGTGTTCATTCAGGGCAGTTATCAGCGTCAGGTGCGTTTTGGGAGTGGCTTCTGCGAGCGTCTTGACAATATTGTGAATGTCTTTCCCTCCAAGGTGGATAATCATCGCCCTTTTTTGGTCTCTATGGACTTTGGTAGCTTCGAAGAATATGCGCAGCCTATCTTCCCAATCTTTCCATCTGGCCGCCACTGAAGACGGTGACCCCTCCACTATGAAGGGTTCGATAGGTGGTATGGTTGCCATGGCTGGCGTGGCTCTCAGTGCATGGTTGCCCTCAGGCCTCTGCGTGTGTTACTCCTGCCAGGCGAGACCTTCCGGTCACTTGGGTGTTCTCCTCCCGTGCACCCCCTTGATAAGGGGACCAGTCCTCCTGAGTAATGCAGAGTGAGACAGGGCCACCCCCCTAGCGTGTGCAAGCAATGCTTTCCCTCCTTGGGGCCTCAGACACTCAGCCACCAGTACTCACGGGCACCATCGAGGGGCTGGTTCCGTCCCTGCAGCACATGCCTCCTTCAGTGCACTGTGCAGCACTCGCGAGGCACGTTCCTCCCCTGGGGCACGTGGCAGCAAACTCCGGGTCGACTCCTGTGTGGCAGCGCTTCGGCCTACTTGCAGGCCTGGGCCATGTGGCACACGCGGCTCTCACCCCCCCCCCGCGTACACGCGCACTCTCGGAGCTCCGCTGAGCAGCGCGATTGAGCCTGTGCACCGGACTCGCCACCGGAGCCGCCGACCGTCGACGGTGACGCTGCGCAGGGGCACGAGCGCCGCGAGTGAAGGATCGCTCGCGGCTGCCACACCAGCGCACCACGCGTCGGCGAAGGCACGCCCACCCTCGTCGCCAGTTTATGTTGTGTCTTGGGACACACTGTGAGCGCTTACTGCGCGATAGGACTGCAGGCCGCTGTGCTAGGAATGATGACACGGGGACAGTAGTGGTGACTTATGCCTGTAGGAGAGTAGGGTCTGCTTTCTATGTTCACCCCCACTTTTTGCTTTTGCTTCACTGGTTTTCGACTTAGAAGTGGCTGTGGGCCTGCCAATCAGACCCACAGCCCAGCTGTTCTCTCTCTAAATTTATACTATGTACTTTAGGTGCATAACCCAATTGGTTAGGATCACCTTATTTTCCCCTGTACAGTGTACCTTAGGTACCCAGGGCATAGGTGTACCCTAGGCCTACCAGGGGCTGCAGCATGTATTGTGCCACCCCTGGCCTGGCCCTCCATTATGACACAACTGGCTGATCACTCAGCTGGGGCAAGGTCGTGTAATCACTCCTTGCTTTGGTGTAGTATTCCTATACCTACCTTATATATAGACACATGTGTACCTATCAGCCACTCCTATGGCAGGCCTTAACAATCCTGGAAGCAGAGTGCTTGGTAACATGTGAGATGGTGCTCTAGCATGAGCTGAGCCTGTCTGCAGCTTTCGGAACCATGTCCTTATAGCTGTTCTATGATATAGCCTACCATACCTACCATATACTCTTAAAGTGCCTTATAATCTTAAACGGTTATGGTAACTATGGTTTGGCTTTATCAAAACATGTCGTGTAAGGTGTCTAACACTTTGGAATAATACCCCCATACCATTTCCGGCAATGAGGATATTATTCCTCCCTTCTAGAGGGAGAAGACATGTTGAAACCTACTTACCCGGTTAAAGTTAACCAGAGCCCCAGCATCACAAAATGGATGCTGCTGCCACAGACACAAGTCTGACCTCCTGCTGCTGGGAGTCCTTCCAGCGAGGGAGGCTTGGACAATAGGTTTCCTGCCTTGGGAGGTGCGAGCACCACCTGAGTTGCTCGACGCGTTGTCCGGTTGCTGGCCCGTTGGCTAGTGACCTCTGCGACGACGAACCTTTGTTTTCATCTTACTGGTCCGGCTCCTCCAGACTGGCACCCGCTCCTCTGTGAAAGAGAAGCACCCCAGACCTTCCTGGTCTGCACCAGAAGCAAGTCCTCCATCTTGCGTGGGTTCCGCTTGCCAAGGCTTGTTTGGTCCTGACTCGACTTCGATGCCGCCGACAGCAAGAGCCTTCGTGGGACAGCTCACCTCCTGGTCCTGGTCATCCTCGACGCCTCCTGGTACCCGTGGCTGCTGCGACAAGCTTCACCTCTTCACCTGCATCTTCACGACATCGCCTGGTTCCTTCCTGGTTCCTTCCCGGCTCCTGGCTGGTGACCTAGACTCTGTCCCTTCTGCTTGCAGGTATCCTTCCTACTTGATTCCATCCTTGGGATCCACCGGACACTCTTCACTGACTGCCTGTCAGCAACTTTCCTTCAGGTATCCATAGGAGTCACCGACGAAACCCAACGCAAGTTCACACCTATGCACCCGCAGCCCGTGGGCTAGGTAACTTGAGTACTTCGGTGCTCACAAGGGTATTGACTATCCAAGGGTCTAGTTTCCGAGTCTCGACTTCCTAGCTATACCAGAAGTGTCCTAAAACTGTTAATTTCTAACAACTTCCATTTCTATCGACTTTTACGCATTACGCGTGAGTGTTTCCACTCTGCACCTGAATCCCGTGGGCCTCCCACTTCCTAACCTTTGGTAGTATAGTGTAGCCCCAGCGATTCCCTAGGCCTAGGCCTATACTGTGTTCGTGACAGTGGTTCTTATACCACTTACTTAGTATATGGTTTGCGTGGCCCCTAGGGCCTAATTGTATTACTTACCTGTGTGACTTAATGTATGCTTAAATAAGACTGTGTTGTACTTACCTCGAATCTCATAAAGAGTGCTGAGGGTTTGACTAGAATAAATACATTCTATTTTTATATATATATCTGTTATGGTGTCCTTTCATTTGGTATTCAAGGGATTACATATGGTATAACAGCTGGCTTCACATTCCATTCAGAGTTTAGCCTAAGACTGCTCTTGTCCATGCTACCACTAGGATAGCTGGTCTATAAGGTTGACTTTACAACCAATCACCATAAGGGTTGTTTGGACTGATACAATGTGTACACTACAATTAGTGACATCATATATCAGGCCAACTTCTCACAATGCTGTCCGCTGCCGTAGCCTCAGTGGCGTACGCGCGCGCGCGACTTGCTTTTTATTTTACTTACTCACGTGACCTGACACGTACGCCCAGGCGTATCGCGTCATGGTCACGACATCAAAGACCTGCGGCTTTTATTTCTTTTCACACATAGTATCCTGGGTTAATTTCCTCCTTTCTTCTTGTAGGTTCCGTGGGGAATCTTGCCACATTGGTACATCAATGTTGATTCTCCCTCAGGAAACAAAGAGTAGCACAGTTAGGTGTTTGCTTCACACTTCACACGGTTTACGGATAGGGTATGCGGGACAATCACCGCGTTCAATTCAACCTTCATCCAGTGCTTGTTTATTGACTCAGTTCCCTTGTAAGAAATCTCTGGGAACGGGTTTTTGGTGAGCACTATTTATTCAATAATTCCGGCGCAGTGAGAGCACGTCTCCCGTTCTCTCTCCCACCTCCCGGCTAAGACCCGTAAACGGGCAGGTACCTGCAAAAGCCACGCTCCTCCTGGGAGCATGGCGGGAGTCTTCACTTGGTCGTTGGCCTCCTGCCGTCTTCCTGATTGACTGGGAACATCCGGAGCTTTTGGTCTTCCTTAAGCAAGGCAACGTGGAGCTAAGCTGCCGGGACGTTGTTAGTTGCCTGCTCAACCAGTGGGGTCTTTTGTGTTATGTGGTTGGTTCTCTTTAAATTTTCTGCCGAAAGAAGGGCCATAATATAGTTCTACCACATGACCCCATTTCTACAGGAGCTTTCTTTTTGCGCCATGTAAATGAAAACATAGTTAAAGATCATATAGAAACAATCTTAAACAATCTTTCCAGCACATCAGTAGAAATGTGAGGACTGACGAGTGAGCCCCGATATTTGTGCAGACTCCTCCTAGCAACGGGTTTGGAATTATGAGTACCACGATCAGTTCAGCGCCACCACAATTTTACCTTTGTTCATTTCAGCAAGTTAAACCTGCCAAAATGTATCAGGTGGAAATGCACCGTATATTATAATACATACTGATTAGGGGCAGAAAACACCAATTCTGCATGTAATTCTTCGTTTTCATGCGAAATATTCAAGATAAAAGATATGCACTGCACCTGGTAAATACCGCCCTTCCAGGTAATTAATGAGTGAGATAAATACCTTGGGGCTCATTTATGAGCCCCTGCGTCACTTTTGCGCCACCGGTGCGTCACTTTTTGTGACGCACCAGTGGCGTAAAACATGCGCCATGATGCGCCATATTTACAAAGTGACGCATCTACCTAGATGCGTCACTTTGTAAACCCCTGCACTACATTATACCTGCGTCAGGTATAATGTATGCAGGGTGGGCGTTCCCACGTAAGTAAGCATCGTAGAAGTGACGCAGTGAAATCTACGAGATTTCACTGCGCCACTTCTAGGGTGCAAATGCGTCAATATCTTGCGCCTGCCTCACAGCAGGCGTAAGACTGACGCAGGCCCTGTCACATGGGGCTTGCCCCATGTGAAACGACACATTGCTGGAGGTGCGTCACTTTTGTGACACACTCCAGCAATGCGTCACTTTTGCGCCTACAGATATGTCAGAAATTCTGACGTATCTGTGACTCCTTGCGACATGATGCGTCATACTGTAAATATGACGCATCATTGTAGTCGCAGGGAGGGCGCAGTGAAAAGTGACGCATCACTGTTTTCACGCAGTGATGCATCACTTTTCATAAATGAGGCCCATAGGGGTTCATTTATGAGCCCCTGCGTCACTTTTGCGCCACCGGTGCGTCACTTTTTGTGACGCACCAGTGGCGTAAAACATGCGCCATGATGCGCCATATTTACAAAATGACGCATCTACCTAGATGCGTCACTTTGTAAACCCCTGCGCTACATTATACCTGCGTCAGGTATAATGTATGCAGGGTGGGCGTTCCCACGTAAGTAAGCATCGTAGAAGTGACGCAGTGAAATCTACGAGATTTCACTGCACCACTTCTAGGGTGCAAATGCGTCAATATCTTGCGCCTGCCTCACAGCAGGTGTAAGACTGACGCAGGCCCTTTCACATGGGGCTTGCCCCATGTGAAAGGACACATTGCTGGAGTTGCGTCACTTTTGTGACACACTCCAGCAATGCGTCACTTTTGCGCCTACAGATACGTCAGAAATACTGACGTATCTGTGACTCCTTGCGACATGATGCGTCATACTGTAAATATGACGCATCATTGTAGTCGCAGGGAGGGCGCAGTGAAAAGTGACGCATCACTGTTTTCACGCAGTGATGCATCACTTTTCATAAATGAGGCCCCTTATCCCATTCCACCCTCTCATGATCAAGGCCCAGGGCTCAGGGCTCAACAGAAGAGGGCTTTATGAGCATATTTCAGCTTTGTAGGCAATATTTTAATGGATGGTCCGGGGACACAATATAACTGGTGGTGGGCGAAGTCAGTGACCTAACAATACCATGTTATTTTTTTAAAGATAGCTCTGCTTAAAAAAAACTAAAACAAATTAGGGGTGAAAAGGAGCCTAGCTCAGTAGCAGGAACTTTCTTGCTGCCACCCAGTTCCAGGAATGGGACTAGCTATTTTTAAGCAGTTTTATATCGCGGGAACTCGGCCAGAAGCTATCGGAGCCCTTGCATTACAGACGGACACATTCATGTTTAGGCGGGGAGGTTCAGTGATTTTCCCAGAATCATAGAATGTTTGGGCCTCCCCCCAGGCTCGAACCTGTTTCCCCAGCTACAAGGTCGGCCGCTTCAGCCTTTAAACCACACCTGGCCCCTCTCCCTTTCTGCACCGTTTTGTCTGCAGTGCTCTACTCGGTCTCCTTTACTCGCTGTCAGAAATCTTAGGGCAGGCCTTCTAGAAGCAGAAAAAGGATTGATGAGGCCGAGATGCCATGATTGACGTCGCGCTGCCACCCAAGAGACATTATGGAAACACAAATCCCTGCTGACTAATTTCCCTTCCAGGTTGGGTGGGACATCCGACTGCAGCAATGTCACATGGAACGTTGCACTTCTCTGTAAAGGCAGAAAGTCCTCAAATTTACTAGATTGAGCAGGAATACTTAAAATGTTGCCCATCCGTAAATATAACCAATACCTTCCAGCAGGAACACGTGGCCTCCTTGATATGGTGCCCATATAGTGATTGCTATGTAAAGACCGTGTTCATCTAGTTATTTTGTAAGGGAGATTAATTATGTGGGTGAGGCATGATCAGTGAATGCTTTAGAGATCATATATAATCTCAAAGTAACTTGTATGTGCGGGGACACTAGAGAAGTTTAATATTTGACTGAGTCAGTAAGTAACTTAGGGAGGCAATTGAGACAAGTTGCAAAAGTTTCATAAATCCTTATTTAAAGTTCAGTGGACAGGGTCATCTTCCTAAAAAATAAAATGGCTCAAGTAATCTCAGCGACTGGCAATTACTAGGGCCCCAGTCCACACCATGATCTTATTCACTCCCTTTGCCACTGTAGACAGAGAGCAGTCACTGTGTAAATCAGACTTGGTCCTGTCCCAGTAGGAACAATGTGCATCATGTCATTTTCAAATGGAGATAAATCATCAAATCTCAAAGTTTTATACTTACTATGTTTATTTGGTGGCATTATGTGCAAAAGGATATAAAACTAGAAGCAGTAAAACTTAATTTTTGAAAGAATGGTATTTCATCCCATATGTTGGCAAGAAGATAGAGCATTGGGAAAGCCAATAGGTGTTGCCTTTAGAGACACTGGCATTGTCAATGCTTTTTGGGGATGCTGAACAGCTTCGGTAATAAGCAATGCTTTTTTGCGGTTGCCTTTTAGTATCTGCAGAAAAAAAATCAAGATGACACCGCTGCCAACAGAAGCGCCATCATTCTGTAGGTGAGAGCATGTGTCATCACGTGTGCCCACGCCTACAGAATGACATTTCTTCCCAATGTTCCAGTGACTTGCTAAGCAGGACAGTAAATGGGCCATATACAAATTTTACCACCCAGAAGGATGATGAGAAGCTGAATTTTTTAATCCTTGGCAACCCCTATGAACCACCCTTCTTATTATTGTCATTCCTATATGTTCCAGATCAGTGGTCACGTCCACTTCACTACATCTGTAGTGCGGAGGACATGAACATTTCACCCTTTGCACAGTGGTTGATAATCCTTCTGGTGCTGGCTCCAGAAGAATTTTACTTTTGCAGAAAAAGTTTAAGGGAGATAAGAGCTTCCCTCACATTTCAATGGTTTTTTAATTTGTGTGACGATCAGCACGCATGGTCACACAAATTAAAATGAAAGCGGTTGGTTCATTACACACCTACTTCTTTCAGTTTGATTCATGCTTGGGCGTAACTCAGCCTCCCCGAGCATGATCAAAGTGGGATGGGTACTACTGAAGAGAGGCAATACCCCCTTTCCTGCATTACTTTTCTCAGGGATCCCCGCTTCGGGATCCCCACAGGAGGGCAATCCACAAGCAGGGATCCACTCACCAGATGCAAGGGTTTGGTTTTGAGGAGCAGAGGTGTTCCCTGGCAATGAGCAAGTGCCTGTTCTAAGGTAAAAATAACAGTCTGTCAGTCCTCCTGGGATGGTGATTAAGGGGCAGAAACCTCAATAGAATCAGGGTTTTTTTTAATAAAAAGGTGGTGGAGAAAGTTGACTTTGGCTTCTGCTGTGTTTCTACCCCAAAAAATGCAGATGCAGTATAACTGTCCTACCTGTGGGGATGGTTGAAGGTTTACCTCCAACCTGATCTCACCGGGAGAGCAGAAAACACATTAGGCATCAAGGATTGACTCGGGGGAAGGGTGGTGAGGCATCCCTCCTGGGCACCTGCAAGTGCTTCCCCCTAAAGAAATTAGAAAACTGTCTTTGTGACTGATGTGACCAGAGTACGATTAGAGGGGTTACACTGAATCTATTTTCCTTGGGAAGGAGAAAGCCCATTGGATAAGAGGGAATATTTTCTTGACCTATTAAATGAGGTGAGGTGGGGTCACCCACCCTGGCATCAGGCCATGCCACCTCCCAATAAAGGCCACAAAAGTCTTTCTCTCCCTCCAACCAGGGAGCAGATTAAAGTTTACTCCCAATATGCCCTCCCCAGAGGTCTGAATGCATTCTAGGCATCAGTGAATGCCTTCAGGTAAGGAGCACCCCCCTGGACACGGATATGTAGTCCCTAAAAATATTTAAAACAGTCTTTCTACCCTCGGGGTAAGGGATTTGGGGTTTACCAGAATCTTCCCCCTGACAGGGCAGAAAGTGACCTGAACACCATGGAATGTATTATTTTTTATTAATAAAAGCTTGGGGTGTGGCTCATTTTGGCATCTGGTCCTGCTCCCTCTGCATACAGGCCGGAGCAATCTTTCTGCCCCACCTGGGGGACAGATTGGTGTTGTGCACCCCCAATCTGTCCTTCTGGTGGATTGCAGAAAGCCCACTAGGCAGCAGGGAGTGCAATTAGGGACAGAGAACCCCCCAGGTATGGGCAAATGCTCCAGCACAATTTTTTTAAAGCAGCCTTTCTGACACCAGGGTGTGAATTGGGGGGGTTAACTCCAATCTTTTTGAGGTGGGTAGAAAGCTCACTGGACACAAGGAAATGTACATATTTTTTCAGAAAGGGTTTGGTTGGCTAACCCGGGCATTGGGTCATGCCCTACCCCATAAAGACCATGGGCCCTGGGGCATGGACATGTGTTCTTCCTTAGAAGAACAATCTGCCAGCCCCATTGGATACCAAGATTTTTTTTTAAAAAGAAATGGTAGGATTGTCCACCTGGGTTTCTGACCATACCCCACAGTCTTTATTCCCTCAAGGAAAGATTGCAGTTTTTATTCACTAATCTAAACCTTAGGGACAGTAACCCCACTGAATGCCAGGGATATATAGAAAAAAGAATGTGGGGTGGGCCAACCCATCCCAGCATCAACCTGCATACCACCTCTAAAACCCCAAAAGCATTTTGTCTCCCCCATGGGTCATAAAGCATCCCCATGGCAAGCAAAAGGAAATTTGGATACTTTTGAGCATAATTTTGACTTTTGAGCCGACAGAAAGGGAGTAAATCCTAATGTCATGTATACACTATTCGAGTTCTGAGTCAGTTGGCAACCAGGGAGCCCTACCAAACCTGGACATTTCTAAAACCCAGTGACTCAGGCAAATCCAGGCTGGTGTGGTTTGCATAGACTAGATTATTATTTCTATCCAGACTATGTTTCTTTCTAGAATGCCTTGCAAAATTCTAACTTTTGCTAAAATCACACATTTTCATCACATTTCAGATTCCATAATCTGTGGTGATCCACACAATTACTGACGCTCGACATTCCCACATGTCAAACAGTGCCCTACTTGTTTGTCTGTGGTTCCCAATACATGTTGGCAAACACCAAATTGAAATATTTAGGGTGGAAAGCTTGTCCTGCATTCATGGAACCCAGGCATGAAACTTGCCCTGCATGCGGATCCATTTGGGATTCTTGGTACCTTGACACTTGAATACGCCCTGCGGTCCGTGTCCTGGTGCCATTTTAGACACCAAAGTTCCACAAATCCTTAAAAGGATCAGTGGACACAGCAACCCTTTTTAATTATTTTGTAATATTGAAACCATAGATAAGGCGCTTTTGTGGATTCCAGCACTCAGGCCTGGGGGCATGGTGTGCTCACCTGACCGTATATATGTGGCTTTGGCAACATTTCTCAAGATGAGGCAACTGTGCCCTGCGTCCTGAAATGACAGAAGCAAGCTACAATTTTCACCTCCAGCCACTCCGATTTACGATTTCAACTTTGAAACCATGGATCCAAAAGGGACAACAGTAGGAAGGTTTCTTCATGCAATTGGATTCCTATGGGGCATATTTGCAACAGGCAGCGATAATTATCGCTGACATTGTATACCACATTTTTTTCTATCGCTGGATTATTTCGCCAAGCTAGCGTTGTATTAACAATGCTTAGCGCCATGGCGATGTATATTCCAGCGTTAGCGCCCTTTTCCATGGAACATCGCTGGTTTTCCAGCGATGTTCCATGTAAAACGGCGATATGCTTGATGATACGACCCTGTGGTCGTATCACATGAATCCACCTCCCATGTTAGGTATGCCTTAGTCAGGAATTTAACAGACGTTAAATTCCTGCGTTAAGGCATACTTAGCGCGATTAAAATAATTGCTTCCCCGCATTGTAAATATCGCGAAGCTGCCTTCGCGATATTTACCCATGTTGTTTCCACAGACATGCCTCCTTTGCATCTCATTAGCGATGCGAAGTTAGGCGTGCTGGAAACGGGAGCAAAATCAGCAAAACACGTGCTGGCGTGGCCTTTCTGATATCGCGATAAACTTATCGCCGCTTTGGCATCTGTTTACGGGAGAAAAGCGGCGATAAGTTTATCGCCTGCCCTTGATAATATGCCCCTTAATTTTTGGTGGTTTCACTGATAGAAACAGCAGGGTAACTCTGAAGAACTGTCAATTCCTGGGTTGATGGCTGCTGATTCATGATTGCACATTGATCAGAACCCTGAGTGGGATTAATTGGCAGTATCACTTTGTGATGCTGAAAACTCTTTTCTGCTCAGTCCCTTTTTCTGCACCCTGTTCCCTTTTGATGCGTTAATTAGATTTTTTTCTTCTTTGATTTCATCAGAAAACCCTGCATTTGTAAGTGTAACTTCATGATACTTGTTGCCACTGAGTAAGCAAATTTAAATTACTATGATAATTTTTGTGTCCAGCGAAAGACCGTGACCTTAATCCTGGGAGAAGAACACTGCTTACAGTAAAATTAATTGAAGCACAACTCATAGTATCAAATAATTAAACTATTATTCATGGCCACTTTCATCATTTTTTAGAGCTTTCATTTCTAACAGCTAAAGTAGATTTCAGGTATCCTGCTTCCATCCCATGTGCAAGGCATTCATGTATGCAATTGGAAGTCATTTGGGGATCTAAAATTCAGGGTTTTCTGTTAAAATGTAACATATTGATTGCAGAATTATTGGTCAGTCAATGTTATTGCTAGCTAAGCTAAAATAATTTTACCATAAGTCCATATATTTAGTCCCAAAAAAAAGTCTTGATTCAATTATTATATTTTGTTTACCACTTCGTTTTATAAATATTAAGTACTCATATTTCCCTTACAAGCTCAGAAAAACAGACTTCTCAATTTGCATGGTTTAAACCGTGATATCTGTTTTCTACATTATTGATATTTGTACTGGTAATGAATCAAGTTATTGCCTGACAAGCGATAAACGTATGAACTATTTTTGCTAAATGCCTTGTGTGACATCCTATGTTGTTGGGTTGTTAACTTCTCTCTGCCTTCATTGGAGGCACTGATTTCCTGGACCCCCATCAGGCAGGCTTCAGACCATCACACTCCACCGAAGCAGTCATTGTGAGTGTAGTGGATGGCCTGAAAGAGGGTGCAGATAGGAGGTGCACACAAGCCCTGGTCTTATTAGACCTATCCGCTGCATTCAATACCGTGGATCAAACCATATTAGCAGCTAGAATGGAAGCGGCGGGCTTGAGGTATAAGGCACTGGAATGGATGCGCTCATTTTTAGGGGAACTTACCCAATCTGTTAGGCTGGCTCCTTTCGCCTCGGCTTGGGTCAATACCACATGTGGGGTTCCACAAGGTTAATCTCTTTCCCCACACCTGTTTAACATCTATATCAGCCCCCTGATTCATGCTCTGCAATCCAGGGGAGTGAAGGTAGACAATTACGCTGACGACATGCAGCTGATCTTTCCAATTGACAAGATGGAGGAATCTAAGGAATTCTTCCAACGTACTATGCTCCTCATTAAAGACTGGATGAGTCATAACCATCCCAAACTAAACTCGGATAAAACTGAGATAGTTATTTCTAATAATAGACTCAATCAGTGGACGCCAGCACACTAGCCAGCTGCATTTGGTTCCCCACCTACCCCTAAGAATGTGGTTAAAAGTTTAGGGATCAAAATCGATAACAAGCTATCTAAGCATGAACAGATCAACCTGGTCACCTCCTCTTGCGTGTTCTATTTGAGGACTTTTAAGAAAATTAGGAAATTCTTTACCAAGGAAGCAAGCACGGCGGTCATGCTTGCCTTGATCATGTCCAGGCTGGATTACGCTAACGCCATCTACTTAGGGCTCCCTGCAAATCAGACCCATAGGCTGAAGCTAATACATAATCAAGCAGCCAGGTTGGTCCTTCAGCAACCAAGACACTGTCACATTAAACCACTTCTAAAGCAATTACATTGGCTTACGGTGACTCAGCGGTCCATGTTCAAGACAGGTTGTATGGTCTTTAATTTCCTCTGTGAGAAGGGCCCTAAATTCATCTCGGCTAAGATCTCAAGGTGTGTACCCAAACGGAATCTCAGATCGGTCACGATGTTTATGCTGACGATTCCAAGATTCAAGCGCAAGAGAACGGGTGGCTCCCATTTCTCTGTCCTTGGCCCCACTCTCTAGAACTCCCTGCCAATAGACATTAGACTTACACCTGAGTACACCAATTTCAGAAAAAACCTGAAAACATGGTTGTTCACTCTAGCTTAATGCTAGCAGCCCTCAGGAAGTTTTCTCTTCCCCCCCCCCCCCTCAGCACCAAGAGACCTTTCGGTATACGTGCGCTTAACAAATTCCCCAAACATAAACATAATCCGGCCAAATAATTAAATCACAGTTCTTGTAATTTACCTTTAGGATTGTAACCCACCACAGATTTTATCAGAGGTTCTCTTGCACGTGAGTTAGTCATTTATGATCTGAGCTATTATTTTATTTGGACTTCACACTCCAAAATAAGATAGCTTTTTTTTACATGTATTTGACTATTGTAAAATGTGTTTTTACACTTTCAAATGTCACTTTCTGGCTGAGTTGATTGTGGCAGTTTTTGAGTGCTGTGACAATCAGTCAGTCCTCTGTTAGATTAAAGGTCTGCGCTAGGATTCTTACACCGACACCCACCTAATGGTGATTAACTGGGAGAGGACACGAAGGCGCGACTCCTTGAAAACTTAAATCTTTCAAGGAAATGTTTTATGTTCAACTGCTTCTTTAGTCCATTAGTGCTCTTTGCTTTTCTTATGGCATAATTTGTGCTTCGTGTTTTTCTCCACTTTCTGTTCTTTCTACCCTGATATAAAATTTCCTCATGTTATACTTTCTTTCAAAAGTACTTTATTTCGGTTAAACATCTTAAAAAGCTGTCAGAGGGGCATATTATCAAAGAAGCAATGCAACGCAGCAGCCAAAAATGCTGCACTGCGTTGTGGGACAGGGAGGGTGCAGGAGCGCACCATGTCTACAGAGATAATCCGCTCGCCTCTCCTCTCCCTAGCATCGGTGCTGATTTCATCTGCCGCACGCCAGGCACACACCTTAGTACCATAGCGCTAAGGTGCGTGCCTGAATCTAGCATCAGTTTTGTACAGGAAGGGTGCACTTCCTATACAAATTACTATGCCTAGACTAGGCCTGGGCGAAAATTTCGTTCCGTTCGCGGAAATTGCGATAATTTGACATTTTCGCGTTCTGCGGAGAGTGCGAAAATGTCAAAAATTCCGGTTTCCGCAGCTTGGCGATAATTAGTTTCTTGCTCGCGCTGTAAAATAATACATTCTCGCGCGCGCGAGATCACCTTACCTGAATCCCTGCGTTCGCCGACAAGTTTTCTTGATTCGGTCGCGTTCTCCATGAGATGTTGTATTGTTTTTAGCCATTTGCGCTGTCTCGCGACAGTTCGTGCCCGCAGTGACGTCATGTGTCGCGCGATCACGTCTTTCTTCTTGCGATCATGCACCGCGAGACAACTCAAAACAAGATGGCCGCGCCCGCAAGCAACCACATGGGTAAGTTGGCGACCCGCAACCATGCAGAAAATCTCGCGAACATGCCGGAAAAAAACTTCCGCATCTTCGCGATATTTCCGCTTGTTTGCGATAATTTTAAACATTTTTGCGATAATTTGCGAAAGTTAATTTCGCAAATTCCGCCCACCCCTAGCCTAGACAAGCTTAAACAGTGCTTCCACTGTGTCTTTGTGGTGCACAGTGCAGCACACATGCAAAGTAGGAAAAGAAAGGAGAAATTAAAACATTTCTCCTCTTAACGCCTCCTTTCAGATGGCGTTAACTGTTGGTGCTAAATTCTGTCTACAAATGTTTGTAGATAGGTTTTTGCATCAAAAGGCATGGGTGGTTGCATGGGAACACCCATGTACCACCTATGTAACGCCACTTTGGTGCTAAGTAACGCAAAGCAATGCTTTGTACTGCTTTGGGTTACTTGTAGGATACTTACCAATTCAAAACAAGTTGTGCACTGGAAAGTAAATTTGTAAAAAAAACATTTTGTGCTTGTTAGCGTCACTTTTGTGATGCTAACCCAGCACAAAATGTTTGAAAATCTACCCCGCAGTGTCACACAATTCATTGCAAAAATATTGACGATGCACATCATAGTTTAAGGAGGACAGAAGGGAAGAGTAGCTCAACATAGAATTTGCATCAAGAACAGACCAGTGACAAAAACCTAAAGAGCGGTCCGCTATGCCATCCGACTATTCTTAAAATCTTTCAGTAAAGCTTATAGACACAAATTCATGGGGACTACGTCTCTCCTGCCCAGACATAAATACATAACGATCAATCAGTAATAATGTAACAACTAAATACAGCACAAAAGGCAAAAATAACATGCAATTAAAGATATCAGAAAATGTATTCAAGATAAGAACTAATATGTGCATTTCAGAACATAAATATGATCAGTAAAACATCTAATCAAATATCCAACATGTGCTAATCAAATCAAAACTCTTTGTCTTTCATCTTTCTAATTAAATTCACAATGGCCTGACTGCGTAGGCCAAAGACAATAGGAGGCGAAGTATCACTTAAAAATAATCAAAGTGCTGGGTGGAAAGTGCGGATACCCAGGGTAAGACACAAAGGTCTTTCATATTTGCATCTGGGTTTGACATAAGTTGGACAGAAAAATAAGACATGTTCAATGTTTTAAATAGCATTATTAGTGCATGGCTCGCATAAAGTCACGATATCAGAGCCATTATTCCACTTCGCTGTATGTGTGTTGATTTTAAGTACTCCAAAATGCAACTCCATAAAAAGGGACCTATCCAACGGTGGTTGAATACAGTCCAGCTATGCTTCATACCTAGAAAATGGCTTATGAAGAATGAACCTGTTAGTGAAGTAGTCCAGAGAAATGTGCCTGTGTGAGAAAGATGAATATATTCCTAAAATGCTGCTTTAAAAACTCTTTTGGAATTCTGGGTGATGGTACCAGAGTTGTCCCATACATCGTTGTGGTCAAGTTTCCAGAGTCAATGGGAAATATGATGGAATCATGGAAAGATGCTGCTACCGAACACCGACAGACTCTCCTTTAAGGCTTCTCCAAATATGTGCAATTTCTCAGTTGCTCACAGCCTACTCTAAAATAATAGAAGTTGCTGGGCAGCACAGAGCTTAATACATTTGAGGGAGATGTCCAAAAACAGGAGAAGTAGGGGGTTCTCTGTGGGAGATTACAAAACAATTTACATAATTTAAATACAGTGAAAAAAGGTCGGGCCGGAACACATCCTTGTCTCAAACCCCTCCTAACAGGAGTGCATTCTGACGGCCCCTCATGGAGCCTCACAATGATGCTGAGAAGGGAAGTGGCACTCTCATGGACCGAAGTGTTCTCCATAGGAGAGATCTTGGAACAAGATCAAATGCTGCTCTTAGGTCCATAAGGGCAATATATTGATGATCATTGGTTAGTTTGTTGTACTTCCATCAGATTAGGTAAGATTAGTGTCAAGGAGAAGACCTGATCGACTGTCCCTATTCTTGCTCTAAAACCTACTTGAAAGGGTGACAAGATGTTGCTCTGCAGCATCCAATCCTTCAATTTATCAAGGACCTGGTGAGCAAATAACTTTTGTAGATTATACAGAAGGCTTATAGGCCTATTGCTAGAGGGATGTTCTTCATCCCCTTTTTTATAAACTGGTATTTTTTTCAGCCCCATATCAGGTGGATGGGACTTGGGCTCCTGCAACAATACAGTTGGACAACGTGTCGATGTAAGGTATCGAAATTGTTGTGATGTAGCAGAAATGTTATCATATTTGTAGGGGTGCATTATAATCACACGTGTGAGTGCACCAGCATATAATCCTTTGATGTGTTAACATGGAGTGTAAGAATTCGGAATGTAATGACATGAACCGTGATGTAATTAGGTCATTGAATAGTTATATGAAGAATTAATATAGAAAGTAAATGTAACTAGCAGAAACCACTTACGTTAAGATCTCGTGTCATGCAACTGACAATCCTTCATTTATTGAATGTGTTTATTAAGGTGTCATTTTTCATGTTGGTAGGATTAACTGTACATGACTTAATTTCTTATTAATATGCTATGTTCTTACGTTAACTGAATCTTGTGGGCCTGAAATGCAATTTCCCTAGAAGCTCTCGCTTTACAATTAACAGTTTGATTTCATGTGTGCTCTGGATTTTGCTTTTTCTCACGTTTTGTGTTACAGGTGGAAGTAGCGCCCTTGTTAGCTAGAATAGTGTCTTTGTTTTATTAGTCAGGCAAGGAGAGAAGGAGATGCATCGTAAGCCCAAGGCCTGTAATAATGTGATGCTAGAATAGGGAAAGTGCCCACTTCTTCTCTGCCTTCAGGGAGAGAGCATCTTAGAACAAGCAATGTCTCGATAGCTTTATGTTATTGGACCCATCAATGGTAGAGAGACTTCTTAGGAAGACTCCACATGCTGACACCTTTTATTCCTTTTCCTGAGAATGCTTAAGTGGGGATGCCAATTTAGCACTAGTGTTAGGATAGACCAATGCTTTATTTTTATCAACCCTCGATGCAGGAACATTTGGACTCATGCTTTTTTATCCCCTGCATCCTATTTCTTGAATTAAATTGTTTTGTTCATGTTGAATCGACTCAACTTTATTAGCAGATTTGACTTTCAGCTGATTCCGATGTATTTTTAAATTCTCGTTTTGAGGTGTCTCTATGTCCAGTTATTTTTGGCTTTGTAATAAATTAAGTAACCTTACGTAGTTGTCTATTGATACTAGATGTCTGGAGAAACTCCTTTTGAATTGTTTGACATTATTAATGATTTCTCCCGTCTACGCTTACATGCTGCTGAAAAGAACCATTGGATTGTAATTCTACAACAGGTCCAGAACATATGGCCCGACCCTTTCAGTTGGTAGCATAGTAGGATGGTTTTCACATGAAGCAAGGGGAGAATCCAGAACTAGCCTAGAAATTAGGGAACCTAGAACCCCAGAGCCCCAAAATATAGCCCAATGACCAAGAACAGAGAGGGACAGAATCTGGCGGAGGGTGACGGAGGTTGATGGTGCAGCAAGAGCAACAGCAAACGGAGGAGTGAGTATCAACAGGGTGTATGGCGTGTCTTAGATTGCAGGAATGAATTGATTGTGTGATATCTGGTGGAGTTAGTGTAAGAGGCAAATTAATGTGGTATCAGGCTGGATGTTGTCCAAGGATTGAGATTTCAGTTTCAGGTCCCGAAGTGGCCTAAAATCGTGTAATATATTAAATAGTGTAGAAGACACAGAGATTTATTGTGATTGTCTGACCGTAGAATTGAGGAGTTGTCGTGAGACATCATCGAGAGTTCTACCTAAGACAGGGAACTTTGTGTGAATGGTACATGTGAGAATCGTTTAGCAAACCTTGTGTACAGGGGTGCGCTATACTGATTCGGGTGACCAGGACATGTCGAGGGTCACTGTGTGTGAATGTTCTTGGATAATTGAATTCTATTGATCTTTTAGATGGCAGGCAATTACGGAGTTTGAGACGATTGTGTGAGTGAATGTGTATGGAGAAATTGTAAAGGAGGGTGAGCTGCTGTGAGGGGTGAAGTTGACATCAGAATGTACCATGCTCGGATAGGTCGATTGGTGTAACGCCTCACTGGGATCAGTTAGTAGTCATTGGGAAGTTGTGGTTGAATAAAATTGTTCTGTCATTAAAATTTGAACAACTTGCAATTTAATCATGCAATGTTTTGTGGTTGTTGCAGGATCTCTTCAGGGGCGATCAAGGGGTTGTTACTCAAGTGAACAAAGAAGTGCCACCCAATGATACTCCAGCACACTATGTGGCGACAAAAGTAGGGCTCCATACTATCATTTGGCTTCAAAATTGGCACAAAATCACTGAAAAAGAGGGTGAATTGTCATTTCCACCTTTTGGTTCATTTTGGTTGGACGTATTGCACCAGTTGAGAGAAGTGATGTTTGTGCTGCGACCTTTACCCATACCTACACAGTTTGAGGTGTTAGATGCATGGATTTGGGCAGCACATGCAAAGAAAAGAGAGATATATCAAGGGAAGATGAGAAAAGCTTTGAGGGCATGTCAGGAAGCACAATGGGATGCACAGTTTAGGAGATGGAGATAATGGGAGTGATACTAATGACAGCTTGTTGGATGGGTTGTTGTGTGAGCGTCCTCCACCTTATAATCCACACACGGAGGAGGGAAATCGAGAGTTGGCAAATACAGGGAACACGGAAAGTATGTCAGTACCTTACATGGGTCCTAGTACAAGAGTTTGTTTATTTATTTATTGTATAGCGCAACTAATACCCCAGGACGTCTAGGTTCTTGGCATCAAAACCTCATGATAACAGTGAAGAAACTTAAAACCTAGAATTAGAAAAGCTATAAGGTAAATAACCAAGTCTTGAGACCTTTCCTAAAAGAGAACAGATCTGGTGATTTTTTTTAGCTTAACAGGCAAACGATTCCATAATCTGGCTGTGATATTTACAAAGCTTTTGCCTCCCCAGTTCGAGAGGTGGGGGTTTGACACCTCTACAAGCTTGTGTGATGAAGACCGAAGATTTCTGGAGGGAATATACAAGCAAAATCAATTAATCAGATAATCTGGGCTGTGGTTATGAAGGGCTTTGAAGGCAATGCATAGAGCCTTGAAATTGATACATTTTTCCCTGGAGAGCCAATGCAAGGCCTTAAGGGCCTGCTTAGCTGAAGAGTATTTAGGAATGCCAAAAAGCAAACGAGCTGCAGAATTTTGAAGAACCTGCAGCTTGGTAAGGAGTCCCTATTGTATACCGACCAGAAGGGCATTGCAATAGTACAACCTGGACAAAACAAGGGCCAACATCACAGTTTTTTGCAATTCTGGAGGTATAAAAGGGAACATTTTTCTCAATATTTTCAGTGTGAAAAATGTAGATGCTGTAAGAGCCCTCACATGATGGGAAAAAGACAGAGTTGTATCAAAAATGACTCCCACATTTTTAGCCTTAGTGACTAGAGTGAGAAGGGGACCTAAATCCCTGAGGCTACTAATCGGAGACCCAAATGGACAGATCTGTGGGAAGAATATTCTCAGGAGGAGGGGGGACAAAAGTGTCCGCTTAGGAGGTATGGAACCAAACTGAATCAACGCTGCTTCACAGTTACCGGAAGCCCTTACAGTACCGGTCACCATTGGTCCTGTTTTCCCTGTGTGTGACCCAAACTCAGTGGGAAACCGTAGTCAGCGCCAGTCCGCTCAGGTGGAAGGAACTGGATTGGGAAGGTCAGCGAACATGAGTGGAAATCATCCATATCTGGTGCCTGTTGAATTTAGTACCCCTTTACCAGGCACTGCCTATCCTTTGGGAATGCACATTGGTTCCAGTACGATATCATCCATACCCATGGCGAACACTAGCTCACACTTGGGGATGTGGCATACAATGGTAAGAAGACTAGTGGGAGTAGCTTCAGAAACAAGTGCAAGTAGGAGAGTCGCTGGAAGCCAAAATGTCCTAGATGTTACAGCCTTAGAGACTTGGTTGAGAGATCACAATAACAGCAAGGAAGGTAAGAACGGTACATCAAGTCAGGGAACCATCAAGGCTGCAGTAAAGGCAAAACTATTGGATGTGGTGAGGTTGAAGGCTGAGGAAGACGAGATCATCAGTGGGAACTTAACTTTGGAGACAATAGAGACCTATAAGCCAGATGACCTGTTGTTTATAGCAAAAGATGTCATCCGCGAGGCGAGCACATGAGAAGTTTTCAGAACTAGCTCAGAGGTATGATGTACACTTGTCTCAAATGAAGACGTTACAGGGAAATGATAGGCTTAAGTACAGTGACCAGGAGCTTGAGGAAAAGAGAGTTTTGGGACTGAAAGGCATATCCAAGAGTTGGTTGTAGGAAGGAACTTGAGACTTACATCTGAAAAAGATCTTGCACCAAGTGAATCATCTGAGTCTGATCTGAGTGAGTCTGAACAAGTTCTGGGAAGTGTAAGGAGATCAAGGAAACAAGAGTGCCATGTCAGAAATACTCCTCTCCCAAGTGGACTTATCTAGCTACAAATGTAGCAGAGAGCAAGGTCTGAATACTTTGATACTGATTGTTGAGATCCTGCTGAGAGTTCCTGGAATAGAGGCTAAGGCAATCTTGTCATTGACTGTGCCTTATCCATCAAGGTTGAGTGGTTTATGGACTCTGATTCTGGAAGACATTGAATTCCTGAGCTTTGGAAATGAAGGAAGTGGCCCGATTAGGGTCACCAGGGTCACCAATGACCACCTCTCAGCCTTCCATACGAAATGAAGAGTCGGTCAGACAGTAGAGAATACAAACCAATAACTGTTTAGTGTATACACTCAGAGCAGAGCCCAGTCTGCCCAGTCACTATGAGTGGTGCCAAGGGACTGAAATCGACAAGCATAAAGATACATTATGTATATTTCGTAACTGGGCTAAAACACGCCCCCAGTGGAATTTTCCAGGCAGGTGCTGCTAAGCAATGGATTACAAAGAAAGAATGGTCTCAGCACTCATATCTTACACAAAGTTGCAAAGTCCAAGGTTGTTGCAGTCGGGCCCATCACTAGACAAGTGGGAGAGGGCCTCTATCTAGTGAGAAAGGTATGCGCTAATAGGAACAGTGTATTCATTATGGGAACAGGCCTACATGGCAAAAACTAAACTTAGACTGGAGCATTTCTTGGAAATAATCTAACTTAGTTTCGAACAGCCTAAAATGGCGCCTAGAAAGAAGATGGCACAGCGAATTCTAACTTACACAGAGCAATGCACAAACATAAACATTTCTAGTTAAAAATAAATCAACCACCTCCTCAGGAGATTGCAGCATTCAAAGCAGAACTGTTACAGCGAGTCATTGAGGAGATTGGCTCTGATCTCATAATGGATGTAAATTGAACTTTTGCACTGTAAACAAAAATTTGCTTGAAAGAAGATAACCTATGCCCAAGTGGAAGAAGAATAAAAATAGGGACCTTTCCTTTAGAAGAAGAAAGAGGGTTAAGGAAATATTACAAATTGTGTAAATATTTTTCCAAAGACCGTAGTGAGAATTTACTAAGGTCCAAAAAGAAGTTGCTCAATGACATTGTTGTCAGTACATAAGAGGCGGAGAAAAGAGGCTCTGTGTGTTGATCCTCTTACAGCTACAATCTGAGCCACTTAAAAAATGGATCCTAGAAATTCGAATCGCAGGCACAAATGTATTATAGGTACACTTATTGTCGGAGTAATCATAGTGGTAGCTGTAGTCATTGCTGAGTCCATTTTAAAAGCACACAAAGCTGAGGTACGGGGAGTGGGGGTGCGTGGAACATCCACACCTACCACCGTTGTCTCAAAAGAGGGTCTGATAAAGGCTTAAAAGAGCAAACTAGTCCCTTTCTGCATGTAGATTTGTCTAAAGGTGATTACACGCTGAATGCTTATGTGAAGTTGCTTTATGAATATGTGAATACCGTGGATGTGAAAGAGTGTTATGAGTATATTCAATTGCCTGCTTCAGTCGAGGAGGGTATTATGTATCACCATTTGCCCTTGACGTATGGTATTAATTGTAGACTGCTGCTTAGCATATTTTATGGAAAGGGACATTACGAGTACTATTTCTCGATTATGATTCAGTACTTTCAGAAGTTCCAGTATACAAACAACTGAACAAATATGATTATTACAAGAAAAAAGAGAGAATGGGAAAGTATTTTGTACCCACAGTAGCACAAGCTACTGCTTATGCGCATAGACACAACTTAATTAGCACATTAACAGACATAGAAAAGAAATTTGTAGATCAAGTAGAGGATAGACATAGAGGCCTAACTGTTTAAGCTTAATACTAGGGAAGGAAACTTCGAGTGGAGCAAAGAGGAGTTAGCAAGGAAAAGGGAAGTTATGGTTCTATAGCTCTAGATTGGGAATTATGAAGCAAGCTTTGCATTCGACAGGTACAGACCCGTTATGAGACCAATTTTGTGGGACAGAGTGTGTGATCAAATCTTCCTAATTGATGCTTCTTCGAAGAAGTTCCTACAAGAGGCAGTACAACAAAATGCCAGGAGTATATTTTGTGTGTGAAAAGAATGCATAAATTTGGCTTGCGAACAATTGGTATACTACTATACTAGTTATGAGGCTGTTGTGTTTCCAAAGATATACCATGTGGAGGATTTGAAGAGTTTAGAGGGAAAGTCAAATCATAGGACGAAACGTGGACTGAGTGCCGGTGCGATTGTGGGAGACATATTTGGAGCAATGATACCCAGTTTGGGCGTGTTGTTGAATGACATCAAGACTCGAAGGTTGTCTAACATTGTGGATAGGTTGTCAGTTAACACAGCTCAGTCATTGTTAGTCATAGATAGAGAGATGGTTTCGATAAGGGCGATGGTAATGCAAAATCGGCTTGCTTTAGACATGTTATTGGCAAAAGAGGACGGAGTTTGTTGGATGCTGACAGTCCAACAGTGCTGCACTTACATTCCTGACAAAAGTAAGGATCTCAGGAGATATATAAGTAATATCAAATATCATCTTGATACACCATGAGATATATGACTTGGCAACTGAGGGAGTTTGGTATAAGATTGGAAAAGGCATTGGAGCAGCTGGAAGTTGGTTTGATAACCTAGGAAAGGGAATTCTTGGATATATCTTAAAACCAATAATAATTGTTGTGGTCTGTGTCATCATCTTGTTAGGTATGGTAAGAGCATACAAATGGCACAAGTCGAGGAAACTGAGTGATTCCTTTAGAGAGAGAGAAAAAGAAGGGTGGAAAGACTACAGGACAGTCACCATGAGAATCTTAAGCGGTTTGAGTAGTTCTTACAGAGGAGATTAGCTACAACATCTGTTTACATTGGTTAATTATAGAGGGAGTTAAAGGGTTTTGTGATGACACAGGTCATCAGAGGGGCAGACTGATGTAGTGGAAATGTTATCCTATTTGGTTAGGTGCATTATAATCACACTTGTAGAGTGCACCCGCATATAATCCTTAGTTGTGTTCACATGGAGTGTTAGAATTCGAAATGTAATGACGTGAACTGAGATGTATTTAAGCCATTGAATAGTAACATGAAGAATCAATATAGAAAATAAATATAACTTTAAGAAAACACTAACGTGAAGAACTTTTGCTGTGCAACTTTTAATCCTTGATTTATTGAATGTGTTTGTTAATATGTGATTTTTCATGTGGGTAGGAATATTAACTGAATGCTTCTTGATTTCTTATGCAATCCTGTAAAGCTCATATGCCATTTTCTTATGTTATCTGAATCTTGTAGGAGTGAAATGCAATTTACCTGGAAGCTCTTGCTTTAGAATTAACAGTTTGAATTTTCAACGCCCTTTTTAGCTAGAGTAATGTCTTTGTTTTATTAGTCAGGCAAGAAGAGAAGGAGATACATTTTAAGCCCAAGCCAATATGGGAAATTGTTGTGTTTTCACACGGAAGAAGGCCTGGGAATCAAGGGCAACATGTTGCAGTTGAGAAACACCACTATAAAGTTACTTATGCGATCGGGTTCAGAGCGGATGACCTGACCTGCAAGGACTCCTGGGAAAAATACCGGTAATAATGTGATGCTAGAGTAGGAAAAGTGTTCACTTCTTCTCGGAGAGAGAGCATCTCAGAATGAGCTCTGTCTAGATACCTTTATGCTATTCGACCCATCCATGGTGGAGAGACTTCTTAGGAAGACTCCACATGCTGACACTTTTTATTCCTTTAACTGAGAATGCTTAAGTAGGAATGCCATTTTAACACTGTAGGGATAGATTAATGCTTTATTTTCGTCAACCCTCGATGCAAGGAAATTTGGATTTATGCTTTTTGAGGCTCTGCATCCTATTTCATGAATTAATTATTTTGTGCTTGTTGAAATGACCCAACTTTATTCGCAGATTTGGCTTTCTGCAGATTCCGATGTAGTTTTACACTCTCGTTTTGAGGTGTCTCTATGTCCGGTTATTTTTGGCTTTGTAATAAATTAACAAACCTTACGTGGTTGTCTGTTGTTACTATGTGTCTGGAGAAACTCCTGTTGAAATGATTGGCATTATTGACAATTTTCTCCCCTCTACGCTTACATGCTGCTAAAAAGCACCATCCGATTGTGATTCTACAACAGGTCCAATACCTATGGGCCCGGCCCTTTCAGTTGTTTCCCATTGGATTAGAGCTTCAGGTATTTTATCAGGCCCAGGGGCCTTACCGGGTTTTAAGCTGCACATGGCAGCTAGGGTTTCTATCATTTAAAAAGAAATCAGTGTGCAAAAGATGTGAAAAATGATTACTTTCTACTGAGGGGACAATGCCTTGGGGGTCAGCAGCCAACTGGATTCTACCACAGAGTATAGTTGTGCAAAAGGGTACTTCCACTTGGACGATAGTGCTTAAAACCCATAGCGGCATATTTACAAGCCCCTATCCCTACAGGAACATCACTTTTAACAAAGTTCCTGTGGCGATAGGGGCTTCGCCTTATTTACAAGGCAGCTTTAAGCCACTTAATGTGGCTTAACACCGCCTTGTAAATAGAGCACCCTTTCAAGCTATACTTAGTCTGAAAGGAGTGGGAAATGGGTGTTGCTGTGGGTGTTCTGCCAGAACACCCATTGTTTTTGACCCTGCCCTCTGTTTACAAGGGGGGCGTAAATAGGAGGCACTGCCAAAATTGAGACCAGGGAAAACCTGAAATGCTTTATTTCTCCTCGTTTTTGCTGTTTCTATGTGTGCTGTACTATGCAGCGCACATAGAAACAGGAAAACGCCATGAATTATTGTTTTTAAAAAATTACGATGTGCAACTTCTATGTATGCTGCACAATGCAGCACACATAGAAGTTTCAAATCACCATTTGTGATTGTGTATGTGTTTATGCGCAGGAAGGGAGACCTTCCTGCACATAAACAATTGTAAAAACTACGGTGCAAGGCTGACTACATAGGTGCTAGGTAACTTAATTTAGTGCCAGCACTAGGGAAAACGCAGGGATGTGCAGTATCTTTGTTAATACGGCTAATCCCTGCATTTTCGGAATCGCGAAGCATGGCATTATCATTTTGTGCTTCACACCACGCTCCGCCATTCCTTTTTAACTATGCCTCTTAGTGCCAAAATAGTATCACTACCCTTAATGGCGTCCAGTAAGTCTGGCCAGTCATCTTCCTCCCAATTAGCTTTCCAAGTGTGCAGGGGCTTCTGATAGTTGGGTCTAGCAAATGTAATTCCTGCAGGACTGCCTTGTTTAACAGTTATAATTAATTTGGATTTGGCCATACAACACTTCTGGGTGAACCGCAGAAAGGAGTCATTAATTTTGGAGGAAACTGAGCAGACTAATTTCCAGAAATAGTCCTTTAATTCAGCAAAACATTGCTTGTAGAGCTTAACTAAATGAATCTAGTTGACAGTGCAATTAATGTAATGTTTGAAAAGGTTGCAAAAACTCAGATACATTAAATCTACTGAGTTGATATTATTAACGATTCTGGGCAACTTGATGAACCTGGGATTGTTCTCTACCTGAATTGGAGGGTTAACAAAGCTACATGAATCCAATGATCCTGCTAATATGGGATACGTGAATATCAAATTCAGCAGAAAGTGATCCTTGTCAGACCGAGCATTGACGTTAAATTCTATCCTTTTATCCCAAATAGAAATATCCAATAAGAAGTCATCAGGTTAGTCTACGAGCCTCAGGTGAATGTGGGTGATCTATATTGGTCCAGCAAGGACCTTCCATTATAGGCGTGCAGACCATGGTACAAAGTCAAAGAGGCTAATTGATCGACTACAACTGTATGGGGAACACATAAGGCATAGACAATGGTAGGAATACCCATATTCATCTTCCTCATCTGATAATAATTTCATACATTCTTGGAGCTCAAACGTAATATATAAAATTACTCCCTATGAAAATATGAATCCTAATGCCACAGTTGGCTAAATAATGATCTAAGGTTACAAGCACAAGAGACTTCTTAGGTCTTGTTAGCGGATGGCTGAACTGATGATATAAGTGTAGGGTCTCTTGTGCAATACCCTCTAGGGATATATCCAAGATGTCCTTGCAATCAAGTGATAATCATTCATAGTAACATTTTGCAAAGATCTTTACCCAAATCCGTAGACCTCCAGATGTTCTGTCAGAGAAAGAGGGTTCAGCTGCAGTGAAAAAAGTTATATAGCCTGGGCAGAAAGCTGGTTGAGATAACCAGGTCTCTTGAACAAGACATTTGTGAAAATCTCTCATGTCATACACTTAGGGCATTATTCAAAAGGTAATCTTTCACTTTCGTGTAATGTTAGAATCCGGGTTCTCTGGTTGGCACAGGTAGGTACTTGTGTCAAGCAGGGAATGTTTCTAGTCAGGGTAGGGGGATACACTCCAACAATAACCCCTGCTCACCCTCTAGGTAGCTTGGCGCGAGCAGACAAGGCCTATCACAGAGCGTTCAGGTTAAGCATTTGTGAACACACACACAGTAACTCAGTGACAACCCCACAAATGGACTCCACACTGGGATATATAAAAAATAACACTTTATATATATAGCTTAGGCTTAGCACAAGACCAGATAACGTTTAAACGGCCCACAATAGTTATTAGACAAAGAGTTCTTAGGTTTAGTGTAGTTTTAAAGTTCTGTGTGCTTTGTTTCTTGCCGTACGCTTCGTACGTGGTGAAAACTGCTTTGGAACGGGTCTCACACGCACTGTAGGCGCTTCGGGATGAAGCGTACACCCTACGGTGCGAACAGGCACAGTACCTTTATCTTTTGGTGAGTTCGTCACAGATGCTGCGCTGACATCAAGCGTGATATACGGTGTGTTGTCCTCCTGGTGTGATGCGTACTACGGTACGTAAGACCTTGGGCGTGCAGGGCTTCAGGGGATGGTGCGTAGGTACGGTGCTTTCAATGTTCGTCGCAGTGTTCGCGCCGTACCATGAGATCGGCAACCTTGATTCGAAGTGCTGGATACAAGCGAACAGTACGCTCCGCACAGGGGAGACGTACGCGACTACCGTACGCACCGCAGCCTTTTGAAAGCAGGGGAAAGGAGTGTACGCTGGGCAGTACGGTTCGTAGGGGACAGAAGCAAATACAGTTCGCAGTCCTTCCGTTACGGTGCGAGCTACGGCTCGTAGGGGCCTGTTAGTCGCGTTGCTCAGGCCGGACGATACCTTCCTTTGTGGTGCGAGCTACGGCTCGTAGAGGGGCCTCAGACGCTTTGTTCGGTCCGGACAACGGGATACCAGCTCGCAGGGGGTACGCTGCGATCAGCGAGACGTATGCAGCAGTTCAAGTCGAAGATGCGGGGAAAACGGTCCGTTTTCCAAGGCGATCTCACGGCGGTGAAGTCCACTGGTCCTGGGACTTCGTTCAGGGGGCAAGCTCACTCACAAGCCCTTGGAGATCTCTCAGCACAAGTCAAATAAAAGTTTCTTGAGTTTTTTCTTCCTCTTCTTCAGCAGCAAGGCAACCACTGCAGGCCAATCCCCCAGGTCAGGGACAGTACTCCTCCATGCAGCTTTTCCAGTTCCTTCAGGTCGGACAGAGGTTTCTTCTTGGCAGGACAGGATCTAGTTTCTTAGGAGCAGGGCTCCTACATTTATACCACAAATCCTTTGTTCTCTCAGGCCAGGGGGGCCCTTGCCTAGTTCAGTCCAGTTCTGGAGCACTTTGTTGATGTGATGCAAGCTTCTTCTTTCAGGGTGCAGAGCCATCAGACGCTCAACAGGGGGCGGAGCCAGCATTGTGGTGGCAGAGCACAGCCCTATTCAGAGTCCAGGTGTACTCCTCCCACCCTATGAGCACAGGTAGCCTTACAATAGTGAAAAACGAAAATGGCTGTAATTCACTATTAGAACATACCACACACATCAGGGCTTGTCCTACCTTATGCTACAATGCACCCTGCCCTTGGGCCTACCATAGGGGTGACTAACATGAAGTTAAGGGAAGGTTTAGGGACTGGCAAGTGGATGCACTTGCCAGTCAGCATGTCAGTACCAGACTGCACGCAGGTTCTGCAATGGCAGACCTAGACACATTTTACCAGGCCGCTTCTGTGGGTGGCACAACCAGTGCTGCAAGCCCACCAGCGGCATTTGTATTTACCCACCAAATAAGCCAATCATGGAATCCAACCAACATATACATTTTACATAGGGAGCACTTGCACTGTGGCACTGGTTGGCAGTGGCACAGTGCTCTGAGCGGCCAACACCATAAAAACACATGAGGCACAGCGACAAAAAGTGGAAGGGAGACTCACGCCAAGGTGCCAGGTCTAACATGTAAGCTGAGGATTCTTTGCTATATTTACAAAGACATTTACGAGTAGTGTCTTCACGATTGCAGAGTTCCTGCACATAAAAAGATAGGTCTTTTTATGTGCGGAAACTCTGCACTTGCAAAGATACTACTGTGATTCCCTTTGTGAATAGCAAACAATTGTAAACTTAATGTGTACATTTACCTTTGTGAATCTGACCCCTGGGTTTATGTTCCAACTTAATTTAACTTTGTACAGTGTGTTGTATAAAACTCTACAGTAAACAAAGTATTATATAATAATAAATGCATTACTATGCCTCCGAGGAGGCATACCACAGTTTGGTGAAACAGAGTGGGTTGGTGATAGCTCATGCAGTTAAATGTCCTAGATCAGCAGGTATTCACCCTTGAAGGTTTGATGTTACCAACCAGGCATGTGCTTGATTAGGTTAATGTTGTTTATGCGTAAAAAGTGTCCAAGAAAATTCAAATATGTAGTGGTAAAATGGTGGTGAGAGAAACTGTGGTTTACGTTCATATCAATGTGAAATGCAAAAATCTGTGGCAAAAAAACAAATGTTACCATATTTACACCCTTCCCAAAATATGGCCTTTAATCTAACCCATCACAGCTATCCTGGCCATATCCTTAACACCCTTACATTAAGCCTAACCCCATCCATAACACAATAACTTATGTTAAACCTAACCCTAACCCTAACTCTGGCCCTAACCCAAACCCCATTTCTTACACAAGAGCCATCCTTTAACCCAGCACCTAAACGTTACTTTATCCTAACTCCATCTGTAACCTTCGCTTCATCTCTTACCTAAACTCTTACTCTAAGCCTTACATCATTCTTCAGTCTAACCCTAGCACGACCCTAAAACCTAACTTCACCCATAGCCTTACCCCAGTTATTACCCTTACTCTGATCTTGACCCAGGCTTAAATAATGACCCCTTCACTTATTCTAGATGTAACTTAATCTAAATTCTTACTCAGATCATTAAAATGTTTTACAAGAAAGGCAACATTTTCAAATGTCTTAACAATTAGATTATTTCGTAAATTCTAGGCAGACATGATTTTTACCTAATCCTTTTTGCTCCATGTCTTTTCAATAGGCTTTTTTTCTTGCAAAGCAAGGAATGCCTTTGAGAGAATTAATCTAAATTACAGTTAAGTATTTTTTGGATTGGCTTTTATTTGGACCATTTGTGCATTTAGAAATTGAAAGTCCTACAGACCTCAAAGTATAGGTAGCATGCGGAGTGTAATAGCTGGCTCAGCATTTGATATAGTAAAGGAGGTATGAAAGTATCATGGTTCAAGAATGGAGTTCTGCCTGTATATGTTTTTAGGTCTAGCCAAGATCTTTTGATTTGACTAAACATGCATGTATCTGTATACTTACTTATGGAAGCTTTCATCCAGCTCTCTTAATTCATTGGTCTTCAGCCCAACCACACCATACAGCATGAGGCAGTTGGTCAGCGCACTTCAGCCACTGGCTAACTTTACTGTAAGTGACAACATTCTACCCTTTCCCAAGCAGCACATTCCCATACAACGTAGTTTCCTCAGTGCAAGGGACCCCTACGGCAATGTATGCTTTTTCAAGACCCCAAAAATATTTTTGCTTTAGTAAATGTGTTTTTAGCTTGATGAGAGCCTGGCGCTGCGCCCCCAAAAATACAGTTTGCAAAAACCACGACAAAACAAAAACAGGCATTGACAAGGCCAAAACGCTGGCAGCAAGACCTATTGGCCTTGTAAATACTTGCTAATGTGGCATCTGTTGTTTATTATTGAGACTGTTACCAAAAGGTTCTTTCATTGTAAACCATTTTAATGGCAGACATTCACTGAAATGCACTTTCTAAATGCAAGGCATGGCCCGTGTGTCTGACAATGGTATCAAGTCATCCATTTCGAAACGATTCATTTGTCTAGGGCCTGTTAAAAATGTTTGCATGAGACACATTGTCTGAAACAAAATGTAAACACAGACTAATAGCTGGGTTAAAGGCAAACCTTTGATATCGCTGCAGATAACAATACGTGCATAATTAATCACGTTCCATCAACGTTTCTACAGCATGCCATAAGCAATTAGTTGCTTTGGAAGCAGAAAAAATAAAAGAGAAACTAAATTAAAATAATTTAATATATAAAGAAAAATTATATTTGTGTTTATTTTCCATTCATCAATTCAAGCGCCCATGACGTGCATGACAGCTAGCCTGTTTTAGATTTGCAGTTGTCTGAGCTCTGCAAAGTACAATTGATAAAAGCTAGTAATTGCACCGAGCTTGCCTCTTTACTGGCTGTAGGATACGGTGATCACAACATTAACTTTTGCTTTCTCAGTTGGATTGTTTCCAATTATTTATATTATATTTAGGCATACTGTAAATAATTACATTTAGAGATCACATGTCCTGTCTAGTCTACTCAATTCCTGCCATTAATGAGGGTTCTAGACGGTTTAAAGTATTGGCCTTGCTTGTTAATACTATTGTTACCACGTTTTTTATAACGTAATATTTTGAAGTAATTTAATTTACCCTACCTCTATCTCTGCTCCTTTGGCAAGAGGTCCAGATGTTTGCTCCATCATTCAGAAATCCTCAGTGACTGCTCTGATCTGCCACCCTTAACTATTAGCAGGGGCGGCTCCTCCACTAGGGCGAGGAGCGTCACCCCACTGCTTTTTCCAGTGTGAGAAGTAGAAACATAAAATGGTAGTAACTCTCCGTTATTATCATTTTATGTTTGGTTGCGGGCAGGCGGGTAGGCGGGGCTGCTCTGCGAGCAGCCAGGGCTGGGGAGGAGTGGTGTGCTCACACCTGAGGGCGCAATGACTGTTTGCTCGGCCCTCTGGGGCTGCCCAAATCAGTTGTGCACACTTTGCCCTTTCTCCATGCAGCCTGCATGGAGAACATGGCCTCCCCGTAAGCCCGTGGCTGGGGGGCGTCCCCTCCAATCACAACGCTGCCTTTGCAGCGTTGTGATTGGCTATGGGGATGGAGCCTGGCTGCCTGCTTCCTGTTTCTGCCGGAGGCAGGAGAGCAGGAGCTGGGGCTGAAAAGACGCGGGACCCGGCTGGTGGAAAGGTAAATTTGATTATTTTTTTTAAATTATTCAATAACCTCCCCCTCCCTTTGCGACCCCCAGCTCCCCCACATGCTAGTTATGCCGGCTGCGACTATTAGTCCTACAATTTGTCACTGATTACTTTTTCTCGGGGCTGATAAGATTTGCGACTTTTGTCCTAGAGCCTTAGTTAAAGTTTTGGCAGACAGGATAACCTGTCAAAACATGATGGGTATCCCAGGCTCTGTATTACTAGTACAATGGACATAATACACTTGTAATAGGGCGGACAGGACATCTGCCACATTTCGATGTAGTATCCCAGCCACCAGACTCTCAATAAGGCCCTTAGTAATCCTGAGTGCAGGAACAGACTTATTACCCCTCACTTGTAAACACAATGGCAAGAGTGGGAATTTCTAGTGAAGTTGAATAGAATGTAGACGGGTGGGCAAGAGACACAGGGCATGATTTAGATTTCCGCAGACAGGTTACTCCACCACAATGGTGGCGGATATCCCGTCCGCCAAAATATAAACCCCATAGGATATTATGGGATTTATATTTTGGCGGACAGGTTATCTGGCACGAATGTGACAGAGTAACCTGTCCGCTGAAATCTAAATCAGGGCCACAGAAATTGTGAGTTAACCTTGCCATGCCCTATCATTCTTTCCTGCTCACAGATTTACATTTACCACAATACTGGCACAAAAAAGAAAGTATTTTTGCAACCCAGAAGGGATTTTTTTCATTCAGGGACTGATAGAGCTCGATTGAGCTCTTTTATTTGTAGGGTGTATTATAATCATGAGTAGTTTGCACCTGCATTCATTCTTTTTATGTATTAACATGTGGTAGTAGAATGTGTACTATAATAATGTTAAGGGTGACGTGTTGAGGATATTTTCCACATAAAACATGGAGAAATTAATGTTGCAATACATGCATGTTTAAAGGAAAGCATTATCATGTAGAACTCTTGTATGAAGCTTACGATTATTCATGTCTTTGATGTGCTCATGTAACGTGTTGATTGAGAAATGATTAGTAAAATATTCATTTATCTTTGGTTTCATAAGGTCTATGTGCTATTTCCTTATGTTGGCCAATTTCTGCAGGCCTGAAATGCATTTTTCGTGGCAGCTCTAACAATAGACTCAGTAGCTGAATTTCATTTGCATGTTGAATTCGTTCTTTCTCACGTTTCCTTTGCAGGTGGAGAATCATCTTTGTTAGTTAGAATAACACTTTTGCTTTAGGAGTTAGGCTCAGGGAGGAGAAGATACATTTGTACAACGAGTGCTGATAGTGTGAGACGGTGTTCTTTCTCACTGCAGAAGGCCTGGGAATCAAGGTCATCGAGCCAAAGTCAGGGAGTATTGAAAGTGAGCGACAACTCATCTATGAGGAGGTGTCCAGCTGGATTAGGCGATCGGACGATGTGAAATGGGTGTGTTTTATGATCTCGGTGTTGGAATTAGGGACAGTGCCCTGAGGGTTGAGTCAGGAGAGAAGAGGAGATCGATGGGGAGAGAAGGAGCATCTTAGAATGAGCTCTGTAGCTTTAGGTTACTTGACCCATACAACGTGAGTGCACTTCTTAGGACGTCTTCACCCGCAGACATCTTTGCCTGAACTTGCCTGGGGAATGCTAAGTAGGGATGTAACATTAGTAGTAGTGTAGGGACAGACTAATGTTTTTTACCCAAGAACCTCACATGAAGTCTGAGCTTGAAGTGGGAGCACTTATTGCATGCGTTCTGATCTTGGAATTTGTCATTCTATTCATGCTTCAAAGATGTAATGTTGCACCCTGGTTCGGCTTTGTATTAGTTCAGATGTACTTCTATAACCTCGTTTGGAGGTTCCTGTATGTCCAGTTATTTTTGGCTTTGTAACCTGGAGTCTGTGATTCTTCGGAGTCATGCTTCTTTGAACTTGTTAATCTGATCTAATGAGCTATTTCTCCCCTCCACACTTCTAAAGCAGGTATAAACGGTGCATTGACCGGGGGTTCCAGAGAGTACATTGACAAAAGGGAACTGTCGGATGGCTGTCTCTTGGACTAAGAGGAGAATCCAGAAAATTAGGGAAGGTTTAGCCATAGAGCCCCAAGGAGCCCAAAGGATGAGAGGTTAAAGGATTGAGATCGGAAAACGACGATACTTGGAAGAGACCAACGAAGAGTGACGGGGCGGCGGGAACAGCGGTTCACAGTGGAGTGAGTATGAATAGGGATGTGCGTGTGATTTTGCGGTGATGATTTGATTGTGTGATGTCTTGTGGAGTTGGGATGAGAGTCGAGTGATTGTGGTTTCGGGCCGAAGGCCCGCAGTACATGTGATGTAATTTGATTTTGATGTCAGGCTCAAGGAGTAGCCTGAGATCCCGGGATAGATTTGAGGTGTAGAAGACACAGAGTGATGTAAGTGTCTGACCAGTGATTGTGGGCGTCGTGAAGCGCTATCGACGACTTGTTTGGAGAAAGGGTACGTGTGTGAGTGAGCTTGTTAGAATCGTGTGGGAAGCTTGGTGCACAAGGGTGGACCACAGCGATTCGATTGGCCAGCGCAGGTCATGGGTCAGGTTGTGTGAACGGTTTTGAAGGATTGGATCCTATTGATTTTATTTATATGTCTTTCGGGTCGTTTTGCGGACAGACAGTTGCTTGTGGAGGGGTAGACAATTACTCAAGACTGTACGATCGGTTCGTGGACAGACAGTCGAATATGTAACTGTCCGGTCGTTTGGTGGACAGACAGTTACTAGATTCTATGAGTGAAGTGCGTGACTGCGAAAAGTGCGATTATGAACGGGGTTAACTGCTGTGTGAGGAGCAGGAGTGACGCTAGAGTGTGCCGCGCTGCGATAGGTCGGTTGGTGTAAAACCATCCTGAGATTGATGAATTGTCATTAGAAAGTTGAAACAAAAACATCTTGTGGGTAAAAGAATTTGATTAAATCATGCAATGCTTTAGAGTGATTCGAGGTCTTTGTAGGGGATATAGAGAAGTATTGACTCAAGTGGGTGAGGAAGCACCACCAAGGATACCCCAGCACATTATATGGCCACAAATGTAGGACTTCATACCATAGTTTGCTCCAAAAGTGGCATAAGATTACTGAAAAGGAGGGAGATTTGGCTTTTCCATATGATGGTTCATGTAGGTTAGAGGTGCGGTACCAGTTGAGGGGGTTGATGACTTAATTGCGACCTCTGCCTAGAACAACACAGTTTGAGAAATTAGATGCATGGATGAGAGCAGCACATGACGCATGGTATTAAATGTAGTCTATTGCTTAGTATGTTTTACAGTAAGGGTCACTATGAATATTATTTCTTGAACTACGATGTGGTGCTTTCATAAGTTCTTGCTTATAAGCACCTGAATAAGTATGATTATTACAAGCAGGAAGAGAGAACAGGGAGGTATTCGATACCTACTGTTACACTACATACAGCCTATGCTCATCATCATAATTTGACATGAATACTAACTGACGTAAAGTAGAAGATCATGTATGAAGTGGAAGATAGACATAGGCAACTAGAAGTTAAGCTTCATAGTAGGGAACGCAAATTTATGTGTACCCAGGAGGAGTTAGTACATAAGGCGAAAGGGAGTTACGGTTCAATAGCTGCGAGGAAAACAGCGATGAAAACTTTACATGCAACAGCTACAGACCTATTATCATAAGATCTTTGTAGGACAGAGTGTGTGTGATCACATTTTCACAATAGAAGCCACTGCAAAGAAGTTTTTGCAGGAAGCGGTGCAAGTCGTACCCAATGTGCATTTTGTGTGTCGGAAAAATGCGTATGTGTGGTTGCCTCTGAATTGGTATGGCACATGTTATGTGGCAGTAGTGTTTCCTAAGATTTACCATGTTGAAGATCTGGGACCATTGGAAGGCGGACTACACCATATGGAGAAGTGAGGTGCAAGTGCAGGAGAAATTGTTGGAGATGTATTTGGAACAATGATACCAAGTTTGGGAGTGGTTTTGAACAATATAAAGATTAGAAGGTTATCAACTATTGCGGATACGTTTTCAGCGAATATAGCCCAGTCTTTTTTTCTTGTAAATGGAGAGATGGTGCCGATAAGAGCTATGGTGATGCAGAACCGCCTTGCTTTAGATGTACTACTAGCAAAAGAGGGCAGAGGCTGTAAACTTTTGAGGGTCCAACTGCGTTGTACTTATATCCCAGACCATAGCAAGGATCTGAGGGACTATATAAGTAACATACCTGAGATTCATCATGAGATGCATGACTTGGCAACTGAAGGAGTTTGGGACAAGGTCGGGAAAGGATTTGGAAAGATTTGAAGTTGGTTTGCCAACCTTGGTAAGGGAATTATTTGTTATATTCTGAAGCCCATCATCATAGTAGTGGCTTGTGTGATCCACTTGATTGGAATGGTAAGGGCTTACAAATGGCAGGACAGGCTGAGAGATCTGTAAGAGAACGGGAGAAGAAGTTGGAGAGACTGCAGGACAGTCATTATGAGAATCTAAAAAGTCTAGAAAAGTTCTGACAGGGAAAACTGGCTATGACTTCTGTTTAGGTTGGTTCTTTCTACAGTGAATTGTGATTGGTTGTGATGACACTTGTCATCAGAGGGGGGACTGATAGAGCGTGATGATTGTGCTCTTTCATTAGTAGGGGTGCATTATAATCACAAGTAGTTTGCACCTGCATTCATTCTTTTGTTGTATTAACATGTGGTAGTAGAATGTGTCCTGTAATAATGTGAAAGGCGACGTGTTAGTGATATTTTCCACATAGAACGTGGAGAAATTAATGTTGCAATACATGCATGTTTAACTGAAAGCATTAACGTGTAGAATTCTTGTATGAAGCTTACAATTATTCATGTATTTGAAGTGCTCATGTAACATGTTGATTCAGAAATGCTTAGTAAAATTTTCTTTTATATGTGGTTTCAGAAGGCCTGTGTGCTATTTCCTTATGTTGACCTATTTTTGCAGGCCTGAAATGCATTTTCCCTGGAAGCTCTCACATTAGACTATGTAGCTGAATTTCATGTGCTTGTTGGATTCGTTCTCTCTCACATTTTCTTTGCAGGTGAAGAAATTCGTCTTTGTTAGTTAGAATGACGCTTTTGTTTTAGGAGTTAGGCTCAGGAAGGAGATGAAACATTTGTAGAAGGAGTGCTGAGAGTGTGAGACGGTGTTCGTTCTCACTGGAGAAGTACTGGGAACCAAGGTCACCGAACCAGAGGCTGGGAGTATTGAAACTGAGTAGACAATCACCTATGAGGAGGCATCCACCCGGATGATGCGTTTGGACGATGTGAAATGGGCGTGTTTCATGCTCTCGGTGTTGGAATTAGGGACAGTGCCCTGGGGGTTGAGTCAGGAGAGGAGATCGATGGAGAAGGAAGGAGCATCTTAGAATGACACATACACCATGAGTGCACTTCCTAGGAAGTCTTCACATGCTGACACCTTTTCCTGAACTTGCCTGGGGAATGCTAAGTAAGGATGTAACATCAGTAATAGTATAGGGACAGACTAATGCTTTTTACCCACGAACGTCAAATGAAGTTTAATCTTGATGAGGGGGCACTGATTTCCTGATCTTGGAATTTGACATTCTTTTCATGCGTTAAAGATATAATGTTGCACGTAGGTACGGGAAAGGGGTGAAGCCTGTCATCAAGCCTAGAAGGCAAACAACACACTCCGTCACTTTAGAAACTCAGGGCTGCGCCATATTTAGGAGAATATGGTGCAGCCCTGCGTTTCCCCCTGAGCTTGTGCTAAATGTAGCTGCTTAGCCAATGCAGGCCCCTTGCAAGGGTACCTGCATTGAGGGGAGTGATTGTTTATGTGCAGGAAGGTGTCCATTATTGCACAGAAACAATCTTTAAATGATGTTTTGTAACTTTTATGTGTGCTGCTTAATGTAGCACACATAGAAGTTGCAAAACGTCTTTTTAAAAAAAAATATTATTTATGTGGAGGAAGGGACACTATCCTGCACATAAGCAATCATTGGTGGTTTGCTGTTTCCATGTGTGCTGCACATGGCAAGACCAGATGTTCCCTGATCTTAATTTTGGTGCTGCCCCAAACGATCTAGGATGACCCTGCCCATCAGTTTACAAGTGCAATCAATTAATGAAATTGAGCAATAACATCTTGGGTCTGACCTGTCCCCTTTTTTAAAAATGGGAACTATAAGCAAGTGTCCCAAGATTTTGGGGGGCCCTGGGGAGATATGCAGTTTAAGATATTTGTCAGCAGAGGAAGCCAAAGGCCTAGATTGGCCAGAAACAAATTGGCAGGGATACCATCTGGGTCAGGTGCCTTGTTCTTTATAGTGTGATTTTATGCCGTTTCAACTTCATCAAGCATTGGGCGTGTCAGCTCTAAGATTGTATGACCATTTTTTGTGACCCAATGATTTGAAGTGGGACATTGCTCACCATTAATGCTATATAGGCTAGAGAAATGTTGTAACCAAGCATCGGCATAATTGTGGCAACTTGGTATTTCTTTTAATCCCCTAGTAGAATAGATACTGTAAAGCCATGTGAACACAATTTGACATATTTAATGAATCAATTCGAAAATCAATTCATACTAGCTCTAGAGGTAAGACGAGCTCACATGCTTCATAATTGTCTAACAACAAAGGGTTTGGCTCTAATCAGTAAGGCTGATCCAAATATCAAAAAAACAAGATTGCCAATACTGATATCTTTTTAGAAAACCAATTCAAAGGGTACAAGGAATTTACTCAATGTCACCCGAATCCATTTTTATCAAAATTCTTTTTTATTCAATTTCATGAAAGGGTACACATTTATCTTTCATTAAAATGTGAATCTCTTATTAACAACACATGCTTCATAAGGCAACAGAAAAGGAACATGTTTTAAAGAATATGTAGATAAAGGAGGAAGATGAGTACAAAGGAAAGATGGTGTATCAAGGTTGAAATTAGACAGACGACAGAAAGGAAAACAGTGTTTTTATAAGAAAAGGACTCAAATTAGAACTAGGCACATGGTATTAATTGGATGAGAGCAAGCATTTGAGGTTCTCAAAGACCTGTTCAAATATTAGAGGGAGAAGAACCAGTTATCCCTGGAGTGTACTTTGTATACGGACATAATGCCTATTTCCAACTGCCTGCTGATTGGGAAGTTAGTAATTTTACTTAGCTTTAGTATTCTCAAAAATGTATCACATGAATAGTTTAGAAGCATTAAAGATTAATCGATTTCACAGACCTAGATGTAGCACTAACAATGGGACACAATTAGTGTGAGATATATTTGGTGCTAATATTCCCCCAGTGGGAATAATCCTAAATGATGGGAAAATCAGACAGCTTTCTACAGTACTGGACAAATTAACCACTAGTACATAGGGTGCTTTGTTAGCAGTAGATACGGTATTAGTAGCTATTAGACCTATGGTTTTGCAAGTTCAATTAGCTTTAGATAAATTGTTAGCAGAAAAAGACAGAGTCTATAAGATGCTGAATTTGCAACACTGTTGTTCATGAAAACCTGACAAGAGCAAAGAGATAGAAGAATTTTCAAAGAACATTTCTGACTTAAAACCTGAATTAGATTATTTAGAAGCAACTAGTGTTTTAGAAACCTTAGGCACAGGAGTTTCTCTATAGGCAGCTGTCATGGAAGTATTGGTAATGGATTTGTAGGTGCTATACTAAGGCCTATTTTTATTATTGTCATTTGTTTGATTTGCTTTTTTTGCGTTATGTAAGCGATTTAGATGTTTGCTAGCAAGAAAGAGAAGGGAAGAAGGAGAAAGGCAAAGGAAAGAGCGATTAGAAATGGAAGAGAGAAAGAGCAAGGCTTAAAAAGAGATGAAGGAGTTGCAAAGCTTGAAGGGAAAGATGGATGGCTCAGAGGAAAGACAAAATGTTCCTTGGAGATTCATTTGTGTTTATTGTGATAGCTATTTAGCCATAAGGTGGGGAATTTGGGAGATTGCAAATTTACGTTTACATAATTAACACATGTATTAACCAAACATGATCTGCATTATTAAAAAGTATGTGCACATTTATCAGATAATTTGTAGTAGGTGACCACACTTAGCTATTATGAGCAACAAACAAGTTAACGTGTTGTAGTGGATTAGAGTAGCCTAATATTTGAGCAATTTTGGATGTCATATTTACACGTTTTGAGCAAACAGCCCTGTACATTTTCATTGTTGTTGTTTTGCATGTTATGTTTTCTGCCCGCTGAAGATACTGTGTTTCTCCAGAAGCCCTCTACTAGCTAGTGAATATTATGTATTAGACAACTGGTAGTGAGGTTTCCATTGGAAGGAGAAGTATATGCCAGGGTGGGAGATTTAAGGGGAAAGCTGCTTGTACCTGATAGTCTGTTCATTGTAAGAGTTCAAGGAAATAGCCATGCATGAACCATTCTAATGACAGGAGAATGAGGGGAGTTTACCTGCTCCCAGATTCCAAAAGGAGACAATTGGCTCTCGAGAGTGAAAACGAGCCGTAATGTTGCAATTAATGGTTGTGCTGAAATATAATAGTGTGTGTTCCTCAGACTAGAGAGACTCCCTTGCTCATACACTCTTGTGTGTTATTAGAAATACTTGCTGACATTAAGCTGAGAAGACCGTTCTTGCCTCTGCTGATCTCCACTGCCTGAGTGCAAAGGTTTTATGCCGAAGCATTCCGATTCTCTCATCAGAAAGCTTCATTTGGCTTTCTGATGCTGACACCTTACCTTATTTGTCTAAATCAAATGCCCTTTATGACCTATCCTTCTTTAATTTACATTAGAAGTTTCCCTTTGTGAAACACACTCTCTGGATAGTTTATATTCTTTTTGTAATTTTGGTTTCAGTCATGTTCTATCTCAGACTAAAATATCGCCTTTTTGACGATTTAAATTTGTAACGATATGTTTAAGATTCAATGATCAAATTATCAATGACTTTAACCAAATAAAATTGCTAATAAAACCCTATAAACGCACTTTAATTATGTTTTTCATTTGCTGTATTTCCATTGGTCTTCACCTTTAATGGCAATGTATGAAAATTATTGGATCTCTCTCCCTGACGATGAAAAATGGTCCATACGATTAGTGGCGGGGTTTATATGATGATTATACCTAATGTTTGAGATTCAAGAATCCATGCTCCAGCAGGTTATAGACAATAATTCTTCTTGAAGAGATGAATCTTCAGCTCCATCAGAAATGCAAGTGATGTTGCAAGTGTGAGGAGTGAAACCTTGTCTCATGTTCTGTTTACATTTCTTAATTTGAAACCTATACTGTGCTCATATTTACAATTGACCTCTATTAGTGGGATGTTTTACAGTCAAGTAGACTGTGCATGGGTTGTTAGTGTCTTGTGCCCAATGCTGGCTGCCTTGAAGATAATACAGGCTAGGATTGGGCTGGTCTGGGTGCATTTTTTCAGTACCTCTATCCTTTAATGAGTTGGGCAGTGGCACATAAGTTGCTCTTCAGTAGGACCATGGTAGAATTCGGAAAGATGACAAGTAGTATTTTTCAACAATCCTGGTGAATAAGGTCTAAAGCTTATACCATACTTCTGAAATATACTTCCTATCTTTCCTAGTCCCATGCCATTTGGGTTTTATTGGCCATGTAAGTCTTGAAGCAGAGGTACTGTTTATGATGAAGCCACAATCTAGCATATACAGCAAGGTTAAGGATTAAGCCATACAGTTTCATATGAGCAGCCATTTCTAGAGTTGGGAATGAGAAGACATTCTGTTTTCATCTGTTTTAGTTTCAGGTATAGAATTAACCACTAGCTTTGAATGAAACAGAGACATTTGTGATATAAGTTTTAATTGTTTTAATGTTAATTACCTGTAAGTTTTTTTTAGGAAAGTTTATTCATTTTGTTGGGTAATACATGTAATTATTTTTGGGATTTTATTTTAATTTTCGTAAATATCAGTTGCTGGGTTTGTGGGGCAGTAGGTCAGGAAAGTTTTTTAATATGTATTTTTCAATTAGAATAATTAGTTTTTTTATATTGCTATTGTGTAAAATTTACTGTTTTCTAGTATTATGTTGATTAAGGTTCTGTGGGTTGTTAAGTTTGTAGGGGAGTAGGATGGGAAAGTGTTTTGATTATATAATTTGTTTAGCAATAGTTTATTTATTTTATACATTTGTACATCTTAATTAAATGATTATGTTAATTCTCGAATCTGTAAATTAGTAGATTTGTTTTAAAAGTTGCAAATTTATATTTGAACTGTTAATTGGTAAAATAGCCTATTAACTATATGTATTTAAGTAATGTGTATCTGTTTTATTTTAATTTTATATGCATTCAATGTATTACATTTTAGTACTTTCATCTAACAAATACTTTTATATCATTATATACATATATATATATATATCTCTATATATATCTCTCTCTCTATATATAGCACAATCAATCCTGTGAAAATGAGGATTTTAGAACACCAAAGGGCAATAACTAGTGTAGACACTAACTATCCGGTTGCACGACATTTTGCGAAGAAGCACAATAGCAATAGATCTCTGTTGCAATTTTTCTGTCTCGATCATGTCCCGAAGAGCATCAGGGGAGGTGATAGAGAGAGGAGTCTAAGGAGATTGGAATCCCGCTATATTATAGACCTACAAACAAAATATCCGGGTGGTCTTAATAGCGGGGAGGAACTTGCAGTTCATTTGTAAGGTGACTAGAAATTGGTGGCCCACACTCTGTGTAATTTTGCATGCGACTATTGGACGGTAATAGATCTGGTCATATTACATAAGTAATGATGTTAATCAAAACCACTATAGAATGCCCATACAGGGCGATATGTTGACATCAGATGATTAAGAATTATGATTGACACTACATGCGATAGACTGATCACGGGCATTATATGTATATAAACTTATTTAAAGAGGAAGCTTGAACTTTGAATGCAAGCCCATTCAGGGCGTTAATCAGTTCTCTATAGAAAATGATTGAATCATGTATCTTCATTGTACAACTAACTAAAGTATGAGATTGATTCCATGCCATGTGTTAGATCTATCCCAATGGAAATGTTTTTGCCATCCAATTACGTACTGGTGGTTGAGGAAAATAGCGCGATTCCATCTAGGATGTAATTATGTTATTGAATTTACGCGCTATTACTCACGGCTTGTGAAGCGACTTGCTTATTAATCGTGGTTTTAAATGAATTATGATATATTTTGACCAGACCATTACATCAGGCTGTATTATTATTTTGAAGCAGTACATGTGAAGAATAACATGTTACAAGATGGCGCTCGAAACTGAGCAGTAGTCCTTTGTCCATTACATGTATTTGGTTTGAATTTAAGTTGCCACGGCAACGGCGCTCGTCGACACTGACGAAGGCTGACGCCGAAACGCGTTTGTTGTTATTTTTGAGTCTCGTGAATAAACCGTAAAAGTTTATACCCAACGTGAGTGCTGGCCCTAATTTACTGGAAAGTAAGGAGCTTGATATATATATATATATATATATATATATATATATATATATATATATATATATATATATATATATATTTATATTTATATTACCTACTATATTATCGCCAGAAGGTAGTTATATCCATAGGAAATCCGCAACATTCTATTTGGAATAACTTTGGTGGCGGTTGACGAATCTTCGCAAAATTTTCAAAACTGGTGAGGCTCTCCGGTCCGCTCCTATCCTGAAAGTCTCGGGGTGATTCGTCAAGCGGGGGCTGAGAAAAAAGAGGGTTCCAAAAACGTGTTTTGCCCATGCAATTTTACATAGGAACCTTTAATCGCAGCTACAGCCCGAACTGCTGAACGGAATTACATCAAATTTGGCAAAGAGGTAGCCCTTGGTTCACACTCGTGCCTTTTGATTAAATGGTGTAAATTCGTTCAGTAGTTCCTGAGAAAATCAAAAGTAAAATCACATATATATCTGGGCGGAGCCTAACCACACATCTCATCGTGAGATCTGATTGGCTGTCAGCACTTCATCCAAGAAGTGTTGGCAGCCATCTTGGGACCAATATACATGATAGCACCTCATTAAAAAGCATTGCAGTTAATAGAAGGTTTTAAGACTTTAGTTACATTATAAATCATTTGTTGATGGTACCATACTAATTTTAGGAATTGTGGTGTGTTCTAAGGTGATTTTACCATGTGAAAAAGCCTTATGTTGGGATATCATGAATCATGTTTGAGAGAAAACTATTTTCTCATGCTTTCCCACAGAGGTTTGGAAGGTGATCTATAAGCTAAACTGAGAGCATATTTTCTGTAAATTCACATTATCTTTCTCAGTCATGTGAGAATTAAGTTTGACATTCTCAGTAAAACATGTACATCCAACAAGGGCAGAGACTGTCAGTTGATTCCTTTGTGTTCTACTGCAGCTTCCCAGAGTATTCTGAAGACCAACTACAGCGCTAACATTCCTACTTATCACAAACGTATTACACACCTGAAGCCATCTTGATTGGAATAAGGTGGTAACTCTTAAAATATTTAATTTAAAAAGGAACAAAATGAGGGGGTTCATTTTGCCATAGAAAGTATGATTAGTGTTGTAGAAAGAAAAATTAGGGCACATTTTGAGTGACTTCTCAAATCCTCTTCTATTTCATTAAAAAATTCTGATATGCAGACTGAAACATGCACTTTCAATACCAGCAGCAGACTTCCCTGGTGAGCAGTAGCTTTACTACAGTGATCTAATGAGCAACTAGAGTGCTAGCATTCTGAATTTATGACAAATGTGTGACACATCTGAATGCCTTCTTGATGGAATCAGAGTAAAAAACTGAAAGTATTTCCTACTGAGGAGACTGTAGTAAATGAGGAAATTAGGAAACTTCATAACAAATAAGTCTCCCAAGATGACCACCAGAGACAAAAGAGCCCAAATGTAGCACACATATCACCCAGATGTAGCCCAAGTATAGCCCAATGACAGAATGTCCCAGAGTGTTCTAAAGAACAACTAGAGCGCTAACAGTCTTACTTATGACCAAAGTATGGCCCACCTGAAGCCATCTTGATTTTAATAAAGTGGTAACACTTAAAACTTTCAATTTGCAAAGGAACAAAATGAGGGGGTTCATTTTGCCATAGAAATTATGATTAGTGCTGCAGAAAGAAAAATTAGGGCACATTTTGAGTGACTTCTCAAATGCTCTTCTATTTCATGAAAAAATTCTGACATGCAGACTGAAACATGCACTTTCAATACCAGCAGCAGACTTCCCTGATGAGCAGTAGCTTTACTACAGTGATCTAATGAGCAATTAGAGTGCTAACATTCTGAATTTATGGCAAATGTGTGACACATCTGGGCACATTTTGACTTCTCAAATCCTCTTCTATTTCATTAAAAAATTCTGACATGCAGACTGAAACATGCACTTTTAATACCAGCAGCAGACTTCCGTGGTGAGCAGTAGCTTTACTACAGTGATCTAATGAGCAACTAGAGTGCTAACATTCATAATTTATGGCAAATGTGTGACATATCTGAATATCTTCTTGATCGAATCAAAGTAAAAAACTGAAAGTATTTCCTACTGAGGAGACAGCAGCAAAGGAGGAAATTAGGAAACTTCATAACAAATAAATCTCCCACGATGGCCAACCGAGACAAAAGAGCCCAAATGCAGCACAAATATCACCCAGATGTAGCCCACATGTAGCCCAATGACAGAAGTGTGCAAAACGGTCCCCAACGTTGTATATAGGCACCGGGGGATGGGATCCCCGGGGAGAATAGAAATTAGTAATAGGTACAATTTTTTTTTACGGGCAAACTAGGAGTTGCGCACCCAGTGCGGTGCTCAGCGCGGCCCCCTTGGGTGCGCGACTCCTAACGCGTCGAACACATATATGACATCATGCGCAAGCGCGCGAGCGCCGCATAAGGGAATGCGTATGTGTCGCTTATGCGCCTGGAGTCACGTAGCGGTCGTCTGGCAATCGCGCAGAAAAATACGCAACCATCGCACATCCTACGCGAATCCTACACAACAATCCAAAGATGGCAGCTAGTTTCCGCGCAGCGATCGAGAAAGGTACGCTTTGGGTGCGAGACTCCCCAAAAAATTTAGAAAAAAAGAACAATAAAGAAAATAATATAAATATATTTAAAAAAAGATATTAACAAAAAAAAATTAGTTTCAATATTTGAAAAAAAAATCAATTTATATTAAAAATATATAATGTAATTTAAAAAATAAAATATGTAAAAATAAATATTTAAAAAAATGTAGAAAATCTGTATCAAAAAATAAATATAACAATTATTACATTTAAAAATTGTCATTTAAGAAATCTTTGAAATTCACTGAAAAAACCATGGGTTTCAGACATGTTATAGTTAGGAATTAGCAATTAAAAAACCTTAGAAATTCACTGAAAAAACCATAGGTTTCAGACATTTTATAGTTAGGAATTAGCATTTTAAAAACCTTAGAAATTCACAGGAAAAAACATAGGTTTCAGGGGTGTTATAGTTAGCTGGACATTTCACTCGTACAAAACCATTGAAATTCCTCCATTATAGTTAGTTCTACTAACTGTAACTCGCGCGCTGGCAATCCACTTCTGATGACGTCATATATTGCATCTACTAGATGATGTCATCAGTGATGTCATCAGTGATATCACTGACCATGTCATGAATGATTTAATATGTGACATCATCAGCAGGGGATTGTGGGCGCACGAGTTACACTTAGTTGAAATGTCCAGCTAACTATAACACCCCTGAAACCTATGGTTTTTTTCTGTGAATTTCTAAGGTTTTTAAAATGCTAATTCCTAACTATAACATGTCTGAAACCTATGGTTTTTTCAGTGAATTTCTAAGGTTTTTTAAATGCTAATTCCTAACTATAACATGTCTGAAACCTATGGTTTTTTCAGTGAATTTCAAAGGTTTTTGAAATGCTAATTCCTAACTATAACATGTCTGAAACCTATGGTTTTTTTCAGTGAATTGCAAAGGTTTTTTAAATGCTAATTCCTAACTATAACATGTCTGAAACCTATGGTTTATTCAGTGAATATATATATATATATATATATAGCATACTGGCGGTCACCAGTAGGTAGTTATAGTTAGGACCAAGTTTCAACAGAAAAGCATTTTTTGACCTGCCTATATCTTTGGTGTTGTTTGATTAATCTTTACAAAAAAAAGGTGAACAGCTGATTCTTGGTGCACATGGAAAGTTCTGGGGCAATCCGTAATACGGGTCCGAGAAAAAGGGGGGTAAAAAATGGTTTTCCAATGTTAATTTCCATAGGGCTTTTGAACACGACTGCTGGTAGAACCGCTGGATGGAATTGCACCAAATTTGGCGGAAAGCTAGTTCTTGGTCCTGAAAGAGTGCTTTTTGTTATTTGGGGTAAATCCATTCAGTAGTTTTACAGTTATTAAAATAAATTCAAATTTGTATATCTCAGGGCGCAAATTCTTTGTAAATCCTCACAATCTCGTGCAGAGATGTGATTTGTTGCCAACACTTCAACCAGGAAGTATTGACAGCCATCTTGGGACTCAGCTTCAGCCGTGTTCCACCCAAAAAAAAAAAAAAGAAAAAGGGGAAGTGTAGGAATAAGCTGACCTCTTAGCTCTGGTCATAGGGTCACAGAGGGAACCAGACAGGGCCAAATAGCCCTTTTTTCCAAACAAAATGTGACGAAGCTGCAAATCCGTGGCTAAAATTTTTAAAAAGCAAGCAAGGTCTCCTGCGCTTGTTTTGAATACAGCACCCGGGTGGGTCAGGTCCAGGGAAATGTTTTCATAAAAGGAGGGAGGCACACGGGGCTTCGTTCCTGCGGCACATAGAGTCCCCTGGGACTACTACCCTTCCCGGGGCTTTATTTGTTAAAAAGGAGAGGGGTGTACAAAGCCCCCTTCCCGGGCTCACTAAGCCCTGGGGACCACCAACTCCCTGGGCTAATTAAACATTATTGGGGGGCTGCATGGGCCCCCTAGGCCCTGGGGACCACCACCTCCCCGGGGCTCAAAACCACCAAATGGGGGTGGGGGTCTGTGGACCCCCTGGCCCCTGGGAACACCACCTTCCTAGGGCCAAATGTGTATTAAACAAATGGAAGAGGTGCCACTCAGTTCCCCTACTCCAGCCACATAGGGCCCAGCGGACCACCACCTCCACGGGGCCGGTCCTAAAAAGTAAAGGATGGAGGGCGATGTGGCCCCCCCTCCTGGAGCCATACATGGCCCTGGGGACCACCAACCCCAGGCATAGCTCCTTCTATGTCAGAGGGTGCCCACCCTGAGACATAGCTGTTTTCTTTAGATTGGCCAGAGCTGTGACAGCTCATGCCAAGCCAAAGCAAAAACTGTGGTTCCAGTGGGTGGGAACAGTCAAAGTGCTCCCACCTGCTGGAAGAGGAGGTTTCATCTCTTTCTCTGTCCACAGACATGAAACAGGGAACGAGATGAAACGATTGCTCCTGCATGTGACTGATCTGCATTTCCTGCAGATCCCTCCATGCAGCAGCAATGCCAGCTCCTGCAGGAGGCGGGGAACTAGCTGAGACTGCGTGGGCCATGAGGCTCCCCCCTCAGTCCCAGGGAAAGCAACGAGAAGAAAGAGGTAGAATAAAAGTCACCAACAAGCAGTACGGGGTAAGATAAAGGTGAGAAATGAGCAGAAACAGGCAAAATAAAGGTCAGAAATGAGTTGAAAGAGACAGACTAAAGGTCAGAAACAAGCAGAAAGAGGCAAGATATTGCTGAGAAACAAGCATAAAGAGGCTAACTAGAGGTCAGCAATGAGCATAAAGAGGCAAGATAAAGGTGAGAAATGAGCAAAAAGAGGCAGACTAAAGGTTAGAAGTGAGCAGAAAGAGGCAAAATAAAGGTCAGAAACAAGCAGAAATGCAAAATAGAGATTAGAAACAGCCAGAAAGAGGCAAAATAATGGTCAGCAAAGAGCAAAAAGATGCAAAATTAAGGTGTGAAGCGAGCAGAAACAGTAAAACTAAAGGTTAGCAACGAGCAGAAAGAGGCAAAATAAAGGTCAGAAACAAGAAGAAAGGCAAAATAGAGATCAAAAATGTTTGAAGCAAGCAAAAATAGTAAAAGTAAAGGTCAGCAACAAGCAGAAAGAGGCAAAATTAATGTGTGAAGCAAGCAGAAACAGTACAACTAAAGGTCAGCAACGAGCAGAAAGAGGCAAAATAAAGGTCAGAAACAAGTAGAAAGGCAAAATAGAGATCAAAAATGTATGAAGCAAGCAGAAATAGTAAAACTAAAGGTCAGCAACATGCAGAAAGAGGCAAAATAGAGGTCAGAAACTAGCAGAAACAAATCAAATAAAAGTCAAATGAGCAGATATGCAGATTTGAGGTCAGAAACAGGCATAACGAGGCAAAATAAAGGTCAGCAATGAGCAGAAAGAGGCAAAATAGAGATCAGAAACTAGCAGAAAAGGCAAAAGAAAGGTCAGAAATTAGCAGAAAGGCACATTTGAGGTAAGAAATTAGAAGAAAGAGGCAAAAGAAAGGTTAACAATGAGCAGAAAGAGACAAAATAGAGATCGGAAATTGGCTGAAAGTGGCAAAATAGGGATCAGAAATGAGCAGAATGTGGCCCCAAATGACCCTCAGCAGCCAAGGGTACTTCATCCCCCAATCAGTAGTGCGCTAGGAGGTGGGTTTGCAGAGTGGTTGAGCAAGGGGGAGAGGCCTCCGACAAGGAAACAGAAATCCCCCTGTGGGGGACATACAGGTGGCAACAATAGGGGTTCTTGGCCCCCAAGGACCCTCACCAGCAAAGGGGACTTTATCTCCCAACCAGTAGAGCCCCAGAAGGCCCATTTGCAGAGGGGTTGAGAAAGGGGGTGGGTTATCCAACAAGGTCACAGCAATCCCACTGTGGGAGACTCACTGGTGGCAACAATAGGGGTGCATGGACCTCAAGGACCCTCAGCAGCCACAGGGACTTCATCCCCTTTCAACTAGTGTACCAGGAGGTACATTTGCAGAGTGGTTGAGAAAGGGTAAGGGACCTCCTACGAGGTCTCAGCAATCCCAGTGTGAGAGATTTACTAGTGGCAATAATTGGGGTTCTCGGTCACCAACAACCCTCTGCAGCCAAGGGGACTTCATCCTCCAGTAAGTAGTGCACAAGGAGGAACGTTTGTAGAGTGGTTGAGAAAGAGGGCAGGGCTTCTGACGAGGTCTTAGCAGTCCAGCTGTGTGGGACTTACTAGTGGCAGCAATAAGGGTTCTTGGCCCAAGGGGCACTCAGCAGCCAGGGGACTTTATCCCCCAACCAGTGATGCACCTGGAGGTACATTTGCATAGTGGTTGACAAAGGGATGGGCCTCCGACGAGATCTCAACAGTCGTACTGTGGGGGATTTACTGATGGTAACAGGAGGGGTTCCTGGCCCCTAACTACTCTCAGCATCCAAGGGGACTTAATTAGGGATGGTGGAGCAATAGTCTGCCCGCTCACAGAACTTCACGGAATTTGGAGATTTTCGGTTTCACACAGCGAGCTTCGACCAGGGCTAGCAGACAAAGGGAAAAATAAAGGTCAGCAGCATGCAGAAAGGGGCCAAATAAAAGTCTTAAGTGAGCGGAAAAAAACAGAAAATAAGCACAACCCACTCAGGCACTCATACACTCCCTTACAGAACAACAAAGATACTCACACACCCACTCAAACACCTACTCAGACACTAAAGCACCCACTCAAAGACCCACTGAGACACTCATGCACAAACTCACATACCCAGTGAGACACTCATGCACTCACTCACACACTCACTGAGACACCCATACACTCACTCACACACTCACTCTCAAAGGTTACAAGTTACTGGTTACTGTTAGGAAATGACATTAATAAACATAGAAATTCACTGAAAAAACCCCAAATTTACAGGGATGTTGGAGTTAGGAAACAGAATTTTTAAAAACCTAAAATTCACTCAAAAAACCAAAGGTCACAGGGATTTTATAGTTAGGAAATATAATTGAAAATCCTCAGAAAGGTTTGAGTGATGTAATAGTTAGGTTCAGATTTCATTTGTACAAAACCAGTTACATTCAGCAGTTATAGTTACCTGAGCTAGCTATAGCTTATGCCCCACGATGCACTGCTTATGACCTCACATATTACATCACTTAGGACATGGTCAGTGATATCACTGATGACATCTCAAATGACATCACTTATGATATCATCCACAGAACCATTCACATCTCCTTACATATCATACACCCACTCACACACCCACACAACCACTCACATACCCATTCACAAACCCATACAAATACTCATATACCAACTCACTCATGCATAGAGCCTCTCACATACCCACTCACTCACTCATACAGACACTCACACAACCAGTCACTCACCCATGCAGATACTCAAATCAAATCACTTACTCATACAGATAATAACACATGTACTCAGTCACCTAAACAGTCACTGAGACAACCACATAGCCTCCCATAGAGCCTCTCTCACATTCACTTACTCACCCATACAGGTACTCACACACTCACTCACTCACCCATACAGCCACTCACTCACTCACACACCCACTCACTCACTCACCCATACACCCACTTAATGCACCCATTCACGCACTCATACAGCCACTCATGTACCCTCACACTCACCTATTCAGACACTCACTCTCCTGCTCACTTACCCATTCATCCACTCATGCACCATCTCATTAATCCTTTACAGCCGCTCACACACCCGCTCGCTCACCAATATAGTCACACATGCACCCTCTCATTCACCATTTACAGCCACCATCTCATGGGTGATGTAATATGTGTGGTCATAAGCAGTGCATTGCGGAGGAGTAAGTTATAGTTAGTGCAGGGAACTATAACTGCTAAATTTCTCCGATTTTGCATGAGTGAAATCTGAGCGTAACTATAATATCTCTGTAACTTTTGTTTTTTAGTGAATATATATAAGTATATTTATTTATTTATATATAGGATGATGCTGGTGTTATCTTTCACATGTGCTACTGTGTTTCAAGTGTGTTTATTCAATGGTGAAACCAGCAACATGCAATACTTTTTGGGCTTCCTGGCCTTGATCACACATCAAGTTCGTAAAACAAAACAACACACAACTATAAGTCCATAGATGCATTGTGAGAAGTTGGCCTGGTATATGATGCTCACTAGTTAAAGTGATCACCTTGTACCATGCCAAGCAACCCTTATGGTGTGGTTGTAAGTCAACCTTTTCGGACTAGCTGCCCTAGTGGTAGTGTAGGCTAAGCAGTCTTTGAGGCTAAACTCGTGAAGCGTGTTAAGCCAGCTGTTTTACCAAATGCAACCCCCTTTTATACCAATGAAAGGACACCACACAGATATATATTCAAAATATATATGTATTTATTTCTCAGAGTAACCCCTAGTCTCTTTATGAGCACAGGAGCACAAATCGTCAAACAAGATTACAGTAGAATACACAGAAGTTGCACTTTATATGGATAGGCCCTGGTGGCCGCTCAAACCATATACTAAAATAGTGGTATAAGTACCACGAACAGAAAAGGGAAAAGGCCTAGGGCCTCTAGAATCGCTGGGCCTACAAGGAGCTAACTTCAGTTAGTGACCAGGAGGTCCACGGGTGGCGTGTGCAGAGCAAATAGTCACACGCGTGCTCCCATAGGTTTCAATGGGTGCGTAAAAAGTACAAAGTTACTGCAAAGAGGATCTTCCGGATGGACTAGGAACTCAAGATTTGGAACACAGGCACTAGAGATGTAATACTACACTTGGGCACAGGAGTGCCAGCTTTACCTCACCCACAGGAAGCGGGTGCATAGGCCTCGAAGTGCGTCGGGTTTCTTCTATCTGTTCCGTGGAGCCTGAAGACAAAGGTGCTGCAGGCGGTCGGTCCGGAAGAGTTGCAGTGGATCCAAGAGTGGATCGGAGATGTTGAAGACCTGTAAGCAGAGGGGACAGTGTTCACAGTCACTAGCCAGTGACCAGCGTGGCACCAGGTGGGTACCAGGCAATGTCGGGTGCAAACAGGAAGAAAGGTGTAGCTTGTCTCTGCAGCCACGTGGTCCCTGGAGGTCGACGACGTCCAGGAGTCGGTTCACAAGCTGTCCTACGCAGGTTCTCGCTGTCGGCGGTGTTGGTGACTTGATTGAAGCAAACAAGCCTTGGCAAGAGCAATTGTTGTAGGAGATGAAATAAGCTGATGGTTCTGACCAGCAAGGTCAGAAGGACTGCTCCTTTGGAGGGGAGCGAGGGCCAGTCTGGAGCAACCAGAACAGTGGTGTATTTTGTAAAGTTCGTCGCCAAGATGGCTACTAGCCAGCGGGCCAGCAACTGGTTAGGCGCGTCGAGTGGCAAAATGCAGAAGGGCCCCACGCAGATCGTGGAGATGCTGGAGGGCTCACCTTTGGTGCAGATGCTGCTCGAGGGTTGGGCTTCTCAGATCCCAAAGCACAACTTGGAGGGAGCCTCGGTTGTTGCACTTGTCAGCTTGTCGTGGTCGTTTCAAGATGGCTGGCTCCACGTGTCTCGGTGCCTCCACGGGTCTCCTCTTTTCAGGGACTGTGGATCGGGCGGTGAGAGGTCTGGAGGTCCAGGTCTTGTCAGTCTCTGGGCTCGGGCTCCGGCGGGAGGCGGCAGCAAAGCAGATGTTGATTCGCTGGATGGTGCTTGCGTTAGCAAGGTGGTCACTCCCTGACCACAGGGGAGATTTCCTTCAGTCTTCTGTGCAGCAGAATGTCGAAGTTCCCGTCTTCTTCTTAGTTTCAAGTTGATTCCAGGATGTCTGAAGTCTTAGGACACAGCTCCTACCTTTAAGCGGATTCTAGGGGCCGGACTACCTGCTAGGTCCCTCCCTATGGGTGGGACCAGGAAGGGGGGTGGTTACACCCCCAATCCTTTGTCCAGCTCGCCCCAGGCCCGGGACTGGTGTGCCCCAGGACCGGTTTGAACTGGCATATGCACCGAGGCTCCTTGTGAGCCACAGGCATGTCTGGTTTCTTTCAAGCCCTACCTGACCAATACACAAAATCCTGTCTGGGGTGGTGCACGCACCTCCCCTGGCAGGAAACCCTTTGTCCACACCTCCCAAGCTGGAAGGACTCCCAGCAGCAGGAGGGCAGACTTGTGTCTGTGGTGGCAGCATCCATTTTGTGGAGCTGAGGCTATGTCTGATTTTACCCGGGTTTCAGGTACTGTACATGTCGTGTCCCTCTAGAAGGGTGGAATGCTAACCCCGTCGCCAGAATTGGCGATGGGTTAGTATTCCAATTCGTATGACACCTTACTCGACATGTTTTGATAAAGCCAAACCAAAGATAGCATTTAACCGCGAGGTTCATAATGCACTTAAGAGTATATGGTATGACGATATCTGGAAACAGTAGAAGGAAGTTGTTCCGACCCCTGCAGACAGGCTCAGCTCATGCCAGAGCACCATCTCACATGGAACCAAGCACTCTGCCTTCAGGATTGTTAAGGCCTGCCATAGGAGTGACTTATAGGTTACCAGGTGTCCCATTTAAGGTTAGGTATAGGTATACTACACCTAAGTAAGAGGTGATTACACCAACTTACCCCAGCTGAGTGATCAGCCAGTTGTGTCAGATTGTTAGGCCAAGCCTGTGGTGGCATAATACATGCTGCAGCCCCTGGCAGGCCTTGGGTACACCAGTGCCCTGGGTACCTAGTGTACACTGGTACAGGGGCTGACAGGGTGATCCACTTCCAATTGGTTATGCACCTAGGGTGCATAGTTTTAATTTAGTAGAGAGAACAGCAGGCTGGGGGTCTGATTGGCAGGCCCACAGCCTCAATATGTCAAAAACCAGTGAAGCAAAAAGCAAAAATTTGGGGTGACCATAGGATAGCAGACCCTACTCTCCTACACAACCCCCCCCCAAACGCTGGGACATTAAACTAGCCTTGACCAGTCTCGTCTTCATGTCCTAAGTGGAAGTACCTGGAGAGACCATCTGCATTCCCATGGTCAGTACCTGGCCGGTGCTCCACTGTAAAGTCCATCCCCTGTAGGGAAATGGACCACCTAAGCAGTTTGGGGTTTTCACCCTTCATCTGATTTAGCCACAAGAGGGGCTTATGGTCGGTCTGCATCTTGAAGTGAGTGCCAAACAAGTATGGCCTCAGCTTCTTCAGGGCCCACACCACAGCAAAGGCCTCCCTCTCAATAGCTGACCAATTCTTCTCTCTGGGGGTCAACCTTCTGCTAATAAAAGCAATGGGTTGGTCTTGACCATCTACATTAAGTTGTGACAGCACAGCTCCCACACCCAACTCAGAAGCATCTGTTTGGACAATAAACTCTTTGGAGTAGTCAGGACTTTTCAGGATAGGTGCAGAGCACATGGCCTCCTTCAGGTCATCAAATGCCTTTTGGCAGCTTACTGTCCACTGAACCTTTTTGGGCATCTTCTTGGATGTCAGATCATTAAGAGGAGTCACAATGGACCCATAGTTCTTAACAAACTTCCTGTAGTACCCAGTCAAGCCCAAGAAAGCTCGAACTTGAGTCTGGGTGGTTGGAGGAGACCAGTCCTTGATGGATTGTATCTTACTCTCCAGTGGTTGAACTTGGCCTCCACCTACAAGGTGGCCCAAATATACAACCTTATTCTGCCCTATCTGGCACTTAGTAGCCTTGATAGTGAGGCCTGCCCTTTGCAGAGCCTCAAGAGCCTTCTTCAGGTGGATCAGGTGATCCTCCCAGGTGGAGCTAAAGACAGCAATGTCATCAAGATATGCTGCGCAAAAGTCATCCAACCCAGTAAGGACTTGGTTCACCAGCCTTTGGAAGGTGGCAGGTGCATTCTTCAGACCAAAGGGCATCACCACAAACTGGTAGTGCCCACCTGGGGTTGAGAATGCTGTTTTGGCCTTAGACTCCTCAGCTAATCTGATTTGCCAATAGCCAGCTGTCAAGTCAAATGTGCTCAAAAACTTTGCAGAAGCTAGTTTGTCTATGAGCTCATCTGCCCTTGGAATAGGGTGTGCATCTGTCCTGGTGACAGCATTGAGACCTCTGTAATCCACACAGAACCTCATCTCTCTCTTGCCATCTTTGGTGTGAGGTTTGGGGACCAGAACCACTGGGCTAGCCCAGGGGCTCTCTGAGGGTTCAATGACACCTAATTCCAGCATTTTATGTACCTCAGCCTTTATACAGTCCCTGACGTGGTCAGGTTGTCTGTAAAGCTTTTGTGGATGTCATCCCCACTTTTGTAGGGGGGCACAACCTTAGACAGGTTCCTATTATCAAAGACCCTATCTTTGTCCTTAGGGACAATGCTGCCACCAGTGGGTATAGACCCACTCTCTCTAGGTTGCCTAGCCTTGTTCAGTTTTTCTTCCATCAGGGCTACTTCTAGCACCTGCTTCCTGATCCTCAGCTGGGCTTCCTGCATTCTGGCCTCATGTTCCCTCCTCTGAGGGGTGGTCATCCTTTTCCTGTAGTGACCTTGAGAGCCTCTAGAGCCATGAGAAGCATTGGAGTCACCTGAGCGATTCCTTTGCCTCCCAAGCCCTGTGTTAAGTCCACTGGGGAGATCCAATGGGGTAAACCCACTGTCAGTCCCCAATAGCCTTAGTTTAGCTGGGCCAAGTATAACACTTGGCACTGGGCTAGTTCTCCCTTCATCATCACTACTTTCTGTATCAGCACCTTTATCACTCTCATCCTCTGTGATATTATTGCCATCTAAGGGGTGACTATTGGAACTGGGTACCTCTGTAGCATCTTCAGAAGGGGGGCCTCCTGTTCCTGACCCTAAGGGGGCTAACTGGGAAGCTTTCTTGAGCTCTCTCTGATTCTCATCATTTTGCAAGAGTTCTCTGATCTCAGCAGAGGTAGGGTTCTTGGGCTGTTTAAGGCCTCTAAGAGTTGCCAAATTCCTGAGCTCATTCTGATTAAGGGTCGCAAAGCTGGATGGTGCCCTCTGGGGGTCACTCTCAACAGAGATGGGTACAGTGGACCCCTCTGCCCCAGCCATTGCTCTTAAGTGTGGGTGGATGTGTTGCAATCTACCTACACTTGGGTTTACCTACTAAACCTATCTAGTAGTTGTAGTCAGGGTGTGCTACTCCCTTTGCTCTACAACAACTAAGTTCAGTAGAACTTATGTATATCTAATCTTGTTTTATATGTACCTACAGGTACCTATGTGATCTTTCAATTGGTAACCAAGAGATTACAATGGTAAAACACAGCAAGCTCAAATCCAACCGCTGCTCACCAATGTGAGAAGTTGGCCTGGTATATGATGCTCACTAGTTAAAGTGATCACCTTGTACCATGCCAAGCAACCCTTATGGTGTGGTTGTAAGTCAACCTTTTCGGACTAGCTGCCCTAGTGGTAGCGTAGGCTAAGCAGTCTTTGAGGCTAAACTCGTGAAGCGTGTTAAGCCAGCTGTTTTACCAAATGCAACCCCCTTTTATACCAATGAAAGGACACCACACAGATATATATTCAAAATATATATGTATTTATTTCTCGGAGTAACCCCTAGTCTCTTTATGAGCACAGGAGCACAAATCGTCAAACAAGATTACAGTAGAATACACAGAAGTTGCACTTTATATGGATAGGCCCTGGTGGCCGCTCAAACCATATACTTAAATAGTGGTATAAGTACCACGAACATAAAAGGGAAAAGGCCTAGGGCCTCTAGAATCGCTGGGCCTACAAGGAGCTAACTTCAGTTAGTGACCAGGAGGTCCACGGGTGGCGTGTGCAGAGCAAATAGTCACACGCGTGCTCCCATAGGTTTCAATGGGTGCGTAAAAAGTACAAAGTTACTGCAAAGAGGATCTTCCGGATGGACTAGGAACTCAAGATTTGGAACACAGGCACTAGAGATGTAATACTACACTTGGGCACAGGAGTGCCAGCTTTACCTCACCCACAGGAAGCGGGTGCATAGGCCTCGAAGTGCGTCGGGTTTCTTCTATCTGTTCCGTGGAGCCTGAAGACAAAGGTGCTGCAGGCGGTCGGTCCGGAAGAGTTGCAGTGGATCCAAGAGTGGATCAGAGATGTTGAAGACCTGTAAGCAGAGGGGACAGTGTTCACAGTCACTAGCCAGTGACCAGCGTGGCACCAGGTGGGTACCAGGCAATGTCGGGTGCAAACAGGAAGAAAGGTGTAGCTTGTCTCTGCAGCCACGTGGTCCCTGGAGGCCGACGACGTCCAGGAGTCGGTTCACGAGCTGTCCCATGCAGGCTCTCGCTGTCGGCGGTGTCGGCGACTTGATCGAAGCAAACAAGCCTTGGCAAAAGCAATTGTTGTAGGATATGAAATAAGCTGATGGTTCTGACCAGCAAGGTCAGAAGGACTGCTCCTTTGGAGGGGAGCGAGGGCCAGTCTGGAGCAACCAGACCAGTGGTGTATTTTGTAAAGTTCGTCGCCAAGATGGCTACTAGCCAGCGGGCCAGCAACCGGTTAGGTGCGTCAAGTGGCAAAATGCAGAAGGGCCCCACGCAGATCGTAGAGATGCTGGAGGGCTCACCTTTGGTGCAGATGCTGCTCGAGGGTTGGGCTTCTCAGATCCCAAAGCACAACTTGGAGGGAGCCTCGGTTGTTGCACTTGTCAGCTTGTCATGGTCGTTTCAAGATGGCTGGCTCCACGTGTCTCGGTGCCTCCACGGGTCTCCTCTTTTCAGGGACTGTGGATCGGGCGGTGAGAGGTCTGGAGGTCCAGGTCTTGTCAGTCTCTGGGCTCGGGCTCCGGCGGGAGGCGGCGGCAAAGCAGATGTTGATTCGCTGGATGGTGCTTGCGTTAGCAAGGTGGTCACTCCCTGACCACAGGGGAGATTTCCTTCAGTCTTCTGTGCAGCAGAATGTCGAAGTTCCCGTCTTCTTCTTAGTTTCAAGTTGATTCCAGGATGTCTGAAGTCTTAGGACACAGCTCCTACCTTTAAGCGGATTCTAGGGGCCGGACTACCTGCTAGGTCCCTCCCTATGGGTGGGACCAGGAAGGGGGGTGGTTACACCCCCAATCCTTTGTCCAGCTCGCCCCAGGCCCGGGACTGGTGTGCCCCAGGACCGGTTTGAACTGGCATATGCACCGAGGCTCCTTGTGAGCCACAGGCATGTCTGGTTTCTTTCAAGCCCTACCTGACCAATACACAAAATCCTGTCTGGGGTGGTGCATGCACCTCCCCTGGCAGGAAACCCTTTGTCCACACCTCCCAAGCTGGAAGGACTCCCAGCAGCAGGATGGCAGACTTGTGTCTGTGGTGGCAGCATCCATTTTGTGGAGCTGAGGCTATGTCTGATTTTACCCGGGTTTCAGGTACTGTACATGTCACGTCCCTCTAGAAGGGTGGAATGCTAACCCCGTCGCCAGAATTGGCGAGGGGTTAGTATTCCAATTCGTATGACACCTTACTCGACATGTTTTGATAAAGCCAAACCAAAGATAGCATTTAACCGCGAGGTTCATAATGCACTTAAGAGTATATGGTATGACGATATCTGGAAACAGTAGAAGGAAGTTGTTCCGACCCCTGCAGACAGGCTCAGCTCATGCCAGAGCACCATCTCACATGGAACCAAGCACTCTGCCTTCAGGATTGTTAAGGCCTGCCATAGGAGTGACTTATAGGTTACCAGGTGTCCCATTTAAGGTTAGGTATAGGTATACTACACCTAAGTAAGAGGTGATTACACCAACTTACCCCAGCTGAGTGATCAGCCAGTTGTGTCAGATTGTTAGGCCAAGCCTGGGGTGGCATAATACATGCTGCAGCCCCTGGCAGGCCTTGGGTACACCAATTCCCTGGGTACCTAGTGTACACTGGTACAGGGGCTGACAGGGTGATCCACTTCCAATTGGTTATGCACCTAGGGTGCATAGTTTTAATTTAGTAGAGAGAACAGCAGGCTGGGGGTCTGATTGGCAGGCCCACAGCCTCAATATGTCAAAAACCAGTGAAGCAAAAAGCAAAAATTTGGGGTGACTATAGGATAGCAGACCCTACTCTCCTACATGCATGGACATAGATGACGGACTACAGGCATAAATAATTCCGAATTCAGTTGCTTTGTGGCGGCCATCTCAATATGTAAACATAGTAAATCAACGAATTATGTTCACAATGCCACCAACAAATCCAAAATTTTGTTTAATCTTGTAAGAGAATTAGCGGGCTCAAATACTTCAGCCAAACCCCCTCCATTGAATAATGCCCAATGTGAAGAATTGGCGCGTTTCTTCACAGACAAGATTGATACATTTCACCAGGACATAGAAAAACAACATCAGACACAAGTAGTGATAGATCGGGACCTTGACCCGCAGATGGATGCCATCTCTCCTGCGCCTTACTTATCTTATGAGCCACTCCCAGTCTGCCCTGAGATGAACAATCAGGGTCTCCAAGACATTTTAGGGAAAGTTAAATCTGGTTCTCCTAACGACCCCCTCCCAATCTCTGTACTTCGACTTTTAGACGCCCCACAACTTTCCATCATCTGCCAAGCACTAAATCTATCCCTCTCCACAGCAAAGGTTCCAGCCATGGGGAAACATGCCATGGTGTCATCCCTCCTTAAGAAACCATCGACAGATCCGAAAATCCTGGCCAACTTCCGCCCAATATCCCTCTTACCCGCCTTCTCCAAAATTATGGAGAGACATGTCCACGTACACCTCGCTAGTTTCTCGGAGGCTAATAACATACTACATCCCTCCCAATCGGGTTTCCGCCCTGGCTTTTCAACGGAGACAACTCTGCTTGGTGTGATGGAAAATCTTCGCCTCCTAGTTGACAGAGGTGACTCCGCTGCGTTGATCCTACTTGACCTCAGCGCAGCGTTTGATACCATCTCCCATGACATTTTGTTAAACTCACTTTCCACCATGGGCATTAGGGGCAAAGCACTAGAATGGATATCATCTTTCCTAACTCTTAGGACGTTTCAAATCACCTCCAGCACTGCGACCTCGAATGTCCACCCATCCCCTCACGGTGTCCCTCAGGGCTCGGTGTTAAGCCCTCTGCTTTTTAACTTATATGTTACTCCGCTTGCCCAGATCGCTGAAGTAGCTGGTCTAAACATGTTTACCTATGCTGATGATTCACAGATCATATTTTCACTCTCAAATGGAGATCACGACTCTGCCTACCTTCTGCAGTCTGGCCTTAGGAACATCTCCACCTGGATGAGTAAAAACATGCTCAAACTTAATGGTAGGAAAACGGAAGTTCTGATTCTGGGCCCAAATCAAAACCTCTGGAACCTAAGACACTGGCCATCTGAACTGGGCTCCCTACCCACTCCGTCACAAAAAGTTCGCAATCTAGGCATTATCATTGACAACGGCCTAACCATGGAGCCCCAAGTTATTAACCTGACATCCACCTGTTCCACCATCTTGAGGTGGCTCAGGAAAATCATTTGGATGCTACCTGACGACACTAAAAAGTCTGTGGTCAATGCACTAATCACCTCCCGTTTAGACTACGGAAATGTTCTTTACCTGGGGTCTCCAAAGGCAATCATGCGTCGCCTTCAATTGGTGCAGAACGCTGCAGCAAGACTGCTCTGCAAGTGCAATAGAAGGGAACATATGTCCGGTCACCTCAAGGCTCTCCATTGGCTACCAATCGCTAATAGGGTCAAATTTAAAACACTTAGCCTTATGCACAGAATCAAATGGGGCAATGCCCCCAGTTATCTGCAAGCCCTTGTGCGTGCTTATACTCCGGCTCGCTGTTTGAGATCTTCATATCAAGGTCTTTTCTGTGTACCCAAAGTTCGCCTAGCGAGGATGGGGGGCAGATCTTTTTCCCTACTGGGTCCTAAGCTCTGGAACTCCCTTCCTCAGCATTTACGTCTGGAAAGCAGCCATATCCGCTTCCGCAAAGCCATCAAGACCTGGCTCTTTTGCCAGTAACTTGCTCCAGCCCCTTCTTTGAGTTTTTTAGTTCTACTCAAGTGGTTAATATCTCTTAGCGCCGGGAAACCCTGTTTGGGTAGCTGTCGCGCTTTAAAAACCTAATAAATAAATAAATAAGATATGAATGTGTGAGACTACCACACCTGGCGTTGGATGTATCCATGCAAACATTAGTGCAAGGAACAACTCTGAAGTGTGAACTTAGAAAACAAAGATTTGTTACAAAATATGCGCTATACATAGGCCACTGTAATCAAAATACAAATAGCAAAAACATAAATGTTCAGTACATTTGACAATCAAGTAAAGGTATATAGGTGGTGAATAAAAGGGCCCTCAGATTCAGGATTCACCCATGTGGGCATGTGGTTGGGAGTGCTAAGGGAGAACAGGATCTTCCACATTAATTGTCTGTGCAAGATGTATCATAACAAAGTCCAAGTGGGCTGTCAGAACCAAATGTTAGAAACACTATGTTATTTAGACCAATGCATTTGAGGGCCACCGGGCCCGATTCACAGAACTAACTTAAGACAAAATCCTAAACTTACTACCATTTACTCATTTTGGTATTCACAAAAGGCACTTACTCATTGTGGTATTCACAGAAAGCACTTACTCATTGATGAGTAAGTGCATTCTGTGAATACCAAAATGAGTGAGTGCACTTACTCATTTTGGTATTCACAGAAGGCACTTACTCATCAATGAGTCAGTGCCTTTTATGAACACCAAAATGAGTAAGTTTTTTCTCTGAATACCAAAATAAGTAAGTGCCTTCTGTGAATACCAAAATGATAGAAAGTTTAGGATTTTGTCTTAAGTTAGTTCTGTGAATCGGGCCCATCGCCACCACCCAGATAGCAGGCTGTCCTAATTTCATGTCTCACAAATCAAGCCCAAGTGGGTAAAACACATGATTAGGTCATCATTTTTTACCATAGTTGTCCACAAATGCTGTTTCATGCTAAAAACGGTGGCTATGTGCATAAGAACCAAAACAGAAGTGAAAGTGAAATCAAACCCTCTATGTTTCAATCCCCGGTTATCCTCTGGAAGAATTGAGAAGGGAGCCCACACTTGGGCAACCTCTCAAAACCCGAGTATGCCCAGTATCAAAAATCTCTTCCTCTCCTCCTGCAATAGAAAATAATGAAGATAATGTTAAAATCCAGAAATCAATGAAGTTAAAACCAGTTTCTTAGAAACACAAGGGATAGCACTATGACAATCACTCTAGTACTCAGACAAGGTGAACATACAGTTCCTTATCTGAGTTCAGACCAAAAATAATTTTGATGTTAAGTTCAATAATATGACATGATTCATACTTTCTTAGTTTGAGAATCCTGTTATCCACTCAATACGTACCTTCTCTATGCCAAAAAGCTGAGTTGGTTGCGATCATTAAAATGAAGTTGATCAAAATTTCTAGTGACAGGATAATGTTTGTCATGATTAGTGATAGCTCGGGCATGCTCCAGTATTCTTTTACATACTGCATGTACCATGATCCTAACATATCTGAGGCCACACGGACACAGCAGCGTGTAAATGATATAGGTAGTGCAGCAGGTTAAGAACTGTGTGATCTTTCTCCATGTTTTAGTGTATGGCAGCTCATAATCATTCTCATTTTGGAAATTGAAACAGGCTTTACGGTTGCCACAGGTATAAAACCCTGTCAGATTGGGATTGTGTTCTTCCCTGTCTCTGGTGGTGATGTAGCTATGGATCAGAGCGTCCCTTAATGACCTGCTTCTACAATATGTAATAGAAGACCCGTCACCTACTAAATTGCCAATGGTAGGGTCACAATTTAGGAGATTCCACATTTTTGTGAGTACTCTATTCACTATGTTGGATTCATTGTTGAATGTGGTAATCAGCCTAATAGGTCCTCCCTGCTCCTTAAGGGATTTAGCTGTGGTACCAAATAATATTCTTTCTTGAGATTTTTTTTTCTGCTTTGGTTGTAGCCTGATTGAGCACCCATGAAGAGTATCCAGGTTCTTTAAATCTTTCGATCATGACCCTCTATTCTACCACAAAATCTTCCTCACTTCTGCAGTTACGTTTCGCTCGAATGAACTCTCAGTAGGGTATGCTCAATTTGAGTTGAGATTGATGTTGACTCATGGCATGAAGCAAGCTATTCCCAGACGTTGGTGTTCTGTACAGTTTGGATTCGAGCATACCTCCAATAACCATTTCTTCTACACGAAGGAAGGTTATATCGTTTCTGCTCATGCTACATATACAGCTGTTTCATGCATGTGTGCGGATGCGCTTCTGAACGCCGCTTGTGCTTGGCAACAAATGCGCCTGTCTGCATGCTTACTATTTTCAATTTCTCTTGCAATACAAAGGAAATAGCCAGCACTCCAAAAGCTGCTTTTCTGTGTCTTTATTTGCCTGAGGCACAATTAATGTGCTTCAGCTGTACACACCACCCTTATTCACAATACAGACGCCACAGTCAGTGATTCTTTTACATTCCAACCCCCTTCCAATGTACGATGCAGTAAACATTAATGAAGGGCCACCTCCCATAAACATGGGTGCCATCTACTATTGTACAAAGTGGCCAGTGGGCCAATAAATCAGCAGTTCAATATTTTATAGATTGATGTGATGAAATAATGTGGCTGTGTGTCCTCATTTGGATTCAGGCTCTTCAAGATTTCTTTTAGTTCAATTTGTTTATCAAGCTTCTCAACCAATTTCCTTGGTATCCTCCCCATTTGCAGGTATTCGAGATACTTCATCTATCGCCCTTCTCTCTTTTGTATAGTGTCTGATAAAACTTCACAAATAAGTTTCTCTTTACCTGTTTGTGCTTTACCACCTCTCCCTCAGTAGTCCTTAGTTGTTTCATATATACTCTCTCCTTTTGTTCTAGTCCCATGGCCAACAATCTTCCAGCCTTGTTGCTGTTCCTATAAAAGATTTGGTTCAGTCAGAAGAGTAACCGTTCTGCTCTATTAGTCTCCAATACCTGCAGCTGGCCCTGTTGTTGAGCTACCTTCCCATGCTCTTAAGTGTGTTGTTGTACCTAAGTGCCTGTTCAATCTCTTTAAGGTCTTATATGAGGTGCTGTTCTATGTGTCTCCTTTCCCTGTTCATTCTAGCCATTATCACCATTGCCACCCCCCTAGCTGTTAGCCTAAAGGCATCCAATGGTTGTTTAACATGGTGTAGATAGGGTGATTTTCCTCAGAGTAATTCTGAATTATTTGGGTCAATTCTTCTGCATTTGACAGGTCTTCCATAATGTCTTGTCGCATTTGCCATGTGAAGTGGTGGATGGTAAGGCCTCCATATTCCATGATTATGTGTCATCTGATATGAGTATTTCACTCAAACTCTAGTTCTTCTGTGCAACAAAGCCTAGGCAACAAACACATACCCTATCGCATTCTATGATCTGTGCATCTGGGAGTAATAAATGTAATCCCTATCTGCATGGTGAAAATCTCTTCAACCATCCACACGTCCCTGTTCTCTTAGCAGCTGACTCAGGCATCGGATATTGGCCCTGAACCGTGAGTGTAATAGTGTGACCTATCCAGAGCTGGAAGCAAAACTGAATTGTTCTCCCAGAATCACTGTACCCTCAACTCCGGCCACTAGATCCATAATCACTTTGTCCATAAAGCTCTCCTGAGCCACATTTGCCGCTGTGATGTCGCGACCTCCATCGAGGCCGGGGAATCCGCTCGTGAAGTGACGATGCTGCGCCCGACCTGCTCCACAGCTCCGACGCCCTACGATGCCCACCGGCAGCGATCGGCCGTGACTCATGCCAGTGCTCGCATCGACTCCATGTCTTTGCCAAGTGCCGGCCTCCTGTTATCGCGGCGCCGATAACCGCTGAGGGTGACTCGCAAGAACCACCGATGTCGCATCATCACCAGAGACGACATCATTCTCCTTCGACGCCATGCATCGTCACCAACATAAATTTTCAAGATACTGTTGTTCAGGGGTCTGTGTGACTCCGCAGCCGATGCCGCGATCCTCGCGGGCGGCACCATACTTTGGATTTTGCCCTGTCCTGACGTCGTGATTGCCCCAGTTGGTGCTATTTGATTTCTACAAGTTTATTTTTGCACCAACCTTCCTAAAGACATTTTACTGAGTTTTGTATGTTGGATTTTTGTTGTTTTGGTCTTGTTCAAGTTTAGTAAAGATACTTTATTTTTCTAAACTGGTGCGGTATCCATTTCAGTTGTTTTCACTATGTTACTGTAAGTGTTGGTACAAATACTTTACACATTGTCTTTGGGATAAGCCTGTCTGCTCGTGCCAAGCTACCAAGGGGGCGAGCAGGGGTTATCTAAAGTGTGTATCCCCCTTACCCTGACTAGAAGCAAGGGTTCCTATTTGGACAAAGGTACCTACCTCTGCCAACTAGAGACCCCCAGATCTAACAGAGAGCAAAGTTCTCCCCTTGTTTGTCAAGTATCACCATAATGCACTTCCAGGTCCTATCTCCAGGATCCCTTGACAAGTCACTGTGAGGACCCGCACAATATAGCGTGTCTGAGGAATGGCCAGAACTGAAGAATGAAACCTATGCTTTATCCTGAATAGGTCTCCTTGGGTCAAATGTGTCTTCTGGAAGAAAACAACAACTGGGGGGCCTTTTTATGAAAAAGTCATGCAGTGCAGTGCAGTGCAGCAAGTCACCATGCTGCACTGTGTGACAGGGAAAGAGCAGGAATGCACTGTATTGAAGGTAATCCTGTGCATTCCTGTCTTTTCTTCTGCACTGGTGCTCTTCTAGCAGCCTAGCGCCAACGCAGGCATCCTTGCACCATGGTGCAAAGGTACCTGCGTTGCATGCAAGATTGTTCCTGTGCAGAAACAAACCTGAGAGACGTTTTCCTCTTTCTATGTGTGCTGCAGAAGGCAGCACACATAGAAAGAGGAAGTAACAACGAGAAATAAAGATATTTCTGCTTGCTAATCCTCACCTGGGAAGGCAAATCTGTTTGGCGCATTCCCAGGTTCACCAGGTTCGGTAAATCTGGGAATGCATCAATAATCATTGGAGTTGCATGGGAACATCCACACAACGCCCATGGAAAGCCTTCTCAGCAATATGGTTGATGCGTTGCCTTACCTAAGATTTATGGAGCCACTCAGGGTCCCGCAAAGTGGCCTTGTGCGGCTTCATAAATCCGTCTTAAGATTTGTGTCGCTCTTGCACCACATTGTGTGATGCAAGAGTGACACAAAGCAGCTCGTAATTAGGCGCCTGGGTACTTTACCCCATACTGAGATCCTATTTCTTTTATTGGGGAAATTCGAGCCCCTCACATTAAGAGAGACTAAAGTAAATGCCATTGTAAGTGGTTATGGCCCCAAGTTATCCCTTAGGGAAGTGTGAGATGAGATCACACCCATGAACCCATTAAAACCCCTCTTTAACATGTCAATAAACAATAACCCAACATTCAGACCAGTCCGTCCAAGTCCTTTTCATTGACCTCTGATCTCCACAAAGTAATCTGCGTTCATTCAGAATGTAAAGAGTTTATTATCCCATGCATACATCTTTCAGAGGTTGTATCACCCTTTGCTCATGTAAGCCCCACAGCCCCTCAAATGGAATCCACCATATATTGGCCTGGACTGCCCAGTTTGACACCATGCAGCTCCACTCATTTGTGCCCCCGCCGAAGATTCCCAGTGAAATCGGCTATAACAATTCAATCTGGATGTTGGTCTGTGGAGTCCCTCTACACAGGCCCACTCTCGACTCAGAGGTAATTTCCTCCCACCCAGACTTGTACCACTGTAAATCAGCAGGTAAATCTGAGCGGGCCTTGCCGGTCATGAAACCTGGTTTGCTGTCTTTCGCAGGTCCCCTCATTCCTCTTTTTCTGATGGTCCTGTCCAGTTGACCCTCCGCCATCTTTGGGGGGGTCTTCTATCTCTGGGATGTCTGACGGTCTACCTTTTTGAGGTGACGCTTCTGTCTCATCAAGACTCATAGTCTTTGATGCTTAGAAGTTCCTTGTCCTCTAGAATTGCCAATATTTTCACGGTGTCTTTCCATATAACTACATCCCTCTGGGAAAGGTCACAAGTATCTGATTGTAAGCTTATTCATCTGTCTCACCTCTGGGCCAAATTCTCTTCTCTTTGCCAAAGAGACTGCAAGTATGTCCTGGAAGAGGAGGACATCACAGTCCCTGAACAATATCACTTTCATTGACCTGACCTGGCGCATGATATTTTTTCTATGTGGGTAGCTAAACAATTTAATCTCTGTGTCTTTAGCTCTCTCAAGTTCATCTACTTGCCTGAAGGGAGTATGATGTACTCTTTAAATTCTTATCGGGATATCTGGGATCTCATTAGGGATCTTTCTAAACCATTCCATTACGCATCCCACAATGTCCTCACACCAGGTGTCTCCAGCAAGACCAAGGGTATGGGACCTCAGTCCTGGCCCCGGTGCATTCCTCTCTTTCCTATGGCTCAACACTGGTGTCACCAATCAGCGGCAGCTCATCTAAGTGTTATGTGATGGTATGCTATGTAACATTATGTTATGTTATGTTATTTTATTTTACGTTATGTTGTGTTATGTTTTGTTAAGCTGTGCATATTTGGGGGACCAACTAGAAGATATAGATATTCAGCTTCTTGCTAAATTCAAGAAGAGAGGAGGACATTCTACTGTGGTGTGGGAGGTTGTTTCCTTGCTGTGGGAGTGATGTATGGGAAGGCTTTACGTTCTGACCTGCCTTTGTGTATGGGTGAGACGTGCTAGTACGAGTTTGGCTGAGTGGAGTTGACTGGGGAGTTGGTGGAACTGTAGATAGCTGTTCAGGTAGGCTAGGTCTGTGTTGTGTAGTGCTTTGTTTGTTTGTGTGAGATGCTTGCATGTCCAGAGCCAGTGGACTTCCCACAGCTGATATGTAATGCAAGCTCAGCATGAGAGGTTGAGAACAAGTGTGGCAGCTGTGTTTTGAATGGTCTGTATACTTTTGCGAATTGCTTGATGATTCCTGCGTAGAGGGTGTTCCTGTAGCATAGTCCACTGGTGATGAGGGCTTGGCTGACAGTCTTCCTGATGTTGCTTGGTAGCCATTTGTATATGTTTCTCAACAGCCTCAGGATGTGGAAGTAGGTTGTGGCGATGGTGCTGATCTGGACAGACATGTCAAGATTGCTGTTGATGATGTTCCCAAGGTTTCTTGCTTGTGGGATGGCAGTGGGAGTGTGGATGAGCTCCCTAAGCCACCAGGCTGAGTCCCATGGTGAGGCATCCTTTCCAAAGATCACCACTCTGGCCTTGTCTATGTATAGCTTGAGGCAGTTGGACTTCAGCCAGTTGCCCACTTCAGTCATGCAGTTGCTGAAGTTGTTTCTTGTGCTGGTATTTTTTCCTAGAGGGACAGTATCAGTTGCGTATTGTTGGTGAGGTGAATATGTTGATGTTGAGTGCTCAGATGACATCTGTCAGTGGAGTCATGTAGATTTTGAAGAGCATCAGTCTGAGTGAGAAGCCCTGTAGTAATCCATTGGAGGGTAGGTCCTTGGATGTCAGTCTTGCCTGATCAGGATGGGATGGATGACTGTGTCAAAGGCTGCAGAGAAATCAAGAAGGATAAGGGACAAAGTTTCTCCTCTGTCGAAGATCATTCAGATTACTTCTACCACTGCAATGAGAGCTGTCTCTGTTCTATGATTTGGTCAGAATCCTTCTTGTGTGACATTGAGGTACTGGTAGTTGGCAAGGTGGTCGTCGAGGTGGTTGGTGAGGTGTCTGTTGATGGCTTTTTCCAGGACCTTTGCTGGGTATGGTATGAGGGAGATTAGTTGGTAGTTCAGAAGCTTGGCTGGGTCAGCAGAGGGCTTCTTCAAAGAGGGTGTTGGTGGCTGTGTGTTTTCAAGCTTCCAGGAAGGTGGCTGTGTTGATGGAATTGATGAGGAGTAAGGTGAGAGGCTTGCTGATTGGGGTGGAACTCTTGTTGAAGGCATGGTGGGGGCATGGTTCTGAATGGGGCCCTGGGGAGGATGGTCTTCAAGATTGTTGCAGTTTCCTCTGTGGTGATAGTGTTCCGTGTGGTGAGGGTGTTTCCTTTGTCTGATATTGGTAGACTTTTCCTAGGCCGTTAGGGTCCAGTTGCCAGTTAAAGTTGCGTATATGGCTGTGAATTTGCTGTTGAAAAAGTCCAAGGGGTTGTTGCACAATTCTTTAGTCAGGGTAATGTTGTTGGCGGTTGCTGCAGGTGTGGTGATTACAAAAATACCTTTACTGCTGTTGGAGCTGGCGTGATATGTTTGGCTATGGCCTTCCTCTTGGTTTCCTACATTTGCTTATGGTAGTACGCCAGGGTGATTTTGAATGTGCTCTTGTACGATTCTTCTTGCCTTGCTCGCCACCTCCATTCTAGTTGTTTGCAGTGATATTTGGTCATAATAAGTTCTTCCTTGTATCAGCTGGCCTACGGAAGAAGTGTCGCCTCCACCTCCTCCATGCCGGGAGCTGCCTGCCCGGCTCCCTTTTTAATCTGTTACGCTTTCTGCTAGTGATCAAAGGGCCATTGGATGCATTTAAAGGCCTGTTAGAGTCCACGCTACACAACTTTGTTCAGCACGGATGCTCTGCATGGGCTCAAACCACCAATCCCATGTGACCGGCTTGGTGTCAGAAACTCTGTTGCCTTCTACTCGGTTCTTCCAGGGCTCCTAGTCATTCCCTGCAGCTCCACAATGGTGAGTATCAGCTTTTACCATGTTGCAGGGTTGTTACTGTGAAGGGTGAGTGATGGAGCTTAGCTGGTTTTGACCTTTGGCTCCGCCATCTTTCCAGACGTCGTGGACTACACCTTTTGTATTGCATAAGAAATTTTGATAACCCCAGAATTACATCTTCCTGAAACATACATTGTTTTAAATCCGTTGCTATAAATATCACACATTCTTAAAGTAAAACTGAAATATGTAACTCTGGTTTTGACCTCTCCTTTGTTCAGAGTTTAAGCCCTATTTCCTTCTGGTATCTTTCTTTAACATCAGAAGCTTGCCTTGATGTCCTATTTTCTTTTCGTTTCATGAATAGGATAAATCTGTAGACTGAGCAGGGAGCTCTAAACCGAGGGACAGATTTACAAGCCCCTTGCGCTGTCAGTGCGCCTCTGCCCCATATTTACAAGGACAAGAAAAGCCATCCTGCGTGGCTTTTCCTGTCCTTGTAAATATGGCCCCTTTACACACAGCACTTTGCGTGAAAGGAGAGTTCCATGGGTGTTGCTGTGGGTGTTCCCACGCAACACCCATGGAACCAGACACATTTCCAGATTTACAAGAAATCATAAATCTGGAAATGCGTATGAATGCTATGCCTCCCCAGGGGAGCCGTAAGGAGGCGCAACGAGGAGAAATGTATTCATTTTGCCTAGTTTTTTTCCTCTTTTGATGCGTGCTGCATTCTTTTTTTTAATTTATTTTTTTATTACATTTTCACAATACAGCACAGCATGTCTTAATAACTTATAGTTACAATTGAGGAAAAGAAACCAAACTACATTATACTAAACGATATTGCATTTTGGGAATAAACATCAGAGGAGAGACAAAACAAAAAATAATAATAAGATTTGAATTTCCATACTATATCCAGTAACAAAATTCAATTAGACACATTTGACTCAAAATACCCCAAGGGTACAAATAGCTAACTTCCATACACATAAAGCTATGGCCCACTATGAATCAGCGTTTCCTTCTAATTGTAAATAGGAGCCCACATCTGTCTACCGAGTATTTTCGCTTTCTTACCATTCTTTTCGTAAATACCCCTCTCAAGATTGAATACTGAGAGGAGCCGAGCGAGCCAAAGCTGGAATGTTGGGGCAGCTTGGTCAAGCCAGGCCGAAGCTACACAAATTCGTAACATTGCCATGGCAAGAAAGAGAAAGCGATAAGAGAAGGTTTGTGTCTGGGTTTTTTCGACCCCAAGAAGTATCAAGACTGGTGTTAACTTGACTTTAAGGCCCAAGGTGGACTCAAAGAATGTAGAGATGGAAATTTTCAACATATCAAAGCGAGGGCAATTAGAAAACATATGGGCTAGGTCGGCGTTTAAAGAATTACACCATGGGCATCAAATGCCCTCCTGGCCCCCCCCCCAATGTGAGATCTTAGCCGGGCTATAATATAAGGAAAAGAGTGTTTTGTAATGCTGGGTCTGAAGCCCCACAGAGCAGAAAACAGTCTGACCCATATCTAAGCACTGGAAAAAATTGTCTAAATCAATACCCAGCCTGACTTCCCATTTTTTGCCATGTTTATCTAAGTCATTCAATTTGGTTGCTATTAATTCACTGTAAATTCCCTTAATAGTACAGCCATCCCCGCTACTTATGACATCCATGGTTTTTACATTTCCAAATCCATTAGAGCCACCCAACTTTTTACTTAAGAAACTTCTAATTTGGAGATATTTGACGAAATTCCTAGTATCAATGCTAAATTTATCCTGAATTTCCTTAAATTGGTCAAATCCGTCTGACCTTGTTAAATCCCCGACTTTCGTAAGACCACGTTCAGCCCAGCCCGCCATAATTTGGTCCAAAAAAAATTCTGGCAACGAGGGGTTGCTGAACAGCTGAGTATAGAAATTCATTTGGCCCAAACCAGTCTTCTTCTTAAAAGCAGCCCAGATTTTAAAAGCTGCCTGCAAAGTTTTGAATTTAGTTCTCTTAAAATAGCTAGGCTCGCTAAATTTCAGAAAGCAATTTTCTGCGTCTACCCTCACAAGCAGCCTATATACATCTGGAATCATAAATTCAGTAACAGGGCCTTCATGTTTACCACCAAGCATCTTACACATATATTGAAAGGCTGCGGCCCAGTAGTAACATTTAAAGTCTGGGACTGCCCAGCCCCCTCTATCTAGAGGTAGAGTCATAAAACATAGGGCCCTCCTTGTTTTACCATGTGCCCAGATGAATCGGTTGACCATGTTATCTAAAATAGTAAACCATTTTTTCTCGAATTCTAAGGGTATTGCCCTAAATAAATACAATACTTTTGGTAAAAATACCATTTTGATCACATTACAGAGGCCAACCAATGACAAGTGCAGATTATGAAATCTGTTGAGGTCTGTTTTAGCCTTCTAAATCACAGGGTCAATGCTTACATTCACTAAGTTATTCAAATCTGGGGTTATAGTGATCCCCAGATATACCGCCGAGTCTATCATAAGCGGATCAGAACGGCTAATCGCCCCATTCACTACCATCTGAGTCTTTTGTTCATTTAAGGCATATCCAGAAATTTTGCCAAAAGCCGAGGCGATCTCCTCGACTGCAGTTATTGCAGCTAAAGGATTAGGAGTAACCAAGGCTACGTCATCCGCATATGCAAGGACCTTTGTAGCTACCCTGTGATAGATCATAGGCAAGATTTCCGAGCAGGACTCGAATTGCCGGATTAGGGGATCTATATATATCGCAAATAAGAGGGGTGAGCAAGGGCACCCCTGCCTGGTGCCCGGTTTAATCCCAAAAGATGCTGTGTATTTCCCGTTAATTCTGAGACGGGCAGTCGGTGCTTTATATAAACTACTGATGGCTTTAATAAACCCTTGCCCAAGACCGAACCATCTCATTGCCTCCCATAGATAATCCCTGGAGACCCTATCAAAAGCTTTCTCTGCGTCCAAAAGCAGCATAACCATAGGGTCTCCTGAGACTTCTGCTGCGTCAAATAATGTTATTACCCTGCGGATATGCTGGGTGGTCCCTCTCCCTGGAATAAAACCATGTTGAAACGGATGGATTACTCTTCCAATAATGGTATTTAGTCTGGTTGCGAGAGCTTTAGACAGGAACTTTACATCAGCGTTTATGAGAGTGATTGGCCGATACGAGCCGGGATCCTGGGATGGTTTGCTCTTTTTAAAAATTATTATAATCTCTGCACCTGACCAAGAGTCAGGGACCGAAGCCCCAGATTGTGCGAGTTGTAATATTTCGACCAGATATGGTCCGATTTCTTCCAAACATTTTTATAAAATTCCAGAGGAATCTGGTCCGGTTCCACCGCTTTACCCGAAGGAAGATTTTTCAAGGCGCAATAAATATCATCTTGAGTCAAGAGAGCCTCGAATTTCATACTATCCTCATACTCAATGCCTTACAATGGTACACTATTAAGATAATCATGGATTAACTTCGTCTGTCCCTGGGGTCCAGCATCTTTTAGCCGTTGATAGAAATTTCAAAATACTTCCTGAATCTCACAGGGGTCTGTTACTGTCTTTCCGTGTTCATCTCTGATTTCATTTATCTCGCTCGCTGCACATTTTTGCCTGAGTCTGACTGCAAACATGTGGCCCGCCCATTCGTTAAATTCATGACAGTGTTCCCTTTTAGCTAAGAAAAGCTTGGCGGCTTTTTCGGCAGCACGATCTCCAATTCCAGCCTTAGCCCAGGCGAACCTGAGCAGGACATCTTCCGTTGCTAAACCTGAATTTACAGCTGCTGCCAACTCCGTCTCATACTAGCTACATTTGTATATAGTGCTTTCACCCTATGCGCCTCCTTCGTCTGTCGGGACAGGCTAAAACTGATTGTCTCCCCTCTAAGCCCAGCTTTAAAAGCGTCCCAAACGACCCCGGCGCTAGCGCTGTATCTATTTATATCCCAATAGGTCTTTATCCAGCCTTTCATATGGGAGACATAGTCCGGATCTAGTAAAAGCCCTCTTTCAAAAGTCCTGGTCCACTCAGTCCGCCCACCTTTTGTAAAAACCAGAGTGAGGACAAGGGGGTTATGATCAGATATTACCCTAGGGTACTTCTCTATTTTAGCACGATACACCAAAGATTGTGCCCAAAAAATAATCAAGTCTATAAACTGACTGGTGTGGAGCAGAAAAAAAAGTACTACCAGGGTCCTGGCCATTTAACAGTTGCCATAAATCTACAAGTCCATGGTTTCTTACTATATTTGTTAGAGCCTTAAAAACCTTCTTTTTTTTACGACCGACATATAAATCTCCAGTATTACCTCACAACCCACCAACTCCATTAATATTAAAATCACCACACAATAACAGTGGGGTAGGCCAATTGGCTAACTCATCATCTAAATGCTCCGAAACCTCTGAGTCATCAGAAGTGGAGCCATACAAAGAACACAGAGTAAAATGCTCCCCAGCAGATACGCAGTGCACTACCACCCACCTACCCCACCTATCTGAGATCTTTTATTTTTACAATTATATCCTTCCTGCGGGTAAGAATAGCAACCCTTGTTTAGTGGCCCTCAATAGACAAAATCCAAGTTGTTCTAGGACCCCTTCTCTACTGCCCTCTATATGGGTCTCTTTCAAAATAACGGACGCCCTTTGTCGCTTAGCCTGGTCGTTAAGCCCACAAATGTTTATTGTTACAATTCTAAGATTAATAGAATTCATAAACTAATTTTAAGTAACTTTCCTTAGTCATGAATTTTCCTGTGTTTCCACTCCCTTGAAGCCACCCTGAACTCCTTTTTCGTACAAAATAGAACTTTCCTATATATTTCCTGCATCCTGTAATGCCAAGTATTCTCATCTGAAGAACAATGTTGTACTGTATCCATTTCCCTCCCCAACCCCAAGGCCCCACCTGAACTAGACCCACCTCCGCCCCCTCCCCCCCGACATCCCGCATAGGCAAACAGGTCAACCATGACCTATATGTGAAAGCTGATCGCACAACTCGAGCTGCTGTGTGCTCCCCACCCCCGTGCTGATATATACCACCACAACCAATAAAGAACCCCCGTAACAGCCCCCCCACAATGTGAAACAAATAGCAATATACAACAAATGAATATCAATTAGGGATCAATTGCTCTACCGCTGCCCCACCCAAGCCTCTTACATTGACATTTAGGATTGATCCGGCAACCACAGGCGGCATCTGGCTATGCCAAAGATCGACATCCGACAACCCTCTCCCTTTAGGACCCTTTCAGCTCTGACATAAATTCTTGGGCTTTGATCTCCGAATGGAATATGTGGACCCGACCCTTAACTATAACCTTAAGGTGAGCGGGAAAAAGTAGGTAGGCTTCGCAACCCAACCCCTGAAAAGCAGAAATCAGTTGTCGGAGCCTCCACCTTCGCTCCATAGTGGCATTAAAAAAATCCGGCCTTGCGAAAAAACTGTGACCTTCAAAAGATCGTTTGGCGTCTCGTCTAGCCATATCTATTATGGCCTGACGAAGTAGGAAGTTCCCAATACAAATCAGAATTGCCGTAGGGCGCTCTTCTTGTCTATCTAAATAATTCCTCTTCTTCTGTACCATTGGGAAACGATGGGCCCGTTGAACCTCCATGTCCCAGTTCCAGTGTTCAAGTTCCGGAAAAGAGCCTTTCAGCAAGGATACAATGAAGGACATCATATTTCCCCCCTCTGCATTTTCCGCAATCCCAAGCAAGCAAACGTTATTCCTCCTTTGGCGATTCTCGAAATCCTCGAGTTTCCAGCAGATATCCATTGCCTGCTTTTCCTGCTGCGCTTTAGACTCTTGTAGTTTGTCTACCGCCTCCTCCAAGGCAACTGTCCTGTCCTCCACTTGGGTGACCCTTTCGGCCATTTCAGTGCAACGCTTGTTTGTTTTACGAATGGAGGCTTGAAGCTTCTTTGTTGCTTGAAGTGACTTCCTGCTTTCTGATCTGGCCTCACTCTGCATTTGTTTTAAGGTTTGATATACCAAGTCCAGTGAGGGAGAGATGGGGTTACCGGATAGTGCAGTTAGTCCCCCTGCTGCCGCTTGCCCACCGTTCTCTTGTACCAAACTTGTGGTGGAATAGTCCCATTCCAAATTACGCAGTGTGGCACAGTTGGTTTTAGTTGGACTAGTCTTAGATCTTATTCTGTGTCTCTGTGTAGTAAGCTTACTGTGAAGACCTTTTTGCACGGTAGAGGATTCTCCTGAATACGTATCATCTGATATACTGGGGTCACTAAAAACTGGTGAGTCGGAATCACCATTAAGTGAAAAAAATGTATCTGCCTCGAGAGATCCGTCTGTTATCAATGCCGAGAACTGCGGCGTACAGCTAGAATCGCTGTCAGGAGTGTTATCAATGAATGGGGGATGATGATGATGTTCGTCTTCAGACATGACAAGGTTAATTTCCCCATTATTATATGTTCCTACAGCCTCAGTCTCTCCACAGATCTTGTCTTGGCCCCCCTTTGATTGTTCACTGGCGATTAACCCTTCGTTTCTGGATATGACCCCAATATCTGGCAACACATAATTTTGCGCTAACGAGGGGTCCAGTTGCAATACAACTGGTAGCTCTGGCACATCTGCTGTCTCTTTTATACCTTTTGGGGCTGCTGAGTCTGCCGGGTGTGTTTCACTCTGGCGACCCGGGAGCAGGTCCGGATCCACCTGTGAACCCTGTTCCGGTCCAGGATGTATCGGCAACCGTGCTCTCAAACCAGGAATTCCTCCTCTCACAGTAGCTTCTGCACCCACAGAGCCGGCCAGGTTTTCTTTCTCTTTTATTACTTTTTTACCCAACGCGGCAGGGGTGGCTGATGAAAATATGGAGAAAGCCTCTGCCACTGTGGACTGCCGCAGGGATCCCAACGTGACCGCCACCGCCATCTGGAGCTGAGTCCCTCCTGCTGCGCCCATCTCCTTTGGAGCGCCATCCGTCTTTCTCGCTACGCCGCCCCTTCGACCTGGATTCTGAACGTGCGCAGACATAGAGGTGATTTCGGGCGCTTTGGAGTCGGGAGCTCCACGGGCCCCCCCCCCCCCAGAGACGTTCAAAGCGTCCTTTTGCGCACCTTTCACCCCTTTTTCCGACTTCGGCGCCATAATCCGCTTTCCGCAGTGGCACTGTATCGAAGACAAGCCGAGGGGAGACCAGAAGCAGCGGGGGAGTAAATGTATCACTTGTGAAAGAAAACTATGTTTAAATGAGGCTCGGACTCCAATCAGCCTCATATCGCATTGTGGGGGGATTTCGCTACCGCTACCAAATCAGCAGCATTACGGATGGTTCTTCAGCGTACTGCTATAGCGCCGACTGAGAGAAAGCACTGAGAGTGAGGAGCCACAGCAACCCTTGCCCAAGTCAGTCCGCCATCTTGCCTAAAACACCGCGTGCTGCATTCTTCAGCACACATAGAAGGAGGAAATAACCTCTAATTATTGTTTATGTACAGGAAGGTGTCTCTTCCTGTACATAAACAATCCTTTAAATCAATGACATTTTACAAGTTCTATGTGAATTAATGCAGCACACATGGAAGTTGTAAAACGGTCTTTCTGATTGTTTATGTGCAGGAAGGGAACCCTTCCTGCACAGAAACAATCATCGCAGTGACGCAGGCATTCTTGCACCATGGTGCAAGGGTGCCTGCGTCAGCGCATGGCAGGAGTTTGTGCATCACCGAAATGCACATATTGTTGTAAATATGTCGCATCCTTGTGCTTCCAAACTAACGCAGCGCGGCGTAGCAAAATGACTTGCAGCACCGCGCTGCTTTAGTTCATTGTAAATCTGCCCCCGAGTGCGAGCCTAAAATTGAGTGAATGCCCAGATTCAAGTACGCCTACATTTGTAACATATTTCACGTGCATTAACAACCCAATAAACTGTCAGCTACCATTCCCTTTATATATGTCTTGTATATAATAATTCTATTAAGAATAAATAACGTTACCAGCGGTATTTCAGGTTTCTGTTTTCACCATATGGGTTTGCAATTCTTTCCCCTTCTTAAAATAAAACAGGACAGGGGCTGGCAGACACGCTGCTGGTGCTCCTGTCTGTGGTGCGGGCGAGATGCTACTCGGGAAGATGAATTTTGAAAAAGCAACGCTGGCGTCACTTAATACGCACATTCGTGACAGCCTTGGCATTTTTGTAGGAGAAAATGATCACCTTCCTTTGCCCTCTACACCGTCGGTTTAAACTCAGCAGACCGGATCAGTACCTGAGATGGGATGAAACAATACAGAAGTGACATTTTCCCCACTTACAATTTAGTAAAGCGTGCAACATGCCAAAGACAAGAATATTTTGACAAGTGCAATAAACATTTCTTTCGCGCAGACATGAAATGTGCCCTCCGACGATAGCAGTTTACCAGACATATGCTCAGTGAAAACCTAATACTACTTCTGCAATGTTGTTTGGACTATAGAAAATAGTGTGGGGCCTGTTCATGAAAATAAGTCAAAATAAGGGTCGAGGTTTACAAAATTCCTTCCTCTTATGTTCCTTGGACTAGAGAAAACTCGGTGGGCCCTATACTTGGAAGAAAAAAAAACTCGAAAATACGGATGGAGATTTTAATCACCGCCTGAATGTGCTGTAAAGCTTTTTCTGGTCACCAACACTGCCAGTAGCACTTATGGAAAGTTGCACCAAACTCATGTTTCTAACTGTACTACTGGGAATGTCACGTAACTACACTGTGAAACATTGGGGGGTATGTACAAGGAAGTGGCTAAGAGAGGAGTTTAGCCTTCCTGGCTTAACACAGGGCTCCGCCACTTCTGAAATGCAAAGCTGCACCATATTTACAAAAATGTGGTGCAGCCTTGCGTTTCCCCCTGCGATGGCGCTAAATTTAGCAACTTAGCGCCAACTCTGGCACCCTTGCACTGTAGTGCAAGGGTGTCTGCGTGCAGGGGAGGATTGTTGATGTGTAGGAAGGTGTCCCTCCCTGCATATAAACAATCCTAAAATGCCATTCTGTCACTTTCATGTGTGCTGCTTCATGAAGGGGGACTTTCCTGTACATAAACAATCCATGGCATTTTGTGTTTTTTCATGCGTGCTGCACAAGGCAGCACACATGGAAAAAGCAAAAACGAGAAAAATAATGCATTTCTCCTCGTTTCACCAACTTAAGACCAGGAGTTACCTGGTCTTAATTTTGGTGCTGCCTCCTATGTACGCCACCCTTTTACATAGGGGGCAGCGTCAAAATGAATGGGTGTTGCGGTGGAACGCCCATCACAACACCCACTGCCCACCCCTTTCAAGCTAACCGTAGCATCAAAGGGGGCCTTATGTACAAGGCAGCATTAAGCCACATTAAGTGGCTTAACGCTGCCTTGTACACAAGGCGCAGCCCCTATCTCCACCACAACGTCGGTAAAACTGACGTTGTGGTGGCGATAGGGGCTTGTACATATGCCCCATTGTTCGCAGTTAAGGATTACACACAGGTGGAATAGAGACATTCTGCAGACATGCACTTTTTTTTCATGCACAGCCAAATCAAATGTTCCTGTTGAGAAAGCTCTTTCCCTACACCACCATCAAATTTGGGAATTATTTGCTTTTCTTCCCATCTTGGAAGGGTGGTTGCTCCAGTTTGAGTTGGAGTAAACCTTTGCTCTTTCCAGGGTTGAAAGGGTCTAGAGAGAAAATTGGGGTAGGGACATCTTAAGGATTTCGAGGACCTTGGGCCAAACATTATTTGGGGGACCCTGTTTGTCACAGCTTTGAATTTATAATCCAATTTCAGTTCTTTCATGCCCTCTCTGGCCAGGTCACTAACAGTGCATAGGCATGCTGGTCTAAATTCTAAATTAATTAACATCTAATACTCAGGGATAGTGATATGGGTTTTCAACATTATATTTCAGTAGCGGCTCACTAATATTATTGCTAATAATCGTTGTGACCACCTGCATTTTTCATGTGTGAGGTCCTATTGTGATCTAAAAGAAACTGTTTTTAAGGATGTTGCATGGTGTTGAAAAACAAACATTTCTCTGCCCAGTGTCTGTAATAGACCCCAACACATTATCCACACAAAAAATAATTAAATGAAAACGGTATTTTAAAAAATCTGTGAAGAATTATATCATCAGGGCAAGAACAGGGCTGGCTAGGATTTGAATTTGTAAGTACCGTCATATTAATATACAAGTTGTTTCCTAAATATCTTTGCTGGTCACAAAAATACTGGTTGCATCTTGAGGAAGTATTTTGCGACCAAATATTCTTGTATTTTGCCCTTTATTTCTCATTGTAAAGAAAACTGGAGTGAAATCAAGTAGAGGAGAATCATAACTTACATTTGTGCCTTGCAATTCCCAGAAATGCTATCCATAATGCATCATATTTAATTGACAACTACTAATCGATCTCCTAATAGAAACATTTTCCATGCGACTGACTAATGTTTCCAAAGAATATGCCTCTTTCAATGAGTTATTCTTTCTAAAGTAAGTTTGTAGTGGTGGCACTGTAACAGAATTTGCTACATTTCATATTAAGGGTGTCTAAAAAGGTGGGAAACAAAATGAGATGAGATCCTTGAGAAAAAACTAAATAAACCGAATTTAAAAAAAAATACATACTTTTATTAGAATTTTTAGGTTTACCAACTCTCTCCTCCCAGTGCCACATGGCACAAACAAGGTACTGCAACAGGAAACACAAAGTAAAATACACAACGTCAAAGTATAGTGTTTATGTCTGAAATGTTGCTCTCACTGACAAGGGAAGGTTGTGTAGTAATTCTGAGATTCACGGTTTTTCTGGAGAGTGGTTACTGCTTACAACATCTCTAAATATTGCAGCCTAAAATGGTATCAATCAACTTCCTCATTAAAGAGGTTTTTGCTTGCAAAGTTGCAGCGAGTGCAGCACCAAACCACACCACGTCGCACAAAGGGGCATATCATCAAGGCCGTGCGATAATTATCGCTCAGCGCTCTTAGCGCGAGGATAATTATCGTCGGCCAACTCTGAATTTTATTGCGGAGATAGCGTGCTACCAGCAACGCTTATCTCCAAAGCGATAAAATTCAGAGCGCAAGCTGCCAATTGTGCGATTGGCGTTGGGGGAAAGGGCGATAATGCAAGGATTCACGCAATAGCGTGACCTTGCTGATTAGGCGATAAAATTATCGCCGCTTTCTGTCTGAAAACAGACGCTAAAGCGGCGATAATTTTATCTCCGGGGCTTGATGATATGCCTCAAAATACCTTGTAATACCTGCGAAAAGCAGGTGTAGTGGAGCAGGGATGGCACAAACATCCATTGACATTAATGCCAAACCGTTAACTACTAAAATCGTGCAAAGTACCTAGTGGCAGCATGCAATGCGTAGAAACCTAGCCCCAAATAAACAATAGTACAGAACCTTGGTCAAAAGTAGAGGCTGGGGGCGTGGCCAAGATGGCGGGGTGAGCGGACGCTTCCTCCCGTAGCTCCTCCGGCCCGGCCAAGCTAGAGCCCTTTTCTTATGCTTTTCTCCCCCCGCTGAGGCTCAGCGCGGGAGAGGAGCGTGGCGGAGCATCAGGGGTGCACATTGGTGCTGTTTTGGTTCGGATCGCCTCGGGGGAACCCCCCCAAAAGTTCGATCGAGACCACGGAACGACGACGGCGAGCCCGAGGGGCGGAGCGCATTGGAGAGCTGTCCGGGCGCCTCGGCTGGGCCTGGTGCTGAAAGTTGCGATCTGGAGGGGATCTGGCCCGCCGTTCGACGTTGACTGAAGGAGCCTTGCGGGAAGGGACCCGACGGTGTGGAAGGCTTGGGACGGGTGCCCCGGCACTCAGACTGGTGACGGCGACACCCCGCACTGCGGAGTCCCTAACCCCTAGCCGAGGTACAGCGGACTCCCTGATGGGGTTGGACCATCTAGGCCCCTGTGCGTGACAGACGGGGGCCGGTGGTGGAACTTATTTTACTGTGGGGTGCCTCGGGGGGCCCGGTGGTGTCGTCGGGCCTGGTCGTTTTGGCCTGCTCCGCCCGGCCGCCATTTTGTCCCCGAAGGAGCACTGGTGGCAGCCTTCGCCGGAGTCCTGGCTGCTGGATGCAAGCAACCCCCGCTGCTGCTGGGCTGATTACCGGAGGGATGTGCTGATGAGACCCCTCTGCTGCGGCCCCCTTGGTTGTCTCACACAAGCTCTTGCGGCTGACGGTGACCGGACTGGGCCGCCATTTTGTCACCTGTGACGCAGCGACCTCACTCGTGGGGGATACCCAGGTCGAGTGCTAGCCGGCGGTTGAGCATCCCTGGAGTGCCTGGATCGGTGCCCGACTGCGGAGCTAGCGATGTCTGGAAGAGGAGGCCCGAAGAAAGGGGACCGTACCCTGCCGGACATGCTTGGCAGGGCCCAGCACTTGCGGGACAGGACGCAGCCCTCACCGGGGCCCTCCCGGGCTCCGGCGGATGTGACTGGAGGGGAGCCACCCGTCACGAGGGCCTTTATGGAGGAACTGTTCAGCTCCCTCAGGGAGGACTTCCAGACACTGAAGCAGGAGGTGGCCAGCGAGGTCCGAGAAGTGCGCAGGGAGGTGGAGGGCCTTGGCGAGCGTGTCGAAGCGGCGGAGACGGAGGGCCAACAGCGAGCGGAGGAGATAGTCCACCTCCAGCAGGACGTTCTCCGCCTCCGGGAACAGTGTGTGGAGCTCCAGGCCCACTCCGAGGACCTTGAGAATAGATCTCGGAGGAACAACATCCGAGTGCGTGGCGTGCCGACTGCGGACGAGGGGTCCGATCTGGGGAGCTACCTGCGGGCCCTGTTCCGAGAGATCCTGGGGGAAGCTACGGACTTCCCCATCAGCATTGACAGGGCGCACAGGGTTGGCCGGCAGCGCCAGTCATCGGCACCTCCACCGGACATTCTGGCCTTCCTGCCCGACTTTCCACTAAAGGAACGCATCATGGCTGAAGCCCGCAGGAAACAGCCCCTGACTTTCCGGGATCGGCCGGTGGCACTTTACCAGGACCTCTCCGCCATCACTCTGCAGAAACGCAGGTCCTTTAGGATTGCCACTGACTTTTTGCGCGAGCATGAGACGCCGTACTCTTGGGGTCACCCCTTCCGCCTGATTTTTCGGTGGAACGGAGTGCTACACCAGCTACGCTCCTTGCAAGACATTTGTGGTGTCCTGGGGCTCACGGCGGCGGAGGAGGAGGGAGCTACGCCGTCGTGGAGGTCCTCGGAGAGACGGAACCGGCGGAGGTCAACGAGGCGGCGCTCAGCGACCAGTGTGGGGTGCCCGGACTCCCCTACCATCAGAGCGGACATGGCCGACGCCCTGAGGGTGGCGGCCGGGGACTCGACCGGCTCCTCTAGCGTGGCCTTGACGGCCTAACACACACTCCGGGGGGAGATGTCTTTAGCTTCTTTATATGCTTGGTACGGGGCGGGGGGGTTGGGGGGGAACGGTTGGAGGTGAGTGGCTGGACGTCCACTTTGCTCTTTTCTACGGACTTGCCCGTTTTGGGGCTTGACTGAGACTATGGGGTGTTTGAGTTTGTGGGTGGCTAGTTGCCAGGGTTGGGTTTTGGGTGGGGGAGGGGGTTGTTTTGGGGTTGGGAAGGTCCCGTCCGATGTTGTCTATGCCCGCTTTGTTTTGGCTTGTCCTGCGCTGTGGCCCCGCGCGCCCCACCCGCTGATTCCCTGCCCATTGCATGGCGCTCCCGACCCCCGCGAGGAATGCCGGGCCTAAAGGTAGTGACCCTTAATGTTCAGGGTCTGAACAACCCGGTGAAGCGTAGAGCGATCCTGTCGTTGCTGGAGGGGACGCAGGCGGACATTTGCCTTTTGCAGGAGACACACTTATTGCCCCGAGATTGCCATAGGATGCGCTCTGCTAAGTTCCCTACCCAGTTCTTCTCCTCGGCAGCGAACAAGACGGCGGGGGTAGCCATTCTCCTAGCGAGCTCCTTTCGGGGGGAGGTGTTGCATAAGTGTGCTGAACAGAAGGGGAGGCTCCTTGCGTATCGCATGCGCCTGGGAGGCATAGCATTTACGGTCGGTTCCGTTTATAGCCCAAACGATCACCAAGAGCGCTTCCTGGATTCCGCGCTGGTGGATGTCACTGCTTCCCCCGACCGCCACATTATCTTGGGGGGAGACCTCAACATTGTCTTTGACTCTGCGATGGACAGATCGGCGCAGCGCTTCCCGCAGACGGGGGAACTGTCCCAGGCTGGGAGGGCCCGGATTGCGGAAATGGATCTGCACGACCTCTGGCGCTGCATGCACCCCACGGATAGGGACTACTCTTACTTCTCGCACGCACACCGAACCTACTCACGGCTGGACTACCTCCTGGTGAGTGGACCGATGCGTGCCGCTGCCACGGCGGCGGACATCGGGCTCCTGACCCTGTCTGACCACTCCCCAGTCACCGGCGTTTTCCAGTGGCCGGCGCCCCCCCCCCTCTCGGGGGGTGTGGCGCCTCCGGGATACACTTCTACACAAAAAGTCGGTGGTGCAACGCATCGGGGAGGTCATACAGGACTATCTCACCCACAATAGCAACACTGACACCTCGCTGGCGACACAGTGGGCGGCATTGAAGGCCGTCCTCCGGGGGGAATTCATCTCTATCTCTGCAGCTGAGAATAGGGAGCGGCAACTGAAGAGGGATGAGCTGACAGCTCAAGTCCGGGAGCTTGAGCAGGTCCACCGCCGTACGGGGGCGCCGAGGGTGTGGAGGCAGTTGAAGGCAGCGAGGAAGCTCCTGTCGGCTCTGGATCTTGACAGGGCGGAGTATGCCGCCCTACGCTTGAAACATGCCTACTACACTGGGGGGGACAGATGTGGCAAGCTCCTAGCACACCGGCTCCGGGTCGCGCAACAGCGCAGCGTTGTGAAAGAATTGGTGGGCGCGGATGGGGGGGTTGTCTCCGGGGACGCGGAGGTAGCGGAGTCTTTCCGCGGCTTCTACGAGGCGCTGTATGCTGAGGAGCCCTCCTCGCCACGGGATGCCGACGGCTATTTGGAGTCGGTGACCCTCCCGGTACTGGATCCGGCTCAGGCTGACCACCTGGAGCGGGACATCCATGTTGAGGAAGTGATTTCAGCTATCGCGCGGCTGAAACATGGCAAGGCCCCGGGCCCGGACGGGTACACGTCGCTATTTTACAAGACTTTTTGCACGGCCGTGGCCCCTGTCCTTACTCGGCTATTTAACTCTTTCTCCGAACCCGGAGCCATCCCTCCGGATCTCCTGAGGGCGACGGTCGCGGTAATCCCGAAACCTGGGAAGGACCGGGCCCTCTGCGGCTCGTACCGACCCATCTCGCTTTTAAATGTCGACCTCAAGCTGTACACGGGGATTCTCGCGTCCAGGCTGAGTCCACACCTCCCCGACCTGGTGGAGGCGGACCAGGCTGGTTTTGTGCCCGGCAGACAGACGGTTGACAACACCAAGAGGGTGACGCATGTTCTGGAGAAGGCCTCAAGGATCTCGGGGGAGCGGATGTTGCTGTCCGTTGATGCGGAGAAGGCCTTCGACAGGGTTCACTGGCCGTATCTTGAGCTGGTCCTCAAGAAACTGGGAATCGGCGATAAGTTCCGCACCATGGTCTTTAACTGCTACAAGCATCCTTCAGCGTCGGTGCGGGTCAACGGGTGCAGCTCCGGTGGCTTTGCCATCGAGCGCGGCACGCGGCAGGGCTGCCCTCTTTCGCCGCTCTTGTTTGCCCTCTACATGGAGCCGTTTGCTCAGAGGATTCGTAATAATCCGGATGCTGTCGGGGTCCGGATGGGCCAGTACGTCCACACCGTCAGTCTCTACGCGGATGATGTCCTGCTGACTTTGGACGACCCTAGGAGGTCGCTGCCTGCTTGCCTCCGAGAGCTGGACGCCTTTGCGGGGGTGGCCGGCTTCAAAATGAATATGAGCAAGTCGATGGCATTAGACGTGTCCCTGGCTGCGGAAACCAGGAGGGATCTTCAGCGGCTCTTCCCCATGCAGTGGTCCTCGTCCACGGTGCCGTATCTGGGGATTCTGCTGGCGCCTACATTATCGGGGATGGTTACGGCCAATTATGCCTCCCTCAGCAGGAAGATCAAGGACGAGCTTGGCCGCTGGAACAAAGGCCTGCTGTCCTGGCTGGGGCGAATCGCGGCGGTCAAGATGACGGTGTTGCCCCAGATACTATATCTTTTCCGGGCCCTTCCGCTCCAACCCCCGGCGGGCTGGATACGACAAATGCAGGCTGACATCTCCCGCTTTGTCTGGCAGGGCCGCAGGCCACGCATGAAGAGGGTCCTCTCCACGCTTGCTCCGGAGGCGGGGGGTCTCGGTATTCCAGACCTCCGTAAGTACTTTCAGGCGGCACAGCTACGCTATCTGGTGGAGTGGAGCAGGTGGGAGTCCGACAAACATTGGCTCTTCCAAGACCAGGCAGTGGCGGGCCGCACCTTACAAGAGGTTCCATTCCTGCGCCGCGCGCATCGCCCCCCTAATCTTTACGCTTCCTTTGTTACGCGGGTCCCCCTGCGTGTGTGGGACGCGGTCTGTGAGGCCCGGGGCCTTACCACCTTCCCTTCGCCGCTCACGCCCATTGTGGGCAACCCGGACTTCTCCCCAGGGATGGAGCCGGGGGTTTTCTCCCACTGGGTGCAGGCGGGCTGCAGGGCACTCTTCCAGATCTATGGCCCGGAAGGAGTGGTTCCTTTTCAGCAACTCCGCCAGGAGTTCGGCCTGACGGAGCTGGACAGATTGCGCTACATGCAGGTTCGGCATTGGGCCCTCCAGCCCCAGGTGCGTGCCACCGCCGCCCGTCCAATTACACCGTATGAGAGGTGGTTGGCTACTCGGACCTCCGACGCTAAGCTAATTACCGATTTGTACAAATACCTACAACCCCCGCCGTTTCACTATTACAACCCGGGGAGGGAGCGCTGGCACAGGGAATTGGGCAGGACACTCAGCCACAAGGAATGGGACAAAATTGCGTATCGGGCGCGGCACTCTGCATATCACACGGGCCTTACGGAGACCTTTACTAAGGTATCCACATACTGGTACTACACCCCGGAGAGACTGTATGAAATGCATAAACACACTGACAGGGGGTGCTGGCGGAGCTGCGGGCAGGAAGGTACCCTTACACACATTCTTTGGGATTGCCCAGTGCTGACCGCCTACTGGAAGGAAGTCTTGGACGAGGTGGATAAGCACTTTGGGATAGAGCTACCGCGACTCCCGGCGAATGTCCTGTTGGGCCTCCCCAATGACCTAATGTACCCACTGAAGTCCCGTAGGGGTAGGCAGATCGCAATCGCGCTGGGGTCTGCGGTTCAGAACATTCTAATCCACTGGCGCACAACCACCGTCCCCTCCATCACCGGTTGGTTGCATAGGCTCTGGCATGTGCTGGGGATGGAGAAGCTGTCGCTTACGGTTGCGGGGGAGATAGACCAATTTGAAGAGCTGTGGCAACCCTTTCTAGCGCTGCTGTCCACTGAATTCCGGGAGCTCACCTGCCCGAGGTATCTTAGGCTGCTCAGGCTGACGCCGCCGGTGACCCCGGCGGACTAGCCTACATGTGAAACGGGGACCCCCCGGGGAGGGGGGGGGTGCGGGGCTTCCTGGTTAGGATTACTCTGATGCGGGACCATAGGACGGGGGGGGGGGAAGTGTTGTTGTTTCGTTACTGGGAGGATGGGGGATGGGAGGGGGGGGATTGTGTTCTATTGAGGTGTTGATGGGGGGGGTTTTTTATTGTTTAGATTTGGGGTGTCGGATACGCGTGCGGGGATTCCACAGCTTGTATTTCTAGCCTTCATTTACTGTGTTTTTTCCCCTGACCCGCCGCGCTACCTATTGCCCACCCTCTGGAGTTGCACCCTTTTTCTTTGACTGTATTCCATGTATCCTGCCCTCCTATCCCCCTCCCCCATGGTTTGTTTTGTCTCAATAAAAACGTTTTAAACATAAAAGTAGAGGCTGGAGACTTTGCTTGACTTTTCTATTCATAATAAATGTAAATTTCACCTAAAAGTGATCTACCTCTATATAGTATGCTTCAAGTTCAAAGCTCAAACAAGATACTACAACAATGGCTTTTTTCCATTGGTTTGACGCTAACTCATGTAGATTTTAGTGTCACAGAAATGCAAAGTCATCGCCGCGAGCAGTATCTCTCCATCCACTTTTCACACCATGCTAACAGCTTTAGCCCTATGAGAAAAAATAAATTTGATTATATAAAAAAAACTGCTGGCTTTACCCTATCTCTTTCACAAACGTGGTTAAGCGTTTTCCTGAATCGGTTTAAACTGTCCCTCAAATTGTGGGACTACTTGTTTATGGGGACACTTTAATCTACTTTTGCATCCTTCAACAATAATTAAAGAATGCTATAAGAGCCTCACAATGGGCTAATCAGGCCTCTGGCTTCATACTCTTGGGTGACTGAATATGTCTAGTTGGTTCACTTATATGTACATTGGTGAATATGTACTCGCCTCATTTCTTTTTTCAATCCCTCAATTCATGTTGTTAAAACATCTTTGATTGACTGGCTGTTTCTATGCAAAGACTATAGTAAACAGAGAATGCATAAAGCTTATTGAGAGCAGATTAACCATTTTCAAGCAGATAACATTGGCTGTAAATTGCACTATTAATGTAGTATATTGTTTTACCGTGATAATTCCAAGGACAAAGGAACTTTACACAATGAGGCGGAAACTGCCCATCTCAGAAATATTGGTGCAAATACGAGCAACATTGCAGCTTATAACTAAATTGTAGAGAATGCTGAGGTGGAGGCATGTGTTGACCGCAGACCTCCATCCCAGCAGGTATGTAACGCAGGTCCCTGCAGCCCCTGCAATGCAGTGGGACTCCCACTCTTCAGGAAGACCCCAATCAGCCTAAGGCCTTGCATTTCTGTGAGATGTTGTAGTATCAGAGGCCCATCACTAAGTCTTGCAAGGGGCCCATCAATTAGCATTATGCATTCATTCTCCATTTGCTTGTTTTTCATATACTTACTCTAAAAGCGACAGGAGTCATATTGCTACATGAAGTGCCACATTGTGATGTTGACATCAGGGAGAGCATGCAGTGGTCCTTTGGAAAAATATTTGCTGCCATTGACTGCAGCCAGAAATTGAAAGCTTGCATTTTGTGAATGGCCTCGCCTGTACTTGGCAGTCAATATCCATTCCATGCTTTGAGATTTGATAAGCAGTTGCAAAGCATTTGCATATTCAATTGTAAAAAGGAATATTGATTCTCAAATATTGATGGATCACAATATTGTGACCACAAAATTGAGGGCAAATGTCGAAAAGGTAAGTGCACAGAGGGAGGTAACGATTTACTATGCTTAATTCCACATCTGCATACCTTGAAGATATATATTTCACAAGCTATGTATGCGTGAATTTACGTAGAGAATGTAAAAAAACCTATTTTTCGATATTTTGTCCTTAAGTACTTGGTTACAATATTATGACCCATCAATATTTGGGATTCGATATTCTCCGCCTACACCATATACTCCTTTGCGAATGTCAAGTGTGGCAGAAACCCTATTTCACCCCTTTTCTCCTTCCAACTCGCAATGGTTTGCAATGCGCACACTGTGGTAGTTAATGGGATTTACGAATTGCAGTGCAAGTGTATTGCAAATTTGGACTTTGCATTCAAATGCAAAATCAAAGTCTTGGTCTTTTTCCGAGATGTATATTGGACAGAACATTGATCTTACTGAATGTAATTCCATTTGACAATTTTTATTCAATTTCCAAGGCATCAACTATTTTAAGGAGTCAGTCTTGAATACCTGAATTTCTATCCTTCTAGAGTGGAGTTTACAAATGGAGTAAACTGACTATCCAGACCAATTGGAGTGCAGTTGGACCTGAGACACCAGCGAGCAACTAAATTACCCACCGTAGACACTGGCTAGTATTCCACGTTGCCCCAGGACAACAAAATATCTCAGAGCAGCAATTCAAGAAATGTAATACTCAGTAGAAAACTCTGAAGTAGCAGCAGCTGATTATCTGGATTATCAGGAGAAACAGTGCCAGACAGATACAGTGTTCCCATTGAACATCCTACAACAGGAGAAATAACACGACAAACAATACATAAAATGCATATATTAACCAGTACTGTTAATTTGCCAGTTAATAGCTCATGAACACAAATGTGTCTCTAATAATATCCATTCAGAATTGATGGTATAATGAGCTAGAGTGCTACAAGTTATTGCACATCCAAAATGTATCTATTTGTTGGAGAGCTATCCCAGGTCACTGCCTATTATATCAGAGTGCTTTCCAAATAATCTAAGTTACTGTTATGACACAATACTCAATATTCCTGAGTGCCAGAGTTAATGCTCAATGAAGCCAGAGATCTGCTTAGAGTGTCAGCCACTCAGAGTATAACACCAATAGTTACGCAAGCTGAGCCTCACAATGTGCGATATGTCTGCTCAGATATTCCAGAGTAGTTCAATATGAGACCAATATCTCTCAAATAGACCAGGGCTGTACAAGTGCCTAGTGCCACCCTCTATGCAAGGGGTGTGTTGAGTGTCCCAGGAGCTTCACAGGTGAATTGGACTGGTGCATGTTGCTGCCCCAGCGGATAAGGGACACTCTGAAATGCCACTTTCCACATTGACAAACTATGTGAAGCACAGATTGCCTTATCAGTTTCCGCATCGTTGCCAAAAGAAAAACTCATTACCCAGCTAATATTGAAAATGGCCCATTATGTATAACATACATAGCAATGTCTCAATATGTAAAGTACACATTGCTATACTAGGTTTGGTATGCCAAACATGTGTTGCCAAATGAGCTTCCACATTGCAACAATATGCCAGCCACACATTGCCTCAACTCTCCTTAGATTGCCAGAGGATGTAAAGAATGACAAACCATTATAATTTCCAGTTCATCTGAATGTGCAGATTGCACCAATTTAATATGCTTAGGTTAGCGTCCTCGGCAGCCCGGGTACTAGCCAGTGTCTACGTCACATACAGAGCTTATTATAACATGTTTTATTCTTCTGCGTGTAACCGCAAACCCATCATTTTAAACCTGCATTCAATTCCCTACGCTCTAATGCTTACGCCACAGTTCTACAGCGTCCATCAGGAGCCACAAAGGTTCCGTCATTACATCCTCACTCAACACTACATCTCCCCCTTTGTTAAATAATACATTACAAGTTTTTACAAATATATACAATAAGAGTTATTCAATGAGTCTTCGTTGCGTGTGGATCACATGTCTCGACTCTGTCTTCGGAAACTGGGGCTCAGCAGTAGAAATGTCCAAGACTGGCATTGATGATGGACAGGCAGCAACAGTCAGGGGTTCTTCACTTGTCTTTTCAGCCCCAGTCTCTACTAAGACATCAGTGCATGAAGAGCGATGAGCCACATGTTGTATATATGAGAAATCGCGTGTAATTGACTTCCTACTGGACAGTTACTATGTGTCCTTTGCTGGTCAATACATTAAATAGTTCAGCATCAAAAGGAGCATCAGTCTTGTGTTTCTCTGCAGACAAACAAGAACTCTATCTCCTCTAGTGAAGGTGACATCTTTTGCATGTTGACACTTGTCTGCATAGGCTTTCCTTTCCCTCTTACAACCCAAGTATTTCATGCAAGTTTCTTCCACTGTATTTGCTCTTCTGTTGGTCCATTGAGGTAAATTGGTCATCATGGCTCTCCCAGACATCAAGGTTGCAGGGCTGTCACCTGTGTTCGAGTCAGATGTCGAGTGGTTAGCTTGAAGAGTGGAGTTTAGGACAGCTTTAAGGTTGAGCTTTTGTAGCACAGCACACTGGACAGCTTTCTTTGCCTGTGGCCAGAGAGGGGTGCTCTTCTGATGTTTCACATTAAGATGACTGAGAAAGTCTTTGAATCCTTGACTGTTGAAAGGTGGGTTGTTGTCAGACTTTAAAATTGCAGGAAAGCCCCAGCTCGCAAAGATGCTGCTGAATCTCTCAATTACATGTTCTGGAGTGATAGATGAGATATCTTCGATCAATGGAAAACTGGAATATTCATCAACGATCACCATCAGGTGATGTAAATTGTCAATAGGACTCAAGAAATCCACTACAATTCTTTCCCATGCATGCATTGGCAACTCTGATATGTTTAACGGGTGTTGAGTGGTTTTCAAAGACAGGCAGTTGCATAGATGACAGACCTGTAATTATTTTTCAACCTTCTCGTTGAGATTTAGAAACCAGACTTGGTCTTTGAGAGCTCGTTTGGTGACAACAATTTCACAATGTCTTTAATTATTTGTTGTCGTAGACTCTTTCAGATGACAATTTTCTACCCTCATAGAAGAATAGCTTGCTGAGTAACGGACAGTTCATATTTTAAAATCTCAAACTTTTGATATTCACTGTCACTGGTAAAAGGTCAAGGGTGCTGGTACCATGACTGATGTGAAATATTGTCTTTCAGTTTCAGCATGTCACTATCTTGACTTACGGCAGTGACAATTTCTTCTAACGAAATGGCAGCTGGTGTGCTGGATTTCACTCTGAACTTTATGTAAGCTTCAGCCATCTTAGGGTGCCAGGGCATTGTAGAGGCACCGGTGAGAATTAGTCTGCAGGGTTCTGATCTTCCTCTGGGCAATGCATAATGGTGTAGTTGTGCTCTTGCAATCGCAGACCCCAATGTTCAATGCGAGGAGGCCTTTTTGCTTTTGGATTTCCAAAGATAGTCAATAATGCTTGATGATCAGTGTCAAGCGTGAAGGTACATACAAATCTCATGAACCCCCCAGGACAGCCCATAGTCTCTGGTTGTGGTTCTATACTCGAACCTCTTAGCCAATACATTGACTATTTTATTGAAGATTTCGTACCTGTAACTGAATGCTATGTAAGGGACAGTATGGCCATGATAAATTTAGTTGAACACCACCCATTCTATCCCACCAGTGATATACTGCGCACAATGGATGTAGAATCCTTGTACATGAACATCCCACAGGTCCTGGCAATGAACGTGATCCAAGGGGTGCTTGATTCTAGGCCCCGTCCTCACACTGTCTCTACTTTGTTCATACTCCAATTACTGGAACTCTCCCTTACAAGGAATTTGTTCTACTTTGAGAATGAATACTACCAGCAGGTTAAGGGAACATCTATGGGGGCCGTTATTTCCCCCAACTTAGCCATATTGTTCATGGACCATCTGGAGATGACAACAATCCTTTCTCCCTCTAACCCTTTCATTGCCGGTGTCACATTGTGGCGTCTGTATATAGATGTCATTTTCCTGGTTTGGCACCACAATGAGGAAATACTCAACCAATTCCTACACTGGCTTAATAATAATTACCTAGGTCTCAATTTCACCTTGACACATGACAAATCCCTGATCCCCTTTCTAGATCTCACCATTTACCATTCTAATGGTGAACTACTAACAAGGCTATACAGAAAAACCACAGAGCAAAACACCTTACTCGGATATGAAAGCAATCACCCGCGAGCACTACGAGACTCTTTACCGTATTCTCAATTCTTACGGATCAGACGTAACTGCTTTTCCAGAGAAGAGTACTTTCACGAGGCTTCAAACCTGTCCACTAAGTTAAAAGCACTTGGCTATCCAAAGCGACTAGTACGCAATGCCCAAAAACGAGCTTGGTACTGCCCAAGAGAGATCCTGCTTTCCCCCAAAATTAAATCCAACACAAATCGCATAGTATGCGTGACCACGTTTTCACCAGTATCGAATCCCATCCGCAAATCAATCATAAAACACTGGGCCACTGTGAACGCAGGTAATTTGAGTATTGAGCGCCCTCTCTTTGCATTTCGAAAAAGCCGCACCCTCAAAGACCACCTAGTAAGGGCAGCTCTACCAAACCCTAAAAAAACCACTACTCTTGATGCACACTGGGGTCTTGGACCATTAGTTAGGCACGCCCAATGCGGCAATTGTAATGTTAGTGATTTCACCATTGAAGGAAAAGAGTTTACGTTTAACAATGTCACAATTAAACTAAGGTCATTTTCCAACTGCAATACTTGCAATGTCATTTACCTGATCCAATGACCTTGTCTTAAAATCTACATTGGCCAAACCACCCAAAAAGTGAAGACTCGAATCGGACAACACCGGAGCAGAGTGCACTGCAAAACTCCAAACGCACCTCTGGTAGATCATTTCACAGAGGCTGGCCACAATGAGGACGACATGAAATGGACAGTAATTAACGTTGTAAAGCAACACCCAAGGGGTGGAGACATTGCGCAGCTACTGAACAAAGAGGAGTTGAGACTGATTATCCGCACAAATAGCATCAATAATGGATTAAACAGAAATGAGGACTGGACCACCCTGATCTAGACTCCTCCTGTGCCTCAAAATGCCAATTGTGGGTTTTTCAAAAAAAGTTGTTTTTGTCTGCAGTACTTCTTGTATTGTAATTGTTGCCTCTTTAATTGTTTTCCTTTTGGTATACAAGTGCCATATATCTCTCTTGTGACTCATTGCCTCTGAATGCTCACTTTCATTTACAATTGTGCGGTTGATGCATCTTTCCTGTACAGATAACAGCCTCTTCCATTTTAATCGTCCATTCAGTACATATGCCTCACAAGATTCTGATGCGGTTCTAAGCTTGCCCTTAATAACAACTTACTCGCAAAATGTTTATGCGGTATATGGCTTTTACTCACCAGTCACAGCACAAAAAAGTTTATCATGACCCCAATGTGCTCATAAGCATTACTATGATAACAACTTGCTTCCACTTTAATTGTGTTGCATGCAGCTTTTTCCAGCTTCCTGTAATCACCTGTAGCATTATTACAATTTCCAGATTGTTTATTTTGTGTTCGCTGAGGGGTTAATGCAGACCCCGCTAGCCACATGCTTCTACTTTTATTATTAATATTTTTATTATTACCATGACTGTTCAATGTATATTATGTCTTATTAGCAGTTAGCCAACACCACTATACCTCCTTTTTACTATACTTGGCATTCTAGCCTTTTCCAGCCATGAATTAGTCTGACGGTTATGTCTATGTGCCAGAACTCCACACCCAACATGGCCACGGTGACGCCCACTTACGCTCAAGCTGGTCTGCTATAAACGCAGGGTTCAGGTTGTCCGCCGATTATCCCAGATATCCAGTCCCGGATCCAACTACACATCATTCTACTCACTTCACCTCCAGCACGCCTCGTCCTTACGGTCTCTCACTCCTGTAATTTTTCCTCCCAGTATAGTGCATAGCCACTTTGCTGTGAGACATTTCATTCCTTATGCAAATCGTCTACTTTGTATCGCCATTCGTTAAGGTGAGCAGTTGATTGTGGCTGCGACCGGCGCAGTAATTTATCTTAAAAGATGTCACCCACTCACCCCGGTACCCTTTCCTTACAGATCCCGCACCTGTGCGACCTTCCAGCCTTATTGAAACAACCATTTGCTTCGTTTGAGTGCAATTGGCTCTCCGAGGTTAGCTAATCCTCTATTTAGCTTCACGGTTTTAATCGTAAGCTCTTCCTTGTTGCCACTCGGTTCATTGTCATATACTTTATTAGGGGAACGCAGGTTTGTGCAATCAGTTCCTTTGTAATTCATGCTATCCGGTCATTGCACGCTTCACAACCGTCTGGGCACCTTCACAACATGCCGCGGGTTCACCGGCTCTTGGACAAGACTCCGCATTACCTCCTCGTTAGTCATCCTCGCCACATGACCAACGAAGTGAGCTTCAGCTCTATCACAGAACCCTCCAAAGCAAATTTAGCCTCCCGTGCCTCCCATCCCTTCCCAATATGGCCGACCCTTACCCCTATGACGCTATAAGAGAAGGGCCGGCCCAACCACAAAGCCTGTTTTTTTTGTTCTGCACTCTCTCCAGAGCGCATCAGGTGAGTGGTGCCTGCTGTAGCAGGTGCTTGGGTCCTGGGTTGGAGGTCCTGCTCTAGCGGACCCTAGGAGCCTGGACCTGGTTTGTACCCCTGCTTGTTGCCCCTGGGGTGTCTGGCGATGTTGCTGTGCTGATACCGGTGAGGCTCTGCCTTAGCGAGCCCTGGGTTTTCAGGTAAGGGGGGGGAGTTTGCGCTGGGGACAGTCTATCCTTTGTTTCTGTCTTTTCCCTTCGCCGCCCGTCGTTTTCAACTACGGGCGGCTGCTGTGCGACTCCGGTTTCCCTGCAGGAGACCTCCTTTCATTGGGACTGTGTCCCGAGGGTTGCGAACGGGTGCCTTTTTAATTATGCCCTGTTGTCATCTCCCTTCCCCGAGCCGCGTATTCGCCTGCCCGCCTGCCCTTCGTGGCGTTGGGGGAGGCGGCGGCTCTACGGGGCTCGGTCCGTCCAGGGCCGCTGTGCGACTCCGGCGCTGGGATTTTCTCATCGATGTCGGCGTTGTGGGTCGCATGCATACCTGCGTCCATGGGTCTCCCTCCGTCTTGCTTCGCTCCGGGGTCGCCGGCGTTGCTGTGTGCGCGCTGTTGTTCCTCGCGGCTGTGGGCCGGCTCGGGGTCCCGGGGGCGGGGCTTCGTTGTGGGCGGGTGTTTCTCCCGCCTTCCTTACCTTTTTAGGCGCCAAGGGGTTTTCTTTACATTGTATCGCTATACCTGGTGTGTCTTTACTGCTGGTGTGTTGTGTTTCTTGCGCTTCCTGCATTATGGAGGATATGAATGTCCATGATAGGGATGTCCTGCCCTCCCAGGCTCCTCCTGCTGCGATAACCCTGCAGTCCATTCAGGACATGATTCAGACCGCTGTTTCTGCGGCTTTTGCACAGCGCTCGTTGCCTGGTCCATCCTCCCCAAAACGTCCCCGCATGGATCCCTCAATGGTCTCTGACACTGAGGGGGAGGAGGAGGATCTCCGGGGGCACTATGTGCAGGGTCAGGTGTTGCGGGAGGTGCTGCTTCACATCAAGCAGAATATGTCGTTTCCGGCTCCGGAGGCTTCTGACCTTTCTGAAGATTTCTTCTTGCAATATCAGCGTAAGGAGCCGGAGTCTCTGCCTCTTCATTCCTCCGTCAAGAAGGTGTTAGATGGCGAGTGGTTGGAAATCGACAAACAGGCCTTCCCGAGATACCTGGCGAAGCGCTATGCCATCCAGGACTTTGCCAAGGATTACCCTTCTACTGTCAAGGTTGACTCTCTGATGGCGGGGTTGGCCTCGCAGGGTTCCGTCATTTCCGAGGACGCCGCTCCCTCGGACCCTGTTGACAGGTGGGTGGAGGCTGCGGCCAAACGTGTTTACTCAGCGGCCAACTTCTCCATTCGCGCCTCTGCCTACTTGTCCTACACAGTCCAGTCCTTGTTGAAGGATTTCCAGTCCTTGGCTGAGTGGCTGGATCAGGGGGCGGATGTGGTTCCTACCCTGGCGCTTACGGAGCAGCAGACCCGGCTTCTGTCTGACATCTCCTTTGACACATTGGGGGCTTCGGCGGCGGCTGGGGGCGCTGCCATTCAGGCCAGGAGACAGATTTGGTTACGCAATTGGAAGGCGGAGGCGGCCCAGAAGGCCTTGTTGATGAGGATTCCCTTCTCCGGCCCGAAGCTCTTTGGTTCTTCTCTGGAAGAGATGGTCAAGAAGTCAGCTGAAGACAGGAAGCTGCTGGCGCCCCTTCGTTCGTCCAGGGCCCGCTTTCCGGGTCCTAAGAGGGCATTTTCCACCTTATCCACTCCCAGGGGGAGTGCGCCCTTTCGTGGTCGGGGTCGCGGCCGGGGCGCCCCCTTCTTCTCCAAGTCCCGGTCTCAGCCTGCTGCCTCCGTCTCCGCTCCCAAGTCCTGACTATCTTCTGGCTCCGCCGGGTGGCCCGCCGGTGGGCGGCCGTCTTCGGCTCTTCATTCGGGCTTGGGAGTCCTCTGTCACGGATCTTTGGGTTCTTCGGATCGTGAGGGAGGGTCTCACCATTTCCTTCAGTTCCCCTCCTCCGGACGCTTTCCACGCTACCCCTCTGCCTTCCTCTCCGGTCAAGAGGGAGGCATTACTCGCTGGCATTCGGGACCTGATCGTGAAAGGGGCAATCCGGCCTGTTCCGCCTTCTCAGCGGGGACTCGGCGTTTACTCCATTCTTTTCCTGGTAAGGAAGGCGTCTGGGGATTTTCGGCCTGTTCTGGACTTGAAGCTGGTGAATTCCTTCATTCCCCACACTACATTCAAAATGATTTCCCTGCAGGAGATTCTTCCGCTGCTGGTCCAGGGGGAAGTGGTGGCTTCGCTGGATCTTCTGGATACATACCTCCATGTGCCGGTGCACCTATCTTCCCAGCCCTTCCTCAGATTCTGTGTGGGTTCTTGCCACTTTCAGTTCCAGGTACTTCCTTTTGGTTTGTCTTCTGCCCCGAGGGTTTTCACCAAGGTCCTGGCTCCATTGGTGGGCGTTCTTCACCGGGAGGGGATCAGGGTCTTTCCATACCTGGATGACTGGTTAATCTCTGCTTCTTCTTTTTCAAAGTGGAGGCTTCACGTCCAGAGGGTCTGCGAGGTCCTGTCTACCCACGGCTTCCTGATCAACCAACGGAAATCCCACCTCGATCCTACCCAGGACTTGATCTTCATTGGGGGCCGGTTGGACATGCTTCAGGGGAAGGTGTTCTTGCCCCTGGCTCGCCGCAGTGTCTTGTGGCGGGATCTGGGAGCTCTTCTGGGGCGGGATTGTGCTCCTGTGAGTCTGTGGTTGCGGGTTATGGGGTTGATGTCTGCTACCATCAATGTCCTCCCCTGGGCTCGCCTTCACCTGTACCCCTTGGTCAATCACCTCCTTTCGCACTGGGATCCCCGCTCCGAGGACTACGAGGCTCTGGTTCCGGTGTCTCCCCTGATCAGGTCCGACCTGGGCTGGTGGCTTGTGGTGTCCCATCTCTCGGAAGGTCTTCCCTTTCTGGTCTCCCCGTCCCGGGTTGTCACGACCGATGCCAGCCACCTGGGCTGGGGGGCGACTTTGGGGTCCCGGTCGGTTCAGGGTCAGTGGGGTCCTCTTCTGTCTCGCTGCTCCTCCAACTACCGCGAGCTGATGGCGGTCCGGCTGGCTTGCCAGGACTTTTCTCCCTCCCTCCTTGGTCATCATGTTTTGATACGGACAGACAACCAGGTGGTACGGTGTTACATCAACCACCAGGGAGGTTGCCGGGTGCGCTCCCTTTGGTTGCTGTCCAAGGAACTGTTGTCTTGGGCGGAGGGTGCGGTCTTGTCGATCAGGGCGGTCTATCTCCCGGGGTCGGAGAATGTGGTGGCGGACCATCTCAGTCGGGTGTTCACTCCTTTGAGTGCCCTCTCCCTGTCGCCGTCGGTCTTTCGCCTTCTGGTGGCTCAGTTTGGTCTTCCCCGGGTGGACTTGTTCGCGGAGTCGGGGAATGCCCTCCTGCCCTGCTTCTGCGCTCTCCATCCGTGTCCGGGGGTATGGAGGGTGGATGCCCTGTCCTTCCCGTGGCCTCGGGGTCTCCTTTATGCCTTCCCTCCGTTTCCTTTGATACCTCGGGTCCTTTGCAAGGTCCGTTTACCGGGCTCTGGTCCTTTTGGTGGTTCCCGGTTGGGTGCGCCGCTCCTGGTATCCCCTCCTGGGCGAGCTGGCGTTGCGACCTTGCTGGCCGATTCCGGGTCACCCTTTCCCCTTGCGGGGACCTCCTCTTCCCGGGGTGGTGTTGCGCCGGCTCCATCTGCAGGCTTGGCTGTTGAAAGGGTGACCTTGTTGGCTCGGGGGTGCTCGCCGGGGGTGGTTGAATTCTTGCAGGGGTCCAGACGATCTTCGACCTTGTTGTTTTATTCCAGGCACTGGTCTTCTTTTTCCCGTTGGTGCGGGTTGCTGGGAACTGACCCGGTGTCTGTGGATCCGATGAGGGTTCTGGATTTTTTGGCGGAGGGTTTTTCCCTGGGGTTGGCTACCTCCACTCTTAGAGCTCAGTGGGCCGCGTTGCGGGTCTTCCGCAGTCTGGACCTGGACATCATGGATTCCTTGGTGACACGCTTGCTACGCAGCTTTTCTCTGAGGCGGCCTAGGTCTGTTTGCCTCTCTCCTCCCTGGGATCTTCCCTTGGTCCTGCGGGCTCTGCAGGGTCCGCCATTTGAGCCGCTGTTGTCGGTGGATCCGAAGTTCCTCACCTTCAAGGTGGTTTTCTTGGTCGCCATTGTCTCGGCCGACCGCATGGGCGAACTGGGGTCTTTTCTTCGGTCTCCCCCCTTCTTGAGGATCCTACCGGACCGGCTGGTCCTGCGTCATGATCCCCGGTTTCTGCCTAAAATTCCTTCCTTGGCTAACCGCTCTCGTGAGGTTTCCTTACCTTCCTTTTCCCCCTCGGTGGGCGCTCCTCTGTCCTTGTTGGATGTCCGTCGGGCGGTGGAGATCTACTTGGATCGCACCGCGTCCGTTTGTCAGTGTGATAGCTTGTTTGTGACCTTTGGCCCGGTTCGGTCGGGGCACAAGCCTTCTGTTGCCACTCTCAGTCGCTGGCTGAAGCAGGCTATCATGCTGGCTTACGGGGCTCAGGGGTCTGACCTCCCGGGGACGATCCAGGGGCGTTCCACCCGGGGTGTCTCGGTGTCTTGGGCCTCGTTCAAGGGTGTGTCCACTGAAGAGATTTGCCGGGCGGCTACGTGGTCCTCCCCCCACATGTTCATGGAGCATTATCGGGTGGTCCTGGGGGGCTCGGTTCCTGGGGATTTTGCGGGGGCGGTCCTGAGTGCTGGTTCTGCCTTCCCTTGATTGTCCTTTGTCGGACTGTTTTTATTATGTGGTTTCATTACACGTTTTATTAAAGTTGTTTTGTTACCTTTCATCGCCTTGGTGGTGTTTTGTGTGTGCCATGAAGCCGTTAGGCTTGGGTATGTGCTCACTTCGTTAGTCATGTGGCGAGGATGACTAACGAGGAGGTAATGCCCCGATTACTTACCGGTAATCTTCATTACTCCGAGTTAGTCTTCCTCGCCACATGAGTTCCCGTCCCTCCCTCCCTGTCTGGCTATCGGCTTCATGTTTTGCTTGTTAGTTTCAGGCTTTGGGGTTGGGCCGGCCCTTCTCTTATAGCGTCATAGGGGTAAGGGTCGGCCATATTGGGAAGGGATGGGAGGCATGGGAGGCTAAATTTGCTTTGGAGAGTTCTGTGATAGAGCTGAAGCTCACTTCGTTAGTCATGTGGCGAGGAAGACTAACTCGGAGTAATGAAGATTACCGGTAAGTAATCGGGGCATCACCCCTGTTGTGGCTTTCTGACGAGCGATAATCGACACCTTGTTCTTTACTCATCACGTTCACTTGACACTAAAATTGGTTCATTAGACACTCATAGTTAGTCATAGTTATTCAGTCTGCCGCTACTCTTTAGCCACAATTAATGGATTGACTGGTTCAGTACTGTTCCACCCACTAGCGTAATGCACTTGAATGTCACTAGGGACCTCACCAGCATGTCCTATAGTCTTATTCCTTCGCTGGAATTAATTAGCCGGCTACCACTCATAAATCACTAGTATATTCATCGTCTGGCTCACATTTGCTCAACCCACTTGAGCAGTGCACTTGGTCGACACACAGTATGTACTAGGCAGTACACTCAGTATTAGATGCCTTCTAAACTCCTTTTCCTTCTCTCTATTTTTCACAGGCACGTTATAATTCAGGCTTGTAACTTAACTGTCCTGATGATGATCCTACTATTGTTTTGAATGGATCGAATCATGGTCGACCAATGTAAACAGAATGCACATTAATCCATTGTGTTAAAAGAAGTGCCTTAACTGTTTCTACTAAGCCTGCTACAATTCAAATTTTACAAGCTACTCTTGTCTTGCCTGAAATGTCTTTGTCTTATGTACCTGTCAGGTGTTCATGTAGGATGCAGGACTGCGTCCCACTATATTGATGTGCTCCTCTTACTTTGACTTCATTGTTTCATTAAATTGAATGTCCGGCTGGACACTCTCAAAATAGCACTGATTCTAGTCTATATTTACCTTATTTATTTTTCTTCGTTTAAGGACCATCGTTTCAATACAAAGCTCTGTGGAGAGCCTGCGTCTTCCTGGTTTGCTATGATCCGTGGTCCTTCCTCTGCACCAAGTTGCCCACCTTATTACAGAAGGTCAGCATGCAAATATGGCTTTGTGTAGCTGAGGTACTGGCTAGCAGAGTGCTTGCCACCCAATAGCAGACAGCAGGAATGGTGCAAGAATTGTCCACGTTCCATGCAAAAACAAGCATTGGCATAGCCAATAGGTCCCGCCTTTGGGACCTTAGAAGTGTTTAGCCATGCAACAGTTGCATAACTAAATACTTATAAGGTCCCAAAAGCGAGACCTATTGACTATGCCAAGCGGTCGTGCGGCCGTGAAAGTGATCGGGATCAAACATCAAAGCGGCCTTTCAACCGCAAAAGTGAAAGTAACCTCGGTCAAGCACGGCGCGCGTGCCCGCGCATATGCACTGTAGCTCTAGGCTGGCCTGGTAGCACTTTTTGGAGCCCTCACAAAATGTCTCGCCAGACCAGCGCATGCGCTGGGTCAGGCGAGACCTAAAAAAAACTATTGACGATGGGGTGCTCCTTATCTTATCATTCAAGTGCTATTCTTATGTTCTTTTCTTAAAAGATGTTGCCACTTAATGATAGCGCCCTAAGGTTTTACCTCACTTTATGGAGTAACAGTTCCTGTAAATGACAGAATTCTAGCTTATTTAATGTAATGTTTGAGGGATGCTAATATATGCAGTCACATTGAAATTGAAGTTCGAAATTAGGAGTAAATCCACTGCCATAAGTAAAAATGTCTATGCAATGGAAACAAAATCAAAGTAAGACACAAACTCAAAAGTACATTTGGGAAATTTTCCATTCATGAGGTTGCAATTTTAGTTACAGTACATATAATAAACGGATTCTTGGTAGGTAACGCGAAAAACACGAGATTTAACAGTCTTACACTGGAAAAAAGAATGATTTAGATAGAGCGAAGCAAACATAGCCCGTGTGCTATTGCCAAGGTCAGAATGACCTAGACAGGCTCAGCATAGGAGCCAATGAACGCTCATGTAAGCACAAAATGCTATCACCAAGAAGAACATCATACTGTTTTGTGTAATCATTATCTTTAAACAAGCAATCTTATTTTACAAAAAATGGGCGCAGTACAAGGACAAAGGTGAACACCTCCTTTTGTTGTTAGGAAGATTCAACATGTATAATGTACCTTCCTCGAGCCTCGGTGCTTCGATATTAGTCATTGATAGCAGCATTGTCACTCAAATTGGAAAATTATTTAATGAATTCCTCATGTTTCATTTATACTATTTTGGCCATTTTTAGGTACCATATCTTCTTTAATGTAAACCACACCGCTGTGAAATACCACAATTCCTCAATGTAGCTGGTGCATATGAAAGACTATGATACTTATTACCACCAGGCATCAAACACATAGTGCCCTATCACAGCAAAGGATGGGTTTGTGCAACTTGTGTTATTACAGAAGAGGTCTTGAGCGTGCTGTACTTATGATGTCCCCCCCCATGCAAAGCCGCACTGTAGAAATGCATGCGGCGCTGCACAATGTATAGTAAATATGGATTATAGAGATTTGGTCATGGAGGAAAGTGTCCTGACAGGCTGTGGGAGAGAGATATATCAGTCTTGAGTAGAGTTGTAACCAAACAGCCACATGACATACCACAGCAGCCCACCAAGATGTGCAGGATTAGCAAACCACACTTTGGATCACCATTAGCCGCTTGGCTGAAGAGCAACGCAGCTCCCAATAAAATGCACAAAGTAGTAAAATAAAGAACTCTGAGTTCCTCACAAAATGTCATTAGCAAAAACAAAATGTAATTAGGGAAATATACTAAAAGTAAGGAGATTGGGCAAGTTTCAAAAAGTATGAGGAGAAAAGAAAATTAGAGAAAACAGAAATGCTTGAATCAATCTCAGCTGCTGATAACTACTCAGAGTAAACTGTTCTACTACCATGACCCCCTTCGAATTCATAAATAATGTGCATATTTTGCCTCCAAAATAAACAAATTATTACACTGAGTACAGCATGATGCTATGGAACGTGGCACAGTGAGCAACACATTTGTGTACTGGAATGAAGCCTATTGTAAATAATCACTGGGTGGGCTCAAATCAAGTGTTCAATCCATCACACTTTAGTGGTACGGGTCTGAACAGACATCAGTCACATGTACTGCTATGTCCCAGGGCTCAAGGTGCACCTCAGTGATGAAGGCCAACAAGGTGTTGCTGGTGTTCCTGCAGAGAGGGACCTAACCTAGCATCCCAGTCTAGACTTTTCCTTTTGGGATGTAACTAAGACTGAATTGCATATCGTTGATCTCTAACTGTAGGAACAAAACAACGATGAACTGGAATGTTGTCCAGAGAAATTACCAATTGCTGAGGTTAATGTAAGCATTATATCAATCAGTTTTTGCTTTTTCAACAATCATCAAAATCACCACAAGAAATCATGGCACCAAACTGGTTTCATTTGAATTAATGGGGAAAGTCGATAAAACCTAAAAATTGCAAAGTTCCCTGAGAGAATTTTGAAAGGTTTGTGTTTGAACCAGTACAAGGTGATGAAGACGGGAGTCAATGCCCATAGAGTTGATGATATAGTGTGATGGTATTTTGAATTTACAGGGATCCAGATGTAAAGACAGACTTGGACATATGCCATGAAAAAGGTGTTCATTGAGGTTGGGATTCAATACACTGTCCATGGATGGGGGGAGGTAATACTAGATTGGGTATTGAGACTCACAGATATTAAACTTTAAGTGGGTAGGAGTTGTGCTGGTAGAAGCCTGATTTAATACAAGGAATCCTGTGGAAACAAAAATTCACCAAGGTGAGGGAAGCCATATGGCTTAGGAGGTCATCACCCACTACCAAACAACATAGAGGTTTTGTTTGTTTAAAAAAGCGGTCATTTTGAGGTGATGTAGAGACGAATGAAACCATTACTTACTAGTAATCTTCATTACTTTGAATCATAGACCTCCCCATCCCAGTCTGCCGCAAATGAGGAGTCCCCGACTCCCACACAGGTCTTCACACTTGCTAAAAGGCAAAGGGGAACACAGTTCTCTCTCTATTTCTGGCTAGGGATCCATAAGAGCCTGCTCCTCCTCTTCCACCTCCAGTATGTGTTTAAGCCTGTGCACACATTGAGGAAGTGCAACCCTGTGCGGTGACAGTGAAGTGGGCTCAAACGTGGAGGACTATGATTCAGAGTAACGAAGATTACCAGTAATTAATGGTTTCATTACCCATCATCCATCCTCCCAGCCTCAGTCCTTAACAAATAATGAAATCACAAGCTCCAATTGCACTGCCACCAAAGGTATCTGCACAAACCTAAAACATTTTTTTTACACCAACCACAATTACTTAATTGTTGTATCAATGACAACTCATCCAAAATTCTTGTTGGTTGGCTGAACTAGATCCAATCTGTAATTGTTTGCAAAAGTCTGATCGGTAGACCATACAGAAGCATTACAAATCTACATCCAATGAAGCACCTCCTGCTGCACCCCGTGAAGTAGAGATCCCCCTCGTTGATCAGCCCTGCACTTCTCAAAGGGGATCGGTGTTTGTTGACCTATAAACCTGCACAATAGCCTCCTTTTCCCATCTACTGGTTGTGGTTGACACCTTCTCCCCTCTATTAGCTTCTCCAAGGGCACCAACAATGAATTTGAAACTCAAAAGGGGTTAGTACGGTCAAGGTAAATTGCCTAACTTCTGCTGACATCTAAGGAGAAAGGCATTACAAACCCAGGGGCTTATGCTATGACTTTGAGAATTATCTCTTGAAAACAATGGTATTGAGAGCTGACCTTATGTACAAACTGGGGTCGAGATGCAACACTAACCAATTTGGAAAAACACAGAATGTGGATGAGACATCAACAAAACTGTTAACTCCCTCATTCTTCTCACCAAGTTTATAGCCAAGAAAAAACATCACCTTTGAGGATAATCTTTTCTATTTGGCCATTTCCAGAACCTCAAAAAGAGCCTCGTGAATGCCTCTCAGAACCACCAAACCAAATCCCGTGTTGGAACACTATTATGAAGAACAGGTCTTTAAAGAGGAAAACTCTTAAGGAGCTTTTGTGCTAGAGGCACCATACTGAAGAGGCCAGACTGCCCCCCAAAAAGCCCTGTCTTTGGCCCACTGAGCAGACAAAGTTGCTGGAGACAAAGCTTCAATGAACTCATCTCTCAAAACGTCAAGAATCCGAAAAGAATCAAGTGACTCTAAAGCCTCACATTTTCCTGCACACCAAGTCTGAAAAGAATTTCAGAGCCTCTTGTATGACTTAAGAGTAGACAGCTTCCATGATTCCAAAATATTTATAGCCACCTGCCTGGACCATTTCAATCTCTCTAGACCTACCCTTTTAAGTTTCATGCTGGTAAAAGATTGAGAGGGGAAAAATGGGTTCTCCCCTGCTATCTGTAGAATGAAAGTTCTCCTCTACAAAACGGGGCAATCAACGGTACTGAACATTTTTCTTCTCAAACCTTTTGAAGTACTCTGGGAAGAAGAGCAATTATCAGAAATTCATAGGGAAGGTAACTGGGCCACGGAATCCAAAGGGCATCTACAGCATATGCTTGTGGACACCAAACCTCTACACAAAACATAGCGACCATTGCATCTGTACGTGATGCAAATCGATCCAGCTTGAGAAAGCCAAATCGAAAGCAAATCTGCTGTTCGTGCAGGTAAGTTAATGAAAAGCCAGTGAGGAAGGCCGATTGTGACTCAGAGTAACTGCTTCTTAAATGTAAACCTGCAATCATTGGGGCCAATACCTTGGTGAACACTCGCAGAGATATAGAAAGGCCAAATGAAAGCGTCTAGAACTCATATTGGTTCTCCAGAACTGCGAATCTCAAAAACCTCTGACTGTCCAGCTGTCCCAAAGCATAGGGATGTGAAAGTATGCATCTTGTTGATCTAAAGTGGCCAGAAAATCCTTTCTCAATAGTAGTGGAATCACTGTCTGGAGAGTAACCATTCTGAACTACTTAAAAACCAGAAAAGCGTTAAGTCCCTTGACAAAGAGCACCAGGTGAATTGTTCCATCCAGTCTTGGAACATGGAACAACAGCGAGTAGAAAGCACTGACCATATAGCACTTCTCATCTGATTAGTGAATCCTGAATGCCCTTCAGGATCGACTGCTTTTTTAGCAGGTCTCCTGTAATGGTATAGCTTTGAACCCATTCATTGGTTAATCCTCTTTGAATTAGATATGATAACCTTCCCTTACCCAACTGTCTTGAATGACCACTGAGGGTAGAAGAATCTCAACCTTTTGCTCACCTTATTTCTGTTGGAGTTCTTGTGCTTGGGAAAGCTATAGTCGGGAGATGGTAGTAAACGTGGCCCCCCAGTCTCGGCTCTGGCCACGAAAGAGACTCTTGTCCTGATTAACGAATTTTCGCTTCTGGACACATGATTTATTTGGAAAGAACTTAAATCATTTGAGAATTTTATTCTCATCCACAAGCTTCTGCACCACTTCCTTTAGCTCACACCAAGCAATATTGGGCCTGTGAATAATAACGCTTGGACAAAGGCCCTTTGAGACAATTTCCATGGCCTCATCCACATGAGTCTTCTTCCCAGCACCACTACTCCTGCTGTAGACGCGGCTGACCATAGATAATCAAATGACACACCCGAAAGTAATTTTGGCATAAGTTCCATATTAGCCTAAATAGGTACATGGTCCATACACTGCTATAAACAGTCAGATAGCTTCTGAAAATCCTTCAAAGGGACATGAGTCCCATATGCAGCACATGAATTAGTTCATAAGAAAAAAGTCACCTCAGCATAAACCCTTTTAAATGAACTTTCCCCTTTCCTTTACATTACATATGATAATGTTGCACCCTCAGATGCTAATGAAGAGGAAGAAGTCACGGCTTAAAGAATGGTGTTCACTTTAGGAGTGTGCAGAAACTGCTCATCAAAATGATCAATAGCATATCTCTTGGAGAGAAAGCTTTATCAACAACCCTCCATTCCTTCATGGTAATGTCCTTTATAACATCATGCAAAGGCTAAGAATCAGCAGGGGCAGAAGTGTACTGAGCATAAAAGTTAGTTTGGTCTGGCTGGGTGTGTGCAAAACCCAAAATATCATGGATGTGTAGGAAATTAGGATCTGCTTCTTATGGTTACCCCCACTTTTTGCTTTTTGCACCCACTGTTTTGCCTAGTCTGGCTGGGATCGTGCTATTCAGGACCCCAGCCTATCTGCTTTCTCCCTTAAATTGACATGTATGTACTTTGGTACAACTCCAGATTGGATACTGGGGTACCCTTATCAGTCCCTAGTATATGGTACACATGTACCCAGGGTATAGGTACCCCAGAGGCCTCCCATGGGCTGAAGCATGTATTTTGCCACCCATGAGAGGCCATGCAAAATGGAACCTCAGGTCTGCTACTTCAGCCTGTGTAACCTGGTGCTTGCACCACTTCCAAGAGATATAGGTTCACTATATCTATATATATCACTGCACTTAAAACTTTATAAGTCACCCCTATAGCAGGCCTTAACAATTCTGAAGGCAGGGTGCTGGGTTTTACATGACACGGTGCTCTTGCATGAGCAGGGCCCCTTTGCAGTCTTCAGAGACCATTCTACCGGGCAGTAGTAACTGGTGTGGGAGGTATGATTCCTCCCCTCAGAACTGAGGTTCTGGGGGTACCTAAGTCTACCGGTACGAACTTTCTCGAACCTTACAGCACAAAATGGATGCAACTAGCCACAGACACAAGTCTGTCCTCCTGCTCCTGAGCCAAGCTCGAGCAGAGAAAGGCAGCACAATAGGTATTCTGTCACAAGGATGTGTGACCACCTCCCAGACAGGATTTAGTTTTTTGGGGCTGGGTGGGTGCACTGTCTCAGTGCCAGAAAGCCTGCACCAGGGGCACATTTGGTGTCCCTGTGCATAGCCCAGCTCAAACCAGTTCTGAGAGCCATTTGCTTCCGCTCTGGTGCGAAACTGGACAAAGGACATGGGTGTAACCACCCCTCTGTCTAGTCCCTCCCCTATAAGGGTCCCTAGAATCTGTACAAGCCTTTCCCGTGGGTATAAAATGGGATACCTGGCTACAGGACATTAGATTTTACGTGGACAAGATTCTGCAAGAAGATATAACTACACTTCGACCATCTGGACACGCTGGATTTCGCTGGACCTCCCATGGGCTTGACTTCATCTTCCCTGGCCGTTCCCAATCTCGCCACTGTCTGTGATCCATACAGGCTCTATGCTGGACCCTGTGGACCTCCAAAACAACAGAAGAATCTCCCTTGGGGTGAAGGAGTCACTCCCCTGCAAATGCAGGCACTGTAACGCATCTGACCGGTTTGCTGCTCCAGAGCTCCTGCGGACTCCAAATAATCCAGCAACACAGGAGGTGGATTTCTGAAGGTCTCCGGGGTTGAGCTGCTCTCTCACTAAGTTTGAGGCTGATATCCCTCTTGGAGACCGTATACCCATACTCCTGTGCACCGTGTCCATTTGCAGCTGCACATGCTTGTTGTCGTGCAACAATTCCATGCATTGGGCTATTTGTAGCCCTGACCCCAGTCCATCTGTTCTGAGAATGACTCTGGCATCCTCACACTCTGTGCTCTGCTTGCTGGTATCCTGTGAAACCTCCTGAGGTCTCCTCGCAACTCCTGTGCCTTCGGCCTCTGGGTCCCCTTGAGGGTCAACTCTACTTTATTTGGGCTCCTCTGGTTGCTCCAGGCCTGCCCTGATTCCCCTTGCTGTGGTGAGTCTCCTGGTCCTTGCTGGGCCAGATCGACACCGAATTTGACCATCTATGTTGTTTGCCGCTGCCAAGGCTTTCTGGTGCTTCCGCCGGACACCGACCCCTCAGCACTCGACATCCTTCGTGGGACAGCTCGCCTCTGGCTCCTGGTTGTCCTAGACATTTCCGGGACCTCGCAGCTGAAGAGTCAAGATCACCGTCAACACACCTGAAGCACCTGACATCGGTGAGCATTCGTCTACCGAGCCCCTTGTCACTCCAAGGTGACCCAGTCTCTGCCCCTCTGCTTTCAGGTTCCTCTCATCTAGAATCCACATTTGGATTCCACCTGACCCTTTTCGTACTTCCAGCAGCAGCATTTCTTTGTCGACATCCATAGAAAAAAACGAAAAAGACGAGGGTTTCCGACGCCACTTCGCACCTATGCACCCGGCTCCTCTGGGGTAACTCTGGTACAAAGGTATCCACGGGTGGGGTGGCTCCATACTCTTAAGTACCAAGGATTGTCTTCGTAATCTGCTGGGCAGGGTCCTTAATATCTAATTTTCCAACCTCGACTTTCCCATTGAATTACACGGAGCACGCGGTCGTGTTCTCACTCTGCACCCGTCCTTCGTGGTGTCCCTACTCACTCACCTTGGGTGGTTCCTTGGGGTCGAGTGATTCTACACCTTCTAGACTAAGTCTAGTTCCGAGTCATGGTTCTTATACCACTTATTTAGTATATGGTCTGGTCTCCCCCTGGAGCCCACTGTGTATTGTGCTACTTAAGATTTATTCTTTGCAACTGTATTATTTGATTTGTGTTCTATCCTCGTGTAGAGGATACTAGAGAGTGTTATAGATAATAAATCCATATTTTTATAACTACTGTGTGGTTTCCCTTTCAATTAACCAATACTATAAGGTTGCATTCTGGTGAAACAAGGTGCTTAACATTCCTTCAAGACTTAGCCTGAAGGCTGCTCTCCAAAGCTACCACTAGGATAGCTTTCAATAAAGCTTATCTTTTACCTAATCACCATAAGGGTTGTTTGGACTAGTACAGGGTGCCCACTTTAGCTAGTGGACAGCATATACCAGGCTAACTTCTCACATTGGTGTGCAGCGGCTGGGATTCAAGCCTGCATTGTTTTACCAGAAACATCTTTTGTATTTATTAACTGAAAAACCACTAGTATCTAGGAACATATAGTACTAGCTTAAGATAGTAAGTTCTACTGAACTTGGGGTTGGATAAGTCAAGGGTCTAGCACACCCTTGCTCCAACCTAAGAGAGTTTAGTTTCCACTAGGTTGGTTAGGTGCCTACACCACACCTCACTTAGTATGTCTTCTACTGGGAATGCCATTGGTGGCATCCTGCCTACTAAATATGATAGCTTTGCATTCACTGAATTGAAAGCCATGTGTGTATCTAGGAAGCTGAAGACAGGGAGAAATGCCAACACTCGACGTCTCATAGATACATTACTGCTAGATGACATTAGGAAGACTCCTGGGTCAGATGAGCAAGATAGAGTGAGTGGTACAGGGGAGGAGGATATGTCAGGAGGGGTCACCTTCTATGACCTAGATTCCAACCCTGGACAGGAGGATCAAAATGATCCACCCCTGAACAACTCAGATCCCCCAGAGGAAGAAGAGGAAGAGGGTCAAGAGGACCAGCCCTTTATTCCTCCAGGGAGAGTGCAGAGTTTACCAAGGAGATCTAGATCTCCCTCTGCTGGGTCAGATCATTCTAGACATTATGTAGGGATCTCTGTTTTTAGCAAGAGGGATAACTCTTATCACAGGGAGTGCCAACTTCTAGAGCTTGAGAGAGTTAAGGTTAGGCTCAGGCAACAGCAGTTGGCCCTGGATAAAGAGTCCCTAGAGGTTCAGAAGACTATAAAGAAATTGAGACTAGAGTCCCATGGTGGCAGCAATAGTGTCCCTCGGGTTAGGGAACACACCTTTGATCATAGGTACCTGAGCAAGATTGTCCCTCCCCTTAATGTAGGGGATGACATCCAGAAATGGATAACTGCTTTGGAGAGAGCCTTTTAAGTAAAGACGGTCCATAAAGAGCAGTGGGCAGCTATCTTGTGGCTTTCCTTTGCTGACAAAGGTAGAGATAAGCACCTAACTGTTAGAGAAGAGGATGCTGACAATTATTCAGTCCTGAAGAGTTCTCTCATTGAAGGGTTTGGCTTAACCACTGAACAGTACAGGATTAAGTTCAGAGACACCCAGAAGGCACAGACTCAGGACTTGGTAGACTTTGTTGATTGTGCCATTAAGGCTCTGGAAGGCTGGTTACTTGGTAGCAAGATGAATGATTTTAAGGGATTGTACAACTTGATTATGAGAGAGCAGATCCTTAATAATTGCCAAAAACAGTTGTTGCATCAGTACCTTGTAGACTCTGATCTGACTTCTCCCCAAGAATTGGGAAAGGAGGCAGATAAATAGGTCAGAACCAGTGTGAAGCAGAAAACTCAGACCAATATTCGTGACCAAAAGAAACCAGACTCTAAGAACACAGATAAGGGTGGGGACAAAAATAAAGATCAACAGTCTTCATCAGGGCCCCAAAAACCTGCATCTGGGGGTGAGCCACAATCTAACAAGGGGAAAGGCAAAAGGAAACCTTGGTGTCATATCTGTAAAGAGAAGACCCATTGGACAAAGGATACCAATTGTCTAAGGGCCAAGGAATCTACTCCTACCACCACTATCCCTAAGGCAACTGCTCCCCCTAGCACAGTTTAAAGGGGTGGTACACAGAACAAGGGAATAGCGGGGTTAACCTTAGGCTCTGAGATGGGTTTTGGCCTAGTCAGAACTCCAGCTCAGGCTGTTCTAGTGTGTGATGGAGGCATGGATATTGCCTCCTTATATGTTAGTCCCAGTAACCTGGGCAAATGCAGACAACAGCCTTTAATAAATGGTAAGGAGGCCATGGCATACAGGGACACAGGTGAAAGTGTTACAATGGTGACAAAAGATCTTGTGGACCCTGACCAGATCATACTTGGTGAAATGTACCAAGCGACCAATGCTAGCAATGTCAGGACAGACCATTCCTTGGCAGTTGTTAATTTCACCTGGGGAGGGGTAACTGGCCCTAAGAAGGTTGTGGTAAGTTGTGGAATGCTTGTTGGGCAATGATTTGGAGACTTCAGCCTGAAGTGGAACTAAGGACTCATGCAGCAATGTTGGGCATCACTGCAGATGTGTTTGCTGTGACTAGACCACAGGCCAAACAGAGAGCCACTGAACAGGCCCTGGATCCTGAATTGATAGACCAGGTGCCTTCCAAGAAGAGGAGTGGAAGGGGTAAGGCTGTGTCTTCTCCCCAGGCTCAGAGTGAAGGTTGGTCTTTTGAGGTCAGTCTTTTGTGGAAGGAACTGTCCCAGATGAACTTGAACCTGATCAGGTTGAGGTTTGGGGGACAGGGGGGCCTTATAGGGCAGATCTGAGCCAGGAGCAGCAAAGCTGCCCCTCTCTTGAACCCCTCAGACAGCAAGCTGCTGATGAGGCTGCAGGGAATGTCAGTGGATCTCACAAAATCTATTGGGATGAGGGACTCCTATATTCAGAGGGTAGAGATCCCAAATGTGGGGCCCCCAGGAGGTTGGTTATACCCCTGAAGTTTAGGGGCTTCCTACTCACCCTGGAACATGACATTCCCCTAGTAGCACACTTAGGCCAAAGCAAGACTTGGGACAGGCGTGTCCCTCACTTTCACTGGCCTCACATGTCAGAGGACACAAAGGAGTTTTGTTGCTCCTGTATCACTTGCCAAGCCAGTGGTAAGGCAGGCGGTACTACAAAGGCCCCCCTGATACCACTACCTGTGGTGGGGTTGCCTTTGAGAGGGTTGGGATTGACATAATTGGTCCCATGAACCCTCCAACAGCATCTGGATATTCTTACATTCTGGTGGTGGTGGACCATGCTACCAGGTATACAGAAGCTATTCCTCTTAGGACCACCACAGCACCTGTGGTGGCCAGGGCCCTCCTGGAGATTTTCTCCAGGGTGGGTTTTCCTAAGGAGGTCTTAACAGACAGAGGTATAAACTTTATGTCCAGTTACATAACTGCAATGTGGAAAGAGTGTGCAGTCAACTACAAGTTTACCACACCCTAACATCCTCACTGCAAAAGGGTTAGTTGAAAGGTTCAACAAAACCCTAAAGGGCATGATAATTGGGCTCCCAGAAAAGCTCAGCCAAAAAAGGGATATTTTGTTGCCCTGCCTTTGCTTTGCCTACAGAGAAGTGCCACAGAAGGGGGTTGGCTACAGCCCTTTTGAACTTTATTTTGCTCAGGCAGTTAGGGGTCCACTGTGTCTGGTGAGGGAGGGATGGGAGTTACCTCTCAAACCTCCCAAACAAGATATTGTGGACTTGGTTTCCGCTCCAGAATGGCTGAGTATATGAAGAAGGCATCCAAAAATCTTGAGGCTAGCCAGGAATTGTAAAGGCCTGGCATGACCAAAAGGCTGTCTTGCCGGTTACCAGCCAGGGCAGAAGGTGTGGGCATTGGAGCTTGTGGCCCCAGCAACTCTCCAAGAAAGATGGAGTGGACCCCACACCATACTTGAGCAAAAGAGAGCGGTCACCTACCTAAAGGGCGCTCCATGTGAACAGGCTCAAGCCTTATGTTGACAGGGCAGACATGGGCTTGCTCATGGCTACTGATGAGGGACAGGAGGAAGAGAGTGACTCACGCCCTGACCTCCTCTCACAGAACCCTGATGATGGCTCAGTAGATGGTGTAGCTTTGGCAAGCAGCCTCACTGAGCAACAACAGTCTGATTGCAGGAAGGTCCTCAATCAGTTTAGGCACATGTTCTCACTGATTCCAAGTCAGATCACCCGGTGTACCCATGAAGTGGACACAGGTGAAAACCTACCTGTGAAGAATAAAATTTACAGGCAACCTGATCATGTCAGGGACTGCATCAGGACTGAGGTCCAAAAGAAGTTGGAATTGGGTGTCATTGAGCCCTCAACTAGCCCTTTGGCGAGTCCAGTGGTCTTGGTACCAAAACCTCACACCAAAGCTGGTAAGAGAGGGATGAGGTTTTGTGTTGATTACGGAGGACTAAATGCAGTTACTAGGACTGATGCTCATCCTATTCCAAGGGCAGATGAACTTATAGACACTTTGACCTCAACCACGTTTCTGAGTACTTGTGACCTTACAGCTGGATACTGGCAAATCAGACTAGCTGAGGAGGCCAAGCCAAAAACAGCATTTTGAACCCAAGTGGGTATTAACAATTTGTGGTGATGCCTTTTGGCTTGAAGAATGCACCTGCCACATTTCAGAGGTTGGTGAACAAAGTTCTCACAGGCCTGGAAGACTATAGTGCAACTTATCTAGATGCTAGATGATATTGGTGTCTTTAGCTCCACCTGGGAGGATCACCTGGTCCACCTAAGAAATGTTTTGGAGACCTTGCAAAAAGCAGGCCTCTCTATCAAGGCTACTAACTGCCAGATAGGGCAGAGTCAGGTTGTGTACCTGGGCCACCTTGTAGGTGAAGGTCAGGTGTTAGACTTGGCATCTTTTGGCGTCTTTCCCCTGAGTTTTTGCTTTCTGACCTCCCGGTTTTGACTCTGTTTTTGCTGGTGTAGTGTTTCTGCGCACTTTTCTCACTCCTGATCAGTGGTAAAGTGCAAGTGCTCCTGTGGTAAATGTAATGTAATGTAATGTAATGTAAGTTGGTTCTTATAAAGCGCGGGCTGTCACTCCGCGAGGAGCATCCTGGCGCTGTGGAGGTTAGAGGTAAGAGAAGGGGAGGGGCACTAGCGTTTCTAAATAAGGGAGAGACAGAGTTCCTCCGGGGCTGCAAATATCCAAGTCTTTAGAGCCTTCCTGAAAAGTGTCTCTGTTTCAAGTGATCTCAGGTGGGGTGGTAGAAGGTTCCAGGCTTTGGATCCCAGGACGGCCACTGTTCTACCGCCCTTAGTTTTATAATTGAAGGTGGGTGGCTTGAGATAGTTGGTGGTGGAGGACCTGAGATTTCTAGTTGTGGTGTATGTGGTGAATCTTGCGGAGAGATACTTGGGTCCAAGTTTGTGTTTGGCTCTGAATGTAATGAGAAGGATTTTGAAAAGAATTCTTTTATGTACAGAGAGCCAATGAAGGGCTTGTAGGGCTGCAGATGCCGAGGATCTTCTAGTAAGCTTAAGAACGAGTCAGGCCGCAGCATGCTGGACGACCTGCAGCTTCTTTAATGTGGATTTGTTGGTACCTGCTAATAGACTGTTGCAGTAGTCCAGACGCAAGAGTATCAGGGCCACTGCCACTGATTTCCTGGCAGTAAAGGGGATGAGGTCAAAGAATTTTTTAAAGGATTTCATGAGGCTGAAGCATGTCCCTGCTACTGCCGTGGTGTGGGGGAGAAAGGTGAGTGCGGAGTCAAATTTTACTCCCAAGTTTTTCGCTACCTCGACTGTGTCCGGGGGGGGGGGGTGTCCCATCTGGCCACCACTTGCCAGGTTGGAATAGGACATTTTTCCCTATGGGGAGGATTTCAGTTATGTCCGTGTTGCATCTCAAGTGGTTCTCTCTCATCCAATGGATGATTGCGGTGAGGCAGTGTTTGAAGGTAAGTTCAGTCGAGGATGAACTGTTGTCTAGGGAAAGGATCAATTGGGTGTCATCCACGTAGGACGTGACTTCAATGTCAAATGATCTTATTAAGTGGATGAGAGTGGTCATGTAGACATTGAACAGCAGTGGGCTCAGAGTTGAGCCCTGTGGGACACCAGTTGTTATGTTACGTTCAGTTGAAATAAAGGTACCTAGGGCAACTGCTTGTCTACGGTTGGTAAGAAAGGATTTGATCCAGTCTAGGGCAGTGCCTGAGATGCCGTTACGTTTGAGTCGTTTCAGAAGTATGCTGTGGGAGATGGTATCGAACGCAGCCGACAAATCGAGTAGGATGAGGACAGCTTTCTTGCCATTGTCGGCTATGGTTTTTAGTGCATCAGTTATTTCCAATAGAGCTGATTCAGTGGAATGTTTGGGGCGAAAGCCTGATTGTTGAGGGTGAAGAATAGAAAACACGGAAGTAAAGAGATAGGCCGAAGATTAGAAAACACGGAAGAGTCAATGTTTCTTCTTCAGTGGTTTCACAAGCGCGAGCTTCCACTCGCCCGGGACAATGGCTGTGCTGATGGAGGAATTCACTATCTGATTAATAATAGGGTTGACTGTGTCTATTATTTTGTGAAGGATCAGTGGAGGGCAAGCATCTAGGGGTGAGCCTGATTTGCAAGTTCATATGGCCTCATGGGTCTGTTCTAATGAGACTTGCTTAAAGGTCTGGATAAAGTGAGTGAGTGTTGGCTCTGAGCCCCCATCCAGATCTTCTGGAATGTCCAAAGGGAAGGCCTTCTGAATTTTTCTTATTTTTTCTTCGAGAAATGCTGAAATTTCATCACAGAGATTCTGTGAAGGGGGTATCTCTTTCAGTAGCACTTTGGGGTCCGTAAAGGACTTTACCACTGAAAAAATGGCTTTTTGGTTTTGGTTAGCTTCCAGAATTTTCTTAGTGAAGTATTCTTTCTTAGTGTATTTGATCTGCTGATGATAGAGCCTTCTGCCATTTTTGTAGGCTGTTCTATCCTCAATGTTGTAAGTTTTCTTCCATTTACGCTCTTTCTGCTTGCATATTAGTTGAGCTTGAGCCAGGGTGGGCGTGAACCAGGGTTTATTTATTATTTTAGGTTTTTCGTGCTTATCAGGTCCCTCCAGAGGGGAAAGCTCGTTGCAGGTTGAGATAAGCCAGGAGTGGAAGCGAAGTGAGTCCTCCCTAGTGTTTCCTGTTAGTGCTGGAGTTAAAGATTGGGCAATGGTAGCTAATCTCGAGTTTTGAGCTAATTTTGCCCATCTACGTCCATTTCGGGGCAGAGGGGACGGCCTATGAGCAAGGCTCGTCTGGAGGATTGTAAGGGTGAAGGGGACAAAGAGATGGTCCGACCAGATCAGGGGAAGAGGGGAACCAACTGAAAGTGGGGCGAAGTTAGAACAGACCCCATTTAATGTATGGCCTGCTTGGTGTGTTGGACCCTCTACGAGTTGAGTCAGAGTAAGCAGTTCTTTGATTTGAAGAAAGTTATCTGCTCCTGAGTCAGTCCTGTCTTCAAGATGGAGGTTAAAATCACCAAGTAGGGTGAAATTGGCATATCTGAGCAGGAGGTGGCTCAATCCATCCCCAAGCGAGTCTAGGAAGGTAGTACTGTGTCCCGGTGGGCGGTAAATTAAGGCACCTGAAAAGGATAGGGAGGCATTTAAGGAGAGGCAGAAGCCCAAGCTTTCTGCTCCCTTGATGGTATCAAGGTTCATACTAGTGCAGTGAAAGGTAAATTGTGTTATGGACTGGTGTTTCCATGATTGGATATTTGATTTACTTGTTAGTCCCTAGTAAAGTGCATTGAGTGTGCCAGGGCATGTGAATCAAATGTTCTACTAGTGGGCCTGCAGCAGTGATTGTGCCACCCACGTGAGTAGCCCTGAAAAGGTAACTTAGACCCGCCTTTGCGGAGTCGGCGCGCAGGTTTTAACTGCTATGTCAACTTAAGAGAACAAAGTCCTGGGCACACGTAATGAGGATAAAACACTGGTATAAATGTCTCGTATTTGTATTTAAGTGGTTGACACCAGTGGATTAGTGAGAAAGTTTTAATGATGCAACAACAAAGAAATGACTTGGCTGGTCATTTCTTTGTTGTTGCATCATTAAAACTTTCTAACTAATCCACTGGTGTCGACCACTTGAATACAAATACAAGACATTTCTACCAGTGTTTTATTCTCATTACGTGTGCCCAGGACTTTGTTCTCATTTAATGGGGTGGGTTTCAAGACCCACACATCCACGGGGGTTACATGGTATTTTCCCCGACCTGGCAGCACCGTGCTTGCTCTCCTCATCTCATACATCACGCATATCAGCCTGAGCACCAAGCTTCCTGTCTTACTAAAAACCCTACATCGAGATAGTATGCCATGTCGTCTTGGCCAGTGCACACATTTGCCAGTCCTTCGCCTTCCCTTTTTTTACATGTCAGCCACCCCTAAGGTAAGCCCAAGGTACCCCTGTGAGCCGGATGCAGTGTATGTGAAAGGTAGGACATGCCCTGGTGTGTGTAACGTCCTGATAGCGAATTACAGCCAATTTCGTTTTTCACTATTGCAAGACTTCCTGTTCCCCATAGGACAGAATGGGGAGTTTGTTTATAACATCTTATAAACATAACTGGCCAGGGGAATTAGGTAGGAAAATAAAGTTTTGTATGCCTTAACTCAGAATCTAAAGATGCATCTTTTAGTGAAGGTGATTTTTACATTCTGTGTTTGAAAATACCACTTTTAGAAAGTAGGTATTTTCTTGCTCAGTCATCCTGTATGCCTCTGATGGAATGTGGATTGCCTGTCTGGGTTTTGGATGACAGAAGACTGGGGAGCTGGAGTGGCTCCAGGTAGTCTAGGCGGGTGAGGAAAGAGCTGAATAGACCCGGGCTGCAATTGGGGAAGGGAGAGGAGATTTCCTTGCACCTCAAGGAGTCTGGTCTGCCTCTGACCATGCTGTCTCCACTTACTGTCAGGAAGTCACACCAGAGACGGCAGAACTGGTTCTGGCTGTGCACAGACACTCTCTGCCAAAGAGATCAAAGGATTTTGGGATATAAATATTGGCGTCCAAACCCCTGAACTTTAGAACTCTTTTGGACCAAGAAGACTACCAAGAAGAAGAGCTGAAGAAGCTGTGAGGAGGAACTACCACTTTGCTGTGTGATTTGCTGGATTGGCCTGCAGTGGCTGCTTCTGTTTTGGGCAGTGAAAGGACTGGACTGAACTTTCTGCAATCTACTTTTGTGAGTTTCTCCAATGGCTTGAGGTAGAGCTTGCCCCCTGTTCAAGAAGTCTCAGGAACAGCAAAGACTTTAAGCTCTTCTGCCTTCAGCACTGGGAACTGTGTGTTTTGTGCTGCAACAAAAGGAAGAGCAACCCGAGGCTAACTACAACGATGCTGCCAACTCCGTGTCCTGAAGGCACTGCAGTGGGCACTGCCGTAACGCCGCACCGTGACCCTGGTCTCACCGACGCTGCCTGCTGATGCCGCCACCGAGCCGCTGCTTGCACCGCAACCTGTGGGCACCGTACTCCGCACCGCCTCGCTTCACGACGACGCCTTGGCCTCCCCGACGATGCCGCTGGCGAGCCCCGCATCACTTCGCACCACAACCCTGGTCTCAACTACGACGCCATATGACGCCGCCACCGAGCTGCTGCTCGCACCGCGACCTGAGGGTATCACACGCCGCACTGCTGCACATCGCACCGCAGCACCCGACGCCTGTCGACGCCAGCGCTCCTGACTTCAACAGAGATGAGTTTGATCTGCAACGCGTGTGACTTCAAGGGCCTGACGACTCCTGCACCGACCTCCGGAACCGACGCCTGTGGACGCCGTGCTTTCGGAAGCTCAACGAGAGGTCGCCGACACCCTGCATTTCTACAGGTACTGTTTTTGCGGGTCTTTCCAACACCGTAGTTACTCTACGATGCCGCGGTCAGCCATAACTGTTTGGATTTGTTTGTTCTCGATGCCGGGATAGCCCCAGAAGGAGCTATCGACTTCAAGGAACTGTTTTTCAAGATAATTTTGATAACTGAAGATTTTTAAGTACTGTATTGTGTATTTTTATCATTGTTGGTCTTGTCTTAAGCATATAAAAATATTGGATATTTTTCTAAACTGGTGTGGTGTCCTTTTATAGTGCTTATACTGTATTACTGTTGGTTATGTGCAAATGCTTTACACACTGCCTCTAAGATAAGCCTAACTGCTTGTGCCAAGCTACCAAGGGGGTGAGCAAGGGTTATTTTAGGAGTGTAACTCCCTTATTCTGACTAGAGTGATGGTTTCTGCCTGGCGTTGGCACATGCCCTAGCCTACCAAAAATCCCATTTCTAGCACCAGGTTCAACCATTGCAGAGCAAAATCCAGACCATCATGGAATGGGTTGCTACAACTACCCAGACTAAGGTTAGAGCTTTCTAGGGCCTGACTGGGTACTGCAGAAGATTTGTATATGATTATGGGTCCGCAATGACTCCCTTGAATGATCTTACATCAAAGAGAATGCCCAAGAAAGTTAAGTGGACAGTTAGCTGTCAAAAGACATTTGATGACCTCAAGCAGGCCATGTGCACTGCTCCCATTTGCAATGTCCTGACTATTCCAAACAATTCATTGTTCAAACTGATGCATCTGAGTTGGGGGTAGGGGCTGTGTTATCACAATTGAATGCAGAGGGTCAGAATCAGCCAGTATCTTTTATTAGCGGAAGGCTGACCCCAGAGAGAAAAGTTGGTCAGCTATTGAGAGGGAAGCCTTTGCTGTGGTTTGGGCTCTGAAGAAGTTGAGGCCATCAATGTCAAATTAGAAAAAAGGATGTGTCTCTTTCCCGTTAGAAGCAATAATGTTTTTAGATAATGATGAAATTACAAACTTGGAAACATACTCTATAAATCAAAGGACACAAAGAAAAGTCTCACCTAAATCATTATCCAGCCAACAAGTTAGGCAACAAAAAACACAAAAAACCAATGAAGACATAATACAAGTTACCAGTATAGGAAAAAAATCGGAATCAACTCAACCTAATCGGGACAATAGGAATTATCAAAAAAATATAGTCAACATCAAGCAGGAACTTTAGTGGGACAAAAATATTAAAACCATAGAACATCAGGATTTGGGATCTATTTGGGATATTTTTTACCAAACCTCATCACTTACTATTGAAGCACTGTCACTTCAATCGAATAAAATGGATGTTCAAATTGAAATACTAGGAACAATCGCTAACGTGGTGGCAGGAATATATCACAAACTAGCTGAGCTAAATAGTCTGATAACTAGAGCTCAAACAGATAAATCAACTACCTATCTTGAATGTTCTTGTGCACCCATAATCAATAAATTAACATCAATACCCGAAGCTATTAACACCATATTGGAAGATGTCAAGGTAAGCCTTCAACTGAATGGAGATAAGAAACTAATAAAAAAGGAAGGTATGGGCCTAATAGCGGAAAATAAGTCTAAAAAAATGGAGGATTCAACCGCTCAAATTGACTTAGATGACAAGGGCCAAGCATGCCCCCCAATAATCCCAAGTAACCAATGGAAGAATAGTAAACAAATAGAAGGCGTATTATCTGATCACTCTGTGGTAGAGTTACATGATGAAAAAGAGGATAAAGAAGTGGACTTGACATCATTTCTAATGACAAAAAGACATAGGAAAAAATTAAGAAAAGCAAGAAATAAAGCTAAGCCGCAGTATTTAACACAGTCACTCTCCCATGAGCAACTGTCATTTAACACGTCTTATAAGGAAAAAATCCATTCGGAGGAATCAATTGGGAAGCAAAAAGCCGACACAGGTAGGGACCAGTCGAATTCAGTCAAAACATCAAATACCCAGTATTTTGATATCTTTGTTAAATCAGGCAAACACTTGAATTGTCAGAAAGCTCAAAAAAGGAATATACAAATAGGCGAAGTAATCTCAAACGATATTGTTGAACCTTTCACTGATAAACCTGCTGAGGCGAGGAAAAATATCCCATTAGAGGAGATAATTCATGACAAACAGGGAAATGGTTGTGTGGGAAAAGGGGCTAGGGTGAACACCGAAAAAAGATCACAAATAAAGGGAGAACAAATAATGAGTTCGCAAAACTGTGGAAAAAGTAAAGATCCCGTTGAAAACGGATGTAAAACAATTAAATAGTGGCATTAGAGTGCAAAAATCTTCGCTAGGGGGCTATAATATAAATTTGAATCCAGACTTGAGCTCAAAACAATTACCATGCGATCAACCCTTTTCAAGTTGGGTACAACCAAACAATAAAGTTAACCAGGACCCTGAGGTACAAATAGAAGTAATAGACCAAATGGAGGACAATACCCGTATATTAAAACGGGATCATTAAGTTATAGTAAAATGCGGTAAGAACAAACAAATTATAAATAAAGTACAGCATGAACCATCAAATTATATCGAGAAGGAGTCGCTAGTTCAAAGGATAGAACAGCTAATTTTTAAACCACTATATGAGTCCCGAGGACTTTAAATCAGTTCCATCATTAGCTAATTTGTCAACCAATGACATAGAATGTGTTGGATTCTTACAAAACCCTGAAAGTTCACTGCCACTAACAATAATAACTGTAACATCTCCGTCTGTTATGGAACAAATTATGAAAGAATAAGACATTTTTCGAAGATGGGGAATAGTAATTAGCACAGTTGCTCCAAAGGAATCCCTAACGCCACTGATAAAAGCAGAAAAAAATGCTAGAATATGAAAAGGAAAAAAAGGGTGCCCCTGCCTTTTCCATACTAAAAATCCGTTAGGAAAATTAAACATAGAGGCAGAAAACCTATCGATCGATAAAGAAATAAAGAAGGGCAGAGGGATAAATGAGAAATGGATAACAATGTCTTTGCACGGGAATAACAACCAGTGACAAAATAGACAACATCAAAATATATTGAAAAAACGATGTAATGACAGTGATACTATAACAATCTGCTCATGGAATATAAACGGATTAGTTAATAAGTCAGAAAACATAACTCAAATAATTAAGCCTTATCAGATCATACTTCTGCAAGAGACATGGGTAATGGATCCCTTTTTTATGAACGAATATAAAGGATACTTAGAACCTGCGGTTAAACAACACAAATATGGTCGCCCATGTGGCGGCTTAGCAATATTTATTTCACTTGATCTAAAAATAGAACATAAGCAAATAGTTACGAACAATTGTAATGTTCAAACAGTAGCATTAAGATATAAAATGGATGATCATGTAAAATCTCTAAAGCTGGTTAACATATATATTCCACCCACAGCTAATTCAAGGAAGACTATGTGTGCTACCCTTACCACTTACCTACTGGAACAGATCGTTGAAGATCCCTTTGTGGACTTTATAGTTTCAGGAGAATATAATTTAAATTTGTTAGTACCATTCACAAGAGATGATATCACTCAGTCACAAGACCAACAATGGCTTATTCCCGTCCAGGTAACGGAAACAACAACTAAGTCCAGACAAACTAAAACAGGACTAAATCTTGTGATGGATATTGAAGCCTTGGGTTTACGAATACTCAACGGGAGACTTTTGACGGACTCACCTCCAGCATGGTCATTCTACACCCATAATGCGAAATCACAAATTGATTATACGATGGTATCATTGAACATTTTTAACAACATTACCTCCTGTTATCTAAGGAAGCTACCGGAAAGTCTCATAGCCAGCAAATAATTACGACATCATTTACAAAACCAAAACATCAACGGTATTTGTCAATGCAAGGACAGGTTGGAACAATCAATTATAGGAAATTAATTTGGAAACCAAATAATAAAGAACATACCAGTGCATCCGTATAAGCCTACTAGTGGATCCGTAAAAGCCTACTCACGCTGTTGCTCTATGAATACTGATCGTGTCGAACTGCCACTTTGCTAATCTGCACATTTTGCTTATTTGCAAATTTTTCCTCTTGTGGAATTGTTTGAATGCTTCTATCTTTTTAAACATTGCTTGGGTGTTTTAGCCTATACACCTGATTTTAGGAATTTTTATCTTGTATTGTATTGACTTGTATCTCACGGAGGGAAGTATAACTGTGTACAGAGGGAATCAGGAAGTGGGGAAATTAATTTACTGAGACCCGCCATCGTGGCACGGCGCTGTCTAGTCTTTTAAACCACGGAGGGGATAAAACGGCACGCTGCGCTAGCGCGCAGCAGACGCGCGCAGCAGGCGCGCCTAAGGCAAGCCCGTCTGCGCCCGTCCGCGCCTCGGACGCGCTGGACCATGCCGATTTCTGTAACAAAGGTAAGATGTCTGTTAACAAACAACCCCAATTCAAGTACACCATGGATGAATTTAAAATTCTTAATAAAGTTGAGGACTGTTGTCCCCACTCTCTCTCAGTAGGCTCCATGGAAGCATGGAGTTGTGACTTGTGCCACTGGTCCCTCCCCCTTCCCCAGATCACTGCGGACCACTCCTCTCTAGGGGAACGTATGTTCGTTCAATCCACATCCACGAGTCAGCGTACTAATTTGATCTAAAATTGATGCTTTTGAATACACGCTCGGTGAAACAACACGAATACCAAATTTTGGACCTCCTCTCCGACTCAAGGCCGGACGTGCTATTTCTCACTGAGACATGTCTGCACAAAGGTTCTAATCCCACTATTGCCAATGCCATTCCAACTGACTACCTTATTGTAAGGAGTGATCGTGTAGGGGGACGTGGAGGAGGAGTGGCGATCATTTATTAAAATACACTCACCTGCTCCACTCTCCCGAATTTGGGTCTAGAGAATACGGAAAGCATAAGTTTCCTTCTAAAAACTTCTCCACAGTATTCTATTGCTGGGGCCTTGGTCTACCGGCCGCCTGGGCAGGCTAAAGGTTTTCTGGAAGGTTTGCACTTTGCCATTTCGCCCCTGGCTGCCAAATATGAACACTGTTTAATCTTAGGGGATTTTAACATTCACATGGATTTGCCCCATAATCTGGACTCGACAAAGCTATACGACTCTTTAAACATGCTTCATCTCTCCCCATATGTCACCAATTCAACGCACGATAAGGGACACATATTAGACCAAGTCTTTTCAAATAAATTTATTAAAATGGACACAGCTTTTCCCGTAGCCTGGTCATATCACCATCTACTTACCTTTAGCATTAAAGAAACACCTGCTACAACATCTAAGTCCTATGTACCACGGACTAGTAGCTTTAGGTCATTTAAATCAATGACCCCGGCTGCCGTAGGAACTTTTCTGAAAACTCATCCTTTCTCATTTAAGGACAATCTTTTTTTTTTTTTTTTTTTTTTTTTTGAAACCGTTTATTACAAATCTCAAGAATATACAGGTATGGGCCTACAACCTTCCGGCCGGCCGCTAGGATGACAGGAGCATATGACATACGTTCATAAAACACTTGGTGTGCAGAGGAGCATAATCAGGAGGTATCAATGCCGTGGGCCATATCAGTCAGACCCCACAATACGGTTTCATTTTATACAAACAACAAGAAAAAACCACACCCACAAGGCAACCCGCAATTGACAGTAGCAGCACGTGCTCCCCGAATGGGGGACCCAAAGTAGACACAGGAGTCTAAAGAGGGGAAGGGGAACAGAGCAAGGACTGGGGGAACCCTGTGCCTGGGGCTGGGGGAAGGAGTCAGCTAAGGGGACGGGGCTGGTGAGGCAGCAGGCAGCAGTGGTGGCGCGCAGATACCCCCACGATAGGCGTTCCAGGGGCCCCATACTTTCACCCATGTCCCAGGCTTACCCCTCGCCACATACACCACCTTTTCTCGAAACATGCACCAGTCCATGTGTTCTTTCCAGGCCGACACCGCCGGGGGCTTCTGGGATCCCCACAGTTGAGCAATATCACGCTTAGCTACCATATATGCCAGAGTCACCCACCACATCTGCGGAGCCGAGTAGTCAGTTGGTTCCCACACATTCAACAGGCACCTCCTCGCTTCAGGCAGCAGCGCGACACACGTAACCACTCGCAGGACCTCATGCACACCACGCCAAAATCGCTCCACCTTCGGACATTCCCACAAAATATGCAGAAAGGTCGCCAAAGCACCACACCCACGCTTACACAGCCCATCCTCAGCATAGCCCATACGCAGAAGCCTTGGCCCCGTCATGTAGACCCGGTGGAGTATCTTAAGCTGGACGAAACGAAGGCGAGCCGGTATGGCCACCTCCTTGGGAGAGGCCACCGCGGAGGTCCAGTCCTCGTCGTCCAACTCCAGCCCATCGGCAACCCAGGCCTCTCGGAGGCCAGTTAGCAAGCCCGAGCGGTCATTGATCAGCTTTTTGTAAATAAGGGAGATCGTGCTGTCTGGGACATGGCCATCTAGCACTCTGTCCTCCAGGGGGGAAGACTCCGGGATGGAGGCAACGTCTGGGAAGACGGAGCCCAGTGCATGACGGACCTGCAGGTACCGAAAGTATTCACTGTCCTGCAGCTGAAACTCCGTCTGCAGCATCTCGAATGTTTTAAATCCCCCCCTCGTCCAGAGATCCCCGACTTTACTGATGCCTATCATGTCCCACTTCTCGAAGCCCTTCGAGGTCCACAGGGAGCCCAACCTCTCAGATGCGTACAGCGGTGACGCCCGGGTCAAACGGTCCTTCCACCCCATAGCTGCATTAGCCGCGTGCCATACTCGCACCATGACACGCGTAGGTCCCGTCAGGCGAGCGTCGGGCGCGCCAGAGTAGAGCGCTCGATTGTAGTCGCCACCGGGCAGTAGCATCTTGTCCATTTCAAATGCCGGGTTCAAGGCGGGCCCGTAGAGGCCATGGTTGATTGCAGCTAACTGGGAGGCCCAGTAATACCGTTTAATATCCGGGAGGGCAATCCCCCCGTCGTACCATGGGAGCGTCAACTTCGCCAGGGCAATACGCGGCCTCCCGTCCCAGAACAGGCGGCGCTGTAGACTCTCCACCTCACGGAAGTAGCGCGCCGGGACTAAGTCCATAGTGTTCTGGAGAGCGTACAGGAAGCGTGGCAACGACATCATTTTAAACAGCGCCGCCCGGCCGAGCGGCGAAAGCGGCAGGCGCCGCCAGCGCGCGACGTCCTCCCTCAAGCGCTGGAGGGGGGGAAGCAAGTTCCGCTCGTAGCGGGCCTCCGGGTCCAGAGTAATGTAGACACCCAGGTACCTAAACCCCTGAGCGGCAATCTGGATCGGACAGCCCCGCGTGAGGACGGGAGCCTCCCCGGAGAGCACATACACACATGATTTAGCCCAGTTGATGACAAGGCCTGAGTTGCGGCCAAATGAACGTAAAACATCAACCAGGACTATTAGTGATTTACGTGGGGAGGCTAGGTACAAAAGGATGTCGTCAGCGTATAGGGACACGCGGTCCTCGTACTCGGGGGTCCAACGGAGACCACGGATGGAAGGCTCCCACCGCAGCCACTCCGCCAGGGGCTCCAAGGCCAGCGCAAACAGGAGCGGCGACAAGGGACAGCCCTGCCGCGTGCCCCGGCCCAGTTCGAATGGGGCCGATACTCTTCCGTTTACCACCACCTGCGCCAATGGGCCCGAGTACAACAATTTGACCCAACTGATGAAACCTGGGCAAAATCCAAACTTCGCCAGCATCGCCCAAATGTATGGCCACTCAAGCGTGTCAAACGCCATGGTGGCGTCTAAGGACGCCAGTATGGCCGGCTCCCGCACGAATGGAACACGTGCGAGCACCCCGTGCAAGCGCCGCAGATTAAGGGCTGTGTTGCGATGGGGAATAAAGCCGGACTGGTCTTGATGGACCAGATCGCCCACCACGCCGACCAGCCGATTGGCCAGCACCTTGGCAAGAATTTTGGGCTCCGCATTTAAGAGCGAGATAGGCCGATAGGATGTAACCCGGTCCCGAGGTCTCCCTTCCTTGTGGATCACCACGATTGTAGCCAGACGCTGGTCCAGCGGGAGGGAGCCCAGCGAGTGGGCCGCCAGGAACATCGCGCGAAGGTGGGGTGCCAATGCATCCGGTCGCAACTTATACAACTCGATAGGGATGCCATTCGGGCCCATGGCCTTGCCAGAGGCGACCGAGCGTATGGCGAGGGCAATTTCGTCGGAGGTGGGAGCGGCATCCAACGACACCCTGTCCTCCTCCGAAAGGGAAGGGAGCGCGATATCCCTAAGCAGGGCATGGGAATCCTCCTCCGAGCAGGGAGAAACCGGGGAATACACTTCACGGAAATAATCCGCGAAACAGGAGACAATTTCTTCTGGCTCGGTTACACTCACACCATCCATCCTCTCAATCAGCGGGACCACACGATTCGCTCTCTCCTTTTTATCCAACCACGCGAGCAGTTTACCAGCCTTATCACCCACATCATACAGTCGCCCCTGTTGCTCCCTACTGAGGCCCCTGGCCGCCTCCGTGACGAGGGCCCTGTAGGCCGCCTGCTTAAGCTGTAGGACATGTAGCGCAGCATCTGTCACCCCACCCTCTAGATCACCCTCCAATTCGACAATTTCGGCCTCCACCCGGGTCACCTCCTCCCGCTCGCGCCTCCGGGCATGAGAAATAAGGGATAGGGCCTCCCCTCTGAGAACTGTCTTGAAGGCTTCCCACAGGGAAATAGCCGAAGGGACGGACCCCACATTCTCATCGAAGTATCGCTGTAAGGATTTAATCAAGTCAGCGCGAATGATGGGGTCGCGCAAGTACCAAGCGTTGATTGGAACTACCCTGCCCTCACCCCTCGGGCAGACATCAATGTGTAACAAGAGCGGGGAGTCATCTGAAATACCCCGCGCCAAATGGCGCACCTCTCCTACCCTCCCAACATAGGCCGCCGGGACAAGGACATAATCAAGCCGTGAGAGGCTACCATGGGCCTCGGAGTGGAAAGTGTACTGCAGCTGCGTGGGATGTTTTAAGCGCCAGCAGTCCACCAATCCCAGTGTATCCAAGAGGCCGGACAGCCACGCCTGTGCCCGGGGGAGGTCCCTAGGGGGGTGACGATCCACAGTCCCAGAAACCACCGCATTGAAGTCCCCCCCAACCACCAGAAGCACCCCCGGAAGGCCAAGGAGGAGGCGCCCCAGGTCTGCAAAAGTGGTCGACTGTAGCCCCGGTGGGACGTATACTGATACAAAGACAACTACTTTGCCCTCCATTCTTCCCACCAAGACAGTGTAGCGTCCCCTATCATCATGGAGCACCTCATCAATTTCCAACGGGAGCGAGTTCTTCACCATGATGCCCACACCCCGTGAGCCCGACGTGAAGCCCGAGTGGGCCACTAAACGGTAGCCACGCCGATTCATGGCACAAAAAGAATTACCAATAAGGTGTGTCTCCTGCAGAAAGACTACATCGGGTGAGATTCGTTTCAAATACTGCAGGACCACACCTCGTTTGATCCTATCCCCCAGTCCATTAACGTTCCAAGACAACAAAGTCAAGTCCCTACCCCCCATCACACACAAAAGCCATCATTCGTCCCCCGGAGAGCACCTTAAGATCAATACAAAAAAGGGTTTGCCTTGTGGTAAAAACGTACAACACCCCACCCCAACCCACCCACCCCAACGGAACTCCCCCCTCCCTGCACCCCTGCATGAGCCCAAACAGCCCCCCCAAAGTGCAGTGTGCCTGTCGCCCCATAGATGGTTAAACTAACTAAGCCCCCAGAGGAGGAGGGAGAACCCCCAAGAGACCCCACACGACCTCCACAGGAGGGGAACTTACTCGAACAGACGAACAGTCCAAAGTGACATCAATTTTGTCCAGAGCGAGGCCTAATATTAGTCCCTCAGTCCTGATCCGGCGAGCCCTCTCCCCCAACCGCTCCCCCCCCACCCCCCCGAGCCCGATCCCCAGACAAAGTATCCAGCCAGTCCCCAGCCGCTTCGGGACGATCAAAAAAGTGCGTGCGGCCATCCACCTCCACCCGCAACTTAGCTGGGAAAAGCATCGCATACTTGAGGTTAAGGTCCCGTAGACGACGTTTGACTCCGAGAAAGCTCAGTCTCTGCTTTTGGACCGCTGGAGTGAAATCCGGATAAAAATTGATGTCCATGTTGTCGAGTCTGACCGGTCCCTGTAGTCTGGAGGATTGCAGAATAGCATCTCTGTCCCGAAAGTTGAAAATCCGGGCAATAAGAGGCCTCGGAGGGGCTCCGGTCTTAGGCCTTCCCCCGGGAACCCTGTGGGCCCGTTCCACCGCGAAGAATTTACTCAGCCCCCGGGGCTGGAGATGAGTGAGAATCAAGTCCTCCACGAATAGGTCCGCCGCCGCCTCCTCACGTCCCTCAGGCACCCCGATAATGCGGACATTGTTCCTCCGGGCCCGACCCTCGGAATCCTCCAAGCGGCGGTCCATCAGCGCACTCGCCTGGCCAAGCCGGCGCACCTCCTTTTGGAGGGTCGCCACATCTGTCGTGAGGCCCGATGTGGTGTGGGCCAAAGAATCGACCCGATCATTGGTCTTGGATAGATCGGCCCTCACCAAGCCAACATCCACGAGGACCGAGTCTATCTTCTGCGCCAGTGTATCAAAACGCTGGCCCACCGATGCCTTCATCTCGGCGATAGCACCCATGACATCCCGCAGGGTCAGATCCGCGGGCAGAGCAGGAGCATCAGCCGGGCCCTCAGGGGACCTACGCGGCACCTCAGGAGATCCCTTCTGGAGGGTGTAGCGGTCCATACTATTAGACTGCTGGGCTGCGCCACGTCGAGTCGATTTCACCTTTGCCCGGTCACCATCTTGCTTTGTGGACATGGTTCCAGTCCCCAGATCGTGCCAATCACGTCGTAAAGGGCAGGCAAGCCGGGTCACGGGCTCCGGGGGGGGGGCCACTGCAGACCCACGGGGTGGATCACAGCCGGCGGGCCGGCAAGGCACCCCAACGAGGCCACACCACCTCACAGTGCCCCGCGACCCAACCTCGCCAAGACAGCAAGGAGGGTGCAAAAGCGAAAGTGAAAGTGCGGGGTACGCGAGTCGCCGAGCCCTGCCCGCCGCTGTTGTTCACTTTGTCTCCGGATAGCCCCACAGATCTAATCTGGGGTCCGGCGTGGAGAAGGCCGCAAACCTCGATCGATGTTCCCGCCGGTGTCCGAGGTCCAATTTGGAAGCGGAAAACGGGTGTCACCTCAGCTCGGGCTCACCAAAACAGTCCCCTCATCTAGGACAGGATATTTTCAGGATATGTGTAGGAGGTCACGGAGGTCCTCGGGAGCCTCGCACCTACGCGGCCATCTTGGTTGCGCGCTAGGCTCCTCCTCCAAGGACAATCTTGCAGCTGATGTATCTTCGCTCGACAACTGGCTTGAATCTTGTGTAAACAATATTGCCCCCCTCCAAACTCGAGTGGCCAATAGAGGTAGACCAACTGCTCCCTGGTTTACTGAAGACCTTAGGAAAAACAAGAGCCACTGCAAATATCTAGAAAGGATATGGAGACAGGACTACGACACATGCGCTAAGCAAATTTATAAGAGTGCATTAAAAGCGTATTACAATAAAATTCACACGGCAAAAATGAATTTCCTCAACACTAAAATTGAGAAAGCAGACAACAAAAGTGAAGAACTTTTTAGGGTTGTAAAAGATTTTACGTCCCCTAATGCCTTAAAAAATCACTTCACTCCTACCAAAGCTTGGACTGATGGCATTGCCTTATTTTTTTTCAATAAAATTTCTTCTCTACAAACTTCTTTTGAAGTGGCTAGCTCCAACTGTGACACGAAGTTGGATTGGCTTCTCCAGCAACCTCCTCCTACGGTAAACTGCTTATTACATATTCCTGCAATCCGTTTAGAGAAATCTCTACATCTTCTCCGCTCTCTTAAGTCAGGTTCCCCAGCAGACCCTTGCCCTGCAAAAATTCTGGCCTTAATTGCTGAGGTAATCATCCGGCAGTCAATAGGGTACTGAATCTTTCACTATCCACGAGGACAGTTCCGGAGCGTTGGAAACTGGGTAAAATTCTCCCCCTGCTAAAAAAAACCTCTGCGGACCCCGGGACAGCTAGCAACTACAGACCCATCTCACTGCTTCCTGCCCTATCCAAAATTTTGGAGAAATATGTTAACCAAATCCTCGGAGTTTGTAGAATCAAACAACATTCTCCATCCCAGTCAGTCGGGTTTCCGTGCTAATTACAGCACCGAAACCGCTCTCCTTGAGGTATCAGAATCAATCAAATTTACTTTGGATAACGGCGGGCGAGCAGTGTTGGTACTGCTCGATTTATCGGCAGCCTTCTTCTCGATCGTCTCTGGTGGTGCGGTATTGGGCACAACGCCTTACAATGGTTCCGGTCCTATCTAACCAATCGAAAGCAAACTGTTTGGTCCCCCCATTTGAGGCCTGCATTTAAGCAATGAATGTAGGGGTCCCCCAAGGCTCCATCCTGAGCCCCACATTGTTTAATGTGTATGTGGCTCCTCTGGCACTGTTGGTCGAATCCTTCGGCGCTAGAATCGTCTCTTATGCAGACGACACACAACTGCTATTCACATGTGCTAAGGGTGAAGTCTTGGACGGGAAGACGATCCAGCTTTGCCTCTCTGCGGTCTTTAACTGGTTTCATGCCAATCACCTGAGATGCAACTCTGATAAATCAGAAATGATTTTCTTCGGCGACGCTCCGGATGATAAATGGCGTGATTGGTGGCCATTAAATATGCCTCCGCCCACTGATGTGGCTACTACGGTCAAATACCTGGGGGTGATACTGGATAGTAAGCTCTCCATGAGTGCCCAGGTCCAATCAGTAGTGGGCTCATGCTTCGGCCTGCTTAGGATGATGCGAAACTTTCTACCACTGCTCTCCCAGTCTCACAGAAGGATAGTCGTGCAGGCCTTGATACTTTCTCGCCTCGACTATGTGAATGTTCTGTATCTGGTTCTCCTAGAATATCTTCTCAATCGTCTCCAGGTGGCTCAGAATGCCGCTGCTCGAGCGATTTTTTTAGCTGATCGGCGCACCCACACTACCCCCCTCTTGAGAACACTCCACTGGCTCCCAGTTCGCAAGAGGATACTCTTTAAAGCACTGGTACTGGCCTTTAAGGTCTCTCATAACATCGGCGCTCCTTATTTAAGGGCTCGCTGCCAACAGTACGTACCCTCACGCACGCTACGGTCTTCATCTGCCCAACTGCTCCACACTCCCAGGTTCTACTTCACACTTTCAGGTACTGGTGTCCGCATTATGGAATAATCTTCCTATTGAACTGCGCCAGGATAACGATCTTTTGGGCTTTCTTCACAAACTAAAAACATTGTTGTTCCTATGATCTGTGTCTGTGGTATGTGACTGCTGAGTGCTTTTGTTACGGGTCCTACGATTAGCGGCGGGACACTCTTGGGAGTAGCCGCGCGCTCAACAAATACCCAGTAACATAACATAACATTAGCACAAAAACTGGTTACTGAATGTTTTTTAGGAAAAACTTCTATATCTGTAACTGATCAGTGGGTAAGCTTTACACGCAAATTAGTTAACCAGCATCACCCCCCTATTGAAGCCAAAAATGAATATCTAACGCGAACAGGAAAAATGGAAACAAAAATCAATTTAACATATACGGTACGCAAGATGAAACGGTTGCGATATAAACTCAGGAAAGAGCTGATCAAGTTTCCTAATAAAAAAGAAATAATAGACAATATAAAAACTCTAAATCAAAACCTGAGGAAACTAATCTGGGATGAGAAAACCATAGGTAAAAATGATCGTTTGACAAAAATATTTCATGCTAGTAACCAAACTAACTCAAGGGAGTTCTGGAAAATGATAAATAATCTAACAAGACCAGACAAAATCATAGTAGCATCAGTTTTAACTGAGACTGAAAGGGTGAATTTTCTGGTACGCCATTTAAACTCAGACTGCAGTACAACTAAAAGTGCGAACAATTATAAAAGGAAAGAAACAGCAAACCCAGAACAGGATAACAAATTTGAAATAACACAAGAACATCTGTCTAAGCTAATAAGAAAACAAAAAGACGTGGCACCAGGCCCAAATGGTATCCCTTTTGCACTGTATAAGGAGGATCCAGTTATATGGGCAGAACATCTAACCAAGGTTTTTAATGAAATAATCCAGACAGGGGTAATACCTGAATCTTGGAGAGGGTCACTAATATCTCCAGTCTTTTAAAAGGGAAATTGGGCCCTGCCGGAGAATTACCGTCTAATAACACTACAGGATACAGATGCAAAACTGTTCGCAGGGGTCCTGTTGTCAAGCTTATCTGACTGGGTAAAGAATAATCACATTCTTCCTCCAAACCAAACAGGTTTTATTAAAGGTCTAGGAACAACTACTAACATCTTAGCTTTATCGGTACTAATGGACAAAGCAAATTTAAGAAAATAACCTCTGTACTTATGCTTTGTTGATTTTAAATCAGCTTTTGATTGTGTAGAAAGAGAACGATTGTGGGAAAAGTTACGAATGCAAGGAATCCCTCTTCCATTATTATAAAAGACGAATCAGCTATTCGTCTTTTATATACCGATACTTGGGCCAGAGTGCGCATCGGAGATGGTCGGTCACTTACCAACAAAATAACGACAACAGGGGGTTTAAAGCAGGGGTGCGCACTGGCTCCATTATTATTTAACCTGTTTTTAGTTGATTTGACGGAGGCATTGAATAATATAAACGCTCATCCACCCAAACTAGCAGATAAACATATATCAAATTTATTATACGCAGACGATGTTGTTCTTTTAAGCAATACAAAAGTGGGCTTGCAACATTTAATAACACAAATATTTGAATATTCAAAAGAAAATAGGATGGTAATAAATGAAACAAAATCTAAAGTGTTGGTGATCTCAAAAAATGCAAGACGGAAATATAAATCGAAATGGTTTTTGGGAAAGCAGCAATTAGAACAAGTCGATGCCTATAGATATTTGGGTGTTACATTCAACGACAATGGAAATTTTCTTCCGCAGAAGCTCGAAATTTATAGGAAAGCAAATGCCTTGATAGCTGCATTTAGGTCTATCCAAAAATCAATTAGTGACCTAACTTACCGTCCTTTCTTAAAGGTAATATCGGCCAAACTACTACCCTCTTTAACATATGGCAGTGAGGCCTTAAATGGAAAAGACGCAGTTATTATTAACAATGCTATTTCAAAAACATTCAAAATTCTTTTTCATTTGCCGAATAATGCATCGCAAGCACAGGTAAGGCTGGAATTCGGCCTCAATAACCAGCTGTATGCACGAAAAGGTTATGCAATTAAAGTCTGGAACAGAATAAAAAATGACCAAGGAAATTTAATGTCCCAGTTATTGTGGAAAGAAACTAATGGAAATACTAAATCATCCACCTGGAAATATTTGGAAGCGGCGTTAGAAGAATTTGAGGTTTGGCCGATATGGGACTCGACCATTACCCAGGAAACATTTAAGAAAGTTATTAATAAAATTACAGACCACTTATCGATAATTAGTGACAAAGCCGCCTTTACTAAAAGAAAACACGCTTAGCCTATCATAAATGGTTTCTCAAAAAAGATGGTACAGCAATACCTTGATACGGCATGGTCGCAGAAAAATAAACACATTTTTATCAATGCAAGATTTGGCGTACTCCCAGGCTTATCCCATGCACCACCTTGGAAAAAACTCAGAACCGATAATCTATGCAGGCTGTGTAAATCTGGGGAGGAAAACATTATTCATCTACTATATGTCTCTGTCCTGAATTAAATAATGAAAGAGTTATTATTTTAAAGAGATTATTTAATGAAAGAGGGATAAGGACATGTAGACAGGCATTGATCCGATGTCTCTCCTCAGATGATATAGTCATGAACTCTGCTTTGGTAAAATTTTTACTAAAAGTATGGAAAAAACTCAAAGAGTAAGAAACAGGACACTAAGATTGATTATATTTTCTTTTAAAGTTTTAAATGTATGAATTTTATTGTAAACACTAAAAGATGTATTGAATTTTAAGAATTTGTTACTATTTATAGTGTATGTAATGGATTATTGTATGAATTTGTTTTATTGTAAGATTTTAATTAATCAAACAATAAAGATATCTAATGGAAAAAAAAAAAGAAAAGGCCATACTTGTTTGGAACTCACTTCGGTGTTCAGAATGACCCCTCTTGTGGCTAAAACAGATGAAGGGTGAAAACCCCAAACTTTTGAGGAGTCTATTGCCCTTCAGGGGATAGACTACACAGTGGAACATAGACCTTGGAGTAACCATGCCAATGCAGATGGACTCTCCAGATATTTCCACTTAGAACATGAAGACTCAACTGGGCAATGTTAGTCTCATCTCCTTTCGTTTGGGGGGGGGGGTGACTAAGAAAGTAGGATCTGCTTCTTATGGTTACCCTCACTTTTTGCTTTTTGCACCCACTGTTTTGACTAGTCTGGCTGGGATCCTGCTATTCAGGACCCCAGCCTATCTGCTTTCTCACTCAAATTGACATGTATGGACTTTGGTACAACTCCAGATTGGATACTGGGGTACCCTTATCAGTCCCTAGTATATGGTACACATGTACCCAGGGTTTAGGTACCCCAGATGCCTCCTATGGACTGAAGTATGTATTATGCCACCCATGAGAGGCCATGCAAAATGGAACCTCAGGTCTGCTACTGCAGTCTGTGTAAGCTGGTGCTTGCACCACTTTCGATAGATATAGGTTCACTATATCTATATATATCACTACACTTAAAACTTTATCAGTAACCCCTATAGCAGGCCTTAACAATCCTGAAGGCAGGGTGCTGGGTTTTACGTGAGAGGGTGCTCCTGCTTGAGCAGGGCCCCTCTGCAGTCTTCAGAGACCATTCTCCAGGGCTGTATGTGATACTGCCAGACATATAGGTAGAGGTGCCTTATATCCTCGCGGTAAATGCTATCTCGAAAATGACTGCAACAAAGTATGTCGTGTTTGGTGTCAAACACCTTGGAATCATACCTTAACACGAGTAACTGGTGTGGGAGGTATGATTCCTCCCCTCAGAACCGAGGTTCTGGGGTTCCTAAGTCTACCGGTATCAACTTTCTTGAGCCTTACAGCACAAAATGGATGCTACCAGCCACAGACACAAGTCTGCCCTCTTGCTTCTGAGCCAAGCTCGAGCAGAGGAAGGCAGCACAATAGATATCCTGTCAAGGGGAGGTGTGACCACCTCCCAGACGGGATTTAGTGCATTGGGGCTTGGTGGGTGCACTGTCTCAGTGCCAGATAGTCTGCACGAGGGGCACATTTGGTGTCCCTCTTCATTGTACAGCTCAAACCAGTGCTGGAAGCCATTTGCTTCCACTCTGGTGCACAACTGGACAAAGGACATGGGTGTAGCCACCTCTCTGTCCTGTTCCTCCCCTAGGAGGGTCCCTAGAATCTGTCCAACCCTTTCCCGTGGGTATAAAATGGGTTACCTGGCTACAGGACATTAGATTTTATGTGGACAAGATTCTCCAAGAAGATACTACTACACTTTGACCGTCTGGACACACTGGACTTCACTGGACCTCCTTTGGGCTCGACTTCATTATCCCTTGCCGTCCCCCGTCTCGCCACTGTCCGTGATCCATACAGGCTCCGTGCTGGATCCTGTGGACCTCCAAGACAACAGAAGAATCTCCCTTGGGGTGAAGGAGTCACTGCCCTGCAAACGCAGGCACCATAACACATTTGACTGGTTTTCTGCTCCAGAGCTCCTTTGGACTCTGAAGAATCCAGCAACATAGGAGGTAGGTTTCTGAAGGTCTCTGAGGTTGAGCTGCCCTCTCAGTAAGTCTGAGGTGGATTTCCCTCGTGGGGACCGTATACCCGTACTCCTGTGCACCGTGTCCATTTGCAGCTGCACATGCTTGTTGCCCTGCAACAATTCTGTGCACTGGGCCATTTATAGCCCTGACCCCAGTGCATCCTTTCTGAGAAGGACTTCATTATCCTTGCACTCTGTGCTCTGCTAGCTGGTATCCTGTGAAACCGCTTGAGGTCCCCTCACGACTCCTGTGCCTTCAGCCTGTGGGTCCACTTGAGGGTCAGCTCTGCTTTATTTGGGTTTCCCTGGTTGCTCCAGGCATGCCCTGACTCCCCTTGCTGTGGTGAGTCTCCTGGGCCAGATCGACACCGAATTTGACCATCTATGTTGTTTGCGCTGCCAAGGCTTGTGGTGCTCCCGCCGGACACCAACCCCTCAGCACTCGACATCCTTCGTGGGACAGCTCGCCTCCGGCTTTTGATCACCATAGACATCTCCGGGACCTTGCAGCTGAAGAGTCAAGATCACCGTCAACACACCTGAAGCTCCCGACATCGGTGGGCATTCGTCTACCGAGCCCCTGGTCACTCCAAAGTGAACCAGACTCTATCCCCTCTGCTTTCAGGTTCCTCTCATCTAGAATCCACATTTGGATTCCACCAGACACTTTTCGTACTTCCAGCAGCAGCATTTCTTTGTCGACATTTACAGAAAACAACAAGGGTTTCCGACGCCACTTCGCACCTATGCACTCGGCTCCTCTGGGATAGGTAACTCTGGAACAAAGGTATCCACCAGTGGGGTGGCTCTTCAAACTCTTAAATTCCAAGGGTTGTATTCGTAATCTGCTGGGAAGGGTCCTTAATCTCTAATTTTCCAACTGTAACTTTCCCATTGAATTGCACGGAGCACGCGGTCGTGTTCTCAATCTGCACCCATCCTCGGTTGGGTCCCAACTCACTCATCCTGTGTGGTTCCTTGGGGTCCCAGCGATTCTACACCTTCTAGACTAAGTCTAGTTCCGAGTCATGGTTCTTATATCACTTATTTAGTATTTGTTCTGGTCTCCCCCTGGAGCCCACTGTGTATTGTGCTACTTACGATTGATTCTTTGCAACTGTATTATTTGACTTTTGCTCTATCCTCATGTAGAGGATACCAGAAAGTGTTATAGATAATAAATACATATTTTTATAACTACTGTGTGGTTTCACTTTCATTTAACCAATACTATAAGGTAGCATTCTGGTGAAACAAGGTGTTTAACATTCCTTCAAGACTTAGCCTGAAGGCTGCTCTCCATAGCTACCACTAGGATAGCTTTCAACAAAGGTTATCTTTGACCTAATCACCATAAGGGTTGTTTGGAATGGTACAGGGTGCCCACTTTAACTAGTGGACAGCATATACCAGGCCAACTTCTCACTTATGTGTGTAGGGCCGGTCTGGCGGCAGCGGGCACCGGCCATTTCCCCGGTGGGCCGGAGGGGTGGGGCCTGTTTTGTGGATGCAGGGGGCGGCTTTTCTTACAGTGTGGTGGTCGAGAAGCAACCTGCCAGGGCTGGTTGCTCTTCCCAGTCCGGCCCTGGATGTGTGCCAAAACCTCTTGTAATGGTCCCCTTGAACATACCGTCCTTTAGGACCAGACTCTTGATCCTCATCGGAGCCTGTCTGTTTTTTTTGTCACTGGATCCCCATAGCTTAGTCAACTGCCTGTTTAATAAGGAATTCCAGGTCTCCCATGGATTTCTGCAAACCTTCATCAGGAGGTTCATGGTTGTTCTATTTGCTTGTGCCTCTTTTGACTCCATTATAGCTATCACCAACTTATCCAAGCACCAACAAACCCCGACAAGGCACCTACCCCTTTTAAACATTTTACCAGCGGACCAACTCTCAACCTGCAAGATTCAGACCCAAGTAAAAAAAAAGTAGCTGAAACTCCAGTGGCGCTTGCTGAAGTAGCACTGGTACGAAGTGAGAGAACTTCCCAGTCAGTCTCTGCTGGCCTGTTTCCCTGCTACATTAACTCTCAATGCATCTGCCTCACACCTGAACAGAAGAGAAGTGAGAATACGTGCTTCAGATGGGCCACCTGCCCAACAGCTAATTTATTATAGGTTTTGTGGGGTTAATTAGCAATCCTTAGAACAAATAGGACAGATATCAGAAATCAGGTTAGGACACAAGCATGCAGCGGCTGGAAGACCTGGAGAAGGTGGCTGTGGAAGCTTAGATGAATGGATCATTAGACTGCTAAGTTCCTGGGAAGCACAGCTCACTCAGTTCCTGTGCTAAAGTACTTTCAGGTCAGAAAGGGTAGAGCCATAGTTGGAATCTTTGAAACCTTAACACAGTGCCTGGTTTCTCTTCCTATCTTTGCTATAGTTTGCATCGATTTTGTTGTCACTCACTGTTTGTTGTGTTCTTCCTTTTGTTTCCCTAGTCCCTTTATTATCTCTTCTTTTAAATGGCCCTCTAGGGTGTCTATCTGTAACCTCCATATCTTTTGAGTCTTACCTGTGTGTGTCCAACAGCATCCTGTGGCCTCCGCCAGATTCCTGATCACCTTTGGCTCATCATTGCATCATACGTTGCAGGAGCTAGTAAGAATTGTTTCATTTGGGGGACTTGGTCAGCCAAAATGGGCACCAGGATGTGTCCGTAGGGAGCTCTGTCCGCCCGCTTTGTAAATCCTACATTACCCTGTGTTCCGCTCTCCATCAGAGGACATCCGGTTTTGCAGCGGCTTCCCTGTACCCATCAGACTGGCTGGGAGAACCCTTGAGGACTAATTCCATTGCCACTTGAGAGTCGATCGGCCACATGGCCTACTCCGAGGCTGGCGCCACGTCAGGCTTGAAAACTCCTCACTGCACTCCCTTGCGAGGTCAGTGGGGAGGGTCACTTTAGGGGTGAGAGGGACCCTGCTCTGGGTTGGCGCACTATCTCCGATAGGTGATGATGGTGGCCGCCATCTTAGAGCTTTGGCTGCCCCTGCTTTAGGGGACACCTAAGATGTCGGGGTGACTTAATTTCATTGTTGCCCCTATGTGACCTGCATGCCGGCCTTGCCTTCCCCCTAGGCTGTGGGTGCAGGGCACCCGTAGTGCTGAATCGCTGGGCAGCTCACCGGGCCAGTCAACACCCGGTCCTGGGACTTCCAGGAGCCCTAGGGTCTGCCCACAGCAGTATTCCACAGTGAGGCGCATCCCTTGGATGGGGGTGCCTAGCATTGGACTGTGAAGGGGTTGGATGGAAGCCCCCTTGCCCCTACTGAGGGCTGCAATCAGGGGGGACACTGACAGCGCACCACATTGCGCCTTCTGAGAGCTTCTTTGCCTCTGCACCCGCGTCTGTAATATGGCGCGGGCACAGAGGCAAAGGGATTCCCTCATTTGCATGTGTTATGCCCCTATGCAAATGAGGCAACACCCCCTGAAGATAGCACTGGCTCTTTATGTGCACCAGCACTTTTAGTATTACAAAAGGGGCTGCACACGTGTCTGCGGTCCCTTCTGTAATACCAAAGCGAAAAGCGGGCACAAACACCCGTTGCGCCCTCAAAGCACTTATGTAATACGGCCCCTGGGGTGTTAAATTATCGTTGCAATAAACCATGTTACCTTGAATGTTTAATAATTTTCTCACTTCCCTATAAACTCTTAATTCTTCATCCAAATCACTAGATCTAGTGAGCAATTCATTCACAATGTGTTCTTTAACCTTGTTTAGATATAAATCTTGTTCCATACACCCTCTCCACTCACTCTCAGATATAGTTGTAGTACACACTTTTATTATGGGATAACCCAACAATTCCTGAAAGTCATTACATTCCAGGAGGCTCTGGAAAGGAAGTCTGTTGCCAAATTCTGGACACCACGGACATAATCTAGTTTGTAAAAAAAGCCTTCTAAACCTAATATCCACTTGACAATAAGAGGGGTGCTGTGCTCAGCTCCTTTTGTCAAAAATATGTTTAGTGATGGTCTTTGATCTGATCAAGTTGTGAATTCTAAACCCCACAGAAACAATTTGAAATGCCTTCTAGCCCAGAAAAACATTAACAGTTCTCTTTTAACAACTGAGTAGTTGAGTGCTTACAGCCTTAGATAAGAATCTGTACACAAAAACAACTAGCCTCTCTTTGCCATCGACAAACTGGGAAAGAGTGGCACCAATTTCTTTGATACTTGTGTCTGGAGTAAAGATATTTTACACAATATATTCTGTATTACAGATAAAACCTGCCAAATAAATTTTTTAAACCACAGCTGCAGAAGCCAACCCAACTCTTTGCCCACCACTATGAGACAAGAAACAGACTACATGCACTTTAGGATAAAGCTGAACATATGGCTTTTTACCCATGCTTACAGTTAGACACGGACTTCTACAAACAGTGACTTCTTAACCCAGCGCCAAGAGACCTGATGGTGTACGTGGGCTGTAGAAATTTTCTATAACATAACATAACAAACGGCATTCTGTGAAACATATAGGCCAAGACAGGAGTTATTAATACTGTTAAGACTATTGTCTCTGGGAGAATCTCTACTTGGTGATATGCCATGGATAGATTAATAATGCAAAAACTGCATACCTCCCACATTGTGCTTAACACTTCATTTATGCATGGTAAGATTTGTCTTTCCACCCAAATATTATCATTCAAGATCCATGCATTAACGTAATCCTCCACCATGCACTATAGTGGCCTGAACCACAGGGGCCAACAATTCTGAGCATTCGATGGGCTGAATAATACCTAGATTCGATAATTTCTCTAGGTCTTTCACTGAAATCAATCAATCAGGTGTTTGTTAAGCACGACTACTCACCCGTGAGGATCTCAAGGTTCTTTTAATAAATTAGGTATGGGATGCGGTGTTTATGTATACTGGATTTGGCGTCCGCTTTTAACTTGATTTTATGTTTGTCAATACGTAGGTGACCCAAATTGTTTGAAAACAAATCTGGGAATTTGTCAAAAAATCAGTCAAACACCTGTGAACCAGATGCACTCCTTCCTTGTTGTTGGGGTCAAACTTGATGGCAAGTTCCTTCTGGAGTTGCGATCCCAGCAACTTTGACCCTTTCCTCAAAATATGCACTCTCCGGTACGTTAAATAATTTTTTTAAGTTAATGTGCACTTTTACTATCTCTTCAAGGGGAATAGGTCTGTGTTACACTCACTACAAGATATATCAGGTGATTCAAGTATAATTCCTTCAATATTTTGAAAATGTTTAGAACTCTCCTTATTTAGCAAAGTGTATGTAGAACACAAATCTGCAAACAAGGTAACAGCATTGACATCTAAATTCACGCTATATTGGGTTAATTCGCCTTTACATTATTTACTTGAAATATCATTTTCCTTTCTTGCTGAGTGGTGTCTTTAATTGAGTTCACTTGCCTGTTGTCATTCTCTCTACAAACTCTCACAAAATGACCCCTTTTATTACATTTCCTACCTATTGAGCCCTTAGCTTGACAGTTTTGGTTATTAGCTAAATTGTTGCTGCTACCGCAACTGAAATACTTCAATTTGCTCCCATTAGATACCTGTTTACTATTGTTAGTCTTAGTGCCTTTTCTGTGTATGTCCTCTACAGTTTTATCTGTCTTTTTTCCTTTTTTAAACTTGTTTTTTATTTCAAAGAACATACATAGCATGGTGCAGTATACATCATTACACTAAATACATAATATTGAGAAGAGGGCACATAGCGGTACATAGCCTGGAATTCAAGTGAGACATTTTGCACAGGAGAGCTAAGCACCACTGCCGGCACAGGGATATTAGAGGCAATAAAACAGTGCACAATCACCACACTAGCATACAATACAGCCCTGTGTGAGGGATACAACCAATATTCATGTATAAAAACCATGTAACAACAGGGCAGCAACAAAGCGGTGAGGGACTCGAACACTCATAAGTGCCCTACACAATAAACAATACGCATTTTCAATGCAATAGGTCTCGCATTATTAAAGTTTGAGCTGTTGACATTGCTAATAATAATGCAACACCAATAGCAGCTCAAAGATTCAGTAATGTGAGACCCATTGCATTGCAATTGTTTTTTTTGTTTTTTTTATGTAGCACGAACTTGAGTGAAAGGTGTGTATTTATGTTGCATTGAGTACAGTGTAATTATGTGTTGTGTTATTGTGTGCCACAGAGTGGTATTGTGTGGAGTGTATTTATCTTGCATTAAGTAGAGAGTAATTATGTGACGTGCAATTATGTAGTACTGAGTGGTATGTGGAGTGTATTTATGTTGTATTGAATAAAGTGTAATTATGTGATGTGTAATCACACAACCACACACAACCACACCCACAAAACCACACCCACAACCACACACACAACCACAACCACACACACACACAACCACACACACAACCACACACACACAACCACACACACAACCACAAACACAACACACACACCCACAACCACACACAACCACAACCACACACACAACCACACACACAACCACACACACAACCACCACAACCACACATATAACCACCACAACCACACACACAACCACAACCACACACACAACCACACACACAACCATACACACAACCACAACCACACACACAACTACACATACAACCACACACACACAACCACACACACACAACCAATCACACATAACTACACACACACACAACCACACACACACAACCACACACACACAATCACACACACACACACACAACCACACACACACAACCACACACACAACCACAAACACAACACACACACATCCACACACACACACCATGCACACACAACCACACACAACCACACACACAACCACACACACAACCACACACACAACCACACACACACCACACACATAACCACACACACAACCACAACCATGCACACAACCACACACAACCACACACACACAACCACACACACACAACCACACAGACAACCACACATACAACCACACACACACAACCACACAAACACACACAACCACACACACACACACCCACCCACACACACGCACACACACACACACACACACACACACATATATATGAATATATAACGTCCAGTAGAAGGCTGGGTGTCGAAATGCGTAGACCGTCCGTCTGTTTGGTTGCACTATGGTGTTGAATCTAAATGAATAAAGAAGAAGTGAAAACATATCGGAGTCTTCAGTGCCATGTGTCCTCGTCAGATTAATTGGACAGAGATGGTGAAGCATATATATATGTATATATATATTGATTTCCAAAGTCCTTGAAAATGCAAGATAATGCATAAAGCAGGAACAGACCACTCCATGACTAGAAAATAAAGTGCTTTTTATTCTTCAAACAGCAGCATGACGCGTTTCGACCGGGAAACCCGGTCTTGATCACATGACATGGACAAAGATCATAGAGTTTATATATCGTGCAGTTGGCCGCCAAAACTACTAACTATAGAGTGGAAATAGAAAAAATACTATTAGCAAAAATCACTACAGGTCTGAAATGCTAACGCGGAAATTCTCATCCAGGCAATCTGAAAATAAAACAACAAAATAAGGAGTTGTTTTAAAAATGCAAAACCCCTGTAAAAGGTGAAAGCGTAAAAAATATTTAATTATATATAAATATATAAAATATATAAAAATATCACGCTAAATAACACATTGAAAAAAAGGGGTAAAGATATACTGGGCAAGTGCCCATAGATTGTCGGTAGAGAAATAGTAACAGAGAAAGCAGGTCAGACCTGAATACATAATCCAGTCAGCAGCTCAACGCATAATTGGTAAATGCAGATAAAATTATAAATTAAATAAACGAGTATTCAGTCATAATCGATTATAGGCAAAAGACACCTGTAAGCACAATAGTGCAAAAATATCAAACTTATGCAAAAGATGTCAATAAAATAAATATTGCAGTTGAAAGGAAACAGAATATGCGCACGAGTAGACAGTTTGAAAACTGGTAGTTGGTGCAGACGAGTCTATCCCCCCGAGTTGGGAATTCAATTCAAGCAAGGTAGGCACGCTCCTGAGAAGGAAGTGTCACTCGTGTTGCACTCGTTAAGAGAGAAGGAATTCTCTTTATCTGTAAAAACTGATTACACAAGCGAAGGTTGTCCAAGGTCAAATTAATTTATTGAACCTGTTCTTCAACTGAAAGTGTAGAATTGTAATCATTCTTATGAGATCAACTCATTATCCGAATGCCCAATGCATTTCGGACTGTTCAAGCCCTTCATCAGGGGCGACACTCTGGAGGAGAAAAGGAGCAGGACTCAGTATCAATATTCTAGTATGTAGATGTGAATATTTCATGTAAATAAGAAAACGAACGAAGTGTAGGAAGGTAAAATCAAGAGCGGAAAACGTGACGAAAATGTGCTCACAGTCAGTTCGTGCAATGAATCAGTGGTGAACTGAAACAAATGCAGACTCTAGCGAATAGGTCAGAAATTACCATACGTCAAGCTGACAAAGGAGGAGCACTGGTAATTATGGATTCGACCTTCTATGTTGAAAGTGTGGATGAACATGTCAAGGACACACGGACATACATGCCTATACCATTTGATCCCACAAATGAATTCCTCGACATTCTTAAAACCATCGTTAACACCGCTCTTGAACAAGGAACCATCACTGAAGAAGACAAAAAATATTTGATCAAAACCAATCCATCAATACCCTACATTTACATGCTTCCAAAAATTCACAAAAATGCCACAAAACCACCCTTCAGACCTATAGTTTCAACAATCAACTCACTCTATGAACCAATTGGGAAGTACTTAGATAAGCATCTACAGGCGTCAGTTCAATCCATGACTACATACATAAAAGACACCACCGACTTCCTCAACATTCTGGAATCCAGTCGTGATTTGATAACAGCTGACACCATCCTTTGTACCATCGATGTGAAATCACTTTACACTTCGATCCCACACGACAAAGGCATTGAAGCCATTGAATCATTCCTGTTAAACACAGATAAACCCAATAATCTCAAAGTTTTTCTCCTGGAACTCATGCACTATACCCTCTACCACAGTTACTTTGAATGGTCTGGCACCTTTTACATCCAATGCACTGGCACTTTTATGGGCAATTGTGCCGCTCCATCATACGCGAACCTTTACATGCATCGATTCGAACTGGACAACATCCTAACCAACATCGACTGGATTGAACACCTCGTCCTTTACAAAAGGTACATCGATTACATTTTTATCCTGTGGAACGGTTCACCTCTTCAGCTTGAATCTCTAATTGAACATCTCCACACAGTAGATCAACGTATTGAATTCACACATCTCCTAAACAAGGAATCTATCACATTTCTGGACACTTGCATTACCATCAATCAAGGAAACCTCACCACACAAGTCTACACCAAATCCACAGATCGCAATAACCTTCTTCACTTTCACAGTTTCCACCAACCATCGCTCAAAAATCACTTGCCATATTCACAACTACTTAGATTAAAAAGGATTTCGAGTACCAACGAGCTGTACGAATCTAGCAAAATGCAGTGCATCGCCAAGTTCAAACAACAAAAATATCCCAATGATGTTCTGGATAAAGCCATCCTTAAGACAGAGAAATCCACTTGACAAATGTTACTCAAAGCTAAATATCCCACATCGACACAACAGAGAATGACATTCGTGTCCAAATACTCCACTCAAAGTTTCAACATCAAGAAAACCATCCTTAGATATTGGCCTATGCTAAGTACAGAGGTGGACTTCAACAACATTTTTGAAATTCCTCCAAGATTCACGTACCAAAGATCACACAATCTCAAACAAATTTTATCCAACACTAGAGATTCCACCATTAGCACTTTCAAAGGCACTTTACCCTGTTTCAACTGTGGGAACTGTAACAGTATCATTAAGGGGACCACAATTCAACATCCTTTACATGGTTACCCAATCAAACTGAAAGTGACAGCAACATGCAATAGTCAGAATGTCATTTACTTATTGAAATGCCCATGTGGCCTGGTCTACGTGGGCAAAACAGAGAGGAAGATTCGCATACGAATTAATGAACACAAAAGTAACATACGAACCCGACAGTCCAAATCACCAATTGCTACCCATTTTCATCAACATCAATACAACATTTGTCAACTGCGTTTCCTCATCCTTGAACAAATTCCCCTCGTGAAAGGACGAGACAACAGCAAATTTCTCTTACAAAGAGAAATTTTTGGGATTCACAAACTTAACTCCACTCAGCCTAAAGGTCTCAATGAACGCTATGACCTGGGCTGTTTTTTGTAACTCATCTCCGACTCTCTTTGAACAGAACACTTTATATGAGGATGACCCATCGATGGAATCCCCATTGACCTTATTCCGTTTCTAATTTCACATGACAGATTGTGTTAGCTTCTTTTCCACATTGTTTATCATGCATTCAACTGTAAAGATTTTCCGTTTTATGGTTCAGTACTTTGTGTACACCTTTGTTACATTTTTGTGATCCTCCATGTGTAATATGATGTATGTAGCACAGCAAAAACATTTTAATCACATTCCCCCGATCGGTTGTGATCTCACGAGCACCTTTTCCTTTCACATCTCTTTACCGCATGAAAACTACGAGTCTTTCTTTTGTGTTTCTTTGGGTAGTTCACGTACACTGATTTCCGTTTGTTTGACGCGTCTTCATATCACATGAACGCCACCCGCGAAATTCACATTGACTGAAGCACTGTTTGAACGCATTCCCGCTACGTGATGGTTTCGTGAATACACCTTTCAATCGTAAGTTTTTTCTTGCCTTTCTTAATGTCTTAGACCTCCTGACGACACCCCCTCACTCCCCAGGTGTTACCGTCACGTTTTCTCACTGAATTTCTTTTTGATATTACAAGCCCGTTGGTATAACCAGAATACACCAATAGTCACCTTCCAGGTCTTACATTAACGCTTCGTCGATAATCACGTATCTTTACCACCAACTTGTACTCGTGAGCACTATTATTACCCCCGCATTCGTTTCAGTTCACCCCTGATTCATTGCACAAACTGACTGTGAGCACATTATTCACGTGGTTTCTTGGAGACTTCTTTTTCGTCACGTTTTCCGCTCTTGATTTTACCTTCCTACACTCCGTTCGTTTTCTTATTTACATGAAATATTCACATCTACATACTAGAATATTGATACTGAGTCCTGCTCCTTTTCTCCTCCAGAGTGTTGCCCCTGATGAAGGGCTTGAACAGCCCGAAATGCATTGGGCATTCGGATAATGAGTTGATCTCATAAGAATGATTACAATTCTACACTTTCAGTTGAAGAACAGGTTCAATAAATTAATTTGACCTTGGACAACCTTCGCTTGTGTAATCAGTTTTTACAGATAAAGAGAATTCCTTCTCTCTTAACGAGTACAACACAAGTGACACTTCCTTCTCAGGAGCGTGCCTACCTTGCTTGAATAAAATAAATATAACATATACAACAAGGGCAGAGCAGTATGCAACAAGAAGAAAGAAAATAATTAAATGTTTATCCATGGAGCAGATTCCAGAACTGAAATAGGCAGAATCATGCATATATAGATTCATGAAAAACAGCAAAAGCTACATCTTGTCATGAAAAATCAGTACTTTACAATCCTAGTGGACAGAATAACAAATCTGAAAAAATACCTACACATTACAACAAACAAAATAATCAAGAGAATGGATGAAATAATGGGATACCATGATTTCAGATCAATTAACCACTAGCTAAATTTCAACCCAATCCCAAACACCCCATCAATACCGAGAATAAAACTGGTAAAATCAGAAGATAAAACCAGCTAAAAACTATAAAGAAAAAAGTATAAAAAGATCAGGATAAAAATTCAACCCAGTGGATAAAAGAGATCTAAAATCCAATATATAATGTGGTATACAAGAAAACAGTAGCAAATTAGTAAAAAGTCACAGAATCATAAAAGAGCTCTGGAAGTTAAAGACAATAACTGAGGAAAGAACAATTCAATACATATTATAAAAAATTATGGAGGTCTTCCCCAGTATTTAATCCATTAGGAATCTTGGTGTCCAGAAGTAAAATATAGTGCCTTTCCAACTGTCTGAGTCTTTTCTCTCTGTCTCCTCCTTTCTTAGAGGATGGGACTGCGTCAATAACAAAATAGCTAAGATCTTTCAAGTTATTATGGTGGACTAATTTAAAATGACGCACCACAGGATAACATGAATCAGAGTTAACAATAGCTCTGAGGTGCTGCAGGATTCGATTAAAAACTTGAAGCTTTGTACTTCCAATGTAACGAAGATGGCAAGTGCATTGAAGCACATAAACAGCATAATCTGTTTTGCAAGTGAAAAAACCATCGATCTTGTTAACATATTGACTGAAAGCATCGCTATATTCACAAGTATTAACACCGAATTTACACGCCCTACAAGAGCTACACTTAAAAAAACCTTTACGGTTGGAAAGCCAATTAGTGGATTTGATAGATTCAGGACTAGCTTTAACTAAAGCATCTCGCATTGAAGGAGCCCTTTTAAAGGTTATGCCAGGAATTTCAGTGATTAAAGGAGCAAGAGTGATGCCAGTTTTCAGAATAGACCAATTAGATTTAAGGATGTTTCTGATTTTTTTCTCATAACAACTATAGGTGGTAATGAATCTTATGGCCATGTCTTCATTGCTGGAGGATCTAGTATCCACTGGAATCACAGCACTGGTATTAGGAACCTGAGGAAATTCATTAGTAGTAATTCTCAATTTGTTCATAGCACTTTGAAGAACTCCTCTTTTATAACCACGAGCCAGAAATCTCTGAAAAGATTCATCAAGACATTTTTTACGATCAAATTCATTGCTACAGATTCTGTGAATTCTTAAAAATTCCCCATATGGGAAACCTTTGATGAGATGTTGAGGGTGGGAACTAGAAGCATGAAGAATTGAGTTACCTGCTGTGCTTTTTCTATGTAATCTGGTATGAATTTCATTGTTGACAACATAGATTTCAACGTCTAAGAATTCAACTCTCTTTTTGCTGATAGTAGCAGTGAATTCCAAGTTGAGATCATTAGTATTGATGTCAGTAACACATTTTTCAGCAGTTTCTCTAGATCCATGCCAAATCATGAACACATCATCTACGAAACGCCACATGTGAACAATGCCACTTTCTTGGATAGTGGCACCCGCTGAGGTGCGGCCGAGGACATGCTCCTCCCACCAGCCCACGTGTAAACACGCGTAGTTGGGGGAGAAGCAAGCCCCCATAGCCACGCCCCGCAACTGCTGAAAAACCTCATTATTAAAGAGGAAATAGTTGTTACAGAGGCATATCTCAATCATTTTAACTAACATCTTACTATGCTCATAATAACTGATATTTCTATCAGATAGATAGTGTTGAATAGCACGCAGTCCATCTTGATGGTTAATGGAGGTATAAAGGGAACAGATGTCCTTAACAATGAAATGATAGTCCGGATTCCAAAGAATATCATTCAGTTCGGATAAGAAATGACCAGTGTCTTTAATGTAAGTAGAAAGGGATTCCATATAACTATGCAGAAAAAAATCCACATATTTAGAGATGGGTTCAAGTAACCCATTCTGAGCAGAAATGATAGGACGCCCAGGTATAGGAGACACACCTTTGTGAATTTTTGGCAAGAGAAAAAGGGTCGGAATAATAGGGTGATCTTTTTTCAAAAATAAATACTCCTTTTTGTTAATTAAACCCTGTCCTATATATATATATATATATATATACACACACACATATATATACACACACACACACAGGCACACACACACACATATATATATATATATAAATATTACGATACTCCTTCTGTTGTTTTGCAAACAAGAACGGAACGGACTCCACTTGTTTCGTGCATATAATTATTTATTTCTTGCTTCTGCTGCCATTACGCGTTTCGGGCCACCCAGAGCCCTTGATCACATGACATGCTTCGTTTTTTTTACCCCGTTTTTAAAGTGACATAGTGCTAGTTAGCGTTCATAACCATAAACAACAGACTGCTCGTCTTTTTTTCTCTCATTGTTTGTAGTACTATTGCGTTTATCACATATCTGAACCAGAAGTTTGTATCATACTTTGCAATATTTTGACAATTTGGTTTGTATGAATAAATAGATAAATAAATAAATAATTAAATAAATATCTTTACAAACTCCATAAAACTATGTTAATAAATATTGGTAATTGTTCTTAAAAACCACATTCTTTAAAATGATCTGATATTTTTACGTGACCCCTAGTTCCAATATATATAAATATATAAAGCTTCACTTACCTTATATATGCTTACCTTGCATTGTAAATGTATGTGTGGTAAAGGTGTGTATGTGTGGTAAAAGACTGCATTATAAAGGCAAATGCATGGTAAAGGCATTGCGTGGTAATGGATGCGGGTAAAGGCATGCATAGTAAATGCGGGCTTGGATTTGTCATACAACCCCCTGGCTTCAGCAACGGCTGGCTGGTGCTTAAACCCTGATCTCCTGCGCCCTCCATTATGGGGGTCTATCATATGTTGACCATCTCCACTATCCGGGTCATGTGAGGACTGGGCCATGAGATTGATAAGCCTCCATTAGATCTGCGCCATCGTCTTGGTCACAACACAGGCAGGCACTTCACCGGAAGTGGCACACCCCTACCCAGGGATACCTACATGCATCTGAGAATTTGCAGGCTGTGGGAAATCAGAGGCAATGTCATTTAGGCTGTAGCCTGCTTCTGAGGCATAACATGAGGATAGGAAACGCCAAAGGGGCATTACTGCTTCTAGCAAAAGACACACAGATGATGGACGGAATGCAGAGCAAATCAAACATTCACCCCCAGTCAAGATATCTGGGATAAATCCATTATTCTTTTGCTCACCATGCCCCCCCCCCCAGTTTAGACCCAGCCATGTGCAAATCAGTCTTGACCCTGTGCCTCTTGGGAACAGTCCAGCCCGAACTGCTAAGGCGGGTTCTCCCTGGACCAGAAACAAGCATCCTGGGGCGGTTTCGGGGCATCACCCTTCATCATCCAGGCTACCTTGAATCCAGTGGAACAGTGAGCCCGGAACCCACTTTTGGGCATACCCGGCACACTTAGGGTGAGGAAGCAAAAGATACACAAATGGATGGAAATCAGAGCAAATCAAACATTCACCCCCAGTCAAGAGAACTGCTTCTAGTCCTGCGGCCTTTTGGGCCCTCTCCCATAACAGTAGCCAGAGGCGGCTTAGAGCTTTGTGTCACCCAACAAGACACTTTTACAAGGGCCTTGACGAGACCATGCAACCTTTTTCAGCACTGCCATGCTCATAGAGGACATTACAATAAACAACGGCAAAAGAGTAGAGCCCTCCCATGTCTTCTCCCTCAGTGGCAGGGAATAGGATGAAATCAGTAAAATACCTTGCACTGTCCACATTGGAATCTCCAGGCATTGCAGAGCTAAAAAAACAAGATATTCTGTGGCGATACCATGTTGCTGTTTCAAGATGTCTCACTTTACACCCTAGATAATCAACGATAAATTAAAGTCGCAACCGCCTACCTGCTGAGAGAAAAAATACCCACCAGCTGATGCTTCCATTTCTGCCTTCACTTCACCCTCAAGGGCCATTAACTCGCCATTAACAACATCAAAGACGCCTGTGTGGTGCTGGGCCTGGATACGGCCTCTGCAACATCAGAAACAGACACAGGACAGCTCGATCCCAGAGAGACCAGTAACGAATAGCAGCTTTCCAAAACTTCCAAATCACGCATAGGAGAGTGACTCTGATGATTGCTGGAGAGAGAGGTTCATCCTCCATTATTCGATGAAAACAGACCGCCCATGGGGTATCCCTCCCGGGTGTATCAGAGTGTTGATAATGGTGTCCGAGTGTTTGCCATCCATCTCCTGTATGGCACCCATAGATTTCAGCTTGGCAAGGGAGGTGGAGCCCCTACCAGGTTTAACAGTGGTATCCCCAATTTTTTACTTGACTGCTGATTCGGAATGTGGTTCTTAGATATTTTATTATTCGATAGCCACCTTCATTCAGACCAGTTGGTTTCTCTCTTCAACGAACATTCTCCTCAGGCCTACTAGTTTAATAAACATGTAAAGGCGACCTCTACCGGTATGGATATCCTATCCTGCTGCCGTGCACCAGTTCTCAAAATGTGGTGTCTATCTTCCGCCTCCACAGTCTGGCAATTTCTCAATGCGCTGCAACCAATCTTACATCCTTAAAAGCTTGACATATATCAATGCAGGATTCTAAGCATCTGACATCCCAAACAACTTTACCCCAGTATGTAAAGGCACAGGGACGTCAATGATGCTACTGAGGCATTCCACAACCTCCTTCCAAAACACACATAACTACGGCATTCCAAATAAGGAAAAAAGTATGTCGTTGGCTGCATCCTCTCAAACATGTATGGTTATTAGTTTCACCAATCCATAACATCTGTATTTGAGTATAGTAGCTACAGGCCCTCATTATGAGCTGGCCTTAAAATTTCAATATTTACAGTAACTCCAAATCCTGCACATATATGTAGCAGTAGTATAAAGAAGTAGTGAAATAAAAATCACATCCTCTGGATACATTTCAGCAGGTCAAACCTGCGGATATTACTTGGAAGGTGGTGAATCCTGGTAAATACCAGAACATGCTGAGTTTGATGTAGTAAAGACTAGAATCTGCATATTATTCCCTATTATCAGGGAAAGCCTCATAATTGGGTGCTATTTTTGTTACACAACAAATTGCAAATCAGTGGAGTTGGATTTTATTTGGAGGAATAAATGTCGCACCAATTACTTGTAATCAGAGCCTCTATGTCAAATTTTATATTGTACTTGCCTGAAGCTCGCCGATTCCTCACCTTTTTAGGTTACATCATTTATTCCTGAACAACTTTTTCAATATGGCCTAGATCAGCCAGCCATCGAGCCTGGAGACATTTCATACTACATGGTTGTTGTACAGAGGTTTGTAGATCATGGATACCATTTTGTATGAAAAGATTAATTTAACCCTTTATACTTTATGGGCAAGGTGTCCTGTGCCTCATTCTCAAGATCCACAAATGTTTTAGGGCATGGTGCAGATGCAGGTAACGAAAGGCCTCAGTATATGCCATCTCATATTCAATTTTTAGTAGGTGAAATGCTTTTAGACTCTTCGGTCTACAAACTTTACTCAGGGTAGCTCTCCACATAGAATTTCATATCCTCAATCCTGTTCTGAGAAAGGTCTGCATGCCCAGAATGTGTCTTTAAGTACAACATTTGACATTATGGGAGCACTTAACAATTTACATTTTTCAACTTCACTAATGAATTTAGTAATGTTAAGTTTCTTAAAGGAAATAAAGTGTCCATTGTTCTCTTGAATTAGGACAATGAAATGTTTGCTAAAACATTTGTTCAAACACTTGCCTCTTTTTGGGATAGCCAAAATGGTTTTATGCGTACAAAAAGGACAATGAAATGTTTGCTAAAACATTAGTTCAAACACTTGCCTCTCTTTGTGAAAGCCAAAATGGTTTTATGCGTGCACAAAGAACATGTAAGTATGTGTGGCTGGAATTGTGTATAATTGTGAAACTAAACTTAATGATTAAGGCTTGATTGCAGTAGGTTTTGGCACAATCTATTGGGATTGGATTTGAATAACAAATCGTATAAACGATCAGTTGCAGTATGGAGGACAACAAACAGATGTTTTGATTTACATAGAAACATGGGCAGGGAAGCCAAGGTGCAGGACGATGAACTCACAGGACATGCACATTACACTTACTTAAACACCTTCACACTTATATATTTTCCCTGGCCGATGGTGAGCAGACAGATGGCTGGATGCGGCTTTTACACCGTGGTTGTAATACGTCTGGTCAGTGAGGTGTTTTGAAGCTAGCTTTAATGGTGGCTTTTTTGGAAATTATATCGAGATCTCGGGGGGGGAGGGGTCAGAGGGGGCCAGGGTACAAAGTAGGGAACAATAGCACAAGTGGGAACTGGGAGCAGGTGCGCATTAGCAGATTGCAGTGATCAAGTTGAAGTGTGAAGGGTGAAGGTCCAGGTCGTAAATTGATTTGAAGAATAGGATAAAGATTTCATGCTGGTCTCTGCCATGGGCTGCGATTCAAACACCTTAGAGGCAGGAGGGAGAGATGCTTTTTAAGTGAAACGGAGAAGAATGTTAGGTTGAAAAGCTGATAACATTGTTAATGGGAGAGAATGCATACTTGTTGAGTTCCATGAACAAGCTGTTGCAGTAATCTAGATTACTTATGACAGATGTAGAAAGGCGATTTGTAGTGGGAGGGAAATGGAGGTGATGTTAGATCTTTCTAATGCTTGGGATCTGATGCTCTGTGCCTGTCCTGTGAAAGAGATGATTCCTCAATTGTGAATCAATACCCTCAATAATCATGCCCTCGTTTCTCCTTGTGGAGGATGGAATGATGGTCTCTGAGATGGGAAGGAGGTGAGAAGGGTGGTGGAGATTTTCGAGTTTACAGCATTAAGTAGAAGAAAGTCAATGGTGACGTAGTAGCAGATAGTTAGGAAACAGGTAAGTGAAAGGTAGAGATGTAGGAATTTACCTTTAGGGTAAAGAAAAGATTTGTGCATCATCCATATATATGTGTACAGTAATGGAAGAATAAAAGAAATGTTGCATTTGTCTCTAAGGGGGTGAGTAGTGACATACTGTATTCTGCAGTGAATATGGAGGTATTTGAATATTACTGGTCAGTCATTCAATGTAAAGCTAAGCTGACCGCAAACCTTTTTCATATATCTTTAAGTATTGTATGGATGTGTAGCTCCCAGAAATCCAAGTGTGGATCATGGAGTATACATTTGAGGTACAATAAATGAAAAGTTTGCCACATTTAGTAACTTACTGCATACTGAGTTTCCTGAGCATCCACAAAGGAGATAACATGGAGGACAAAAACAGAGTAACAGTTGGCCATGATGGTGGGAGAGGGACTAGTCCAGAGTAATGGAAGATGAGATGAAGTGATAAAGTAGGACCCTTCATGAATTACAAAAAAAGAAATTAGTGAATGGTTTGACTGATGGGGATCTATTCCCAGAAACAACGAAGTTTCTGTTTTATGTTTGCATGAGAATAAACTTCTGAAGAGGACTCCAATTGTACCAATTCTAGTTGTAAGAAACTGAAAAATACTGTAAAGGTGATTCAATTCAAAAACTTTATTCGGTATATAAATACCCATTAAAGTAGTTGACAATAAAATAATAAGACATGATTACACCAAGAGTAAAAACAAGAGCACTTACAAATAGCTTTATTTATCAATAACAGTAGCAAAAGTACATCAATATTTGGAGGTCTTCCGTCCAGTATCCATAAAATTCATCATGACATCATCAAACAATACTTTTATGTATATTGATTGCTTTGGCGATAAAAAGTGCAACTGTAAAGGTATCCTTAGCGTGGTATGGCTTACAGGAGCATGAGCCAATGATACTGATTTTGTCACACAAATAAAATAAAAATTGAAAGAGTGCTGTGCATGTGCCAGTAGTGGCGGTAAAAACTAAGTCAGCCACCTTTGTCGCTAACGGAAGTTATTGGGAAATCATGGTTGAAGATAGCTTTGGATTTCCTTACCCCCGGGCATGTCTTGTGAAAAATATGTTTGATTTAGGTGTAATATCAATATATACTATTACTGGTATATGCCGTTTAAGTCACTAAAAGATAGAGAGGCTGCCTGCAAAATTATGTCTATGTGGTTAGGTATTGGAGTACTGGGATGTGTGGGCTCGAGTGCAGTAAAGTATTCCATATAAAGAAGAGAAATATAAGAATAACTATGAGAGGTGATTTTGTTTGAAGAGAATTGAACAAAAAAGCTGGTGACTGGCTCATCTCAGAGTGAAGTAGATTGTTGAATGTAGCAGTGTGGCCGTCATGCACATTTTTGAGTGAAATTATTCAACAGCTTCACTAGCAATAAGTGCAGAGGGTGGGACAGATTCTTGTAGTCAGGGTGCAGTATTATTAAGGTAAGAGATAAAGGTTTTGATAAGGCTGGAATGAAAATGATATTCCGGTAGTAGTATGATTATGTTTTAGATGAGCAGTGTTGAGGGCAAAAAGCAGGTGTTTTTAAGATTTCATGACTTTGATTTGTTTTTCTAGTGGCACATCTGGATCGCACTTTAGTTTTTAAAGATTCAATGCCAGGAAAGATCCAGGGTTGTTTGCTTGTCATAGTTCACAAAGAATTGATTCTAATGTTAAGTGTAGTATGTTGTGAGGTTACTGAAGGAGTTGGGATCAGGTGAAGTAATGAGATTGTTGTGCACTGTGTTGTGGTGATTGAGGGATGTCTGGAGATGGGTGAATTAGGTGAGTACTGGGTGTAGGTACTGTGAGACACAGGCGGATGCAGATGTGGTCAAAGGAGGATAAGCACAAGAAGATTTGAGAGTGGGTCATGTGCTGAGAGATCTGTATGCAGTCAAGAGGATTGTAGTGTGATTGAATGGAATATGTAATGTTTAGCATACTGTCAACAAGAAGTTGTGAGAAGAGTGTGTTTCTTTTGTGGTTCTTGAGTAGTCTCTAAATATATTCAGAGGCAAAGGGGTTTAGTTGATCTAGGATGTTGTTCTAGATTCTTGAAAGTCTGGGTGGATGGCAGATGACAGTGTGTGCCTGAAATAGGACAATGGTGCTAATGGTCAGTTGTTCAAGTGTCATCACGTTGAAGTATGGACAGGTAGCTCTCAATGATTTGTCTAGAAGAAAGTCTATGCTGAAGTCTGTTATGCATGATTGAGGTGAGTGTGTGAAGGGCTGGTAATGTTGGATTGCTCTTTAAGTTGAGAGTATGCCTTGAGGCAGAGGCTGTGCAACAGTTCAGGTTGTACGAGTTTGGGGTGAATAAGAGAGCTAGGGGTATTGCACACAGAGTGGCCAGTGTGATCCTGATGTAAATGTTCTAGCAGAAATATTTATCAAAATCGGTGGCTGCAAGAGTTTCGGAGGTGACAGATAAGGAATTTTGGAGGACAGTGATTGTAAGGAATGAGGCAGACATGTGTGATGACTCTGGAGTGAAGATACAATTTGTGAATCAAAAATGTTTTGGTTTTGTCAAGTTATAGCAAGGACAAGGAGTGGGCTTTTGTAAGTTTCCAGGAATTGAAAGGTACAGGGTTGATTCCAGCACCGCAATTGGGATTGTAGCTTGGCTTACAGAGATTGGTCATCAAAAAGGATCCATTGCTCTGCATGTGGTGCTGGAGGGTTACAGGTTCTGAGATGCAAGTGTGGATCTAAGAGTGAGGGAAGGGTGTTTCTGAGGTTATAGAAGATGTTGGGACTGGGTGAAGTAGAGAGATTGTTGTGCGCTGTGGTACAGCAAGTATGTATAAGGTACATCATTTTATATCTAGAGATGGATGAGTTGACAGTGATTCATCGTGGAGGTAGTGTAACTGGTATGTGAATTCAGGCATGATCAGAGGGATGTGGACACGGAGGGCCAGAAGTAGCCTATTTGTCCAAAGGTCAGTATAAGGTTGTTGTGTTGTGAGTGGAGCATGTGTGAATATTAACGAGTATCTGGTCAGCATGAAGTAGAGAGGAGATTGTATTCTGTATGTGGGTGTTTGTGTATCGGATACAAACCCCAAAAATGTTCAGAGGAACCAGAGTGTAAAGGTGATCTAGAATGTTGTCAATATCTTAAAATAAAGCTTTTGTGAGCTCAGGTGCATTGTAAATAGCATGCGCCTGAAATGGGGTGGTGACATTGTCAATCAGTTGGTCAAGTGTTAGTGAGTTATTGTTTTGGAGTATGGTTGTGAAAGCTGTCAGTACAGTTAACACGCAAAGGCTGAGTTTGCCAACTTTACATGATGATTGAGGGAAATAGTTGAAGTTTGCATGGTGAGTCATTAATGCAGTGTGTATTAAGAAGACTAGGCTTGCCATTGACTTGCAAGAGGTTCTAGACTCATGCTGGTCCTGGACTTCAAGTGGTGCGCCAATCAAAATGTTAATGTTGACAGCTGCACTACTGTCCCTGTCAGGTGCTTCACATGTGTGGCACAGTGGTGGCAGCATTAGTGTTCTGCTGGTCACTGTGATCTTGGGTCGTAGCACCAAGATCCTATTTACTTAAGCATGTCTGTGTATGCTAGTGTGGTGGTGTGCAGTGTATGAGTGCATAGTCACACATCTGTGGTTTCCATTTTAGATGCTTTGCCAGTGTAAATGTATTGCTGACATTCCTGAGACTGGAGGAAGGGAACCCCAGACACTGAAGTGGGAAAAGTTGAGACAAGCCTCCCCTTATAAATTCGATTAGGTCCTTTCTGATACAGAGGGCTGCTAATGGACCAGTCATTTGATGGGGGGTAGGGTTGTCGAACTGCAGTATCTGTTAGTTCTAGTTCCCAATACACTCTACTTTCAACCTAAATGAAACCTTTTCCAATATTTAGTCGCATTGGGCTGGTAGGCCTTCTGTTCACAAGCTTTAAAAACATGCCAATCTGTCAAGTGGCATGAATTTGTTTTGCTAATCATGTATTAGGCTTCCTCAGCTGAGAATAGTTATACTTTATATTTCAGAAATATAAGATCATCTCCCCTGAAGGACAGTTTGTCCGAAATGCATTGGTAGTTGATTGACAACAAAGGAGGTCTCTAAGTTGTTTTTGAGATAATGTAATATACTTGGAAAACAGCTAGTTAAAAAGATTTGTAAATAGTTGCACCATATATAAAGCATTGGATAAACTTGGATTCACAGATAAATAATTGAAATTGGGCGCAGCCTATCTCATAAAATGCGGTCTGGGACTGCAGTATCTGTTGTCAGGTTGTGAAAGTTCCTTAGAAGGCGAACAGCCCATTGTCTCTTGTCCTGAATTTCTATCAGATTTGGCTGTTTATGGTGAAGGTGCAGACTGCTCACACCTCCTTTGTGCATCTGTTGTGGGTGCTTCAGCCGAGAGCTTATCCTGCTGTAAGGAGCATCACTCAAGACAAAAGCTTAGGGGCTGAGTTATATTAGGGCGGATGACCCGTTGTTCCGCCAGAGGGATGCGGAGTAGATTACTCCTTCCCCCTGATGGAGGGGCCGACTGACAAATTTATAAATCACCGCCAATCTGACATCTCGCACTGGACTCCCCCGTTGTCTAGTTTTCAGATATGTCAGCCATTTAGCATGGTAGTATGGCAAGAAAAATTTTATTTGAATTTACCCACACTCTGCCCGTCCATATCGGAAGTGTGCTCCAAGACCAATTCAAATTTCCTCTGGCTTGCCATGGGGATGGGGATGCTCAGTGCACCAGGAATGCAGAACAACTGTTGGGGCTTTAGAGGCTTTAGAGACAGGGGCGAAGCCCAATGAAAGGGCGGGCTGCCCACACTTCATGTTTTGTCCTGGAGGCCTTTCTAACAGTCAAAAAATTAACTCTGCAACTAACTTTTGATTTAGTAGGCTTTTTATCCCCTGTGGAGTAGATTAGCGGCCACCCCGCCCCCCCACCCCCACCCCACGAGGGTAGAAAAACTGTTGTCCCAGGGGATATAGGGAGCACAGACCCATATCCAGCAGAGAGACTGCAGTCAAAACAGTAAATGAAGCAATTTCCCGGTGGTCTAATGGGCATTCTGTTTTTTTGGGGCAAATTGAAGTTAAACATCAATTATATGCCACCCCAGGGGAGGTAGAAACACTAGTAGGCCTGGGGCAGGAGGGATCAAGCTGCCATACAATCTTCTCACTAACTCCTAAAGTGGAAGAGCAACCTGCAGGATTATTGTGGAGTGTTTTCCTGTATATACTCTTAGGCTGTACATATAACCTGTAGAGCTCTCCCACAACATGTACATCCTGATGCCGTAACTGGTTCATACTTGATATGTTTTGCATAAACAGAAATCCCCCTTTGTACTAGATCAAGGACTCATTGACTGTTATATTCTTTCCAATAATATAAATCTCTAGAAACTTGGCAGACAAATGTTCCACGACAGGCTGCATTTTGAACAGTCTGTCACGGTATGGGTGATCCTGGGGCAATGCAGCAGAATTATCATTGAAAAGCAACATAGGCTCCAAAATCGAAAACCTAGCTGTGCTCATGACCAGTGCGAAGCTGGGTGTTGCCTGAAGCGCATGAGTAGAAGGACTGTACAGTTGAGTTGTGTAGGTTTCCCATGTTCAGTGTTAGGCTCAGAATTTCTTTTAACTCCACAAGTGATGTTTTGAGTCTCCAGGTGTGCCCCAGATTGAGGCAACAGAGTGTGTCAATGATTCCTCAGAAACAGAAATGCATGTAAATTTGTTTGGTGCTTAATTTCCTCAAAGAAATTTTCATCCAGAAAAAGATGGAAGTAGTTAATGGAAACACAATTAAGTATTGACCTTACATCCAGCACCAACAGTGAATGGGGAAATCTGTGCCTGAACTACATTAGGAGTCTACCTGCACTCAACAATTTCTTGGAAAACTATGTGAACATTGTAGGAAAGTGCAACTTTTTGCATGGTTACCCCCTAACGTTTTGCCAGATACATGTTGCCAACTTGACTGAGTGTGTCCTGGGTCCCTGCCAATCAGGCTCCCAGGACCTGTGTTCTTTCCCAATACTGTACCTTTTTCTCTACAGTTGGCACTCCTCTGTGCCACATGAAAGTACCTTGTAAAATGTACCTCTGGTACCACGGGCCTTGTGAACAGAGAAAGCCTCTGAGGGCTGCAGCATGTATTATGCCACCCTCAGAGACCCATCACTTTAGCACTGCCACCTGCGTGTTTTGGTGCAGACCAAACTGAAGAGTCGAGATGGCATACATTCCTGTGTGCCAAGCCCACCCACACTGCCTGTGGCATGGGTAAGTCACCCCTCTAGCAGGTCTTACAGCCATAAAGGCAGGGTGTACCATACCACAGGTGAGGGTATAGTTGCATGAGCATGAGCAATATGCCCCTACAGTGTCTGTGCAATTTACAGACATTGTAAGTGCAGGGAAGCCATTTTGAGTGCATGGGCTGGGAGTTTGTCAGCACAAACTCCACAGCTCCATGATGCCTTTACTGAAGACTGAGAAGTTTGGTACCAAACTTCTCAGCACTTTAATCCCACACTGATGCAATGTAAAAAGCATTCAGAGAGCATCTTAGAGATGTCCCCTGGAAACCTTGTGTGTTTCGTGAATGGCTTCTCACCATCTACCACCTCTAGAAAGGTTTATAGCCCCTGGGTGGAGAGCTCCAATCTCTGGATCCTGAAACAAAGCACATCCTGGGTAGAGGTGTCATGCGTTCTCCCCCAGGATGGGCAGGGTCCACAAAGGTGAATCTTCTAAGGCCTGCCGCTTTTGTTAGCTACCCCTGCTGCTATCAGCAACTGGCTCCCACTGATTCTGATTCCCACTATGGGCAGGAGAATCAGCGGGAAAACCTAGAGAGAAAGGTAGTTTTGCCCACCCGTTGTCAATCCCACCCCTCAGGTGGAGGAGGTGAAGCAAAGCGCACATCTCAGTCCCTTCCATCTTGAAGATGAGGGGACTCCCCTAATCAGGATGAGGCATATGCCCTCTCTCACTGGAGGGTGGCATAAGAGGGGGTGTAGACACCCCAGGGAGGGGACTCATTGGTCCCAACCTGTACCCCCTGTAACGCCCCTATATCTAGTTATTTAGGGGCTACCCTACACCTGGTTCCTTAGATATGACAACCTAAGAAAAAGAAAGCCTGAAGAGCCGTCCGCAGAGAAGAGGACGACAACAACTGCTTTGGCCCCAGCTCTACCAGCCTGTCTCCTGCTTCAGAGACCCTGCGAGCTTAAACTGGTGAGTCCTGCAGCCAACAGCCTCCAAGAACCCCAGAGACCAGCCCTGCCTTTGAAAAAGACTCTTGTATCCCGAGGTAACGGATTGTCCAACAAAGAAACTCTAACTTCAAGGACTCCGGATCCAGGCAAATCAGCGTCCCCAGCACACTCTGCACCTGACGCCAATGGCCCGAGTTCGAGTGACTCACCTATCCTGTGAAGTCTCCCCAGCGATCCTGACCTTGTCTGCATCAGTGGCTGACCCTTTCAGGACTCCCCCTCAACGCCTGCAGCCTCTGTTAGAAGGGTCCTCCCGACCGCGACAAGAACCAGATGAGAAAACCCAGACACCAAAAGGCACCCCTGCATCCTTCGTCCCCGACTTTGGAGAGCCTAGCTGATGGTGCCCAGGTGTCCCCCAGCTATCCATCTTACATGCCCAGCCGTTGATCGCCTTCGTGCAGCTTCATGATCTAAGGATGCAGCCTCTTTCCGAAACCCACGACGTCCTTTGGAAAACATTGGTCGTCAGACGCTAATTTAAACAAGACCGCCCTGTGCCCCTGGTGGTGTAGCTTTGGTGCTGCATTGTGGCCCCTCCCTGTGCTCCCTTCAACCCCCAGTTTATATGCCCTAAGACTGCGGGTACCTACCTACAAACCATGCCTCTTCGAGGTACCCTCAGGCTCTATTGGATAACATTGTCCCAGTGACCTCAGCATCCGGCCGCCCTGGTGCCGCTGGTGGTGCAGTACCTACCTGGTTTTAAACCTTGCCCTAAGTTGTCCTAAACCCCCAAAGCCTGGTGAAGTAAGTTGAGTACTTACCTGCAAACTGTTTAACTTTGTTTTCCTCTTTAGGATTATATTGTAGTTCTATCTATTGCACTGAACTGTCTAACCTTATCACTGCAAAAGCATACGACTGTACTTGACTGACATCTACAGAAAACATTCCTAATACTGTAAAGTATATAACTGCATTTACAAAACATTACTGCCTTCTTTAAAAGTATTGCAACTTTATAACCACCGTGAAATTTACCTGCTCTAAGTGATTCCTGGTTCCAGAAATAAAATAACAAAGTAATAACGTTTTGTACAACCTAATAGTCTGAATTCAGTTTTTTTGCATGGTTACACCTTAAAGTTTTGCCAGACACATGATGCCAACTTGACTGAGTGTGTCCTGGGTCCCTGCCAATTTGACTTACAGGGCCCTATCTTCTTTCCCAAAACATACCATTGTCTCCACTATTGGCACACCCCTTGGCCACATGCACGGCCCTTGTAAACAGGTCCCCTGGTACCAAGGGCCTTGTGACTAGAGAGGGCCTCTGAGGGCATGCCACCCTCGGAGACCCCTCACCTTAACACCCACACACTGCCACTGCAGTCTGCGTGTTTTGGTGCAGACCAAACTAAAGAGTCGACATGGCCCACATCCCTGTGTGAAATGCCCACCCACACTGCCTGTGGCTTGGGTAAGTCACCCCTCTAGCAGGCATTACAGCCCTAAAGGCAGAGTACACCATACCACAGTTGAGGGCTTAGCTGCATGAGTAATTTGCCCCTACAGTGTCTGTGCCATTCACAGACAGTGTAAGTGCAGTGAAGCCATTTTGAGTACAAGGGCTGGGAGTTTGTCAGCGTGAACTCCACAGCTCCATGATGGCTTTACTGAAGAATGAGAAGTTTGGTACCAAACGTCTCAGCACAATAAACCCACACTGATGCCAGTGTTGGATTTAATGTAAAATGCACTCAGAGGGCATCTTAGAGATGCCCGCTGGAAAACGACCATCATTGGAGTGGCTCCTGAATGGCTACCCACCACTCGCCAGTTCGCTAGGTCCTGAAACAAAGCACATCTTGGGCAGAGGTGTCATGTCTCCTCTCGCAGGATGCGCAGGTTCCACCAATGGGAAGCTTCAAAGGCTTTCTGCATTTGTTAGCTAGCCCCACAGCCTCTGCTGCTACCAGGAGCTGGCTCCCATCAGTTCTGACCCCAACTTTGGGCAGGAGAATTGGCTGGAAAATTTAGAGAGAAAGGGAGCTGTGCCCACCTTTGCCAACCCCACCCCTCATGTGGGGGAGGCAAAGTGAAGCACAAATCTCAGTCCCCTCCATCTTGAAGATGAGGGGACTCACCCAATGAGGACTAGGGATATGCCCACCCACTGGAGGGTGGCATAAGAGGGGGCGTAGATACCCCAGGGAAGAGACCCATTGGTCCCAACCTGCACCCCCCCTGTAACGCCCCTATATCTAGGTATTTAGGGGAAAGCCTGAACCTAGATCCTTAGATACGGCAACCAAGGAAGAAGAACTGAAGAGTTGTGCTGCAGAGAAGATGATTACGACAACTGCATTGGCCCCATCCCTACCAGCCTGTCTTCTGCTTCAGAGACCCTGCGAGCTGAAACCAGCGAGTCCTGCATCAAAGCAGCCTCAAAGATTTCTGCAGACCTGCCCTGCCTTCGAAAAAGACATTTGTCTTCCGAGGACACGGATTGCCCAACAAAGAAACTCCAACTTCAAGGACTCTGGATCCAGGCGGATCCGCGTCACCAGCACACTCTTCACACGACGCCCACAGTCAGAGTTCGAGTGACTCGCCTATCCTGTGAAGTCTCCCCGGCGATCCTGACCTCGTCTGCGTCAGTGGCTGACCTATCTAGGACTCACTCTCCCCTTCGACGCCTGCAGCCTGACTGCGAGTGGAACCAGTTAAGAAACCCCAACACCAAAATGCACCCCTGCATCCTCCGCCCCCTGACTTTAGGGAGCCCTGCTGATAGTGCCCCCCAGCTATCCAACTTACCTGCCCAACCGTTGGTCACCTTCATCCAGCCTCCTGGTCCAAGCCTGCAGCCTCTTTCTGAAAAACGACGACCTCCGTTGGAAAGCATTGGGTGCCCAACACTGATTTGCATCCTACACCTGGCCACCCATGTGCCGCTGGTGGTGTAGCTATGGTGCTGCTTTGTGGCTGCTTTGTGGCTACCCTTTGCTCACTTCAACCCCCGGGGCATTTGCCCTTAGACCGTGGGTACCTACCTTCAAACCGTGCCTCTTTGAGGTATCCCCCCGTCTCTACAGGATAACAGTGGGCCCAGTAACCTCTGCACTAAGCCGCTCCAGTGCCGCTGGTGGTGCAGTACCTACCTGGTCTTGAACCTTGCCTTGTGTTGTCCTAAACTCCTGAAGCCTGGGGAAGTAAGTTTAGGTACTTACCGGCAAACTGTTTAGCATTGTTTTCTACATAGATTTGTATTGTAGTTCTATCTGTTACATTATACTGTCAAACCTTATCACTGCAAAAGCATACAACTGTACTTGATTGACATCTACTGAAAACATTCTTAATACTGTGAAGTATTTAACTGCATTCACAAAACAGATCTGCATTCTTGGAAAGTTTTGGTACTTTTAAACCACTGTGAAACTTACCTGCACTAAGTGATTCTAGGTTCCAGAAATAAAATAACAAAGTGCAACGCTTTGTCCTACCAAATGGCCTGAATCCAGCCTTTGAGTGCCCCTTTTTGCATGGTTACTGTTTACCTTTTTGCCAGATACATGATGCCAACTTAACTGTGTGGACCCTGGGTGCCTGCCAATCAGACGTACAGGGCCTATGTTCTTTCCCAAAACTGTACCTTTGGCTCCACAATTGGCATACCTCTGGGCCACATGCAAGTCCCTTGTAAACAGTACCCCTAGTTCCAAGGGCCTTGGGACCAGAGAGGGCCCTCTGGGGGCATGCCACCCTTGGAGACCCCACACCTTAACACCCACACACTGCAGGCTGCGTGTTTTGGTGCAGACCAAACCAAAGAGTCGACATGGCCCACATCCCTATATGCAATGCGCACCCACACTGCCTGTGGCATGAGTAAGTCACCCCTCTAGCAGGCATTACAGCCCTAAAGGCAGGGTGCACCATACCACAGGTGAGGGCATAGCTGCATGAGTACTATGCCCCTACAGTGGCTGTGCCATTCACAGGTATTGTAAGTGTAGTGAAGCCATTTTGAGTACATGGGTTGGGAGTTTGTCAACACGAACTCCACAGCTCCATGATGGCTTTACTGAAGACTGAGAAGCTTGGTACCAAACTTTTCAGCACTCTAAACCCACACTGATGCCAGTGTTGGATTTAATGTAAAATGCACTCAGAGGGCATCTTAGAGAGGCCTCCTGGAAAAGAAATCCCTGGAGTGGTTCCTGAATGGCTATCCACCATCTGCCAGCTCTCTGGGTCCTGAAACAGAGCACATCCTGGGCAGAGGTGTCATGCCTCCTCCCCCAGGATGGTTAGGTTCCACGAAAGGTAAGCTTCAAAGGCTTGCTGCCTTTGTTAGCTAGACCCAGCCTCTACTGCTATCAGGAGCTGGCTCCCACCGGTTCTGACCCCCACTTTGGACAGAAAAATTGGCGGGAAAACCTGGAGAGAAAGGGAGGTGTTCCTTCCTTTGCCAAACCCACCCATCAGGGGGAGGAGGCGAACTGAAGCACACATCTCAGTCCCCTCCATCTTGAAGATGAGGGGATTCCCCAAATGAGGACGAGGCATATGCCCCCCACTGGAGGGTGGCTTGAGAAGGGGCATAGACACCCCAGGGAAGGGACTCATTGATCCCAACGTGTACCCCCCTGTAACGCCCCTATATCTAGGTATTTAGGGGCTACCCTACACCTGGTTCCTTAGATACGACAACCTAAGAAAAAGAAGGCCTGAAGAGCCGTCCGCAGAGAAGAGGACGACAACAACTGCTTTGGCCCCAGCTCTATCAGCCTGTCTCCTGCTTCAGAGACCCTGCAAGCTTAAACTGGTGAGTCCTGCAGCCAACAGCCTCCAAGAACCCAAGAGACCAGCCCTGCCTTTGAAAAAGACTCTTGTATCCCGAGGTAACGGATTGTCCAACAAAGAAACTCTAACTTCAAGGACTCCGGATCCAGGCAAATCAGCGTCCCCAGCACACTCTGCACCTGACGACAATGTCCCGAGTTCGAGTGACTCACCTATCCTGTGAAGTCTCCCCAGCGATCCTGACCTCGTCTGCATCAGTGACTGACCCTTCCAGGACTCTCCCTCAATGTCTGTAGCCTCTGTTAGAAGGGTCCCCCCGACCGCGACAAGAACCAGATGAGAAAACGCCGACACCAAAAGGCACCCCTGCATCCTTCGTCACCGACTTTGGAGATCCTAGCTGATGGTGCCCAGGTGTCCCTAGCTATCCATCTTACCTGCCCAGCCGTTGATCGCCTTTGTGCAGCTTCATGATCCAAGGATACAGCCTCTTTCCGAAACCCACGACGTCCATTGGAAAACATTGGGCGTCAGACGCTAATTTGAACCATACCGCCCTGTGCCCCTGGCGGTGTACCTTTGGTGCTGCATTGTGGCCCCTCCCTGTGCTCACTTCAACCCCCAGTGCATTTGCCCTAAGACTGCGGGTACCTACCTACAAACCATGCCTCTTTGAGGTACCCTCAGGCTCTATTGGATAACAGTGTCCCAGTGACCTCAGCATCCGTCCGCCCTGGTGCCGCTGCTGGTGCAGTACCTACCTGGTTTTGAACCGTGCCCTGAACTCCGAAAGCCTGGTGAAGTAAGTTGAGTACTTACCTGCAAACTGTTTAACTTTGTTTTCCTCTTTAGGATTACATTGTAGTTCTGTCTATTGCACTGAACTGTCTAAACTTATCACTGCAAAAGCATACAACTGTACTTGATTGACATCTCCGGAAAATATTCCTAATACTGTAAAGTATATAACTGCATTTACAAAACATTACTGCATTCTTTAAAATTATTGCGACTTTATAACCACTGTGAAATGTACCTGCTCTAAGTGATTCCTGGTTCCAGAAATAAAATAACAAAGTAATAACATTTTGTACAACCTAATAGTCTGAATTCAGTCTTTGAGTGCCCCTTTTTGCATGGTTACCCCTTAAAGTTTTGCCAGACACATGATGCCAACTTGACTGAGTGTGTCCTGGGTCCCTGCCAATTTGGCTTACAGGGCCTATCTTCCTTCCCAAAACTTACCTTTGTCTCCACTATTGGCACACCCCTTGGCCATATGCACGTCCCTTGTAAACGGGTCCCCTGGTACCAAGGTCCTCTGAGGGCATGCAACCCTTGGAGACCCCTCATCTTAACACCCACACACTGCCACTGCAGTCTGCGTGTTTTGGTGCAGACCAAACTAAAGGGTCGACATGGCCCGCATCCCTGTGTGCAATGCCCACCCACACTGCCTATGGCTTGGGTAAGTCAACCCTCTAGCAGGCATTACAGCCCTAAAGGCAGAGTGCACCATACCACAGGTGAGGGCATAGCTGTATGAGTAATTTGCCCCTACAGTGTCTGTGCCATTCACAGACAGTGTAAGTGCAGTGAAGCCATTTTGAGTACATGGGCTGGGAGTTTGTCAGCTTGAACTCCACAGCTCCATGATGGCTTTACTGAAGAATGAGAAGTTTGGTACCAAACTTGTCAGCACATTAAACCCACACTGATGCCAGTTTTGGATTTAATGTAAAATGCACTCAGAGGGCATCTTAGAGATACCCCCTGGAAAACGACCATCACTGGAGTGGCTCCTGAATGGCTACCCACCATCTGCCAGTTCGCTAGGTCCTGAAACAAAGCACATCCTGGGTAGAGGTATCATGTCTCCTCTTGCAGGATGCGCAGGTTCCACCAATGGGAAGCTTCAAAGGCTTTCTGCATTTGTTAGCTAACCCCAGCCTCTGCTGCTATCAGGAGCTGGTTCCCACAGGTTCTGACCCCCACTTAGGGAAGGAGAATCGGCGGGAAAATTTAGAAAGGCAGCTGTGCCCACCTTTCCCAACCCCACCCATCATGTGGGGGAGGCAAAGTGAAGCACACATCTCAGTCCCCTCCATCTTGAAGATGAAGGGACTCACCCAATGAGGACTAGGGATATGCCCACCCACTGGAGGGTGAACAGCAAAACACACAAGATGATGGACGGAATGTTGCACAATGGCAAAACATTCACCCCCAGGCACAGATCTGGGTTTAATCCATCGTTATTTTGCTCACCACGCCACCCCAGTTCATACATGACCATATGCAAATCAGTCTTGACCCTGTGCCTCATGGGAACAGTCCAGCCCGAACTGCCAAGCCATGTCTTCCTTGGACCGGAATCAAGCATCCTAGGACCGGGTTCTGGCTATCAGCCATCATCAGCCAGGATAGCTTGATTCCAGTGGCGTAGTGAGCACGGGACCCACGTTTGGGCATACCCTTCCCACATAGGGTGAACAGCAAAACACACAAGATGATGGACGGAATGTTGCACAATGGCAAAACATTCACCCCCAGTCACAGATCTGGGTTTAATCCATCGTTATTTTGCTCACCACGCCACCCCAATTCAGACATGACCATATGCAAATCAGTCTTGACCCTGTGCCTCATGGGAACAGTCCAGCCCGAACTGCCAAGCCATGTCTTCCTTGGACCGGAATCAAGCATCGTAGGACCGGTTTCTGGCTATCAGCCGTCATCAGCCAGGATAGCTTGATTCCAGTGGCGTAGTGAGCACGGGACCCACGTCTGGGCATACCCTTCCCACATAGGGTGAACAGCAAAACACACAAGATGATGGACGGAATGTTGCACAATGGCAAAAAATTCACCCCCAGTCACAGATCTGGGTTTAATCCATCGTTATTTTGCTCACCACGCCACCCCAGTTCAGACATGACCATATGCAAATCAGTCTTGACCCTGTGCCTCATGGGAACAGTCCAGCCCGAACTGCCAAGCCATGTCTTCCTTGGACCGGAATCAAGCATCCTAGGACCGGTTTCTGGCTATCAGCCGTCATCAGCCAGGATAGCTTGATTCCAGTGGCGTAGTAAGCACGGGACCCACGTCTGGGCATACCCTTCCCACATAGGATGAACAGCAAAACACACAAGATGATGGACAGAATGTTGCACAATGGCAAAACATTCACCCCCAGTCACAGATCTGGGTTTAATCCATCGTTATTTTGCTCACCACGCCACCCCAGTTCAGACATGACCATATGCAAATCAGTCTTGACCCTGTGCCTCATGGGAACAGTCCAGCCCGAACTGCCAAGCCATGTCTTCCTTGGACCGGAATCAAGCATCCTAGGACCGGATTCTGGCTATCAGCCGTCATCAGCCAGGATAGCTTGATTCCAGTGGCGTAGTGAGCACGGGACCCATGTCTGGGCATACCCTTCCCACATAGGGTGAACAGCAAAACACACAAGATAATGGACGGAATGTTGCACAATGGCAAAACATTCACCCCCAGTCACAGATCTGGGTTTAATCCATTAGTATTTTGCTCACCACGCCACCCCTGGTCAGACATGACCATATGCAAATCAGTCTTGACCATGTGCCTCATGGGAACAGTCCAGCCCGAACTGCCAAGCCATGTCTTCCTTGGACCGGAATCAAGCATCCTAGGACCGGTTTCTGGCTATCAGCCGTCATCAGCCAGGATAGCTTGATTCCAGTGGCGTAGTGAGCACGGGACCCACGTCTGGGCATACCCTTCCCACATAGGGTGAACAGCAAAACACACAAGATGATGGACGGAATGTTGCACAATGGCAAAACATTCACCCCCAGTCACAGATCTGGGTTTAATCCATCGTTATTTTGCTCACCACGCCACCCCAGTTCAGACATGACCATATGCAAATCAGTCTTGACCCTGTGCCTCATGGGAACAGTCCAGCCCGAACTGCCAAGCCATGTCTTCCCTGGACCGGAATCAAGCATCCTAGGACCGGATTCTGGCTTTCAGCCGTCATCAGCCAGGATAGCTTGATTCCAGTGGCGTAGTGAGCACGGGACTCACGTCTGGGCATACCCTTCCCACATAGGGTGAACAGCAAAGCACACAAGATAATGGACGGAATGTTGCACAATGGCAAAACATTCACCCCCAGTCACAGATCTGGGTTTAATCTGTCATTATTTTGCTCACCACGCCACCCCAGTTCAGACATGACCATATGCAAATCAGTCTTGACCCTGTGCCTCATGGGAACAGTCCAGCCCGAACTGCCAAGCCATGTCTTCCTTGGACCGGAATCAAGCATCCTAGGACCGGTTTCTGGCTATCAGCCGTCATCAGCCAGGATAGCTTGATTCCAGTGGCGTAGTGAGCACGGGACCCACGTCTGGGCATACCCTTCCCACATAGGGTGAACAGCAAAACACACAAGATGATGGACGGAATGTTGCACAATGGCAAAATATTCACCCCCAGTCACAGATCTGGGTTTAATCCATCGTTATTTTGCTCACCACGCCACCCCAGTTCAGACATGACCATATGCAAATCAGTCTTGACCCTGTGCCTCATGGGAACAGTCCAGCCCGAACTGCCAAGCCATGTCTTCCTTGGACCAGAATCAAGCATCCTAGGACCGGTTTCTGGCTATCAGCCGTCATCAGCCAGGATAGCTTGATTCCAGTGGCGTAGTAAGCACGGGACCCACGTCTGGGCATACCCTTCCCACATAGGGTGAACAGCAAAACACACAAGATGATGGACGGAATGTTGCACAATGGCAAAACATTCATCCCCAGTCACAGATCTGGGTTTAATCCATCGTTATTTTGCTCACCACGCCACCCCAGTTCAGACATGACCATATGCATATCAGTCTTGACCCTGTGCCTCATGGGAACAGTCCAGCCCGAACTGCCAAGCCATGTCTTCCTTGGACCGGAATCAAGCATCCTAGGACCGGATTCTGGCTATCAGCCGTCATCAGCCAGGATAGCTTGATTCCAGTGGCGTAGTGAGCACGGGACCCATGTCTGGGCATACCCTTCCCACATAGGGTGAACAGCAAAACACACAAGATAATGGACGGAATGTTGCACAATGGCAAAACATTCACCCCCAGTCACAGATCTGGGTTTAATCCATTGTTATTTTGCTCACCACGCCACCCCAGGTCAGACATGACCATATGCAAATCAGTCTTGACCCTGTGCCTCATGGGAACAGTCCAGCCCGAACTGCCAAGCCATGTCTTCCTTGGACCGGAATCAAGCATCCTAGGACCGGTTTCTGGCTATCAGCCGTCATCAGCCAGGATAGCTTGATTCCAGTGGCGTAGTGAGCACGGGACCCACGTCTGGGCATACCCTTCCCACATAGGGTGAACAGCAAAACACACAAGATGATGGACGGAATGTTGCACAATGGCAAAACATTCACCCCCAGTCACAGATCTGGATTTAATCCATCGTTATTTTGCTCACCACGCCACCCCAGTTCAGACATGACCATATGCAAATCAGTCTTGACCCTGTGCCTCATGGGAACAGTCCAGCCCGAACTGCCAAGCCATGTCTTCCTTGGACCGGAATCAAGCATCCTAGGACCGGATTCTGGCTTTCAGCCGTCATCAGCGAGGATAGCTTGATTCCAGTGGCGTAGTGAGCACGGGACCCACGTCTGGGCATACCCTTCCCACATAGGGTGAACAGCAAAGCACACAAGATAATGGACGGAATGTTGCACAATGGCAAAACATTCACCCCCAGTCACAGATCTGGGTTTAATCTGTCGTTATTTTGCTCACCACGCCACCCCAGTTCAGACATGACCATATGCAAATCAGTCTTGACCCTGTGCCTCATGGGAACAGTCCAGCCCGAACTGCCAAGCCATGTCTTCCTTGGACCGGAATCAAGCATCCTAGGACCGGTTTCTGGCTATCAGCCGTCATCAGCCAGGATAGCTTGATTCCAGTGGCGTAGTGAGCACGGGACCCACGTCTGGGCATACCCTTCCCACATAGGGTGAACAGCAAAACACACAAGATGATGGACGGAATGTTGCACAATGGCAAAAAATTCACCCCCAGTCACAGATCTGGGTTTAATCCATCGTTATTTTGCTCACCACGCCACCCCAGTTCAGACATGACCATATGCAAATCAGTCTTGACCCTGTGCCTCATGGGAACAGTCCAGCCCGAACTGCCAAGCCATGTCTTCCTTGGACCGGAATCAAGCATCCTAGGACCGGTTTCTGGCTATCAGCCGTCATCAGCCAGGATAGCTTGATTCCAGTGGCGTAGTAAGCACGGGACCCACGTCTGGGCATACCCTTCCCACATAGGGTGAACAGCAAAACACACAAGATGATGGACGGAATGTTGCACAATGGCAAAACATTCACCCCCAGTCACAGATCTGGGTTTAATCCATCGTTATTTTACTCACCACGCCACCCCAGTTCAGACATGACCATATGCAAATCAGTCTTGACCCTGTGCCTCATGGGAACAGTCCAGCCCGAACTGCCAAGCCATGTCTTCCTTGGACCGGAATCAAGCATCCTAGGACCGGATTCTGGCTATCAGCCGTCATCAGCCAGGATAGCTTGATTCCAGTGGCGTAGTGAGCACGGGACCCATGTCTGGGCATACCCTTCCCACATAGGGTGAACAGCAAAACACACAAGATAATGGACGGAATGTTGCACAATGGCAAAACATTCACCCCCAGTCACAGATCTGGGTTTAATCCATTGTTATTTTGCTCACCACGCCACCCCTGGTCAGACATGACCATATGCAAATCAGTCTTGACCATGTGCCTCATGGGAACAGTCCAGCCCGAACTGCCAAGCCATGTCTTCCTTGGACCGGAATCAAGCATCCTAGGACCGGTTTCTGGCTATCAGCCGTCATCAGCCAGGATAGCTTGATTCCAGTGGCGTAGTGAGCACGGGACCCACGTCTGGGCATACCCTTCCCACATAGGGTGAACAGCAAAACACACAAGATGATGGACGGAATGTTGCACAATGGCAAAACATTCACCCCCAGTCACAGATCTGGGTTTAATCCATCGTTATTTTGCTCACCACGCCACCCCAGTTCAGACATGACCATATGCAAATCAGTCTTGACCATGTGCCTCATGGGAACAGTCCAGCCCGAACTGCCAAGCCATGTCTTCCTTGGACCGGAATCAAGCATCCTAGGACCGGATTCTGGCTTTCAGCCGTCATCAGCCAGGATAGCTTGATTCCAGTGGCGTAGTGAGCACGGGACCCACGTCTGGGCATACCCTTCCCACATAGGGTGAACAGCAAAGCACACAAGATAATGGACGGAATGTTGCACAATGGCAAAACATTCACCCCCAGTCACAGATCTGGGTTTAATCTGTCGTTATTTTGCTCACCACGCCACCCCAGTTCAGACATGACCATATGCAAATCAGTCTTGACCCTGTGCCTCATGGGAACAGTCCAGCCCGAACTGCCAAGCCATGTCTTCCTTGGACCGGAATCAAGCATCCTAGGACCGGATTCTGGCTATCAGCCGTCATCAGCCAGGATAGCTTGATTCCAGTGGCGTAGTGAGCACGGGACCCATGTCTGGGCATACCCTTCCCACATAGGGTGAACAGCAAAACACACAAGATAATGGACGGAATGTTGCACAATGGCAAAACATTCACCCCCAGTCAGAGATCTGGGTTTAATCCATTGTTATTTTGCTCACCACGCCACCCCAGGTCAGACATGACCATATGCAAATCAGTCTTGACCATGTGCCTCATGGGAACAGTCCAGCCCGAACTGCCAAGCCATGTCTTCCTTGGACCGGAATCAAGCATCCTAGGACCGGTTTCTGGCTATCAGCCGTCATCAGCCAGGATAGCTTGATTCCAGTGGCGTAGTGAGCACGGGACCCACGTCTGGGCATACCCTTTCCACATAGGGTGAACAGCAAAACACACAAGATGATGGACGGAATGTTGCACAATGGCAAAACATTCACCCCCGGTCACAGATCTGGGTTTAATCCATCGTTATTTTTCTCACCACGCCACCCCAGTTCAGACATGACCATATGCAAATCAGTCTTGACCCTGTGCCTCATGGGAACAGTCCAGCCCGAACTGCCAAGCCATGTCTTCCTTGGACCGGAATCAAGCATCCTAGGACCGGTTTCTGGCTATCAGCCGTCATCAGCCAGGATAGCTTGATTCCAGTGGCGTAGTGAGCACGGGACCCACGTCTGGGCATACCCTTCCCACATAGGGTGAACAGCAAAACACACAAGATGATGGACGGAATGTTGCACAATGGCAAAAAATTCACCCCCAGTCACAGATCTGGGTTTAATCCATCGTTATTTTGCTCACCACGCCACCCAAGTTCAGACATGACCATATGCAAATCAGTCTTGACCCTGTGCCTCATGGGAACAGTCCAGCCCGAACTGCCAAGCCATGTCTTCCTTGGACCGGAATCAAGCATCCTAGGACCGGTTTCTGGCTATCAGCCGTCATCAGCCAGGATAGCTTGATTCCAGTGGCGTAGTGAGCACGGGACCCACGTCTGGGCATACCCTTCCCACATAGGGTGAACAGCAAAACACACAAGATGATGGACGGAATGTTGCACAATGGCAAAACATTCACCCCCAGTCACAGATCTGGGTTTAATCCATTGTTATTTTGCTCACCACGCCACCCCAGTTCAGACATGACCATATGCAAATCAGTCTTGACCCTGTGCCTCATGGGAACAGTCCAGCCCGAACTGCCAAGCCATGTCTTCCTTGGACCGGAATCAAGCATCCTAGGACCGGATTCTGGCTATCAGCCGTCATCAGCCAGGATAGCTTGATTCCAGTGGCGTAGTGAGCACGGGACCCATGTCTGGGCATACCCTTCCCACATAGGGTGAACAGCAAAACACACAAGATAATGGACGGAATGTTGCACAATGGCAAAACATTCACCCCCAGTCACAGATCTGGGTTTAATCCATTGTTATTTTGCTCACCACGCCACCCCTGGTCAGACATGACCATATGCAAATCAGTCTTGACCATGTGCCTCATGGGAACAGTCCAGCCCGAACTGCCAAGCCATGTCTTCCTTGGACCAGAATCAAGCATCCTAGGACCGGTTTCTGGCTATCAGCCGTCATCAGCCAGGATAGCTTGATTCCAGTGGCGTAGTGAGCACGGGACCCACGTCTGGGCATACCCTTCCCACATAGGGTGAACAGCAAAACACACAAGATGATGGACGGAATGTTGCACAATGGCAAAACATTCACCCCCAGTCACAGATCTGGGTTTAATCTGTCGTTATTTTGCTCACCACGCCACCCCAGTTCAGACATGACCATATGCAAATCAGTCTTGACCCTGTGCCTCATGGGAACAGTCCAGCCCGAACTGCCAAGCCATGTCTTCCTTGGACCGGAATCAAGCATCCTAGGACCGGTTTCTGGCTATCAGCCGTCATCAGCCAGGATAGCTTGATTCCAGTGGCGTAGTGAGCACGGGACCCACGTCTGGGCATACCCTTCCCACATAGGGTGAACAGCAAAACACACAAGATGATGGACGGAATGTTGCACAATGGCAAAATATTCACCCCCAGTCACAGATCTGGGTTTAATATGGAGGGTGGCATAAGAGGGGGCGTAGATACCCCAGGGAAGAGACCCATTGGTCCCAACCTGCACACCCCTGTAATGCCCCTATATCTAGGTATTTAGGGGCAAGCCTGAACCTTGCTCCTTAGATACTGCAACATAGGAAGAAGAACCGAAGAGTTGTGCTGCAGAGGAGATGACGACGAGACGACCACTGCATTGGCGCCATCCCTACCAGCCTGTCTTCTGCTTCAGAGACCCTGCAAGCTGAAAACAGCGAGTCCTGCAGCAAAGCAGTCTCTGAGAACTCTGCAGACCTGCCCTGCCTTCGAAAAAGACTCTTGTCTTCCGAGGACACAGATTGTCCAACAAAGCAACTCCAACTTCAAGGACTCCGGATCCAGGAGGATCCACGTCCCCAGCACACTCTTCACACGACGCCCACGGTCAGAGCTCGAGTGACTCACCTATCCTGTGAAGTCTCCCCGGTGATCCTGACCTCGTCTGCATCAGTGGCCGACCTATCTAGGACTCACTCTCCCCTTCGATGCCTGCAGCCCGACTGCGACTGGAACCAGTTGAGAAACCCCGACACCAAAATGCACCCCTGCATCCTCCGCCCCCTGACTTTAGGGAGCCCTGCTGATAGTGCCCCCAGCTATCCAACTTACCTACCCAACCGTTGGTCACCTTCATCCAGCCTCCTGGTCCAAGCCTGCAGCCTCTTTCCGAAAAACGACGACCTCCGTTGGAAAGCATTGGGTGCCCAACACTGATTTGCATCCTACACCTGGCCACCCCTGTGCCGCTGGTGGTGTAGCTATGGTGCTGCTTTGTGGCTCCTTTGTGGCTACCCTTTGCTCACTTCAACCCCCGGGGCATTTGCCCTTAGACCATGGGTACCTACCTTCAACCCGTGCCTCTTTGAGGTATCCCCCCATCTCTATACGATAACAGTGGGCCCAGTGACCTCTGCACTAAGCCGCCCCTATGCCACTGGTGGTGCAGTACCTACCTTGTCTTGAACCTTGCCTTGTGTTGTCCTAAACCCCTGAAGCCTGGGGAAGTAAGTTAGGTACTTACCTGCAATCTGTTTAGCATTGTTTTCCTCCATAGATTTGTATTGTAGTTCTATGTGATGCATTGAACTGTCAAACCTTATCACTGCAAAAGCATACAACTGTACTTGATTGACATCTACAGAAAACATTCTTAATATTGTGAAGCATATAACTGCATTTACAAAACAGTTCTGCATTCTTGAAAAGTTTTGCTACTTTTAAGCCACTGTGAAACTTACCTACACTAAGAGATTCTTGGTTCCTAAAAAAAAATAACAAAGTAGCAACGTTTTGCGCAACCTAATGGTCTGAATTCAGTCTTTGAGTGCCCCTTTTTACATGGTTACTCATTTTTGCCAGATACATAATGCAAACTTGACTGAGTGTGCCCTGGTTCCCTGCCAATCAGGCTTACAGGGCATATGTTCTTTCACAAAATGTACCTTTGTCTCCACAATTGGAACACCTCGGCCACATACAAGTCCCTTGTAAACAGTACCCCTGGTACCAAGGGCCTTGTGACCAGAGAGGGCGTCTGAGGGCATGCCACCCTCAGAGACCCCTCACCCTAATACCCACGCACTGCCACTGCAGGCTGCGTGTTTTGGTGCAGACCAAACAAAACAGTTGACATGGCCCACTTCCCTGTGTGCAGTGCGCACCCACACTGCCTGCGGCATGGGCAAGTCACCCCTCCAGCAGGCATGACAGCCCTAAAGGCAGGATGCACCATACCACAGGTGAGGGCGTAGCTGCATGAGCAATATTTCCCTACAGTGTCTGTGCCATTCACAGGCATTGTAAGTACAGTGAAGCCATTTTGAGTACATGGGATGGGCGTTTGTCAGCACTAACTCCACAGCTCCAAAATGGCTTTACTGAAGACTGAGAAGTTCGGTGCCAAACTTATCAGCACATTAAACCCACACTGATGCCAGTGTTAGATTTAATGTAAAATGCACTCAGAGGGCATCTTAGAGATGCCCCCTGGAAAAATATCATCCCTGTAGTGGTTCCTGAATGGCTGCACGCCATCTGCCAGCTCACTGGGTCCTGTAACAAGGCACATCCTGGGCAGAGGTGTCATGCCTCCCTCCCCCCCCCCCCCCCCGAATGGCTAGGTTTCACGAACGGGAAGCTTCAAAGGCTTGCTGCCTTTGTTAGCTAGCCCCAGCCTCAGCTGCTATCAGAAGCTGGCTCCCACGAGTTCTGACCCTCCACTTTGGGCAGGAGACTCTGCTGGAAAACCTCAAGAGAATGGGAGCTGTGCCCACCTTTGTCAAACCCACCCCTCATGTGGGAAGGTGAAGTGAGGCACACATCTCAGTCCCTTCCATCTTGAAGATGAGGGGACTTCCCCGTTGAGGAGGAGGCATATGCCCCCTCACTGGAGGGTGGCATAAGAGGTGGCATAGACACCTCAGGGAAGGGACCCATTGGTCCCAACTTGTACCTCCCTGTAAGGCCCCTAAATCTAGGTATTTAGTGGCACCCCTGACCCTTGCTCCTCAGATACGACAACCTAAGAAGAAGAAGAACTGAAGAGCCATGCTGCAGAGAAGATGACGACAACAACTGCTTTGGCCCCATCCCTACCAGCCTGTCTTTTGCTTCAGAGACCCTGCGAGCTGAAACCAGCCAGTCTGTCAGCTAAGCAGCCTCCAAGAACCGTGAAGACCGGCCCTGCCTTTCAAAAAGACTCTTGTCTTCTAAGGAGATGGATTGTCCATAGAGAAACTCCAACTTCAAGGACTCCAGATCCAGGTGGATCCGCATCCCCAGCACACTCTACACATGATGCACACGGCAAGAGTTCGAGTGACTCACCTATCCTGTGAAGTCTCCCCAGCGATCCTGACCTCGTCTGCATCAGTGGCTGAGCTATCCAGGACTCCCTCTCCCCTTCGACGCCTGCAACTCGACCGCGACTGGAACCAGTTGAGAAACCCCGACACTAAAAGGCACCCCTGCATCCTCTGCCACCCGACTTTAGTGAGCCCAGCTGATGGTGCCCCCGAGCTATCCAACTTACCTGCCCAACCGTTGGTCACGTTCATCCAGCCTCCTGGTCCAAGCCTGCAGCCTCTTTCCGAAAGCGACAACCTCCGTTGGAAAGCATTGGGTGCCCGACACTGATTTGCACCCTACATCCAGCCACCCCTGTGCCACTGGTGCTGTACATTTGGTGCTGCTTTGTGGCCACCCTGTGCTCACTTCTACCCCCAGGGCATTTGCCCTTAGACCGTGGGTACCTACCTTCAAACCGTGCCTCTTCGAGGTACCCCCGTCTCCATTGGATAACATTGGGTCCATTGACCAATGCACTCAGCCGCCACAGTGCCGCTGGTGGTGCAGTACCTACCTGTCTTGAACCTTGCCTTGTGTTGTCCTAAACCCCTGAGGCCTGGGGAAGCAAGTTTAGGTACTTACCTTCAAACTGTTTAGCATTGTTTTCCTACATAGATTTGTATTGTAGTTCTATCTGTTACATTGAACTGTCAAACCTTATCACTGCAAAAGCATACAATTGAACTTGAATGACATCTACAGATAACATTCTTAATACTGTGAAGTATATAACTGCATTTACAAAACAGATCTGCATTCTTGAAAAGTGTTGCTACTTTTAAGCCACTGTGAAACATACCTGCACTAAGTGATTCTTGGTTCTAGAAATAAAATAACAAAGTAACAACGTTTTGCACAACCTAATGGCCTGAATCCAGTCTTTGAGTGCCCCTTTTTGCATGGCTACCGCTTACCTTTTTGCCAGATACATGATGCCAACTTGACTGAGTGTACCCTGGGTCCCTGCCAATCAGGCTTGCAGGGCCTACGTTCTTTCCCAAAACTGTACCTGTGTCTCCACAATTGGCACACCTCTGGGCCACATGCAAGTCCCTTGTAAAATGTACCCATGGTACCAAGGGCCTTGTGACCAGAGAGGGCCTCTGAGGGCATGCCAACCTCAGAGACCCCTCACCTTAACACCCACACACTGCTACTGCAGGCTGTGGGTTTTGTTGCAGACCAAACTAACGAGTCGACATGGCCCACATCCCTGTGTGCAATGTCCACCCACACTGCCTGTGGCATGGCTAAGTATCCCCTCTAGCAGACATACAGCTCTAAAGGCAGGGTGCACCATACCACAGGTGAGGGCATAGCTGCATGAGTAATATGCCCTTACAGTGTCATTCTCAGGCATTGTAAGTGCAGTAATGCCATTTTGAGTGCATGAGCTGGGAGTTTGTCCACACGAACTCCACAGCTCCATGATGGCTTTATTGAAGACTGAGAAATTTGGTACCGATCTTTTCAGCACAATAAACCCACACTGATGCCAGTGTTGGATTTAATTGAAAATGCACTCAGAGGGCATCTTAGAAAAGCCTCCTGGAAAAAGACAATCCCTAGAGTGGTTCCTGAATGGCTACCCGCCAACTGCCAGCTCTCTGGATCCTGAAACAAAGCACATCCTTGGCAGAGGTGTCATGCCTCCTCCCCCAGGATGGTTAGGTTCCATGAAAGGTAAGCTTCAAAGGCTTGCTGTCTTTATTAGCTAGCCCCAGCCTCTGCTGCTATCAGGAGCTGGCTGCCACCGGTTCTGACCCCCACTTTGGGCAGGAGAATCGGCGGTAAAATCTAGAGAGCAAGAGAGGTGTGTCCCAATTTGCCAAACCAACCACTCAGGGGGAGGAGGCTAAGTGAAGCACACACCTCAGTCCCCGCCATCTTGAATATGAGGGGATACCCCCAATGAGGACGAGGCATATGCCTCCTCACTGGAGGGTGACATAAGAGGGGGCGTAGACACCCCAAGGAAGGGACCCATTAGTCCCAACTTGCACCCCCCTGTAACGCCCCTAAATCTAGGTATTTAGTGGCACCCCTGACCCTTGCTCCTTAGATATGACAACCTAAGAAGAAGAACTGAAGAACCATGCTGCAGAGAAGATGACGATAAAAACTGCTTTGGCCCCATCCCTTGCAGCCTGTCTTCTGCTTCGGAGACCCTGCAAGCTGAAACCAGCAAGTTCTGCAGCTAAGCAGCCTCCAAGGACCCTGGAGACCTGCCCTGCCTTCGAAAAAGACTCTTGTCTTCTGAAGACACAGATTGTCCAACAAAGAAACTCGAACTTCAAGGACTCCGGATCCAGGCAGATCCGCGTCCCCAGCACACTCTGCACCCGATATCCACGGCCCGAGTCGAGTGACTCACCTATCCTGTGAAGTCTCCCCAGCAATCCTGACCTCGTCTGCATCAGTGGCTGATCTATTCAGGACTGCCTCTCCCCTTCGACATCTGCAGCATGACTGCGACTGGAACCAGTTGAGACGCCCCGACACCAAAAGGCACCTCTGCATCCTCCGCCCCCTGACTTTAGGAAGCCTAGATGATGGTTCCCCCAGCTATCCAACTTACCTGCCCAACCGTTTGTCACCTTCATCCAGCATCCTGGTCCAAGCCTGCAGCGTCTTTCCAAAAACGACGACCTCCATTGGAAAGCATTGGGTGCCCAACACTGATTTACACCCTACACCCAGCCACCCATGTGACGCTGGTGGTGTAGCTTTGGTGCTGCTTTGTGACCACCCTGTGCTCACTTCAACCCCCGGGGCATTTGCCCTTAGACCGTGGGTACCTACCTTCAAACCACGCCTCTTCAAGGTACCCCCCATCTCCATTGGATAACATTGGGCCCAGTGACCTCTGCACTCAGCCGCCCCAATGCTGCTGGTGGTGCTGTACCTACCTGGTCTTGAACTTTGCCTAGTGTTGTCATGAACCCCTGAAGCCTGGGGAAGTAAGTTTAGTTCCTTACCTGCAAACTGTTTAGCATTGTTTTCCTCCATAGATTTGTGTTGTAGTTCTATCTGTTGCATTGAACTGTCAAACCTTATCACTGCAAAAGATTACAACTGTACTTGATTGGCATTCACAGAATACATTCTTGATATTGTAAAGTATGTAACGGCATTTACAAAAGATTACTGCATTCTTGAAAAGTTTTGCTATTTTTAAACTACTTTGAAACCTACCTGCACTAAATGATTCTTAGTTCGAGAACTAAAACAACAAAGTAACACGTTTTTGGTGTGCAAAATAATGGATTGGGATGCGGCCTGAGTAATTACCAGTGGCTGTGCTAGGTGGAAGTAAAATGTGAATGGCACAAAAACTAATCAGTAGCTGATGTAGGCTGACACTGCTGCCCAAGCATGAGGTACCTGAAAAGCCCTGAGGCAGCAGCAGACACAAACAACCATGGACAAAGTCAATAGCTCTTGCCTATGCAAGACCTATTTGCTTTGCCAGTCTTTTAGCCATATTGATCAACGGCGTGGCAGTTGTTCAGCATGGCTAAAAGTTAGTGGCATGGCATTGAGTGGCATAGGGGAGAGTGGCGTAGAGGACAGTGGCATGGAGTGAGTAGCGTAGAGTAGAGTGGCATGGAGTAGAGCCACGTAGAGTAGAGTGCAGTGCCTTAGAGTGGAGTGGTGTAGAGTGGAGTGGAGTAGCATAGAGTGGAGTGGGTGTAGAGTGACGTGGTAGAGTATAGTGGCATAGATTGGAGTGGAGTTGAATGAATGGAGTGGAGTGGAGTGGCATAGAGTGGAGTGGTGAAAGTGGAGTGGCGTAGACTACAGTGGAGTAGCGTTGAGCGGAGAGATGTAGAGTAGAGGGGCATAGACTTGTGTAGAGTTAAATGGAGTGGTGGGCAGTAGAGTGGCATAGAGTAGAGTGGAGTGCTGTAGAGTGGAATGGTGTACAGTAGGGTGAAGTAGAGTAGAATTGCATAGAGTGGCATACAGTGAAGTGGCGTAGAGTAGAGTGGAATGGAGTGGTGTAGAGTGGCGTGGTGTAGAATGGAGTGGTGTAGAGTGGCATGGAGAAGAGTGGAATGGGGTAAAGGAGTGGTGTGGAGTGGGTTAGAGTAGAGTGGTATAGAGTAGGGTGGAGTAGAGTAGAGTGGCACGGAGTGGCGTTGTGTGGAGTGGAGTGGTGTAGAGTGCGGTAGAATTCAATTATGTGGAGTGGTGTTGAGTGGAGTGGTGTTGAGTGGAGTGGAGTAGAGTGGAGTGGCGTAAAGTGCAGTGGCATAGAGTAGTACAATTGTGGGTGTAAGTAACTCTAACAAGGAACCAAAATTAAAATGAGTGCAAAGGTATGAGGCATGAAAGGGATGAATGTCTAAAAGGCAACGATGATAGGTGTGCGGTGGTGGCAAGCATTATGAGGGTGTAATCTGTTGTTAGTGTGGAATTTTACATTGTAACGGCTTAAACCAAACCACATAGAATAGCAAAGAATAATCCTAATTGTAGAGATTTTGGATAAGAAGGTTCAACTTCTAAGGCAGTACATTTGGCTGTTGTTTTCTTGGGGGAGAGAATACTGTTCTAGTTTGCGTCCTAGTCTGTTCAGGCTAAGTTGATTTCAGTTAATCAAGTTCTGGAAATATGTACTTTGATTGTTCTATACTGTTCAGACGTTCTGATTTTCCATTGTGGATCAGTTGCTTCTTTCTTGGCTGTTGCACCAGCACTATGCTCTTCCTTCTAGGCACTTTATAATTTCATGGACTGTACCTCCTATCTTTTGCTGCTTTTGAGATCTTCTTGTTTAGAGCCTAAGGGCTTACATAATTTCCGCTTGCAATGCTCACTTGCTAAATTCTAGCTGCTCTTTAAGAAACTGCACATCACACCTCATCTCAGCTCATCACATTAGTGAGGATTCCTAGGATCCATAGACTTCATTTTCTGGACTGTTCTCCAACACATCAGCTTCATTCTTGATGTTGTAGATGAGTCGCAAGTATCACACTCATGGACACATATGAAAACCTCTGGAGCGGGTGTCCTTTTTGTCGCGGACCTCAGTATGAAACCCCATGAAAGAGGCATCAAGTGCTGGAAATGCGGTGTTACGTAAAATGGACATTTACACTTTTGTCCTAAAGTCTGCCATGATAAGGGTAAACCATAAGGTATTCCATGAGATAAATGTATTCATGTTTTACAAGATGGGAGCGCAGCTCCAGCATTTCTGCAGGGGAGAAAAGAAAAATAAATGTGAGCAGTTGATTGGATTCTTAACACAAGAGATTTCTATTGAAGTTCTAAGGAACAGATTGTCTGGTCTGTGTTTCATGGTGTACTTAAATCTTATTTTTGAGGTATTCTCTATGAGACTGCTGGGTGGGCTTTGTGAGTTTTAGAGAGGATGTGAAGAGGGTGGTAAGAGCTGTGTCTTGCAATATTATGGTGATGAGGTCCCTTTTATTAATAATTATTTCACCACTTTGCCCTTCCCTGTGGATTCTAGCTCAGTTTGCCACTTCTCCTTCCTTGAAGCCTCAAGGTTTTGCAGATTATTTGAATTGGATATGATTTGAATTGGATAAGATTAGGTCAAATAAAAATCAAATACATTCACCACCATTTTAAGCAAAGGATTAGCTCAGGGTGGCTTCCTTGCTAAATTAGAAAAATGGCTAAAGGGATTTAGAGTTTGGTGGATGTGGGAGATCTACCAAACAATAATGAATGTTCTGTGTGCACTATTAAGAGAGCACATCTAGGATTAAATTCTAACTAGTATTGACAGTAATCCACCAGTTATTTGCAGATGTCTCACATCCACCAAGCACTGTATAACCCCCAAAGTATTTTGTCATTTTTCAACAGTCTTTAAGCACTCTATATAATCTATGGGGCATATTTACAAGCCCCTATCGCCACAAGAACGTCACTTTTAGTGACATTCCTTTGGCTATATCGGCTTCGCCTTATTTATAAGGCATCATTAAGCCACTTAACGTGGCTTAACGCTGCCTTGTAAATAATGCCCCCTTTCACAACATACTTAGCGTGAAAGGGGCGGCAATGGGTGTTGTGGTATGGGTTCCACCCCAATACCCATTGGTTTTGAAAGGTGCTCCATATTTACAAGGGCAGCGTAAATATGGGGCAGCGCCAAAATTAAGACCAGGGAAAACCTGGTCCTAAACAGGCACAATGAGGAGAAATGTTTTATTTCTCCTCGTTTTTGCTGTTTCTATGTGTGCTGTGTTGAGCAGCACACATAGAAGCAGCAAAAGACGATTGATTGTTTATGTGCAAGAAGGTGACCCTTCCTGCACATAAGCAATTAAAAGAAATTATGTTTTGCAACTTCTATGTGTGCTGCATTAAGCAGCACACACAGAAGTTTCAAAATGCCATTTCAGAATGTTTATGTGCAGGAAGGGACACCTTCATTGTCAGGAAGGGACACATTACTGCACATAAACAATGTTTCCCTACAACGCAGGCACCCTTGCACTGAGGTGCAAGGGTTTCTGTGTTGGCGCTAGGCAGCTAAAATTTGCGCCGGCGCAGGGGGAAATGCAACGCCGAACTCCGCCACTTCCTAGTAAATAGGACTGAAAATGTCGAATATAAATTAAATTAATTATAGAGTGATTATTCAAGAAAACCACTATATCCTGGTGTAATAATTAGTTACATTTATAAATTCAATAATTTCCCATGTTCTAAATGTTTTAAACGCGCATTTGCTTCTACATTAAAACAGACACCTATTTTTCAACCAACGTATCAAATGAAGATGGAGACGGCATGAATGTAACGTGGAACTACTATTATTATAAACCACTTTCATTGGCCCAATGATGATTAGTTCAATTACTTTTGCACTATTAGAAAAATATTGTTCTGTTTGTAGTTGATATCTTTGGGAACCACTCTTGTTTGTAGTGGTCCTGCATCATCTTCAAGACCTGCTGCATCAACTACAGATCAGTTTCAGAAGGCGGATTATCATACCTAGCAGAAAAGAGTCCATCTTTGGTGGTCACTGCAATGCCATAAGCCAAAGCATCGAGAGGCTTGAACCTGGGAGAAGAAAAATAATGTTACCCTCTTCAGTCGAGGCTCCAGGGATAAAGAACACCCACTATTTTACCAGACAACCCTTCATCCTCCCCAAATTGCTTCTCCGTCCTTCTTCTCAAATGGTGGTTCTGCATGGAAACAAAAACTCCAAAAACATCATTTGCAGAGAGATAAACTCCATAATATGGATTGGCTTAATGTCGACCCTACTTAAATATCTCCCTGCAAAAATGTCAACTTGTATTTAATTCCTAAATTCAGCCAAACTCACTACCTATATTAGTGGGTACATTTACTGTTTGAGCTCCAGACGTGACATGGTGCTAGATAAAGAATAAGTCCAATTTTTTTGTAGACACCTTCATGTAAGACCAACATTTGGGTGATTGGGGTTTACAAAAACAAATTGGAAATCAATGGCGTTGTTACAAATGCCACAGAATTACGGCGTAGTAAAAATCTCCCAAGGGTAATTCAATTAAGTGTTTGCCCCGACGACTTCACTTCCGCATTCAGAGTAAATGAGGTCGGAATAGGAAATGAAGTGCAAATGCGGTTTGCTACACCCAAAATCTGCATTTTTCCCCCATTACAATCTGTTATATGTTTGACAACCGAAAGTCAGCAATTTAACACTCTTCCGAATTCGAGATTAGGCGCAAACAGTGCTTATGCCCAACATCCGAGGCAGCCAATCAAAACCATCTTTTCTCGTCAATAAGCCATAAAAGCATACAACACTTCCATAAACAACATAATAATAAAAGAATATATATCCGAAGTAACCCAAACTTGTAACGATAATGGGGAAGTGGAATTGTTGCAAAATTGGGCTCAAGTAAGGTTTGGGTAAATTAAGGTTTGGGACAAGTGAAGTGTTTTGAAGTAAGGAATTTGGGTGTGGAAGTTTGGCAGATAATGGAGGGTGGAGTCTGTGAAATGGGAGACAAATTGAAGTGGGTGGCAGTCAGAAGGAGTTTTAGATAGCGCAAACTAGACCCGAAGATATGAGGAATCAGAGCGCTTTACATGAGCACCAGTTATGTTCAGATGAACACATTCATTTTCGTTAGGCATGGGGACATTAAGTGATTTGCCCAGAATCCCAGGATGTTGGGCGTCCCTGCCGACACTCGAACCCGGTTCCCCAGCTCCGAGGTCGACCCCTCTAGCCGTAAGGCTACATCCTCTAGAAATGGGGTACGAGTAATAGGGATGATGGGCGTACTGTAGGAGAGTAGAATTAAACAGACTGGGTTTAAGGGAGGGACTGAAACATGATTTGGGCAGCATGTGTGACAAGTTGAGGTGATTGAAGGTAAAGAGAGTAAGGTATGGAGATTGAAGAGAGTAAGGTATGGGACCCGGGGAGGTATAAATTGGAACAAGGAAAACCGATTTGTAATAAGGCAGGTCTTGGAAATGGATAGTTTAGGGGTGGGCGGGGATTGAGAAGATCGGAAGAACTATAAGTGGCTTTGCAGAATTCCGGTATAGAAGGCCTCATGAAGTGGTGTAAGTAGGGAGGATTTGCCTAGAACGATTTAGAGGGGGTATAAGTGAGAAGATATTTCGAAAACTGGGGTGAAGGTGGATTATCAAATCGGGTTTCAAGTCTGTTTTTAGCGTTATTGTTTCTCTGACTCACATTCTCTCTTTGTGGCAGGCAGCGTAACCCCCTCCTCTTCCATTGAGGGAGTCCGTGTAATTCAGCCATGGACTCCGTCTTCTCGTTGGCCCCTAGGCTCCAGAGGCTCCAGCAGAGGTTGCCTCGTGACCATGTTAGGGTCTTCAATGCGACTGCTCCCTAGAATAAGTCACAATGCGTTCCTCATCACAATTGGGAAGGACCATGTGCCTCAAGGCTGTGGGGGTGGAACGGAAAATCACAGCTGCGATTGTGTTTTCCAAGTAATCTTTACCTGTTTAATTCATGTGACCAGTAACGTGGACAGTTCATTGTGTAGACTGTGAGATGATTGCTGCTTTTACAATGTCCTCTCCTTGCTTCTGCTACAGCGGAGTTGTCCCCGTTCAAGTACGTTGTTTTCATTTTCCCCGTGTCTTGTGACATCATAGTGCAGATGGTGTGATGTCATCAAGGGGTTATGCTGATGCTATGGAGATATGCAAAATCCATAACAGGGTTAGGATTTTGCCTTCTCTGAGATCACCTCATCGGTGTATACTGTACTTTGCCCTCATTCTCCACGGCAATTTAGTAAACATTGTGAAGGGGTGGATGGGGGTGGAGAGGGTCACAGGTCACCTGTCAGTTTCAACATATATGCTGGGAAACCTCTTTTTCTGGATCTCGGTAACACTTCGAATTATATTATTTACTTATTTTGTTTTTCGTTTATGTATTTACTTGGTGCATTCTACACACCTGATAATCTCTCAGCGCATCCCCGGAAAGGAATAAAAGAATATAATTGAATAAACAATGGCCTCGGAACCACGTTAATTAGAGAAGAAATACTTTTGGAAGGCCTTTTTGTAAACGAGTAGGAGGTGGTTTATTGTTTATGCCTACTTTAAGGCGTTCTATTTAATTTCTTGACAAGTACATTACAACAATACGACCCACAGCAGTGATCGAGAACCGAATGTGACTTCCGTTTCAGAGTCAGCAGTCAGTTTTATTTGAAAAGTAAAGCGATATCATTTAAAGGCAGCTGTATTGAACGCCCACAAAATAAAAATGTTGTGTGGCAAGAAAAGTGCATTTTTAACAGATTATCAGACAGTACATTACTCAACACAGTGATCTTTTAAATTTTCGTTAGCTATACCCATAACTTGAACTACTCAGGTATTTATGTATTTTTGTAGTGACGTGTGTACGAATGGGCATGTCAACAGAGGGTGCATGAACTAATATTTGAGGGAAATATGTTGAAACGTCGCTCATTTTCGTACTATCTAATTGCATGGATGTATTTCTACTTAGTGGAGCATTCAAGCCCTGTGTGATTAATTCTAGTCATTCAGCCCAGCCCAGTCTTAAATTTCTTCTTCATTGCATAGGAGAAAACATATAATGCCTTTCTGTCAAGACCTAATGCATCAACTACAAATTTGTTACAGCCACAAGTCCGAAACAAGCATTGGCATAGCCAATAGGTCTCGCCTTTGGGTCCTTATAAGTGTTTAGCTAGAGTTATTGGCTTAGCCAACATGCTTACACTATGTTGTAGAGCAGTGTGGCTGCTGGCAATGTTGTCAGCTTGTTTTGAAATGAGGGAGAAAGAGTAAGAAATTGTGTGTGTTGATATCAAGAAGGAAGTTTAGGTCACTGAAGTAAGGAACAGCGGACATTAGTCAAAATGAAAGAGGGGTAATAGATTGTGTGTGGGTAAATGTGAGAGATGGAAAGAGAGAAGGTAGAAGAGTAGAAACAGAAAAAAAGAGTAGTATACCGAAAAGCAAAAGTGTACATGGGAATGTTGAGAGGATTATTGGAAAGAGACAAACAGAGGAGAGAAAGTGGAGGAAGAGAAAGGGCAATAGAGAAAGTGCGAAAGTGATAGAAATGAATATTAAGGATATTGTGAATTGTAGGAAAATATATGAAAATTAGGGAGAAAAAGTAGTGTAGGGGAGAATGTGAAAATTTGTGAAACAAATTGTGAACGTATTGTTTTGAAAGAAATAAAGAGAATATTTGAGAACTAAAAGTGTAGGTAATCTCAGAAATAAAAAGCTGAATTACAAGAGAAGAAAGGTGGTAGTTAAGAAAGAGTGAAAGTGAAGTGAGGTGAATATAGGAGCTTAGCGGATGTGCACGAATAGAAATTAGTTTGCATAAGCTTGTTCTGGCCATTAAGGAAAACCACACACATGATGTATGTAGTCAAAAAAAATGTATAGATATAACCAGATTAAATCACACACCTGTCATTAAAAAATGCTCTCTAAAACAATAAGCCTTTTGTCGTGGCTGTTTCTGGAACTTTTATATAATGTGAACTCAAATCAAAGTAATCAACACACTTCACATAAGCACCAGTTGCATTACAAACGGAAACATTCATTCTTGGGCATGGGGATAGTATTTGATTTGCCCAGAAGCAGAAGATGTGGAATCTCCTGCCAAAACTTAAACCCGGTTGCCCAGCGTAAATTCTATCACCTCTAGGCATAATGCCACGTTAATGCATAGAAAGACCAGAAGGGCTGGGACTGTGTCAGTGCCACTTAAAAAAAATAAAAAACATTAAATAAGTATGTAAGCACATTATTTATAATTATTGTTTTGTCAGAAAGTGATTGAAATTTTGATTATCTGCCAGAAAGCATTGGGCCAGGTGTTGGGTACGCGCTGATTTGCTTCAGTGTTATGCAACCCCACACTGCATGGAAGGCACAGGCATATTCATTTGTCACTAATTACTCATCTGTTGGACTTCCAAGCATTGGAAGAACATCTATAGCACTCAGAAGCAGACTGTGCAGCCCTTTGCAGCGTACATGAGCAAGCACATTCCATGTCTTTTGCAGCCCCGAGTCGTGGGAGGAATTAATTTGAATAATGGGCAGAGTTGGTTGTCCTTTCTATGTACTGGCACCTACTACCTTTTCTTTTTAAAGAAACTTGTCTTTATATAGCACATATGCTTGGCTTTGTAGTGCTGCGAATTAAAGATATATTAGTGAAGTGAGGTTACTGGTGAGTGCCACAAGAGAGAGGAGTCTGTGTGCTGAATTGTGGACAGTTTATAGAGGTGTGATCATGGAGTGTTCCGCCACGTGCTGTGGAAAGTGCCCCTTTCGAATGCATAGAGCAATTGCATGTAATGAATTGTGTCGCAACACCCGTGCTTTGAACGTGGTGTATTGCTGGCATCTGAATGTCTTGTATGTGGTGCCATTTTGTATGTGTATTTCATGTACATATGTTTAACACTATCACTTGCTCAGGCGTAGACATTGAGACATAAAGAAACTACGCTTTCCATCATGCACTAGTTATGGTGATCGCAAGAATGGAGCACTTATGCTTGTATCGCCCGTAAGATAACCCACCTATTACATATACTGGAATTATGTAATAAACCTGCAGCATTTGTTACCCACTTACAACTGTTTCTTGTGTTTTCATTGGGTAACCTAATTTGGGGGAGGGGGGAAAGCGGGGTGCCCCTGGGGGTACTATGCCGCTGATCGCGGCCCCCGCAGGGGGCCACTCGGCGGTCGGCGCCTTAGTGGCCCCGGTCACCCCTCCCCACTCCCTCCTTCGGGGGGGGCAGGGACACAGACTGGTGCCCCCCTCCGTGTCAGGGCCGGAAGTGACGCGCAATGCGCGTCACTTCCGGGCCCAGGTGTGAGGGGGAGGCTATTTAGTCTTCCCCCACCCTCACTGGCGACCTCTTTTGTCGCCCACCTCGCCTTTTCCCTCCCTACCGCTTACCCGGCGTAGGCGTGGTTGGGGGGGGGTTTCTGAGCGTTGTAATGTTTTCCTTTTCGTTGCAGGCGGAGTTACAGGGCGATCTGGAAGCAGGCCGGTACAAAGGGTACCTCTGCGCGGCACCACGTGGTGCCTGAGCCAAAACGAGGAGCCTCCAGTGAGGTCCCGGAAGCCGGTCGGCGCCCCGCTAGGCCTGCGGGCAGTTGTGGGCCTGAACAACCGGGGGCTTGCTATGCGACGCTCCGCCCCGAGAGGGGGGGTGTGAGTAGAATTTCAACGGCACGTGATCGTAAAAAAGAATCACTTGGGGGGCAGCACTTGCGGGTCGTTCCCGTGCTGCCCGGCTCATCAGGCGGGCAGGTGTAGTAGATGGTCGCCTGCCCTTGGATCGCCCGTAAGATAACCCACCTATTACATATACTGGAATTATGTAATAAATCTGCAGCATTTGTTACCCATTTACAACTGTTTCTTGTGTTTTCATTGGGTAACCTAATTTGGGGGAGGGGGGAAAGCGGGGTGCCCCTGGGGGTACTATGGGACGGACGAACCAGGTTTGAATCTCGGTGTTGGCTTTCCTAGGGTCTGTATTAAAAAAACAGCAAAGCAGATATGCACGTTTTTTAACTGAAAGAAGAAAGTCTAGCAAGAGGCAGAAATAATAATAAAAAAAATAAGTCAGCCCAGGAACCCTCCAAACTAATAAATCTGCGCGCAACGGTTCCGTCCCGTATGAGATCGCTATTTCACGCGCAATTATACAGTGTTTAACAATTATGGACAGATTAGGGGAGGGCGGCGATTCAGAAGATTGAAAGAAAAATAAGTTGCTTTGCGGATTTCGGGCATAGAAGGCCCCATGAAGTGGTGTAAGTAGGGTGGATTTGCCTAGAATGATTTTGAGGGGGTATAGGGTTGAAGATATTTCGAAAACTGGGGTTACGGTGGATTATCAAATCGGGTTTCAAGTCTGGTTTGAGCGTTATTGCTTCACTTACTCACATTCTCTCTTTGTGGCCGGCAGCGTAACCCTCTCCTCTTCCATTGAGGCAGTCCGTGTAATTCAGCCATGGACTCCGTCTTCTCCTTGGTCCCCAGGAGGCTCCAGCAGAGGTTGCCTCATGACCATGTCAGGGTCTTCAATGCGGCCGCTCCCAAGTAACAGACCTTTATATCTACCCAGAATATGTCACTATGTGTTTCTCATCACAATTGGGAAAGACCATGTGCCTCAAGGCTTTGGGGGATGGAACGGAAATTCACAGTAGCAGTTGTGTTTTCTAAGTCATCTTTCTACCTGTTTAATTCATGTGACCAGTAACGTGGACAGTTCGTTGTGTAGACTGTGAGATGATTGCTGCTTTTACAATGTCCTCTCCTTGCTTCTGCTACAGCAGAGTCGTCCCCGTTCGAGTATGTTGCTTTCATGTTCCTCTGGCCTCGTGACATCATAGTGCAGATGGTGTGATGTCATCAAGGGGTTATGCTGATGCTATGGAGATATGCAAAATCCATAAAAGGGTTAGGATTCTGCCTTCTCTGAGATCACCTCATCGGTGTATTACTGTACTTTGTCCTTAGTCTCCACGGCAATTTAGTAAACATTCGGAAGGGGTGGAGAGGGTCACAGGTCACCTTTCAGTTTTAACATATATGCTCAGAAACCTTTACTGGATCTCGGTAACACTTCGAATTATATTATTTGCTTATTTAGTTTTTTCATTTATGTATTCTACACACCTGATAATCTCTCCGCGCATCCCCGAAAAGGATTAAAAAAATATTACTGAATAAACAATGGCCTCGGAACCACCTTAATGAGAGAAGAAATACTTTTGGAAGTCTTTTTTGTAAACGAGTAGGAGGTGGTTTATTGTTTATGCCTACTTTGAAGCGTTCCATTTCTATTCTCAACGCATATACATCACAATACCACCAACAGCAGTGATCGAGAACTGAATGTGACTTCCGTTTCAGAGTCAGCAATCTGTCTAATTGCATCTCATTTAAAGGCAGCTATATTGTACGCCCACAAAATAAAAATGTCGTGTGGCAAGAAAAGTGCAATTTTTACAGATGATCAGACTGCAGTGATCTTTTACATTCCTTTAATTAAATATACACATAACTTGAACTATTCAGGTATTTACGTATTTTTGTAGTGAAGGTGAACGAATGGGCATCTCAACAGAGAGTACATGAACTAATATTTGAAGGAAATATGTAAAAACTACGCTTCCTTTTGAAATACAAATTTCTAATTGCATAGTGGAGCACTCAAACCCCGCATGATTAGTTCTAGTCATTCAGCCCAGCCCTAAATTTCTTCTTCATTGCATGGGAGACAATATAGCTTGCCTATCTGTCTAATTTGGCCCAGCATTTACTGGACCTATTACAAGACTTCAATTTAAGCAAACACTTAACAGCGAGGCTATTTTCAAAAGTTAATATGTTGCATCCAATTCTTTCTTGAAGCTACATGAAACAGTGCTGTTCTAGTGACTCAGCAGCTCACCCTTCTTCCCGCTCTCTTGTGTCGCCCCTTCTTTCTCACTTTATCTCCTTCCCCCAACTGTCCCACTCACTGGGGCAGATTTATGAGGGACTTGCGCCCCTTTTACACCGCCGTTGCGTCACTTTTGTGACGCAGCGGCGGCGTAAACCATGCGCCATGTTGCACCCCATTTACATCGTGACGCATCTATGGAGATGCGTCATGGTGTAAAGCCCTGCACCACATGAAACCTGCGTCAGGTTTCATGTGGGCGTTTCCACTCAGGGGGGGCGTTCCGTCGCAGGAACGCCCCTGAAGAGTGACTCAGTGAAATCTATAAGATTTCACTGAGTCACTTTCACGACGCTGATGCGTCAAAACCCTGCGCCTGCTTGAAGCAGGCAGAAGGCTTGACACACCATGTTAGGGATAGGGTAGGTTGGAACAGTGCTGGAGTTGCGTCGCGCTTGCGACGCAACTTCAGCACTGCGCCAACCTTACGCCGGCAGATGCGTCACGTATCTGCTTGTCCTTGCGCCACGATGCACCGCATTGTAAATGCGGCGCATCTGCGGTGGCGCAAGGGCAAACTTGCATGACGCATCTTCCCTGGCGCATCCATGCTGATTTGCAGGGATGCGCCAGGGAACATAAATCTGCCCCACTGATTTTAGGCACATTTATTGCGTGATAGAAGCGACACCAGAAACCAACATGACTGCTGATTCTTGTTTTCTCGTCTTCCCTCTTTCCTGATGGCACCCTCTCTCATACCTCTTCCTTCCATCTTATGTTCCTCAGCGCTTTGATGTACCTCTTTCATGTAACAAACGCTATACTAGAAACCATTATTCCGTAAGAATCTGATATCTCTGAATTTGAAGGATAGTCTGTCGCATCCAGTGCCACTTGGATAATAAACTCCTTACCAGGTTGTCATGGCCGTCTGAGGTGGTCCAAATCCCATCCTGTGGCCCTCAAACACAACCCCAGAGGGAGTAACCACCTTCCTCAACTTCAACTCCACCCACACAGAATGGACCGCAGACCCATCCCTCCACCCCTCTTCCCACCCACTCTGTTATACTCCAGTTATGGACATTGGTATTGGCATACTCCCATCAAATGCAGATTCAAGAGACTCTTGGTCTCAAAGATGAAATTAAAAGATATTTTGGAACTTGGGGTCTGTGGAAAAAAAAGTAGGCCGGGCTGGAGTGCTGGGCATGTTCTCTTTAAGATGGGACTTGGGATATGCAGTGATTGGCAAAATATATCTTTTGAAGCCAGACTCTAATTTTTACACCACATGTCCTCGAGCTGTAAAACGTTGGTTCAGTGAACCTTTTTTTCTGCCCTCCACTTACACAGCTGGGGCTTTTTTGTCTCTAGTCCTCCGCATTTAGCAGCTTTCCATCATCACCACCAACTGTGCTCCTGAAATCCTGGTTTGAAATAAGCCCCAAGTCTGCCATGGGTCCCTAATGTTCCTAAACACTACCTGAGGCCTCTTGGATTAAAGATCAATAACACCTATCGCAGCAGCTGCTAAAGCAGCCCGGGTCAGTCTTGAAACTCTGCAAGCTCACGCCGATCAGTAGCCCTGGGCTAGTAAGAGTGCCAGGGTCTGCCTTTCGGACCCTAGAAACGATATCTGACTTGACGCCTGATGTTTCTGTTCTCTCTGAAGCCCTTCCTGCTCCCTATTGCTCCTTCCTACTCAATCGGCAAGTGCTGCCTCTGAACATCAAAGTCTCAAGTGGGATGTAGAGAAGGGGTAAGATCTGTAGCTTCCATCAAACATTGACAAAGAGAATGGGAAAAGTGGAGTCAACTGTTTTCCTGGAATCTCTTTGTCCGGTCCTAGTGCCTTTCCTACCCACTGTTCTCACTGATCTCTAACTTAGTGCCATACCATGATCCCTCTTATCCCTGATTTCTAAGACCTGGCCAAACAGTGAATCTGCTCCTTGTGACCTACTGCTTTCTCGTACACCTTCACCCCTTGCTCTTCGCATCCCCTCTTGAGATCAATGTCTACAGAGGTTTCAGTCTGTTGTGTGTGCGTTACTAGCAGCCAACATGGCTTGAAATGACTGCATTAAGTAGGTTGCAAGCCATGTACAGGGACATTAGTCCATTAAATTGGTGTTAAGACAACTTTAGTGTTCTTTATGGTTCTGTTTTAAATGATTGTGTGAGTTCTCCCCGTCCTTATATTATTAACATTTAAAAAAAATATATTTGGTGCATTCTATAAACCTGATAGTCACTCAGCTCATCCCCTGAAAGGAATAAATGAATATAACTGAATTGATAATGACCTCTGAACGACGTTTATTCGAGAATACAAGGCATTACACAATGTTCATTCATCTTCATGGCATAGAGAACCTTCCCTGGGCCTTCTTCAGCACTGCATTAATGTGGTAGTGACCCTTCTTCTGAGCAGTTGTGCCATCTCCCACATCTTTGACAGCAATGCATTAAAGTGAAGTTGTACCATTCCCTCTGTCTCAGGCAATAATTTTATCTTTTTCACTTTCCTGGTACCCCCTCGTCTTTAAAGTCACATGCATCCCTCTTCTGACCCCTCTAATGTTTGCGGTGGCAAGTGTGCTATACAAGTAACCAACATTACATTATATCCTCTCCTGTCCACCATTGCCCGTTCTCACTTCTGCTCCTCTTAACACTTTGAAGCAGACTTAGGGGTCATGTATAGATTGTCAGAGCGAGTTAGCTACCATACATTGGCAGTTTACCTCCCCAAGCAAATTTGCTTTTCTCCCCGATACAATTAGAGGTGGGGCGACTGCAGAGTAAGCCCTGTCAGACCCTCAGCTGGCTGTGCTGGCACAAACCTATAACCTTGCGGACTTTCCGTCACTGGAGTGCAAAGCAGCCTTGGGCAGGGAAATACATTAGTAACCCAGCTCACAAGAAAGTAGATCACTGCACATCATGATGATTGATTGTTCTTCAATAACAAATTTGCACTTGTAAGTTTGTGTTTGATAAAAGAAACAGAGGTTCTGAGTTGCCCCAAAACAACATGGAAGAGTCTCAACATATCCCTCAGCCTACAGTGTAGTCACTTGTGTGGTACCTCCTCTGTAAACTTAGAGGTCCCTGCCAGGCATGAGAGAATCTCTAAATAGAAGAGAGGGTCCCTTCTCTGGGGGCGGGGGTGGGGAGGGAGAACCATACACTCTGCTGGCTTGGTGGACCGTTCCTCTGCCCATCGAGGGCTAAAGGAGGCCCATAGCCACCAGTCTCACCTGTCGTTTTAAGGGTGCAACTCACTAGTTCCACCTCCTGGATTTTATCCATTTGTATGGTGTTTAACTCCCTTTTTAAAAAAAAGATAACAGCCATTCCCCAATCCTATCTTCTCAGCCCTCGGTTGATGGATTAGCAAGTTATTCCTAGATCCACCTCCCAGTCGAGGGGAATCCAAGTTTCAGTAATGAAAAGGATCTCCCATCATTAATTTGATTCCAGTAGGACATTAGGTTCTATAGCATGTTTCAATAAAACGCGGGCTTTTAGCTGCCACATTTAATTCTCTCCCCTCCTGATATTATGCTGACCAGAGTCGTGGTATTAATCTTCACATGTTCAGGGGCAAATGGTGGATATAGTAGTGGATTGTTGGCTGAGGCAAGGCAAATTATGTGGTGGAAGTGATATTTTGGCAACTTTTCGTGTGGTTCAGTCCTTGCCTGTGGATCTTTCTGAAGGGCTTCGGTGGAAGCTTGAAATTTATCTGAATGGACCCTTCCAGACTCTGACAAGGAGGGAGGTTTAGGCTATTGTGGTTTTAAATTAGTATGACAAATGTCCAGAGTTGAATGTTGATGAAAGTGTGACTTTGAGTACTGTAATCAATTTTTATAGGATGCCTTTTGTAAAGAGGGCGTTACTGAGTACTTGGTTACTGATAATAGGCCACGGGTTGACCTGCATTAGGGTAGCAAATTATCTTGTCAGGTGTGGTGGGGAGCATACAAGGATTACTTCTTACAACCTTAATCCAATGGGCAAGTTGAGCATTTCACTTGTGTCGTTAAGGAAGCTGTCCAACTTGCAGCTAGTGGTGAAATAAATGGGAACAGAGCATTCCAATCTACATTGCTTACATGGCCACGCTTAATTACGTTATGGGTTTCACCATTTGCATTGTAGAGTGGATGGAAACGAGATCTCATCTAGCACCATGGTGGTTTGGAGGAGAATGTCAAGGAACATACACAGGAAGGTCATTTTTGGGGGTAATACATAGAGTTGAAGAATATAAAAAGAGAAATATAGTTTATTTTGATGGAAAGAGAGGAACCCTTCTGAGAATCTGCCTGGAGTGTATGATTATGTAAGAAGTAGACATCATAGGAGTTATAATAAATCACAATCTAAACTGTCTAATCCTGTATCAGTCAATATGAATGAGCAGTTTAGGTTGAAGGGGGTAAAGTGTGGAATAGGAGTAAAATATCTGTGTATAGAGTGCAGGAGTAATGTTGTACTGTTTCCCTGTTCCTGGCAACATCTTGCCATGTTTGCTTATAGATAATAATTCATTTTGTTCCTATGTCCAAATGGAGTAGTATTGGGAGACGGCAGAGTTAGGATAGTTGTAGAGCTAGGAAGCTTTCTGCCAAGTTTATGGATTACAATATGTTTTCTAAGTCAAGGTTGTATTAGCTTTAGATTTTTTTCCCTTCTTGTTATGGTAGGTGTTCCGCATGTTTGTTCCTTCTGTTATGTTTCTGTAATGGGGAAAGCGTGTGTTATGTGTCCTTAGAATCTGGTTATAGGAATGCGTGATGCTAGTGATGGGCCCTAGTAAATTGCCCTCCCGGTCTCGTGACCATGAGTAACGGGACAGGGGCTGAAGCACCCAAGCTGGAGGGGATTGGAAAAACCACAGGTCGAGAGCAAGAAAGATCCTATAAATACCAGTGAGGACCAGGGACCAATAACCATTGTCGAACAGGGAGCAGCACTCCTTATCACTTCCCCCTTGCTTAGAGCAGTGCACCCACACAATGGATCACTGCAAACCATCTTAGATATGTCAACATTAGATGCCCCAACTCCAGACTTGTTGCTACCAAATGAGTATACGCTGCATGCAACTCTGGAGAAGTCCACCAGTGCTGGCAACCTTAAAGTGAAACCACCCACATGGTGTGTAACAGCTGTTAGATGTAATGAAACCTCTGGCACAAAATGGGATAACTGGGTAGTAGCAGAAAATCATATTGTAGAGGCCGCCGTGGGACCCTTACCATCCAATGGGAAAAATGACACAAAGGTAGAATCCTCAAGGCACGAAATAAAGCGCCATGAGATTGCCACACAGCCTGGTGCAAATGACCAGGCATTATTAAATAGCACAGTGCTGGCCACTGCCTGGGAACAAACGGAAGCTATAATAGAAGTAAACCAGCCAGAAGGGAAGGAAAATCATCAAAGCAAAATGTGTCCACCATAGAAACAGGAGAGCTATTTGGAGGGCAAGAGGAACGCAACAAAGACAATTTGCAATTGTATCCAGTTTTTATGAAAAAACCCTGTAGCCCAACTGCCCCCCCCTCATTGCAGAGCCATGTACTAAGTCCACCTCCTAGCCAAAAGTACAGTGCAAAAAGAAGAAGAAAGTTAAGAGAATTAAGAAAGCTAGATTGGCTCTGAAGCGCACGAAAAAGATAAGGAGAGCAAGGGGTTTTAACCCCGGATGCAGGAAATGTTTCCAGAGACACCACCATCCAGGCAGGGACTCCCTTAAGTGTACTCAAAGATAACGGCACTGCAATTGATGGTGAAGAGCAAAGTGGTGCAAATGGTATGAGCTTTGCGCCAGAGTTTTTCTGCCTGAATCAAATAGCACAGCAGTGGGAACTAAACCGCTGGGGATATTTGAGAATTGTAATTTATTGACTCCCCAAGCACTAGCGAAATTTACTTTTATTGATCTATTCCCTGATCCAGTATGTCCATTACCATTAAATCAAGCATGCCAACTAGAAGTGTTTTGGGCTATTCATGCTCTTAGCCTGCTAGCCTTGCAGGATATTAAATTAGTTAATCCCTGTGAGCGCGCTAGCCCTAGCTCCCAGGCTGGCTAGAGTGGGGTATATAGTGACGTGGAGTTTTATGCACCAGTTACTCTGAATCTGATCAATGATAACATGGACCATCTGCATGTGAGGGGCCTAGATATGATCCCCCAAAGTAGGGATTGGAGTGTAGCATTGCAGCGAGAATGCCAGATGGAGTTGGAACAGGAGAACTCAGAGCAACACGATACGCAAGTCCTCCTCAGAAGACCGGAGGCACTTTACAAATTGACTCCCGGTGTCCTAAGGGAAGTAAAAAATATGACAGTTACCAGGGGAGAAATAGAGATGTTATTATCAATCAGAAGAGGAGCCTTAAAACTGCAGTAGGTGGTGGCATTAATTGGCACTGGCTGCCAGCAGTACTGAACAGCCCTAATACAGCAGGTTACAAAACATTACACCTCTGCCGCCTCATTTTAGCTAAAAGGGCGCCCAGTTTCCTGTCCAAAGTTGTGCCACTAGACCTGGAGAGATTCGAAGCATAAAGCAAGCAGGATAACCATTATATCCAGGAATATAGCCGGCCTACAACCAAAGCTTGAGGATGAGGACTGAGAGGCATTTGTTAGTACCAAGAAGATTTGCTGGTTTCAGGAGACTTGGGCTGCAAATGGTACTATAGCTGAATCAGTGCCAGGCTACATGGGGTTTGCCACCTAAGCAAATAGATCTAGTAAGGGGGGGGTCTCTCCTCCTGGATCTCAACAAAACTAGCTTACATGGTATCAAAAGTTTCTTTATTCACGACTCGATTATGTTTGTTGCACGTAAAATGTACCAAGGCCCACAAGAAACCACAAGCCTTAATAGTTGATGCCAATGTCTATTTGAAGCCCAGCCAGTGTGGTAAACCTGAGAATCAATAAGCAATATTACAGGAAGTCATCCATGGAATAAAGGCCAAGGTGAAACCCAGCGACATTCATTGTCTGATAGTATGTGATGATTTTAATATTCACCTGCCCAAATGTATATGGAACAAGGCAGTAAGCAAAGAGGAAGCAAGCTGGGATATCCCTTTTCCTGATATTGCCAGCTCAATTCCAATCAGCAGGCATAGTAAAGGGAGATCCTCCTCTAACTTCCTCTCCAATCTAAAGCTAAGCTTCCGAAATGGCCGAACCACCTGGGGCTCCTATGTTCCAAAGCACTAGAGTAGTATCCTATTTACAAACAACCAATGGGAACTGGGGATGAAATGCAAGTAATTCAGCGGCCTAAGTGTGGTCACAACTCTCTGAGCTTCAAACATGGAATAGTGAAAGGGTTTGAAAGTCCTCCATTGCTAGTATCTTCCCAGATAACAGTAGGAGAGATGTAAAATGGATTGCAGATAGCTACTCAGTAGACAAGAACATGGCATCCATAGGTGAATATCTTCTGAATATTCAAGCTGTGGAAAATGGAGACCATATTGTGATACTAGAAAATTATAGGGCTCTGTCAAGTGAGCTTACACGCAAATGGTCTACATCGAGAGTGGGCAAGTAGAATGATGGGTTAAAGAGTTACTCTGGGTGGTACGATAAGGTGTGTAGACTTGCCAAGTCAAAGATCTCTAACGCATATAGGTACCGGCATCATTCGTTAATCAACGATCAAACATTTAAGAGCGAAAGAAGCAAATGCAAAGCCTACTAAGGAAGAAGAAATCAAACTATCAGCAAGGAGTGTGGAGCAACCCGATTGAGGCAGCAGAGGAGAAAAATAGTAGATGCTTTTGGGGGAAAATTTCCGGAATGTTCAGGGATGGTCCAAATAGTCATGGCCATCAGATTTGCTCACAGACCTAGGTGGGCCACTAAAAGGCAATATATAATAGTAGTGGTGGTTTGACACATTTGGGAGAACTTGCCAATCAGAGACCAAATGGAGAACTATGCATTCTACGCCTGAAGGTAGAAAGAGCAGTCATAGAGCAAAAGGCCAATAAAGCCCCTGGCCCTGATCGTGTCCCAGTGGACATGTTTCGCTCTGACTCGAAGGCCTGGTCAATGGTCTTATCTAAGATGTTTAGTGCAGCTATTGGTAAAAAAATGCATCCCCTCTTCGTGGCAAACTGCTATTATAGTGCCCTTCCACCAAAAAGGAAGTAAGATGCTTCCCAATAATTACAGGCCTATTTCATTATCAGACAGCACCTCAAAAATCTTTGGCTGTGTATTTTTTAAATAGGTTGCAAGGGTGGATTAGCAAGAGTAATGTTCTAATCAATGCATAGGCTAGATTCTGTACAAGCATCAGCACCATTGATCAAGCCGTCAAAACATATATGGTGTGTGCCAAATGCAGAAGGATGCTCAAATTGTCTCTATGCCTATAATTTATAGATATTTAATTGGCGATTGATATAGTTAACAGATCCAACTTATGGCAATCACTAGAAAAATGGGGGTGTAAAATAACCCTCCTTCAATCTCTTCAAACCCTGCATGCAGAAACAAGCGCTTCTGTTCGCTACGGAACCTCTAGGGTATACACCCCTCATTTTACCATCTGCTCTGGTGTACAGCAAGGCTGTCTACTTGCCCCACTGTTCTGTTTTTAAACAAATGGAAATAATTTGTGTCCAGAGAGAGCCTTGGATGCCCCGAAGTTGTGCAGTAAAAACAAATACTGATTCTTCTTTTTGCATATGACGCAGTTCTATTGATGCTATTGATGTATACACAAAATGCAATGTATAGATCTTTGGAGAACTTTGAGAGCATCTGTAGCCAGAAAGATCTTTGCATTATCACAAAAAAAACAAAAATAATGCCAATTTCAATGGCTTTGCCTTGAAGGAAATCCGCAAGGATAACGGGTCAGGTGCTTGAAACCATTAAGAGCTATGACTACTTGGGGATTCGCTTCATTAACAAACTGAACTGGCGTGACCAAATTGAAAAGGCAACCAATGTCTTGCAGCGTCAAGCAAACGCCATCCTTCGGACTAGATAAAAAATTGGTTGCCACATCCTGGGCATTATCTTACAAGTTACAGACAAAAAGCGGTAGTAGCAGCTACTCTGGGGCTACAGTGACTGCATGCTATCGCAAATAACTAAAAATTCATTCCTGCGATCCCCTTTTCAATTTAAGTAAATCGTAGTCGCCATGGGGCATCATATGTGAGAGTGGTTATGGAAGCATCGACCCTAGGAAATTTCCAGTACAATCCATGGCTAATCTATGTTAAGAGATGCCTGGATGAACTTGGACTCTGTCATCTTTAGTCCAGTCCAGCTCTTGTAGATCACACCACAGTTGGCTAGGTAAAAGACACCTTCATGAGCTGGAAACTTTTCGCCTTGGTCTGGCCTGTTCCTCACATTTGACTGTTAACTATTTGCAAGTAAAACATACATTAGGTATTTAGCTAACTGAAATTGCCACTGTTGCACACCGCACTTTGTATTAAAACTTTTGCTTGGGTACTCTACCTACCAGAGTGTATTTGGCCAAGTTTGCTGTTAACCGTTTTGGGACTGATTGCTGTGATTGTAGGTTTGGAGTGTGGGAGACACACTCACTTTTTGCTGTTTTGCACTACAATCAAGCACTTACTCTCCAAATGGCTTGTGCCACTCTTTAAGCAGTTCTGGACCGTAGCTTGACTAAAGCACTTGCACTTTGCCACAGAACAGTTAATCCAGCAGTCTTTAGGGCAGTGGCCAGTTATATTCCGGCTGCCTGGCCAGTTACAAGAAGGTACTTGAATAACCCAGGCTCAAGCTAACGATTAATTATGTTGGTGTTCCTTTGTATAATGGTCAATGTTGTTGCTGTTTTGGGATAACAAAGCTTTGTTGGCCAAAGTATAGGATGATTGTCCTATAGTTTGTCACCTAATCAATGAAAACTTTGTTTCTTTGTAGTATATAGCCTTTTACGGGGCTGAATATGTAGAGTGAAACATGGAAACTGGTGATTTTAAAGGGATGGGTGTGCTACTATTTGTTTTTAAAGATCTTTTATTGATTGTATATTTATTATTGGATTATTTAGTTTGATATGCAATGGCATATTTATGCTCATAAAGGGAGATTGGCTCACAATTGCTATTGCGCCTTTACGCTTACTGTTGAACTGCTGAGAGAGGGTATCTTGACGTAGTCTGTAGAGGGTGGAGAGGAGCTGCCTGGTTGAAGGGAACGTAGTGTTGTGTGCCGGAAACAGAGGTGCTGATGGGTCGTCTTACGTGCATAGTCCAGCTGCAGATTCATTTTACTATTTAGACAGTTCCCTGGCTCATGGGATTTTAACTTCCCCTCTGACTGGTGAACCAGCTTGCAGACAGATTACCAAGAGGTTCAAACTGATCTACTTCTGGTTTGAGGACTTTGGTATTTTTAGAGGTCCTTAGGTTTGGACATATGAAGAGTCACTACATACCCTCAATAAATCACCACAAACCTTTATGTCACACTGCACACCATTTTCAAATACTTATGTCCATGAGCTGAGCAGAATGTTCTACACACAGCTCTCCACTCTGTAGGAAAGGTAGTCATCAGGGGCACGAACATTCCGACTATGATGCTCAGTAAGAGAACTGTAGGCATTTTAGAGGATTGAAAATAAGCGAGGTAGATTTTACTTGCAGTTAAAATAAATAAATCTTACAGCATATGGCCAAATTTAATCCGCTTGCTCCCTGGGAGATGCAGACAGGAACCGTGGCCTAAAATAGTTAGACAAGGTGGCACCCAGATACTTCTGCATCCAAAACATTGGGTCCTTTGGTGTGAGGACAATTTGCTGCACCAACAACAGACAGAAAACATAGAGGCAAATTCATTAGGTTATAGGCCGTCCTCCTATGTAACCTGCTGGAACCTCATCTGGGAGTCTGCAAAGCCTTCCTATTTACAGCAGCAACCTCTAGTTGTCCCATTTCAAGATGGTGTTCATGGCGTAGTTTAACCAGACTAAAAGCACTCGTTCTCCAGTGAGGGACAGAGCCACAACAAGTCACGGTTCATTCTTTTCCATTCATAGCCGATGTGCAGTGTCCTCATCTAACTAACCAGTAATTAAAACTCCAGCTTCTGTAAGATTGTGGAACTGGTATTCTAAAGTAGCCTAAACACAAAAAATAAATATTAATAAACCACCTCGGCAAAAGTTCATCTGTAGCCATCAAAAGTTTAAAATGGCAGCTTGCGGTGAGTTGTCAGCAGTAAAAATGCGCTTCATGAACTTGTGGTTCCCAATATACCCTCAGCCATAGAAGTCTCAGAGGAATACCACAGTTTGCTATCCTCACCTTTAAGAATGTGAGCAATTCGAATGGCATCACCAATGGGTCATTGGGCCATAGTATTGACCAGGACTATAATGCAAGTTTTTGCAGCTAACCAGTGTAGAAGAATAAAGGAATTGTAAGTTTTAAGAAATGCTTTGCTTCTTTGCAGTGCTTTATGAATTATAAACTATTATAAAAGAGCACACCAATATCACATAGCACTGTGAGGGTAATTTAGAGTTTTACAGAAGGCACTCCCTCGCAAACATGACAGCTTACCCTGTGTGCAAAACTGACAGTCTGCCCTCCCCGCTTGAGGTTGAGAGGATGGTCAGCCCCTGATGAGGGGGGGGACTCCGTGAACGAAAAGTAACCTCCGATTGCCCAACAGTGTAGTACATCAGACTAAAGTAATCACAAATCCCACTCTGTTTAGAGTGTACGGTCTGATGGGTCTTTTGTTTAGATAGTGGCCGTCCTACCAACTTTATGTGCCTTGAAGGGAACTGTAATAATCGCAGTTCTTTTCAGAATACATAGATGACCACAGGGCCAGTGGTCATCTCTAAATAAGACAGACTAAGTGAAAGTGAAAGTGAAAATTCTTTATTGTATAGTTAATTAAAACCATCACAATGTTCCAATACATAAAATCCAATTTCTCTGCATGTTAAGACCATCACAATATTCCAATACATAATATCTGATTTCTCTGTATGTTAAAAAATACCCCAATGGTAAAAAGTAAGATTGCTTTGTGCAATACATTAAAATTTACTTCATTGTCTCCATTTACAACTATATAACTCTAAAGAGGCTGAGAGGAGCAGCTAAGCGATGTTTGTGGCCTATATCATAATTTCGTTAAGTTCTCAAAACAGGTTAAAAATGTTATCAGTTTGCAGATTGATTGCAGATCCTTTGAGTCCAGACTTTTTAGTATTGCGGATCTGCTGGTGCGGATACCTCTTTCATTAAACTGTCTCCTCAGCAAATAACGTCAGTGGTACCCTAACACTGGGCAGATACAGATTAGATGTATGAAGTCCTGTGTTGGTGACCCACATAGGCTGCATGCTTTTGAGCCCTGGAACTTCCAGTTCGGAAGATCAGCATTGGAGGGCCGTTTCCCCATGCGTAGTTCTAAGAATTTGGTTTTTAGCTAAGGGGAAAAAGCGAGGCCCAGGTATGTCGCTGGCTCGAGCCTATTGTAGGAGTGTAATGCCATCCATGCGTGCGCACGTCGATAGCTTTGTCTTCCATTAGTGAGTGCGTTTTTGCCGCCTTTTTCACAATTAACTGGAAAGAAGATAAAGGTAGTTTCAGATCCCAGAGATCTGCCATCCTGGTTATTCGCAATGAGGCATTTAAATACTTTGCGTAGTGTGATTTTGGATCGTTTTGTAAATTTTCCCAGAGTGCTGAATTGATTTCTAGATCACGATTAATCCAAACTTCGTACCGGGTTTTGATTGACTCATACCTTCTGTACAGTGCTTGTTGCTGTAGTCCAAACTCTAGACGTACCTGAGCAGGTGAAGCGTCGCAGGGTAGACGGAATACTCTTTTGTACACTCGCGTTGGATGCTGTCTAGAATTGCTATTCTGTTTCCGTGATGAACCACGCTTCCATAGGCAATGGTTGGGAGTAGTTTTGCTTTCATGACTGCGAGTAGTGGAGTGAACAGTGGACCTTTTAACAATTTGGATATGCTGCAAAATGCAAACAGTAGAGCGGTACCCTTTTTTTGTATAGCCTCATAATGCATGGAGAATGAAAACCTTCGATCCAAATGAATTCTAAGATATTTATAGCTGGTAACCACCTCTAATTTTGCGTTGTTAATTGCAAATGTCATCTGTTTGGGTAGTCTATGAGTAATGATCATGACCTTTGTTTTTTTTGTATTTATTTCCATCAAGTTTGCTTTGGTGAACTCGGCTAATTTGTTTATTGATCGTTGCAGACCGATTCTCGTCTGGCTTAGGAGGACGACGTCGTCTGCGTAACACAGGTGTGTTAATGGCGATGTGGCCAGATGTGGCGGATGTGAATTGACCCCGTCGAACCTTGGTGTTAAATCGGCCATAAATAGATTGAACAGGTGCGGGTCCAAGACACATCCTTGCTTTAGCCCCTCATTTGTGTAGATCTTCCTTGTTAGCCTCTGTCCGTCGGCGATTTTGACCTACATCCAGGTGTCGGTGTAAAGATCCATCATTGGATTCCGAATTGCGTCCGGTAGACCCTGCTGCTTTAATTTAGCCCATAGTGTGCGTCAGCTGACCCGGTCAAATGCCGCCTTAAAATCCATGAAGCATAGGTGTAATGCTTGTAGTTGTCATAGACTTTTGTCAGCCAGTAGCCCTATTGCTAATGCATTTGTAATTGTACCAGTGCCCCGTCAGAAGACCGACTGGTTTAGAGGAATTTTTTTGTTCTCGCCGAACCAATTAATCAGGATGCATAATATTTGGCCTCTGCGTCTATTAATGCAATCAGTCGATAATTTGCGGGGTCTGAGCGCTCCCCTCCCTTATATTTTGGATTAATTATTGCACCTCTCCAGCTCTCTGGGATACAACTGGATGTGCCAATCAGCTGGAACAGACTATGCATCTTGCTTGCCCAATAGTTGGAGTCTTGTTTGTAAATAGCCTGAGGTACTCCATTCGGACCTGGTGCGCTATCAAGCCAACTTTTTCTTATGATTTGTAAAATTTCTGCTTCAGTATTGGAAAAGTTTGATTGTGTGTACCCACAAACTAAGGTGCGCCGTTTCCTGCAATTTTGGTAATTATAGTAGGCTTTTCTTTCTTGGTACTATGGTTAGTTGCTGATTTTTGCATTTCCTTTGTAGTAGTTGCAGCGAGGTTCGACTAGTCCACTTTTTAAATTGAAAATGTGGTGATTAAATGCTGTACCCAGGCTGGCTCTGTGACACAGGTCGCATTTGTGACTTTTGAGGTTCTGTTCATGGAATACACCTGATCCCAAAAAGCTCTAGCATCTGGTTTCTTTGAATTATATAAAAACTTTGTCCAAAAGTTATTTTCGAGGATTTTTTTGTCGATCCAGACTTGTTTTTTGTAGTTTTACTTTAATTGACGTACGTGCTCCCATACTTTTGAAGATGAACTTTGTTAGTGTGCCGTTCTAAGTGCCTTTCTCAGTTGCTTCCTTAGAATTCGTGCCGTTTGACTGAGGCAGCTGTTGTAATCTGTCCATTTTTTACTAGCCCGTTTACTGGATGCTCCTGCTTGTGGTAAACTTGCCAGAAAGGGTGTCCAGGTTTCGATCGTCATGGTATTTTGTGTTTCGAGGGTTATCATTAGCTCCTAAGCCTTTAAGGCTATGTGTGGTAATGTGGTAATGTGGTGCTTGTCCAACGCAGGCGCTTCAGATTAATTGTTGATGTATGCCCCTCTACTGCTGGGGCTCCTATGTGTTTGTGAAATGTCATTTTGAATTCTATGTGCTGGGCCGAATGTTCACTATCGGTGGAGCATTTGATTTGAAATCTTGTTATTTGCCCTAGGAGTGGGAGGGTTACTATTGTGTAATCCAATACTGAGCTCGAGCGAGGGCCAATGTACGTACAAGTGACAGGTCTGTCCTGATTTATTCTCCCATTTAATGTACGCATCCCTATGTGTTCGAAGTGCCTTATAAGTCGCTGTCCTACTTTATCCGTGCGTTTTGGGATAGGAAACAATTGAGTTTCTACAGCCCAGATAGCATTTGCTGCAATTATGTTATCTTCTGCTTCTTGGATGTGAAGTAGGTTTGAGTTAAAATCTCCAGTTAGAATAATTTCCCAAGTTGGCTGTTCTAATCGGAATTCCGTGATGGTGGCAATGAGCTTGTTAAATAGATCTTTTTTTGTTTTTATTTTCGGTTGTGCGTAGCTATTGATTAAAATGATCGTGCTTACCCCTGAGTGTGCGCTCAGCTCCATTTTTATTATTTGCATAGCTGATGTGGTTGTTGACAGTTGAGTTGAGGAGATTTTTATTGCTGTGGAGATGTAGACAGCACGGCCCCCCATTGCTCTTCCATATCGTCGTGTTCATGTAGCATTCATGTGGTGACCTATCCTGCCTGGGACCTCTACCGGGGCCGATAACCAGGTTTCTTGTAATGCAATTATTTCATAACTGTCCCAGTTCTCAGTGGTCCCTTTATCCTGTAGGATTCCTCTTGCTTCTGTGATGTTCCCAGACAGAATTTTGATTGGAGAAGAATAATCTATTGGGTGTGTTGTACTAGGGCGCATTCTCATTTCCAGCCGGTAGTGGGTGATCTTCGGTGTACTATTTTTGGCTGACTCTGTTCTTGTGTATTTATACCATCTGCACCTTTGGCACCTTGCAATACCGAAGGGATTAGGCTTGTGGTTGGATTATTGGTTTGAGACGTGCTTAACAATAAAAAAGGTGATGAATAGCGTTTTATTGCTGGAATGGAAAGTGATATTCCCCAGTCTTCAAATGTTATGGTTTCTTTTAAGATGTCTGTTACTATGTCTTCATTCCTCCATATTGCTAAGGTGTTTTCCTTTCCTATACTCTCTCCAGGATTAACAAATTCTATTGCTATTAAATCTGTGGATTTGAGGTATTGTAATGTTGGAATCACTCCCATTAGGGGCATGATGCTCCCTCTATTTAAATAGTCTTGGGGGCCTTGTGAGGCGTAATGTGGTGTAAAAAGAATCCTATTTGTTGAGTTTATATTACGCTCCTTTTTTTGCGGATGGGTTGATGACGTCTACAAGGCCCTTTGATTTCTTCCAAGTTCTTCTGTTTCATTCCAATTCGCGTCATTACTCTGCATTTTTATGTTGATCAGTAGCTGGTCTTTCTTGCAGTTTTTTTTTTTTGTCCTCATCTCACCATATAGCACCTGCAATGAGAAGCAGTAAGCCAACCGATATCCTGAACTCCCCCTGGCATCTGCATTTTGCATTAGCTATAGGCCTGCCCAGGCCAACTTCTTTTGAAGCTAGGTGTAATCATAGGACCTGGGGGTACTAAATCAATCTCAGGTCTCTGCCCCAGCTTAAGAGTGGTGACCAAATGCTAGATTCCATACCATCCAAGTGACCAAGATCTAATCGGGCAGCACTGAATGAGGCCCTCAGCCATTTTTCATACAGTGGGGGTGTTGGATCTTTCCACAATCTACATATCTCTCTTCTGGCAATAAGTATTAAATACATTATCAGGCCTATTTGCGTTACTGACATCCAGTCCATGAAGTCATTATTAATACCAAAGATTACTAACGGAAGGCTCAGGATGATCTTGACTTTAAAAATAGCGGAGGAGCCTAGCGCGCAACCAAGATGGCTGCGTAGGTGCGAGGCTCCCGAGGACCTCCGCAACCTCCTACGTTTATCCTGTCTTCATCCTGAATTGGTTGAGGGGACTGTGTCGGTGAACCTGAGCCGAGGTGGTACCCGTTTTCCGTTTTTGAATCGGACCCCGGGTGCCGGGATGAGCATCGACTGAAGTTTGAGGCCTACTTCTCTCCTGACCCCGGACTCGAGTTTGGGGGTGATCCAGTGGAGAAGTGAATAACAACGGCGGGACGAGCCTAGCGAGTTGCGTACCCCACACTTTCACTTTCGCTTTTGAGTCCCCTTGCCGTCATCGCGAGTGGGATTACGGCGCTTCTTTGTGTGGTGGTGGCCTCGCTGGGGGACCCTGCCTGCCTGCCTGCGGGGACCTGCTCCGCCTTCCTGAGGTGACCTCCGGGGTTCTTGGCCTCGATTGCTTGCTATCCACTGCGTGACTAGTGAGGGTGCGAGATACACGACGATGGCCACGAAGCAGGATGGAGATCGGCTGAAGGCGAAATCGACCCGGCGTGGCACCGCACTTCAAGTCAACATTATGGATTGCTATACCCTCCCGAAGGGGTCTCCCGGCGGGTAGCATAAGTCTTCCGAGTGCCCCCCGGATGCCCCGGATTTGCCTACGGATCTGACTTTGCAGGACGTCATGGGCGCCATTGCTGAGATGAAGACCTCGGTGGGCCAACAATTCGACACCTTGGCGCACAAACTCGATGCGGTCCTCATCGATGTCAACCTTGTTAGAGCAGATCTATCTAAGACAAATGACCGGGTTGACTCTTTGGCCCATACCGCGTCGGGCCTCACGACTGAGGTAGTGGCCCTCCAGACGGAGGTGCGCCGGCTCCGGCAGGCAAGTGCGCTCACGGATCGGCGCCTGGAGGACTCCGAGAGCAGGGCCCGGAGGAATAATGTTCGCATTATCGGAGTGCCTGAGGGACTGGAGGATTCGGCGGCGGATCTCTTTGTGGAGGACCTGATTTCTACCCATCTCCAGCCTCGAGGACTGAGTAAATTCTTTGCTGTGGAGAGGGCCCATAGAGTTCCTGGCGGCAGACCGAAGGTCGGAGCTCCCCCGCGGCCACTTATTGCCCGTATCTTCAATTTTCGGGACAGGGATGCGATTTTACAAGCTTCCAGACTGCGAGGGCCGCTTAAGCTGGAGAACATGGAGGTGAACTTTTATCCTGATTTCACGCAGGCGGTCCAGAAGCAGAGACTGAGTTTCATGGGCGTCAAGCGGCGGCTTCGAGACATGAACTTAAAATACGCAATACTTTTCCCGGCCAGGCTGCGTGTGGAGGCTGATGGTCGCACTCACTTTTTTGACCGTCCTGAGACGGCCGGGGACTGGTTGGACACTTTGTCTGGGGGACATGATCGGGATGGGATGGGGCAGCGGGAGGAGAGTGCCCACCGGACCGGGTATGAGGTATTGACACTGGGGCTCATTCCTGATGATGCCACCTTTCGGCCAAGCTTAGGGTCTCTTGACTGTTGTGTCTTGTTCCCCCTCCATTGGAGGTTGTGCTGTGTCTCGAGGGGGTTCTCTTTCCTCCTCTAGGGGGTCTTTGTAGTTTAGTTTACACAGGGGCGACAGGAACACTGCAAGTTGGGGGGGCTGTCTGGGCTCATGCAGGGGTGCAGGGAGGGGGGAGTTTTGTTTGGGATGTTGGGTTGGGGTTGGGTATTGTTTATTTGTATCACAAGGCAGAAGTATTGTTGTGCTATCTCTAAAGTGCTCTCTGGGGGGAGACTGATCGGTTTTGGCTATGATGGGGGGGTAGGGGACTGAGGCTTTTGTCCTGGAATGTTAATGGACTGGGGGACAGGATAAAACGGGGGGTGGTCCTGCAGTTCTTAAAACGGATTTCACCCGATATAGTATTCCTGCAGGAAACACACCTCATTGGAAATTCCTTTCGTGCCATGAATAGACGGGGCTATCGCCTTGTAGCTCACTCGGGCTACACATCTGGTTCGAGGGGTGTGGGCATTATGGTTAAAACCTCGCTCCCGTTGGAGGTTGATGAGGTGCTCCATGATGATAGGGGACGGTATACGGCTCTGGTGGGTAGACTGGAGGGTAAAGTGATTGTTTTGGTTTCTGTTTATGTCCCGCCAGGGTTGCAGACGACTACTTTCGCTGATTTGGGGCGCCTTCTTCTTGGCCTGCCGGAGGGGATTCTAGTGGTTGGGGGGGATTTTAACGCTGTAATTTCCGGAACTGAGGATCGTCACCCACCCAGGGATCTCCCCCGCGCCCAAGCTTGGTTATCTGGCCTCTTGGATACCCTGGGGCTGGTGGATTGTTGGCGGCTGAAACACCCTACGCAGATACAATACACCTTTCATTCCGGGGCTCATGGCAGTCTTTCGAGGCTTGACTATGTTCTGATGCCAGCAGCACAGGCGGGGAGGGTTGGGGAGGTGCGACATCTGGCTCGGGGTATTTCAGACCACTCCCCGCTCCTGTTGCACTTCGACATTGTCCCGAGGGGGGAGGGTGGTCCCGATCAACCCCTGGTACCTGCGTGACCCCACAATTCGCGCAGATTTGGTTAAATCTCTTGAGCGATATTTTGAAGACAATGTGGGGTCTGTGTCGTCTGCTGTTTCTTTGTGGGAGGCGTTCAAGACGGTACTTCGGGGGGAGGCCCTATCCCTCATTTCCCATTCCCGGAGGCGCGAGCGGGAGGAGGTGACCCGTATCGAATCTGAGATAACTGAGTTGGAGGGTGATCTGGAGTGTGGGGTCACGGACGATAAACTGCATGCTCTCAGACTCAAACAGGCGGACTACAAGGCCCTAGTCACGGAGGCAGCCAGGGGCCTGAGTAGAGAGCAACAGGGGCGACTGTATGATGTGGGTGATAAGGCTGGTAAACTGATTGCGTGGCTGGATAAAAAGGAGAGAGCGAGTCGAGTGGTCCCGTCGATCGAGAGACTGGATGGTGTGTGTGTCACTGAGCCGGAGGAAATTGTTGATTGTTTCGCTGAGTATTTCCGTGGGGTGTATTCCCCGGTATCTTCCCGCTCGGAAGAGGATTCCCACGGCCTGCTTAAAGACATTGCGCTGCCTTCCCTTTCTGAGGAGGATAAATTGTTGTTGGACGCGGCTCCGACATCTGAGGAGATTGCCCTCGCCATACGTTCGGTCGCCTCTGGCAAGGCCATGGGTCCTAATGGCCTTCCCATCGAATTGTACAAATTACGACCGGATACACTGGCTCCGCATCTCCGTGATATGTTCCTCGCGGCCCGGTTGGCAGGTTCCCTCCCGCTGGACCAGCGTCTTGCCACTATTGTGGTTATTCATAAGGAGGGGAGGCCGCGGGATCGGGTCACGTCTTACAGGCCCATTTCGCTGTTGAATGCGGAGCCGAAAATTCTCGCCAAGGTGCTGGCTAATCGGCTGGTTGGCGTGGTGTGCGATCTGATCCATCAGGACCAGTCCGGCTTTATCCCTCATCGCAACACCGCGCTCAACCTGCGGCGTCTGCATGGGGTGCTCACGAGGGTCCCATTCATACGAGAGCCAGCCATTTTGGCGTCCTTGGACGCCACTATGGCGTTCGACACGCTTGAGTGGCCATATATTTGGGCGACGCTGGCTAAGTTTGGGTTTGGCCCGGGATTCATTGGCTGGGTGAAATTGTTGTATTCCGGACCGCTGGCGCAGGTGGTGGTGAATGGTAGAGTATCGGCTCCTTTTGAATTGGGCAGGGGCACGCGGCAGGGCTGCCCGCTGTCGCCGCTCCTCTTTGCGCTTGCCTTGGAGCCCCTGGCGGAGTGGCTGCGGTGGCACCCTTCGATTCGTGGTCTCCGATGGACCCCCGAGTATGAGGATCGCGTCTCCCTGTACGCGGACGATATTCTTTTGTACCTTGCTTCCCCGCGTGAATCACTGATTGTGTTAGTGGATGTACTGTGTTCATTTGGCCGCAACTCCGGCTTAGTCATCAACTGGGCTAAATCCTGTGTGTATGTCCTCTCGGGGGAGACTCCTATCCTTCCGCGGGGTTGTCCTATCCAGGTTGCGCCGCAGGGATTTAAGTACCTGGGTATCTTTATTACCCTGGACGCTGCGGCCCGATATAGACAGAACTTACTCCCCCCCCTCCAGCGCCTGAAGGAGGATGTGGCGCGTTGGAGGCGCTTGCCGCTCTCGCCGCTCGGCCGTGCGGCACTGTTTAAGATGATGTCGTTGCCACGTTTCTTATACGCTCTACAAAACACGATGGACGTCGTCCCGGCGCGCTACTTTCGGGAGGTGGAGGGTCTGCAGCGCCACCTGTTTTGGGATGGGAGGCCGCGTATCGCCCTCGCGAAGCTGACGCTCCCGTGGTATGACGGGGGGGTTGCCCTCCCAGACATCAAACGGTACTACTGGGCCTCCCAGCTGGCTGCGATAAACCACGGCCTTTACGGGCCCGCCCTTCACCCGGCTTTTGAAATGGAGAAATTGTTGCTGCCGGGTGGCGACTATAATCGTGCGCTCTACTCTAGATCGCTCGACGCACGTCTGACGGGTCCTATGCGGGTCGCGGTACGGGTGTGGCACGCGGCAAACTTGGCGATGGGGTGGAAGGATCGGTTGACCCGGGCGACGCCACTGTATGCATCTGAGCGATTGGGCTGCTTGTGGACCTCGAAAGGCTTTGAGAAGTGGGACACGATAGGCATCAGCAGGGTGGGCGATCTCTGGACGAGTGGGGGATTCAAAACGTTCGATGTGCTGCAGACGGAATTCCAGTTGCAGGACAGGGAGTACTTCCGGTATGTACAGGTTCGTCACGCGCTGTGTTCTGTATTCCCGGATGTGGCGACCATCCCGGAGTGCTCCCCTCTGGAAGATAGAGTGCTAGATGGGCATGTACCGGATGACACTATCTCATTGATTTATAAAAAGCTCATCAACGATCGCTCGGGACTGCTGACTGGCCTTCGTGAGGCATGGGTTGCCGATGGATTGGAGCTGGATGACGAGGACTGGGTATCTGCGGTGGCCTCCCCGAAAGAGGTGGCCATACCGGCCCGCCTTCGTTTCGTCCAGCTCAAAATACTCCACAGGGTCTACGTTACGGGGCCGGGTCTGATGCGTATGGGATATGCCGTGGATGGGATGTGTAAGCGTGGGTGTGGTTTGTCGGGGACCTTCTTCCATACTTTGTGGGAATGCCCGGAGGTGGCGCGCTTCTGGCGTGGTGTACATGCGGTGTTGCAAGCGGTCACGCATGTGACGCTGTTTCCTGAGGCTAGGAGATGTCTGCTAAATGTGTGGGAGCCGACTGATTACACGGTGCCGCAGACGTGGTGGGTGACACTGGGATATATGGTGGCCAAGCGTGACATAGCACAATTGTGGGGCTCCCAGAGGTCACCAACGGTCTCGGTGTGGAAGGACATCATGGATTGGTGTATGTTTCGGGAGAAGGTAGTGTATGTGGCGAGAGGTAAGCCTGGGAAATGGGTGAAAGTGTGGGGCCCCTGGAACTCCTATCGTGGCGGGATTTGTACCCCGCCGCTGACGCCTGATTTGGCAGTGGCCCAGTCTCCCTAGTCTGCTTGTTACCTTGGTTCTGTGTATCGTGTTCACTTTGTTTCTGTCCCGGCCCGTCCCCCCCCCCCCTATTCCTGTGGATCGGTAGGGTCCTCCCCAGGGGAGCTCATAGTGCTGCTTTGACTTTTGCTGCCTTGTGGATTTGTATGTAGTTTCTCATAAAAAATGAAACCGCCATTTGGGGGGTCCGGACGGTTTGGCCGCCAACGCTTCCTTCGACTTCTGGGACCTTTATCACTTGCCGCTTGTGTTTCATAACTGTGTTTTATGCTCCCATTGCTTGCTAGCGGCCGGCCTGAAGGTTGTAGGCCCATCTTTGTATATCTTTTGCATTCTGTAATAAAGGTTTCAAAAAAAAAAAAAATAGCATAGAGCGCATATTCCACTTGCTGCCAGAAGGGCCTTAATTTCCCAGAATCGAAAAAAATGTGTAAATCATCAGCCGGAGAAAATTCACACCATGGGCTTTTTGCAGATATATAGGTAGCAAACTTGGCTATTTTCTTGGGGGTGTAGTATAGTCTGTTGATATCATAGAAATGGTTCTTTTTTAATGAAGCAGGTTTGATTAGTTTATACAATATATGCAGAGAAGATTCATATAGCTCTACAGCAACACTGGCCAAGACAGATAGGTTCCAGACCGACTGCAGTGGGGGAGACTTGGCCAAATCAGTTTCCAGAAGTGTTTTATACCAATGGCCTATATGTTCTTTCTCTGCAGTAAACCAGGAGACCAATTGGAGATATTTAAATCTTGAAAATAGGCTGCCAATTCGGGCCTTTAACACCTCCCATGGATGGACACCTTCTGAGGAAATAAGGTCAGACCAAATCATAAGGCCAGCATCCTTTATAGGTTTCGCCAGGCAGTCTTTCAAACAGGCAGGCAGACCAGGGGAGTCCCAGATAGGGGCAAAGTCTGAATATTAACGGATCCCCCACATTCTCCTGATCTTATACCACCCATTTAAGGCTGTTTTTAATACCTTTAACCGTACCTTTTTGAAATACCTTGGGGCACCAAACTTATATAAGAAGCCCCCTCCTCCTCCCTCAAAAATAGCCATTTCTTTCAAAATCATCCCCCAACTAGAATCACCCGGAGACATAAGTAGTGCCCGAACATTTTTAAATTGGAACGAGTGGACATACCACAAAAGATCGGGAAGGGCCAAACCTCCCTTCAGAAGTTTCCGCCTTAGTAAGGTAAAGGTGAGGTAAAGAAGTATACAATAAAAGTACCATGGCCTCCCCTAACAAACAGACTTTGAGATTCAGGAGTCCCGAGAAATCACCTTTACCTCTATCTCCAGAGAATGACACCCAGTTGATATAAGCTGAGGGAGACAGTGCAGTACCCCTCGCAGATATACATCCCTCGGCAAGGGTGTCGAATAGATATTCGGCTTTAGGAGCCCTAGGTAGTTCAGCCTGTAGTGAAAATCAGGAAGCCTCTCCAGGAACAGGAACAGGAACAGATAAAACATCGGAAACTGTTTCAGATGAGATAACACCGATGGCTGATGCTGAATTCCCCCATATACCAGAGGGTGATATTCCTCGGAATAAGAATGATGGAGTTGGGGCTTTAGCGGATATACTATTGGCCTTAAAGGAAGATATTGGAAGGCGATTTTCAATCTCTGAGACTAATCAAGCCGATATTAAATCTTCCTGTGAGGTCTTGGCGTAAAAGATTGAAGAGGTCTCCAAAAGGGCTGATATTCTAGAGGGGGAGATCCCAAAATTAAGGGAGGCTCTACACAGCTCCACTGCCGAAATGGATAAGTTAGCACTCCAAAATAGAGAATTAAAAGACAATATTGAACGACTCGAGAATCATGCCAGGAAGAACAATCTGAAAATTTTGCATGTCCCGGAAGACTTGGAGGGAAGTGATATAAAAGAATTCGTGATTGCACTTCTAAAGGGAACAATCCTTAAGGACGTTCCAGATCTAAATCTATCTTCTGATATTCAACGAGTTCATCGTGATCCCTACAGAAGGAATGCAACAAGGTCTAAACCGAGGAAAATCCTGGTGAACTTTCTCACATATACATCAAAAGAGAAAATTCTATCTCTTGCGTTGAAAACAGGCCCTGTGAAGTGCAGCTCGTACTCCAGCCCGTTCTCCTACATCATCAGGTCTGACATTTCCCATATTACGGCCACAAAACAATGGGAGTTAGGCAAAAGGATGACAACCCTAAACGCCCTTGGTGTTAAGGTTCAATTAAGATTCCCAGCCCTCCTACGAATAATGTGGAATAATCATATGTATAATATGCATCAGATTGAGGAAGTTGATGACCTTATCGGGAAAATAAGAAATGAAAAAGAGGGAGAGGCTTCTTTGTAATATCTGTCAACAAACTATCTTACGCTCACTTACCTAGTGTTGGTATTCCACTGAAGGGTCCAGGAAATCAATTTTTTCTATTTTTCTATCTATGTATAGTGTCAGGGGGGTCTTGCCCTAAGAGCGTATGCTCAGAAGAGAAGGGAGGGTTTCCCAGGGTAGTAAGGTAGGGGCACTGGGGCAGGATAGGGTCACAGGTGTAAGGGGGGGAGGGACGGGGAGCACGGTGGGGTTGCAAGGGGAAAAAAGTCAAAAAAATATCCTCAATCTCAAAGAAACCTGATTAACTTGACGCTAAGAAAGCAGTATATGGAATATCTAAGGGGTAGTTGCAATGAATAGATGTATAAATTTTATCTCATGGAATGTTAATGGTCTCAGATGCCCACTAAGGCTTAGATTGGTAATGAAATATCTCGAACAAACTACAGCCCAGATCTTCCTCCTCCAGGAGTCTCATTTGAGCCTACTGGAAAGCAGGATCTCTTTTGGTAAATTCCGCTGGGTTGAGTCATTCTATCCTTCTGAGCAAGTAGGCCACACCAAAGGGGTGGTTATCTTAATTAGAACAGGTGCTGGAGTGGATATTAAATCAGTTTCCTCAGATCAGTCGGGTAGATGGATTACCGCACAGATTGTAATTGAAGGGAGAGAGTTATCCTTAGCATCATTTTACGGACCAAATCTCGATGATCCAGCCTATATGTATAAACTACAGGCTAAGCTAACAGAAACCAACTCCCCAATAATTATAGGAGGTGATTTCAATGTTCTTCCTAATCTTAACCCCATTAGGGATAGGTCCAATAATAGCCATCATGTTGGAAACCCTAATATTCGCCGTGGGATGATTAATATGATGCATGAGCTTGGTTTAGTTGATGTGTGGAGGGTAAAGCATGGAGATAAGACAGGGTTTACTTTTCTCAGTAAGAAATACGGTCATTCTTCAAGAATTGACTATCTGTTAGCTGATAGGACTATCTTGGAGAATATTCTTGATATCTCGATCCTACCCACCATCCTCTCCGACCATGCTCCTATATCCTTCTCTTTTCTATATTCAGGGGGAAGGAGAACCCCTAATCCTAGATGGACATTAAAACGGGCAATGCTCTCTAACACCGATATAATCAATGTTCTCAAAGCCTCCACAGTAGATTATTTCCGACTTAATCTGGGTTCCACTTCCCTGGAATTTGTTTGGGATGCTTTTAAAGCAAACTTACGAGGTCAACTTCACAGTTTGATTTGTTCAAAAAATAGAGAAGAATTATCAATTTTCAAAAGCTTGGAAAATACCATAAGTAAATTGGAAGTCGAAAGGTTAAACAATCCTCAGTACTCAAATGAAAAAATGACACAAGTCTATAAAGATCTTGAACATTTACGACAGGTGTACAGAGGAAAATTAGAGGTAGAAATCAAGGCACAGTGGTCTGTCCAAAATATGCAGCATTTTGAATATGGCGAAAAAGCGGGGGCTATCTTAGCCTGGAAAGCAAGGGCAGACCGTGCTAAAAATAACATTAATGAACTAATAATTGACGAGAGTGGGGAGAGTTCAGGAAAATGGGAGGACATGCAGAGTTGTCTTGTATCCTTGTTTTCAGATCTATATAGAGAGGAGTCCATACCAAACTCAGATAATATCCAAAAGTGGTTGCAACCTATCTTAACTGAAAGCTGCCGTCTCTCTATAGATGCCCCTATAACAGAGCTAGAAGTAAAACTATATATTAGCAGGGTCAAGAGTAACAAAGCCGCAGGGACAGATGCCCTTCCGGGTGAAATATATAAAATACTACAGAACGAGTTACTTTCCGGGATGTGCGAACTATTTAACTCTATATACAGCCCTAATGGTAGAGTCCCAAGCTCATGGAAAGAGACCACGATCGTTCTTGTACTAAAACCCGGGAAAGACCCCCGTAAAGCAGATTCATATAGACCAATCTCCCTCCTAAATGCTGATTATAAGATCTTTATGAGTATTTTGGCAGGGAGATTGGTCAAGGTAATCCCTTTCTTGATAAATGGGGACCAAAAGGGTTTTATCCCCGGCAGATATATTCAAGATCAGACTTTGCAGTTAATTGGTAGCATTGATCTAGCAATAGCAAGGTCGGAGCCCCTGGCTGTCGCTGCATTTGATGCAGCTAAAGCCTTTGATCGCGTCTGCTGGATCTTCCTTTGGGAACTTCTGAAATCAATGGGCTTGGGCTTAACTTTTATCCAGACCTTTACCAATTGCTACCAGGGTGCCTCTGCCACAATCTTGCTAAATGGCCTGTTCACATCCAGTTTTGCAATAACTAGGGGTACAAAGCAGGGTTGCCCCATTTCACCCCTGCTGTTCGACTTGTATATAGAACCTCTGGCCCAAGCCATAAGATTAGACGAGGCAATTACTCCCTTTAGTGTTAATCTATATAGAAGTAAGGTAGCCCTATATGCAGATGACTTGCTGGTTTACACCAGTAACCCAAATGAGGCACTTCCCAGAGTAGAATTAATTATGGAGGAGTTTGGAGCTCTTTCAGGCTATCTCTCCAACTCCACCAAAACGGAGGTGATGTGCTGGAACATCGAGAATTGGGCTGGCCGTATTAGCAAGGAATTTAGATATCTCGGGGTAACTATAGTGAGAAATATAGATGATATCCCTAAGATCAACCTGAAAAAAGTGTCAAATGAGATCGAACATCTATTCTTAAGATGGAAGAACTTGCCCTTAACCATCTATGGAAGGGTTAACTTGATAAAAATGGTAATCCTGCCAAAGTTAACTTATCTATTCAGTACCATTCCTCTTGGTTTCTCAGATAGAGATATTAGTAAAATACAAGGCAAAATTGGCAGTTTCATCTGGTCAAATAAAACATCAAGACTCTCCTGGAAGAAGCTAAGGCGGAAATTTCTTGCCGTTTTCTAATAGCTGGTCTGTCCTCGAAATAACTTGCCTGTCTCCTCTGCTGTTGCTGTTATGTACTTGCGAGTCAGATGATGTCGTCTGTTGGTGTCTTGCTGGTCTCATGGGATTTTTTTAATTTGGTTTTCAGTTGCCTTTTAACGTCTTATACTGGACACACCAGGTTTGGTCTCTTCTTTGTTAATTCTAGTCAATTGATAGTCTCCTCTCACAAAGCTCCTGATTGTTGAGGCCGGGCTGTTTGATGCTGGCGGAACCCATTTCATTGGTCATGATGATTCAGTTAGCCTCGACTAGTCTGAGCAGCTTGCCTCGTCTTCCTCCTTTTGTTTTTGATATTTCCCTGGTGATACTGGTAATCTCTGTTTACCGTTGTTGAAGTTAAAGATTGGGTAGTTATCCAATACCTGTTTTTTTGATGTTATACTCACAGGCAGATGATTTATCGCTTTCCTGGTTCGTTTCTTTTGTCTTTTCGTTAGAGCCGGCAGGGGATTATTTTTTGGTTTCGTCTGCTCATACGTATGTTGAATCACTTCAGTTATTGAGTCATGTATATTCGTAATTAGTTCTAGAGATGGACAATCTGCCAAGAATTAACCCTTACGTAATTCCCCTGCTTTTGGCTTCTTTTCATTTGCCAGCAAAGTGATCTGTTCAGTGTTGTGTGACACAGTGTTTTGGATACTTCTTTCTTCGATCTTTGTGTCTTTACAGTTTGCTATGTTGTGTGCGATGTTACATGAGGTAGTGGTTTGGATGTTCTTGTCTCCGAACCTAGCATTTTTAAAGTTTGCTATATTATTTTCGGGGGGACAGTTTGTACGTTGGCACTCATGGAGGATACTTGTTAGTATGGTTAGTAGGTCCCTTAGTTATTCCAAAATGGGACAACAAGTGCAATTAGGAACTTGTGCCCGCCTTCCTTATGGGTCCTTATTATCTGCAAATAGATCCATCATTGTGTCAAGTGTATTGTTTATTCCTGATATGTGTTCAACAATTACATTCATTAAGTTTATTTGGATATCGAGTTTGTCTGACTGCATATTGAGGGTGCTGATAGAGGTTTGTAGTGTTTTGACTAGGACAACGTGTAAATTTGAAAGGGCTTCCAGGTTATGTTCAGATTCCTGTTTCAGCTTCATTAAATGTTCGTTGGTATTATTATGTACCAGGTGGTTCTACTCAGCATCGTTACTTGACGGGTGACCAGTACCATTTTTATCCGCTGCGTTGTCCATATCCATGTGGGTCCTCTGTTCAGCGTTAAATTTCTTTTTATCATGTGTTTTGTAAGTTAGCCCTCTAATGTCTTGTTCTTACTGTTCCGATAAACTTGATATATCTATTATTGTTTGTTGTCTTTCTGTTGATTCCGGCGGCACATTTTTTCTATAATGACCCTCTATTGTGTTTTTGTCTGATGGTCCCTTTCCTGTTACTGGGCTGTTACAAGGTGTTTTTGTATACTGGGTTTTTATGTCGTCTTGTGATTTTGTTACTTGATTACTAGGTATGTTGTTGTTTATTTGTTCGAGATGGTTGTTTGTTGTTGATATCTTCGTTGTTTGTTTTATGAATTTGGATGTTGTACTTATTGCTTGTAGAATCTCTTTATTATCCAGTATTGATTGGGACTCCATCCAGGAATCGCTAAAATCATCTGTGTTACAGATATCTTCATTTTTATTGATTTGGATTGCCTGTTGTCTCAGCGTGGATTGGTTTTTGGGTTTTTCTTCTTTGCAAATAGCATTCAAGTTATTATGGATTCCTGCGCCTACCCCGTGCATTATATCCTGGTTGGGTTGAAGGTAGCTATGTGTTTGCCCTGGTTGATTTGGGCTGGTCTTGCAGATTGGTGTTGATGTTGATGTTATTAAGGCTTGATCAACATTCACATTCTCTAGGGTGGTGTCTGGTCTCTTACTCTGTATTGTGGCATCCTCGTTGTCGTTTACCCCATTTTGTCTATGTACTTGTGATTAGACAGTTCGCGTGTTGTTGCTCCTACAGAGCGATTGTTTGACCTCTTGTTTGACCTCTTGCACTGTATGCTTGCTCTTTGTTGATGTTTCTTTTTCCTCAATTACGTGTGGTGCAATGTTCGTGAATGATACCGTTGTCGTGTGCGACAAGTTGGCTTTTTTGTCCTCCTTCTGAGTAGAGGTTGATTTATACGGCGTCAATGGTTTTAAAAGGCCGTTTTCCTTTTCCGGCATTGAAACTGGGTCCTTTAAAAAAGTAAATTTACTGGTTGAATTCATTGAGCCGAAAATTGAATAAATGGGTGATATAAGAGTGGCTCCTTGGTTTCGATTTTGTAAAGGTTTGGGTGAGCCACCCTTGACGCCAGATGTTCCTTTGATGTTATTTGTGGACTTGCTATTCCGTTTTGTGGGTTGTGGTGGGTTTTTCCTTGTCCTTCCTGACCTCATAGTGCTGCGGCGGGTGCTACCAGGTGTGGAGTTTGTTTATTTATTTATTTATTTATTTTGATTGCTGCGCTTGCGATGTCTCCGGTGTCTTCTGTTGGCGGCAAGCCGGGGACAGGTGGTGGACAAAGCGATGAGCTACGGGACAGGTGAGCGGGACACACCTAGTTGGGCTGCTACCCCCAGGTCTGCCCGGGGCTTACACTAGCTGCCCACGCCGCCCTCCAGCACCCTCCGGCCTCTCAAGCCGCCCAAACCTGTCAAGCGATAGCCAACTCACAGGCTGGCGTCTTTGTCGCAATTCCGGCAGGGGACCGGCGGAGGTCTGGCGGCGGTGGTCCGGCGGGACTTTGGAAGTCTGGTTTTCCCTTCTTTGGGAAAAGTCCCCCACCTCAGGTGGGAAGCAACTAGTCGTTGTCGGTGGGTCGGCGGATCAGTGGGGAGTTGGTGGAGAGTCGGTTAGTGGGAGCCGCAACAGCCCTCTCTCGCTTTACCGCTCTATCGCTGTGCAACTGCTAAAACCCGGACAGGATTCGGAGCACGAGCAAACGATCAGATTAAGGAGTCAGTGGCATACAAACGGCAAGCAAGGCAAGGCGTGCTAAGGCCTCTGGTGGAGTCCAAGGAGAGGTCCCTTGCACCCCCTGCACCTTGCGCCTTGCACTTCCCACTGGAGCTATGCGTGCTCTTTCCTGTACCCCTCCCAGGTGGTGTGACGTGGCGTGGTGTGGCTCAGCAACAGTGACAATGAGAATAGTTGCAGCACGCCTGCTCTCCTTTTTTCTGGGGTTAGAAGTCGGCAAGACAACAGAGTCCAAGCGTTGACAAGTGGCAGCAAGAGCACAGTAAAAACGCAGTGAAGGCAGTGTTGAGAGTGGCAGTGGCAGTGAGAAATGGTGGCGGCAGCGAAGGCTGGTTTGAGCGGCTGCCCAAGGAGAAAGGAAGCAGAAACGAAAGGCTACATCAACACTAGGCCGATGCCACCAATGCCACCAACCTCAGTACATAGATGACCACAGGGTCAGTGGTCATCTCTAAATAAGACAGACTACTATTCATCACAGTGGTGAACTTTAAGTCCTTTGCCACCCTAACGGATGGTACTCTGTCCACAAGGGTCTAAATCTGTTTTTATGTTGAACACAATGTTTTTGACTCCAATCTGCCTATTTTATTGTATTTGAATATCTAGACTTGTATGGTAGAGTCTAATTCAGTCCGTCAGTAATCAAAACTTTATTCGATTTGAAAAAATCATAAAAGCATATAAATAACAATTCATTCAATAAAATACATCACAAAATACATGATTATTGTTCTTACTTGGCATACAAGAAATAACCATAATAGGTGCATTACATAGAACAGTTGCTCACACCGCAAAAACAAACTATAAAATGGTTGCCACATGCATGATTAAGACTTTTTTTTATGTACAATTGATCTTCCTCCTGGATTACTGCCTATGAATACCAATCCTTCCCCGTATAAGGCACATTAGAGAAAAGATTAAAACTAGAGGCATGAATAATCTACTGTAACCATTAGGCCTAAATTGTACGAGGGCATGGCCAAAATGCCTCTAAACTTCAGTCCCCCCTCGTGGTTCTTAGCTTTACAGCTGCTCTAAAAAAAGTAGGAGACACAAAAAAGTGTAAAAACATCAGACGACAATTTTAAAAACAATAAAGCTATGCGTGCCTGCCTAAATCTAGCTTTTCTTAACATACTCTACAAAAAACATTTTTCTTGGGTAGGCGTAATACAGGCACAGAAGTACTAGATGCAGGGTATCCTGTGGAGACCTATTGTCGCAGCCACAGGGCCCTCTCTCATCTGGATTCATAATAAAACCTGCCGGTACCGCCAATAAATGATGAATACAATTTAGTCTAAAACGCATCATTAAAGATCTATCATGTGCACTCGTCATTAGTGTTAAATATGGTACTATACCCTGAGTTGTTTTACCTAAAATGTGGCCTCTCACCGTGTGTTTAGCGAGTTCAGTGGCTTCGCGTTGTGCCATGTTAAACTTCATATACAAAGCTTTGATGACAGCCTTATCCTGAGTTATTATTTTGTCCGGTTTAGTGAATAAGTCTGCACGCCCTAAGTTAGAAAAAGAATCCCTGACCTATTTTATCCAGGGGATTTTCAGCCCATGGTCTAGGGAAAGAGAATCCTGGATTACCTGCTTTGCCAGACCCGCCTCTGCATTTGTCCACACCTTCAGCCCCAATAGAAGTGGCTTAACTGCCACCAGGTCAGAAATATAATTGATCCCCAATTCTTCGTGAACACTAAATGCCGGGGTACTATGAAGGACCTTCAATAAACATCTCAGATATCTATTCTCTTCCCTTTGTAAGTTATCAACCTTGGTGAATCCCCATACCTTGTTTCCATATAAAACCTTTGAGCAACAGATTTAATTGTACAACTTTAAAATCGTGCCCAGATTCCAACATCCCAACCTTCATGCAAAATTCACAATGGAACCTGTGGATCTAGTCAGGGCCAAGCACTTCTCTTCCAATAAGTGTTTTAATTTTAAATGGCCGTCAAAAAACATGCCCAAATAAGCGAAAGCTGGAACTTTGCCTAAGTTGTGAGAGCCTATGGTGTAATTATAGGATTTACTTGGCTTCTTCCCGATTTCCATTACATACGATTTTGAAAGATTGAGCGACATGGCCAGGTTTTACATAAACTTCACAAAACCATTAATTAAAAGCTGCAAGCCATTTGGGGTGCGGGCAACGAGCACCACGTCATCTGCGCAAAGCAGGACCGGAACCGCTCTCGCACTTATTCTCGGCGGGACTTCTTTAATGGCACTCCAGGTGGAATCTAGGCCATTGATGTACATGGTAAACAGAAATGGAGCTAGTATGCATCCTTGTCTGACCCCACTTGTGCATTTAAAAAAGTCTGTTACCTTCCCTTCCTGTGTGTATCCTACAGCAGCTGTAGTGTTGGAGTGTAGTGATTGAAGAATGTTTATTATTGGCATGTCCACTCCAAGTTCACCCATGATTACCCACAGTTTGCGACGATTCACGCGGTCAAAGGCCGCAGTGAAGTTCATAAAGGCTAGGTATAACGCCCCTTACTTGGCTACTGTGTATTTTGCGGTAATGAGATACAAGTTAAGGCATTGGTCTATGGTGGACTTCCCTGGGCGGAACCCATATTGGGCATCCGAAATAATGTGTTTATCCTTTGCCCAATCCATCAACCTGTTTAAAATCACCCTCCCCAAGACCTTCGCTGAAACATCTATCAAGGATATGGGGTGATAACAGTGTGGACTATCCCTATCACCTGTCTTAAAGATTGGCACAATGATGGCAGAGGACCAAGATGCTGTCATTGCTGAAGCTATTGCAGCATTTAGTACCCTGGTTAAGACTGGGGCCCACACCTCGTGTTACTACGAAAGAGGTCTGGTGGGATACCATCAGGTCCCAGTTCCTTATTCCTCGTCAGCCCTCAATTCCCAGACTCGCTTCATCCATGGAGAGGGTCACAAAATTAGTGTTTGATGTTGGTATTGGGGCCTGTGACGCGTCCCGGCTATGCGAGTGATTATACAATCCCTGGAAGTGTAGCTGCCATTGATCTGGGAGAATGTTATTGCTTAACCCCGGCTTGTTGGAATCTGTAAAGCATGGGTTATTAATCACTCTCCAAAAGCGGGCAGAGTCTTTCAATTGCACCGCCTTGGTGAGCTCCACACAAGCTGTGCGCTGGAGTTGGCCATTTCGTTCTTTAACTGCTTGCTTATAAATTGAACGGCATGCCACCACCAGCTCCCTGTCCCTTGGGGTCTGCTTAAATGCTGCTTTTAACTTTCTGAAAACCTGTGAGCATTGACTATCAAACCACCTCGGAGCGCCCCCACTAGGCACATGTATTGCGGATTTCAGCAAGCTATCCACCAGATTTGCAATATTCCTAAAGGCCTCAATTAACTCTACCCCTTCCACGTCTGAATCTAAACATTTCAGTATTTCCTGGTAACCCGTATCAAATAAGGAAATATTAAAAGCGACAGGGTCTATCTTAGCCCATCTCAGCCTTCTGCCTTGGTCCGTAACCGCAATCGAGGAGCCCCCTACCCGGCCATTTAATACTGGCGGCTGGGACTGGACCGCAAGCACTAAAGTGAGTGGGTTATGATCACTGAACGCACTGTGTTGAACATTAAAATTGAATACATCTCTTTTTCTTAAAGGGGAAACAAAAATAAAGTCGACAAACGAGTGACAACCTCTCCCTTTGAATGTAGGATGAACCGGTCTGCCCTTATTGTTAGCAGTCATGTCAAACGTGTGGGTTAACCCATGGGAGTATAAGAGACCAGTCAGTTCCCGCCCCGCCTGGTTGTGCTCCAGGTGTGGTCCCTTCCTTAGTGGGCAGGATGACCAGTCTCCCTGGGCCACCCTCAAGTATGGGCACAAACGACAGTTAAAATAGACCGACTAAAATCAGTTGTGAATGGGCCAACCCTTTCTCACGTGTATGCTCCAATCATGTTTTTAGTTCTTGGATGCTGCTTGATCCATGCGCATTTGACATTCCATTATAAAAAGTTATTAAAATTACCCTAAAGATGTTATTTGAGAATTGTAATCCCTGGGCAACATTTGAATCCCATGCCAACTTCTTCCAACTACCCTGTATTCTCAAATCTATAAACATGATCAGGCCCCCCTTTGCTCTGCCTGAGACCGATCTGACTGCTGGGCGGAGGAAGGTTTTATATCCTTCAATGAAAACATTATTACCTATCTCCCATGTTTCCTGTAGGCATATTATGTGGAACTCCCTTATACACCCCCAAGTTTACTCGACAATCCTGCTATGTTCCACGAGATAATTTGTATGTCTCCCCCACTATTCATCACAACAGAGTCAGCAAGCCCAGTACTACTCTGCAGGGTGGCAGGTCTAGCTGTATGGGTTGTCCCCAAGGTGCCTAACTCCCTACCTTCCAATTGGGCTTGTGATGTTATCCTTATTTGGGGGTCCTCGCTCCTCTCAGCTACATCCATATTAGCCAAAAAAGTATCACTGAATCTCTTTCCTCCCTATGATTTAGTCAATCAATATCATATAAATCCCTCAGAGGCGCAAATGTGTTGGTTACCACCACGGGCCTACCACTCCACCCAGGTCCCTGCTCCTGTCCTGCATGACCTTGTATGGGATTCAAACTTGGCAAAGGTCTGTAAAAAAAAAACAGAGGGAGAGATTTGATGCCAGAGTTTACGGCAAATAAGCCAGCTGAGTGCAATAGGACCCATGTGCTAATTCAGGGAGTCTAAGCGTAACAATTACGCAATCTCCTGGGAAAACCTTCCTCGAATTGCCAATCCAGGAAACCCTCCTGGCCATAAAAATGCGCCGATGCTCTTGAATACTAAAGTTTGCATACCTGCACATCCAGTGCGCCACCTAGTTAATTAACTGGGCAGTAGACTCCTCTTGTGTGTTATTTTACCCTGGCACTCCTGTCAAAACCACTGTGCATGGGGAGCTTGCCGGTGGAAGATCTATTACTGGTAGCTAACTGCTGCTGGGGACAACTAACCTATCTTCCCTCCTTAGTTGGATTTGAGAGGCACTAACCTCCCTTTGTGCCTTTCGGCGGTTCTCCTGTTGCGCCTTCTCAAACCCTGCCTCTGATGCTCTTGCCTTGCTTCCTTTGCTCCCTGAGTCCTGGTCTGGGCATTGGGGCGTGTTACTACAGGATTAAATTGTGGGGTGTGATTTACCGTGTAAACCCGGCTATCTGTTCTAGGCTCAAAACCTATTAATGGTAGTGAGGTTGTAATTCCTGAGGTTGAGCCTCCCGCCTGCAGCGCCCTCCGGTCCGCAAGTGTTACAGATAAAGCTGATGGTGGATGAACAGGACAATTGCATCAAAAAAACCCTCAGTTAGATGGATTTGGTGGGGCACCATTTAACTGATCAATCAACAAAAGTTTCTCCTCGATTGCCCGCAATTTACATAATAAGGGATCCAATAACACAGACACCAATGTCTCGAGCCTTCTCCATCGGTCATTATTACAGTCAGAAATCAGTGGGCTAGAGGATGTACCATGCAGCATGGCATTCTGTGATGACCCATGTATGCCCTCCGGGACCGTAAGTTCTTTGTTGGGCAGCTTAGAAGGCAGCTGCTTTGGTCTGGGCTTTTGGTAGGCAACTCGCCTGGTTTGTTTTGCCGGTGGTTCATTATTTAAAGTCTCTCCTGCCACGCTGCCCCTTGGGCTGGTCCTTAGGTGCTTTTTGGATCTAGTGGTAACCTCTCTGGCCACGGAATTTGATACAGTTAGTACTCCACTAGAGGCCGAAGGTATAAGGGGCACAGCGGGCAAGACCTCTGGGGAACAGGACGCCACCAGCACTGGCAGAACTGCACTCCCCGCCAGGACCGGCACTGACACCGGAGTGATAAAATCAGCTAGAATGGACAGTTAGGCGTCAGCATCAGTCAGTTCTAGTGCTATATCAGCTGGCCCCCTCCGGTCTGTCCTTAGGTATTTGGTCATCATGTGAGCACCCAGCAGCTAATTGGGCGGCTGCGGGGGATCTGGCCCTGCTTATACCACCTAGTGAGGATCTTTTATGTGTCACAAGAGTGTCCAGGGACAGTCTTTTTTCTGTTAGCTCTATTTCATGTGTCAGCACGATTTCGCCCGTGTTAAATAAGCGTCGAGGGTCCCCACCAGGCCCCCCCCCCCCGAGGACATGAGGGCATCCTTGCGTTTAATCCGTTTGGTCATTATAGTCTAATGGTTAAAACGCTTTATAAAGTAAAAACTGTACCTCAGCTGTAAGAGTCCTACACCACAGGTCCTATGTCAGAAGGTAGGCCCAGCCCTTTCCAGGCTCCGACGGGTGCAGACGGGTCCACGCGCGTCCCGCGGGAGCCCACCGCGATATTTAAAGCGTCTCCGGGCGCGGTGTGGCGACGGTGGTGACGGTGGCCACAGAGGAGGTTGGGGCTGGTAGTCCTTGCCCCCCTCCACCTTCCCTTTACTGTGGCAGCAACAAACAGGATTTCCAATGCAGGCTTCAAATTCCATTCATGTATTTTGTATAATTTAACTTGCATATAATAAAAGAATCTGTTATGGAAGTTAATTGATTGGCATTTATTGTTACTATCTTTATCTCTTCCTTAGGTATATTTTTGGAATCAGTGGGGAATCTCTCAAACAATTTTGCTACAGATTTTACTCCTGCCAGCTGGACTTTTTCCCTGAACTGGAATACTATATTTATCGGGCAGTTTCTTTGGTTTGGATATTCTCTTTCTGGGTTGTGTAGAAGGTATTTCCTTTGTTTATTTTACAATTAGCCTGGACTAATAGTCCATCAGGCCGAGCAAATAGGCAAGCTAGGAGTTGATACTATGGGTCTGTCAACTTACTGTTAGAATTTATCTATAAATGAGTGCAAACTTCAAATTGCAAAGATTAGCTGTCTATCCATGTGCTTTAATGTGTTATGGGCAAATCAGGGATGGAACTATGGTCTACTACTTGAACAGTCAACTGTGGGGCAAGGAGACACAAGTGCTGATCGTGGGTTTCACACTTGATCGAAGCATGATCATGGGCAGATCTCTATTTCCGTGGGGGTCAGTTCTGTTTCTTTGGAAGGATGGAGGATTGTGCTCTTCTGCTGTTCCGCCGCCGCCTCTATTGCCTCTTTTATCCATGCCCTGTTTTATTCTCTTGCCTCTTTCCTATGTGCCCTCTTTTTACTTTGCCTTCTCTGTCTTTCGCTTTTTCTTCTTTTACAGTGTTTTTTTCTTTCTTTTTACGGCGTTTTTTCCCCTGCCGCTGCTTCCCCCGCGGCCCCTCCCCCCCTCCAGTGTGTCCTTCCCACCTCCGAACTAACCCGCCCTCCCCGATTCCTACTTAATGGTGCTGCTGTGTGGCAAGAAGAGTAAGACCACTGACCTGGTCAGTGTGACTGCTCTCCCCCCGAGCAGCTCCACCACTGAGTGTTGCCCCCTGAGCTCACTGTTGCAGGGTGTTCGAGGCCCTCCTCCACCCACAGGCTCCTGCCTGCGCCTCATCCCTGGTTGTCCAGTGGAAGAGCACTCTGCTCTTCTGCTGTTCTACCTCTACCTCTCTTGCCTCTTTCCTCTGTGCCCTTTTTTTTCTTCCTTCTCTGTCTTCCCCTTTCTCTTTTTTTACCGTGTTTTTTTCTTAATTTTTGCTGCGTTTTTTCCCCTACCGCTGCTTCCCCCTTGGCCACCCCATCCAGTGTGTCCTTCCCACCTCCCAGCTGACCCACCCTCCCCGGTCCCTACTTAACGGGGGACGCTGTGCAGTCGCACAGCTGGCGCGCAGAAGGCGTATCAAATGCAAGCCCATCTGCTCTGCGACCCGACCGCAACCAGTGCCAGGGACCCGGGTCCTCTAACCCACCTCCGCTATGACTCCAGCACCTTCCAGGCTCTCAACCCCGGAGGCAGCAACAACTGCCAGCTCTCAACGCCGAACAACACCCAAGGCCCTCTCTCCTGTCTACCCTGCCGTCGCACCTTAAACCCACCTCCGTACCCCAGCAGCATCTTCCAGCCTACTGGACATCACCACTCACAAACCACTCAACTGCATCCTTCTCAACGTATGTTTCCTACACAAGCACGTCATAGAAAATCCGGGGTCTCCTTAACACCCACTCGCGCAATGTCGTACTACTCACAAAAATCTGGACCAAAGCTAACTCTTCACCCAACATTCCAACAGCCATTCCCGACGGATACAAGATACTGTGCTAGGACAGCCCCATCCGCCATTGTTTACAAAAGCACCTTCAGCATGAAGACCACTGCCCCGGACGGCACAACGACCCTCATGGAGCACCTCCACTTCCATATTCCGAACAACTCTAAAACGACTCTCAGCAGAACCCTCATCTACAGGCCACCCAGCCCCAGCGCTCCTTTTACCGAAGCCATCACCGACCTCATCGCACCCTACGCCCACGCCTCAACAGACAACATCCTACTCGTACACCTAATCTTTCACCCAGACAACCGCAATGACTCAAACACTGCCTCTCTCCTAGAGAGCCTCGCCAACATAGGACTGAAGCAACTAGTCACTGCCCCCACGCACAGCGCAGAAGACACACTCGACCCCGTCTTCGGTAAAGGAAACAGATTATCCTACAGCCATACCACGGAACACCTCCAGACAGATCACCACTGCATCCATTTCTCTTTCAAAAAACCCACCTTACACAAGTACGCAGTCACTGAAAGCCAGCTCATTTCTGCCCTCATCAGCACCCCACCACCGACTATGCCAGACACAAACACTGCAGTACGCGACCTCCACCGCTGGATCACGAACAGCCACTGACACACTTACCCCCCTCAAGAAAGCTACAGGAGGACACATCAAGAAAGCAAGCAGGACTGGAGTAGCAACAAAACCTTGGACACACGCCGCGCATACAAAGCAGCCACCACCGCACACCACCATCTCATCAAATACACAAGGAAGAAATCCCTCCAAGACAGAATCCTCACCAAAGCTCACGATACCAAATAACTTTTCTCCATCAGCAAGGAATTCGCCAAACCCTGCAGCAAAACAACAGACGTCCCACCCACCAAAGACCTCTGCAACAGACTGAGCACCTTCTTCCACCTTAAGATTAAGATGATCTATGACAGTTTCAACAAGAAAGACCTCCTCACCATTCCAGCTCCCCCACCATGTGACGCCACCCAAGAGACCCTGCTCAAATGGACCCCAGTCATGACAGAAGACACCTCAAAGACCATGAAAAGCATCCACTCCGGAGCACCCTCAGACCCCTGCCCACACCACATCTTCCACAGAGCTGCCTCGGCTATCACATCTGAACTACGTTCGAGGATCAACTGCTCCTTCAAGTCCACCACCTTCCCAGACCCCTGGAAACACGCCGAAGTCAACCCCCTCTTCAGGCCAATCTCTCTGCTTCCATTCGCAGCCAAGGTCATTGAAAAAGCCGTCAACACCCAGCTAGCAGACTTCATTGAAGCGTACAACATCCTGGACATCTCCCAATCCAGATTCCACTGCAATCACAGCACCGAGACCGCCCTACTCGTGGCCACCGACGACATCTGCACCCTCTTCAACCAGAGCGAAATGGCAACCCTCATCCTCCTGGACCTCTTGGCTGCCTTCCAAACCGTCTCCCACCGCACCCTACCCACCAGACTCCACGACGCCGGCATCCATGGCAAAGCCCTCGGTTGGATAAGCTCCTTCCTCACTGGCAGAACTCAGCTCTCGGAACTGACAGAGACCAACTGTGGAGTGCCCCAGGGCTCCTCCCTCAGCCCCACCCTCTTCAACGGCTACATGGCCCCCTTCGCAACCATCTTCAGGAACCACGGCTCAACATCATCTCCTACGCAGACGACACCCAGCTTATCCTCTCCCTTACCAACGAACCCAACATCCCCAAACAAACTTCCATGAAGGGATGAAAGCCGTCGCCACCTTGATGAACAACAGCCGCCTGAACCTCAACTCCTAGAAAACAGATGTCCTCATCCTTGGCTCCACCCCCTCTGCATGGGATAACTCCTGGTGGCCCCCCACCCTCGGAAATCCTCCCACTCCGACAGACCACTCTCGAAACCTCGGTATCATACTAGACTCATCGCTCACAATGAGCCAACCGATCAACGTCGTATCCTCTACCTGCTTCAACACCCTCTGCATGCTTCGAAAGACGTTCAGATGGATCCCAATCGAATCCAGAAAAACTGTCACCCACGCTTCCATCAGCAGCAGACTGAACTAAGGCAACGCTCTCTACACCAGAATCAACGAGAAACTCATTCGCAACCTCCAGATCATCCAGAACACCACAGCCAGACTGATCCTCGACATCCCTCATTACAGTCACATCACCCAATACCTCAGCGATCTTCACTTGCTCCCAGTCGAAGGAGGAATAACCTTCGGACTCCTCACCCACGCATGGCCCTTCACAATACCGGACCCATATACCTGAACAACTGCCTGTCCTTCCACGCACCCAAAAGACACCTCAGATCAGCCGATCTCTCTCCTGCCACAATCCCATGCATCTACAAGACCAGAACGTGAGGAAAGTCTTTCTCCTACCTCGCAGCCAAGGCCTAGAACTACCTCCCCCTCTACCTCCGGCAAGGTCCACATTGTCCCAGTTCAGAAAGGACCTCAAGACCTGGCTCTTCAGATGACCCTAGCACTCAACTAAGCTGCCCCCTCAGTGCCTTTAGACCCTCACAGGTGAGTAGTTGCGCTCTATAAACCCTGATTGATTGATTGATAGCGTGTAAGAGCAAACGTTATCATAACTACTGTAAAATGGCCATGCAGGTGCAGTTTAAATAATGAAAGCAGAGAGCTGCAAAAAGGAAGTTTATCACCATTTTGATGAAATACTAACAGAGTATTACCTGTATATAATTATGAATTTCTATCCTGAATAACATATTACACAACAAATTCTAACTTTGGAGGAGTTTATGTGAAATTGGCGAGAACCATCTAAAATTACTGCAAGGCATTAGGCTCAAGGCATTTAATATTATCAACATAAAGTCTGAAGTAACAGGCATATATAGTTGTAATGTCACCAGAAATCCGCTAGACTGCGTATTAGCAGTCTAGCAGAGTGGTGACTGGGCTTCCTAGGGGAGGGGGAAGTGAGAAGGGCATGGATAGGAAGTGATCAGAGGGGAAGGGAAGCCCTGGATCAGTGGCAAATTGCAGAGATCCTGGCTTGGTATGTCTTCCACCCGGCATGCAAAGGCCCTTGACCACCAGGGAGTCCCCGAGACCATTGATACTCCACCTCGGCCGAGGTACCTGACACTGGGGCCCTGAACTGCCTCCGCTAACCTTGTCCCAATACTTCGACACACTGCAAACAGCGGAACCCTGAGGGGGTGATTCCTCCTGTGGTGACAGTGGCCTGGTACTTCCTCTTGCACTGGCCTGAGGGCTGATGTGGGGCTGCCAAGTGATGGCTGCCTTTAGTCGACTCTGGCAATCACACAAATTTTGATTTGGGACACTAGCTGCCACCTCTAATCCTTGTTGTGCCCAGCAACACTGCCCCACATGGCTTTCATTGCCCTACTGGTGGGACTTATTGTCCTGAACCAAATTGGGAATGCCATGCAGGGTGTGCTATCCCTCTTTAATCTACTCTATGGGGAAGGAGAGGCCCCAGAGACAGCAGCAGGGGAATAGTATCATGCAATATAGTACTTCTCATCAGGCCACTCATAGACTCACTCGTCAGGATCGCCCAAGCAACCCAGACACCTTGCATGCCACCTCCTGGATGTAATACAGGACTCGAGAGCAGCTGTTGGGGGCCAAATAGCTGGGTTATCTATTGAGGTGACTCTGCAGATGGAGGTACGGCAACTTAAACAACAGGTTACACAGTTGTGGGTTGTCTCTAATACCCTGGAACAAAGAGTTGATGAGGTGGAGGGCCGCTCACGAAAGAACAACATGCGCCTGCTGGGATTCCCTGAGAGGGTGGAGGGCCAGTCTGCTGAGTGCTTCCTGGACCATTGGGTGAAGCACACCTTGTGCCCCAAAGACTAATCTGATTTCTACGTTTTGAAAAGGGCACATAGGGCACTTGTGCCTGAACCTCTACCGGGCACCCTTCTAAGGGTGTTCATCTCTAAGGTATTGAAATACAGAGGCAGGGACACAATTCTGAGAATGGCCAGAGATGCACCCATACCACAGTTCCAAAATTGTAACATTGCAATTTACCCTGATTATACTCAGAAGGCACAGGAACGGCGAAAGTGTTTTCTGGAGGTGAAAAGGAAATTGCGCACCATGAATCTCAGGTACATGCTCGTTTCTCCAGTCGAACCTTTTGTTATCCTGTCAGGGAGGTTACACCTCTTTGAGCAGCGCAAAGACGTCTGGTCTTGGCTGAGCATGTTGGAAGTGTGCCCAGGGAGTACCCTTAGTGAATCAGACCCCTTCCACACCCAGGGACAGCTGCCAGGGTGTGAGCGGCCCTGCTTCAGTGATGGATGCTGCTGAGCTGCGAACCCAGCAAGTACCTGACATACTGAAGAGTGGGGCCATACCAGGTGGTGGGATGGTGGGACATCGGATGCTCATGCTCAACTCATTGACATTGTACACAACTCACTCTCACCCTGAGGGGTCTGTGTGTTCTCTCTGATTGTGGAGGTGTTGTCTAGCTGCCTGCTTTCTTATGTAACAGGAGTGAGGACTAGAGAGTGGCTGTTCTTAGTTGATGGTCCGAGGAGGGGGGGGGTGACTGACATCGGAGTTACTGATGAATCCTCTGTGCAAATCTCAATCCACTATGGCAGCTGTTGATTCTTTCCTAGCATCTAGCTCACATCCAGGCGGGGTCTGGGTACTGTGTATGAGAGTCTTCTGGCCTTGGGCGACTTTCATCTGCATGGAATATTGCTTTATACCTGGTGTATATCTGGTGTGTATCTATGGGTGCGAATCTCTAGCTACAGTAGGGAGGGTGTTAACCACCTCCCTGGGTTTCAGCATACTTGCAGTATCACATCTTACCCTCTACTTGGCCAACCAAGCCCCTGTTTACTACGAAATTGAGTGGGGAGGGCTCCACAGTCACCTCTATCTCCTGAAGTCCAGCAGTATCCCAAGGGCAGGGAGGTTTTGTCAGGTGCACGAATATGGCTCTTTACAATGAATGTGTTGTTCACACATTCCATTAGAACGCTTTGTTTCTACGCGAACCATTACATCACAAGTCGTTTCAACGTCTTGCTGTAGGAGGCGCACTGGACTTAGGAATAGTATTATTTACTATTCCTACTCCAGTTTGTGCAACAGCAGGGAAGGTGTTGGATTCTGAATCCAACACCAGCGCACCCCCTACAACAAGTCGTTGAAACGACTTGCGATGTAATGGTACGCGTTGTAACAACGCGATCTTTGCAATGACCGCATTGTAAAGGAACCGCGTTGTGTAGACAGCATTGTAAATGCTGTTTCCCCAGGTGCACTGATGGGTTTCTTTGAACTAAACTGGTCCACGACCCAGTTGTGGTCGACTGAACAGGAGACTATGAAAGCTGTGACCCGGGGACGTTGCTTAGGCCTTTCTTGTTGGGTCCGGCAAACCCTTCAATACAAACTTCTACAGAAAGAGGGCAATTTGGCACACTCCCAGCATCTGGCACTGGCTGGGGAGGAGAGATGGTGAGAGGAATTGCGAGCTCAGCGATTGGTCTCCAAGGTGCGAGATAGGCTCAGGAAGTACATGTTAAATGATAATGACAACTTCTCCATAGAGAGAGAAACAACTCTGGGCAGCTTCTTACATGGATTCTTCAGAGGGAGATGCCTCGCCCTCTTCATTCTTCACCTTTTGTCCCCTCTGGGCCGTGAGGTTTATACGCAGGGGGCATACTGGATGCTTTAAATCACATCTGGAGGAGGTGTATTGACACTCGACCCCATCTGCACAGGTACACATAGATGCCTTCCTGCCTCCTTACCACACCCACAGTTAGGAGAAATTGCTGCTCTCACATTGGAGGAAATCCTTAGCCTTAGGGCAACTGTCTGGAGGGAAGCCTTCATGTGGCAATGGCTTTCCCGCCCAGTTTGACCAGACCTTTGCCCTCTTTCTTAACCAACACTGACTGGATGTATATTTGGAAGATTGTGGGGTCTGAGATGCTCCCGCCGTATATATGCTGGAGGGCTGCATCTCTATGATGCTGAATCCTGGCTTGGATCTATCAGATCCATCAGCCTATAGCCCGCTTGCAGGGATTAATATGAACACTAAAGTATTCTACAAAGCACTTGCCCTTTGTTTGACACGAGCGATTACACACTTAATCCATGATGACCAATGCAGTTTTATACCCGGTTGTAGTACCTCTATGAACGTGCGGCACGTAATACATGTCCTACATGAGGTGGAGGATAGAGAGGGGGAATAGCAGTGTTCTCCATTGTTATGGCCAAAGCTTTTGACACAGTTGAATGGAGCTACTTTAAGCAGGTGTTGGAAGCGATGGGGTTCGGCGAACACTTTCACTCTTGGGTACGCCTCTTGTATACAGGAGCCATGGCCAGGCTCCTGTATACAAGTGAGTAGTCTATGCACTGAAACATGGAAGGTAGGCAGAGACACACGCCTGGGCTGTCCAATATCATCCTTCCTCTTCACGATCGCGCTGGAGTCGTTTGCTGTCCAGATTCGTTAGAACATGGCCGAGTGGGGGATTAAGGTAGGAAATGTTAATCACTTGGTGTCCCTGTATGCTGACGAAATATTTTTCTATCTGCAATCTCTTTCCATCCTGTTGACAGACTTGGCCAAATTCAGGGAACTGTTAGGTCTTAAACTCAATCATAGTAAATCACTTGCTGCACAAGACCCTGCCGCCCTGCCGCCCTATGCCCCTTTGCTGGCAGACAGATAAATTCCAGTACCTGGGATTGATGGTGGCTCATGCACCTCAGAATCGTATGCAATATAATATAGGAACGGTCACAGAGGGCCATCACTCATCTGTGTAGTTTTGGGACTCACTTCTGCATTCAATCAGTGTTGTGTATGCGTCGCAAAGATGATGTTCTTACCACGTTGCCTATACGTAATAAAGCATTTGTTCGATAGCTCTACGGGGAGAAGAAATACAGGGGCCTGCGTAAGACACCCATTTCAACGTAATGCGACATGTTGCTAGAAGGAATCAAGGCACAGGAACTGGAACCCTGAGGAGGAAGGTTAACTGGGACAGCCCAGGAGGCCAATTAAGGTGATTTTGCCATCGGGGTTGCCTCACCGTTGAAGACTCATAACCTGTGACTGCTACACATACAGTATTCATACCTGAGCCATTTCTTTTTTACTGAAAATGCCAGGACCTGTCCTGAGACCGCCATGTAGTATCAACCATAACATAGCTAAGGCCTACCACAGTGTTTATTTAGTACATTATGTCTCATTGCTTGCACATATCCCCCCAAATATATATAGACTACACAATAGGTGGCACGCCCTGGTTACTAAGTGGGCTGGGTGGGGGGGGCTTGGGGGGATATTTTGCATATCGCATAAGATGTCTTTCTGTTCATTTCAAATATGTGTACTGTGAATGCAGAAAATTGTTAGGTCCTGTTGAATGATGCATATGAACAAACTGTGACTTTATATTATTGGATTTTTGAAAAAGCACAATAAAGTTTGTGGTAAAATAAAAGAAATTCAGCATTCGTTCGATATTCTGCCCCACGTGGTATTTCGAAGATTGCATTCCTTCATAACTTCACTGATGTGGGCTGGGGGATGGAGAAGGTTAGCCAGGACCCATATGTTTCAACCAGTGGAAGGGGGGGGGGGTTGGCGGTACCCAATTTAGAGCAATATTACTTGATCTCCCAAATCCAGCATGCAGTTGAAGTAAGGGATCCAGACGAAGATAGATAGGTTGAAGTAGTAGCAGTTTTATTCAAGTGTAACTACACCCAACACACGGAGCATCACCTTCAATAGAGACTCGAACGGCAACTCAGAAGTAACGCCAGAGTCTCCAATAACGGACGCCCCATGCGTGTGCCACATATTTCAAACATAAACACAAGTACCAACAAAGCATCAATCGGATGTGCGAGTACAATATAACGTGAGTGATACATCGCACGCTGCTCGCGCGATGCATGACTCACACAGAAAGCCAATACACCAGTACATTTACCACTACATCACCTTCCCCCTTATAAAAATTACCAGAAGAAAAAAAAAATACAAATAAAACATTCAATACCTAACATACATATCAAATCTTCCTGGAGCTCTGATTGTGCGCCCCCGAGAAGAACAAGGATAAACCCTTAGAGAGTTTTGACTGATAGTAGGAGGGGAAAAAGATGTTGAAGGTTGAGTGGAAACACCGGTCTTACTAGAAGGTTCTAACCAGTGGCTCCAATCAAGGTCACCCTCACCACTCTTGCATCTGTCCTGCATTATCTCAACTTGGCGGGGAGATACTTTTACCAGATGTCTTTTATTCCACTAACCTTTTCTATCGATAAAAGCAGCTCCCTTACTGACTTTCAGGATTTGAACTGGATCATAGAAAATTGACTCACCCTTCCTGACTCTATTCGGTTTTTTAATTAAAACCCAGTCACCAACGAGAACATCCTCGTTGGAAACCTTCTTTTTATCAAAACTGGCTTTCATTTGGGTCTGTTTCACATTCACCCTCTTATAAATTTCCTCCAGGTTAATCTTTTTCTCCCCGGCAATATTTTCAAGCCAAGCTGGGAATAAAGTGGAATGTGCCTCCCTGCCTCTTAACAAATTGAAAGGTGAGACCCCTGTGGTGCGATGAGAAGAAGTGTTATAGCTCCAAACTTTCTGTTTGATAAAATCCTCCACATTAAGACTAGATGATAAAGCAGTTTATATCCCTTCTTTGATTACCTTATTACCCCTCTCTACTAATGAATTCGATGAAGGAGAATACAATGCTACCTTCAATTGTTTGATGTCTAAGTCCTTCAAAAATGTACGCATTTTTTCTGAAACAAAATGGGTACCGTTATCAGTAACTATGATCTTCGGGGAACCTTCTACCAGAAAAATCTTATTTAAAAATGAAATTGTTGTGTCTGTGTCAGGAGAATTAACAAAATCATAGTACATCCACTTTGAATAATAGTCGATCAGTAAAATGATATTTTGTTTTTCTTGATTCAAGATGGAATATGGACCAGAAAAATCAAGGCCTACTTTTTCCCAAGAAGAACAAGGAAAATCAGTAGGATGTAGAGGAACCTTAAGCGTTTGCCAGTGCTTGTCTGACAAAAGGCATTCAGGGCAATCGTTGATTGTCTTTCTCACCTGATTATCTAGGGAAGGCCACCAGTAGTGTTGTTTAATTCTCATAATGGTCTTGGTGTCTCGTAGATGTCCCTGGTGAGCTTTCTTTATAATTAAAGGGCGCAAATTCATCGGAGGAATAAATTTGTCCCCCCTCCTAACAATACCATTCTCAACCGAAAGTTCTTTGGCTACTTGAGCAAATACCCGTAGGTCACCATCAAGACACCTTGGTTCAGGCCAAGTTTGCGTGGAATACTCCATCACTTTCTGGAGTACTCCATCCTTCTTGCACGCTGAATTCCAATCATTCTCTGACAAAACCGAACTAAGTTCGGATACTGCGTCTACGACTGTGACGCATTCTATGTCTTCAGGTATAGTATCATCGTCATCGTCTTTGCTCATAGGCAATCAAGAAAGGCAGTCTGCCCGAAAATTCTTTCCACCTTGTATATGTTTCACAACAAAATGGAATTCTTGTAACCTGGAAACTAACCGCATTAATCTGGTGGACATAGAAGAGGAATTTACTTTATCAAAGATATAAATAAGTGGTTTGTGGTCCGTTACTAGTTCGAATTTCCGGCCCCAAATGTACATTTTAAATTTCTGAACTGCCCACACGCATGCCAAGGCCTCTCTTTCGATTGTACTGTATTGTTGTTCAAACTATTTGAGAGACCTGGACGCGAAGGCTACCGTCTGTTCATGACCGTTAGCTTAACTCTTTGGGTGAGAACTGCACCCAGACCACAGACGCTAGCGTCAACCGTTATAATTGAAATACAATCGTCTCAAAAAACATGTAAAGCTTTGCCGAAACGATCATCTTTTTTACCTCGTTGAACACTTTTTCTAGGCCCGCCGACCAGTTAAAACTAGCCCCTTTCCTTAGCAGTAACCGTAAAGGTTCAACCAACTGGGCATATGCTGGGACAAACCTGGCATAATACTCAGCCAACCCCAAAAATGACCGTAAAGAGTCTTTATCGGATGGATGTTTCGCGTCTTCAATAGCCCTGATAACAGAAAATCGTGTGACCCAAATATTCCAGTTCTTGGACAGCTAACTTGCATTTATCTGAACGCACCGTCATATTCCTGGACAAAAGAATCAATAAAACTCTTTTTAAGATCATTTTGTGTTCCTCAAATGATTTTGCAAAAATCAAAATACCATCTAAGTACGCTTGTACCCCACTGATCCCGTTAAACAGTGTGTCCATAAGCTTTTGAAAAACGCTCCCGGCCGATGCTAGACCGAAAGGAAGGCGTAAAAATTTGTAAGCCCCGAACGGGGTAACAAAAGTAGTCAACTCTTGGGATTCCTTAGCTAGCGGAACTTGGTGGTAGGCGGATCTTAAATCAATAAGAGAAAACCATTTCGCACCCCCTAGATTTGTAAGCAGCTCATGGATTTTAGGGAGAGGGTGGCAGTCGATGATAATGTTTATGTTTAAAGCGCGCAAGTCCACACAGAGCCTGATCTCGCCGGATTTTTTTTGTGCGACCACGATGGGTGCGACCCATTGTGTGGGAATCAGTCGGTTTTATAATACCTTGGTCACAAGAGTCTTTCAATTCTTTCCTAACGCTTAAGGGAACGGAACGTACTTTATGAGTTACAGGTTGTGGCCCAGGACTTAATCTGATCCGGTGTTCAAAACCTTTTACCACTCCCACTGAATTGCTAAAAACAGATTTGTACTCAGAGACAATCTCCTTCATGAGGTTAGACTCAGCATTAAGGTTGTCGCACTCAATATTACACACTGGTAATTCTTCCACTTTAATCGGATCCGCTACACCTGGGACAAAATACAAGCCCATACGAGCAAGATCCTTCCAACCAATAATATTCTTGCCCTTCTCAGCAACATAGATCTTTGTCATAGTCTCCCTACCAAGTCACTGTACTAATCCTGGGAAGTACCCAAGAATGTTAATATCTTTTTCCCCAAATGCTTTTGGGTTTACATCAGACGTAAGAAGGTTAGTCTTTTTTTTCACAAATCATAAAAGGTTGAATCCCTCAGGATCGTGATCGGGGACCCTGAGTCTGCCATTACCTGTAAAGGAACATTATCGATTATGGCTGAACACAATGGACCCTTTATGTGATTCTTTTGATCACCACAATCTAAAGTTATCACAATGTTATTCAAAGAACTCCCACAAGCATCAACGTCAGGGTCAACATAGTTTACATTAAATGATTTCCTAACATTTCTCCAAACCCCTTGAAAATGTCCAATTTTTTTGCAAATAATGCATCGCTTGTTGATAGCTGGGCAATTTGGAGAATTGCCAATGTGGTTTTTTGATCCGCATCTATAACAAAATATTGATTGTTTCCTTTGAAAGATTTTTGGAGGCTTGTTCTTAATGTTTATTGAACATAAAGTGCTGTCCTTGTCTGACTCTGGTGTTGAAACGATGTTGACTCCGCTCTTAGAACCGTCTATTACCTTGCTGGAGATGGTGGAACGCTCGATGCTCAAGGCCAGGTCGATTACTTCAGACAGAGTTGGGTTCTTACATCCTAGAATTCTCTGTTTAATTTTCCGTGAAGCGCAATTGAAAACAAATTGATCCCTGATGTAATTGTCAGACAGTGGACCAAAATCACATGTGGTTGACAGAACGCTAAGTGCAGATATGTATTCTTCTAATTTTTCTTCTTCTTTTTGTTTTCTGCTATAGAAATTGTGCCGCTCTAGCATTATATTAGGCTCATCTGAGAATTGTTTTTTTTAAACGAGCTACTGCTTCCAAGTACACATTCCACTGCCCATCCCCTGCGTGGGATGCAGGTGGTGGAATGGGGACAATACTGTCAAAGATCCTTTGTGCAGCCTGGCCTAAGCATCCAAACAGTAGAGCAAACTTGCGATCAGGGGAGTAACCAACAGCATCGATAGCGACCAGATGATTTTCAAAAAGCCTAAACCATTCAGACCAAATAACTTCTGGGCTACCGGGTTTGCTGAGAAACTGAGGTGGTTGAGTAATCTGTTGTACATTAGCCATAGTGTAAAATACCTTTGGAAGTAAACTTATAAAATGCAAATAAAGTACGATATAGTTATTGGTCAATGCATAAATAACACATTCTAGAGTAAACAACTATTGACTGAACCGTGGCAGTATAAAACCATCCACAAATGTAAAAACCGCTATTGAAATTTACACAATTGATGTATTTAAATCAATTAGAAATGAAATAGTGTGAGTGTGCGTGTATATGTGACAATAAAAATCTTAGACATTTTGAGACCACATGTTTACAGCACAAAATGATTATAAAATGGACATTTTGACACATTGATGATGCATAAAGCATATTCAAGGAAGGAAAAGTGAGTGTGTCACTATTGTAGTATGAGTTGCGTCGTCAAAATCACATAAAATGTTGAAGAATAAGAATGTTTTTTTTATATATTCCACAGTTGAAGTCAGGGGTGTTAAGCGTGCGTGTCGCTGAATACACGCGCTGGAATAGCCAAGTAATGTCAAAGCGTGCGCATCGCTGAAGGTTGAATGACGCGCTACTTATGTAGAATTATGCGAATCAATTCGCTAATTAATGAAAGGCCATCAAAGCGTGCGCGTTGCTGAAATATCAATCGACGCGCTGGCAGTAATGGATACAATGTATCCACATGTGAGCAGGTTGAAATGCCGTGATTGGTTAGCAGTACGGTAAATTAACCAGTCCCCGCTTGAATAAATCGTGGCGGCATTGACCAATCTGAAAGTGTCTCTCAGTACGCTTGTGAAGGGAAGCGTACGGGCCAATGGGGCTCCGTGAAATGAAATTTAAGGCCGTACCTCTTCCGGGTCAAACCCTGTTGTACGTCGATTTCGGGATTAGATGCTGGCTTCACGGGAGTCGAAGAAATCGGATGAGCAGAGGATCATCACGACCTTGACGAAATTCAATTCTTCAGTATGCGTGGGTGTGGGTGTGCTGGAGCGAGGTTTTCCCTAAGAAACGTATACCTCCTCCATTTTTTTCAATTTTGAATTAACATGAATAATTGATTAACATTAATAGTATTAGTTGTTTGCTGTGGGTTTGATTAATCAACATTATTAATTAGAAAATGCACGTGGGAATCGCATTTGCATGGCTTGATTGATACGTAAACTAATTTCGTACGCATACTAATATCAGATATTTAGAATTTGCATGTTTAGTGTTGCTTTTGTGATGTGATTTGTGAATCGTGCTTTAAATTGTGAGTATAAACTGCAATGCGTGTTGCTTTTGCTAGATAAATACACACACATAGAGGGGTTAGTGAGGGAATAGCATTTAAATAGTCATTTCCATGTATTAATTACGCTTTATGTTTCTTTTCTTAAGTTGACCTTTCTGGAGTGGCCACAAAATGGCTGCCATCCCTATTCTGATGCCCCGACATGACACAGAAGTCACTGAGTGAAGTGCGCCTGTGCTAAAAGATGAGCAACAATAACCTCGTCCTGACCCCAGGCAGAGTGTACCCGTGAAGGACATCCTGGGAGGAGCGCCAAGCATCAAACAAAGGACTTTTTGAACTATGAACTGTTATAATTGATGACACTAAGGACACAACCCCGCATGGGAATCAACATGCCCTGAATGGACTAGAAACTGTTGCTAATCTATTTACAAATTGAGAAGCTGCATCTAATGCAACATTTAATGTATGAGAATCAGGAAGAGTGATCCTGGTTAACCAATTAAATTTGTTCTGAAATATGTATTGAAACATTTTTGCTGATAAAATTTACTATAAAAGTAGACTAGAGAGGGTAGGACATTACGCTTACTTCTTTGCACCCCATCACTTTACCAGGTAGCCTGACGTTATGCTGACGGAGAGGACGGTGACACTGCTGGACAGCTGCTGCCAGAGACTCTGATGGACTAATCAGATGCCCAATTAATTTACGAACTGATTCTTTGATTTATGGGCATAGAGACGAAAGATCTGAATTTGACATAGAGGACGACATTTAGCCAGATTAGGTAAATATGCGAACTAAAAATATTGAATGCTATATGATTTCCTTATGCTTTAATTAGATAAACATATTATTGCATTTAAAGAACTGTGTTGGGTTATTATTTGAAGTATTTCAATGTATATTGTTTAGAAAAATTAAGGGTTGCTATTCCCAGCTAGTATGGGAGGAACTGCTAGGTTATCATGTATTGAGATCCTGGTGGGGTAGGGAGGTATAGGTAAACTTGTCGATACTCATCAGGTGATTGGTGCACTCTTCCTCCCATTTCCAGCACATGGAATAAAGAAAGAAACTCCCCTCTCTCTCTCTTTCGAGGACCATTGATATTGAAAGTAAAATGAATGATTGGTGTTATGGGCCCCACCAGTGAATGAGTGAGTGAAATGTGGTCCGGTCTGTAGCGAGGGGATTTGTGGTATTCAGCGCTGGAGCAGTTTTCTTGGTAGCAGAATGATGGTTAGCTATTGTTTTGGGTTTAGCGACGATTGCTTGTAAATAGCTTATTGATTATTGATTGGTATTGGTTTATGTATTAACACTCTATGTTGAGTCGCGTCGAGTTATATGTTGTTTGCACGGCTTCTGGGATGTAGGAAGTCGGAAGTTTAACAGTTCCGTAGTAGAGCAGAGGCAGATGCTGCTCTCGGGAAAGACGGAATTGTTATAGCTCTGTAGGTACACAGGGGAAACGTGTGAGAAGTGAAGTTGCACGCCGCATTGTCTGGGTTTGATTCGGTGACATCGTCGTGTGTTGTCAATAGAGACATTTTCTGTATGAGAGAAGTGTGTAAGATAGCGAAGGTTACCTGTGAAATTTTGGGCTTTAAGTACCAGGAAACCAATTGGCATACCAATAACGCTTATCACTGAAAAGGTAGCAGGTGTTCTCTGAGCTTGTTAGAAGGACAAAGTAGAGGGAAGCGCTGCTTTGTTAACGAGTGTCATACTTCTGTAGTAGGAGAGACTGTTCGCTGTTCTCGGGAAAGACAGGATTCTGTGCGTATGTACTACATATTCTTGTATGAACAAGTGTGAATGAAAAAGCATTCGGGTTGATTGCGAAACTCTAGGTTATTTCTAAAATACCAGAGAAACAATTAGCTAATGTTTGCTAGAAGGGTGAAGTAGAGGGATGTGCTACTTTATCAACGGAAGTAACGATTCCGTGGTAGGGCAGAGGTAAGCGCTGCTCTTGGGACAGACGGAATTCTTGTGAGAAAGGTCTTTTTGCTGTTCTTTGGTTAGCGAAGCAGACAATGGAGATGTTTTATTGTTCTTACTAATCGAATCATAAAAAGTTACAGTAAAAGTTCACGGAGCGGTCTTGTAAAGGAGGGGTAGACGAGAGCAGAGTAGAGCGAGTTGCCGCAGCGGCTGCTGACGTCAGAACGACCGCGCTGGGATTGGACAGTAGATTGGAGGAGTAAAACGCTCCGGATTGGTGCGTTAGTGTAAAGCCGCGCTAGGAGTGGAAAAAATACAGTGTGACGTAAACGCCCCCTTATTGGTGCGTTAGTGTGAGTCGCGCTGAGACTGGAGGATTGGGATAGTGACGTAGATACTCCTGATTGGTGCGTTAATAAGAGTCGCGTTGTGAGTGGACAGAATAGCGGTACCATTGTAAGCGGACTAAACGGTATACGAAAAACGAGAAAATGTTTTACCAACCACCAGAAAAGAAGAAATCATGGTTTGGGAAGATTAGAAGGTGGTTCAAGAAAGATAAAGTAGTTGAGACTAGGGAAGGACAGTTACTTCCTCCACCAAAAACCCCCGCATCTGCAATGATTGCGAAATATGGGTACCATACTTGTATTTGGTTAGATAATTGGGTAAAATACACCAAGGACGATGGAGTCTTGGCGTTTCCAGAACATGGTTCCTTTAATTTGGCTGTCTTGAGAAACCTCCGAGACAAAATGATGAACTTAGAACCAAGACCTAGACCAAAGCAGTTTGAGGCATTGACGGAATGGGAAGACGAAATGCATGAACGAGAGAAACAGAGAAGTGGTAGGGGTTACAGATATATGTTTGGTAGATCATACGGACATGAGACACATGAAGATAGGATGAAAAGGTGGCGGAATGCAAGTATGACTGATGGTATGTATCCTGTTTGAATGATAGGAGAGAATGAAGGGAGAAAATGTACTGAGAAAAGGCGGAATACGGATTCGAGTGGGTATGAAGTGAATGAATCAGAAGATGATGTTCTTGATGAAGTGTTTTACAAAAACCCACCACGGTATCGACCAGAACCAGAGGCATTGACACCAAGTACCCCAATGAGAGAAACATTACGACTAATTAAAACAGAGACCATGTCACCAGAACTAGGGAAAAGTAACTCTGCAAGAGAGACAGAAAAACAGACAGGAAGTAGGGTAAATGATGAGAATTCAGTAGAACTAGCCAAAACTACCCTAGAATTAACTGAGAAAATAAGAGAATTGACCAAGAATCTAGAAGCTGTGACAGTTCCAGTAACGATAGGTCCGGTAATGCCCATATTTGAGAAACAAAAATATACTGAACATTGTTTGACAGTGCCATACAGAGGCCAAAATACAATTGAGAATACTGAATGGAGTCAAATTGACAATCCGTGGGGACCGACAATGAATATGTTTGAACCAAATGTTTCAACTAATCCATTTGTAAATCAGATTTACGCTGAAAAGAGCAGAATGACAATGGAAACATTATTAGAACCACAAAAGGCCCAAGAACAAAATAATGTAAATAATTCAGTGGAGCCTTCCGTAGATGAGTTAAATGAATGGATCAGAGAGTTACAGAAAAAAGATCAAGAATCCCAGTCAACAGATGTGGCAAATTTACGAATGGTATTGGAAGAATTAATATTAGGAACTATCCCTACTGAAAAATTGAAAAATTACCAGGATGAGGAATTGTTGTTTCTTTGTAAGAGTGCAACCTGGAGAGCGAAATACCTGCATGAAAGATTAGAGGAAATTGCGAATTAAATGGGAATAGATTTTGAAAGAGTAAAAGCACTGCAAAAATCTTATTGAGTTGATTTCACTGAGAATGATATTGAGAACATGAATACCGCAGGTAGGATAGGTTAAATTAAGGACATAATTGGTTTGTTGAGAAAATGGGGAGATGTTGACAGATGGAGAAGCACGTGGTGTAAAAGACGTGATAATATCACAGAAAAGACATTTTCAGCATTTCCTGTTAGAGAGAAAGAAAAGGTGACGACACAATACCCCATGAGAGAGATTCCAGGGGGTGGGTATGTTCATGTTCCATGGACAAGACAGGACATTTTGTCTTTCACAAATGATTTCCCTCGACTACGCGAAAAGCCCGTCGAGTGGTACCGGCAGGTAGACAGATTTGTAAAATTGGCAAAGGTATTATGGATAGATTTGAATAGTCTATTCGATATAATAGTGCCAGCAGATTTGTGGATAGAGTGCAAGCTGATGATAAATTGGCCCACTCAAGAGTATCCTAGGGACCCTAAGACAGGAGCTCCAGACCCAGAGGTAATGAAGAAATATGAGCAGGTTATGGCATTTCTGAAAAATAAGGTACCCCCTAAAGAGACTGATTGGGTAAAAATTGACAGAACCCAACAGGAAAGCAAGGAGTCAGTACATGCATATTATGAGAGACTAATTCAGGCTTTTAAACAGTTCAGTGGAGACGAGAACCTGAGTGATAAAGACTTGAGCCATTTCGTATACAGGTTTGTATATGGTTTACGCCCAGAAATTGGTGATATGATAAAGCAGCATACAGCTGATTGGCAAAATAAGAAAATAGATGAAGTTTTGAGACATGCAAAATATTTCAGTGATGAGATTGAGGCAAAACAACGAAAGCTGAAAGAAAAGGCAATGTGGGCACAAGTAAAGGTAGCCGAACGACAGGAAGCTCAATTGGTAGAACAAGCGAATAATCCAGGAGTGAGACCCCGATTTGGTACAGGGAAAGGGAAAGGTAATATAGAGGAAGCCAAAAAGAAATTCCCATGTCACAATTGCGGTGAGTTAGGGCATTGGAAATCCGAGTGAAAGAACCCTCCAAATACTAATATTGAAAATCGATCGTTGAATCCACAGGTGCGGAAAGAGGTGGGTGGTCAACTGCAGCAACAGCAGAAGGTGGTTACTTCCCAGAACCAGGTGCCAAAACCACCTTTACCACAGAACAGACACTCACAGAAGTATAGTAAAGAATCGGGATTCTACAATGAAGAACAGGTAAATAAACCATCACGCGCTCGCACTGTTTCGCAGTATTGGCTGCAACATGATGAGAGTGATTCGGAAATGGATTATTGACGGCGCAACTCTAGAAGTAGACCAGACAGGACCATTTGTAGATGGGAAGATTAATGATGATAACATTATTTTCCTAGTGGACACTGGCGCTACTCGATCTACTGTTAGATCAGCAGATGTTAAGAACCTTTCTCTTTCGGATGAAACAATCCAAGTAGTTGGTGTATCTAACCATCAGTTGAAAACGTTCTTACAGAACCAGTGAAAGTTAGTATAGGGAAATTTTCTGACATGCACCGATTTGTGGTGTGTGACACCAGTCCTGTGAACTTGGTAGGTAGGGACCTGCTGTGCAAGATGAACTGCACTATATTTTGTACTCCCGATGGAATAGCTTTTGAAACACCAGATGAGTATGTATTGTACAAAATGACCATAGCTAACAGAGAATGTGAAACTATTGGAACATATGCAGTATTTAATCCAGATGAATTGCCCAGCGAATTGAAACTGTCTGTAAAAGCAGAGGTTTGGGATTTTACCAGAGAAGATGTAGGGCTAATGAGAAACGTAGACCCAGTAAAAATTACTGTCAAAGATGGAGTTAGTTATCCAAACATTCCTCAGTACAGATTGGCACCTGAAATAATTGAAGGAGTAACCCCAATAATTGAGAAAATGATCAAGCAAGGAATTCTGAGGGAAATATTGAGCAGTCCATGTAATTCACCCATAATGGGCCTGAAAAAGCCAAATGGGAAATTCAGATTAGTGCAAGACCTGAGAAAAGTAAACAAAATCGTTGTGCCATGCTGTCCCATTGTGCCAAATCCATCAGTGATTTTGTATCAGATTCCCCATGATGCAGAATGGTACACAGTAATTGATTTGTGCCATGCATTCTTTTCCATTCCATTGCATCACGACAGTCAGCAAATTTTTGCATTTCGGTTTGGAGACCGTATTTTGGCATGGTGCAGAATCCCACAGGGTATACAGAAAGACCCTCAATATTTAATCAATTGTTGAAAAAGTCATTGGAAAGTCTGCAAATGCCCGAGAATTCAGTACTAGTGCAGTACATCGATGACCTCCTTGTGGCGTCGAAAACTTGTGAAGCTTGTGAAGTAGACACTATAGCTTTACTAAATCACCTGGCAGATGGAGGATTAAAGGTGTCCCCAGCCAAACTGCAGTATTGTAAGAAAAAAGTACAGTATTTGGGACATAACATTGAAAAAGGATTGAGGAAAATAACAATAGACAGAATCAGAATCATAAAAGGAATGAGAGCCCCCATGACTCAAAGAGAAGTGAGAATGTTTTTGGGAATGGTAGGGTATTGCCGCCAGTGGATCAGCAACTTTTCACTGATTGCAAAACCTCTGGTGCGGCTAACAAGGAGTGATGTAAAAGATCCCCTTGAATTGAACAAGGAAGAATTGGCAGCATTTAAACGACTGAAAGATGGGTTGTGTGAAGCCCCAGCATTGGGAATGCCTGATTATGAAAAAGAATTTGAGTTATATTGCAGTGAAAGAAATGGATGTGCACTTTCTGTGTTATTCCAGAAGCATGGAAGATTGAGGAGACCAATTGCATATTACTCATCAATGCTTGATCCAGTAGCTGTAGGCTTACCTGGATGTCTGAAAGCAGTGGCTGCAAAATGTTGAAGTTTGGAGCAGAGTGAAGGAATCGTGATGGGATATCCTTTGAAAGTGTTTGTACCTCATGATGTGGTGATTCTTTTAACAAAGAGTCGTGCTCACTATATGACACATAGTCGGCTGACTAAGTATGAGAAAGTCATATTAGGGGCAACAAATGTGAGCCTTGCAAGATGTGTGAATGTGAATCCAGCAACGTTATTACCTGATGGTGAGAATGTGGAAGTGAGAGATGAAGCAGATCATGATTGTTTGGATGTGCTTGAGTATTGTACGAAACCACGACCAGACATAAAAGATGTACCTTTGGCAGAGAATGAATATGTAATGTTTGTTGATGGGTCATGTTTGAGAACAGAAGAAGGAGTGTTGAGTGCAGCATATGCAGTGTGTACGGTTTCCACAGTAATGGAAGCATCCTATTTGAAAGGAGCAAAATCTGCCCAAGTAGCAGAGTTAGTGGCTCTGACTCGAGCATGCATAATTGGGAAAGGTGTGAGAGTGACTGTGATAACTGACAGCCAGTATGGCTTCGGAGTTGTCCACGATTTTGGCCAGTTGTGGCTGCAAAGAGGTTTCCTGACCTCAAGTGGAACTCCTATAAAGAATGCTGAAGTGGTTGGAAAATTGATTGAGGTGATACAGCTGCCTAAACAATTGGCTGTGGTGAAATGTGCTGCCCACAACCAAGGGGAAGATTATGTTACTGTTGGCAATCGTTATGCCAATGACATGGCACAGTACTTTGCTAGAAATCATTATTCAGTCAATCGGGCAAAGGAGAAAGAAATGACTTCCTATTCCTTAATGTTTACTAACGTTGTAGGGACATGGGAAGAAGTGAGACAATTGCAGGAGGAAGCAGGAGATGAGGAAACAAGGGAGTGGGTAAAAGCAGGATGTGCACCAAGCGAAAAGGATCATGTGTGGGTCTATCAAGATGGAAGACCAGTCATGCCTGATAGCATGTTGTCTACCATGGCACGGATGTATCATGGCCAGGGACACATAGGGAGAGATGCTATGATCAGGTCATTTAAGCAGACCTGGTACAACCCAAAATTCAGAATCATATCAGAGAGCCTATGTCAGAGATGTTTAATTTGTCAACAGTACAATCCTGGGAGAAAGACAGTGGTGAGCCTGGGAACTATAGGCCGAGAAGGAGGGCCTTTTACCAGAATGCAAATAGATTTCATTGAGATGCCAACATGTAACAGATTGAGGTACGTTCTGGTCATAGTCTGCCTATTCTCCAGGTGGGTAGAAGCATACCCGACAAGGAGAAATGATGGATTGACAGTAGCAAAGCTGCTTTTGAGGGAATTCATCCCCAGGTTCGGGTTCCCAGTGACCCTTGAATCAGACAGAGGAGGGCATTTCTATAATGAGATTGTGAAATTGGTCAGTGAAGCATTAAATGTACAACAGAAACTGCACTGTGCCTACCGACCAGAGGCTTCTGGTGTGGTTGAGCAAATGAATGGTACAATCAAGAACAGAATTGGGAAAATGTGTTTAGCCACATGAATGGAATTGCCTGATGTCTTGCCTCTAGTTTTGATGACCATACGTGCAACCCCAGATAGAACTACAGGGCTAAGTCCTCATTAAATAATCATGGGACAATGAGGCATGCTTATATACCAGTCAACAAACTGATGACGATTTCTGATGACATGGTGTTGGAGTACTGTAAAGGCCTGGCTGACGCAGTTCATTCTGTGTTTCATCAGGTTGGAGTGGATGCCAACACCCTTGAAAAGAAGCAAGCCCATGATCTAAGCCCAGGAGATTGGGTGAGGATAAAGGTCCACAGAAGAAGAAACTGTTTGGTTCCCAGGTGGGGAAAACCAAGACAAGTCATTCTGACCACGACGACAGCTGTGAAGTGTGCTGGACTGAAAAACTGGATCCATGCCAACCATACTTTGAGAATACCAAATCCGGTGGATTGCAAGGAGAAAGAGTACTATGATGAATCAGAGTCAAGTACTGAATCAGATCACGAGGAACCAAAAACACGTGAAGATCCTGAAAGGAGGGAAAACGAACCAAAGCATATTCTGGTCCCCAGAAGTGTCTCTCTGAGAAGAAGATTGCAGATCTCTGAAAGCTCAGATTCTGAAGAGGAGCAGAGAAAGAAAGGTCCCAATAAAGAACCTAAAAAGAAAGAAGGAAAGGACAAAGAGGGAGCTGTAAAAGAAAGTCAAAAAGAACAAATCCCAGATGAAAATTCAAGAGAAATTCCAGATGAACTAATAGATTTGAATGAAGGAGGGACAGTTACAGAGAGAGAGGGACAGATTGCGGAAGACCCCCGAGGAGGTGTAGGGAACTGCAACATCCAGCTAGGTGAAGGGACAAGTAGTCAGCAGGAAGATTGCGTGCCGGAGATTCGAGGAGGGAAAGAAGTAGGGAAACCAGAACAAGTGGTGGATAAAGAAACTGGTGAAAAGGAAAAGCAAGTTGGGACAGAATCAGAAGAGAGTGGGAACGAAATATCTGAAGGTCGAGTTATGAGAAAAAGAGCTTGGAGAGAAGAAAAGAATTAAAAGAAGGCCAAAGAAAGTAAATTGAGAAAAACAGTAAAACCAGAAGTTTGGCCGAACAAAATAAAAAGACTAAGATATCGACTGTCTCGAGTGAAATCACCCAGAGCTGAACAGTTGAATGAAGTCACAAGTCAGGAAAAATCAAAGGAAAAAGAAACAGTTGTAACAAAAGAATCTGGAAGAACAAGAAAACCTAACCAGAAGTATAAGTCGCCGGAATGGACATATGTGGCCCTGCCTGAAGAATCCCAAGAGGCAGATAGTCAAGGAAATACAGAGGAGGCTTTACTGAAAGTGGTTAAAGAAGAAGAAGAATCAGAAATCCTGAGAGTTCTCTTGTCCGACATTGGAGAAGAAGAAGCGGAGATTCAGAAAATTCTGTATCCTGATTGGGTGAAGGAGGCAAAGGACGATGAGATGCCAAACTGAATAATCAAAGAAGCTGTTGATGTGGAGAATGATAATAAAAGAGAAAAAATAGAAAACTAGTAGAACCAAATAGAAGCTTAGAAGCTTTGGGGTAGAAACTGGTCACAAAGTAGAAGAGGCTAAGTCAAAAGACACAGTCTATTTTAGGAAAATGGTTAACACAGATGGTAGTAAAAGTAGATGTACATTCATGAAAAGATGGTGTAAAACATGTTGCTGTTGTACAGGATTATTAATGCTTTTATGGAGCATCCTAGCTCTTGTAATATCATTTAAGGTCACCATAGATACAATAGAAGGAAATGGTCAGATCAAAACTAACATAGGTAAAATTTCAAAGGTAGTACCGACTGTAGCCACAAACATTCATTTGCATAAAGATAGGTCTATTAATGATTTTTCTAATAATGTATTTTCAAAATTATTGTATGAATATGTAAAGACTATGGATGTAAGGGACTGCTACGTCTGCATGCAGTTACCTGCTTCTTTGCCAGAGGGGGTGACTTATCATCACCTTCCAGCTACTTATGGAATAACATGTAGTGTATTAGCTAGTTTGTTTTATGAGATTGGAAAATTGGAGTATTATTTTTCAGATGTAGATAACATTTTTGCATTAGTGCCTGCTAATAATAAGTTGAATAAGGTAAGACCTGCAAAGGTTTTAGGTGAATTTTTCCTAGAGACTAGTGAACTAACATTAGAAGCTTTGTTTAAATATAATTTGACATGCAGTTTGCAGAAAGATAAAAAGACATTTTTGAATATGGTTGAGGAAAGAAGGCATAAGATGCACAAAAAGGCAACAGAAGGAAAGGTTGAGAAAACAGCTTGGGACACAGAAATGGAAAAACACCTGACAAAAGGAGAGTCAACACCAACAATAGCTTTAGACAGGCCTCAGAAAGGAAAACTTTGTAAAAGAAGGAATCAAACTGCATAAGATAACTTGTTTGTAGGTAACAGTGAGTGCCATGATACATACCGAATCATGGGTGGATGGGGAGTCAAAGGTGGAAGAGATCCAGTATTTCCTGGAATATATTTTATCTGTGGGAACAGGGCATATTATCGTTTGCCAGACCATTGCTATGGCACAGGTTATGTAGGCCTGGTATTTCCAAAAATCATTCACATGGACAGAGAAGAAGGTGTAAATAGTTTAAATAGTTATTTAGCGCGAAGAAAGAGAGAATCTTGGGCAGAAATTGTGGGTGACATCTTTTGTGCATTGATACCGGCAGTGGAAACAACTCTGAATGCAAATAAAATTAGAAGATTATCTACAGTAGTGGATCGCTTATCAACAAGCACTGCTCATGGATTCTTATTGGTTAATACTGAAATGGTTGCCATGCGTGCTATGGTGATGCAAAATCGACTTGCCCATGACATTCTTTTGGCAAAAGAGGGTGGAGTCTGTGGAATGCTGAAAGTTCAACATTGTTGCACTTACATTCCAGACAAAAGTAAAGATCTAAAAGTTTACATTAAAAATATTACTGAATTGCACGATGAACTTGTACCACTGGAGGTTGAAGATGTATGGACAAGAATGGGAAAGAAAATAGCTGCTATTAAAAATTTCTTAGTTAAAATAGGTAGTACTGTTATAGGTAAAATTCTGTTTCCATTAACATGTGTGATAGTTGCAGTATTAGTGATAATATTAGGGTGTATGTGTTGTAAAAATAAGAAGACAAAGAATAAAATAAAAAGAGAAAAACAAAAAAGAAAAGAAAAGGATCCAGAAAGAGACTTAACAGAGATAACTTTAGATGAGTGGAAAGATAATATGTATAAGAAGGTAAAAAGAGATGATTATGAAGAAACTGAATTTTGAGCTATGAGTAAGAAGTCATTTCAAAATCTCCGTAAAAAGGGTACTAAATTTGGGTGTTTTGTGGTGATAAAATCACCAAATTGGGGATTGCTGGAGCGAGGTTTTCCCTAAGAAACGTATACCTCCTCCATTTTTTTCAATTTTGAATTAACATGAATAATTGATTAACATTAATAGGATTAATTGTTTGCTGTGGGTTTGATTAATCAACATTATTAATTAGAAAATACACGTGGGAATCGCATTTGCATGGCTTGATTGATACGTAAACTAATTTCGTACGCATACCAATAGCAGATATTTAGAATTTGCATGTTTAGTGTTGCTTTTGTGATGTGATTTGTGAATTGTGCTTTAAATTGTGAGTATAAACTGCAATGCGTGTTGCTTTTTCTAGATAAATACACACACATAGAGGGGTTAGTGAGGGAATAACATTTAAATAGTCATTTCCATGTATTAATTACGCTTTATGTTTCTTTTCTTAAGTTGACCTTTCTGGAGTGGCCACAAAATGGCTGCCATCCCTATTCTGATGCCCGACATGACACAGAAGTCACTGAGTGAAGTGCGCCGGCGCTAAAAGATGAGCAACAATAACCTCGTCCTGACCCCAGGCAGACTGTACCCGTGAAGGACATCCTGGGAGGAGCGCCAAGCATCAAACAAAGGACTTTTTGAACTATGAACTGTTATAATTGATGATACTAAGGACACAACCCTGCATGGGAATCAACATGCCCTGAATGGACTAGAAACTGTTGCTAATCTATTTACAAATTGAGAAGCTGCATCTAATGCAACATTTAATGTATGGGAAACAGGAAGAGTGATCCTGGTTAACCAATTAAATTTGTTCTGAAATATGTATTGAAACATTTTTGCTGATGAAATTTACTATAAAATTAGACTAGAGAGGGTAGGACATTACGCTTACTTCTTTGCACCCCATCACTTTACCAGATAGCCTGTCGTTATGCTGACGGAGAGGATGGTGACACTGCTGGACAGCTGCTGCCAGAGACTCTGATGGACTAATCAGATGCCCAATTAATTTACGAACTGATTCTTTGATTTATGGGCATAGAGAGGAAAGATCTGAATTTGACATAGAGGACGACATTTAGCCAGATTAGGTAAATATGCGAACCAAAAATATTGAATGCTATATGATTTCCTTATGCTTTAATTAGATAAACATATTATTGCATTTAAAGAACTGTGTTGGGTTATTATTTGAAGTATTTCAATGTATATTGTTTAGAAGAATTAAGGGTTGCTATTCCCAGCAACTGGCTGATCCATGGTCAATAGTATGGGAGGAACTGCCAGGTTATCATGTATTGAGATCCTGGTGAGGTAGGGAGGTATAGGTAAACTTGTCGATACTCATCAGGTGATTGGTGCACACTTCCTCCCATTTCCAGCGCATGGAATAAAGAAAGAAACTCCCCTCTCTCTCTCTTTCGAGGACCATTGATATTGAAAGTAAAATGAATGATTGGTGTTATTGGCCCCACCAGTGAATGAGTGAGTGAAATGTGGTCCGGTCTGTAGCGAGGGGATTTGTGGTATTCAGCGCTGGAGCAGGTGGAGTTTCCCCAAACATCGCCAAATGAAGTAAGGGATCCAGACGAAGATAGATAGGTTGTAGTATTCATACCTGAGCCATTTCTTTTTTACTGAAAATGCCAGGACCTGTCCTGAGACCGCCATGTAGTATCAATCATAACATAGCTAAGGCCTACCACAGTGTTCATTTAGTACATTATGTCTCATTGCTTGCACACATCCCCCCAAATATATATAGACTACACAATAGGTGGCACGTCCTGGTTACTAAGTGGGCTGGGTGGGGGGGGCTTGGGGGGGATATTTTGCATATCGCATAAGATGTCTGTCTGTTCATTTCAAATATGTGTACTGTGAATGCAGAAAATTGTTAGGTCCTGTTGAATGATGCATATGAACAAACTGTGACTTTATATTATTGGATTTTTGAAAAAACGCAATAAAGTTTGTGGTAAAATAAAAGAAATTCAGCATTTGTTCGATATTCTGCTCCACGTGTTATTTCGAAGATTGCATTCCTTCATAACTTCACTGATGTGGGCTGGGGGATGGAGAAGGGTAGCTAGGACCCATATGTTTCAACCAGTGGAAGAGGGGGGGGTTGGCGGTACCCAATTTAGAGCAATATTACTTGATCTCCCAAATCTAGCATGCGGTTGAAGTAAGGGATCCAGACGAAGATAGATAGGTTGAAGTAGTAGCAGTTTTATTCAAGTGTAACCCCACCCAACACACGGAGCATCCCCTTCAATAGAGACTCGAACGGCAACTCAGAAGTAACACCCGAGTCTCCAACAACGGACACCCCATGCGTGAGCCACATATTTCAAACATAAACACAAGTACCAACAAAGCATCAATCGGATGTACAATATAACGTGAGTGATACATCGCACGCTGCTCGCGCGATGCATGACTCACACAGAAAGCCAATACATCAGTACATTTACCACTACAGCGGTGAACTGGTTAGTGGAGGATGCGCTTGGGAGATATCGCTCTTAGAGGATGCGGGGAGGTGTTCTTCCCGTCTTCAATTCCTGTTGCGCGGGGGTCAGGATATTACTTTGGTCCCATACGTCATCCAGCACTCTGCCTCCCAGGGGAAGCAGACCATTAGGGCGACCCTGGGTATGGCCCTCTTCACTAGGGAATTCATCGTTTGGGATCTTCCGGCTTTTAGAGCGCTGAGGCAATCTGTGGATCTTTCGGCCTGAAAGGTGGGTGGCTGTGAGGTATTGGGGGACTTGTTCCCCATTGAAGAATTTATCACCTTTGAGGCAGCACAGGAAAGATCCATGGAGGGCTGGGCCAGTTCTTACAGCATGCCAGGATTGCAGCCATAGTCTAGGATATATGGCTCACATTCCTAGTGGCCCCTGCTACTTCGCTTACTACCCAAGGCCTGTTGGAGTTGGGTGGGGTCCGCCAGCTTGTCTCACTCTTTTATAGGGCCATGACAGCAGATCATAAGTGGGTTCCTGTTCCCTGCACAGGAGGCTTGAAAGGAGGACCTCGGTGCAACTTGGAGACACCCAATAAAAGAGAACGTGTGCATTGTTGAAGACTGTGTTGAGCAACGCAAGATTTAAACTTAAACATTTTACTTTCTGCGACGCACATATGTCACGCCTGTCCTACTACATAAAATGAAGCATAGTAAGCCAGCTAACTGCCCCAGGTGCCAGGCACACATGGCCTCTTTTTTGCATTTGGCTTGGGATTGCCTTATGGTGAATGAATATTTGTTGAGAGTGTTGGCCCGAGTGAAGACTGTGATGTGGATTTCTGTGGACATGGACCCCGCTGTCTGTCTGTTGGGCGACTTTCGCAGAAAGGTCAGAAAATTGTGTTTGAATTCCTGCACCTGATTTTGTTACTGGCCAAACGATGGGTGTCGATTACATGGATGGGTCGGCGAGGTCCGAGTGTGGTGTGGTGATCGGTGGATGTGGAGGAGTGGGCAGTAACTGAGGAGGTATGTCTGAAGCGGTGCAGGTGTGATGAAAAGGCTGAGGGGGACCTCGGGTTGTGGGCGGGACCCCTGGACGGATTATGGACCCTGAGGCTACACCATCATGCTCCTCAGAGGATAAGGAGGGGTTATTTGTCACAGATGAGAACTGACTTGATCAGATGTGACGATCCTTGTCAAAGGTTTTTGGGGGCTACTTGATTTTTATCTAGGATGGTTATGCAAATGTGTGTTTTGGGCATGTTATTATTATAACAAATAATTGTTCCTACTGTATGAACCTACCTTACGTGTGACATGGTTGAACATGGTGGTTGGTTTTATAACGGTTGGTTCTTGTTTGTACTAGTGAAAATAATAAAATATGTCTTTAGAATTTCTTTTTTATTTGTTACCTCTATTTTACATCCACCTGGTATCTACACTGACCTTCTGCCCTGTGTCTTAGAGCTGGTCAGATCTACCGAAGATTCATGCCATCAAGGCAGTGTGGTACCATCCCTTGAAACAGATGAAGTCTCAGAGAGTGAGCTCCAGTCTTGGATTTCTCTCTTATTTCCTATCACTGTATCTCCCCCCGGTTTCTGTGTCTCGTGATACTTATAACTCTATACACCAGGAGAGTGGCAAAGGGATGTCAAGGGCTTTCTGAAGGAACATGATTCCAAACCCTTGCAGCAGAACTGTCATTACTAAAATTAAAAATTACAATCTCTGATAGGAGAAATAAAGTGGGGTTCATGCTGTCTAGACAATCAAGAAAGCAGAAGGCCAGCGCCCACATAGGCCACATTAGAATAGTCTTAGGATTTGGATGGTTAAGAAAAAAGGAATAGAGAATGACTTCAGATAAGTTTTCCATTAGATGGATGCAAGTGGATGAGAAAACCCAAAAGAAATGGACTTTTGTGAAGCTGCAGGGAATATCATCCGTACTGTGCGAATGAGAGGAGAAGTCGGACAAACCCAATAGAAAGGCAGAGATTGCCTTTAAAATGATGAAACAGGGGACAACATGTACGACTGGTTTTAGCTGTCGCAAACGGAGAATTGAGCCGTGTGCAACCACTAAAGAGCCCTTTTACATGTACTAACCCTATTTTGCGGGTCAGTAACCTATTACCAACTCGCAAAATAGGGTTTGTGAGCCGGTATTAGAAAGAAGCATGTTGAAGGCATCCCTTCCTAATACCGACTCGCAGGGGGATGTATGAATTTGTGAGCCTGGAATGCGGTCGCAAAACATTCATATTTTACTGACTCCATGAAGGAGGTGGTAACCCATTTGCAAATGGGAAGGGGTCATCAAGGGACATCCTTTCCCTTTGTGAATGTTGGTGCCAACATTTTCTAAGAGTAGGTAGTGGACCATGGACCGCTATCTACGCTTAAAATTTTTTAAGTATACATTTCATTTTTCTTTTTTGAATACACCCCTTTTTCCTTTAAGGAAAAGGGGCTCTATTAAAAAACAAGCATTTGCAATGCAATCGGTCTCACCTTTGGAACCTTATATGTATTTAGCTATGGAGCACATTAGCCTGGGTGCTGAAATATCTACTGTTCTTTAACATTGAGGGAAAGTAAGCACCAAACTGCGTGACACGCCAGGTATGGGAACACATGGAGAGAAATATTGCCTTTCAGCAGGAAATGGTGTAGTCCAAAGCTCTGTTTTTAATATAAAATTAGGTCCTTCGGTGGTCATATCACTGAAAATTCAAGGTTATAAAAAAATATTATTGTCTACGGGTGCTCGTGGAAGACAATTTCTATGGACTGGAATCTAGAGAATGCTAAAGTGATTCTGGCATTTTACTTACCTCTGCCGGTCGTTTTCTATCAAGAAAGTTAAATAGAGGCAGTTGCCAGAAAAGCTAAAAAAAGAAAGTCCCTTAATAGAAAGCAATTCTGGTATTTTACTGACCTCTGCTGGTCGTTTTCTATCAAGACAGTTAAATAGAGGCAGTTGGCAGAAAAAAAGTCCCTAAGCGGAAGCAGACAAGTCCTAGGGCTGATCCCCAGAGACCACAAAGTACATACACATATAAGTATATACTGAAGTATATAAGTATATACTAAAGTATATACAAGAGGTCTTGAATGCTCGACCTAAAAATTGCTTTACTGAAAAAGCAATCACAGGCATGGTGGTCTGCTGACCCCAGCAGGCCACCATCCCTGTGATTGCTGGCTGCTGCCAATGGGTTGCAAATTGCAACCTGTTTCATGAATATTGATGAGGCAGGTCAATTGCGACCACATTGGGAATCATAAACAGTGTCTGAGACACTGTTGTACATAACGTTTTGTGAGTTGCTAATTGGGAATCGCAAAAAGTTGCAATTAGTAACTCACAAAATACTTTCGCTATACATGTGACCCAGGGTCGGAACCGAATGGATTACCGCCAGGCATTAATAAGCCATTCTCATAAACTATTCCTCCCACAGTCGGGCGACAAATTAGTCAAAATATATAAGTTATTCATGGGAGGACAAGGCCTAACTCCATCAATGTTAGAAGTGGACATTGTACTGATACCTAAGCCTGTGAAAAATCCAGAAGAATGTGTTGTACAGACCTATTCACTAGTAAAATTGGACACCCAGATTTTTACAAAAATCATAGTCGACTGACTGAATGTCTTTTTTAGTAGAGGCAGCCCAAGATTTATTCAATATCAGGCAGATAGCACACCCATTGGAGAACGTGAAAAAGAAATCCATTTTGATGCTCATACTTTTACTTTGTGGCGAAAAGGATTTTGGTCAGGGTTTGTTGTAACATTTAAAGGCTGTGCTGAAATTTGTTGTTCTGTAAATGAGGTTGTTAAATTGGATATTAGCAAACTATAAAGCTCTGAGGGCTACAATGAAGGTCAATGGAGGGGTAACATAGAGATGCTCCCCTAGAGAGGGGCACAAGACATGGGTGCCCATTGTCTCCCCTGTTATTTGCCCTCACACTGCCACTATTAGCAACCATAAATACACACATACCATGGACTTCGGGGAGAACCATATAAAGTATGCATCTTTGCGTGCAATATTATGTTGAATATCGGCGACTTTATTGAATCAATCGCTGCTTTTTTTAAGCTACTGGAGCAGTTTGAGAAAGTTTCAGGCTACTGCCTAAACATGCACATGTTTGAAGCACTAGGAATATATATCCTCAAATTGGAGAATACGGGGCATATCAGCAAGGGCCAGCGATAATTATCGCTAAGCGCACTTAGCGCTGGGATAATTATCGCTGGCTATCGTGCAATTTTATCGCTGAGATAGCGTGCTATCAGCAACGCTTATCTCAAAAGCGATAAAATTCCTCACGCTAATAGCCAAAAGTGAGATTATTGCTGAAAATCCAGCGATAATCTCACACATTTTGGCGTTAGCGTGCTGATAAGGCAGGGCATACTTAGCCATTATATCCATCTTACATTAGATATAATGGCTAAGTCAGGGTGAAAGCAGGCGTAAGGAAAGTAGCGTTAACTGTGATTAGCGCTACTTTTCTTATCGCTATTCCTGTTAGCGATTCCCTTGATAATTGGAGAAATGTCAGTTAGCGACATTTCTCCAGTTATTTTGGGACGGAACGCCCACTTTGCATCTCATTAGAGATGCAAAGGGGGGCGTTATGGGAAAGGGAGCTAAAGCAAGGAATCACGCGTTTGCTGATTAAGCGATAAAATTATCGCCGCTTTTCGTCCGAAAATGGACGCTAAAGCGGCGATAATTTTTCATCGCCAGCTGATATGCCCCTAAATACCTTAAGGAAAATTTCAGTCTGTCATCGAATGAGACAAAATTAAAATACCTAGGCATCTATATCACTGGGAAGCTCGAGGGTGTGGAAGTTAGGGCCCGAGATCCTCATGCAGCCATACAAAGGACAAGGACACATAGTTAATGTAGCTGGAACTGGAACAGGGCATGTGAGCCCGGCACTTTTATTAGCAGGGTCACCTGACCGGTTACACGTGTGATGGATGGATGTGGGGTGAGTGTGGAAGCCAGCCTTCAATGAGTGGCTGGTGGAAACACATTATTGCAAAAACACTAAACTGTGAACAGCCAGTCACTACAGTGGGGTGGTGTGCAGCCTAATGGCTGTATTCGAAGAATCAACATCTTGAAGACTCACGAAGGTGGCGACCCATGGACATTTCATGGCTAGGTCGAATACATACCCTCAAAATGAATGACCTTCCCCATCTGTTGTATCTTTTTCAGTCCATTCCAGTATTGATTCCACAAGCTGAAGTACTAGGGGCATCATTTATGAGGCCCTATCAGCACTTTTGCCCTCCTGGAACGTCACTTTTTTGACGTTCCGGTGGCGCAATGTGCCCCCTCATATTTATGAGGCCACGTAAAGCCAATTTACATAGCTTTTAATGGCCTTATAAATATGTGCTCCTTTCACGCAGAAAACTGCATGAAAGGAGCATTCCATGGGTGTTGCTGTGGGTGTTCCCATGCAATAACCATGGCACTTGACACATTCCCAGATGTACGAGACATCGTAAACCTGGGAATGCGTCTGAACCTAACACCACCCCCGGGGTGGTGTTAGGGAGGCGAATCAAAGAGAAATGAAAACATTTCTCCTTGTGCTTTCATTTTTTATGTGTGCTGCAGAGAAAAAGGAAAGAGCCTGAATGGATTGATTTTGAGCAGGAAGGATCCCTTCCTGCACAAAATCAATCATCCCCGCAACTCAGGCACCCTTGCACTATTGTGCACTCGCACAGGGGAAAAGGACAGCAATGCGCCTTATCATATAGATACAGCACATTCCTGCCCTTTCCTTTTGCCGTAGGGCAGCGCAGCAGGGAGGCCTGCGGCTCTGCCCTACGGCAAAAGCCAATACATTTGGTCCTAGATCTCTAGGATAAATTGATAAAAATATATGGGCGGGTGAAAAGGCAAGTTCTGGGGATTTGGAATGGGGTATCTCAGAAGAGAGATCTATTGATGTTTCCCGTCACCAAATACACCTATACACAACTCTCTGACATTTAGCTCTGCTCTAAAGGGAGAAACCTTTAAAAAACGGAAAACGGGAAACTGCATGAAAGACATTTTCTAGAGTGGACAAATTAGGTCATTTGTGGAATGTAGAGCCGAATTTGGCATAACAGAAAATGACAAGTTTCAATACTTAAAGTTAAAACAATGGGGGCCTTCACCATTCATTACAGAAAATGCAACTAGACCCCTCACGGCATTCAAATCAAACATTAGAAATTATGAGGGTTTCACTGGTCTTACAAAGGCAATCTATGGTTTACTTCAGATAAGTACTTCTACAGTTAAATAGGCATAGCAAAGAAAATGGAATGGAAAGCTCCCCTAAAAACTCCGCTAGGGGAGGGGCGTAGCCAAGATGGCGGCAAGGTAGGACGTGTTCTCTGGAGCTCCTGCCCGCTGCCCGCCGAAACCAGCATCTAACAGCCTCTAAGGGGACCAGTGAAAGCTGATAACACTGGCAGAAGGCTTCCCCGGTGCTCCTCTGCCCTCGGTGACCGCGGCGTTCGGCCGCGGTCAACAACTAACAGCGGCCCGGCGCGGGCGGTGTGAAGGGCGAACCGGCCTACAACAACCGACGCTCAGCGGAGGCTTCGACAAAGCGGCGTCCCGTGACGGGGACCGCTGAGGCCAGCTTCCCCTACAAAAGCCGCTGCCTGGCAACCCGGGCAACATGGGGGTCGCCCACCGCCCTCCCTGGGAGCCAGCCCTTCCAGCTCCGGAGATCGTGGGGGCCAGCGCTCTGGGGTGGAGTGGACCCTGCCGGCTGCACGGCGCCCGGAGCCCGCCAGACGCCCCTGGAATGTCCGCATCTCGTCAGCTGTGTCTGGCTGGGATCGAGGTGAGATCCCTCCCTCTCCCACGCCGGCCACGGTTGTTTTGGCCTTGAGACATTGCCACCTCACACAGCGAGTGATGCAGTTAAACCCCCGGCCTCGATTTTGGGAGAGGAGGCCTACGACGCCGCCCAGGCGGGCCCGAAATGCAGACAGACCCGCGGAACAACCCGCAGCATGACCTGGAGTGGGGGACCGATCCTCCGCGGCTTGGCCTGACCTAGCGCCCCCACCTTGCTTGCACCAGGACCGGATGCTGCTCTGCGGGGACGACGAGGCCTACACCCCCGATCTGGATTGTGAGTGAAGTAAGCAGGAGCCGGGGGTGAGACACTGTGACGCTCCCCAGCCTCGATTTTGGTGGCAGCGGCCTGCCCTCTCCCGGCCGACCAGGCCCGGAGAGGGCAGAGCCACGTTGCACATCGTAGTGGGGCAGAGAGTGGAAGCCCAAAACTAGGTGGTGGACTCTGAAGCCTGCGGGGAGACGTGGGGGTGCTCCCTCCTCGCAAAATACCTGGAGGGGACCGCCGCGGCCCACTCCTGTCCCGTACTGCGAACAGTCGCCTCTCCATGGGGACAGTTAAGCCCGCATTACCCTGGGCCGGACCGTGGGGACAGCGAGCCGGGACAGCAGACAAGCCAGTGAGACAGGGGGAACTTTGTGGCCCGGCCTCGCCCTCTTGGTGCACACCTATCCTTCCCTCGCTGTGGCCCTGATGAGCGGACTTGCAATGGAGAGCAAAACGATTTAATCCACACCCCAACCTGACTTCAAACCTTGACCTGCCACTAGAGCGCCAGTGACGAACACGGAGAAGAGGCTATCATTGGTCTGAGTGGACCGAGTGGTCATCGAAGTGGTCCCTCGTGCACGCCGGGTAAGGTGTTCAGCTAATAACCCGATAACCGCTAGAGCAACCATATTCCCCCAGCTGCGGAGGAGCGACCAAACCTAGCAAATCTATGCTCCATCCACCCTACAGAACTTACACGAACCATGAAACGTCCCTGCGCCACGTGGGTTTCCACTCCCGGGGTCAGGACACGCAGAAGACCCCTCGCCTGGACACGTGCAGAGTCTCCCCTGTGACCAGCAGAGATAGAGATGCGTGGCCCAGCTCAGCACTTCTAGAATCGACATTCCAGCGTCCTTTAACACGTGGGGGCAGGGCTGACAAATACCTCCCAGTGCTGACCACCTACCAGGGACCTCACGACTATGTCCTCTTCTAGGACGAGAAAACAGAAACCTTTGAAAGAGATCTTTGGACGCGCACACTCTATTCCCAGCCTGGCGACTGCGACCTCCCAGCACCGGGGATGAGCCTATCACCAAAGCATTTTTGAAATCGCTCTTTCATACTCTCAGAGCCGATCTGCAGACTGTGAAGGCGGATCTCACAGCCAAGATAAAAGAGATCCGCAGGGATGTTGACGAAGTGGGGGAGCGCATGGCAACGTTGGAGGACAAGAGTGACACTACAGCGACTGAAGTGAATATGCTCCAACAGCGAGAAATGGTGTTGACAACCTTAAATTATTCTCAATCAATTTGTATCATAATTTGCTATTTCAGCTTATGTACTTTAGGAGTGGTACCTACCCAAGTATTTTGTGACATATGCCTCTCTTCTTTTATTTTAATGTATTCTGCTTACTGTTACTGCGGAATGATATGAACAATGTTAATTTTCCTAATAGTTTATACAAAAGGTTCTCTCTAATACAATTATCTTTTCATATCCTAGGGGTTCTCACCTTTCCTTTTACAGAAGCGGACCTCCTAAGGAGACCTACGTTGTATCTGGTAAGTATTATTCAGCAGTAGGAATTATGTAACTCGTTGTTGTCACTGAACTTGCTTGAGTGAACCTGAATTTACTTGGAACTTATTATGTTGTTAGAAGGTCATGTAATTGTAAGACTCTCACAATAATTTTGGACATGCCACTCTTTATTTTCTTCTTAAAGCAGTAAGTAAAAATTTGTGACTGGAATTCACTAAAGAAAAATCAGCAGCGCGCGCTCCCTGTGCTGACGCTGCAACTACTGAAAATGCTACTCAATAACTCTGGAAGCACTACAATGAAACTACGGACATACGCAACAAATATAGACTATGACTCAAGAATTGCTCCCTCAAGTGCACACAAAAGGTAATACAGAATGTAACTAAGCCATTCTTACTGACATGACTCCAGGATGAAGACTTCTCTCCTCATAACGAAGCTCTGGAAAATGCGACGGAAATAAACATTGGGCCCGATTCACAGAATTAACTTAAGACAAAATCCTAAACTTACTACTTTTGGTATTCACAGAATGCACTTACTACTTTTGGTATTCACAGAATGCACTTACTACTTTTGGTATTCACAGAATGGATTTACGACTACTAACTTTACGTCCGCACTCGGGCCGGAAATTCCGGCCCAGAGGCGGAGCTTCCGGCTCGGAGGCGGGGCTTCCGGTCCGGAGGCAGAGCTTCCGGCCCGGTGGTGGGGATTCCGGCCCGTGGCGGAGATTTAGCCATGGCCAAAATCTCCACCTCTGGGCCGGAAGCTCCAAGTCCGGCCCGGAAGCCCCGCCTCCGGGCTGGAAGCTCCGCCTCCGGGCCGGAATTTCCGGCCCGAGTGCGGACGTAAAGTTAGTAGTCGTAAATCCATTCTGTGAATACCAAAAGTAGTAAGTGCATTCTGTGAATACCAAAAGCAGTAAGTGCATTCTGTGAATACCAAAATGGTAGTAAGTTTAGGATTTTGTCTTAAGTTAGTTCTGTGAATCTGGCCCATTGAGTTTAGCACGACAAACTACCCTGACTGACTATTCGCGCTGCAGGGTCCTGGGACATCTTTCTCATCTGAAACTTCAGGTGAAGTGCGCGTTTCTGTGGGGGCATTCTCTAGACATTCTAAACTGCTCTCATTGTCTGCAACACTAGAGCGCTGTATCATTGGTCGCTTCCTGGCGACCATCTTGGGTTTTCTCCAGATCTTTTTACTGAGCCTGTAAAAGTCTCTCCCTGACCTAGTAGTGTTTTTTACCCAAATAGAGTTAATTGTGGTTCCTTTTCTCCTGGGAGGCTGAGGCTTTCTGACAATTGGTGAATTCCTTGCAACTTCATTTTAGATTATTATCTAATTTTTGATTTCTCAGATGTGTAGGCATATTGTTAAATTTACACAATTAGAGTCAAGTACTCATATGGCTTTGAGTAATGAATGCTCAGTCTTGACAGTCAAGAATCATCAACCAGTATGTAATCAATACAAGAATAACACTGATGTTGGAGAGAAAGGAAGGTAAATTCCTGTCTGAATCATAGTTGGAGTATTTCCAGGATCAACAACTGCACAATGACAGGAGCAATTTACAGGACTTTGTTGGTCTAAACTTGCCTTTGTGTTGTATGTTAAGTGTCTGATCAAGTGTTAAGCTAATATTCCTAAATTAATCTAAAGTTATTTGGCATTTCAAAGAGCTTTGCTAATCTGATTAAAACTAAGATAAATGGTCAATCACAGAGGTGTACAATAGCTTCACCAATGTAGACAGTTTTACTACGTACAGTATCAGCACTGAAACAACTTTCACTAAAGACACAGTAATTCAACTTTTTTAGGAGAAGAAACATAATTTAAATTGGAAACAGAAGGGGGAATACAGATGCAAAAGGAAAGGCTAGAGAAGAAAGAAGAAAAAACAGATAGGTATAAAACACAAAAGAGTGATTTGAAAATTTGGACTTGGGTCGGAAATAGGAAATGCCACATGTTGTTAATGAAGAAAACGTAATGAGTTTCATTGATGTGGAAAAAGAGAAAATGGCAAAAGATACTTACTTAATAACTTTATCAAATAAAGCACTATAAATTGATATCTTGTTACTCAAATGAAAGGGGTTGAGTTTTTGTTGCATGGTGTGTTGTGATGTTAGTAAATTTTGGATTGACTTCTACAAATGTGTGTGTAAACTAAAACAGAAAAAGTATTTCTCAGATAGATTGAATGGAGAGATACATAATGCTAGGCATGTATAACTGAGTTCCATGGGCATTCAAGATGCCAATGATACCCTTAAATGAATATCAATTACAGAGCAAGAGAGAGATCCTGTATAATTAAGACAGCCATTCAAAAAACTAGATATAGATATCACATTTAGTAGGGCCAGTAGATTAAAAGTAAATCAACTTTACGTCTCAGTGGCCAACAGTCAATAACACTGATATTGTATTTGAATTAAGTATGAAATAATTGGAAAAGAGGGAGTGGCTTAGCTGCAGATCATGGTGGACGTTTGAGCCGAGAATTTTGCACCAGCCCGCACATAATCCTCACGAATCAGGCAGCCAGGGAGGATTGTTCAGTCTACAGCGGCCCCTCTGAAGTCTGTATGCTGTGAGGCGCGCCCTGAGGGAGCTTGGAGCCCGTCAATGACCCTGGCTGAGCGCAGGGACTTGCAGCCTGAAGCGAGCTGTGGAGGCCAAAGAAATGGCGGCCATGAGAAACGCTGAGAGATCCAAGAGCCGCTCCGTGTGTGGGGCCGGGCTCTAGACGGGTGACCGCGGCCGCTCATGTGCAGTGCGGAGGCCTCAGCGGAACGGCAGCGGGAGGTGAGGTGGAGGCCCCCGTGAGCGAGGTGAGGGCTACGGAACTGGAGAGAGCCCTGGACATCCCCAGTGTGATACGGGCGGGCCCCCCTCACTGACTTTCTCGGCCTGAAGTGAGGAACGAATGGTGCATGGCCTGGCGGGCCTTCAGCACTGAGGCAGCCTGCACAGAGCTGGACTGCCGCCTGAGCCCACGGTGGGAGCTGGCTGCCACAGGTGGGTGACAATTGACCCCGAGGCCCTGACTGGGAACGACACATCGGCATCTGGAGCACGTAGGCGGGCCTAGGGCTGTGGTGGCTGGCCGGGCCCCGGGGGACAAGCCCCGCGAGTGACGCTTGGCATTGCGGTGGCCCCCTCTACCCTCGACTGGAGTCATTGCCAGGCTGGGGGGCAGGAGAAGAGGAGCACTGGGAGAGGCAGGCCGGAGCTGTATTGTTGCGACCATCGGTGTGCCTGACATGGAGAGCAGCACTGGTCTGACCTGGAGGCTCTGCTACACAGTCCTGAGCCCCATCAGTGCCAGTGCCTGTGGGGTGTCGGAGCTGTGGCCTTGTGGTGCTCAGGACCATCACTGGCGCAACGCAGTTGAGGTCCCTCCCTGATACCCTTCACAGCTAAGAGCGAGGTGAGACTGACCCTGAGCGAGTGTTCGCTGCTACTTTTTGCACATTGAGGCGTACCCTGTGGACACACGACGGGAGGTGCAGCGGCGGGCCATGTGCACGGGGCGGATGCCGTGGCTCTGAGGTGCATTTGACTCTTGCTGGGGAGCCACGAGCGGGCCCCCCTTTGAAGGGCCAAACGGCTGTGGAGTGGTAGCACACTGCTGGGCTTTTCTTCGGTGCTGGAGCGCCCTCGACGGAACTGGACTGATTCCTGGGACTAGGGTGGTGCCTGAGAGCCCCGATGGAGAGTTAGCTGAGCCGACGGCCCCAGCCCGAGACGGTGTCCAGGAACTTGGGGCACTTCCTGTGGGCCTGGGGGCGAGTCAGATAGCCCGACCTCTGACTACCAGGCCTGGAAGAAGCGCTGGATGCTGTGGTGGCCCCCCCACCTGGACTGTGGTCGCTACAGTTTACTGTGATGGGGACACTGTGTGCCAGGCGTGACCGATTGGGGCAGCATTTCGGGGCCCGCTGAACATGAAGGTAACTACCGGTGAGGCGAGAAGGCAACTCGGATAGACCATTCTGGAGGGTTGCGAAGTGAACTCAGTGGAGGTGAACCTTGTGCCCCTTGCTGGCCTTCGCCTACTGGGTGCCCTAAACTCTCTACGTATCACTAGAGGGGGACATAATCTCGGGTTGGGATGACACTGGCACCATGGGCAAATCTATGGGCCGCAGACGGGGTCTCTTCATGACCCGGAAGACAGTGCCCAGTAACAGTCGCAATCTACCCCGGAGGATCCAGTACAACAACAACTCAGTAAAATACTGGAGGCCATAGCGGACACAAAAGCTACCCTCCATCAAGACATTAGTACTGTTGCGGTGGGGCTCGGCCTACTGCGAGAAGAACATAAGAAATTGTATGAGAGGGTTAAAGAGACTGAGTCTAATGATGTGGAACTGGCGCCCGCACACAAGGCGTTGAAGCAGCAGATGTGGGCCCTTACAGACAGGGTGTGTCTGTTAGAACGTGGGACAGAAGATTCCGAGGGGCACAACAGGGTGAACAGCATCAGGGTCCTGGGCCTGCCAGAAGGGACGGAAGGTAGTGATATGGTATCCGTCTTGGAGTGATGGCTCAGGACTGTAGTAGCACCAGAAGGTCTGCCCACCTTTTACATGCTGGAGAGGGCCCTTAGGGTACCGGCCAAGCCGTTAGCCCCAGGGAGGTCTCTGCGGCCTGTAGTGGCATGACTGCTCCACTTCTGGGACAGAGACCTCCTCCTGCAAAATGCAAGAGTGGAGGGCCCCTTCACTATCGACAAAAGTAAGGTTTCCCACTTCCCAGACTATACATTGGAAGTACAAAGGAAAAGGGCCTCATATCTAGAAGTCAAGAAGGCAATAAGAGTAGAAGGCCTACAGTACTCTCTGATGTTCCTGGCTAGACTGCGCATAATGCTTGATGGGCGCACTCACTACTTTGACTGTCCTAAAGATACCTGGGACTGGCTGGAGGCTTACAAGTGCGAGACTCCACGGAACAAAGGCCCCGGAGCTGTCGTGCAGAAGGCCACAGATCTTGGGAAACGTCCGAGACGCCGACCTCGTAAGGAAACCTCGAAAAAAATGTCCTCCTTGCAGAAGGAGAGGGCGGAGGCGCTGCAGGCTGTGGCGGCACTAGTGCGGAGTCGTAGCCCGGCCCCAGAGGCGGGGGCAGGCTCCTCAAGAGAGACTGAAGACAATGAAACAGACACTTTCCACAGCGACACTCTGAAGATGCCAGTGGTGACGCCTAACACTGCGGACGATATTATTTGATGTTATTGGTAAGCTAAGGTGACCTTGACATTTAGAGGGCGCTGACGTGTATTTGTCTATTCCAGGCCCCAAGCTTCCTTCTCATATATGAGGCTGGTGCGCTCTACTTGGTGGAAGCGTCCTGTTCTAAACATTCCTGGCTATCCCCCGCTGAGTGCGGTACTAGGTTAGGGCCTCATTTAGTACTAACTGTTTCACATGATGTTTGGGCGGCTGACCGTTGTCGGACTGCCCTGGGGTTGGGGAGTTGACCATCACAAGGGTCCTTTTGTTTGTTTCTTGGTTTTTGACAATTGCAGAGGGGTGGGTTGGTGCAAGACTGGGGGTGGTGGTGGTGGGGGCTTCCCTCTGTGGGCTGCTTGGTGCTACCCAACACGAATGGTAGAAACACGTAGTGTAATACGGTTCCTCACATGGAACATTAGAGGAATGGGGTCTATGGCAAAGCGCCATAATATTTATTCATACCTGAGGCGTAGGGACATCCACATAGCGCTCCTTCAGGAAACCCATTTGAATAGTGAGGAAGCAGGGAAACTGAAACGCAGGTGGAGGGGCCAGGTCTTCGCGACCACCTCCTCGGCCTTTGCCAGAGGGGTATTGAATGGGTCAAGCCGTGGGTCCCCTTTGCTGCTGAGCGGTCGTGGCTGGATATAGGTGGCCGATATGCACTGATCACGGGAAGGCTGGCGGGCCAAAAGGTCACTCTGGGTAACATCTATGCCCCTAACTAAGACCAGATTGGCTTCTTGGACTCCTTCTCGGCTGTACTGGCCAATGTTACGGGGAAACTTGATTCTTGGGGGGATTTCAATTGTGTTGCAGATATGGCCACTGACCATTTGCACCCTCCCTTAATGGGGTCTCAGCCACGCCGCACAGTCCTGGGGTTCCGTACATGGATTGCACATTGGGGTCTTGAAGACACTTGGAGGTTGCAACACAATAAGGATAGGGAATTCTCCTTCTTCTCACCGGTACACCAAGTGCACACACGGCTCAATACGTTTTTGTGCTGCCCTGCTTTAAATAGCTCTATTAAACATACCGAATATTTAGGGTGTACACTATTGAATCACAGCCCATTGATAAAGACACACCAGCCACCTGGACGGTGCCCCCTGAGCCCTACCTGGAGACTTAATCCGGCACTACTCGAAGATGCTCCTTTTCGCACATCACTGCACACACTCCTAGAAAGCTGCTTGCAGGGTAAAGGAACGAAAATGGAGGAAAACAAAAACCGAAGTAGACAGACTGGCCTACAATACAGCACATAGGTTGTACCTCAAGAACTGTAATACAGCGAGACAAACTTTCCTAGCCACTCGTATCGAGGAGGCAAAGGGCTCATCGAAAGAACTTTTCAGGATTCTTAAGGAATTCACCACCCCCAGAGTAGCAGCTCCTACCTGCCCCTCCACACAGGAATTTTGAGATAATTTAGACATGCATTTTAAAAATAAAATAGATAACATATATGACTCTTTTGAGCAGGGATCAGTCAACGGGGAAAGAATCTCTATTATAATAAATTCCTCCCTAGTGAAGCTGGAGACCTTCGCATCGATCACTAGGGAGCAGGTGCTACTACGTTTGAAATGCGTTAAGTCAGACTCCCCGTCTGATATAGCTCCCCCGTATGTGTTAGCAGAGTTAGTAATGGAACTAGCTGATCCCATTACGGAAATATGTAATCTATCTTTAGCTACCTCCTCTTTTCCGGCTAGCTGGAAAAAGACTTTTATTAAACCCCTACCCAAGAAACCATCAGCAGATGGTGCCGATCTACAGAATTATAGACCGATCTCGCTTCTCCCAGGCTGCTCTAAAATAATGGAAACTCTGATCAATCGCCAACTGTCAGATCATCTGGAGCAGCATGACCTCCTAGATCCCTCGCAGTCGGGTTTCCGTGCCGGTTACAGCACGGAGTCCGCCTTGGTAGAGGTAACTGATACCATCAGAATGCTGCTTGACGAAGGGACCCCGGTGGTGCTGGTCCTTCTTGATCTGTCAGCAGCCTTTGACACCATATCTCACAGAATTCTGTTGGATAGACTGCGAGAGATTGGTGTCACTGGAAGGGCATTAGAGTGGCTGCAGAGTTTCCTATCGGATAGATCACAATGTGTTCAACTGGACTCATTTATCTCGCAGACCTCGGCTGTGGATAAGGGGGTTCCTCAGGGCTCTATTTTAAGCCCCACCCTGTTCAACATCTATGTGTCGTCTCTGGCTACCATTAAAAAATCTTGTGGGTTCCAAACCATCTCCAATGCAGATGACACTCAGGTGATAATTCCCATAGAGAAGGACCCCAAGGTGACCAGAGACAGATTTAAGAGCTGCATGATGAAAATATCCACATGGATGAAAAACAACTACCTGCAGCTAAATTCCAACAAATCAGAGATCTTATTGTTTGGCAAAGCAGCAGAGATATGGACAGACAAGTGGTGGCCAGAAGAATTAGGATCATCCCTCTCCCCAAAAAAGGGGTAAAAATCCTAGGTATCTTAATGGATAATAATTTATCCATGGAAGAACAGGTTAAAACCCTATCGGGTAAATGTTTTGGACTGATACGTAAGTTAAGGAAGGTCTTCCTGTGGATTCCTCTCTCCGCCAGAAGGGCACTGATCCAGGCACTGCTAGTCAGCAGACTGGATTATGGGAATGCTCTCCTGGTGGGGTTGAGGGAAGACCTGCTTTCTAGGCTACAAGTCGTTCAAAACACGGCTGCCCGCTTAGCCTTAAATAAACCCCCGCGTACGGCATCCTTGCCACTATTAAGAGAGCTACATTGGCTGCCCATTAGAAGGAGGGCACTTTTCAAACGTTTGTGCCTAGTTTTTAAGGCACTCTCTGGACAGGGACCTAAATACCTCTTGAAAAAGTTGGAATGGTATACTCCAATGCGACTCTTAAGGTCTAGTAGCCTAGAGCTTCTCTTAGTGCCGAGAATTAAAAAAGTGAAGATTGGGGGACGGGCCTTTTCCTATCTGGCTCCTAAACACTGGAATGCGCTGCCTCTAGAGCTATGTTCCTGCCCCTCTCTAATTATTTTTAAGAAGCACCTAAAAACCTGGCTATTCAACTGATACGCTCTGCTTGCAGAAGCCCACCTCCCAGGTGCTGAGAGATCCCCTGGGGGATGATTTGTGCACCATATAAATAAAAATAATAATAAATAATAATAATAGACACGTAGTTCCCCATCAACGTTGACACGGCATCCTCCTCCCAAGTGGAATGGGAAGCATTTAAGGTAGTGGTGTGAGGCCATTGTATAGGGCAGGCGACAGGGGCACACAGGGAGCTCCGCCAGGAGATACTGGACCTGGAGGGGAGTATCCGCAGAATAGATAATGTTCAGGGTACAGACAACTCTGCCTGTGAGGCACTGCAGGCAACGCGGGCAAAATATGACGATGCTCTGGGGCAGTTGCAATGTTACAATCACAAGGACTATTTAGAGAGGGTGCAGAGAGAGGAAGGAAAAGCGGGCCGTTTGTTAGCATGGTTAATTAGACCTGAGCTAGGGGGATCTCCAATTACACAATTTGGCTTAGAAACTGGGGAGATGGTGTACGACCCGGATGTGAATAACGACTCCTTTCTAACTTATTATGAGCAGTTGTACAAAGCCCCACCTGTGGCTCCCCGGCTGGTTGTATGAGAGTATCTGGGGTCACTCCCCCTCTGTGTGTTAGAAGAGGAGGACCAGGAAGAGCTGGGGGAATCAATAAACTTACAGGAAATCAAACCGGCCATTAATGCATTAGCACCTGGCCAAACACCCGGGCCGGATGGCCTCCCGGTGGAATTTTACCAACGGTATGCGGACCTGTTGGTGCCACATCTAGTCCAGTTGTATGCTGATCCATACGAATCAACGGAGGTGCCTAGCTCCACCCAGACGGCCCTGGTGATCCCTCTTCCGAAAACTAAGAAGCCGGAGGCAGGAGTTAAATATTACAGACCCCTCTCCATGCTTAACATGGATTTTAAGATCCTAATTAAGGTACTGGCCGGCAGGTTAACGCCACATATGAAGACGTTAATGCACCCTTACCAGAAATGCTTTATACCCTCTCGCAACACCTCTTATAAGCTCTACTTCGTTCTTTATCATGTCGAAGGTCTTGACCAATCAGGAGGCAGCAGTGCTCTCCGTCAATCTAGAAAACGCTTTCAACATGGTGGGGTGGGAATACTTATTTGGGGGATGATGTGTATGGGTCTGGGTGAGAATTGGGTGTGGTGGGTGCGGCTTTTATATGCCGAACCTACAGCGAGGGTCAAAACGGGCAGAACGGTCTCCAGGCAGTACAAGGTATTCCGCTGGACTAGACAGGGGTGTCCTCTTTCCCCCCTCTTGATTGCCATGGCAATCGACCCCTTGGATGAGAGGCTTCGTCAGGGAGGGGTTGGGATTGGGATTGGACTGGCTATTGGAGGACAGACACACCATGTTTCCCTTTATGCAGACGATTTGCTGCTATACTTGTCACGGGCACCTCGTAGCTATACAAATCCTAGACAATTTTGCATGCCTCTCCAGACTATGAGTTAATAAAACTAAGACATATCTGTTCCGGGTATCAGGCCCAACGCATTGGCCGGATATTCTGATGGCCGACATATTGTGGGCTCAGAACACTTTCAAGTACTTGGGCATACACATCTTCCACTCGCTAGATGATCTGAAGGAGGGCAATCTGGGGAGAGCACTGCTCTCGTTGCGTTCTTGTGTACACTTTTGGCGTACTTTGCACCTACCTGTCGTGGCTCGGGTCTCTCTCTCAAAAATGGTCATGCTTCCACGTTTGTTATATTTCTTTGTCAATCTCCCTGTCCACATGCCTAGCGGTTGGTTCCATCCCTTGAATGCCCTGTTGCAGGATCTGGTGTGGGGAGATGGGCGCCCTAGGGTGTCGCTCAAAACGTTACAGCGCCCTGTGTCTGAGAGTGGACTGGGAGTGCCGAACTTTGAAGTTTATATGTTCGCTGCCCAGTTACAGTGGGGTGTGAATGAGGAAGGCACTTTCCTATCATGCCCAGACTCCCATCCTAATCTAGTAACAGCGAAATTATTAATACCAACAACTCCTACCCTGTACTGCTCTCAGTTGCAATGCACAGCTTTCCAAACTTGGAGGCGATGCCAGGGCAGGGAGAGGCAAACCACCATGTACACCCCCATGTTACCTCTCGTGGGTCTGCCGCATGGTGATCCACAAACTATATTCACAAACAAGCAATTAGCCCGCTGGACAGAGGCAGGGTTAGAAAATGTCGGGGACTGCATCCTGGACAAATCCCTACTCCCGTTTGACGGGCTCGTGGAGGACTGTGGTCTTTCTCCGGACCAATTCCTGCGATATGAAGCCCTGACTCGCACATTTGCGCAGTTATGGAACAAGGGGAGAGACACAGACCCAGTGCTGCATGCTCTATTCACACTTGGGACGGCAGGGCACCTAGTGAAATGGTTCTATGTAGCCTTGCAATCAGCTTCGGTGGGACCCATGGATGGGCTATGGGCAAAATGGGCTAAGATCGGGGGGAGAGTACTCACGGATGTGGAATGGCGTAGGGTCCTATACTACCCTAAGAAGATCTCTCACAATACATGCCTAAAATACATACAATTTAATTACACACACATGGCTTACATGACACCAGACCGCCTTAATGTGACTTATGGGGGGGATTCCTCTTTGCACTAGATGCATGTTCCCAGATGCGGACTTCGGCCATATGTCTTGGGACTGTCAAAGTCTGCGGCCTTTCTGGGAGGCTGTGCTTGGCAAACTTTCAGAAGTGCTGGGAAGAGTGTTGGCCCCAACAGCGCAGACTTGCTTAATAGGTCTTTTCCCCAGGTCTCCAAAGCGTGAAGTCTGGAACAGGCTAATAGACCTTGCATTGGGCCTGGCTAAACGCAGAATTACAATAGAATGGAAATCTCGGAGAGGACCTCAATTTGAGACCTGCAATAGAGACGTTATCATGTGGGCTGGGGCAGAAGGTAGAGCACTTGGTAGGGAAGAGGCTAAGGGCATGTGAAAACATCCAATAGCTGGGCAATAGAGGGAGGTAATGATGGCTTAGGAGACTCCTGGGGGTTCTGCGACTGATGGGTCAGGTACGGATTTGGGCCAGGAGACCCGCCGCGAAGGTGCACAACTCTGGAACCCCACTAGGCCCTTAGAAGGTTCTGGGCGCTGATCTGCATGGTGACTGATTGCGGGGAAATGAATGGCGGAGGCCTTCGATCTAGAATCGGTGGCTTCGGTGGTGGGCAGAGGCCACCCCTCCCCTACACTCCCAGCCCCACTTGGGAGGCTCCACTGTGTTGTGATCACCCCATACACAAGCTGCGTCAGTTATGATATACTTCACCCGTCTGCATACGGTTTCTTTATTTCTTTATTGTTTAAGCTGTGTTATTTATTTTGTTTTCTTTATGAGAATTGCTCTTAATAAACGAAGTAGCATGTTGATAACCATGAATAATATACTGTATTCAGGGAAGTTGATGGAAACTCTCACATGTAATTTATTGTGAACAACCTTAGTGGAACATGTACTAAGAACTATGGCCATTGCTTGAAAGTGGCAGTTAACTGATAGACAATTCCTGGAATGCGTTCTATCACATGTATGGATGGAGAAATGTGCAGCTGGACTCAGCCTTGGTCTGGCTTCTGGACATTAAGCAGCGTTCCTCTAGAATGTATTTTTAATGCCACTAGATAACATTTTTCTGATGTTGATATTTAGAGAATCATACTCTGTATGTTGATTAATACAAAAATGCCCTAAAAATACTTTAAAAATATATATATATATTGGAAAAGAGGTAAAAGAAAATGATTGCATGTCACCCAATTTGAAAGTTAAATCTTAGGAAAGGATAGAGGAAAGCCCTGATGCAGTTAAAACAAGGTGAATATATTATCATTTACAAGGCCGATAAGGGAGGCAATGTTGTGGAAATGAATAAGTGTGATTGTAGTGCAAAAACGTTTAAAGGGGTGTTGAGCATTGTTGTGAAAAATTGTATGGTAACCCTTTGGCTGTGATTTGTAAGCTTGTCAATTATAATTATTTTTAAATGGCATGAATATGGTCTGTATGGTAATGATGATGAATAGAAATACCTGCAGGTATATAAACCTAAGTTCTCATGTATATACATGTTGCCAAAAGTACACAACAATGCTTTGTTTTCCACTGGGTAGACCCATAATTTCAAAGACTGGCTCCTATACAGTGAGGATCTCTCTAAATATGATTTGGAATTTGAGACCTTTCATAATTAACTTACCCTCCTATATCAAAGATACTGAACATATCCTAAATATTTTAAATTATGCTGTCTGGGAGGACAAGATGCTGTTTGTAACATTAGATATTAGATCATTAAATACAAACATTGAAGAGATTTGAGATTTGCTGACTTCAAAAAGCTTTTTTTAATCAAAGCCTAGTAAATGATTAAGAATTATTATGAACATAATTGAATGGTATTAAAGATGGTGATCATCATTTTGAAAAATAATGTATTTTTGCATTAAGATAGTTGGTACAGATAAGTACAGGACATTTGTGCCCCTCTAAGCTAACCTATTTATCGGGTAATTTAGAAGGGGGCATGGCCGGGATGTGCATGGCCGGGATGTGGTATTTCAGAGCAGATTGACGAAATTCACCATTGAGCAGATTTATTGATGATGAAGTTGTGATTTAAATAAGAATTTAAGAAAAACGAATGAATTTTCATAGATGACTGGATTCGAATATGTACAATATACATTTAGCTATGACACATTATTGTGACTGCATATCCTTCTTCGATGTAGAGTCATATCATCAAGGTAGAATAGGAAGTAATATTTTTAAGGAAATAACTTATGCAATGCTGTCTTGCATAGTTCCAACCTAAAGTTCAAATACAAGCAATGCCATTTCAGTAGTGTGTAGGGCAAAGAGAAATTGCAGTCAAGAACAGGCGTTTTCAGATACAAGGAGGGATATACAGAAGAGCTTCCTAGCAAGAAGCTATGATTCTAACAGCATCAACATGGCTAAGTAAAAGAATAGTAAACTTAAAAAGTGAAACAAATGCTATGCTCGGAGCTGAAAATGAAAGAGGGATCAGAAAGGATTAAATGAATTACTACATATAACAGTGATTTACCTAAAATCAATAGGATGCTTAAAACATTAGCATATCATTTCTCAGAAACCACCGAGTGAAAAATGTATTAGAAATAAAGCAAGCGTTACATTTTGCAGTGGACAGATGCTTAGAAATATACTGACCTGAAGTTATTCAACTAAGGCAAATAAAGGGATTTGCTTGTAAACCCGTAAATGTGCACAATATAAGGCTTTCTGATTTGCCCTTGACAAAATATATAAAATCAGATATAATTCAAATCTGTCTTTTACTTTTAAGGAGTATATCATGTTATATCAAATTCGAGGTGCCTATACTAATTTGCAGATGTGAAAAAATGTATGTGGCAAGCACAATATGCTAACATGTAAGAGCAATTAGAAGTTAAGATGAATAGCATCCATTAGCACTTAATCATGCGGATAAAACTGCAAGTATTTGGATCTGAGGTTGAAATTCGATGCTTTGAAAAACCTTCATGGTGACGTAAGTGGAGCACAGAGACTTGAAAGTGCGCAGAGCTGAGGCTTACTGAATTATAAAATTGAAGGCAGTGGAATATTGTGAGACATCTCCTATAGATATAGGCCAATGTTGTGGTCCCACTTATTGGGAGATGTTTGCTGAAGTAGCTCTTTTGTTTTCTGTGTTCAGTCATACAATCTGTGGTCTATTCATCCAGTTAAAATGACTAACATCTGGTGTGATATAATTTGTACTTGTTGGGAGGGTCATAGTTTGATTGGAAATTTACTGCATTGTACTTCAATTAGATTTGTGCAGCAAATAAACATGTTATACATAGGCCTGCCATAGTAGTAACAGAAGCATATAAACCACACATTGCAGTGCGGGAAGTACTTATTTGGAACTAAGTAAGCCTTTCAAAATAGATTAGGACATTTCTTTTTTTTAAAGCAATATTGGAATGTTATGTGAAAGGGAAATAAAAATCAAACTGGACATTTATAGTTTAATTCACAAATTCCATGCATTTATTTTACAGAACATTTTGTATTGTGTTATATTGTTTATGTACTGTTTTTCTTTTTTTGTTGCATTTCTCTATTGAGTTTCAATTAGGTAACAGCAAACATCACAGGCTGTTAGCCATGTACAAATACTGTTGGTGAAATCATACATCTATAATGACAGGGCCTCTTCGTTTCAGAGGGGTTGCTTGTAGTAAAACAGACACACATATTGGGTATGTGAGCAATATGTAGATAACATGCTCTACTGGGGTGCAAGTGTGTGAGGTGTGGGGCCTCAGTGGCACTCATTTGCTTGGTCCGTGTGTGTGGGGGGCTTCCTGGGTGCCATTTGCGTTAGTTCCTCAACAATATGTTTCTGAGTATGGTGTCTGGTGGGTTGACTGTCACTCAGACTGCAGTGTGCTCATAATTGTCCAGGTGGTGGTCCTTTCATCACTCAAAGTCAATGTAGGGGGCATTTTGGTACTCAAGGCAGTCTTACAACATTTTGACCAACAGGTATGTGATATATACAACCCAAGTAGTAGCAACTAGACCCCCCCCACACCTCTCTGCGATTGGGTGTTTGTGATAATGTCTGCTTCTGCTTTGGCCCATTTCAATAAGTCCCTAAGTCAGTGTGTTGTGTCGAGTGATGCACAAGCCTTCCAGTACATTGCTATTTGCCTTTTAAAGAGTACAAGGGCTAGGTCTATGAAACTTCGTATGTATTTGTCCCTTTTAGGTTTTGTTCTGAGACTGATCAAAAAAACATTCCAATTAGGGCTACTAGATCGGAGAGATGTTCTACATCACATCTTCCCATGTTCCGAGATTCACTGGACAGTCCCATACCATGTGATAGAAACCTGTTTCTGGCATCTGAGAAAGTCCAAAGATGCTCTCGGGAACATACAGTGAATACGTTTCAGCGTTAAGTAGACCTGATGTAAGTAATTCAATTGTGCGCATCAGAACCGTTGGTATTTGAAAATCTCCTTGGCTGGCTCAGTGACTCGCAGCTGTTATTTGTCTGTGAATTCAATGACATCTGCATACCATCAAAACCCGACCTCTAAGTCTGGTGTATGGTATTGTGCAAGTGTATAGGGTGGTGGTGCATAGGGTTATTATAGCGGTGATTATAGCATTACATAATCCCCCATGGGACAGTATATAGTCTGTAGGGTTAGAGACATTGTCGATTCTATGCGTCTTTGTCCCCACTGAGTAGCAATAGTATGTTGCAGTGCGTTATGTCATATGGGCACCCTCTGTGTACAGGTCACTTACTAGAAATACCCCTACCTCCTTCCATATATGGACATAATGCTGTAGCATGACATGCCGTGCTTTCGGTAAGGACTAGATCGGCAGAACGGAGGTGAACGGGGGATTGTCTGTCCTTTTCGTACATATTCATGCCAACATTTGTGTGCCACCTGTATCTGATGTGTTTTGCTGGGAAGTGGTTTGGAGGCGTGCGGTAGTTGAAGGTTAATAAGAGCTCTGCATTGAGTATTCTTTGAATGTCTAACCTTTTAACAATTGGGATGGTTCCACGTCAGTGTATCGGCCATTGTAGCTGCGCTGCTGCATAATACAGCTCATAGTTAGGAGCGCCCATGCCCGGTCTAACAACGGGCATTGCGTTTTATGTAGTGCAGCCCTCTTTTCCCTTTTGCCCATATCAAGTCTGATAGAAGCCCAGGCAGTGTCTGAAAGAACTGTTTGGTAAGAAGTAGCGGCAGTGCCACAAAGTAATACAGCAGGCATGACAATATCAACAGATTGCAATCGCCACTTTGCCCAGCAAGGACAATAGGACACAGTTCCAGAATAGGAGGGATTTGCGGGCCCATTAAATGCCCTATTTAGATGACCTACTATTAGGTCTTTGTCAGTGTAGTAGATGTGTACTCCCAAGTATATGAGAGTGTCAAAGTTCCATGAGAGTCTGGTCGAAATTAAATACTCCCGATTTTGCTTGTGTACCTGGGATAATGGAAATAAACAGGATTTAGTCCTCAAATTTCTCCAAATGTGTCCAACATTGCCATCAGGGTCAGGAGAGAGTTGCAAGCATCACACAAGTAGATCAGGGCATCATCTACGTACAGTGACACTTTATGCCACTCACCAGAGACTGGGACCCCCCACTGCAGGGCTTTCATTCTTAGCGTACCTGCCAACAGCTCCATGGCAAGTGTGAAGATCAGTGGGGATAGCGGGCATCCCTGTCTAGTCCCTCTGTATATTTCAAACCGGTAAGAAATTATTTGCCCTGTTTCGACTATGGCGATAGGGTGGCTGTAATGTGTTCTGACCCACTTTAGGAACGTCAAGCCTAATCCTGTGTTTTTTGAGCACTGTCTGGAGATAATTCCACCTAACGGTATCGGATGCCTTTTTGATGTCCAGTGACACTGCCAGATTGCCCATGTGATCTCTTGTACACTTCCACATCAGTTCCAGCAGCCTACAGATGTTCAAAAAAGTATTTAATTCCGATATGAAACCGTTCTTGTCTGTATGGACTAGTGTGCCAACTATTGGCAGCAGCCTGTTGGCTATTACCTTGCCCAAGATTCGGAAATCTCAGTTAAGAAGTGCAAATGTTCTGTAGGAGCTTACATCTAGGGGATCTCTCCCTACCTTTGGAGTACCACGATCAGGGCTTCCCGGAGGGACTCGGAGTGTGTGCCCAATTGTTTTGTCTCTTCATACATTTCTAGCGGATTCGGGGTCAGCTGGGTGCTGTAGGTTGTATAGTACTTTAACGGGGAAGCCATCTATCCCTGGAGTTTTGTTCCTCACTATTTGAGCTATAACTGCACAGATCTCTTCTGCTTAGAGTGGCTCATCTAGTTCATCCCATTGTAGCGGGATTAGCCAGGAGAGATGGATATCTGATAGGAAATCCTATAATTACTTATTGCTTGCTCTATCAGACGCCGCTTATAACGAGTGGCAGTACTCAGCAAAAGTGAAATTGATGTCTATTTGGTTGTTATGTAATGCCTTTAAAGGCTGCAACTGGAAGACACGCCATGCAGTAGCCATGCCAACATATTGTCAGCGTGTGCTTCCTCTCCGTGTTGGCGGGCCAGATGTTCCCTGTAGTCTAATTTCCCCAAGTACTTTAAATGGGACGGTACTGTCCGGTACTTAGTACCAGCACTTATTTGGGGGGGAGGGAGAGTACCTGCACTTCTCAAGAGTCGCATAATACTTTTAATTGGAGTGTACCAGCACTTCTCAGAAACAAGCAGGTACAAGTTACCTGCATTTCTATTTTTCCATTTCAAGCAGTGCCCAAGCGGGCTTCTGTTTCGGCATGTGTATGTCTCAGGTTCTGCAGCACTGTGTTATTGATAAGCAAGAATGTGTCTCCATAAACCCCGGGCAGCTCTCTTATGCCACTGAGGCCTTATTCATTCTTTATAAACCTTTACAAAAAAAAAGAGGACAACTGTTGTTCCCTTATAAGCACCAGTGTAGGTGTGTGTGTGTGTATGTGATGTATACTGTAATCCTTTTCTTAAATAAGGCATATAGGTATACTGTGTCAATCTAGCTAACATGGTCTGTCTGGTGGCTCTTTATATAAAAGATCAAACTCTTCCATTAGAGTCAACATAAAATAATTTTATTTAACTGCACCATTATCATCATAACATTTACAATGTTCAGGAAAGACAATAAATAAGCCAGATAAAGATTAACCAGTCTAAAGTGTATGCATATATATATATATTTATATATATATAAAGATTTTTGTTTAAATTAAAATATGTAAATGTACACAACATTTCATGGCATACAATTCGAGTCCTTGGGCAGTCTAGAAAGCTTATGTGCCATTTATTTTCATGAAGTTCCAGAGGGAAAAGTGCCACTTTGGGTTAAGGAGCAAGAGGTGAATAAAACAGAAAACAATACCAAGAAATACCATATCAATTTATATCAATGTTTGATCTTTTTTTTTATCCACATAAACACATTTTCAAATAGGCATAATTTGGTAAAGAGCCTCTTCTTTGCTGGCAGAAATATTTATTGGCTGCAACTTTTAAAACTTGATTGGGTAACAAAATACAAAAGTGCAGTAAAGTAATTTGCATAAGACGTAAGATTCACCTCTTACGCGGCTTTACAAAGTGATTATCATTTAAGATGGGCTACGACTTCAAACGCCCACCTCAGCCCCAACTCTTTCTGCACTACGCCTTCTTCAAAGTAATTTCACAGAAACCACTTAAAGTAAAGTTTGTAGTTGATTGTGGTTAGAGCAATCGGTCATGAATTCCCTTAGGGCACCTATTTTACTCCCATTCTTTTGTTCCTTCATGGTAGTGCAGGTGTACAAGGCAATGCCGATGGGTATCAAAAGAACGTATTATAGTGTAAGGATTCTATTGGCTGCACCTATGTGTTCCTTGATTCATATTATAGTTCATATATGTTCCCTGGAACTAAAAAGTACCAGTAAGATACAGAGTACAGTCTGGTGATGCAGGAGGTACCATTCCTCAGGTCTAGGCAATCGGCTGGAACACACAATTCACTGTTCTTGAGCAACAGCCTTATGTTCATTTCATTTGATTGTGAATATGAATGCCTGTTGTATAATGCATAACATCTACAGGGTTCTGAGCAGCCCAGCCAGTCTGTGTGTGAGGAAGTTATTTGCTCATTCTCTGAGTTAGTAAATGAGTGCGTATATACTTTGTGTGCGTGTGCGCGGTTTAACCTCTTTGCATGAACTTCTTTGGGGAGTATGAATCAAACACTGCCTCTACCACAGTTCCATCTCAGTATCACAAAATATCTTTCTTTCAACATAAAAAACTAAATAAGTAGCTGTAACTCGTATTAAACATAGTTAACACCTAATTCAAGGCGTACTATTGTTTACTGCTGCGCTAGTGGCTCCACACTTTTGAGGTCTTCGAAACACTCCGTATATCTAAGAAGGTTGTCTGATTTTCATCTGTAGGTTCCCTTTTTGTTTCTTGTTTAACTATGTATGTTGGGGTATCCCAATAAAGCGATTCAGTCTGTGTGCACTTGTTCTTTCTGCTCAATCGGTTATCTTGCTCTTTGCATTTGTGGTTCAGTTTCATGAATCTGTTGTGCTCATAACTCTAGGACTTTGTTATGCCTTTAAGAGTGATCACAGCAGACTTCTTCCTAGAATACGTTTCCACCTCTGCATCTGACATTATTTGTTGAATAGTTGTGTTTTTATGCTTCTGTAGCTGCTATTCTTTTCTGCAGTGCTTTTTGAGTCTTTTTTGTTTTGTCTGATGCTTTCTCTGTGTTGTATACTTGTTTCCACTAGTGCTTCTTTATTCTTTCTTCTACTCTGTGTGTCTGCTTTTGCGTTTGTTTACCTACATAGTTGCTTCTTTTTTTACACAGACTTCTGCATTTCTCTCCATGCACTGTCCTCTAATTTCTTCTGCGTTTTATTTACTGCTCTTTCATACATTCTGCCACGGATAGTAGAATCGTCAATGAGGAGCATTTGTTGTTACCACCTGGTAAGTTAAAACAGAATAAAACCAAAGAAATAAAACCCGCAAAAACAGGTTTCTCCAATTCACCCCTACATGTGGGAATGGCCATCGGGCTTCCCTGCAGAAACTCAGTTCCTTAAGTATTTTTTTAGAATAAAAAAAGCTCTTAAGAAATGGGGTGAAAGGTCTTCAGAGCAGGATGCCTGAATCACCTCATATAGATGTCTTCTAACCATTTCTCATCATTGTGGTCTTGGCTCTCCTCATCTTCAATTGGTTCTTCGGTTTCAAGCGGATTAGGGATCAAGAACTCTGGTTTGGGAAGGGGCTTGACATGAGACTTCATTCCAAACTTGCGTTTGAGCAGATGGAATTGATCTTTGACGTAGTGATAGAAGGCATACTCATACTTCATGCGCTGGTAGAGCACTTGCAGCGCTTCAGGAGAAGGCATGGTCTTTTTCACGGTCACGGTTAGATTTCCCAGTTTTCGGTGCTCTGTTGAAAAGAAAAAAAAAAAGGAGGTTAATCAGAAGTATCAAATCAGAATCTTTGAACTAAGTGCCAACTTTTGTTTTGTATACCACCATTTCCTTTTTTTAGGAGGAATGGTAATCATATGTTACATCAACGGACCTGAGTATGTGTTTGCACAATACAGGGGGTCAAATAAATACCATGTCTTGAATTACTATTTTCGGTTCGCATTCCAGCTCTAGTACCACAGTTAGGCTTTTCAAACCTGAAATGGAAGAAGCTGTCGCTCCCGTAATCAGTGAGACCTCTCCTGCAGGAGATTCACAAATTCTGTCTCTGCCATCTCTGCACACAAATTCCATCAGCTCAAAGCAGGTGGAAAAATAACTGAAGTTACTGTTTGCAAGTCTGCACCCAGTCATCTCATACTCATGTAGGGTTGTATTTCTTGAAGATAAACCACTCCTCGTGAGTTTTAATTGGTCCTTTGGGGCAAGATGTACGACCCTCAGTGTTTGCGACCCGCAAATTGCGAACCGCAAACACCGATGTATAACAGTGTCTGAGACACTGTTTGTGATTGTCAAAGGGGACGCAAAGATTCTGCCTCATTAATATTCATGAGGCCGATCATATTTTGTGACTCATCAGGAATGCTCGGCACTCACAGGGATGGTGGCCTGCTGAGGTCAGCAGACCACCATGTCTGTGACTGCTTTTTCGATAAAGATTTTTTTTTAAATGCAGCCAGTTTTCCTCAAATTAAAAAAATAAAATAAAAATGAAATGTTTCAGTTTAATTTTTTAAGAGCAGGCATTGATCCATTAAAAAACATTTTCGCTGCCAATCACAAAGGGGATCCCTACCTGTTTGCGACTTGCTTACCACCAATTTGAAATTGGTGGTAAAACTGCATTTGCTGTCGCAAAACAATCTTAAATCCCCCTGCGACTCGCTATTAGGAAGCGACGCCCTTGGCACATCCCTTCCTAGTAGCTACTTGCAAAACCTATTTTGAGAGTCAGTAGCAGGTTACAGCTCCGCAAAATAGAATTGGTACATGCTACAACCTTTCTTAGCGGTTGCGATCGGGCCAATTTCCTGTTTGTGACAGCTAAAAAAGATCATACATCTGGCACTTAGTCTCAGTAACAGAGTTAGCAATATTCGTGCTGCCTTAGAAAGAGTGAGGGAGTCCACCATTTTCAATCTTTGCACTATTTTCTGGACCTGATTCAGAAGTGAGTGGTCACAGAAATTCTTCCACTTTATGGAGAAAGATCTAAATCTGGAGGATAATCCCAACAGTATTGGAAGGAAATTCCACCAGTGGATTCTCCAACGGGCTCAGCCCATTCTATGGAAATTGGAGGATTTTTCATCACCACAGAAATATATATCAAACCCTGGTTCTTACACATTCAGGAACATGTATTTAGTTTATTGCAACCCCGTAGGTCAGAGGGGAAAACAGATTTCCACAATGTCAGTCTCTCTGAACTTGTTCTTTTAGGATTGATGGGTTGTGCATGATGAATGAGTTGCAGACATTCTCTGTCCCAGACGAGCTTCGTGTCTCTGGCTCAATAGCAAGTGTTTTTGAGTAAAAATCCAGATCTTCTAAACTGGATTACTGCATCAAACGTGTTCCCTGCAGAGTAAAGGATGGTAACTTCTGTTATGAAACAACATGTCTCGTGCCAAGCAGTTTTATTGTCAGAATATTAATCTGTCGCTCTTTCGACTAAAAATGCTCGATTCTTATGCAGGTTTTAACACTTCTCAGCACTAAAATGTTTCCAATCCATGTCAACATCTGGATTTTGTAAAGAGGAGCAGTCTGTCAATCTTACTTAATGAAATAGTTCACTTCTACAGAGGGTCATAATGTTAGAATAATTATGTTCTCTTAGAAAATACAAAAAAAAGCTTTTTAAACGCTCATCTCCGGAGAGCTGGTAAGAAATCATCCTGTCGTCAGATGACGCAACTTGCTCATCCATCTTCTTTCTGTAAACACGTTCACAATTTTTCTGTCAGTGTCAGCTCCCGCCCTCCACCCATCCGCCATTTGCTTACTACTGGTCTGGCTTCATGAGGTAGCTAACAATCAAAAAAGAGCTAAAAAGATGTCAAACCGAAATAAGGTAAATGCGACAGGAAATAAAATAAAATAACAAAGGTGTGCCTGAACATCTGGTATCAATGTAATACTTAATGACTTTCAATCTCACATTCTATTGTAACTGAAGAGTATCTGCCAATGTGGAGCACACGTGCGTGTCCTTCCATGACCATCCAAAATCTATATGAAAATTCTCCTGATATTCATGATAAATACTATTAGATGGGTTCATGATCTTATTTTGTAAATAAGGGTTCCCATCTATTTGCATCTCCTAGATCTATTTCGGTTTGACGTGGTTTATTGTCTTATTGAAGGTCAAATAATTAGCTTTTCTCCAATTATTTATTTCACAAGATTTTGAGAGGGCATATCTCACCCTGTAATTATGAAGTACAGTACCGATAGTTGCACAATGTTGTGCATGAATTTGCTCTGAGCCACAAATTTAGTAGTATCAAAACAGACTGTTCTGCCCTATGCACCTGTGTATTGTTGGAAATATGTTTAGCACAAATGGTGCACTGCATATATATTCAACACATTGTGACTTTATTAGTTTGAACTGTTGTTTTGTAGAAACTCCAGTGCTTAATTTGTGCCGGTGTTTCCAGGTAGTGGGCTCTGACACTTATTTTCAGATAGCAGGGCGTATGCATCATCTTCAGACTTTGATACAGAGCAAGAGAGAGAACGATAGAAAAGGTAGAAAAAAGGGGAGGAGAAAGATAGAAAAGCAGTAGCTAAAGGAGAAAGGGTTGAAGAAAAAGCCTTCAAAAGTGAGATAAAGAGACATGAAGTGTAGGGTGGGGAAAGACAGAGACAGGATGTGGTATTAAAAGCAGGCCATCTTGGTATGCTGCTACCCCAGCAATCTGCAGCTCCCATTGGCTGGAGCCTAAGAGAGCCTTTGCTTAATTTTTTTACAAAGTAAGTACTGATAATCCATAATCCACAATTTTGTGGCAGAACTCAAACTAAGAGGGGCATAGGGTGAGAGTGAGGTGAATCAATAATATTTCAAGACACATTAAAGTTTTCTAGTACCACATAGTAGACTTATCCACTGGGCGGTATTACAGCCTTATTTGTATCGAAGGAGTTCCAAAGTAAAAAAAATGATAAATTTCTTACTGGCGCATTTGTTGCCGGGTGGTTCAATAGTTTAGTGTAATCTTTATGCTATTTTATCTAAATTCTCATAGCAGTGTAATCATGATGGTGTCTTGAGAGGCATCTGTCTTCTGGTAGCTGTCCCTTAGCCAGTATGGTCAAGCACCATGGCTTATGAGGATTGGGACACAGGGCAGCATAGTAAATCACCCTGCTGCACCAAATACATGATTGCTTTTGTGCAGCTCCTTCTTGTAAAAAAACAAACCTTATAGGCATTTTCGCTTTTTATGTGTGCTGTACAATGCAGCACACATAGAAAGAGGAGAAACAAAGATATTTCTCCTCATTACACCTCTCCTGGGAAGGAGTACATTTTTGGTGCTTTCCCAGGTTTACCAGCATTGATAAATCTGAGAATGCATGAAAAACCATGGGAGTTGAATTGGAACACCCACCGCAATGCCCATCCAACACTTTGTTTTCGCAGAGTAATGCAACGCAGCAATTTGTGCTGCGCTGCATTACTCCATATTTTTGAAGGGGAAACAGCTTAACCACGCAGCGCAAACTACACATGGCTAAACCATGCAGGCTTTACCGCTCACGTCTAAACCACGAGTATGCCTTTACCACGCATATGTGTGGTTAGATGTTAGAGATTGTTTGCGGTCTAGACTCTGGGCAGAGGGTCAGAGTTGTTGCAGACTAGGGGAGGGTCGGAGGTGACTTTCTGCCTGGATGAGGAACGGCTTGGTAAATACGATTTTTCTATTTTATTATTTGAATTTTTTTTTATCAGGGGCTTTAGAGCTCAGGTAAGGTGGTCAGGGTACTTTTTATGGCTAGGTGAAAGGTTTTAGGGCGCAGGATTGTTTTTTATGTCTGAAGTCAAGATTTTAGGGCTCAAGCTAGGGGGGCTGGAGTTTTTTTTACATCTCGGGTCAAGGTTTTAGGGCTTATGACAGGGGGGTCTGAGTAAATTTTGAAGGTTGGGGAGACGGTTTTAGGGCTCAGGGTGGGGGCTTGGGTGTTTTTTTAGGCCTGGGGTCCAGGATTTAGGGCTTAGGGCAGGTGAGTCTGAATCGATTTTCAAAGCTTGGGGCAAGTTTTAGGGCACAGGGGGCTGGGGTGTTTTTAGGGCTGGGATGGGGTTTTATTTTGGGCTGGGTCTGCATTTAGGAGTCAGGGAAGGGAGATGGGCTATTTTTAAGGCTGGGGTCGGGGTAGAACTTGGGGCAGGTGGCTTGGTTTTAGGGATCAGGATGGAGCTAGGGCAGAAACTTAACATATGCCTTTACCAATTATGCCATTACAACTAAATTTGTTGCAAAGGCATGCGTGGTAAAGGCATGAGTGGTTAAGATGCGGTCATTGTTAAGACTGCGTTGTTCAGGCATGCGTGGTTGGAGATTACGTGGTTCTGACATACAGCCTTTTTAAAGTTATTCAATGCCACTCAAAGCGGCTTTGCGTGGCTTAAAAAATATGACTTAAAAAGTTTGCGTCACGCATGTACCATGTTGTGCAGTGCAAGCATGATGTCAAGCTCTCATAAATATGCCCCTAAGTGCTGGGCCAATCAGAAGGAGTATGAGATAGGAGGAGATTTGGCTTGTTTGTTTTATTAATCAGGCTAGGAAAAGCATAATTTGAGAGGGAGAGTACTCATACAAATCGAGCCACCTCTCTTCAAACTGCAGGAATTGATGGGCTTTCACATGCTTCAAGTAACCACAATAATGGTCAGGTCAACATTAAATGTCCCTTGCACTTAAAAGGCTTAAAAAGTTTGAATGTAGACCTTAATTTTTAAACATAATGTTCTGACAAGAGTTGCTTTATTGCAACCCTTGCTGCTTCCCTCTCGCCAAAATTACTCATTTGGGACTCTGACGCAAGACTGCCTTTCAACAGAACTGATATATATTTCTGGAAGCCATATTATGCCTGACTACTGATATTTTTCAGGTCCTATTTATTTATCTTTTCTGCACTTTCCTTTGGCAGCATGCCTATTTCATGCTGCGAACACGTCTCTTTATGAAGCATTCTGAACTACGTTATTTATTCACATTATCTGCCTGCACTGCACTAATAATATTTTGTCTGCATATGCCTAGTTCTATTCACTGGTGCCTCTACATGAATTTGTAATCTTTGTTTGCCGCTCGTTTTTCTGGACTAGCCCAATGTTTTCCTACAATCAAGCATGCTTACTAAAGGTGTTCCAACAGTTTCTTTCCATTAGAGTTTGTATATTGACCCCAGAAATGCTAGCACTTTGTGATGTTGTCTGTGCATATCTCATCTTTATCTACATTTTACATCTCTGCAAATGAAAGTATTTTTTTCTGAGAAGCAGTAGCACTGACTGGATATTAATGTAATTTAGAGTGTCACAATGCCTCTGAGTTTCTGCCCCTACCACTTCCAAGGATAAGCCTTGAATGCTCACTATCGAAAGAAAGGGTGGCGAAGTGAGCTAAAGAACGATGATGGATTCAACCAAGATCTGTGACTGGGGGTGAGTGTCTGAAAAGTTTCAGTGCTTCGTCCATTATCTCCTTGTGTTTGCTTTGTTCACCCTAAGTTGGCAGGGTATGCCCAGATGTGGGTCCCTTGCTCATTTTGCCACTGGATTCAAGCTATCCTGGCTGATGAGGGTTGTTAGCCCGAAACCGGTCCCAGGATGCTTGTTTCCGGTTCAGGGAAGACATGGCTTGGCAGTGTGGGCTGGACTGTTCCCATGAGGCACAGGGTCAAGACTGATTTGCATATAGCTGTGTCTGAACTAGGGAGGCGAATTGAGCTAAAGAACGATGATGGATTCAACCCAGATCTGTGACTGGAGGTGAGTATCTGAAAAGTTTCAGCGCTTTGTCCATTGTCTCCTTGTGTTTGCTTTACTATTGAAAGAAAGTTAGGTATTTAATGTGAGCAACTTTGTTAGGCAAATGGTGTGCAATATTATTGGGGCCCTAGGTGTCACACTTCACCACCTGCTCCCATCCCGTTCAAGGTACAAAACCCATTAACATGGTGTTCTTTTGTGATGAAACACCCTCTCCTGCATCATATGTATGTTACCCTTAGATCTAAAACTTATTGCATTCAAACCTGGGGGCATATTTATCATAGGTTTTGCTTCACACTTGTGCCACACAAAGGGTAAGGGTGTGCTTGCACCCCTTACAGTGGTATAGGCTACCTATATCCACACCTATATACAGACACATTTAAACCTATAAGCCACTCCTATGGCAGGCCTTGACAATCCTGAAGGGAGAGTGCTTGGTTTTATGTGAGAGGGTGCCCAAGCGGGAGCTGAGCCCCTCTGCAGCTTTCGGAAATACATCCTTATGGCTGTTCTGTGATAAAGCCATACCATATACTCTTAAGTGCATTATAATCTCGCGGTAAATGCTAATTTTGGAATGGCTGCATCAAAACATGTCGTGTTTGGTGTCAAACACTTTGGAATACTACCCCCCACCATTTCTGGCGGTGGGGGTAGCATTCCACCCTTCTAGAGGGAAAGACATGTTCACACTGGTCAAACCCAGTAGGACTTTACTGAGCCCTGGCATCACAAAATGGATGCCTCTGTCACAGACACAGGTCTGGCCTCCTGCTGCTGACCGAAACTCCGGCAGGGGAGGCTTGGACAATAGGTTTCCTGTCGAAGGGAGGTGTCACCACCTCCCCAGACAGGCAGATGTGTATTGGGGCTGGGCGGGAGCACTCTCTGGTGCTTTGAAGTCCTGCACTGGGGGCACTTTTGCTGTCCCTGTGTATAGCCCAGTTCAAACCAGTTGCAGGGGCTACCTGCCCCTGCTCTGGCGTGAAACTGGACAAAGGAAATAGGTGTAACCACTCCTCTTTCCAGGCCCACCCATAGGTGGGGCCTTAGAGTTAGCCCATCCCCTAAACTTGATATCAGTGTAGGAACCCAGTCCCTAGGACTTTAGATTACCCTGGACGAAACTCTGCTACATATATCCTGGACCTTCAACGTACTACTTTGACTAGAAGACTGAAGAATTCTCCCTTGGGATCAAGGAGTGACTCCCCTGCTTGGCAGGCACCAAAGAAGCAACTGACCGGTCTCCATCGCTGAAGCTCCCGCCGGACGCTGAAGTCTTTGCATCACCAGAGGTGGATTTCCAGACTTCCCAGAGGCTACCCTGAGTCCACAGAGAAGCTGAGGCCCGTGACTATTGAGGGTGATGTGGAACCGCGACCCCTGGACACCGTGAACTTTTGCAGCAACACTATCTTCCTGGTCCTCCTCGAGGTTGTGCTTTGCGCTCCGAGCAGCCTCAGCCTTGAGCACCTCCTGCATCGAAGATTGTTGGTTTCCACTCCACGAGTGACCCGTGGGCCAGCTTCAAGTGCGAACGCTCGAGGCTCCTTCGCGATCACTAGCCCATTGGCTAGCAGGTCCCCACGAAGGCAACTTCTTTTCTGATTGGACGTTCCTCGTTGCTCCGGACATGCCCTGACTTACCCTCGAAGGGTGAGTCCCTCAGACCTTGCTGGTCTGCATTGCAGTCCTTTCTCTGAATTCCAGTGACTTGCCGTTGCCAAGGCTTGTTGGGTCCATTCTGGTCACCGACGTCTCCTGGACCTCGTGGCTGAAGAGTCAAGACACCCATCAACTCACCTGAAGCACCTGACATCTGTGGGCATTGGTCCATCCTGCCCTTGGTCACTGGCGAGTGACCCAGACTCTGTCCCTCTGCTTTCAGGTTCCTTCCATCCTAGATCCAGGCTTGGATCTCTTCGGACACTTCTCCTCTTCACAGCAGCAGCAGTTCTTTGCAGGCTTCTATTGAAATCGACGACGCGACCCGACATCAAAAGACACCTATGCACCCTGCTTCCCTGGGTGAGGTAACTCGAGTACTCCGGTACTCTTGTGGGTGCTAGCCCTAGAACTTCTTAAGTCCAAAAGGGTTTGGTCCTGACTCGATTAGAAGTGTCCCTAGTCTTTAAATTTCCAACCGCGACATTGCCCATAGAAGATAACAGGAACCCGCGGTTGTGCTTACACACTGCATACAGTCCCCGTGGTTCCCCTGTGTCACTACCTTGGGTGGTTCCTTGGGGTACCAGCGATTCTACAGGCTATAGGCCTAGTGTCTATTCCATTCCTGGTTCTTATACCACTTTTTTGGTATATGGTTTGGTACGCCCCTAGGGCCCAAACGTGTATTTGTGCTATTACTGATAATTGCTGACTTGTAAACAAAGTACTTCGAACTCCAGTCTCATAAAGAGACTAGAGGGGCGTGTTTTATCTTAAATACATATATTTTGAATATATACCTGGTGTGGTTGTCTTTTCATTTGATCATTAAAGAGATTATAGACTGGTAAAACAAGCTGCTTTACATTCCTTCAAGACTTAGCCTGAAGACTGCTCTCCATAGCTACCACTAAGATAGCTTTCAATAAAGGTTGTCTTTAACCTATCACCTTAAGGGGTTGTTTGGACTGATACAAGGTGCCCACTCGAACTAGTTGACAGCATATATCAGGCGACCTTCTCACAATCACTATAGTACTAACAGGATTTTATCTAGCGCGAGAGTCAGAGCTTAGAGTAAAGAATGTTACTAATGCACACAATCACAATGCTAAGGAAGACCTCTTTATTTACTCCTTTGTAAGCTACAAGAAAAGTGATTATTCGACTAATATCTATTCTAGGTTAGTACAGGAATATACTAACACCATGAACACAAATGACTGCTATGTATGTGCACACTTGCCTACATCAGTGTCAGAAGAAGTTACCTATCACCATATGCCTTTATCCTATGCTATTTCTTGCAGTATCCTGTTATCATTAGTTTATATGAGAGGACATTTTGAGTATTTTCATTCTAATCATGATCTAATACTTTCCAGTGTATCATTAATAAAAAGCATGAATTTACACTCAAAGGCAAAGGAAATGGATACAGACTGTTACTATTTCTTTCCTCACAGACCCATAGATAGTGTAAAGGCTTATAAAGACAATCTAACCTGTTTAATGTGACCTATGGAAAAGGCTTATATAATGGCTTTAGAAGAAAGATACGTACTACTTACAAAAAGAGTGATGTTCTAGAAAATTCCTGGAGGAAAGAGGAAAATGAATTTAGAAAGAATATGGTTTATCCTAAACTGAGACTTGACAGCCAACACAAAGGGAAAATGTGTGTGTATAAAAGACAGTCACCTAAAAAAACCAGACATGTAGGAATTAGTAGCTGTGAACACACGTTGGAGTAATTTTGCAGGCAACCGAGAATGTTATTCTAGGGGTTTATTATATTTGTGGACAGAGTTCTTACTTCTTATTGCCAGCTGACTGGGAATGGATCTGCGATTTAGGCATACTAATTCCAAAAGTGTATCATGTAAGATGTATAGAAGAATTTACATTAACACCTGCACATAGGCAGAAATGCAGTACAGAAACAGGAACTGAATTAGTAGGAGACAGTCATTACACCTGTATGCATCATCTTAAATGGCAAAAAGATTAGAAAAGTGTCAATAGTTGTCGACAAAATGGTAGCTAGCACATCCGGAGCTTTGCTTGTAATAAATACAGAGCTAATAGCTATACGATTGATGGTTTTGCAAGACCGTCTTGCATTAGAAAAAGTGTGGAGTTTGACAAATGCTTAAACTAACTCACTATTGCACATCCATACCTAACAAGAGTCAAAAAAATAGAAAGCTTTGAAAAGAATATTCCAAGTTTGGAACCTGAATTGTGGGATTTGGAAACAGTAAGTTTGTTTTAAAATTTTGGGAAAGGAATTACCACAATTGGCAACTGGTTTTCCACGGATGAAAGGGTATTTTAAAAGCGATATTAATGCCAATAATAATAGTAGGGCTTTGTCTTCTATTTGTTTATGCACTGTTCTTTTGCTGTAAATACATGCTTCTAAAAAAGGAAGGAAAAGTTGGAAAGGAAATGGTATGGGAAGGATTTTGGGATGAGGGGTACTATGAATGACGATTACATGAACACATTAAAATTTAGAGGTCTAAAAAGAAAAAGGCTAGATTCAACTGATGAACAGTGCACTATGAAAGGGAATCACATGGGAAGCTTAGAAATGTGATGATTTTATAAATCATCAGATCGGGGATTAAGGAAGTTAAAAAAAAAGTTTATGAAAAATTTACCAACAATTAATATAGAGATGTGCCTTAATGTTAACATAAACATAAGTAATAATAGAGATGTTAGGAATATGTGCCTTTACTAAATGTGCAAAAGTGAAAATGCTGCTTATTGCTGCAGAAAGCTCTCATTTCTATTGTTCTCGAACTGCTAGGCCACACTATTCTTTCTATTCTATTCTTCTCTATCCCTATTCCCTATTTTATTCATCTCTATCCCTTTAAGAATAAATGCTTTTCGCAAAAGATGGATTTAACCTTATAACTGAACTATAGAACTTTGTGAAATGTGCTGTTTCCTGAAAATGTTATTTATATTTTTCCACTACTACATGATTTCTCTATATTTAGATTGTTTCCTCTACCTCATATTCATAATAAGAGAATTCTTACTGCAGCATTAATTTCGTGATCTAACCAGTACATACCAGAATTAAATGTTTTATTTCATAGAACAGGTAATTGTTACACGATGGAACACTAAGCAGCTAATAGAGGAGGCTTCCAAAAAGGTTCTCATGAGACCCTTTGTAGATGTATCTTTTTGTAATAAGCTGTAGCCACATCTGAGTGACTTCATTATGACATGGACGTTTACCGTGGGAATCGAGGACGAAGACGATGGACCATCAGAAGATCTTACTCCATTGAATTGTCGATGTATTTGCTTGTTTTTTTGCCAAATGGTTAGTTCTATATGGTACTTGTTCCAAGCTAGTCACGGCATTCTACGCACTCCTATCCTGCCATGGCCCTCAGCACTACTTTATTGTGCTAGCTGGAATTACCCTAAGCAATTGCTAACAGTGATTTTCTTCAATTATCCTTTCTCTAAGTGAGGAGACTACCTGTCTTAACGGTTATTGCTAAAACTATTTGGAGAACTCATCTGAATCTCTGGAACTACCCTTTGCGGGAAGTTCTACCATTCGTAGTTATCTAACTTTGCTCCAGAATTTACTTGCTGCTCTTCCAAAGAGAACTCTTTACGGGTTCTCATTACAATAGGATAGGTCCTTTAGATTAGAATAGGAACTAAAATTCTGAAGGGAACCCACTTTTATTGTCTGTGTTTGTTCTAACCAAACTTATATTCAAAAATTTCTGTAATTGAATCTATTTGACTAATCTGAATAAAAAGAACAAAAATACCAACTAATGTTTTAAAGAGAAAATAAACATTTTAAACTAAACCAAACCCCTCTTTATTGGCTGAACATCAAATGCAAATAATGATGTCTATTTTGTGTAATGCTCCATTCAAATATGGTGGTGACAAAGATTCATCGCTTTAGAAAAGAGTGAAAATTCCAGGTTCTCTTAGTAAGTTTTAAGGTGAAGCTACTTGTGGAAATTTGTATACAATTTACGTGCTCACACCACAATACTCAGGATTTCCAATTCAGACAGAAACTCATGCTTCCGCTCATATCAGGAACCCCAAGTAACTCTGAATGAAGGCTGTAGTAGATACAGATGGAGACTAACAGTACCCTTTGGTCAGAATCCGCTCATTGGCTTTATTGGTTGAATAGGGGACTATCATCTCCTTGAGAGGTTGCAGGTGTTCTTGTATTGTTTGTCATAATGCATAATTGGTGTAGAATGTGTTGTGCAAGAAACAAGATGCCAATTGTTAAATTGTTTCTTACAGAAGGCTCTCGTTCATAGGATTCGGGACCCAACATTTCGTTTTATATGAGGCCTATATAGCTCCTGCCCTTTTGGTGGCGAGAAGCCTCCGGCTTTTCAATCAATCAATCAATCAATCAATCACTGCATTTATAAAGCGCGCTACATACCCGAGAGGGTCTCAAGGCGCTGGGGGGGGTGCTACTGGTCGAAGAGCCAGGTCTTGAGGAGTCTTCTGAAGGCCAGCAGGTCCTGGGTCTGTCGTAGGATGGTGGGGAGAGTGTTCCAGGTCTTGGCGGCGAGGTAGGAGAAGGATCTGCCGCCGCCGGCGGTTTTTTGGATGCGGGGGACTGTGGCGAGGGCGAGGCTGGCTGAGCGGAGGCTTCTGGTGGGGGTGTGGAAGCTGAGTCAGTTGTTGAGGTAGGTGGGTCCGGTGTTGTGCAGTGCTTTGTGTGCGTGGATCAGGAGCTTGAAGGTGATCCTTTTGTTGACGGGAAGCCAGTGCAGGCCTCTCAGGTGGAGTGTGATGTGGCTGCAGCGGGGGACATCAAGGATGAGTCAGGCCGAGGTGTTCTGGATGCGTTGGAGTCGTCTCAGGAGCTTGTTTGTAGTTCCTGAGTAGAGGGCGTTCCCGTAGTCGAGTCTGTTGGTGATGAGGGCCTGGGTAATAGTTTTTCTCGTGTCGAGAGGGATCCATTTGAAGATCCTGCGGAGCATACGGAGGGTGTTGAAGCAGGACGCGGAGACGGCGTTGACTAGCACGGTCATGGAGAGAGTGGAGTCGAGGATGACCCCCAGGTTGCGTGCGTGGTCCGTGGGTTCCGGGGCTGTGCCTAGTGACGTGGGCTACCAAGAGTCGTCCCAGGCTGATGGGGTGGGTCCGAGAATGAGGACCTCCGTCTTGTCTGAGTTCAGCTTCAGTCTGCTGTCCTTCATCCAGTCGGCTATGGCCTTCATTCCTCTGTGGAGGTTAGCTTTGGCGGTGTGGGGATCTTCGGTGAGGGATCTGATCAGCTGGGTGTCGTCGGCGTAGGAGATGATGTTGAGGTTGTGTTGTCGTGCGACGTGGGCGAGGGGGGCCATGTAGATATTGAACAGCGTCGGGCTGAGGGAGGATCCCTGTGGGATGCCGCAGATGATCTCAGTGGTTTTGGAGCGGAAGGGTGGGAGGCGGACGCTCTGGGTTCTGCCGGAGAGGAAGTATGTGGTCCAGGCCAGGGCCTTCTCTTGGATACCGGTGTCATGGAGGCGTGCTGATAGGGTGCGGTGGCACACCGTGTCAAAGGCTGCTGATAGGTCCAGGAGGATGAGGGCGGCTGTTTCTCCTTTGTCCATCAGGGTCCGGATGTCATCAGTGGTGGCGATGAGGGCAGTCTCGGTGCTGTGGTTGCTGCGAAAACCCGATTGGGAAGGGTCCAGGATGTTGTTAACTTCGAGGTAGCGGGTCAGCTGTTTGTTGACAATCTTCTCGGTCACTTTTGCCGGGAAAGGGAGCAGTGAGATGGGCCGGAAGTTCTTGAGGTCCTTCGGGTCCGCCTTGGGCTTCTTCAGAAGGGCGTTGATCTCGGCGTGCTTCCGGCTTTCTGGGAAGGTTGCTGTCTCGAAGGAACAGTTAATTGTTTTCCGGAGGTGGGGCGCGATGGTTGCGCTGGCTTTGTTGAAGACGTGGTGAGGGTAGGGGTCCGATGGGGATCCGGAGTGGATGGAGTTCATGGTTTTGATGGTGTCTTCGTCGCTGACGCTGGACCAGACGGTCAGGCGACTGGTGCGAGTGGTAGTCGCAGGGGTGGTGGACTCGGTGGTGGGTGCGGGGGGGTCGGAGTTGAAGCTGTCGTGGATGTCGCTGATATTGCGGTGGAAGAAGGTGGCCAGGGAGTCGCACAGGTCTTGAGATGGCGGGATGTCGTTGGTGTTGGAGCTGGGGTTGGAGAGTTCTTTCACGATGCTGAAGAGCCCTTTGGTGTTGTGTGCGTTGTTGTCTAGGCGGTCCTTGAAGGCGGTCTTCTTGGCGGTCCTGATGAGTTGGTGGTGTCTGCGGGTGGCGCTTTTGAGGGCTGTGTGGTTGTCTGGTGTTCGGTCGTGGAGCCATTTCTTCTCCAGCTTCCGACAGGTGTGCTTGGAGATCCGGAGGTCCTCGGTGAACCAGGCGGCTTTCTTGTTGGTATGGTTGGTTGTAGAGGTCTTGAGAGGGGCGAGGGTGTTGGCGCAGTCGTTGATCCACTGTGTGAGGTTGGTTGCGGCGGTGTCTGGGTCGGTGGGGTCGGTGGGTGGTCTCAGGCGAGGGCAGTAGTCAGTTGGTCCTCGGTGACCTTGCCCCAGCAGCGGCGTGGTAGCTGTTGGGTGCGGTGGGTTTTCTGAAGGTGAAGTGGACGCATCTGTGGTCGGTCCAGTGTGGTTCGGTGGTGTGGTTGAAGGAGACATGGGGGCTTGCAGAGAAGATGGGGTCGAGCGTGTGTCCAGCGGCGTGAGTAGGTGTCGTTACGAGCTGTTTGAGTCCGAGGTTGGCGAGGTTGTCGATCAGGGAGGTGGAGTTGGCGTCATTCTTGTTCTCGAGGTGGAAGTTCAGGTCCCCGAGGAGGATGTAGTCCGTGGAAGCGAGGGCGTGGGTGCTGATGAGGTCGGCGATGGTGTCACTGAACTGTGGGCAGGGTCCGGGAGGTCTGTAGATGAGAGTTCCTCTGAGGGTGGTGTTGGGGTCGGTGTGGATCTGGAAGTGCATGTGCTCGGTGGTGGTGAGGGTGTCATCGGTGTTCGTTGAGATTTTGATGGAGTCTTTGTGGATGATGGCGATTCCTCCTCCCACTCCGTTGGTGCGGTCTCTGCGGGAGATCTTGTAGCCCTGTGGGATGGCTATGGCGATGTCTGGTGCTGAGGTGGCGTTCAGCCAGGTCTCCGTCAGGAAGGCGACATCGGGGGCAGTGGAGTCTAGGAGATCCCAGAGTTCGATGGCGTGCTTGCGAGCGGAGCGGGTGTTGAGGAGAATGCAGCGGAGGTGGTTGGGTTCTCTGGCTGGTGGTGTGGAGGGTTGGATGCTGGTCAATCTGCAGTTCCGGCAGGTGAAAGGCCCCTGGGTGCGTTTTGGGGTGGCCCGGTAGCAGGGGTGGTCTCGTCTGGTGTTGAGTGCGTGGAGGGTGCTTGCGTCGTAGTGCAGTCTGGCGTTGCGGGGGGTGCGGGGTCCAGGGGTTCTTCCACTGGGTGCGGTCCAGGCGCAGACGGGAGCAGACGGACTTGCCTTAGGCGTGCCTTTGGCGCGCCAGCAGCACACCCACTTCGCGGCCTCCATATAAGGGCAGAGGGAGGGAGGAGCAGCTGGGAGGTGGAAGTGAGGCGGCCAATGGGAGTGAAGGGGGCTCAGCGGCGGGAAAAAACCCGGGAAAAACCCGGGGAAAAAACGGCGGGAAAAGACGGCGGGAGGGGGACAACAGAGCACAGGGGTACAGAAAGCAAAACATAGGGGCACAGAATGCCAACCGCAGGGGTATAGAAAAAAAAAGGGAGCGAGCAGTCAGGCAGCAAAAGAGGCAACGGAGGTTCAACCCATAGGGGGCTGCGTGGCGGATGGGGGAGCGACCTGCCTGGTGACAGGGTCAAAGGTCGCTCTCTACCACCGCTTCGCGGCCTCCATATGAGGGCAGAGGGAGGGAGAAGCAGCTGGGAGGTGGGAGTGGGGCGGCCAATGGGAGTGAAGGGGGCGGAGCCGCAGGGGCTCAGCGGCCGGGGAAAACCCGGGGAAAAAAAGGCGGGAAAAGATGGTGGGAGGGGGACAACAGAGCACAGGGGTACATAAAGCAAAAACACAGGGGCACAGAATGAAAAAACAAAGTGGCACAGAAAGCCAAGCGCAGGGGTACAGAATAAAGAAGGGAGCGAGCAGTCAGGCGGCAAAAGCGGCAATGGAGGTTCAACCCACAGGCGGATGGGGGGAGCGACCTGCCTGGTGACAGGATGATCAATCTATTTACATGTACCATGGACCTTGAACTCAAGGAACCACAAAACCAATGGATGAATCGATTATGTATATATCAGGAGATCCACTAGAAAATAGATTAAAGACTGTCGCCTACATGAGTCTCCACCGTGTTTAGGCTAGAACTTTAATTCAGGGAATCACATCAAAGGAAAATTAGAAAACAAATGGGGGAAACATCTAGTGGAGCAAGATGTTATGCAATACTACAGTAACACAGCTGTTTAAAAAACATTATTCTACAGCCAAACAACAATCTTAGCCAAATAAAATAGAAAATTTCATTAAAAATATAGAACCCATAAAACCATTTTTTTAATAAATTATTTTTGATTTCTCTCTATTGATGCCTTTTAGTACATGCCTTTCTGTTTTTTTTAGATATAGCAAAATTAGTACAACAAGGAAGTCCAACATATAATATTGGGGAATAGTCAGCATAGAAGGACAAAAACAACCACTACTAAACTGATAACAGACTGCAAATAATACCTGCTGCTTTGTAAAGGTATATAATAGCCAGCTGAAGTGGGTGAAAGTGCTATCACCCTAAAGCTGAAGAATATACTAATAAGTGGAACCAGATTTCATAGACATCTTCAGTATCGCTGTAGCTTCCATGCCTCATGGCTAGGATGACCTTCTCACCTCAAAAATATCTTCATAGCTCAATACCGTTCAACCATTTATTCCATTGCCTATTCAACAAGTATGTTTGCTGGCCATCCCGCATTCTCTAGTTGAGTGGCGGAGGAAGTGTAACTTGCACAGGACTATTAAAGTACTCCTGTGTAGGGAAAAGAGACCTCTTTTGTTATTTTGGGGTGTTTAATTGTTTGTTTATTACATTGTGCTTGCTAGAACTTTTTGCAATTGTTGAGCATTGAATGGCAGCTGTTACTATTACCCCAATTCAAATATACTCAATCTATAGGTGTAAAGAAAATGAAAATAGAGTTATACCTGATGGGATCCAAAGCAATGGCTGCAAGTGCAGATGTTAGTTGTTGACATTTAACTTACTGAGCTATTGCAACTGCTAACTCCAGCTACAACAAGGTTATAATATAACTTTCCAACTAACATGACCTATATTTGTAAAGTGCAAGTTAACCCAGAAGGGTATCTTAGCACTGAATAACAGATGTTTATTGTTACCCAACTCAAGAGTACTAACTCTATCGCCCTCAGAATGGCTAAATGGACCCACCAGGATTTGAACCTCTGACCATGAAGTCAAACACAGGCTCCTACAGCATATGCATTAGTCCACTAAGCCACCAGGCCCAGCTATATACAACCCATACATTGCTGGCATGCCTTTAATATAAACCATGGCAACACAAAGCCTGCCAAGGGTTGTTCTTCAAGCCAAAATAACTGAACCTTAAACCCAATATTAAACAAAATATGTCAAAATATAAGCCTCCCACCACTGATCACATCACCTCCAGAGACATGTATGTCTTGTGAATATCTAAGAAAGTATGGCTGCTGTCTTCTACTATGAAAATATGCTCAGCTGAATCTATTGCCACACAAGCCTCTGCTTTTCAAATTGTGCACCTCATCAAAAAAGTACAATGACTACCTCTGCAAAATTCTGCCTAACATGTCTAAACAAGGACAGTGTGACCCTACTCTGCACCATCCTGCCCAAGATCAACAAAAGACACATCAGAAAAAGGTGAGATTCTGTATCGAATGACGAAAAATAAGACCTGGTCCCCACAAATGAGTGCTGGAGACCACCACCTGCAAAAATTAAGCCCTTCTAACAAAAGGTAGGGATTGAATCCACCCTTTCCTTATCTGCTGAGGGCTTCTTCCCATGTGCATCCTTTCAAGGCCTTGGTAAGCATTTAATTACTCTTATGATATATAAATATGTCATTAAGTGCATACAAATGCACTGAACCCCTAGAAGTGACATGGTTTTAATAACTACAAGAGCACACAGTGCACATATTTTATAAACCCAACATATCATGTCAAAAATATGCTAATAACATTTCATCTGTACATAATGTAACCTCACAGCAGTTTCTGCCAGACCTGTCCAGGCTCATTGATTGACTCGCAAATGTTTCCTAGATAACCATCAGCAATCATTGTTTTATTTATTTTCTGGTTTTCAAATAGTGCTTCCTATTTGGAGTGGCTGCAGGGCAGCTAATCGCCACTTGGTTGCAACTGTGGTGGTTGAGGCAATTTGCAACTGGTGTTCTGGGGGGTTGTACGACTTAATCCTGCATGCGTTCAGCACGTATGCCTTTACAACGCTGGCATTAGAATGAACGCGTTTCTTTATCATGCAAGTCTTTACAACGACTTGCCTTAGGGGGTGCTGGACTTTGGAATAGTGATTTACTATTCCAACTCCAGTCTGCGCAACAGTAGGGAAGGTGTTGGACTTAAAATCCAACACCACTCCGCCATTGCGCCCCTTCAAGCAATTCATTGTAACGACGTACGTGCTAAATGATTGTGTGGTAATGACGTGTTCGTTCTATTGCCTGCGTTGTAAAGGCCCAGCGTGACTCCGATTTCTTAATAAAGAAGGTTTTACAATTTGGGCTTCACCCTACTACAGTTCTGCTAACTAGGCCAAGTACAATCCTTCCTGTAATCGTTCACAGACTAAACTGTGAGACCATGAGGGGGAAAGACCTCAGAACTAACAATCATCTAACAGACTCAACAACATGAGATCCAAGATGGTTTTTATGGAAAATAAAGTATGTTAACATTGCAGCAGGACTTAATACTACACAGTTTGATGGTTTTGACATACAGGGTTGGACTAAGCTGCCTTCTAGTAGTAAGGTGCTTCTTCAGTGCTTCTTAACCTGTGATCTGGGGACACCTGAGGGTCTGCAACACCTACTGAGGGAGTCCATGTCTGCTTAGAAAATTATAATAATGTAAAATAATTTAAAAAATATTTAAAAATAAATAGGCAAAATGTAGAAACAGACGTTTTAAAACGTTCTGTAAATGTAAAGAAGTTTGAAATTGGAGACTAAAAGTTACGTTGTATCCTCAGATTGATTTGTGGGAGGAGAGCAAGCGCATCAAGCAGAATTTAGTATGGACGATGGAGAGCTTAAATTAGATTTAAGAAAGCTCCATCTTTCAATTGAAATTTAATTTTGATTTTTTATATTTGTTTTGAATTAAATAAAATATTTAATTGTGGGTTTATTTGTTTGATAAATGTTTGTTTCTGTATTTATTTTATATTGTTTTGTTTTTTGAATCATCAAAATTGCTTAGGTCAGGGTCCACAGTTTTCCATAATGACTAAGAGGGGGGTCCCTGGATCCAATAATGATTCAGTGGGGGTCCCTGAATTCTAGTACTGATTCAGTGGGGATCTACAGAAAACAAAAGGTTAAGAACACCATTCCCTGCCTTCCCAGTAATTGCTCTCCCTCCCATTATGGTCAAGATCCTGATAATACCATCCCCAACATTTTGCAGGCTCAGACAAGATTAGGCTCAGGTGCAGATGGCTCAAAATGTCCTCACTGGCTTGATGAGCAACTCAGTTCAATATTCTTAACATTTGTTTTGCAAATAGGTTAAAGCATTCATGTTGGGGGCATCAATGAGCCTGTTTCAAGTCTCCTGATGTAGGCTAAGCCCCATTGTTTTTCTGTCAGTTGATACTGGAATCTGGGTTGACCAGTGGATGTGAGTTGCTTTATAGTCTTAATAGTTTGACTTTTTTTAGTGGAGGAAGCGAGGTGGCAGCAAAGCACACAAAGAGGTTTGCAGGACACTCTAGGAGAGATGGGCCAATGACAGCAGCTGACTTCAGCAGCCTTTCTGTTCAGCTATGGTCAGGTGTTCAGAAATTGCAGATGTGGCCTCCAGGCCAAGTTCCTCATGTTGATGTCTTTGAGGGCAGTTGCAGCCTCCACAATGACCAAGATTCTTTGCTATGGCTGTGACACATTTTCCATCCCCTCATTAGCAGTGTCACCTACCACTCTTTTGAGCTTGCTGGCTTCAAGGGAATAATATGATGGTATAGCTCAAGAGAAGTGTGCTGAGAAAGGAGGGAACTGCTTCCAAGCATAGGTCTCTCCTGGATTGCATTTTTGTGTTGTCAGCTTTCTTTAGGGCTCCTCATGCTGATAACATCAAAGACTTCTTTTCTGGGACAGTCTCTACTCCTGCATGGCCAAGCACACTCGTTCCCACTCTCATCAGGCAGGCAACGGTTTAGGCTTCTTGGGCAAAACCTCAGCTCCTCCAATAAGATGTTTTGACTTCAGGCAATGTCCCCCTCACCTCTCAGAAACTGTTAGATAGATACCAGCCCTGGTTGCATAGCAACTCTTGGAGTACTCTGTGGAGTGCCCCCTTTGTTAGCCAAGAAGACTTTGAGACTGAAACAAAGTGTGGCAGCTTGGGTGCCACTTTTATACACATTTTCAAGCAGGGTATGTTGAATCCACTGTCTGAGGCTTAAGACCTGTTTTGGGTTGTTTTTCTTTCAAATGTAACACAGACACAGTCTGTGTGGAAAGTGTTATTTCCCACACTACGTAGTAATGGGAAGGGCTCCAAGCAGCTGCATCCATACCATCGACACAATGAAGTGTGAGTAATCTACACCTGGGCGTCATGAGCCTACATGCAGGAGTAACCAGAGACAGCTGAATGGGAAGGATGTGCCTAGAAACTTCCTCACCCTGAACAACTGAATCTGCAGTCTTGGTCTCACCCCTACCATCTATCAAATGGCAGTGCTCAGGAAGATCTAATCAACAGTCCTCTGCTATCAAGGACATCAATGGTATTACTAAATAGAGTCCTGTCTGTATTCTCCAAATTGCAGTGTTGGATCACCCTCCAGCCACAGGAATTGAGGCAATACACTTCCACTACCTCAGGAAAGCGGTTCTCATCTTCCATCTTGCGCCATGCTAAACCAGGGACATCCATAATGGACCCCGCTTGCCCAGGACTGAAACTCAAACACCACACAGAGTGCTACTATCATACAAGGGCTACACAAGCACTGCACACTTGTATGCACTCACCATGCAGTGCATATTGGATGCCAGTAAATGGTGTTGGGTTCCATATCATATTTGGAGATTTACACAGGTGAGTACAGTAAATTGTAATTGTATTAATATTGTGCTTACTACCCCTGACAAGGCACTGAAGTGCTTTTTGGAAAGTATCACTCTACTCTGGAACCCAAGATGGATTAAGGGTGGAATAATCTAGGGAAACATAAGTTGTTAATTGAAACAGTAGACTTGTGAGTCTGTTAGTTGAATTGAGTAGGATAAAGGAGGGATAGAGGTGGGGAGAGTCTAGAAAGGGTTATGTGGGTGATCGTATGAGAAAAATGAGGTTTTGGATGAGTCAAAGGAGGGATAGAGGAGGGAAGAGTCTAGAACAGAGATGCTATCAATAAAAGGAGTTTTGGTATGAGTCAGAGATGAGAGTTAGAGAATATACTGAAAGGGTTATAGGCTGACACATAGAGTAGTGAGTCGGAGAGAGTTGATATTTATTTGTTATCTACAGTGGGTGAGAAGTAAAAAAAAATAGATACATTACTACATCAACAAGTATACATGTATATGGGAAGAACTACAGAGACATACAATTGTATTATATAAAGTCCCAGATGTACATGCATGGATAAATACTTGGAAACTCAGGCTTTGAAGTGTTGCTGTACATAAAGCTAATTCATTTATTTATTTATTTTTATTAAGTTCTTTTTGACAATTTTATGTTTAAAAAAAATATTTTTATTAATGTATTTAATGATATTTATTTATTTTTATTTTACATTTTCCCCAATTTTTCAATAATGGTGAAGATACCATTGTTATGATCCTAATTACATGTTGTGAAAAATAAAATAATATAAAAACAGATAATCAGACGACATATGTAAACTATGGAGTGAACTTTATACATGATAAGCATAAAATTATATATATATATATATATATATATATATATATATATATATACATATATATATATTTATCTGTCCAAGTTCTCCTCTCCTGAAAAGAACGAGCCCACACGGCTGCAACAGGAAAGCTTGCTTTAATGGACAACCAAAGGCATGACGCGTTTCGTCTAAATTGACTTTCTCAAATGCTGCAAAATTAGGGTCTCCACAGGTGTCCACATTACACACAGTACCTCACTGCGATTGGCTGAGGCACTGTGACTGGCATAGGGGGGTGTTTCCTGAAACCTGGCACTCCGAGTTTCTGTGAGCGTAAGTACTCCCCAAGTGGGGAGGGGACTGCTTCCACCCACCTTGACAGGATCTTGCTGTGGCAAAAAGCGGCTGTCCTAGCGGCTGAAGTTTATTGGCAACGTAACATACGCGTTTCGGATTGCTGCTTCGTCGGTGTTTTCGAGTCACACCGGAAGCCGCCATTATTAAATAAATACTTCATTACATATGCAACATTGAAAAAGGACAACTTTACGTTTTGCAATATAAGCGCCATTTTAACATGGTTTAGTATTCTTGAGCATATATTGTCTTTAGCATCAATGCTATTAAAAAAACAAGTTATTTCAATCATTTAATCTATTTGAATCAATTTCATCATCATTGGATTGTTAAAATGATATATCGCCGTGTATCGGCAGAGGCTATTATATTGTTAAAACAATGTTGTCTAAACATAATTCATTATGTTCCCTTGCTATTAAGCTGTGCATCTGCATAATTCATCCCAATTTTGCAATACATTTTTTAAATAATTTTCGCATTGTGTATTCTAACAAAAAGTCAGTCTTATTGCCGTGTATCAGCCCTTATGCCTGTCTTATGGTATTCCTTTTTGCCCTCAGATTAATTCCCAAGTTGAACCGCTAGTTCCTCCCCACTATTCAACGCTTTAGGGGCTCTTGTTTGCAGGTCAATGATATACTGGGACTCCAATCTACGCAGCTTCAAAATGATGTCACCTCCCCTTATATGCACTGGTACATAGTCAATTCCAATGTATTCCTATTTAGGAAGCAAAGTGTTTGGCAGCATAGTTTGAGCATTACCTTTCTTAATCTTTAGGAGCAAAATCTGGAATTCATAATTTGAAAAACTTTAACAATTCTGATAAATGATATGGAATTATTGCTTAATGTTAGAAATGTTGGTAACAGATGTATTCTACAAAATAGAATAACAGTAAAACCAGTCTCCCGGTATGTGGATAGAGCCTGATAAGAAAGAATTTCTGGTGAGACTGGGTAGTCCAAGGAAAGTATATGTTGTGACAATTCTGGGATGCTAATCCACTTAAGAAGGTTGTTCCAAATTGGTTTTAACTATGTACGAATAGTCTTCAATCTGACATCTCTTTGAAAGAGATGTTCCCTCCCTAAACTCATAGAAATCAAATTAATGTGTGGATAATCAAGACAAAAATTAAGTGTTTGCATTAGTCTTTTTACTCACAGCTGCCCAATGATATCTGAAATGGGTAGTTTCCAGCTTCCCCCAGAAAGCGGCTACCCACAAGAAGTTAAAATATGTTTGGCTATGACACAGGTACAAAAACATTGTGAACACTATCATTTTGATAACGATGTTTATAATTCAAGGAGATGGATAGATCATTCCATCACCTAATTTATTTTTTTGATAAACAAGTTTTATTGTTTTCCATGTACTAATAAAGTACACTCAGTTTGGGGTTGCCATTTCTGGGCAATGTCTAACTTGGCGACCAGTGTGACCACCCCAATGAACATGTGCTCCACTCTTGGGCCACCAAGGCCTCCCAGCAAGCATGATAGGGCAACTCTAGGGGAAAGGTCTAGTGGCTGGCCTAGCACTGATGACAGCCCTTGCACAATCATTCAGCAGTATCTGTCAGTAACAGGACAGGACCAGACCATATGAAAAAAATCTGCGTCTGGTGTGGGGCAGTGGAAGCAGGTCACCTGGGAAATATTACCAGCTTGGTGAAATCCCATGGGGGTCATATAGATTAGGGGAAGATAGTTGAACTGGAAAAAACTGAGGCACGTGGAAATAGCAAGTTCCAGGGGGAGGCCATCTAAGCCTCCCTCCAGTCTCTGTCATCCAGTTCACCAAGCCTTTCCTAACGCCTCTGATTTAGTAAACCAGGTTGGGGCATTAATGACCAGGGGTCAATATACTCGTGAGATAGTGCCTGTGGTGAGCTTCCCCAAGAGCAGTTTGGGCTTGAGAAGGCTGAATTCAGGAATGTCCATGTCAGGGGGAATGTTAGCTGCAAGAGAGAGACGCAGTTGTAGGTATTCATTGTAGGTATTCGTGAACCTGGGTATGAGAGAGTTGATATTGTTCTTGTAGCTCTTTAAACTACTGTATACTGTTGCCTGACCAGGCGACTCCAAGTTGGATGATTCTTTTCCTGTCCCAGTTTGTGAACCCATACAGTCCCATTGTGTGGTGTAGCCACTTCCCCTGCCTTAAGGTCATCTGTGTCAGGCTGCGATTCCATCTCGTGAGGCGGGGCACCGCTCTCCAATTCAGTAAGATCAATCAAGTGATCTCTGAGAGGGAGCAGGGGCTTGGAGTCCTGTATAAAATTCCCATTGTCTTATTCAGTTCCAGGAGGGCCAGTTTTACTCGGTAGGGCGGGTCATCCCACCGCCCATTGAGCCAGTCGTTAATAACTATCATCTTTGAGACCCTATAGTAACAATTTAGATCTACCATTCACATGCCTCCATTGTATGGAGAATGTCGACAGTTAGGAAAGGCGATCTGGGCACTCTCATTGATGCAGGAAAGGGGTCTTGTCACACTAAAGATTCAAAACATGGCAACCACTGCCTAATGTGATACACTCAGGGATCAAGATCAGGCCACTGCTTAGTATTAATGCATACTAGGTGGATCCCTCAGGCCACTGCTGCCAGCAGGCTTACACCTCTGCACACATAGCAGATTAGCATGATGCTATGGTTAAAATAAAACTCAGGAAACCAGTTTTTCTTGCAGCCAGGGACTCAGGGCAAGGGCACATGTCAATTTGGATTGCAGGGGACAGTCCTATGAACATGTGTCAGTGCAGTTTACAAGAAATGAGGAAACATGTTTGTAATAAAGACAGAAATTACATACAGCAATGCAACGTGAATCTTACAGAGAAAAGAACAAGATGAAGGATCAAATGAGAAATAGACATTTAGCAGGAGTCCACTATGGAGAAGCTGGAAAATGCAAGTTTGCAGTGGAGCATGATTTATATTTGGTGATGTTGAGGAATAGGTAAAAATCAACAGAGGGAAAGTAGAGGGTTTTTTTTGGGGTCTGAGAGACTTAATGAGCACAACTTCCTTTCACAAGCATAAGCAAGGTGGGATTGCATTCAACCCAGACCAGCTACTACTTTTTTGGATATCGCTGTCACTACCAGAGGCTTAAAGGGACCCTAATAACTGATATTTGCATTGTAAACAAACTTGTACGTGAGGGCAGGTTTGTGACTAAATGAGTGGAACAAAATCTAAGGAGTTGTGTAACGTTCACCAGTTGAACTGGACATGACAGCCTGCAGACTACAGTCAGAGAATGTCTCCTCCAGCAAACTTCCCCACAGGACTTCTCTTTACAGATACTTGAGTTCATCGACTTCATATCATATGAATCGGCATTGCATTGTGCTATAATAATGGAAATACTTTGTACACAGTACCTGGCACCAATAATGAATCCTATGCAAATAGTAAAGTGAGTCAAGTTGCAGGTAAAGACATAGGATCCATTTTGAAAACCCTTTTTTCTGTGATAATTGTGCTTTGCTCCTGACTTAGGTGTGGCCTACTCGAGAATTTCCAGTAGTTTGACATGCTTACTTATGAAAAGGTTTGTGAATCTGATGCAGAATGATAAAAAATTATTGCTGATCAAATTGGTCAGGCCTGCCAGAATTATTCGTTTTCTTTTTCCTGAAAATGACATGCGATGTAGCTGTAAGGATACTCTTTGCAGACAAATTCACAATTTACGTTGCTAGCTTGCAGAAGCGCATAGATCCTTCCCTCGTATATAACTTGCTAGTCATCAATCAATCAATCAATCAAAGTTTTATATAGCGTGGCTACTCACCTGTAAGGGTCTCAAGGCGCTGAAGGAGGTGGGGGGCTGCTTATCTGTCCGGGTGCAGGGGTTCAATCGAAGAGCCAGGTCTTCAGATCCTTCATGAATTGGGTTAGCGACGGGGGTTGCCAAAGGTGGAGAGGCAGAGTGTTCCAGGTCTTGGCGGAGAGGTAGGAGAAGGATCTTTCTCCAACTCTGGTCTTGTGGATCCAATGGACGGAGGCTAGTTGGGTGGAGCAAGGTGTCTGGCGGGTATGTGGAATGAGAAGCTGTGGTTCAGATATGCTGGTCCTGCGTTGAGGAGGGCTTTGTAAGCATGTGTGAGGAGCTTGAAGGGGATTCTGTTATTGACTGGGATCCAGTAGAGTTCTCGAAGGTGTTCGTTGACGTGGCTGCGGTGAGGGATGTTGAGGACCAGTCTGGCTGCGCCGTTTTCAACATTCTGTAGTTTCCTGAGGAGTGTCTGGGTGAGGCTGGGGTAGAGTGTGTTGAAGCAATCAAGTCTGCTGGTGAAGAGTGCGTGGCTGACCGTCTTTCTGGATTTGGTGGGGATCCATCTGTATGTCTTTCGAAGCAGGCGGAGCTTGAGGAGGCATGATAAGGATACGGCATTGATCTGGCAGTTCATGTGAGCGAGGAGTTCAGTATGATGCTGAGGTTACGTGCGTGGTTCATAGGGGTAGGGGGGTTTCCAATGTTTCAGGCCACCAGAAGTTGTCCCAAGTTGAGGAGGTGGGTCCTGAGATAAGTACTTCAGTCTTGTCCAAGTTAAGTGTAAGGCAACTATCTTTCATCCAGGTGGCAACAGCCTTCATTCTGCTGTGGAAGTTGATTCTGGTGGCTGTGGGTTCGTTGGTAAGGGAGAGCTGGGTGTTGCCAGCATAGGAGACGATGTTGAGTCCGTGGTTTCTGATGATGGCAGCGAGGGGTGCCATGTAGACGTTGAAGAGGGTGCGGCTCAGGGAGAAGCCCCGGGGCAATCAACAGCTGATCTCTGTTAGTTCTGAGAGGAACGGAAGTAGTCTGACTCGCTGTGTTCGGCCGGTGAGGATGGAGTAGATTCAGTCCAGGGCCTTATCGCGGATGCTGGCATCATGGAGTCTAGTGATTAGGGTGCGGTGAAAGATGGTATTGAAGGCAGCCGAAAGGTCCAGCAAGATGAGGGCTATGGTTTTGCTCTGGTTGAGGAGGGGGCGGATGTCTTCGGTGGTGGTGAGGAGTGCGGTCTTGTTGCTGTGGTTGCTTCGGACGTCAGACTGCGAGATGCCCAGGATGTGGTTTACCTCGATGAACTCTGAGAGTTGTGCATTGATGGCCTTCTCGATGACCTTGGCTGGGAAGGGGAGCAGGGAGATGGGTCTGAAGTTCTTGAGGTCTGTTGGGTCGGTGGATGGCTTCTTCAGCACGGGGTTGATCTCGGTCTGATTCCAGTCATCGGGAAAGATGGCGGTCTTGATGGATTAGTTGATTGTTCAGCGAAGCTCGGGTGATGGAGGTGGCTGCTCTAGGTAAGATGTGCTACGGGTAAGGGTCCGAGGGGGCTCTGGAGTGGATGCTCATCATGGTTTTTAGTGTGTCATCTGTGGTGAGCGGAGTCCAATTGAGCAGGGTCTGTTGGGGTGTGGCGTGGTTGGGTGCATTGGTAACTAGGGTGGTGTTAGGAGGGTCTTAGGGGTCGAAACTGTCGTATATCTGCCTGATCTTGTGGTGAAAGAAGGGGCTGAGTTTCATCCTGTTCAAAAGGTTGCTAGCTGAGTGTATTGAGAAAATCTAGTTATATCGTTTCACAATTTGGGAATATACAGTCTTGCTGAAGGACATGTAAAGCTCAACAGTCAAGTCAAGTCAATTAAAACTTTATTCAGCCACGTTCTGGCCATTAAAGTATATTTTACATAAAAACACGTGCCTTATAGATTAAAAATACACTTGGTTAAAATAAATTTAGCGTAAGACATGTTATAACGACCCGGGTCATAGTTGTTAACCCACCATATTATTTTTTTTTTTATTGCCCCTGATAAGAAACGTGCGACCCCTTAACAAACAAAAGGGGAAGGAAGCATTTGTAGGTAGATCAATGCTGGCCTAATGGCCTAACTTGTGCAAATTGGCAATCTCTTAAAAGTGGTAGGATGTGTTTAACTCGTAGCTCGGTATAAAAACCACAAAAGAACATAAAGTGCAATAGGTCTTGTTCAGAAAAATTATCACATGCACATAGTTGCAAGGAGCATAACTTTGAATAACCTTTGGGTACAGTTAGGAGCCAGTGGATACAATTTAATCTAAATAAAATAAAGCGATGACACAGATTATTGACAAAAGACCAAAACGGTTGAGTTAAAATACCAGGACTTAAAATCATAAAATGTCTACATATAGGTTTCATAAGGTCATTTGCTTCTCTATCCAACTGTCTCCTCATTGAAAATTGAGTTTTTAGATTTTTTCACAGTTTCAGGGTGAAGCTTTCTCGGTTGATTAAATAGCTCTGGTTGCCCAAGAGCTGAAAACTGCAGTGAAATATAATTTAACCAAGTAATTTCTGCAGCTCTGTCCAAACTCATGCAGTCCACTAAAATAGTCTGGTTTAGATTTGGCTTTTCTCTGGACCAAATTTTTAGCCACCATATCAGGGGTGCTACAACAATGTTATCTGTCAAGTAGCCCTGCTTTAGTTCCTCATGTATAATAAAAGCTGGAATGTTGAAGGGAGCAGCTAGGAGTTTTCGTAAATGTTTATTTTCTACCACTTGAAGTTCATTACAATCCTTGTAACCCCAAACCACACTACCGTACACTGGTATAGCGACACATTTCTTGTTGTATATTTTCAGCAGTGGTTGTATGGGTTTGCTCCCCAGTCTTCTGGCGAAATCCAGTGAGGATCCAGCTGCTCTTGCCAGGGTATTTTTCTTTAGAGCACGCTGTGCTACCCAAGTGCCCCTGTCATCAAATAATACACCCAAATATGGATATGTGGGCACTTTGGTTAGCACTCCTCCTTTACAAGGAAGGGATTCATTCCCCATTTTTGGATAACCAATTGACATTATGTGAGATTTATTGAAATTGACCGCAAGATCAAGAGCTACCATAAAATCAATAAAAGTATTAACTAAAGATTTCTACGCTATTGGGTCCTGGCAATTAAAACGGCGTCATCCGCATATAAAAGTGCTGGGATTGATTTAGAACCTACTATAGGAATGTCTAGGCAAGAGTTAGACAGCACTGCCCCCAAGTTATTTATATACAATGTAAATAAAACCGGGGCAAGAATGCACCCCTGTCTTACTCCTCTTTTTACCTTCCAAGCATTAGATAAGGAGACATCCTCATTATACCTTACAGAGGCAGGTAGATTAAGGTGGGACCAGTGCAAGAAACTTACTAAATTCATGTCCATCCCTATTTCTATTAACAAATACCATAGCTTGGACCTGTTTACCCTATCGAAAGCGGACGTTAGGTCCATAAAAGCCAATGACATACGTCCTTTTTTGGCTAGGGTATATTTACTGGTAATCATGAGTAGGTTCATACATTGTTCCACTGTACCCCTGCCTTTGCGAAAACTAAATTGTAATTCTGACAGCACTTGCTTTTCTTCCAACCAGGTTGCTAGGCAATCTAAAATTACTTTACCCATTATTTTTGCTGCAGGGTCCAACAAAGAAATTGGACGATAACATCCTGGGTCGTCCCTAGCCCCTTTCTAAAAAATTGGCAATATCACCGCCGTTGACCATGAGCTCAACAGTCAATTTTATTAGAAAGACTAGCGATATTGCCTTGGGTCCGATTATGTTTGGACCAGCAGAATACTGCCCAGGTGAAAAAGATTGTAAGAATGTTGATATAAATACGTGCTATGTAAGACTATCTTTTAGAGAAAACATAATTTCTATTTAAAATGTGAATACCTGAGTTATCTGATTAGAAAATATATATATATGTGGTGTGAATATTTAATAATTTCCGCTGAACAGGATTTTTAGGACATGAGTGAGGTAGTTATTACATTTTTGTTTAAAAATTGAAAAAAAGGGTAAAGGTTATTTAATAATTCTTAAATTTGCGGACTTGTGGTAATGGCAATTTTTAAGTCTTTGCATGACCAGGTTCAATTCATTGACCATAAAAAGTATATATTGCTTGAACATGAAATAAATAATTTATTTAACCCAAAATTTTACACGTTGATGCTGGTCTCTATGGCTAACGGTAGTTTTTAGGTCTCGCCTGGCGTTAGCAGCGCGCATGCGTTGCGCTCGCCATGGCAAGGGCCTTTTGGAACCAATACGGATTCCAAGCGTGTACGCGGTGAGACAGAAGATGTGCACGCGGGGACTGGATGCTTTACTGGCAGTGAGATCACTCTGGGGACTTTTTTTTTTGGGCTCGGCTGCGCGGCTCCTGACGGCGAACTCGGCACAAACATTACTGTCTGTAAACGATTTTTGTCATTTTAGCTTTATTTTGGTTACTACAGTTCGCCCCCCCTTCCAAAATGAGTTTGCTGTAAATATAAAAGTAGGAAGCCGTTTAGGCTTTATTTGTTCCCAGCCGTCTGGGAAATCCACTTGTCTGTTCACTTTTAAATTATTTTTGGGTTGTATAATTTATTTATTAACGGGGGCTCCCGTGACTGTCCCGCTCCTTCGTCTGTGTAGCGGCCCTCTGTTTCTGTGTGTGCTGAGGTACACTGACAGCATGCCGTTTCTTTCACGGTACAGTGTGTCTGTTAATGGTGTAAGAAGGTCGAACATTTTCGGAATATTTACATTATAATTCTGCTATTTGAGTTGTTATTTAAAATACTATTTTGGTTCTGACGGTGACGCCATTAACGAAACCCTTTGCCTTTCCCATCGCTCGAGTTTTCATTTCTTTTATTGATCCGACTCGCTGGCTCCTTCTGAAGCCGGTTTAGAAGGCTAGTCATTAACTTGAAAGGGGAGCTGCAAACCCGTCTCTGCCTCCTGCCTAACACTGAAGGTGAGCACAGAGCAGGGCAACAGCTGATGCCGCGACCTACCACGACTTAGAAGAAAGATGTGCGTCAATGAAGTGAGGGCAAACCCAGGAAAGAGGCTGAAATATTTCACACCACCCGGCCAACTCTTGTTGAATCCGATCCCTTCAAATCAGATGTATTTATTTTAGTGTTTTATATTGTCATCTTATGATTGCTTCAACTTGTTGAAATACATTGTCTGCTATGTGGTACATAATACAGGAACCAGTAACCTGTATTACTTATACGCCCTGAAGCCAGAGACACATATTAGGAAACCTATTGATCATGTGTTTGGACTTGAGAGTCTCTCAAATTTTTGGGTTTGATGGAATATCGTGGCTCCAGATGCCCTCAAGTGCTCTAAAGCACAGCTGCTGGTTGCGGGTTTTTTGTGTGTACTATTTTCACAAGTAGGGTTATTGTGCACATCAGGGCGTGTGCGCTAGCGCCACGCAGCACTGCACGCACAGACACAGCGCTGGCTGAAGGAAAGAGGTGCACATTTCAGATGAAAGCCCCGGGCCCCTGAGTAGAAATGGGCCACGTTGCAGTGCAGGTTACCATTAAAAAGAGCTAGTATTAAAACAAATGTTGCAACTGACGGGGTTAACAAGCCATTACTAGCAGGTGTGAGCACCTGGGATGAGGAACACGAGATACTATGATGCTATCAACCTGCCTGCAGCTGAAGCCGCAGGCTCCAAGCTCTCGCCAGCAGGACAAAGAGGACCCCGGCAGCTGCGGCCTCTTTTGATTGAAAGGATGAAATGCTGCGACGCCGTCACTGTGCACATAGGTATTTACAGATCGTGACGATGTTATCCCTTCCGGGTTAATCTATTTGTTTAAAAAAAATCTTTGCTCTTGAGTTGACTCGCGCCTGGGTTCTTGACCCAAAGAACGCCCACCCGTAATAAAATAGTTTAGGCTTGCATACCTAGTGGGGCTTGTTGCCCTTTTATCAGACTGATTCGAACTAGTCCGCAGAGAGTTCTCTACACTATCATAAAGGTTTATGACCATTCGAGCCTCAAATTGTGTGCAACAACTGTGCGTTGCAGTTTATTAAGGTGTTTTGAAAAGTGCTGTGTGTCATCTAAACACGGAATGCTGAAATATGCAGGAAGAGAAAAAAGAAAAAGCATAAACGCTAAGCAAGTTCAATAGAGACGGCTAGAGCCCAACATGAAGAGGTGGAAAACCCTAGCCAACATTTCTTCATCATGAGCCCTCGGACTTCGGTCAAATGGCCTCCTGAGCAGAGCAATTTGAAGGGCTTCGGGACTCCGAGGTACCCGGCCCAGGTCACCCCTGAGGTGGGGATCTGTGAGGTTCCACGGGTTTGGAATGAGAGCGCCCAAAGGGCGTCTGTACTCCTGCTGATGAAACGAGTGGCATTGAGGGGTCGGACGAGAGGACGGGGATGCGTCCTTGCGTACAGCTCTTACTGCTTGTGGTCTAGTTTGGCGCTACATCAATACCACATGTATATATTTATGCCAGAAGTGAAAACAAAAGCTGCCCAATAACAGCTTATCTAGGGCAACGCTACTAATAAACACACATTTATTACTAAAGTGCGAAGCGCAACTTCAAAGTATAGCAACATTGACATGAGAAAAAACTCTACTGGCTCGCAGAGTGCACGTGCCAATCACCCTCTGCACGTCTGTGTGCATGTGAACTTGGTCTTCTGCCTTGGAAGGCTATGAAAAAGACCAGGAGTGAGCAAGGTAATTGTAACACCTTTTATTACAGCCATGCAAAGCCTTTAGAGCAAATGCTGTAAAACACATGAAAAACAAATTTGTATTGTTCTCATTAATATTACGCTATTGCGAATTACTGGCTTACGTTCTTGAGTAGTGACTGGTAATACTAAAGAGTACTACGTTTATAAAAAGTCTCAAAAGCCATGTCCATAACAACTATAAAAAGGAGAAACATTATCACATCTATGTAAAAACAAAGAATGCAATATCTGTTCAAAAGGAATAAGCTTCCTTTTGTTACAAAATCCATGATTGTAGAAGTATACTACATGTGTGACACGTTTTTATGCATGAGGACTCGGCTTCAAAGGTAAGCTTGTGATTATATTGTGTTTTGCATGCATGAAAAAGTAAATGAACCTCGCAGTTTGCGACGGTCAGACAGTGGGGGGGGGGGGGGGGGTCTTGCTCATTATATTGGAGTGGTTGGAGCGTCGCCCTTTCCAGAAGTCAGAGAATTGTTTGTATGTAACAAGCCGCTTATTTTTATCTTTTGAAACCCGGTACACTGTTACACACAGCGCGCGGTCACAGATAACTTTCACCACTGAATAACTGCCCAGTGGTGGCTGGTGACATTTGAAAGTGGTGAGGCGTAAAAAAAGGGTCTAAATGTGTTTTGTGTCATAGCGAGCCTGATTGACTAAAGGGGAACTGCAGGACCCTCACGCCAAGGAAATTTTGAAGAACAAAAAAAAAAGGCCCAAAGGATGCAGGTTAAACCACATTTCAGAAAGCAAGAATATTTATAAAAGTAGGTAGGATATGTAGACTTGAAATAATTAAACACATTTAAAACTGTCCCATATCGTGCTTCATTCCTGCTTGCACCCGTGCCATCCATTTAGCCTGACTGCATTATTTTAAAAGAAAAGGGAACATTGGCGTTAGCCGCCTGACCTTATTGCCAAAGAAAGATGAACTATATGTCACCTCAGGTCTCCATTAGGGCCAAAGATTGGGTGGCGAAAACAGTGACCAAGTCTCCATAACCACACTCTCTCAGATGCATTGAATTAGTTATATAGCGCCACTCATACCAGTGCAGGGTGTCTGAGCACTTTGCATCACATGCATATTACACACAGACATTCAATCATACATGTGTAAATCACTGTGTAGGAAATGTTACGTAAGCCAAAGGACTAAAAGTGTAGGAGTCACATGTCATCCATACTGGTAGGCAGCATAGTTTAAGAGTGCTTGGTGTGGAGAAGCACAAACTCAGAGTCGAAAAAGAAACAGCATAGTTGGGAGTTTTCTTTAATAATAAGAATCCATTTCTAGCCAAATTAACCCTTTTTGCAACATTGATCAATGTTCTGTACTTTGCAGCGTGTATGCAGTTCTAGGATGAAAGTTAATACCTCACTATTCTATATTAGGACTAAGGACTTTAAATTATACATTGCAAGTAACCTGCTGATCTGTTTACATCTGTAATCTACATGGTACACGTTCTCTGCAGCAGGCATATTAACCCTCTGCACTAACTTCACCTAAGTCAAAACCACAACTATACAAAATGCTGATCTCTCTCTCCAGGAAGATAATTAATCACACGATATTCTCAGAGAAGAAAAGGTCTATTGGTGTGTGTATGAGGTGACGTAGACGCCTTCACGCGCGCACCGCTCCTCGGCTGCAGCCTTTTCCATCCGCCAATACAAGCGACACAACTTCCACACAGAGCTGAAATTCTGAGAAATGAACCTTTGTTTCCATCAGAAGAACGCGCCATCACTCTGGCAGTTTTTTCCAAAAAGCTTCCATTTACAATTCTTTGTTATCGAAACGGAATGGCTTGATGAGAATTAGAAGCAATGGCGGCACGAGTTATCTTGACATTTATGTGAGGCCTGGTAATTGCGGGGTGAAAGAAACGCTGCAGCAGGTGCTTCAAAGGCATAATAAACTTTCAAACACGGCGCCCCCAGGATTCCAGCACCCGGTGCGGTGGCACCGATCGCACCGCCCTAAAGCCGGCCCTGACTGGCATTGATACGGCACCGGAGGGTCTAAAATAGTAATGAATGTACATAACTATTTTAGGCCTAAGGAGGGCCTAAAATAGTTTTGTACATTCATAACTTCACAGTAACGGCCGGCATGATGGGGGTGGGGGTCGTCACGGGGGGTGGAGGCGGGTGGGAAAGAATATTATAAAACTTACCATCCTCGTCCTGCAACATCTTCTGGATGCGTTCCAACTCCCGCTCCGTCCTGCAACACCGCAGCTTCTGGATGCGTCCAAACTGCCGCTCCCGCCGTCCTGAAGCTCTCGTTGTCATGTCGTCATGAATGAAAGGCAGCCTCCCTCCCTCCGCTCTGCCAATCACAACGCTGAGGCGCAGTAGAGAGCGCCCCAGCCGGGACCATTTTCGCTATGTAGAGTGGGCGCCGTGGGCGGTGCTGCTCGAGGGCATGGGGGGAGTGGCTTGCCCAGTGTTGTGCATACGGACTGTTTGATCGGCCCCAGGGCCGGCCAAACAGTCCCTATGCACAACACTGGGCAAGCCACTCCCCCCTGCCCTCAAGCAGGACCGCCCACCCCCGATCAGGCACTTCTGCTTTCTCGCAGTGCGAGAAGGCAGAAACATAAATGGTAGTTATTACCATTTATGTTTCTGCCTTCTCGCACTGCGAGAAAGCAGGGGGGCGGCGCCCAAACGCCCGTATGGAGGAGCCGCCACTGTAACTGCCCCGTAGGACCCTCCACCCATGGTTTTGGAGGTGACACTACTTCGCAGCACAAACCACAGCTCTGCACCGCACGCCACCCGAACAATGTATTATTTGATCATAGCGAACACAGTATTTCTGCAGTGTTTTAAACCTTCAGCCACACTAAATAACTCATGTTTCAAGCTCAGCATGTCTCTCCATTTACTGAACGTCTCCGTCAATTTACTGAAATGCCTCTTGCATCTCTCAGTGCTTCTATTCCTCCATCCACCTGTTCACCAGCCGGTCCTTAATCCACCCGTCCACCCTTGCTATCAATCCATCCACGCATCCACCTATCTGTCCCCGGGACCATCCATCCATCCACCCATCTGTCCTTGGGACAGCGTTCCGTTCATTCATCCATCCATCAATTTTTCCACCCATCCCTGGGAGCGACCATCCATCCTTTCAGTCAAACACATTACTACATCTTTCTACTGTCCACCCGTGAGTAAGCCTGTCCACCTCTTCCCCATCCTACTATTGTTGTGCGTTCAAATTCATACTACCTTTCCTCTTCATCCTCATCTCATCCACAAACGAACCCATCCTCTTCCTGCTTCTCATTCTCTGACCCGACCAAACTCACCCATCTATCCACCAACAAGACTCTCCCTCATCTTTCTCGGTCTCTTCCAGATTCATCCCATCCACTTCGATTCTTCCGAAATTCGTTCACTCATCTATCTGTCCAGCCGCAGTTTGGGGCATATCTACAAGGCAGCGATAAAAAATTATCGCCGCTTTTGCGGCCGTTTTCAGCTGAAAAGCGGCGATAATTTTATCGCTATATCAGCAAGGTCACGCTATTGCGTGAATCCTTGCCTTAGCGCCTGTTTTCTGAACGCCCAGCTTTGTATCTCTAATGAGATGCAAAGTGGGCGTTCCTTCCTGAAATAACTGGAGAAATGTCGCTAACTGACATTTCTCCAATTATCAAGGGAATCGCTAACAAGCATAGCGATAAGAAAAGTAGCGCTAACCTTGGTTATCGCTACCTTCCTTACGCCTGCTTTTGGTTTGACTTAGCCATGATATCCTATGGAAGGTGGATATTATGGTTAAGTATGCCCTGCCCTATCAACAAGCTATCACCAAATGTTGTGCGATTATCGCTGGATTTCTTAGCCGGCTGTTGCTGATATGCCCCTTTGTTCGTCCACCCAGGCCTATCGGCCCGTCCACGTGCTCTTACAGCCCACCCAAGCAAAGGTCTATCGAAGAATCTAGGCGTTTGAGAGACATAAAAGGAGGGAGATGGATCCGGGAAAGAGAGGAGGGAGGAGTAATGTGGGAGAGAGAGGGCCGGGAAAAAGAGAGGGAGGAGGTGAGTGTAGCATGGAAAGAGATAAAAAACAGAAAAGAAGGGAGAGTGATAAAGGAAAAGAAGGAGGACGACTGGAAATGGAGAGAAGTCGTTCAGGGAAAGACCGGAAGGGTATAGGAGGTGAAAGGAGGAGCAGTGAGATAATGATGAAAGAGAGATGGGTAAAAGGAGGAGAAGGTCCGGAAATGGAGAGGGGACGGGGTCATAGTAAACAAGCATTTGCAATGCAATAGGTCTCGCATTTGCAACAGTTTGAGCTCTTGGCATTGTAAATGACAATGCCTTTTATTTATGTGTTGGTTTTTAAAACATAAATAAAAGGCATTATCATTTACAATGCCAATAACTTAAACTCTTGTAAATGCGAGACTTATTGCATTGCAAATGCTTGTTTATTATGCTTGTGCTATGGGGGAGTGGGGGGATGGGGGGTGGGACCGCATGCTTTGTTAGCTTTTAAATGACAACTGTCAACGTAAATTCAAGAGATTAATCTATACCTAAGTGTTAGCAATTTTTTAATTTTGAAATATGAAAAGCTTTTTCTATGCACATTTGCAACGGCGCTAAAAAAGCTAAATAAAATATTTGAATGAAAAAAATAAGTTAAGATTGTGCCATGAAGGATGCAATCGTCAGATAATGACAACAGATTTGTATTTGGGTACAAAAAAAGAAGTGAGATAGGAGGATTTCCTGTCACACTCAAATACTTTTTCTGCTGTAGTGGATTAATGTGGTGCCCTCGTTAGTAACTCCCATTTTTGCTTCCTTTCATACTTCGAGCCTTCACGGTCCGTTGCTGTAGTGCAGTGACTGTGTGAGAAGTGAAAAATGATGAATAACCATTTTCCGTAATAAAAGTAAAGCAGGAACTGATGCTTTCGCAAAGGGCTAATTTCCTGAAGCGACACGACCGACTCATTTTATGCAGGGTTCTGCATGTCTAGCTGTAATCTTTTTGATCTAGAAGGTGTCGTGGAAAAAACCTTTGCCTAAAGCTCCAGCTAGCCTTTCTAGTGCTATTTTCAGCGAATTTAGAGCAGTACTGCCACCTTGCGAGATGTAAGGGAAATTCGACCTAGGAAGAAAAATTCGCCTTGGAAATAGTATTTCTACCATTCTCATTGTGTCCCTTTAAATACAATAATACATAGTTTATACTTAGAAGCGCTGAGTACCATTAAGCTATTTATTACCATTTTTGAGTGCAAGGAGGGGCTATGACTCAGGAGAGACGAAGGCTGGAGTGGGGGAAACAGCCTTTACCACGAAGCATTTTCTACGCAATACGTTTACAACGATACACTTACCTCGTAAACGTCTTCACAACGCGTAATGCTTCAACGACCATCTTCACCACGCAAGCAACGTCATCACGGAACAACGTCATCCTAATCCGAAAAAAAGCATCAGTCCGTTTTCAGTGTCGGCGGAGACCTGCGGAAAAAGGAAAAAAAAAGAAGAAAGGGGGCTTGGGGGGGGGTCTCCCCCCCAAAAAAGAAAATGGGGAGTAAAAGTAAAATCGGGGTAACGGGAAAGTGTGGAAAACACATTCCGTTGTAACGCATGCGTGGTAAAGGCATGCGTTGCAACGGAATGCGTAGTAACGACATATATTCCTGGAGTGGATCATGATGCCCCTCCCCGCTCCCAGAAATGGTTGATAGACAGCATATTATATGCTGCACATTTGTAAAAATGGTTTATGTCATGCATGTGTGTTTGTACAAAGATATTTAACATTATCTAGGATGCAAAATGTTAAATTTGTGCGCAATGGTAATATAATAATGGATAGGCTCTGCGACCATTAGAAAAATGATTTCCATGTGCTAAAGTAATTGTATTATTCAATGTGTGAGGCAGTAAACATTGGTTTTCTCTTATAAGGTTTACTCTATTGTGCTAATAAACTGCAACTTTGCACTGTAGTGGTAAATGTGTGTTTATTAGAGCAGTTGCTGTAAATACCGTTATCGGGGCAATTTATATATCCCATACTACCCTGACAAAGTGTTGAATCACTTTGCGGCTAGCAGCACGCTACTCTGGAACCCAAGATTAGAGTTAAATAGTTCACAATATGTGCCTTTTTCCTTGTTGATTAGTTGTGGTAATTTTGTGCTCTTCAGTTCTTGTGTGGTTAATAGAGTTTTGAGTAGGAACAGAATGTAGGGAATGGATTAGAGAAGGGGAGTTGTAAGTTAGTCGGTGAATTGGCAAAAAAGGAGGGGGAAGTTTGAAAAGGATATTTGAGAGTTCTTAGAAGTCAAAAAGGTTTGGGATGAGTCTGAGAGAGAAGAGGGCTGGGGCAAAGGTTGAAGGGAATATATTTTTTTAATATTGATTTTTAACAAATAACTGAAGAACGCTTTACTTACTTTCCATAATGCTTTTTTTTTGCGGTAAAGACTATTTAGCCCCAGATTTCCCATTTTCCAAACACTCCTTAGGCAACAGACTGGACCTTGAGACCCCCTAGCAGCACCCCCATCGGCAAGCATGCGGCACCTCGCAGACCTGTACAGATGTTCGCACACTCAGGAAAGGACATGCAGAGCCCACACAGTTGACACCAGCGGTTCCAGTTATTTCCAGAACTTCTCTGTGGGTTTTCATGCACTGTACATTGCTGAATAATGTAGAGTGTATGGGTCTCCATGTAGGTGGTTTATCTCTCACTGGTGTTATAATCACAGCTCCAAGGTTGTATGCCTTTGCACCTATCTTTGGAATGTGTGTAATGTAATTTAGCAGTGATGACATCTCAAATGACGTCATTAATAATGAGCTCACTAGCTCTACACACCCATTAGGAGCACAACCATGTTGTAAGCACTTACGCCCTTTAGCAAGAAAGAGGCTGTACAAACATAGGTAGAGGAGTAGGATGATGATTACCTACCACTATGTAAAGTGTAAAACAAACTAATTGGATGATGTCATGAGTGATGCAATCAATGATATCATTTGAGATGCCAATGATATCATTTGAAATGCCATCAGTGATGTCATGTCAAGTCAAACAAGCTTAATTCAATTTGAAAGTAAATCATAAAAGTGAATCAATAAATAACATCATTAAAATGTAATCTATTCCCAGAACAATAAAAGCATCAAAAACAGTTTAACAGCCTCAATCCAGTGGACCATAAAATATGGCCTATGTATTCCTAAACATAATCAGATATTAGAAATAGTGGTTGCATATATTTCTTACCCACCACTATCCATACCACTTCCTGATAAAAAAACTCCTCTAATAAAGCTTAAAACCACTACAAAGGGCAAAACATAAAGTGCAAAGTGCTTTATTTTGACATAATATTACATGGGCACATGACAAGGTTCTTAGACCAATTCCATTACTGCAGAAAAGATACCAGAAAGTGTGCCAAAGAGAAATGAAATCTAGTCAAATAAAATCTATGTTGCTGATTCCTAGTGAAAGCCAAGTAAAATTAAGGTTGGTTTGTTAGTAAACCCAAATTCAGGTGAGCCACAGAGCGCTGCCGACTCAAGACTTGTCTATGATATGCACTAGCCCTTACTGCATCAGGGGCTTTAATCAAAGATTTTACTTGTTGGGGCATTGTAACTGGATTATTAAAAAGATCCATCAATCCTAAATCTTAAAAGGTTAGCTTCAAATACCTAAGCCATCGAATACTATCAAAATTAGACATAGAGAAACAGTCTTGAATAATGGCTCTTATGCACTCTAATTCGGGAGTAGTCCAGACCTTTCCCCAAGGGTGTCCTCCATTATTTCCAAACTCAGTTCTGAATGGCAAAAAGGAGTTGATGTACCTTACAAAGACACAAACAACTTTGGAAGCACGTTGATATTTCCAAGACTGATAGTTTGAATGCGCATACTTATCACTGTACAAACGCCCACCATTACAATACGGGTAACATTTATGGCTAGCATGGATTTTGAGACTGGATTGAAAGAGATGCATGGAGCATTATATGATTCACTCTAACTACGTGAGCCTCCGCATTCTTTCGTGATTGAAAGAGACCCCAATTGGCAATATATATATCCACAACAGAGAAGTCCTTTCGTATGTTTGTAATTTCGATTCCGGCACATTGGAATGCATTATTCGTCGTAATTTTTTAATAAAAGCCTTAAGAAAGTCCAGGAGGACGAAACGTGCGTCAGCTGCTGTTTCTTTGTCTCTAATGGAATAAATACTAATGATCGGATACATTGACTGCTGTGGACTACTCATTGAAAGATTGTAAATTGGAACTGATGTAACAGAACTTTATTGACTGGAGCCGTTCTTCTTTGATGCTTTACCACTGTATGAGGAATAAAAGTAACATTGCGTAGGTGTGCTCAAGTGCATTTCTTGGGATACCTTACAAAGATCTGAAGGTAAGTAGGGAGTGCCATTATAGCTGTGAATTAAAAACAAGTCCCAGGTAAGAGAAGCTATTGACCTTAGTAATTATATTCCCCTGAACCATGAAGGTTCTGGACTTAGTTTGTTTAAAGCCATATATTATAACATACGATCTTTTTAATTAAACTTCAGGTCAGTTGATTTCATAAAACTAACAAAGGCATCAAGGGATTTCAGTAGGCTATTTGCTGTCCTTTTAATAAGGACAGCATCATCTGCATATCAAAGCATTGGGATAAAATCAGGGCCAATTTTAAGATAATCAAGGTTTCCCCCAATAGGTGAGCCTCTAATCCTTAAGTGGACATAAGAAAAACAAATGGGGACAGGATACAGCCCTGAAGAACCCCTTTAGTTCATAAAATGGATCTCACAAAACAAGTTTATGAAGGCAAGATGTAAAGAGCTCTTCATGGACTTGCCTTATTTACTGACAAATAGTGATAGATTGAGGCTTGTTCTACAGTACCCATTCCTCACCTGAAACCAGACTGAGCTTTTGATAGCATGTTATTTACAGTGGCCCACTCTTCTAGTCGAGCCAGAAGGACCCTAACTAGCATCTTTACTATAGAGTCAATCAATGAGATGGGTCAATAGCAGCCCGGATCATTTGTATCAATGATGTCATAGAACATGTCATGAGTGATGTAATATGCAAGATCATATGCAGTGCATGGCCAGGTTGCAAGTTACAGTTAGTACTGAAAACTCTAACTGTATAACTTCTGTCTTTTATTTAGTTTAAATCGTTACCTTCTCACTGAAGTTTTCACCTAACTATAATGCTACTTTAACCTTTCAATTTTTCAGTGAACATCTGTGGATTGTTATTTAATGCAAAGTAAAATATAATTATTCCTGACTATAACTTTACTTTAACCTTTAGTTTTTGCAGTAAATTGCTAGTTTTGTTTAATATAAAGGAGTATTTTTTTACCATAGGTAACGTCAATCCCATGCTGCGCATGGACTTTGGCTATGTGTGACGTGGGGTTGACCACAAGGCAGGCCTAGCCTGTTGCCAAGCCCTGTGTCCAACCCCTCATGGCCCACCAGCTATCGGCGATGTGTAGTGTGGTTTTGGCTGCAGAGCCTGGCCAATGGCCAGGACTGCATCCAACCGCTCACATACAAGTAACCTCACTCTGTGCACCGCCTTCACCTGTGTGTAACATGGGATTGGCCACAATGCCTACGTCTAACCCCTAGCAAGCAGCCAACCCCACGCCGCGGATGGCCTTCTGGCATACACAGCGTGTGGTGGTCTCGCCTATCCCGGCTGAACTCAGGCAGACTTGCTGACTTTGTCAAAGAGTCACAAAGCCAATATATTTAAAAAGTGGGCCTATTGGCATAATCAAGGAGTGAGGATACCAATATACATAAAGCAGATCTATGCTAAAGATGGGGTCTTTACCAACGACCCTAGACTCTCAGCTGGCTCTCCCATTCCCTTGGCCTGGTCGGACCATCTGGCTGTACCCCTTGAACTCACAATCTCTATTGAAGAGCCCCGTAGTTGTGCCATCAATAATAGAGCGGGAAAAGAAGCTATAAAAACATTACCACCCAAGCCCTCGCTCCTCTTATAAGAGGCTCTGTGGTTTTGTCCTCACGAGATGTTAACGTGGCGGCTCAGGAGTTTGCCGATTCCATTAGCAGAGCGGTGGATGTGCTTGCCCCCGCCTCTTTGCGATATGTGGCTCGTCGTAAACCCTCAGCGCCCTGGTTCACAGAGTCTCTTAGACTCCTTAGACAAACTTGTAGAGCCAAGGAGAGGAAATGGCGTAAGTCTTGGGATCCTTCTGATAGAGATGATCACAAGCTGTCTCTACGAACCTATAAATCTAATGTGATCAAGGAAAAACAAGACTATTTTTCTAATTTGACGGCTTCCCTCCCCTCGTCTAAAGAACTGTTTAAAATAGTTGACTCTCTGTGCTCTTTTCAGTCACCGGATCCAGTTGTGGACTCGCAGGAGTTATGCAACAATATTTCCGATTTCTTTTATAAGAAAATTTCGGATATTCATCAGGACTTGGAAACTTAGAGGAATCTATCAGATGATGGTTCCCTCCTTGTTGTTAGGGTCGCAGAGTCCTGGATGAAGGACCCCAATAAGTTCCTTACCCTCTTTCCGCCGCTCTCTCTTGAGGGTTTCAATGTCCTACTCGATAGGACTAAGTCTGCCTCTCCTGCTGATCCCTGTCCTTTAAGAGTTTTAAAGGAGTGCAGGGAGATCCTTTTGCCTCCACTGCTGGAAGTTATGAATGAGGCCCTAGCCCAGGGTATTTTTCCAGCGGCTTGGAAAAAGGCTATAGTTAAACCTCTCCTTAAAAAGCCTTCCCTTGATCCTGGAGTATTGAAGAATTTTAGACCAATTTCTTTGCTACCTGCTCCTGCTAAGATGCTTGAAGCTCATCACAATTTCCATCTATCCACCTTTCTTGACTCCTCTGAGTTTCTTGATAGTTCTCAGCATGGATTCAGGAAATTCCACAGCACTGAATCTGCTCTTACGATGGTGGTAAATAACATTCGCTGCAAGGTTGATGGGGGTCAGACAACTATTTTAGTTCTTTTGGACCTTACCGCAGCGTTTGATACCCTGTCTCCCTCTATCTTAACTTCTCGGTTAAGGGAGGCAGGGGTGGCTGGGTCGGCTCTAGGTCTCCTTGACTCTTTTTTACATCTTAGAGAGCAAAGAGTCATGCTTGGAGACTTCCTCTCCCCTGTTAAATCTTTGCAACGTGGGGTGCCTCAAGGGTCTGCTTTAAGCCCAATTTTATTCAACTTCTATGTTGCCCCCCTTGCTAGGTTAGTAAGATCTCAGGGGATGGAGGTAGTCTCGTATGCCGACGACACACAAATCATGGTGTCCCTAGCCCACCCTGTCAGTGTCTCGGCGTCCAGTTTTAGGTCCTGTATGCAGTTGGTTGCGGATTGGATGGTGTTAAACTCCTTAAAACTGAATGCCGACAAAACTGAGGTCCTTGTCTTCGGTAAAGACCAGGATATTTGGTCTAGTGATTGGTGGCCTACATCCTTAGGAACTTGCCCTTCCCCTGTCAAGTCTGCTAGGAACCTTGGAGTCATCTTTGACACTTCATTGACTATGAATCTCCAGGTTAGCAGGACGTTATCTACATGTTGGGGAGTCATTATGACCCTAAAAAAAATTCTTCATTATCTCTCACCACTGGCACGCAAGCAAACTGTGACTGCTCTTGTTGGCTCGAGGTTGGATTACTGTAATGCACTTTATGCGGAGACCAATCAACATCTCATCCAGCGCCTTCAGGTGGTGCAGAATGCTGCTGCTAAATTCGTTCTGGCTCTCCCAAAAGACTCCTCCGCAACAGCTGCTAGGAAGTACCTACATTGGCTTCCCATCCATTTAAGGATTTCTTTTAAACTTCTTTGTCTCACATACAGAGCCCTCTCTGCTGGCCCTTCGGATGCTCTGGGGTCTCTTCTGACATGTTATATTCCCAGTAGATGTCTCCGCTCTTCAGAGGCTAATCAATTGGTAGTCCCCCGAAGCAAGAAGGTGAGATGGGGTAGCAGAGCGTTTTCCATCGTTGCTCCGTGACTTTGGAATTCTCTCCCTTTAGAGATTAAGTCCCAACCCTCCTTGGTCGTTTTCAGGAAAGCACTTAAGACCTAGTATTTTATGAAGGCTTACCAGTAAGTTCCGCTTATTTGCGAGTCAGTACTGTTTGGTTAGGCGCCTTGACGCCCATTGGGCTTAGTTGCGCTATACAAATCCGCTTCATTCATTCATTCATTCATAATCTTTCTCCCAAAATCACCAACATTTTTATTAAAATTTATATTTCAGTAATTCAAACAATCCTAAGTTTAATAATAATTATTATAAATTTATATGAATAAAGTTTTAATTAAAAAAATTATTCAAAGTGTCCGTGAAAGTCTTTTTTAACATTGTTTTTATTATTGTGTTTTGTGGCCTGAAAAATGGGAAAAGAAAGACTCAAAAGCAACATGTGTCTGAGTCTTTCTTCTAACATTTTAAAGCCGATAAAACACAATCATAAAAAAAGTGAGACTTGCGCTCCAGCTGAAGAGCACAGAGCTTCAGCTGCAAGGGTTTATGAATAATATGATATGTTCTCCTGTGGTCATGGATTCAATGACCCAGGAGACCTACTGTTTTTTTTAAATGTTGCTTGGTGGTTGCTGCACTCCCTTATGCTCCCGGAACATTAAATAAAATGTTTTGTGGTGCCCCTGCCTCTTCTAGCAGCATTGCGAGCATCAAAATATATTATGTTAAAATACCGTGGGGCATGATAAGGGCACTCCATGCTAGGAGCGGTGAGTAATAAATAAGCAGCCCTGATGGTCATTTGCTATTTATTTTTATCCTTTTTTTGTGGGGTTTCCCTGTGTCCATCCAGGACATCCAGATGCTTATTCTTGTTGGGAGCTACAGGGAGAGCCCGATGGCCAACAGCCCCGCCAGCTCCCCGGTCAGCAACAGTTTGCTAGCAGCAGAGCATTAAAGAAGACTGATGTTTGTTTATTGTTTATTTCTATTGGCATTGTTCTTGCTGTTACTGATACAAACATTCCAGCAAGGCCACAATAATGATTCTTTTCCCAAAGACATTCTACTTGCTCACTTCACCCTATCCATTCATAATAGTTTGCCGCTGTTCAGGCAACTAGTTTGTCCTGCCATCTCTGGATGACATTAGCAGAGAGTGGGCAGAATCAATATTCATGTAATATGCTATGGCAATAAGATGTTTCATAAAACTGCTCTGATTTGGTAGGAATGTCATTCTTTTGTATTCTTTTGTATTCACCACGATGACTGCAGAATTTATGATTTGATATTTTAGGGGCCTATTTGGATGGCGGGCGGCGGTGCTAGGACCGGACGCCAGTGGTGGTGAGGTCCCGGACCAGCAATTAGGATGCCACCGCCACGGAGGGCGGTGCTCACAGCACCACCCGCCACAAAGCTGCGTAGGCACTTTGTGCATTTGCATGCACAACGTGGCAGGCACCGCGCGGTGCCTGCCACGTTGTGCCTGCAAATGCAGGGGGTACCATAGGTACCCCCATGTGCACCCCCCAAAACCTGGGGGCCTGCAGCGGGCCCCCCCAGTCAGGAACCACATACCTTTCCATGGCGGCAATGCCGCCATGGAAAGGCACTTTCCCGCCTGCATTGTAATATGGATGGCATTGTCTTGCAGACACCGCCACCATATACAGCCCCATTTCCGCCTGGTCGACTCATCGACCGGCAGAAAACCGGCGGATGGTCTTTCTGTCCGCCGGGGTCCCCCCGCCATCGTAATATGGTGGAGGGAAATGGGATGCGGGCGGTGGGAAATATCGGGCAGATCGCCACACGGTCACACAGCTGCACAACATCAAGTGAAGTACTCAGATGCACTACTGTGATTTCCTGCAGAGTCATGCCTTGACCACTTCCATTATTACACTTGTCCTGTAAACAGTCATATTACCCAAAACAAAATCAAGGCTGTGGGTGACTGTAAATCGTTCAAATCCATCAATCTGCACAAATAAGGTCTGAATTAAGTCATGTAGATCGGCATTACCATAAGAATCATGCCAGAAGATCAGTCAGATATTAAAAGCCTGGGTGGCTTTCTGGAGCCTTTCCTACCTTCAGCGTTGGTGAAAGAGATGATGATACAGCATTTGAAGTGTGTGGCAGAGTCGCTAGCCTCCTATTGACTGCTGGTTAAGGCGTCCACCCCATTCCCTGTCCTTACCATTGTCTGGTTTGCTGTTTCAGTCCCCTTGACCATCAGCGATGTGAATAACAACCTGCTCTCAACAGCTGTCACCTTGGCCATGTTAGTCATCTTCTTGTGAGGCTGTCTAACGATGTCATCAGCACTTTGTTTCCTCTAGAGGTCTCTTGTAGCTGCCTAATTCAGTTCAGATGGTTTGCCACTGGAGGTGGACTTCAGTTGATCTCCATCCGCACTGAGCCCTTCAATTTCTTCGCAGACAGGATCACATCCCCAGACTGGCAACTGTTCTGGGATTTCCCCATGTTCACCAAGGGATGCGAGTCAAGGCATGAGATAGCAAAAGTGACCTCTCCCTTGGTCTTCAGACCTCTAACAAAAGTTGTTACCCAGTTACTATTAAACAAGGAGCCCAGAAGCACTCATCAGAAACAAAGGAGGATTGTACACCTTTTTTGGAAGTGGGAGATGGGTGGTGGCACTTGGGTTGTGCCTGCCTTTTCACTTTCAGAACCCAGGCTTCCTTGCCTACTGGTTCATGTATGAAATCGCCATGTATATCACTGTTTCAATCCCACACTTCTAAGCATCACTTCAGCAACTTTTGGTCAATCAAGGTTATTAGCAATGTTCTTAATTCTTCCATTTTCGGGGGGGGGAAACTAAGAATATATAGAAAGAGCAATAGCGGTGTGCACAATATACTGCTGAAGTCGAATTGTATTGAGAATATGAAAGAAACGGATAAAGGTAAGATGACTAAAAAAGAATAAAATATGCTGATATAGTTGTAGGAACAGCTAGAGTAGACTGATGAAAATGCACTGACAGTTGTATGTCAGACTATTGCCTACAAAATATTGTGATACAAATATATTGTAGCCAAAATATTGACTACAAATATATCATCACTTTGCATTTCTTATACTTACCTCACCATCTATGTACCTTGATGGTGAAGTATACATTTACTATACTTGACTTCACTTGAATGCACATTGACAATATTTGTATAAAGTATGTGAATAGGAGCTAAGTGTAGTAAATATATACATACCTTCATGATATGTTTCTGGTCAATATGTCAGCTATGATATTTGTGTAGTAGATATTTAGGAGTCGATATTCTGGGAAAATACCACTACCGTACTCAGAAAGCTGTTTAAATGGTTTGCATCAGTGTGTTAGTTGACAACTCGGGTACTAAAGTGAGGACTTATAGGACTGAGATATTGACCTTTGTCAATTGTGTTAAAATTAGGAAACAAGTAGCATATCACACAGTCTAATGTTATTAGGGAAAGCTCCAAGAAACATGTAATGTGGAGAATAACGACAGTCAATGGACTTGCCATTGTGGGGATTCCAATTTTTCAATTTTTGACCAAATCCTTGCATATTGTTTTGGTCTAGGGGTGTGTTTATGGCCGACTTTTCATTCTAATACATTTTATACATTAGCTAATTTCAACAGTTACAGAAGATAATATGCAGCAGCCACCGAGTATCTTTGTGTACAGATCTGCAAACCTGAAACAACATTTCTGATGAAGAAATCTGAAATATTTACCTTACAATATGCATCAGACACACGATTGATGGACGGAATGCAGAACAAACCAAACATTCACCCCCAGTCAAGAGATCTGGGTTAAATCCATCATTCTTTTGCTCACCATGCCGTTCCAGCTTGAACCTAGCCATATGCAAATCAGTCTTGACCCTGTGCCTCATATGAACAGTCCAGCCCGAACTGCCAAGCCAGGTCCTCCCTGGACCGGAAACAAGCATCCTAGGACCGGTTTCTTTTGCTTACAATATGCTTCAGCAGATGCAGGAAAGGGGTAGACTAGAATTTTGGATACTATCACAAGTTTTATGCAATACTACAAACTTCATGGACCATTAAAGATTTGATGGAAATAGAATAGTACTGATGGCTTGGAGAGCAGTTCTTCTCTTTCTGTCCCTTGGTACATGACATATCATCCGGCATTTTCAAATTCCTTATATCACAGCAGTTGCTGCCACATATACTGAGAATAGTTTATATTGTATAAAACACTGCATATCATATTTCTGCCACTTTTAAGCACTGTAAATAACTGATTCTGCTTTTACCTATCTTATGGCCCTCAATTTATTGATCTACGAAGGATGGGATACTGAGCTTATCTTTCCCGAACCTACAAATCATTGCATTTGTCAGCGGCAAATTTTAATCTGAGGCAAACAACCCCAGCTGGTAATGGGATGTTTATTGTTTCCACATACACAGTCAATCTAACCCCAATTTAAAAGTCGATATCCATATCAGCTCCAATCTCTTTCCTGGGACCCAAAAATGTAAACATACTCTACGCATTTTAAATATACAAAATACATGTATTGAGTTTCAGTGGAAATTCTTTGTATTTTTAACAGTCATTCTCAACCCGAATGGATTTTACTGTTCAGTGGCTTGACAGGTCGTGGCCAATTATAACAAAGTCAAGTCTGTTACAAAAATGTTTGTCACACTAGGTGAAATGACGTTGTGCAAACTCTCTGTGTATCCCACTTTCACGCAATAGGCCGCCTATGCTTCATGTATAGTATAATATGGGGGATGACTAGCATTGGTATGCACTAGACGCAGCACTGCATCGTGTGCCACTGGTCCTGTTCTGTTAAAGTGGCACATCCATTACCTTTTACACATTTGTATGTATGCCAGGGATAGCATGCTGTATGGAAGTAAGAATAGCATAAGCAAGGGAGACTTCACACTCAGATTAGTATTCTTTCTATGTCTCGGTTGGAATTGTTTTTTGTATAGATTATTTTATTTACAATTGTGTATGTAGCTTGTTTCAAGATTAGTGGATTGAGGCAATCCTGTCTCTCACCTATTTCTTTGATTCAAGCCTGAAGGAAATAGCAAGTTACTCCTTGTTGCAGTCACCTGGTTCCAACTCATGGGTGAATGCCTGTGAAGGTGAGGATTGATGGACACTCCACTTGCATAGTCACCATATGAAGAATAGTCCTGCATTTTTTAGTATGGCATTGAGTGATCCTCCAGCTGGTGTTAGGGAAGATAGAGTTTGGATAGCATGCATAGATGCTTGCAGTACTTCACCCTCTTTCTTTCTTAGACCCCTACACAGTCTTTAAGAAAGACAAGGTAGTACATTGTTGAATCTTTCCTTTTTTCCAAAAAAATTCACAATCCCATTTCAATCACAAAATATGTCTTCTAAATGTTTTACTATTCCCGACGTCTAGTTCAGACTTGACTTTCCTAAACATGGATGCCTCGAAAGGCCAGTTAGCTTTACTGAGGGAGCACAAAGGACACTGACTCCTCTGAAATCCTTCTTGTTGCCTCTAGGATATCCTTTTCATCGCATTTATGTCACCTACAGCTGGATGAGTTGTTTCTTATTACTAAGTGAAAGGTCTTCTTCACCGGATTGCTTGAGCTAAGGAGGCTTCCGTAGACTTCATCTGCCACATCCTTCCGCAAGGGTGCTACAAGTGCCACTCTACAAACTTTATGCTAACACTATACTAAAGACTTAGGGGCATATTATCAAGGACGGCGTTAGAATTATCGCCGCTTTAGCTGCAGAAAACTGCCGCTAAAGTGGCGATAATGGGCTTGATAATATGCCGCAGAGAATTCCAATAGAAGCCCATGTACTGGTGTGAACATGGGCTTCTATGGGAATTCACAAGGGCATATTATCAAGCCCATTATTGTCGCTTTAGCGGCAGTTTCCTGCCGCTAAAGCGGCGATAATTTTAACGCCGTCCTTGATAATATGCCCCACAGATTTTTATTTGCACACTCAAACTAATCCAAGATCCTGTCTCATGAGGTCTCTGTTTGTTTGAACCTGACACCCACCAGTTTTTCTGGATTCTGTTTGGACTTCCCATCAGTAGAGACAAAGGCTACTCCACGCACTGGTAACTAAGGGTTACTCACCATCGTGACTCTTGTACCAGTGGTCAGGGCATTGGTAGCGCCCGGTGCGATTTTCATTTTTGGTGCACTGACGCCCATGATCTCCTCCTCGGATTCTCTCACTACCACTGGGCAAAAGTGTCCCTCATCCCTCCAATCATAAGGTATTGCTAAACACAGCAGACCCCCTAAGGTCACCCCCACTCCACAATCAGCGCCCGAAGCGGCCGCATCAGTCACCCTACTCTAAAGAGGCCCTGCCAGTGGCAATTAGCCACCGTTGTTCAGGTGAACTATCCAAGAACCCATCTGTCTTGAGTTTCTGAGTGTTTTGCCGGCAGGTGAGTGGGACCTGGTCTCTGCAAGCATGAGCGACTTGAGCAGGAGTATTGGGCGTGGGCTGTGCAGTGCTGTTCTGTACTGCACTACTCTCTGTCTCTTATAGATATATGACTTATAATGTTGTACTAAGGTACTCGGCTTCCCTCGCCTTAGGATGGACTTGCATATATTTGGAGGAAAAGGGTTAAGAACTACCAATGCAAAAGCCACAACAGTGAGCTACTTTTCTAAATTCTGGACAAGACCAGCGGAATTTTTTTTAAATAACTTGACACATTTGCCAATCCATAATTACATTACACCACTCTCTTGGGTTCCATGTATGATACAGAACAGGTTCCTAATTGCGGCTTCGAATGCAAAAGAACATTTTACATCTGTTAAATCAGGTGTGAACACTGCCAGGGTCCATATTGGGCATTTAACCAAAATAAACAACTCCTTTAACTTCACCTGAGTTAAAATGTTATTTTAAATCTGATGTTAACAGCTCCATCTGGTAAGAGCCTCTGGTTAAATATAAGTAAATATGATTTTCCGTGATGAATGAGAAGATATTGCGTCAACACCTTCAAGAACAAAACGTACAACACTTTGGCCCTACTGTTTATGCAGACTTGTGCAACCACAAGGTGGTGATTCAAATACAAGTGCAAAGTAAATACTGAAGGGAAGGGTTGTCGTGTGTTCCTACGCTCCTGCCTGTACTCAGAAACGCAGTCTGAGAAGACAAGAAACAAGCTGCACTGTTACGACCTGAAACTACCACAATGCTACCTTTTTACCTTTGAGTATGCTGATTTATTAATTTATTCACACATCCCTCTTGTCTTCATTATTCCCCTTTTCTTTCCTTCGCCTATCTTTTTTCATCTTTCTTTTCTTTTTCCTTACTTTTGCTAGTCATAAAGATTACATTTTATGACTTAATTAATTGGATTATTATCTCATGTTTCCTACTATATGAATTTATTTTGTTGTTTTGCTAGATCTATTAACTGAAGTCCCACATCAAACATCATAGTTGTTTATTACATAATATTATATTTCTATTTAATATTTCTGGGATTTCAGATTTAACATTCTATTCATGGTTGTTGAATCCCCTTCGTTGTATAGTCTAAAAATAGAAAAAATGTCAAATGAAAATAGTATCAAGAGTAGCCACAGCTCTTTAGCTCGACTTATTTTTAATTAACCATCGCCTACAAAGTGATAGGATGTGTCTGCTACTGGTGAAAGTGCTGCTGCCAGTATTTAATAATATTATGTCTGTTTATAAACTTGACATTGTGATTATTGACCCTAATCTTCCCGATTTGTAACAGAAATGCTTAATCAGACATCATGTCAATTTGCTATTGCCTGTATTTTAAACTGAGAACTTTCCTCAAAGGATCCTGCTAACCAGCCCCTCTCATCTGTACTACATAGATAATGGAAAATGATGTAGGCATGGCAAAAGGCCAAAACACACACACCTAAAAACATAAACGTGGCTCTTGAGATGGAGGACAGGGCAGCCATTTTATCTAGACCATTTCCATGCTTACATGTACTTAGAACATTCTGGCTAATTGCTTTGTTTTGGGTTTTTTGTGTGTTTTAAAAAAAAAAGTTAGTCTTGATTTTTTTGAGCCATAAATACATCAATTGTATAGAAATTATTCATTTATTTCCGTTGGAAAAATAAATACAATTCCATTATTCAAGACAAGTCAATACTTTCCTAACTCTACAATTTAGTTGGTTCACTAAACCAGCGGTCTGAAATATATGTAGAAAATCTATAACAAGAGGGAGAAACATAATATAATAACAAATTTAAATATACTGAAGTGACAGTGCATAATCAGTCCGATTGAAGACAAGCCCGTGTCCTATGAAATTTGAACTAAGATCGAGGCCCTCTGGCCTTTGCCAAAGCATACTCCATTTCGTATACCTGTCTAATTAGAGCCCACATCTCGCAAATACTTGGGATGGCATTATTTATCCAGACTCTAGCAATGCATAATCGAGCACAAACTAAAATGATAGTTGCTAACAGGCTCTCATGACTGACATCATCGCATTTGGTCCCCAAAAATATTTCCGTCTCAGTAAGCTGATGATTTTGACCAAATAACGGAGTGAGGATATTGGAAAATCCAGCCCAGAATCTATTAAGCCCGGGGCAGTCAACAAACATATGCCTTAAATCAGCTGCATATTGTTGGCATTTCGGGCAATATGACTTGTCCGAGTATCGAGCTCATGCCCATTTGGAAATAATAGCTGGTGTGTAGTATAGCATATAAATCGTACGATGCTGCTGTCGTTTCAGATTGACAGAGGTTACTGCCCTATCTACTACCTGCATTGATTCCTGTATTTCTTCAGCTGTTACTTCAACCCTGAGTGTCCGACTTAGTTTGATAGCTATATGCAAACTATCATCGTTAGCAGCTACTAGAAATTTCTGATAGGCCATACTAATTGCACCACGGCCAGAACTCTTATATATTCCTGATAGTATTTCCGATGAAATTGGCAATACTAATAGCTTCTGGCCTCTAACTAAGTAGTCCCTGATTTGTAAATACTTAAAGAAATTATTCTGCCTTAATCCAAACTCAGCTTTTAATGAATTAAAACACCGAAACACACATTTGTTATACAGTTGCCTGATATGGTGTATGCCGTTTCGTTGCCACACCTTCCCAATGATATCGTGGAATATTTCAGGGAACATAGGGTTACCCAATAGCGGCATGTATTGAGGTAGATGGGGCAATGAGTATTGTTTGAAGATATCCCGCCACACCTTAGTAACATCTTTGAGTATTGTTTGAAGATATCCCGCCATACCTTAGTAACATCTTTGATCGTCTTGAATTTAACTAGTTTAAAATAATTCGGGTCAGAGGTCTTGTATAACAAAAACCAAGTCGATGGACCACAGGCCAGCTGATAGAAAGCAAACGACGGCTATGTTTCCGCCCCAGACAACAAACCCCTAATCCATCCGAAAAACGAAGCCCAATAGTAGAGCTTGAAATCTGGGAGCTTAAACCCCCCCCTGTATATATGATAGTTGTATATACTGGAGGGCCCTCCTAGCACGTCTATACCCCCAGATGAAACTGCCTATGGCAATATCTAATCGTTTAAAAAAAACTGAGAAACTCCTAAGGGTATTGCACTAAATAAATACAAAAATGTCGGTAATACATTCATTCTAATTATGTTGCGCCTTTCATAAATACTAATAGGGAGCAGATGCCAACTGCGTAACTTAACCAAAATTGTTTTGAGTAATGGCTCATAATTCAAAGATACAATGTCATTAACTTCGCTGCTAAGACAAACATCAAAGCATGTAGCTGTTTGTGTGACCCCTAATGAGGGAGATATATTTTCAGATTGAAAGTTTAAAATTGTTTGTGTCTTGGCTGCATTCAACTTATAACCCAAAGAAAATAGCCACATTTTTCAGCCTGTACTATGATATTATCAATCTTATAACCCGAAAAATAGCCACATTCTTCAGCCTGTACTATGATATTATCAATGGCTTTACCGGGATTAGCGGAAAAGACTGCAATATCGTCTGCATACACAGTAACTTTTAATTCCACGCCTTTAAGATGAACTGGGGGAATCCCTCTATCCTGTTGGAGGTGCCTTATAAATGGCTCTATGTACAAAGCAAACAGCAAGGGGGACAATGGGCACCCCTGCCTGGTACCCCGTTGAACAGTGAACCGAGCAGATGTGATACCATTCAGTTTAATCGCTGCCACCGGATTCTTATACAGCTTCTGCACCGCAGAGATAAACCGAGATCCGAGTCCACATGTGCGCATAATCAACCAGAGAGCCTCCCACGCCATTCTGTCAAATGCCTTTTCTGCATCTAACATAATCATCCCTACTGGTTTATCCATTTTGCCAGAGATGTCAAAGGCCGTTATTGCAGTACTAATATGAGCCGTTGTATCTTGCCCAGGGATGAAGCTGTGCTGTTGCTCCGATGCTAGTTTGTGAATTATAGGAGCAAGACGTGTAGCCAAAATCTTTGAGTAAATTTTGGCATCGGCATTAATTAAAGACATTAGCCGATATGAGCCTCTATTGTCACTTGGCTTTCCCTTTTTAGGGAATACGACAATGATAGTAACATTCCATGAGACAGGGGGCTCACCCCCGTTAGTAATGTCCATACAGAGCTGCAGGAAAACCAGCACTAGTAATGCACTATAGGTATTATAAAATTCTAACGGTATAGTATACTCCCGACCTCTTTGCCCAGGGGCAGATATTTTATGGCCTCCTCAACCTCAAGTAATTCTATATCCTTTTGTAACTTTAAAGCCTCTGTAGCGTCAAGATGGGGTATATGACCCTCCTGTAGATATTTAAAAAAAATGTGTTTATTGAATGGCTCACAATCTGAATGGGAATATAACTTAGCGTAGAATAGTCTGAACTGTTCCACAATATCCTGCCGCTGTGTAAAAGGTAGGCCACCCTCCCCTTTGATTAATTTAATATTAGATCAAGCCTTTTGGTCAGCAATTTGGGTTGCCAGTACACGCCCCACCCTTTCTCCATATTCATACTGCAATGTTTTTTACTTATGGTAATTAGTAGCTATCTTATCCACTAGTCCTTTGCTGATTTTAGACATAACTTTTAAAAGCCGCAAGTATATTGCCTGTGATGTTGGATCTCTTGCTCCAATTGCCCTGGCATGTTGGTGTTCCAAATCTAGATATTCCTGACAATCCAGCTCCACCGCCTCAGCTTCTCGCCTATTTTGTGCCACAACAAACTGTAAAGTCACCCCCTAATAAAGGCTTTCATACAATCCCACACTATTGAGATATTAGCAGATCCCAAATTGTTAGTAAGATATTCCTTTAATATCCCTCTAGTGTGATTGACATATTCAGGGTCACACGGGGAAGGAGGACCGTGCATACGGTGTCCAGATCATGAATGACATAGGCTATTATACCTGTTGACCTTCCCACTGGCTGCAGTGCACTATACGGGCCTGGACTATCCAACTAAGTGAAGATCAGGAAATCCTCGGACTAAGAGGGTCTTTCTTTGAAGCATAACACCTTTGGGGCACATCCTGACATCATGGAGTGTTGATTTTTGGACCGTTTTTGAAAGGGCTCTATACAATTATTACTTTTACACTGCCCTGATAAAGTTTTCGGTATGGGAATGAAATGCGTTGGATGAAGTCTGTTGGTTTGCTGAACTTTTATACATTGATAAAGAAATGTTATACTTCACTACTTGATGTTTTGGACTTTATGAACTGCGCACCCCCACCATTTAAGAAATTAAGGTTACTAAGTAGGTGTCTGGGAAATGAAAAAGCGTGGGTTTCCTTTCTAATACCCAGTTGTTTCTGTAATGTTAAAATAACTTGGTTGTGATCGGATGTGATTTTGGGACACACTTCTATATGAGCGTTTTCCAGCAGGGACTGTTTAACAAAAATCATATCAGTACGGGAGTATTGCTTGTGAGGGCAAGAATAACACGTATACCCTGGGAGCTTTGGATAAAATACCCTTCAAGCATCATCAAGTTGATGTATATGTAATAGTGATAATAGGGCAGCCCTATTCTTAGTCATTCTAGCCCGGGCTTTGCTATTAGTAGTATCCATTGTAGTGTCCATGATACAATTAAAGTCCCCTATAATAATTAAATCCCCAGACCACCCAAGTAATTCAAAACTTAAATCATCAAAGACTTCAGGGCAATCAGAGTTCGGCCCATAGACTACACACATCGTAACCTTATACCCCGCGATCAATAGCTGAGCAATCGCCCACCTGCCCTTGGTGTCAGCTAATGTTCGTAATACAGTTCCCACTGCATTCCTACATTTCATTATAGCCACCCCCGTATTGAGATTGTTTGTGACGTGCATACTATTGTATCATACCCAAGTTGGCGTAACAATGACCTATCCTCATAAACAAGATGAGTCTTAGTTAACCCAAGTAAGTGTGGTTTAAATGCACAAAGTTCCTCCCCAATTAAATGCTCTTTCCTAATTTGATTCAGCCCCGCCACACTCCAACACATATACTTCAGTTCAGACATTACATAATTTAATTTCAGCCATCTCCAACCTGCTCTCTAATTCAAATACATTGTATACAACTTCCAAATTTTCCATTATTACTTGGCCCTAAAACCCCACCCCCACTTACCCTCAACACGCATATCATCAATGATCCGATCACATTCAGGACACCGTCCCGTCCAATCCCCTACCCGAGTACCTACAGAAGGGAATCATCCCCTTTATTCGACTGTCGCTGGATGACAGTCAATGGAGAACGACCCACCCCCGCGCCCAGCCTCCCTCTTCCCACCCCATTCCATCCGGCAATGTATGAACTAAGATTCAGAATGTAGATACATCATGGATATTAACCCTGAAGCACGAAAAAAGTATACAGACCCATATCATATATATAAGAAGGCATGGAAAAGAAAAGAAGAGAGAAAAAGGAAAAAAAGAGAAAAGCAACAGAAGGCAATAAAAGAAAAAATAAAGAGCTACCCCTAACTCATTTCAAAACATATTCTGAGATAGCTACCCCACTCTATTTTCTATCCATTATGCTCAGATTGCCATGTTGAAAGAGCTTATTTTGCTTTCTCCTCATCCTCAAAAAAGTACGTTTGTCCATTTCGAATTATCTTCAGCTGAGCTGGCTCCTGCCAAAAAACTTGGGAACAAACTACTTTAAAAGGGATCAATCAACTGTCGAAGCTTCTCCCTGCTTGTCCATTGTTGATTTACATAGGTCAGCTCGTACAAACAGGATTATCGAGTCTACTTTAATTGGGGAGAGGGACGGGCTTTTATATAGATTGCTTGGCGCAATAGAAAGTTGCCAAAAATCACCAAAATTGGGCATGGGCGAGGCGAGGCAGCTTGATTATTTTGAATGATATTAAACGATAATTGATGCGCTCGTTGAACTTGTGAGTCCATGACCCAATCCGCCAGTTCTGAAAATACCTGCTGCAGTAAATTAACAAAGTAAGCCCGTGGATCGGAGCCTTCTTTCCCCTCCGGTATACCAAATATGCGTAAATTATTCCGCCGTTGGCAATTTTCAAGGTCTTCAATTTTAAACTGTAAAAACGCCATCTGACTCTCGCAAGATTTGGCACATATAGTAGTGGAAATGTTAACTTCTTCAACTGCTGCCACCCGCTGTTGTAGCTCCGTAACATCTGACGACAGTGTGGCGACCTTGGTGATAACATCTGCTAGCGCCTTTTTGATCTCCTGGCTATCCACTTTATCTTGGAGGTAGTATTCCTGTGCCTCAGCTCTCTGAATGGAAAGAGCTTGCATAATTGTATACAAAAAAGGCACCTCCTGTTCAAGTGGAGACATAGAATCGGGAGGTGGCCCCTCCGCAAGATTTTTAGTTTTGTAAAAGCATAAAATAAATGCTAGAAATTACGTGGGTTTAGTAAAACGGATCTTACAGCAATCAAACTTCTACCTAAAGTAGGACATTAAAATAGATAGTAAAATAGTAAAACAGTAAAATAGATAGTTCTGTCAGTTTAGAACACAATGCTGAGCTCTGAGCAGGTCACATATTCAACTCGTAGCAGGACTGGCCAAGGCACTTATCTTTCTGATTTTGGTAGAACTAGTATTGTTCAGGTGAGATAAAATAACAAATGTTTACTGATCTATGAAATGCAAATACTGTGGTACACAGCGGTATGTAAATGCTGTCTATTATTATTATTAAAATCACTGTTTCTTTCTCTTTCAGCTTAACCACTGAGCTAATTCACCTAAATAATTACCCATCATGCTCAGGGCAAAACAAGTAATTCATCTCACGAAAAAAAAACTCTCTAAATCCTGCATTTCTCAGCAACGTGCACATTACCAAAGGAATAATTGTTTTAGTGAACACAATCTAAGATACCTCTACAGCCAACCAATTAGCCTTATGGCTCGTACAAAACCTGCTGAGGGGGCACTAATCCAGATTTAGACTCGACTGTAGTATAAAAGTAGTCATATTGTGTGTCATCAGTAAAACAGGCAGTCTATGGATCACAGACTTCCCTGCTTTGTGGTCGCACTGGACCATGTGCCAGAAACTGACACAGTAGAAATCCTAGTTAACATCATAAAGACTTGAATGAACATGTGTAAAGGAGTCCTTTACGTGTTGCGTTCTTTTTTTTAATTGGTTCATAAAGCACTGGTGAGACCAGCAGACCCTTGATTGTGCAGTTGATATTGATGATGGCCATTTTAAGAAAATCCAATACCTTTTCTAGATCACGTATTCATGCAGTAAAACGATCAAAGATTTCAGTTTGTTATAAAATCTGATCACCGGTGGGGTCAGCCTCCTCTCAACTTATCCCTGTGCCTTTTGATGATGAGATGGTCACTTGCATCTGCTAGACCCCAGGACACTCACTGCATATTCTGGTGCAAGGGGTGGCGGTTCGGTGGCTACATCTCTTGCAGATACCTCTGAACTGTTTCATTGATGTACGGAGACTTGAAAGAAAGCATAGTATTCAGTATAAGAGGTTTTACTGTTTGTATGTGTTTGCTCTTTCTTGCCTACTGAGTTAAACGACGATTGGAGAATGCTGAAATGTTGGGAGAGGCAGTAAGAAGGTACATCACTTGTCCTAGCGGAGTACTGCAGCTTTGACCTAGCGTGGGCATTATTTCCTATGCCCTGAAGGGAGGAGGAGAGACGGAAGGTACGGCTGCTTAGTAGAGGCAACTTGAGGGACCAGGGGTAGGCACATCTTTGGGGCATCTGCTCTTTGAAAGTAGCTTGTCAGCCAATGATGACAAGCCGGGTCTGGTGGCTTCATGGACAAATGCGTCAACTGTAAGGACCTGTATTTGCCCTCATGGTCACAGGTTCAAATCCCGGCTGGTCCACATGGCCTTCCATCCTTCTGAGGTTAATAAAATGAGGACTGTTGGGTAGAAATAAACATCTGGTATTTAGTGACAAGATGCTCACTGGTGAATGTGTGCTTTAAAAATACACACCATGTTATGTTTTCCCCACTTCTCTTTGTGCTTGATGCTTTGTAATAGGTGTGAATTGCAAATATGTCAATTTTTTTGGTGCTGTGGATTGAAGCAGAAATATTTATTAATAAATATATTTATGTTGTGGGAGTGTGCTTTCTATAGCATCGATATTGTCTCACTGCTACTTGAGAGCATTTTCTTGTCCAAAAGTGATGAGTAGTGATGGCAGGTACCATTGGGTGCTCTAAATATTATCTTGGGAAGAGTTAATTTGATCTGGGTTAATAATTTGGTGTGTGAATTCACCAGCCTGGTATTGGTTGTTGAAAGTTTGGGTGAAGGCTAGAAAGACGTATGGGTAATAGTGACGGATAACTTGGACGTGCACAGAACCACCTTGTTGAGGGATGCGAGCAGCTGTAGTCTAGCCTTCCAGCTTCCCTCTGACAATATTTCTTGAAGACTCCATTTTAACATTCATAAAACTTTTGAAACACCATCATAAAAATATATTTAAAAATTCTACTAGACTTTCTTTGAAAAAACGAATCTTTGCCTACTTTCATTTAACCCTACCGTTAACTCGAAAACGTCACCACTGAGATGCTCAGTCGTTACATCTCAAAAAACATAAAGGATCAGAAAATACATAACACTACATGAGCTTGAGATTAAAACAAGGAAAGAGTTCCAGATTTACACATCTAATATAAAAGGGTTGGAAAACTACCTGGTAGCCCTCCACCCGCCCACTTATCGATACAGCATGGATCAGCACTATCTTACTTAATTTAATGATATAGCGATGGTTGATGTTGTGGATATCATATAAACGCAGGTCAATATTTCACACATGATTATTGTGACTCCCCATCCTAAACCATGTTCATCAATAGAGTGACTCATATGCTCAATTACGCTAACAAATATTTATGGCCTGATTGCACTCTTGGTGGATGGGATACTCCATCACAAATGTGACGGATATTCCGTCCGCTGTATTACAAGTTCCACAGGTCATAATTGAATTGTAATTTGGCAGCAGGGATATCAGTCACGTTTATGACAAAGTGACCCCATGTGCCAAGATTGTAAGCAGGCCCTTAGTCATGATTATAAATGCCTAAGACTTATCTCATAGGCAAAACTACAATATACTAAGCCGTATTCTCACATGACCAATAGTTCCTTTACCCACTCCAGCCTAATGCGCCAACATATACTCTTTTATGCCCAGGTAAAGCATCATGTGCCCAGTACAGCCTAGCATAGCAACGTCTGGCTTAATGGCTGTGCTATAGCCTCCTATGCCCCGTGCAAATTCCTAGGTCCATCTTCACCTGCATATGCCCAGATAAAGCCTCTAAAGCCTAGTACATGCTCCAAAGCCCATACCTAATCTAATGAACTCAGGCCTAGCCTCAGGTGGCCAGGCAGAGTCAAATTTACCCATGACAAACTCATAGGCCTGGAGTATACTTTAGCTAATGTTTTCATGGAATTATAAGAATTCAGCAGTCTCTAGGATCAAGCGGTCCTCCTAAGGAGGATGTGGCTTTCCCACTTGTGTGAAAGAGTAAGACACGTTCAATGGGCACTTCCAGATGAATAGAAAGAAAATGCAAAGGTCTTATTCATCTGCACTGTGTGCAGGCCACTTTGCAAGGCAGTATCCAGGACAGCACATTCTGAATGAGGAATCATGCAGAGGCAGTAAATAAGGTACAGAGGCCATCATTCCGCTCCAGTCCCAGGGAGGTGCATTCCTACACCTTCACCATTAAGGCTTGTGGATCAACAGCACAAGCTAGGCAGTCAGGGCTGTGATAAAACAGCCTTTGAGTGACTTTCCCTCTTTGCTCAGTGCAAAGGAACTCATTCCAGGGCGCTATACTCCCTCCTTCCCCCGAGAGCCACTGCCAGCAATGATAGCAAGTTCCCTCTTGGGACCTCTTTGTCCAAGAAACTCAATGTTCATCTGAGCGAGCTTTCTCTCCAGGTGTGGCCAAGAAACCAACAGTCACCAGGAGCCAGGCAGGTCGAACAGCACCTTCTGCTGTTCACAATGCTTCCTTTGTGCAGTCTGGAGTAGATCAGATCCACTACCAAAACCAGAATCGCACGTTTTTGCGTGCCCAGCCAAGCAGCGGCATTGGAGGAAGGTGGTTCCATCCTTCATTCATGGCAGTGGAACAAGATCTATCTTTCTTTAAGTGGCTGGCCCTTGCATTGCCAGGTAGGAGCGAGCTTTTGACAGAACCATGAACTCCAGACCTCTCCTGACCTGCCCAAAGCAAGGGGGAGGTTTCTTTATGCGTATGATTCATTTCTGAAATCCAAAGAGAGAAGAAGCAGATAAAACAGGTGGAGGTGCATACCAGCATCCCTTGGAAGACTTGTGGTGCAAATACCGAAAAGGTACTCTAAAGGGATATGCTAAGTTTATAGATTTGCAGGCTAAGGTATAGGATCATGTGTGTAGATACTTCTCTGTTTGCACAGGTAAGCCATTTTACACCCTAGAATACCAAGTTATAATGTCAGAGACTCAGATATACCCATATAGCCAGAGTACAGAGGGGTTTTCCTCTTCTCCCCCATGCGTCCTTAATTCCAGCCCCGTCTTGCCTTAAAGGAATCCTTTGATCTTACTGCAGGGGAAGGCAGGATGATGAGGCCTGGGCAGTAGGGGCACACTGCCAGGTGGATGAGAGAGCAGTGTAGCTCCCACCTCAGCATCACAGATGATTTCCCACTTCCTGCCCCAATGTGGCAGACAAACGGGAAATTGACAGGGCCCAGAATGCTTGGACCCTGGGACAGACTGGAGTCAAAAGATGCACCCACACACAATGCAGGTTGGACCCAAACAAAGTCAACGCACCTGGCTGCCAGTCACTCCATTTGTCTGCAACCCAAAGCACACATTTAGCGATAGTTTTTAACCAGTGTTGACATACAGCATATTGACATGAATCACAGTTACTGAGGAAACGCATATGTCGAAATTGATTGGGATGGTCAGAAGGAGAAATGGAGTCGAGGAGGCGCAGACAGGGCCGGTCTGGTCGTAGCAGGCACCGGGCGTTTCGCCGGTGGGCCGCCAGTTTAGGGGCCGGTTTTAGGCCCCTGGGAAGCCGTTTTTGTTACCGGGCACCGGCAATATCAGCTCCCTGTAACAAAATCGGCTGAAACCGGCCCTGCAAACAGCTTGACCGCACTCCCCCCTAAGGGGGCCGGCAGAGCAGTTTGCCAGGGCTGGTTTTGGATCCCAGTCCGGCCCTGGGAGCAGACAAGGTGTGTCAAGGGACAATCTAGGCCAAAGGTCCTCCTTTTGCTTGATAACATATGTTTCTAAACTGCCAGTAGCGGTCGCATGGATCGGGGGTGGTGAAGTTGGAGAATGACAGGGCGGGAAAAGGGGATATTTTAAAAAAAAAAGGGGAAAAAAACGTACCTTACCGTCGTGTCTCTCCATTGTCTCTCCTCGCATCTGGAATGAAACAGGAAGCAGGCAGCCAGGCTCCCCTGAGCAAACACAACACTGCAATGCAGCGTTGTGATTGGTAAGCACCCAGGCTCCCCTGACCAATCACCATGCTGCAATGCAGTGTGGGATTGGTCTGAGCGCCGTGGTTCAGGACTGGGGGCTTGGGCATGTTCTCCATGCAGGCTGTAATGCAGCTTTCATGAAGAACGGGAAAGTGTGTATGCCTGTTTGGCCGGCTCGACAGGGCTGGCCAAACATTCATGGTGCACTTAGGAGGGTGCTACCACTCCTCCTCTACTCTGCAGCCCCGCCCCGCCCCCATGCTGCGGCAGCAGAAGGACAAAATAAAATGATAACATTATGTTATTATCATTTTTTTTTTTCCTTTCTTTTACTGCTTCAAGGTAGTGGGGCGACACTCCACCACCTTAGCATAGGATCCACCACTGCAAACTACCTGTCTCCACTGTAGGAACATCTTCCATACGACCATCATTCGAAATAAGCACTTCCTCCACAATTTGGAGCATTTTGGGCCTCATGTAGGTAGCATACCAGTTACCACTTCTAAAATACCGAACGATACCGAATCGGTATTTTAGAAGTGGTAACTCGTATGTAGGTAATGAGTCGGTATTTTTTACCGATTCGTTACAATTCGGTAATTACCGAATCGGTATTTACCGATTCGGTAATGAGGCATACCTTCCCATTGATGGGAAGGTATGCCTCATTACCGAATCGGTAAATACCGATTCGGTAATGGGGGGAACACATGAAAGGGTGGCAGGGTGCCACATTGACACCCTGTTGCACCCCTGATTCGGCCATGTGTGCACATGTGGCACACATACATGCCCTAAGGGCATGTATGTATGCCACATTGCACACTGCTACGCGCGTAAAAATGCTTAAACACATACATTAATCATTTACCACCAACTATAAGTTGGTGGTAAATACCGACTCTTAAACACACCCACACACTCCCCCTACATCTCGATTTTGGTTTCGGAATTTACCGAATCGGTAAAATTACCGATTCGGAAAAGTTACCGATTCGGTAACATTACCGATTCGGTATTATTACCGAATCGGTAATTTTACCGATTCGGTAAATTCCGAAGCCAAAACTTGTCCCCCTACATACCAATAGCCAAAATACCGGTCGGTAACGGTATAATTACCGAAAATCGGCCGTTACCGACCGGTATTTGGCTACCTACATGAGGCCCTTTATCTTTTTGCCCTACTCTAAATAAGCGCCAAGCCTGCATGCTGCCCGCATATGATAAGAAATCCTCCAGACTCTAGGATGAATGAGTGCTGCAGTGAAATTGCCTCTCATCAGCTTTTGCAAATTTACAGATTCAGCCACTCTGGCGCCAACAGGCCAGTGCTGTCTCCCAGTGCTACTTGTTTTTGCTGGAAATATTATTTGAATATTGCTGGTGCTGTGCTGGTAATTCCAGAGTTCTAACAGAATGTTTTTTTTTATCACAAGGTCATCCAATTGCTGAGAGTTTGCCTGCCAGCAACTTGCAGCATCTGAGCATCATTGTTTCTTATGAATATGCCATTTGTTCTCCAGACGCCTATTCCCTCCCAACTATAAATGATAGTCTGTGGTTGCAAATATGTCAAAGTCCAAAAGTTTAGGTTCAAAGATGCATGGCCCTATGACATTTTACATTTGACGCCGCTTTTCCTCTGATGTTTGGGTTATGTGGCGGCTCTGTGTGAGTTGACCTGGATGAACTACTGAAGTCCTCGTGGTTGAATAGTACAGTTTTGTGAAGTTGCACGCCTTTAGCAGTAGGCGCTATAAATTGAAAGTCGTTACTGATCTTGTTCAAACGTAGCTCTCTTTCACAAAGCAAAGATGTTTGAAAAATCTCCCTGCAGCCCCCTAGAATGCAATTTTGACCTACTGGTCAGTAAGCAAGAATGTATTATAAAATAATGTGACTGGCACAGACTGCGGCAATGAAGCACTTGGTAACACGATTAATGCTGTAATTTCTGTATTAGAAGAATTATGTTTTTAAAACGAGTGCAGAGCTATTAAAAACCGAGAATTAAAAAACACACCTCACAATTAAGTACTTGTGCTGTTAGAATTGTCAAGAAATTAAACTATTTACATTAAAGCTAATTCATAAACGTGTAAAATACACACTCGTGAGTAATGTGAGCCCCAATAACGCTGGTAGTAGTATGCATGGTATTCAGATACAACAGCAAATTCTGTCTACTTTTTTGAGTCTACATGTCTTTTTTAGGTCGAGCCTGGGCAGCGCAGGTGCTGCTCTGCGGCATGCTGTATTGGAGTATGTAATAGAAGCCCCGCCATCTCTCCACCCATATTTGTCATTGGCTTGTGTCATTGTCCTTTGTGAATGCTGGTGGCTTCTGATTCGTTAATGGGGCTTATTAGTCCCTCCTTAGTACCGCCTTGTCTTCATTTGTAACCTCCCATGAGGACTGGCCCTTTTTACTACGGTTCTTATACAGTACATTTTATTCAGTCTGCAAGCGCTATTTTCTTTAATGAGTTTCTCCTACTGCAGGCACAACATACCTGCAACATTCTGCGAGTCATGCGTGCTTTCAATTTCCGAAGCAACAGGGACAATGGCCGCCGCTTCTTTGAATAGGTCTGGCATTTACAAGAGTTTGAGCTATTGGCCTTGTAAATGGCAATGCCTAATGCCTTTTATTTATGTGTTAATTAGCAAAACAGATAAATAAATGGCATTGCGATTTACCATGCCAATATCTTAAACTCTCATCAATGCGAGACCTATTGCATTGCAAATGCTTGTTTATGTATGCCGAGAGTAAGGTTAAACATATGATGTATCCTTTAGAACTTTTTTACCTTTGATAATTTGTCTTGCTGCAAAGTCATTTTTTACAAGCACGACATCCCTTCCTACACACACTCTGAATAAAATGTACTCCGGTGTGACACTTTCAGACTATTTATGCAAGATCCATTTAGGGTGTGTGAATCAGGTGCTTAGGGTAGTGTGGAAAAAAGAGTCCCCAGACATTTGTGAATTTCAAAAATATTACTATTAAGTTGGTAAGAAAATTAGCTTTGCACCAAACTGCTAATTCCCTGCATACAGCATGGATCAGCACTATCTTACTTAATTTAATGATATAGCGATGGTTGATGTTGTGGATATCATATAAACGCAGGTCAATATTTCACACATGATTATTGTGACTCCCCATCCTAAACCATGTTCATCAATAGAGTGACTCATATGCTCAATTACGCTAACAAATATTTATGGCCTGATTGCACTCTTGGTGGATGGGATACTCCGTCACAAATGTGACGGATATTCCGTCCGCTGTATTACAAGTTCCACAGGTCATAATTGAATTGTAATTTGGCAGCAGGGATATCAGTCACGTTTATGACAAAGTGACCCCATGTGCCAAGATTGTAAGCAGGCCCTTAGTCATGATTATAAATGCCTAAGACTTATCTCATAGGCAAAACTACAATATACTAAGCCGTATTCTCACATGACCAATAGTTCCTTTACCCACTCCAGCCTAATGCGCCAACATATACTCTTTTATGCCCAGGTAAAGCATCATGTGCCCAGTACAGCCTAGCATAGCAACGTCTGGCTTAATGGCTGTGCTATAGCCTCCTATGCCCCGTGCAAATTCCTAGGTCCATCTTCACCTGCATATGCCCAGATAAAGCCTCTAAAGCCTAGTACATGCTCCAAAGCCCATACCTAATCTAATGAACTCAGGCCTAGCCTCAGGTGGCCAGGCAGAGTCAAATTTACCCATGACAAACTCATAGGCCTGGAGTATACTTTAGCTAATGTTTTCATGGAATTATAAGAATTCAGCAGTCTCTAGGATCAAGCGGTCCTCCTAAGGAGGATGTGGCTTTCCCACTTGTGTGAAAGAGTAAGACACGTTCAATGGGCACTTCCAGATGAATAGAAAGAAAATGCAAAGGTCTTATTCATCTGCACTGTGTGCAGGCCACTTTGCAAGGCAGTATCCAGGACAGCACATTCTGAATGAGGAATCATGCAGAGGCAGTAAATAAGGTACAGAGGCCATCATTCCGCTCCAGTCCCAGGGAGGTGCATTCCTACACCTTCACCATTAAGGCTTGTGGATCAACAGCACAAGCTAGGCAGTCAGGGCTGTGATAAAACAGCCTTTGAGTGACTTTCCCTCTTTGCTCAGTGCAAAGGAACTCATTCCAGGGCGCTATACTCCCTCCTTCCCCCGAGAGCCACTGCCAGCAATGATAGCAAGTTCCCTCTTGGGACCTCTTTGTCCAAGAAACTCAATGTTCATCTGAGCGAGCTTTCTCTCCAGGTGTGGCCAAGAAACCAACAGTCACCAGGAGCCAGGCAGGTCGAACAGCACCTTCTGCTGTTCACAATGCTTCCTTTGTGCAGTCTGGAGTAGATCAGATCCACTACCAAAACCAGAATCGCACGTTTTTGCGTGCCCAGCCAAGCAGCGGCATTGGAGGAAGGTGGTTCCATCCTTCATTCATGGCAGTGGAACAAGATCTATCTTTCTTTAAGTGGCTGGCCCTTGCATTGCCAGGTAGGAGCGAGCTTTTGACAGAACCATGAACTCCAGACCTCTCCTGACCTGCCCAAAGCAAGGGGGAGGTTTCTTTATGCGTATGATTCATTTCTGAAATCCAAAGAGAGAAGAAGCAGATAAAACAGGTGGAGGTGCATACCAGCATCCCTTGGAAGACTTGTGGTGCAAATACCGAAAAGGTACTCTAAAGGGATATGCTAAGTTTATAGATTTGCAGGCTAAGGTATAGGATCATGTGTGTAGATACTTCTCTGTTTGCACAGGTAAGCCATTTTACACCCTAGAATACCAAGTTATAATGTCAGAGACTCAGATATACCCATATAGCCAGAGTACAGAGGGGTTTTCCTCTTCTCCCCCATGCGTCCTTAATTCCAGCCCCGTCTTGCCTTAAAGGAATCCTTTGATCTTACTGCAGGGGAAGGCAGGATGATGAGGCCTGGGCAGTAGGGGCACACTGCCAGGTGGATGAGAGAGCAGTGTAGCTCCCACCTCAGCATCACAGATGATTTCCCACTTCCTGCCCCAATGTGGCAGACAAACGGGAAATTGACAGGGCCCAGAATGCTTGGACCCTGGGACAGACTGGAGTCAAAAGATGCACCCACACACAATGCAGGTTGGACCCAAACAAAGTCAACGCACCTGGCTGCCAGTCACTCCATTTGTCTGCAACCCAAAGCACACATTTAGCGATAGTTTTTAACCAGTGTTGACATACAGCATATTGACATGAATCACAGTTACTGAGGAAACGCATATGTCGAAATTGATTGGGATGGTCAGAAGGAGAAATGGAGTCGAGGAGGCGCAGACAGGGCCGGTCTGGTCGTAGCAGGCACCGGGCGTTTCGCCGGTGGGCCGCCAGTTTAGGGGCCGGTTTTAGGCCCCTGGGAAGCCGTTTTTGTTACCGGGCACCGGCAATATCAGCTCCCTGTAACAAAATCGGCTGAAACCGGCCCTGCAAACAGCTTGACCGCACTCCCCCCTAAGGGGGCCGGCAGAGCAGTTTGCCAGGGCTGGTTTTGGATCCCAGTCCGGCCCTGGGAGCAGACAAGGTGTGTCAAGGGACAATCTAGGCCAAAGGTCCTCCTTTTGCTTGATAACATATGTTTCTAAACTGCCAGTAGCGGTCGCATGGATCGGGGGTGGTGAAGTTGGAGAATGACAGGGCGGGAAAAGGGGATATTTTAAAAAAAAAAGGGGAAAAAAACGTACCTTACCGTCGTGTCTCTCCATTGTCTCTCCTCGCATCTGGAATGAAACAGGAAGCAGGCAGCCAGGCTCCCCTGAGCAAACACAACACTGCAATGCAGCGTTGTGATTGGTAAGCACCCAGGCTCCCCTGACCAATCACCATGCTGCAATGCAGTGTGGGATTGGTCTGAGCGCCGTGGTTCAGGACTGGGGGCTTGGGCATGTTCTCCATGCAGGCTGTAATGCAGCTTTCATGAAGAACGGGAAAGTGTGTATGCCTGTTTGGCCGGCTCGACAGGGCTGGCCAAACATTCATGGTGCACTTAGGAGGGTGCTACCACTCCTCCTCTACTCTGCAGCCCCGCCCCGCCCCCATGCTGCGGCAGCAGAAGGACAAAATAAAATGATAACATTATGTTATTATCATTTTTTTTTTTCCTTTCTTTTACTGCTTCAAGGTAGTGGGGCGACACTCCACCACCTTAGCATAGGATCCACCACTGCAAACTACCTGTCTCCACTGTAGGAACATCTTCCATACGACCATCATTCGAAATAAGCACTTCCTCCACAATTTGGAGCATTTTGGGCCTCATGTAGGTAGCATACCAGTTACCACTTCTAAAATACCGAACGATACCGAATCGGTATTTTAGAAGTGGTAACTCGTATGTAGGTAATGAGTCGGTATTTTTTACCGATTCGTTACAATTCGGTAATTACCGAATCGGTATTTACCGATTCGGTAATGAGGCATACCTTCCCATTGATGGGAAGGTATGCCTCATTACCGAATCGGTAAATACCGATTCGGTAATGGGGGGAACACATGAAAGGGTGGCAGGGTGCCACATTGACACCCTGTTGCACCCCTGATTCGGCCATGTGTGCACATGTGGCACACATACATGCCCTAAGGGCATGTATGTATGCCACATTGCACACTGCTACGCGCGTAAAAATGCTTAAACACATACATTAATCATTTACCACCAACTATAAGTTGGTGGTAAATACCGACTCTTAAACACACCCACACACTCCCCCTACATCTCGATTTTGGTTTCGGAATTTACCGAATCGGTAAAATTACCGATTCGGAAAAGTTACCGATTCGGTAACATTACCGATTCGGTATTATTACCGAATCGGTAATTTTACCGATTCGGTAAATTCCGAAGCCAAAACTTGTCCCCCTACATACCAATAGCCAAAATACCGGTCGGTAACGGTATAATTACCGAAAATCGGCCGTTACCGACCGGTATTTGGCTACCTACATGAGGCCCTTTATCTTTTTGCCCTACTCTAAATAAGCGCCAAGCCTGCATGCTGCCCGCATATGATAAGAAATCCTCCAGACTCTAGGATGAATGAGTGCTGCAGTGAAATTGCCTCTCATCAGCTTTTGCAAATTTACAGATTCAGCCACTCTGGCGCCAACAGGCCAGTGCTGTCTCCCAGTGCTACTTGTTTTTGCTGGAAATATTATTTGAATATTGCTGGTGCTGTGCTGGTAATTCCAGAGTTCTAACAGAATGTTTTTTTTTATCACAAGGTCATCCAATTGCTGAGAGTTTGCCTGCCAGCAACTTGCAGCATCTGAGCATCATTGTTTCTTATGAATATGCCATTTGTTCTCCAGACGCCTATTCCCTCCCAACTATAAATGATAGTCTGTGGTTGCAAATATGTCAAAGTCCAAAAGTTTAGGTTCAAAGATGCATGGCCCTATGACATTTTACATTTGACGCCGCTTTTCCTCTGATGTTTGGGTTATGTGGCGGCTCTGTGTGAGTTGACCTGGATGAACTACTGAAGTCCTCGTGGTTGAATATTACAGTTTTGTGAAGTTGCACGCCTTTAGCAGTAGGCGCTATAAATTGAAAGTCGTTACTGATCTTGTTCAAACGTAGCTCTCTTTCACAAAGCACAGATGTTTGAAAAATCTCCCTGCAGCCCCCTAGAATGCAATTTTGACCTACTGGTCAGTAAGCAAGAATGTATTATAAAATAATGTGACTGGCACAGACTGCGGCAATGAAGCACTTGGTAACACGATTAATGCTGTAATTTCTGTATTAGAAGAATTATGTTTTTAAAACGAGTGCAGAGCTATTAAAAACCGAGAATTAAAAAACACACCTCACAATTAAGTACTTGTGCTGTTAGAATTGTCAAGAAATTAAACTATTTACATTAAAGCTAATTCATAAACGTGTAAAATACACACTCGTGAGTAATGTGAGCCCCAATAACGCTGGTAGTAGTATGCATGGTATTCAGATACAACAGCAAATTCTGTCTACTTTTTTGAGTCTACATGTCTTTTTTAGGTCGAGCCTGGGCAGCGCAGGTGCTGCTCTGCGGCATGCTGTATTGGAGTATGTAATAGAAGCCCCGCCATCTCTCCACCCATATTTGTCATTGGCTTGTGTCATTGTCCTTTGTGAATGCTGGTGGCTTCTGATTCGTTAATGGGGCTTATTAGTCCCTCCTTAGTACCGCCTTGTCTTCATTTGTAACCTCCCATGAGGACTGGCCCTTTTTACTACGGTTCTTATACAGTACATTTTATTCAGTCTGCAAGCGCTATTTTCTTTAATGAGTTTCTCCTACTGCAGGCACAACATACCTGCAACATTCTGCGAGTCATGCGTGCTTTCAATTTCCGAAGCAACAGGGACAATGGCCGCCGCTTCTTTGAATAGGTCTGGCATTTACAAGAGTTTGAGCTATTGGCCTTGTAATTGGCAATGCCTAATGCCTTTTATTTATGTGTTAATTAGCAAAACAGATAAATAAATGGCATTGCGATTTACCATGCCAATATCTTAAACTCTCATCAATGCGAGACCTATTGCATTGCAAATGCTTGTTTATGTATGCCGAGAGTAAGGTTAAACATATGATGTATCCTTTAGAACTTTTTTACCTTTGATAATTTGTCTTGCTGCAAAGTCATTTTTTACAAGCACGACATCCCTTCCTACACACACTCTGAATAAAATGTACTCCGGTGTGACACTTTCAGACTATTTATGCAAGATCCATTTAGGGTGTGTGAATCAGGTGCTTAGGGTAGTGTGGAAAAAAGAGTCCCCAGACATTTGTGAATTTCAAAAATATTACTATTAAGTTGGTAAGAAAATTAGCTTTGCACCAAACTGCTAATTCCCTGCATACTAAAGTAGAACACACATACCCATACCCATAATTTCCTATGTGTTGCAAGGATATGAGGCTGACAGCCTGCCTACCAACAGATCTGGTAACGTTCACCCATAAAGTTTAAGGGAGTGTATTTCTGTGGACAGGCATTAAAAGACCCCGCAAGGGAAATGTCACACATTTCATTTCAGCACCTAATGAAGGGTGAATGAAATGATACACAACCAATACCTTTCATGAGTGCGTGGATGTGCACAATTCATGCACAGGCTCTATTTGTCATATGCGTGCATTTTGCTTTCTCCCGTGACATTCACATGCCAGGTCTTGATTGAAGCAGTGGAGTGTATTCTAGGGTGAGGGTCCGCCATTTTAGGTCTGTCGCAGCCAAGTTCTTTTTTAAACAATACAAAGAAAGTGGGCTTTTGCAAGCCCCTATCAGCGACTGGTTAATTTGGGTCGTCTCCTTCTAGCCATTTCTCATTTTGTAACAGCGCCAAGGACCTTGTGCATGTTTACATTGTGCAGAGATGATTGGGAAATCAAAGCATTCTGAATTCGACATTTTATCTGAGCGCCTTTGAGGCGCCAGCATTGAGTCCAGAGGCAGGCAGTGGCAACTGAATGCCACCTAAGCTGTACTCTGTCATTGTGGTGTGATTTTGAGGCACATACAGTGGCCGCTGGTGTCAGGGCGTCTTTCTTGCACCATGGTGATGCAAGCTATGTACAGTTATAAAGATACATCGCGACCATCTAAGGGGTGGGTTTCCAACAAAGGTATTGAACTCCCCCCCCTTTTAAAAAAAAAAATAATAGTAGAGAACTCACAGTGCGTGTGTGTGTGTCGTGCCTGTGTAGATAGGCTATCTGTCACCTATGTGAAGTGAGAGGCAGGTGAACTTCCCTGAAAATGTTGCCTGCGGCCTGGACCCTGGCCCCAGCATCATATCATTCCTGCTCTATCCAGTGCTGCAAACTTAACCAAAGTGAAGATGAAAGAGGATTGGAGCAGAGAGATGCTGGAAGTGCAGTCATCTGTGCCAGTCTTCTCCAACAATGAAGGATGGCGACCCCATTATGACACCTGTTAGCTCATGAAGTCTGGTGGCCAGGTACATCCCCAGGACAGATTTTCCAACAAACACAGTGGCCCTTCCCTCCACTGCTGTGCCAGGTGCGGCATGGCGGAGTGAGATACTCAATTTTGTATCTGCACTCGGGCTCCCATAACAAGTCAGGTTGGTTCACTCCCTCTAACTCAGGCAAACAGGCAGCAATCCAGGAAGGCAGCAGTCTAACAGAGCAGTACTCCAGCACAATGGCAGTCCTTTCAGCAGCAAATAAGTCCTTTTTCCTAGGAGAGTATCCATGGGTCCAGATGTGTACTGAAGAGTTGGTGTCTTTATACCTGGTGCCTCCTCTGAAGTGGTAGAATATTCTAGAGGTTTTCCTTTGAAGTGCACAGGTTTCCTGGCTCCCCTGCCCTGGCTCCAGACTAACTAGATAGGGTATGTAGGCCTTTGTGTGGAGGCAGGATGCAGCCTATTCAAGTGTAAGTAGGGCTGAGTCCAGCTCTGCATTCCCAGGCACCACTAAGCTATCTATTGTGTGTGGCTGCCTAGGAGGAATACATAAAGCTCAACTGTTAGCTGCACCCAGTTAAGTGACTCAGTGACAGACTGCAGGCATTAAATTGCTAAGGCAAGAAAATGCCAACTTTCAAAAAGTGGAATTTCCAAAATTGCAATTTAAAATCTAACTACACCATAAGAGAGTATTTCTCATTACAATTCTAGATACACCGAACATGAACTGGTTACCTGTTCCCATTTGGAAGTTACAGCTTATTAATGTTAATAAGGTAACTCCAATGTTATGCCAACGGAGAGGAAGGCCTTGAAGTAGTGAAAAATTAATGTAAGAGTTTTTCACTACCAGGACATATTCAATTTAAAAGTACATGTCTAACTTTCTAAATACACTGCACCCTGTCCTCTGGGCTGTCCTGGACCTATGCTAGGGGTGTCACATATGTATTAAAAAGGAAGGTTTGGACCTGCAAGAGGTTTATTTTTCCATGTCTAAATGGCAGCTTAGAACTTCACACACAGGCTGTAATGGCAGGCCTGAGACATGTTTAAAGGGCTACTTAAGTGGGTTGCGCAATCAGTGCTGCAGGACCACTAGTAGCATTTAAATTACAGGCCCTGGACACATGTAGTGCCACCTTACTAGGGACTTTCAAGTCAATTAAATATACTATTTGGGTGTAAGCCAATTCTGCCATGTTTTAAGGAGAGAGCACAAGCACTTTAGCACTGCTTAGTAGTGGTAAAGTGTGTACAGTCCTAAAAGTCAATAAAAAGGGGTCCAGAAAACAGGAGGGTGAAGGCAAAAAATTTGGAAATGACCCAGCAGAAAGGGCCAAGTCCAACAATCAACGTATACAAATCACATGTTTTGTCTTTGCCAAAATGACTAATACGTCTAATGAAATATATATTTCATTAATTCACTCTGTGCAATGTTTAATTAAAGTGATTGTAATAAAAAATGTAATAATGTTTTATTTAAAAAAATGATCAACATGTCTTTAATATGTTTCAAGTTACAAAGTGTAGCTATAGAACCCACCACAAGGAGGCTTTGCATTTCAGCTGAAGAGCATAGAGCCTCAGCTAAGTGTGCTTTAAAAAATATGTTAAGCTCTCCTGGGATCATGTATTTAATGACCCAGGAGGGTTACTGTTTTTCTTCCAATGTTGCTGGAGGGCTGCTGCACTCACTGCGGCCACCCACAACAATAGAAAAAATGCTTAGTTGTGCCCCGGTGCATTCTTGGAGCAATACCAACCTTATCCATAGCAAACACCACAAAGCTAGAAAAAATGAAAATAGTTTAAAGAGCCTTTGCAGGGCATTATGGGGTGCTCATTTATTATTTTTGATATATTTAAGTTAACTTTTTTTATTGTTGTGGTACACATTTATTTCTTGCTTTGGGCTGTGGGGGGCTCAAGGCCCCAGTGACCCTGATGACTCCCTGCAAGTGGCCCCATAGACACAGGGTCCACTTGGGGTACCACACATCATTACTCATGGTGGGAGCTGCAGGGGAGACCCAAGCCTCAAACAGACCCGCCAGCTCCTCTGCTTACACCCTTCCTGGATGCAGAGAGAGCTGGAATTGCCCCCACCCTGCAGGAGCAGCTTTCATTAGCTCCCACCGTGTGAGAGAATTCTTAAGTTTCCCTTGCCCACAAGTGCAACTTATGTGCTCCCACCTGGTGAGAGCAGCTTTCTGCTCCCGCCAGGTGGGAGCATATAACTGTTCCCTACCTGTGGTCTGGCAGGCAGGGTATACATGGTGTCCCATGGGATGTAGTCCCCAGGACATTGTAATGGACCTGGATGCAGGAGATGGGGTCCCCAGGCCAAAGAATGACTTGGGGAGGGGGGCTGCACGCGCCCTCTACTTTAACTACTTATTGGCCACAGGGATACCTGAGGCCTCAAGCAGGCTCAGGGAGGGGGGGGTTCGTGCCCCCTCACCTTTAAATAAAGTATTGTCCCCCGGGATAGGGTCCCCGGGGCCTCAAGCACACATGGCATGGGGAGGCACACACCCCTCTCCCCTTTAAAAAACTATCGGCCCTGGATGATGAGGACCCACCCCTGAGGTTTAGTTTTTTTAAACCACTGCAGATCACGCTTTAAAAAATATATATATTTCTGCAGATTCATGGATCTAATGCAAATTTCTGACAAAAAGTAACAAAAACTATATATTTTTGACCCCAGTGGTGTCCCTCTGGGACCATCCATCAGACCTATCTTATATTTCTTTCTAACAATTTGTCCAGGAGTAGGGACTGAGTCCCGAGTCATAAGATGGGTGCTGCCACATCATTGGTGTGGTAGCAGCCAATCAGATCTTATCGTAAGCTCTGCAGGCCCTGCGGATCCTCCGCGTTGTGAGATATACAAAATTTGCTAACCTTACTATTTAAAAACTACTGAAAGGATTTCCAGGACACTACATCCTCAGCCAGCTACCCGCATGGTGCAGGTGCCGGCATTGCACCTGCCCAGAGGGAGCAGCTAACTTTGCTTTCTCCCTCTGGGTGAGAGCAAAATGTGTTCTGTATCCCTGCCTGTACTCCTTAGGGCTGGGAAATAGAACATAAGTCTCCCAACTGGTGAGAGCATTTTTAAAGATCCCATCAGTCGGAAGCAGACTTGTATGTTTGCACCCTTTTGGCTGAAGATTTAAAAATGCTACCTTCTGACAGGAGCAAACATATGTTTCCCTGCACGCAGTAGTGCGGACAGGGAAACCTGTGTGTCTTGGGGCAGCTCACGTGCTGTGTTCTGGGGAGCCCACCCCCAACACAGAGCAGTTTCCCTGACAGCACCGGCATGGGCAGGGAAACCTGTGTTTACTCCCACTTGGCTGGAGCATTTTCCAATCTCCTGCCAAATGGGAGCAAACACAAAGTCTGCTCCAAGCCATTGAAAGTTTTGAAAATATTCCCGCCAGCGGGGAGCAGACTTTTGATCTGTTTCCCTGTCCGCACTGATGCGGGCAGGAAAACATATCAAGAGGCTGCTCCTACCTGGAGGGAGCAGCAGAAATAGTTGCTCCCTGCGGGTGGGGGCAATTCCAGCTCTGGCAGCATGAGGGGAGCCAGCTGGGTCCATGGGCTCTATCCGTGGCCCCCAACGTGTGTATGGTGGTTTCCCTGGATGGGCACAAGGGGACCCACCTTAAAGTAATTCCACCTGGGCTGATAACAGCTCGGGGAGGGGCGGCACACGGCCCCATCCACTTTATTTTAAGCAGTGGCTCTGGGGGCTGTGGTCCACAGGGCCTAATTAGGTTCGGGTGGGGAGCAACAAAACAGCCCTGGGTATGAGGTCCTCACGTCCTAATAAGGCTTGAGAAGGGGGGTTATGAAGCTACCCTTCCCTTTAATAAAACAAAAGGTCCCGGGCTTAATAGGGCTCGGGGAGGGAGGTCAGTAGCCCTCCTTTCCTTTAATAAAAAAGGCCATTGGCAACCACGGCAAAAAGAGACTCAGGGAGGGAGTGTCCATGGCTCCCCTCCCCTTTAAAAAAAAGACCCTGAGGATGGGGTCCCCAGGGCCATATCAGGCTCAGAGATGGGGGCCACGTGGCTCCCTCCACTTTAAAATAAAAAAATGGCCCTTGGGATAGGGTCCCCAGGACCTAAAGAGGCACAGGGAGGGGAGCCACATAAACCCCCCCCTTTTAAAACACATATGGCTCTGGAGGATGTGGTCCCCAGGGCTAAACAAGGCTCTGTGGGGGCATGTGGCTAACTCCCCTTTAAAATACACAAGGGGTTGGGGGATGAGGTCCCCAGGGCCTGATGAGGCTCAGGGTGGGAGGGTGCATGGCCTCCTACCATTTTTTATTCGCCTCACACAGGGGGATGGAATCCAGTGGGCTAAAAGGCTCTGGGACGGGGAACATGTAGCCCTTTTCCTCTTTTTGTCTGGTATTTGGGCCCGGATGGGGTCCCCGGTGCCCAAATGCCAACCTTTTGCTGTGCACAGTTAACTCTGTGTGCAGTGTGGGTTGACTGCCTCTGGGGATTTGGCTGCAGGCCAGGCCGTGCGTGGCAAGGGGTTGATAATAAAATATTACTTTACATTTAAAAAACCAAAGAAATTCACTGGAAAAAACCAAAGGTTAGAGTAGCGTTATAGTTAGCAATGATAAAAAGATCAGTTTTTGTTGAAAAAAAAAACCCTTTGAAATTCACTGAAAAAATCTATGGTTAAAAACCCGTTATAGTTAGGTGAATATGTCAGTGACAACATTAATGTTTTGAACTAAGCGAACCACAGAAATTCACCAGTTATAGTTAGCAGAGCTAACTATAACTTGCCCCCGCCATGCACTACTTAAGTCCTCATATATTTCATCACTCATAACATGTTCTATATCATCACTTATGACATCACTGATGACATCTCAAATGATTTCATTCATCCAATGAGTGTGCTTGCTTGTTTTTATAGTTTTCATGGTGGCAGATAGCTACCATATTATTTTTCTAACTAAATTTGTACCGCCTGTGTCCAAGTACTGGGTATAAGCATTTACAAAACGGTTGTGCTTCTGATGCATCATAGATGTGTAGAGGCATTGAACACGTTATGAAACTTTGTATTGAAGAGTAACTCTGTGTGCAGATTACAGTTGACAAGTTCTGTTCAGTATGTTCCACACAGGTTTTTAAGATTCTGCATAGTAAATACGAAGGGCCTCATTTGTGAGGTTTTGGCGTAAGGCAGTGCCGCAAGATATCTTGCTAAGCTGCCCACTGTCAAAACAAAAGGGCAGAAATGTGCCGTATCTATGTGATCCGGTGCATTCCTGTCCTTTTCCCCAGCGCCGAATCACAATGGACTGCCATGCTCCAACGCAGGCACCCTTGCACCATGGTGCAAGGGTGCCTGCCTTGCGTGGCTGATTGATTTTGTGCAGGAAGGGATTCCTTTCTGCACAAAATCAATCAATTCAGACAATTTCTTCCTTCTATGTGTGCTGGCAGTGGTGTATCGAAATGTGAGGGGGCCCCCCTGCAAAGTACACGGAGGGCCCCCCCTCTCTAGCCTACCACCTAGCACTTTTGCTGATGGCCCCCCAACTCCGCAGGGGCTTATGTTTCGCCACTGCTCTTTGGTTATTTGTCATGAGAGTTTTACTGCCTGCAAACAGACTGGTACAGGGTAAACTCGCTCCTTAGAGTAAACATTGTTTAATATGCCCACTTTTCTAGTCATGTCAATTTTTATTTCTTAATGTAGGTTTAGTGACTGTGAGATGTTTTATACAGTTAAAGGCTGTCTGAAGTAGGTTATTAATTTTGGAAGAAACATTTAGAAAATTGAGGAACTTGGCTTTTTCTGAACACTTGTATACAGATTGAACACCTTGTGCAAGCAGGTTTCCTATAATCTGTGGTTGATTGTTAATGTGAAGTAGGCTACCCATGAAGGGTATGGTATAGGGTCAATGTTGCACATAACTCATGCTTGCCAAACTTAAGGGAGTTGTGTCTGTGATGGCTTTAATGATGCTTCATATTATTCTGAGCTACTTTGCACTTACTTTAAGGCCTCTAATGCCATACTAGTTTATAGAGCAATGTGTGAAGAAGCTTGGATGATGTCATCAATGATCTCATAAATGATGTAATTTAAGATGTCAGCAGTGATGTCATAAATTATGTCATACAACATGTCATGAGTGATGTAATATGTGAGGTCATAAGCAGTGCATGGCAGGGGTGCAAGTTATAGTTACCTCTGTCTAACTATAACTGGTGAATTTCTGTGTTTTTTCAGTTCATAACTTTAATGTTGTCATTGAGATATTCACCTAACTATAATGTTACTTTAACCTTTATTTTTTCAGTGAATATATAGATAAAACTCTCAAAGAGTACCAGACGCCACAAGGTGAGAATTTGTGAACATATTTTGCATCAATTACAGTGTGATCCTGTACTGTGATATGTATGAACAATGACACTTAGGAACTTGCTATACTTGCACAAACATTTTAAAGGGTGCCAGATGCTATGGGATGCAAATTTGTGGACGAAGCTTACATTAATTGAAATGTGACTGTGTACTGGGATTTTAACTAACTATGCTTTTGAATTTGTCATGTTGGCATGGGATCCTTAAAAGATTGGTAGACGTTTATGTGCACGGTGATTCTGCTGACTGTAGCACCAGACTTTGCTAATGTGAATGGATTCTGGCTCTACGTGTGTTCTGAGAATGAAACTGTAAAGTCAGTTTGCATTATTGTATCAGCTTTCCTGCTACTATACTTTATAAAGGTTTGAATTATCTATAGATGCAAAATTTGGGTCATGAAAATACGGCGAATGTTAAATGTAGCTGAATTGATGTTAAAGTAAGCGGCCCAGTTGTTCGCTGTTTTTAAATTACACGGTGTGAAACTGGTGGTGGTCCCTTTAAAGGGGACAATCTGCACATACACTCTATGACCTTGTGGAAGGCTTTGGCCAAAACGCGTCGGTCTTTTCTCATTCTGTGCACTGGCTAAATAAATAGAAAAAAGAACGCTATTCTTACGGAGCCGTGCCACTCGATTCCTTGAGTCCCGGCGTCTGATGAGAGGAGAGACATGGAACTGGGAGCAGACTTTGCTACATATGTTTATATATGTAAATGTCACAATGTTTTGGAACTCAATTTTGTGGATATATTTTTGTACCCTAATCTTTTTGTCATGCAACCTTGATAAATCTCTCTACATTGAGCCAACTCTTGAAACAAAACCAAATACAATGTTTCATGTTGTACTTATTTTTTACAGATATATCCAATTATTGGTCAATGATTTAACGCACTGCACATTAAGTGCTAAGTAAAGCTAGCCAATCTCTTAGTCATTTTAAAATTGGTGCAAACTTTATTCACAGAAAAGCAAATAATAACTATAATTGTTTTGAGCTCCTAAGCGATCACACAGTGTGCAAATGAAAATGTGCATATAAAATTAAAAACAGTAGAATCAGAACTAAATAAAATAGAGGAATCAATCATTGCTGGATAATTCCTTTGGGAGTTATATGCACCAATAAAAAGGTTCAAGAGTCTGACAGTGTTGCAGAGGACAGAGTTTTGATCCTATCAATACATTAGAAGAACAACATCAGGAATGTGAGGGTAAGAGCACATTAGGGTGCCGACCAAACGGTTTCAGTTGAAAGTGGTAGGGTGGGGGTAAACTTGGAGTTGGGTTATAAAAGTAAAATAAAATAAAAAGACTTACCTGCTGCTCTGCTCCCACTGCCGGCCGCCTCGTTGCTCCTCTCGTCCCAGAAGTGGATGGGCTTCACTGCAGAGGCTCCCCAACCAATCCAGCTGCTGCTCTCATGCTGTGCCTAGCATGAGAGCAGCACTTGAAGTGGCCTGAGCAGGCTGGTTTAACGCTCGCTTAGGCAAAGGGAGTCTGCAGCTTTTTTCCAACCCAGCTGTACAACACAGCTGGGTTGGAGAAACCTAAGTGCGCATGTCAGTTTGGCTGGCCTAAGTTGGCCGGCCAAACTGAAGTGCACTTATAAGTGCCTACCACTCCTCCCTACTGCTGACGTGACACTTGTCAGCATGGCCCCGCCCTCACCCTAACCTCGGCAGGAAATAAGGCAAGAAAAATAAAATGATAATAATGTGGTTTTATTATCATTTTATTTTTCAGTGGGGCGACGCTCCTTTGCCGTTGCAGAGGAGCCGCCCCTGCTTACAGGTCAGTATGTGGGTGTGTTTTCTGGGTCTTTGTGGGCCTGTTTTATGGTCTTCTGTGTCAGTTTTTACTGTTGATTTTACTGATATTAAAACCAACACTGCCTGCAGCAAGCTTAAGTCATTGCAGTCCTCCATACCTTGTAAAACATGTATACAGCTTGTCTTTACTTTTTCAAAAGTGCCCCAAATTGCAAATATGGGCTACTTTTTAGCTATCTAATTCTCTAATGAGGGACACATAGTTTGGTGCTGGGGCCTAATTTCTGTCCAAGTCTGTCCCTGGACAATGCATTATTTGAACACAGTCTTTCAAACCAATTGTCTTCAAGCTGGAATTCAACGCACCTTTTATGGCAAAGACGTGTGGTTAAACACGCTGATTTCATGAGTATTGCTTTTGCACCCATTGGGCTATTTTCAGCCTATTAGATTCTTTGGTGAATATTAGCAGTTTTGGCCTACCTCTTGACAGTAATTTTTAGCTTTTTTTCCCCCTATTGTTTGGCTCATCTTACTTGTATTTAATCTTTTTAACTTACTTGTTTGCCTACTTAGGTATTAAGTCCTAACTAAACTGTTGTCTGTGTCTAGCTGTTGCTCGCATACAGCACATATTTCATTGCTGCTTAGGCAACGATATTAAAGATAAGCCAATCTATTCCTCATGATGTAAGGCTCCTTGGCAGCCATTAAGCTACTTGTCTCATCACTGAAGGAATAAATGCCCTCAGACGACCAATTACTATCTAGAACTTACCGCCTATCATTTCTGGTGCATTGTTGAGTGCTCATGGGTAGTATGTGACAAAGAAAACCACTTGTTATTATACAGTACTTCACCATTAAAGGTCTGTTATGACAGATGTTACTATATCCCTTCAGTGTGGCTCATTTCATTAACCTTGGAAGGGTGAAAGGTTGAATTGGTCTTCTGTGATTTGGACTTGTGATGTACATGGGATGCATATATGTACGCATCATAGTTCTCAACTCGCCCATGCCACAAGGGTGATATTCAGGCAGGCAAAACACTTCAGCCTAGAAACACAATGTAACCTGTAGTTTGTCTTACCAAGGAGCCTATGTCTGGGCATACTATTCCTGCTTAGGCTGAATCACTGAGAAAGCCAAAAAGTGATGAATGGAAATATTTGATCCAAAATCTCTGAATAACTTCTCTTGTCGCTAGGGAATAGTTCCTTCCATCCATTTTTCTCATTGGTAATATTACAAAAGAGATCCAAACACATGTAAATCAGCAGAGACCCCAATCTAAGGAAGTGCTCCAAGTTCAATTGCATGGCCATATCTCCTTCTGCACAGGAGGATAAACAACCCCATATATATATGTATATATATATATATAGCCATCAATGGGCATCATCATCGATGTGTGGCCTAAGACCATGGGCACATCAAGCTTGAGACTCATTGCAGGGCGCAAATCTCAATTTTATAATGGAGGCTCATTGAGGAAACCAAAATGTCTTGCGTGGAAATGCCCCAGGCCAGGCTTCTCCAAAGAGTATCTCGGGAGCGACTGGTCATCATCCAGCTCCTGTATGCAGCCCAGTGAACTAAATTAGAAGCTTTTGTTTGGTTGACTTGATAAATATGTTACAAACAGGTAAAAATGAATATTTAAGATGAAAATATGTGTATTTTCAGAACTCGTGAGATAATGTTTGGAGAAAAGTGGCTTTCCAAAGTATATATAAAGCTGAGATTTGTTTGGTAAATCATGCAATATTAGTAATATAATTACTCTAGTGCCAGGGACATTGCAACTATGCATCTTGTATAATAGAGGCATTTCTTCTTGAAAAAGTGTTTTCACATTACTGCTGGCGACTTTGCCTGATGCCCTGAGGTGATCACCGAGATAATCTTGCATGGAGTGATGATTTTTATTGAACATATGTAGCTCTTAGTATAGTAAAGGTCAGAGAACCCTGCTCTAGGCAACACTTTTCACCATTGTAAACCTTTTGTTGGACTCATTTTTAGACAATAAATCCTACTTCTTAATTGAATGCTACAACGATGGGCACATTTTGAAATAATTTTAAAAAATTGTAAAAATAAACACAAATTGCGTTGACATTCATAACAATTATGTTTGTTGGGGAAATACATACACTTTTCTGTGTACATTTCATTTAAAAAAGTTATAGAGAGGTGGAAACCAACAAAACAAAATATCTTAAAAGGCATTAATGTTTGTGAAAGAAACCTCTTCCCATAATAAGTTACAACTACCACCTAATCAGATTATAATGAAGATTTCCTTACTGTATGCTCAGAAACATAAATGACGTTCAGTTGCAAAAATATATGGGGCCATATTATCAAGAACGGTGATAACATTATCGCCGCTTTAGCGGCAAGAAACTGCCCCTAAAGCGGGGATAAGGGGCTTGATAATATGCCCTTGAGAATTCCAATAGAAGCCCAGGTTTGATGTCCTTCACACCATAACCTGGGCTTCTATTGGAATTCTCAAGGGCATATTATCAAGCCCCTTATCGCCGCTTTAGCGGCAGTTTCCTGCCGTTAAATTGGCGATAATTTTATCGCCGTTCTTGATAATATGGCCCACAGTGTTTTCCCAGCATCACTTGCGTTAAATGACTGAGACTGCTAGTCCATGTTCCCCAGTTCTGCTGGGCAATGAGATCTAAATAAATTATGCTCCAGGAAGTAGATATCTGAACACAAGGGTCATTCATCAGATACAGTGCTGTTCTTGGTGCTTTGAACTAAGCTGACATGGCTTGATCATGCTTTGATTTTTACCACTTCAATCTAAAAACAAATCAGCACATTCCAATTGCTTTAGTATTCTAGTGTGCTATTACCTACCCATTCTGAGTTCCACAGGTCTGAATGAGATATAAGCGGTATTGGAGTTTGCACACCCGCAATCACTGCATGATTTTCCTCTTTAAGGCTGTTTTCCCCATTGATTTCAACAGCTTTTTCTTGATGTAATGTGGCAGAGAAATTTAAATCTGTGTAGTAGTTACAGCAAACCTCAAAATCCCAATTTGTACGCAATCTCCTGTTTGTGGCCAAATCACAATTTTTCCAGCACTCAGGGCCACATGTATCAAGCATTTTTGTGTTCGCAAATGGGTCAATTCTCAGAATCGGCCCATTTGTGAAAGCAAAAAATACTTTTCACATGTATCAAACCATATTTTGTGATTCAGTATGCTGTTACCGATCGCAAAAAGGGTTTGCGATTCGGTATTTTGAAGGGCTGTGTTTAGGGCACCCCTTCCAAATACTGAATCGCCGCGGGATGTATGAATGTTTTGTGACCATGAATATGGTCGCAAAAATATCGAATTTACCCCCAACTTCAAGTTGGTGGTAACACATTTGCAAACAGGAGACCCCTTCCCCTTTGTGAATGTATGCAAAAACTGTTTTTAAGAGCAGGCAGTGGTCCCACAGACCACTGCCTGCTCTTAAAAAATGAAAAGTGAACTATTAATTTTTTTTCTAAATGCAACCCATTTTTCTTTAAGGAAAACAGGCTGCATTTAAATAAAAAAGATTGCTTTAATTAATAGCAATCACGGACATGGTGGTCTGCTGACCCCAGCAGGCCACCTTCCCCGTGATTTTAGCGATACCTAGGGGGTCGCAAATTGCGACGTACCTCATTAATATTAATGAGGTAGGTCGATTTGCAACCCTCAGCGAATCACTATATGAAATCCTTGAAGTTTCATGCATTTGTTATAGCGATTACCTAATTGCGATTCGCTGAAAATCGCAATTAGGTAATTGCAACAAATGCTGATACATGTGGCCCTTTGTCTCAAGGCCAAAATTATTTAGTTATGTATTGCCTTAAGAGCGCGCTGCTAAGAGTATGCTTCTTTTAATTGACATTAAAGAAGGTGAAAGGGACAAGACTGATGCTTACATGCATAAAAGCAACATTTTTAGTTGAATGAATATGGATTCAATAACCTACGAGTGTGAGTAGTAAAGACTTGAGCCCTAAGTCCTTTCCGGGGATAAAGTATCAATTGTATGGTTAACGACCACAACTGAGTAGCTTAATTTGCAAATAAGTAAGTGTTAGTGCTGAAGCTATTTTTCAGAAAACCACTGAAGCTTCCATCACTAATTGTCCCTGCCAGTAGTGCCACATGCCAGTACCAGAAAATAGGAGAAGTTCCGTAAACCCATTTGAGACCTGGGTGACTATGGCACCAAGATACAATGTCTCAACGGGGAGTACTTAAAAGACAATTAATCAAGGGTAGACTAATTACAAAAGAAGAAACAAAAGGGAATCAAACACCACGATAAATAACTACAGTCTATATTGGTCATATGGCTGGAGAACATTACTTTTCAGACAGCAATATATATCCTTAATGCAGGTGTAATCAAACAAGTGCACACATAATGCTCATGAAGGGGTGAACGGCGTAAATGAGTCACATGTTAAGGCGAAAGCAAAAAGGCATTATTAAAAATTATACATAATATGAACGATAATACTACTATTAGTTTGGAGCATGTTAGGAACCAAGGAAGCCGTAAATATGCTGTATTTAATCGATGGTGTTTCGACCTGTCTGGTTTCAGGTCATCATCAGGACATGATTACATGTATCATTTGAAACTGCTGGCATACTATTGTAAATGCACAGAGAATGAATTGAGCTACTAAAGGGTCGGATCTAGGCCGTTCCGAACAGGGTGTGTAGCAATCATGCCCGAAGGGATCCAAGGTTCATAGGAACCAAAGATAATAACAAGAGCTGAATTAGGTGTAAGGGGAAAACCCTCTTCAAGTCAGCCGGGATATAGGAACATCGGCGAATCAATCTGCACGAAATGACAAGCATGTAAATCAGAGGAAAAGAGAGTCTCTCATAAGGGGGAGAGTACTCGAGGCAGGTACTGGCTCTGTTGATGCTAGTGCTAGATGTGCTGTAATCATGTCCTGATGATGACTTGAAACCAGAAAGGTTGAAACGCAGTCAACTAAACACATCATATTTATGGCTTCCTTGACTCCTAACATGCTCCAAACTAATTGTAGTAGTATAGCTCATGTTATGTATGATGTCTAATTATGCCTTTTTTTCACTGTTACCTTACCACATGTCTTACTTGCGCCATACACCCCTTCACAAGCACTATGTGTGCACTTGTTTGATTACATCTGCATCAAGGCTATATATGGCTGTCTGAAACTTAATGTTATCCTGTCATATGACCCATACAGATCGCAATAATTAATTGTGGTGTTTGTTTCCCTTTTTGTTTTTTCTTCCATAACTTATCTACCCTTGATAGATTGTGTTTCAAGTATTAGCTGCTGGGACATTGTTTCTTGGTACTACATGGCAGTACAAACTCAACTGCTATTCACCAGACTGCTACAAGTGTAACACTTTGGACTACTGGATGCCATCCAAAGCTGTAACAATGGCCTTGATGCGCTGATATTGTTATGTTTTCAGTAGGTTTTGACATAGAAAACACTTGAATATGCTCACCTCAGAAATAGACGAACAGTACCACTATGTGGTGGACTTCCATAATTGCTAGTGTTAAGAATTAAGTGAAGATGCTGAGCACCAGCAAACACCGGCTCCAATTGATCACTAATCTAAGTTCCCCATATATATTGCTGCAATGTCCACAAGCTACCTGCATGATAATAGCAGCTATAGAAAAGCATTGTGCGAGAGCAGAGTAATATGCACCAATTGGAAATGAAAATATGCTTTCTCGCTGATCACTAACTGATCTTTACCAGTAACCACTTCATTTTGACTGTATAGAAAAAGAATAAACATCCCCATGGAGCCGCCCAAAACAGAAAGCTTATTAAAGGTTGTTATGGAAAATGAGGGAAGGTTAGTGAATAATCTTCAAACTTGATATATAATTCAGTGGTAACTGAAAAACATGCAATTCTGGAGGAAACGTTATCTTCAGAAGGAAGCCAACAGGCAAATTTCTTCAACTATTTTAAACAAACGTGGAAAGAAATTTCACAAGGGATTTTTCCTGGAATTAGCAGTTCCTACTTGTATGATCGGATTGCCTGTGGTCAAGATTCATACAGTCTGATATGAGACCTGAGACCCAGTTCACAGAAACCTTTTCTTCTAGCAGGTGTTGGTTTGACAGGATTTACTATTAAGATATCTGTGACCAAGTATTTCTTCCTTCTGTAAACTACTCACAGCTTTGTGAATCCAGACAGGATATTGAAGTGTAACTCACAAGACAAGAGCAGGGCACAACTACCTTTGAGAATAGAGTGTCAATGTTTGATCTTTGGGTGCCATACTGGCACAAAAAAGATGCTGCAACCCGTACCGTCACAAGGGGAGGGTAGCAGGGCCCCCAGGACCTGCACACATTGGGGCCTTGTTCTTATATTTCAATATGTTTTAATAATGCAATAGAAGACCTGACTGGTTCTTTCGTGATACAGCGAATGTGGCAACGTCATTAAGTGGCACCAAACATCATATTTTCACTTTCCCTAGAGTACATGTCTTCTAATTATGAGCTGTTTCTTTGTTCACAAACGAAAAAGGGGCCCTGAACAATTTCAGCCGCTGGCCCCACCAAAGCTTCTGGCATGCCTTACTGCCACAACTGCCAGTAAAAACCACATGTGCACACAGCAGGAGTCCTTGCAGTTACCTTTCATCAAAGTCTGGATGATCACTGAAGGTGACGGTAAGCACCTAACATTGAATGTATTGCGTAACCTGGGAATCTGGTCCCGGTCTGCAAAGTTTGGCTTCCCTAGCCACGGGTGCAGGGACTGAGTTTATTGTACAGTCACTTGAGTAGGGGAGTCCAGGTTATTTTGGCACCACAAAACCCATTAGGCATACCTGTTGGTGTGGTATCCATCCTCTGTGGGTTACTAACAGTCTTGTGAAGGATGCAGAGATGCAGTGGTAATTCAAACCCAATTTTGTTCATTAGAAGAGCATACTCAAACATTGCACTAAGAAAATAAACTATATATATATTTAAAAGTGTTTTCCTGTTGTGTAGTACACGAGTAATACCCACACAGAATATAATTAAACTGCTTATATGCATGTTACTAGCAGAAAAAATTAAAATAGCAATTCTAACAAAATTAGAATGCTCCTAGTAGCCTATCATCATAAAGTTATTTCCATGCGCTACACTATGGGAGAATGGAATAGCTAACTTACCTCTAGAGTTTCTTGAGGCATAGCACACTGTACACCCATTCACAGCGGATCAGCTGTGGTTATCAGACGTCAGCAGGGAGAGTGTGTTCACTCAGAATGAAAACACACCCTCAGCTGGGCTCAGCTCCTCTTATCTTGGAATCGCTTCTTGGCATAACAGTGGATGCTACAGCAGTCTGGCAGGACCTCTTTTCATCAACTGGTTTGAAGGCCTCTTGAATTAATTGTTCAAATTAAGGGGTTTATATAGAGTTGACCACATACTTTTAGCCATACACTTTCCAGTAATCCGCAATGTAACCAGTCTAAATGAGCATGCTGGAAAATACATCAACTCAGACTACGGGACAGATTTACTAGCCCCTTGCGTCACTTTTATGCAGCTGTTGCGTCACTTTTGTGATGCAGCAGCGTCGTAAACAATGCGCCACGTTGCAACACATTTACAACGTGACAAATCTATGGAGAGGCATCTTGTTGTAAAGGCCTGCGCTACATTATACCTGCGTCAGGTATAATGTTTGCAGGGTGGGCGTTCCGATGCAAGAAAGCCTTGTAAAAGTGATGCAGTGAAATCTACAAGATTTCACGGAGTCACTTCTACGACGCCACTGCGTCAAAACCTTCCGCCTGCTTGAAGCAGTCGTAAGGAGTGACGCAGCATAATAGGAATAGGCATTCCTGAGAATTGCTGGAGTTGCATCATGCTTGCAACACGACTCCAGCAATGCATTTCCTTTACGCCAACAGATGCATCATGCTTCTGTCAATCCTTGCGCCACGGTGTGCCGCATTGTAAATGCAATGCATCCATGGTGGCGCAAGGGTTTATTTGCGTGATGCAAATTAACTGACGCATATATGCTAATATGCAGAGATGCGTCAGTTCTTGTAAATCTACCCCCCCATGTTTATCTTGCATGTCTGTTGTCTAACCTTGAAACATAGATATTGTGTAGCTTGTATCAGACTCATGTCGCCTTATGTGATAGCAAATCCTTGTTTGAGAGTGTTCAGATGAAATGACACTTTCATAAGTTCTGCAAAAAATACTGACATGCTGAATGGACCAGACGCAAACAGGCTAATATAACATGCTCAAAATGGAGCCTGACTTTGGGATTTCATGACAAATGATCTTGCAATAATAAGACATGTGTACACCAGCATATTATTCATAGCTTTACTGTTCATCATCTTTTCCCCCTAAGTGACCATGTTCACTCATGAATATGCACAAGCAAGTCACACCTAAACTGAAAAAATTGTTACGCATGTTACTCACAGAAAATGCTTTCTGAAAGAGGATTTGATATTTGTGTGTAATTCGGATTTAAGATATCTGTGGGCGAAATGTGTGTAACTTATGCCAAATGCCCAAAGAATTAACAAAATGATGCAAAATGCTGGCATGGCATTTTGCGTTATTTGTATAGTATAATGTGCATCCTTTCCTTCATTTTGGATGCAAGTACAATTATTTCACTAAAAAAAGCAGACTGTTACAATAACGTGGTGTAATATGTGGCATTTTTCTTAACGAGCATATCACGAAGTTCCATAAATAACATAAGATTATGCAGGCGTAAACAAAATATTGCCGGGTCCGATTCTAAGAAAGGAGTAAAATTAGAGTGACCAGATTTTGAAAATCAAAAACCGAGATATTTGCCAAACATGGAAGATCTTTATATCAGCACAGAATTACTTTAATTACTTTAATTACAGCGCTCTTCAACACAGACACGCAGACGACGCAGTAAAGGACTAAATTAACAGCAACTTTTAAACCCAGCCTTGGGTGTGTGTTAATTAAAGTGCTTTCATTTCAGAGCTACTAGCTCACCCTTCCTTGTAAAACATAATACTGTGCCTTCCCCTATTTAAAGTGTCCGTTTCTGGAAATCGCGACGTGCCAAATTTGCCGAAATCTACTAGTTCAGCTGGTGAAAACCCTGGACTGTCCCGGACAAACCGGGCAGGCTGTTCACCCTAAGTAAAATACACCTGCTCATAAAAACAGCTTTGTGATTTGTGTCGCATTTTTCTAGTATGACCAACGCTATGTATTAATGTAAGGTTTGTTTTGCAAAGAAGCGAGGACAATGGTTATAATGCCATGAATTCAGATATATATTTCTTTCTATGTGTTCAATTATAATAAATAAAATTGGGAACGCGTCTTTCAGCTGGCGCAGTGTAACATGATTGAGAGATGAGGAGAAATATGAGCTATGGCAGTTGAGTGTATTTGCATTTCTTCTGGAAATATTTTTTTTAAATGTCGGCACTCCCACCTAGTGGCCAAATACGGTACTATACCTTGATCACTAAGGGGCATATCAACATCTCTGCTTTTTTGGCTTTAAAAGCCAAAAAAGCAGAGATAAAACTAGCGCCCTATCAACAACAGGGTGCTAACACGCAAATTTGCATGTTAGCACCCTTTTACTCTACGCTTCCCCTTGCATCTCTAATGAGATGCAAAGGGGGCGTTCCAGAGTAAAATAATAGGAGAAATGTCGCTAAGTGACATTTCTCCTATTATCAAGAATGTCGCTAACCCTGTTAGAGACAAAAAAAGCAGCGCTAACCGCGGTTAACGCTGCTTTTTTACGTCTGCTAATTTTCAGACTTAGCCATGATATCCTATGGAAGGAGGATATCATGGCTAAGTTTACCTGTCCCTATCAACAAGGTAACGTGTGATTATCGCTGGGTTTCCAGCGATAATCTCACGTTAGCCTGTTAGCGTGTAGATTTTTATCGCTATTGAGATAAGCGTTGCTAATAGCACGCTATCTCAGCGATAAAAATTCACGCTAGCCGGCGATAATTATCCTCACGCTAAGAGCGCTGAGCGATAATTATCGCCGGTTGTTGTTGATATGCCCCTAAATGTTCTTCAGTCTACGTACTTTACAGAGCACCAGCATTTAAACGAAAGAAATTATTACTAAATTAGGGGCATATCATCAAGGCATGGTGATAAAATTATCGGCACTTTAGCGTCCGTTTTCGGACGGAAAGCGGCGATAATTTTATCGCCTTATCAGCAAGTTCCCGCTATCGCATGAATCCTTGCCTTATCACCCTTTCCCACTACGCCCATCTTCGCATCTCTAATGAGATGCAAAGTGGGCGTTCCACCCCAAGATAACGGGAGAAATGTCGCTAAGCGACATTTCTCCTATTACCTAGCCACACGCTAACCTGCAGAGCGTCAAGAAAAGTAGCGATAACCTCGGTTATCACTACTTTTCTTATGCCTGCTGTTCAACTGACTTAGCCATGATATCCTATGGAAAGTGGATATCATGGCTAAGTCTCCCCTATCAGCAAGCTTTCGCCAAACGTTGTGCGATTATCGCTGGACTTCCAGCGATAATCGCACAGTTGGCAGCTTGCGCGTTGTATTTTATCGCTTTGGAGATAAGCGTTGCTGATAGCACGCTATCTCCGCGATAAAATTCAGCATTGGCCGGCGATAATTATCCTCGCGCTAAGAGCGCTGAGCGATAATTATCGCCTGGCCTTGATGATATGCCCCGTAGTACGTTTAGAGTAGATTCCCTACTTCAGTCTGATCCACAAAAAACTTCAAGACTACTTCTGGAAAAACATGACTTTCCTAGATATCTAGGAGCAGTCCAATTCAAAGAATTTGTTACTGAAGAATTTTCATATTCAATGTTAGTGAATTAGGTGGAAAGTACAATCTTATACTTAAGGCCACTTTCACACCTAAATATAACAGAGATGTTCAAATGGCCTTGATTACGATAAAACTAAATCATGTTTGCCATTGACAGCACTGGGTGACATGGCAATTTATTTAATCACAAATATTGTGGCAGAATAATATGTAGGAATAAATCTATTCCTAGGGGCATAGAGAGGGTGGAAATGCCATGCAAAGCCCTTGAATGCCTTCAAAGTTATGAGTTTGTGGGCTTTTTCAAACTTTTCTATGGTGCTTTTCCACCCTGTAAGCGTTGAGAGTTTCACTTCTGTCAAGGAGAGGAGTACATTACTTTCCAGTATAGGAATGTTTCGTGTCCAGCATTTAATAAACACGTGGACACGGAGTGGGGATTAACACTTCCTTTATTCTTTATGGCTGTTCTCCGACTAGCGCTCTCTCGCGCTGCCCCTCCCTTCTCCTTCCTGTCATGCCTGACCCGGAAGTAGCGGACGGAATCAGGCATGACGACACGACAAAATGGTATAGGGGAGAACCCCAAAACGATACGGTGCAGACAAAGGGATTTCTCCGCAGGAACCAGCTTGCCCTTAACGCAAGCCTCCTTGCACTGTGGTGCAAGGATGCCTGGGCTGGCGCTAAGTAGTAAACAATCTGCCAGGGCAAGGAGAGAGCAGAAATGCTCAATATCTATGTAAATATGAAACATTTATGCTCGCTCCCTTTCAAGCAGTGCAGCATAGCAAGTTCCCCTGTTGTGCCCTGTTGCTTGAAATAATAATAATTGTGTACCAATTCTCGGTTGACAACGTTGCAAAAAATAGGTTTCACATTTACATACTAACAGTGTCCCTCATTGCAGAACATTTTAATGAGCAAATGGACAGACGGTTTAATAAAACATACAATAAGCAATCAATTTCTTGAAACCACAGCCTCGTCCCATATATGCTTACCCGAACAATGAGAGCATTGTAAAGCATTGTTATAAAACGCAGTGACGTACTGTGGTTTGCACCATTCAAAACAGGTTTCACAGATGGGGAAACCTGTTAATAAATAAGACAAACCCATAAAGTAGGTTTTATTTCTAGAACTTGCAGAAAACACTGAAACCAAATTCTTGTAAATATTCCGACTTCTGCACTGGGCAGTGGAAAATTCTAAAACTGTCCTCTCCCGTAGCATGTCCCCCTTTGCTGGCACATTCTGTGTGCCAGGTTAGCATTCTAGTTCTTTATTAGAACACTAATATTCTTGGGCAGCTATTATGAGACTAAGTTGTAGTGATATGTGGGAGTTAAACTTATCTCAGTTCCTGGCTATAAATCTCCTGAGTTCATGTCAACCAGATAGACACCAATCCAAATGCAGCATTTCAGTAGTCTACAGCCACCAGACCCAAAATGCCATTCATTATTTGCGCTTTCTGTATCTTCCTGTTTTTATGTTGAATATTCAACCTTCAGTGATTGGGATGCACTGCTAGGATTATAGCCCATCTCTGTCAAGCTATACTGCTTGGTAAAGTCAATGTCCATCTATAGAGGCCCTTTATGTAGGCCTTCACCTCTGCCTTTCTCTCCTAGAGGATTTCAAATGAATTCATGGACAATGAGAGCAAACCTTGAGTTGTCTGTGATAGCATTAAGAATCCAAAATGAAAAATATTCCATCCCCGTTAGCTCCATCTTCCAAAGTTATATGATCGTGGACGGAATACTACAGTGGTGCACTTGTGTTTCTGAGGGAAGGTTAAACTGTGGAAATATGGATTTTTCTGGTCAGTTATGTCCCCTATCTTGGACCCCAACGGTTTCATGTATAAATCACAAGTACATGTATGTTCCCTCCAGTTCCAGTTATGAAGACGCAAACACATGTGCGTCCACCGCCAACATGTCCTCTTTCAGATCCGCCATGAATGGGCTGGATATTCCATTCCTAAGTATGAAAGGCCACCGGCTTTATATGGTTCACTTATGCCATTTTACAGTCCAGGCAAGTAGGCCCTGATTCTGCCATGAAGCTTTTCCTTTTTCTGCCTCTGAAAGCTCCAGCCTGAGCTCGCATCTGTATCCATGAACTTTGTCCTCATTCTCTGCGCAGCTAACGGTGCCTGACATCAGCCTGTTGCCTGCCAAAAACTGTATTTCACCTTCGAAATTATCTGCTCCGCTCCCTACCCAATGCATTCCTGTCTAGTAGTTTAAGTAAACATTCTTCCAGCTACCGAGCAAAAGGCCCGGCTTCTCTGTCATTTTGCAAGTGATTCATAGCCCTGTTACTATGGAAGATTTCGGCCCTCGCATCTAGTGTAGACACTTAGACGCTTGTACGCGCACTAACAGTCAGTATAGTCAGTATAGAATAAGATTCTACTCTAAGAGACCTCTCTTTTGGATAACATAGTTCTCTAAACATAGGATGTTAGATATGATTTGGGATTAGGTTGACTTGACCCTCCAGACTTCTGTCGCCACATGTAGAGCTAAATGTCAAGTCCCCTTCACCCCCTAGTTGCACGTCAATCACACGTCATGCTGCTGCGCGCGCATTTCTGCCAAGTATTTCTGCTGACATTGCGAAATTCTTTCATGGAACCACCCTATTATGACATCATACCTGATGACGTTCCTTAGTTACGCCCAGTTACACCCACTCTAGCTACGCATGTATGTTTTATCTTTACTATCAATTGTTACGCCTCCTGCATTTGCTTCACTGTAATGCCTATTGTATAAAAATGATTACTTATCAATAAAGTACGGTCTTCACTTCCTGAACCTTCGTGGTGATGGAATATGGAGCTCATCGATTTAAATTGATTCTGGAATAAAGCCCGTTCCGAACCTCTAATACCACGGATTCTGCCTCTTATTTTAATGAGCAATTGTTATAGATTTTCCGCATCAAATTAAGTCCCGGTAATTAAATTATTTACCACATAAATGGCGCCCGAATAGGGACACTTTCTCATCTCACGCGCCGGCGGTGCGTTGCAGGCCCGGTCTCCTGTCACAGCTGGACGGACAACAACGCGTACCCACAGGATTTCCTGTATCTCCCTCCTGCCGAGCGGGGGTAACTGAGGCTGCGATCAACACCCAGACGAGGCGGTGAGAAGTGCGAAGTATCCCGACCAGAGCCTAGCTGAGAGAGCAAGATCCGAGGTATACAGAGGCCCACCAGTTTCCGAAGTTTCCGAAGTTCCGAGTCGAGTCCAGTCCGGTTCAAGTTCAGTTCAGTTCCGAGGCCTTCCGTTCCGAGCTACCCGGTGAGTACCATTATCGGGGAGGCGTTCTGACGTGCACATAGGTTGTGCCGGTCAAGACGGGTTTGGGTACACAAATCCGGTCTGCACTGTTTCAGCAGTGTATCTGTACTGTTTAGCAGTATATCAAGTATGTCTAGTATATAATTCAGATTTACCTAGTTAGTATCGAGTATTATGCTTAGTGACTAGTTCCCTAAAATGGCCACCATTGTTTATTCATTAAATGTTAAATGTTAAAAATGTTTTAAATACGTTCTGTATATTGTGGTGTGAATGACTGTTCATTATTGTGTTTTATGGTATTAAACGTGTTCAAAATTAGGTATCAGATCAGTTCTCAATATGCCGCTCTTTTCGAAATTAAGACAGATCAAAACCAGAAAAGGGGTACTCGAAGAAGCTGTTCCCATTCCTCCTAGGGACACTCCAGGGTACTTCATGTATCATAAACATGGCCTAGACGCCATATTATTTCTTGATTTATGGGTAGACTACACCAAGGAATTACCAGAAAGTCAGAGGTGGCCCGCAGCTGGGACCTGGGATGCAGATTGCATTATGAAAGTAGAAGAAGAATTATGGAAAAGGAAAGCTAGACAGTCACAGAAAGATGCCATTGAATTATGGCGTAAAGAATCATACAGACGTACAGAAAAAGCGCTCAGACAGGAAGAGAAAAGTAAGGAGAATTCAGATAAAGTTCGAGAAAGTGTATTAATTGAAGAAGGTACTCGAGTAAAGTCAGAACAAACAGACAGACAAAGAAATGCCCTTGTGAATGGTATGTATCCTCTCCTGGCCGAAGGACTACCTAAGGCTACTCCGGAGATACCAAGAGACTTGCCACCCCCATTGTTTCCGATAAAAGCACATCCCAAAGGGCATCCCAGAACCGCAGAAGATGTTTTTCTTTCCTCTTATTTAGACGACGCAGCTCCCGCGTATGCTAATGCTGCGCCACATAGACCGCCTGCCGAGGGGGTTCAACGCCAAGACCCTCCTCCGTCTGTACCTCTGCAACAGCAAACTCCGACACAAGTTCCGGCAAGCACATCTGTTTCTACATCCGCATCCACACCTATGGTTGCTATATCCCGTTCAACGAATCCTTTCACTTCCAGCACCCCAGGTGGTGCTACCGGAGGTACATCAAGCATTTTTTCTACGCCACCCAGAACAAATAAACTTTCCTTTCAAGAATTAGCCCACCAACGTACGCCCAAACTAGTAACTCCCAACACGCTCAAGGAACTTCTAATAGACTGTAGATATGACCCTGTGCCCGGAAAAGGGGACGAAATGATGCTGGCATCATTACGTATCCGACGAGCTGCAATATATTTAGGGAAGCTACCAGGAATGACTGCACATTTAGAAAATATATATCATTTTGTTCAGTCAGGGCGAGACCCTGAGAGTATTAACAGAGCCATGGAGTACCAAAAGGTGGAAATACAGGGGGAACTGTTACGTTTCCTCATAAACTGTGTGATCAGAAATCAAGATCAACCAGGGGTAAATCCGGAAGAAATGCAGATTCTTACCACATGGGGTAAAAATATATCAGAGGGGAGACACGATAAACGATCATGTATTGTAGCTATGAGCCGAAAGATCCGCAAAGAAATAGAACGAATACACGAGGAAAGATTAGCAGTAGACGAACCTGAACAAACTGAGGACGAGGAAGAATTAGAACTGCCCACAGGACAGTTAGAAACAATGGCCTATGTAGGTAGAGGAAGATCTTGCAATAATACTAGATGCTTTACTGATCCGATATGTCCGATACGTCCAGATAATAACAGAAAATTCCAAACTCCTATAATAAATATAAGGTCCCCCGAACATTCATTCCAAGCCGCTGACAAATTACTCCGAGAACGAAGGGGTTATCATATACTCGATTCTATGGACGAACAAGAATTAGCCAGGTCAGCCGTTCACTGGGTTGATAGTCCTGGAAAATATGGTGATGATACACTAGTACATACGTTTTTGAACCTCGCCCCAGATGAACAGCGTTTAGCTGGTATCTATATGATTCAACAACTCCTTATATTATATAAAAGCCAACACTCCGATCCTGGCCCCTTACCTGATATATTGACTGAATTACTCACGAATAAATGGAGAGGTTCCGGTACTAAGTTAATTAGAGAAATACTAGAATCCAGAAAGCAGTACATCCTTTTTGTATGTCCTGAACATGTCTCACTGCCCATCAAGGAAAGAACGACGCATTACATGGATAGACAGAATCCCTTACGCGAAGTGCACCCGATAAAGGGTGATGACAATGAGTTTAAACGTGTGTTTGTATACACACCCATATCTAAAATAGAACTATTAGAAATGAAGAAAGTGGTACCCAGTCATGATAAAGACCCAGCAGGTTTCCATCGTGAAATTAAAGATATGTTACTCATGGGAGAATATACCTACCCCGACATTATGACAATATTGAAGGTATTAATGCCTGCGGGCATTTACGAAAAACTCAAGGAAAAGGATTGGGAGGTGGGAGACCAGAAGATAGATTGGACAGCATTAGAAAACGAAGAAATAGCTCGAGGTCCAGGTTCAGGGCTCGGGGACAAGATCAAAGCACTACCAGGTCTACTAGTACAGGTACTGCCACGTTTATTGACTACGAAAAAGGAAGACTGGGGTGCAATCTCAGCCTGTAAACAAAAATCAGATGAAGACACTAGTGATTTCTATTCCCGATTTGAGAAATGTTTTGGTATAAATAGTGGAATAAAAGCAAGTAGCGAGTCGTATCCACATCTGTTTGTGACAAAATTGGTTGAAAATGCCTTGCCCCAAGTTAAGAATAGAGTATTGAAGTTCGAGAGTACCTGGCAAGGTAACACTCCGTCACAAATGTTACAAATGCTACAGTACCATCACAATAGAATTAGAGAAGAACAAGAACATGAACATAGACGCATGAAAGACACGAAAATGAAAATGTTAGTTTCCCAGACAGTGCCAGTTGACGGTCATAAGAAGGGTATAACACAGTCCAGTGTTTCAACAGGTCCTGTTAAAGGGACGTGCAACTATTGTAAACAGCCAGGTCATTATGTACACGATTGTCCCGTTTTAAAACATAATATCGCCATAGGTAACACAAAAGAAAGACCACGGCCACTTAGACAGGATCAGAATGAACAAGGAACTCCGCAGCATGCACAGTCCATGCCAGCTCCGCAACAGTCTATGCCAGCTCCACCCCCGCAGCCTATTGCTGCCACACAAACAACGACCCGACAGATGTATCAGACCGCACAGTATGACTATCCTGATTATCAACGATACTCGTGAAACAGCCTAGAGAGGGAAGTTGGCTTACCCCTTATTGAGGTCCCTGTAGATCAAGAAGGACCTTATGTACACAGTGAACTATTAGGTCAAGATAGAAAATTCTTACTCGATACAGGGGCAAGCCGAACAACAATAAAACGTAGTGAAGTTCCAGGGGCACCCCTCTCAGGCACACAGAATATTTCCCTTGGCTTTTCAGGAAAACCTATCATTAACGAAGTAACACAGCCTCTTCCACTTACGATTGGTCCCTTGACACGAACTACAGATTTATTACTTACTAAATCATGTCCAGAAAACTTGTTAGGCATAAAAACTTTGAAAGCTCTAGGAGCTATTATATGTTGTTCTCCGGAAGGAGTAAGATTGTTTTTACGTGATTTCAAAGGGCACTACGTGTCCCGAGACATGGATCACCGACTACAGACTTTACCGACACATTTATGGGCACAAGGCCCTACAGATGTTGGTTGCATGAACATTACACCATATCGAGTCACACTAAAGGCAGGAGTGGTACTTCCACGAATGCGACAATACAAGTTACCCCCAGATGCTGTAGTGGCTCTACTACAAATCATTGACGAGCTTATTACCCAAGGAGTGGTTGTGGAAACTGACTCCAATGTATGTAATTCACCGATAATTCCGATTCTTAAACGAACCGATCCAACAGCCCCGCCAGTATATCGATTGGTTATTGATCTGCGCGAATTAAATAAATGCATAGTACCACAATACCCCGTAGTCCCAGACATTTCTTCATTACTGACAGCCATTGATTCCGAAGCAACATTCTTTACTGTAATTGATCTCAAGAATGCCTTCTTCAGCGTCCCAATAGATCCGGAAAGCCAATACTTGTTCGGATTTAGTTTAAATGGACGAAGCTTTAAATTCACACGCGCACCTCAAGGATTTACAGAAAGCCCCAGCATTTATAGCCAAGCACTGAAACGAGAACTCGACAGTATCCACATGCCAGTCAACACTGCCCTGCTTCAATATGTCGATGATCTGCTGATCACCGCTAGAAGCGAACCTGAATGTGAGAAAGCCTCACTGACGGTATTACAATTTCTGGCCGAAAAGGGGCACAAGGTGTCCCCTTCTAAGCTGCAATTCTGTGTCCAGCGAGTTGTTTACCTTGGTCACTCGCTGTCCAAGGAGGGAAGGCAGCTTACACCAGATCGCATCCAGCTAATTGCAAATATGCCAATACCCAAGACACAAAAGGAGGTGCGGGCTTTCATAGGCCTCACTTCATATTGTAGGCAGTGGATCCCTCAGTATGCATTTCTAGCAAAACCCCTCATTCAATTGACAACACAGGAGGCAGCCACATCGACTGTTCTCCCTTGGACTCAGGAACATACACAAGCTTTTGAAAGCCTAAAGAAAGCCTTATGCCAAGCACCTGTTTTAGCAACACCATGTTACAATAAACAGTTTACACTCTTCGTTACAGAACGCGAAGGTACTGCCTTGTCAGTACTCACACAGGAACAAGCAGGATCACACAAACCATGTGCTTATTTTTCTAGTACATTAGATCCCGTAGCTCAGGCTTTGCCTGCGTGCCTGAAATCAGTGGCAGCAACAGCTTTAGCAATCAGACAAAGCGATGCCATAGTATTAGGACATCCATTAACAGTACAAGTACCACATGCAGTAGAGGTTCTCTTGAACCGCACACAAACACAACACTTGACTATAGCACGACTTACTGGTTACGAATTAACATTGTTTCAGCCACATATAGAAATCAGACGTTGTAGTACATTGAATCCTGCCACACTGTTACCTATAAATGGAACAGACCCACTTGCACATGATTGTATTGAAGTTATCACTATCACGACGAAACCCAGACAAGATTTGACAGACGTCCCATTGTCAGACCCAGACCTGACGTTGTATGTAGATGGTTCATGTATGAGAACAGGTACAGGAGAGCTAGTGGCCACTTACGCAGTCACAACAGACACTGAAATCATTGAAACAAATTGCATAAATACCTTGTCCGCTCAAGCAGCAGAGCTCATCGCTCTGACACAAGCCTGTATTCAAGCAACAAATAAAAAAGTCAACATATACACTGATTCATGTTATGCATTCGGAGTTGTACATGACTTCGGCGTGCTGTGGCGAGAGAGAGGTTATTTAACTTCTCACGGTGCCCACATTCAGCACGGACCCCTTATTCATGCCTTATTAGATGCAATACATCTACCCACTGCAATATCAATTATGAAATGTAAAGCTCATACGAAAGTTACTGATATCATTTCTCAAGGCAATGATTTAGCTGACAGAACAGCTAAACAGACTGCTCAAACTCAAACATCCGACATGACAAAGACAATAGTCCCGACACCAACATATTGCATGACGGTTAAGGATCCCGCTCTTGACGTAATTGACATACAGACACATGCTACACCAGACGAAATAAAGAAATGGACTGAATTAGGAGGGATCCAAACGGATCAAGGATGGATGACGAAGGAAAAATCTGTGTGGTTCCTTCCTGATTCAATGGTCCAAGTCGTTATTAACACTGTACATAGTCCAGCACATCTAGGAGAAAAAGCTATGCTAGACAGCATTCAACACATTTGGTTCAACCAACATTTACGAGCAGCAGCTAAACAAAAAGTCCGTACCTGTATGATCTGTTGTCAGTTTAACCCAGGTAAAAGCATTCCCGTAGAACAGGGTGGATTTCAGCCTCCTGATCACCCTTTTGAAGTCCTCCAGATGGATTATATCCAGATGGAACGATGTCGAGGATTCAAATATGTTCTCGTAGTTGTCTGTGCTCTTTCCCGTTGGACAGAGGCATACCCGGTTTCAGATTACACTGCCCCGACTACTGCCAAACAGTTAGTTCGAGAATTCTTCCCACGGTACGGTTTACCACGTGTTGTCTACTCAGATAACGGCCAGCCGTTCGCATCCGAATTAATGAAACACGTTTCACTTTTGTTAGGCTATCAGTGGAAATTTCACTGTGTCCGACACCCCGAGGCAGCAGGTCTCGTGGAAAGACATAACCAGACCCTGAAAATTAGATTGTCCAAAATATGCAGAGAGAAAGGTGTCGACTGGGTAGTAGCCTTACCCGTTGCACTTTTTTACATGAGAATGGTAGCACACTCTCGAACAGGGCTATCCCCTTATGAAGTGATCTTCGGTAGACCACCAAATATGTGGGGGACGCCTATACCACGCAAAATAACTGATATTGACTGTAATATGCTGACAGATTACTTGGCTTCCTTGATGTCTGCACTACAATCTTGTCGTTCACAGGTAGCTGCAGCCTTTCCCGACAACACCGAGGTGAAACCCCATGACGTAATTCCAGGAGATTTGGTTTTAGTAAGGAACTTTGACCGGAAGTCTCAGCTGGATTCTAGGTGGAAGTCGCCTCAACTCGTATTGCTAACGACGAGGACAGCCGTAAAGATCGAAGGACGAAAAGGCTGGATACATTCAAGTCATATCAAGAAATTTCATGGACTACCGTCAGACGTAAACGACACACCTTGCGTGTCTTCCCCGAGTGACTCAAAACTTCCTTTGGTTGAATTGAATAACCATGAACAATACAAACTAAAACTTCGGTATAACAAGTCAGGCAATTTGATTGTTTAAGTCCTCTCCAAGGTGAATCGGTTGAATTTGTTTCTGACATGTACCCCTTAGACCTGTATAGAGAAAGAAACAGAAGGATAAAGTTGAAACGACATGCGTACTGTAAATCACTGCGTAGTCATTGCACAGTGACGTTATTAATTTTGTTTTTCTTAAGTCTTTTAATAATTACTGCAAGTATATTGTTGCACACATATTATCCTATTTCTAGACATGTTTACAATATTACTGCTGAACATTCTTTTAGTGAATTACCTCCGCATGAATTGTCTTATAGATTTGCGCTGCGCAATAACACTTTTATTAGTATGTTACATCATTCCCATCAGGTTAGCAATGCTACAAATTGTTGGATATGTGGTCGACTCCCTCCCTATCAGAACTATAAAGGAATTCTACCTCTCTTTCCATACCCGTTCACACACAACGGCTCCTGTGGAGCATGGTTTAGTTTAATTAATTCCCTAGATTCGAATTCTGCAGTTTACCAGAATAACTGGGTATGGGGAAATTTGAACTTAGTTTTACTCAAAGTCTGCCACCCCAACAAGGAGGGACTTCCCAAAAGAACAGGAACTGATCTAGAAAATGAAGTATATGGATTAGGTAATTTTACGCTCAATCTCATGATCTTGAATGTCGAATCCGAAGCTACTCCAATTTTGCCCGCCATGTCAGTATTTCCAGTAAAAGGTGAATTATGTGTAAGAAAGAATGGTTCCGTACATATGGGCCATAGTAGATGCACCACTGTAATAGAATTTAGTGATCAAGGCAAGTCTACATTTAGAGCTTCCCGCCATTCCTACTTCATATGTGGTCAGACGGCATACATACGTTTGCCACTAGATTGGGATGGTACCTGCTACATCGGATTCCTTTTGCCACCTGTTTTCCTAGCTCCTCCTGATTATCACAGAAATACTCATTTAGTACATAATAGAGAAAGGAGAGATCTCCCAATAGTCGATTACACTGAGACAGCATGGGAAAAATATACAGATTTCAATAAAGGTCTCTTTCCCTATATAGGTACAGTTACCAATAGTAAGCTGATACGTAGATTAACCAGAACCCTTGAAGCAGTAGTGAACGAAACTATTTCCGCCTTAGGCAATTTAACAGAAGAGCAGTCTGCTATGCGGATTGTTGTGCTTCAAAATCGTCTTGTCCTTGACGTCATCCTGGCCGATAGGGGCGGAGCTTGTAGGGTCATCGGATCAAGTTGTTGCATTTTCATACCAGAAAATTCGCCATCTGTATATAAAGCCATAACTCGCCTTCATAAGATTGTAAGCCAGATACACCAGAATCCAGGCACCTGGACTTGGTCCGGTTGGTTTTGGAGCGTATTATCTACCTTTGGATGGAAGGTCCTATCCTTCCTAGGTATTGGCTTTCTCATACTATTCAGTTGCTGTCTATGTCTACAATGTGGACCAGCGATCTGTGGTCTGTGTGCCACATCGTGTATTCCACCACCAAGATTTCATTCATCACGGAAGAAGAAAGAAGAACAAATGATGCTATATGAACAGATCGATGGATTAATGAAGATTGATATCTCTTGACGGGCAAGTAGGGGACAAGGAGGGAATGTGGAAATATGGATTTTTCTGGTCAGTTATGTCCCCTATCTTGGACCCCAACGGTTTCATGTATAAATCACAAGTACATGTATGTTCCCTCCAGTTCCAGTTATGAAGACGCAAACACATGTGCGTCCACCGCCAACATGTCCTCTTTCAGATCCGCCATGAATGGGCTGGATATTCCATTCCTAAGTATGAAAGGCCACCGGCTTTATATGGTTCACTTATGCCATTTTACAGTCCAGGCAAGTAGGCCCTGATTCTGCCATCAAGCTTTTCCTTTTTCTGCCTCTGAAAGCTCCAGCCTGAGCTCGCATCTGTATCCATGAACTTTGTCCTCATTCTCTGCGCAGCTAACGGTGCCTGACATCAGCTTGTTGCCTGCCAAAAACTGTATTTCACCTTCGAAATTATCTGCTCCGCTCCCTACCCAATGCATTCCTGTCTAGTAGTTTAAGTAAACATTCTTCCAGCTACCGAGCAAAAGGCCCGGCTTCTCTGTCATTTTGCAAGTGATTCATAGCCCTGTTACTATGGAAGATTTCGGCCCTCGCATCTAGTGTAGACACTTAGACGCTTGTACGCGCACTAACAGTCAGTATAGTCAGTATAGAATAAGATTCTACTCTAAGAGACCTCTCTTTTGGATAACATAGTTCTCTAAACATAGGATGTTAGATATGATTTGGGATTAGGTTGACTTGACCCTCCAGACTTCTGTCGCCACATGTAGAGCTAAATGTCAAGTCCCCTTCACCCCCTAGTTGCACGTCAATCACACGTCATGCTGCTGCGCGCGCATTTCTGCCAAGTATTTCTGCTGACATTGCGAAATTCTTTCATGGAACCACCCTATTATGACATCATACCTGATGACGTTCCTTAGTTACGCCCAGTTACACCCACTCTAGCTACGCATGTATGTTTTATCTTTACTATCAATTGTTACGCCTCCTGCATTTGCTTCACTGTAATGCCTATTGTATAAAAATGATTACTTATCAATAAAGTACGGTCTTCACTTCCTGAACCTTCGTGGTGATGGAATATGGAGCTCATCGATTTAAATTGATTCTGGAATAAAGCCCGTTCCGAACCTCTAATACCACGGATTCTGCCTCTTATTTTACTGAGCTATTGTTATAGATTTTCCGCATCAAATTAAGTCCCGGTAATTAAATTATTTACCACAAAACTACTGGTGCCTTGTTCTCTACATGTCCTATGTCTCTGATTGTGCTGTGCTTGTTGGCTCTAGAAGTGTTTTGTTTAGCTCTGCAATGTGAATTCTTGCAAACTGAAGATTTGTTGTTGAGTGTTAAATCTAATCTGGATCTCCATCTGATCCCTGTATACTTAAAAAGCTCCAATTCGCCCCAGAAATTATTTCCCACTTCCTGAAGAATGTGTTTAACCTCACACTGCAATCAGGAGTTTTTCTGACTCTGTGGAAGGAAGCGATTGTCACTCCGACTCTTAAAAAACCTAATGTGGACCCTGAGGATCTGAAAAACGTCTATCCTATATTCCTACTACAAGTGCCAGCCAAGATACTTGAAATGTTTTCTAACGAGGAACTGATAACATTTAGAGAGTCTCACAATATCCTTAACCCCTCGCAAAATGGTTTCAGGAGTGGCCACAGTACAGAGTCTGCTCTTATCGCATCTGCAGACAGCATCCGCAGTCAGACCAATCAGGGTGGAGCGGCGAGTCTGGTGATGCTGGATTTGTCTGCAGCATCTGTCTTGCCGGTATGGATGATCTAATGGCTGCAGCAAATCAGGGTCGATGGGTCTGCCACTAAGCTCCTCCACTCTTTCCTTGCCAACAGTGTGCAAACTGTCATTTGCAGGAGTTTCAAGGAGGAAGCTTTCAGTCTTCCTTGTGGGGTACCCCAAGGTTTTCCCTTGAATCTGACTCTTTTTAATGTGTATGTTGCTCCGTTGGCTAAAGCAGTGTGCTCATTCGGGTTCTAGTTACTGTCATATGCAGATGAAACCTAGATCATCATGCCTATTTCCAATGACCAGACTTCTGTACCTGAGAGGTTCAATCATTGTATGGCTAGCATTAATTGGTGAACTAATCCAATCAGTCATTATCACATTAGTCACATTGCGATTGGACTACTGCAACTCATTAACTATCAATATTAATGTGTCCTGTCTTAACAAACTTCAGATTGCCCAGACTGAGGCTGGCAATTTATTCTTAACATCCAGTGGCACCCTTGACACAGGATTCGTTCCCTCCAAAGGCTTACGGTCAGAAAGATGATAATTTGTATGGCTCTTTGCATAGTTTTTCGAGCTCTGCATCAGAACAGTTCCAACTTAACTCTCTTTTCCTCTGGAGCACCTCTAGTAGGCTCCTCAGATCCTCCTTCCACAAGCAGGTGCTGGTTCCTAGATTTTGGAAGGCCAGATGGGAAGGTCTACCATCTCGGTGACTGCTGCCAAACTGGGGAATACTCTGCCTGCTCATAGCCCAGAAGTTGACTTACTTGCCATATTCAAAAAACCTCTGAAAACAAGGCTTTTCTCTTCCAATTTCCCTTAGCCACTTGGGGCCATTTTTTATTGCTTCATGGTGCTTTATGCTACCGCTTTGACACCTCAGGGTTTAGTGCGGTTTATAAATGCTTTTCACTTTTCCAAAAGTGAGTCTAAATGAAGATCACACTGTTGCAGCAAATGCTGTATGTGTGTGTGCTAGCAAAAAATAAGGAACAGCTTTACTGTCCACAACCTGCAACTATTGGCTTTGTCAATGTGTATTTGTGATGCCACTAAATTGCTTCTTGCCAACTTCTAGACTTGAACTGGGACAAATCAGATATTGTGATGGCTTTTAAAGGGTCCAGCATTTTAAACATCCACAAATGAAGTCTATTGTTATGCTTCTCAAAAATGATATGTAGTATCCAAAAACAGGCGAGCTGGAATGCTGATTAAGCACAGCTAAGAAAATATCCTCTTGCAAACTACTGTTTTTACATTCATGTGAAGGATCTATGTTTACATTTAAATGGATACACATGTCATACTTTTGAAACTTGAATTACAGTGACTCTCTTTCTGGGGGTCCAGGGGAAGGAGGAAGGTTATCTCAAGAATTCCTAACACAAACACATGCAAATACCATTCACTAGCTTCCTTTCTACAGTTCTACAGATATTCCAAGATATTCACAGAGCATGAAAAGGACAAACGAGATACAGTGCCTCTTGCACTAATAGTGTGATGGGAGTACAGGTTTTAAGCAGGGGCAAAACAACAAATATTATTTTACTTTATGTGAGGCTCACAAATTAAGAACCACTGTCTGACTGATTGCTTTTTGTTTTATTATCATAATTGTCAGTTGGAAATACATTACAACACGCCCACAAGTCAATTTATTTGCAACATTAAAGGCAATTATTTCCACTTGGGTTTCTTTTAACCTTGTAATCTTGTAATATCAACATAATTGTTAGTATATATACACACCATGTTATGGTATGCTGTGCTATGCTACAGTAGGTTTAATTCTGGCTGTTTAGTGCTGTTGTATTAGAGCAAAACTTACCCCATTCATATCAAAGAATCTCCTCTTTGCACTTTTAGACAACATGCATTGGCATGAGGGAGGCACTAAGAAAACCTGCATTACATAATACACTTTTTAGGCGCTCCAAAAAATAAATACATTAATTATAAAACCAGTTTTTTATTAAAAAATAAACAATTCAGTGCAGACTCCCGCGCTGAATATTCTAATTTGCCCCCGGGGGCCAAATCCCGGGGGCATAATTAAAAAAAAAAGAATGGGGGGTCCCACTCCCCCCCCACACTGCCCTGGGGACCGCCACCCCCCGGGGCTTTATTTCAATGTATGCGGGGGGCTCACCCCCGGGGTTTTTTGTTTTTTTTTTAAATAAAAAACCCTGTGGGGGGGGGCACTTGAACCCCCCCCACATGCCCGGGGGACCGCCACCTCCCCGGGGCACTAAATATTTAAAATAGGGGGTCGTTTCGGACCCCCAAGCCCCGGGGACCACCACCCCCCGGGGCTTAAAATTAAGTGGGAGGGGACCGCGCGGCCCCGGGACACTGCTGTTTGCAATGGCAGGGCGGGAGCAAAGCAGATTGATTTTCCACATGGGGAGCAGCATGTCAGCTGCTCCCCATGTGGAAAAGCAATGCCGGCTCCCGCAGGAAGCGGGATCCGGCTGGGACCGTGGGTGGATTGGGACCCCCCACGGTCCCCAACGAGGTGGCCAGGCCCCGGGGGATGGGGTCCCCGGGGCCAGTAGTGGCCCGGGAGGGGGGCCACGCGGCCCCCTCCTCCTAAAAATAAAAAAAAATAACAAAAAAAAAACGGCCCGGGGGATGGGGTCCCTGGTGCCAAAATGGGCCACAGGAGGGGGGCAAGGCAGCCCCCCTCCAAAAAACAAAAACAAAAAAAATGGGCCATGCCCCGGGGGATGGGGTCCCCGGGCCAAATTATGGCCTCGGGAGGGGGGCCACACTGCCCCCTTCCTGATTTTTTTTTTTTTTTAATAAAAAATAAAAATTTGGCTTAGGCCCTGGGGGATGGGGTCCCCAGGGCCAATAAATTAGAAAAAGAAGGGGGGCTACACAGCCCCCCTTCTAAAAAAAGAAGGGATCGGGCCGGAGGCCACATCCCCTCCTTGCACCACTCTGCAAACACGCCCCCTGGCACATTTGCAGAGGGAGATCTAATTCCCCTTGAATAGTGGGGGTCCCTGGGGGCCAACTAGCCCACCATGAACCTCCTTTATGCACCAGGGGGCTGCGTTGCAGAGAGGTGTAATGAGGCCACGCCCCTTTTTACATCTCTCTGCAACGCAGCTCCATGGTGCTTACTGGAGGTACCTGGTGGGCTAGTTGGCTGCCAGGGGACCTCAGGATTCAAGGGGACTTAATATCCCAACTTAAAACGTGCCACGGGGTGTGTTTGCAGTGGTGAAGGTAAGGGGCGGGGCCTGAGGTTATACTGTGCAAACACGCCCTGTGGAGCGTTTTAAGTTGGGGAAATTCATTCCTCTTCAATCCAGAGGTCCCCTAGGGGCCAACTAGCCCACCAGGAACCTTCACTAAGCGCCACGGAGTGTTGTAAAAAGGGGCGTGGCCTCTGAACACCTCTCTGCAACGCAGCTCCCTGGCGCATACTGGAGGTAACTGGTGGGCTAGTTGGCCGCCAGGGGACCTCAGGATTCAAGGGGATTAATCCCCCAACTTAAAACACCCCACGGGCGCGTTTGCACAGTGGTGAAGGTAGGGGGCGGGGCCTGAGGTGATATGTGTGCAAACACGCCCTGTGGCGGGTTTTAAGTTGGGAAATTAATTCCTCTTCAGTCCTGAGGGTCCTTGGGGACCAACTAGCCCACCAGGTACCTCCAGTAAGCGCCACGGAGCTGCGTTGCAGAGTGTTGTAAAAAGGGGCATGGCCTCTGAACACCTCTCTGCAATGCAGGTCCCTGGCGCATACTGGAGGTACCTAGTGGGCTATTTGGCCCCCAGGGGACCTCAGGATTGAAGAGGAATTAATTCCCCAACTTAAAACGCGTCACAGGGCGTGTTTGCACACGTCACCTCAGGCCCCGCCCCCTTCCTTTACCATTGTACAAATATTCCTCTAAAATCAGCCGAAATACGAATTCCGATTTACTCACCTGTTATCAGGAGAAAACCCAGGGCTGCATCTTTTAGCCCAGCACTGACCCTGAAAAGTAATTCTAAGCGTACTTACTAGTAACTTGTATTTTCTTCCATAGGAATCCATTGTGTGGTTTTCAGCAAAAAAGTTTCTAAGTGTCCATTTTTGAAACGTACAAATATTCCTCTAAAATCAGCCAAACTACGAATTACGATTTACTCACCTGTTATCATGAGAGAACCCAGGGCTGCATCTTTTAGACCAGCACTGACCCTGAAAAGTAATTCTAAGCGTACTTACCAGTAACTTGTATTTCTTTCCATAGGAATCCATTGTGTGGTTTTCAGCAAAAAAGTTTCTAAGTGTCCATTTTTGGAATGTACAAATATTCCTCTAAAATCAGCCGAACTACGAATTACAATTTACTAACCTGTTATCAGGAGAGAGCCCAGGGCTGCATCTTTTAGCCCAGCACTGACACTGAAAAGTCATTCTAAGCGTACTTACTAGTAACTTGTATTTCCTTCCATAGGAATCCATTGTGTGTTTTTCATCAAAAACGTTTCTGTGTCCATTTTTGAAACATACAAATATTCCTCTAAAATCAGCCGAATTACGATTTACTCACCTGTTATCAGGAGAGAACCCAGGGCTGCATCTTTTAGACCAGCACTGACCCTGAAAAATAATTTTAAGCGTACTTCCCAGTAACTTGTATTTCCTTCCATAGGAATCCATTGTGTGGTTTTCAGCAGAAAAGTTTCTAAGAGTCCATTTTTGAAATGTATAAATATTCCTCTAAAATCAGCCGAACTACGAATTACAATTTACTCACCTGTTATCAGGAGAGAACCCAGGGCTGCGTCTTTTAGACCAGCACTGACCCTGAAAAGTAATTCTAAGCGTACTTACCAGTAACTTGTATTTCTTTCCATAGGAATCCATTGTGTGGTTTTCAGCAGAAAAGTTTCTAAGTGTCCATTTTTGAAACGTACAAATATTCCTCTAAAATCAGCCGAATTACGATTTACTCACCTGTTATCAGGAGAGAACCCAGGGCTGCATCTTTTAGACCAGCACTGACCCTGAAAAGTAATTCTAAGCGTACTTACCAGTAACTTGTATTTCTTTCCATAGGAATCCATTGTGTGGTTTTCAGCAGAAAAGTTTCTAAGTGTCCATTTTTGAAACGTACAAATGTTCCTCTAAAATCAGCCGAACTACGAATTACGATTTACTCACCTGTTATCAGGAGAGAACCCAGGGCTGCATCTTTTAGCCCAGCACTGACCCTGAAAAGAAATTGTAAGCATACTTAACAGTAACTTGTATTTGCTTCCATAGGAATCCAATGTGTGCTTTTAAGGAGAAAAGTTTCTAAGTGTCTATTTTCACAAACTAAAAATATTCCTAAAAAATCGTCTGTATGACTTAAACACATTCTTTCAACTGTTTACAGGAGATTCACCTGTGCTGGATCCAGGATCCACCACTAAGTAAGAAAAAGTAACAATAACACTACTTACCTGCTGAGTGAATTTTCTGCCATAGGATAACATTGGTGATTCTATGGGAAAAAGTTTCTAAGTGTCAACTTTTAAAATACAATAATAATCCTTAAAAATCAATACTGTAACCAAAACGCTTTTACTCAACTGTTTACAGGAGATGTCCAAGGACTGAATCTAGCATCCAGTCCTGTGGTTAGAAAAGTAATCCATAAAGTAACTAATTGCATTTGACTAGAAATTCACATTGAGCTCAATGTTGCTTTGTGTTTGAAATTGTGTTGCCCATTGCAACAACTGTAACTACTGTACTTAAAAGTCTATTGCCTATTTCCAAACTATTTAAACTAAAGTAATTCTCTTCTGAGAAAGTATATTTTGTATTGTGATGTAAAATGTAATTAAAAAAATAAAATATCTAAAAATAAACAGTTTAAACAATGTAGTAAATCAGAAACAAAATAATCAGTATAACAATTAATACATAAAAAAATTGTAATTTACAAAACCTTTGAAATTCACTGAAAAAACCATAGGTTTCAGGCCAGATATAGTTAGGAATTAGCATTTAAAAAACCTTTGAAATTCACTGAAAAACCATAGGTTTCAGGCCTGATATAGTTAGGAATTCGCATTTAAAAAACCTTAGAAATTCACTGAATAAACAATAGGTTTTAGGGGTGTTATAGTTAGCTGAACATTTCACTCGAACAAAACCATTGAAATCCCTCCGATATAGTTAGTTGTACTAACTACATCTCGAGCGCCCGCAATCCACTGCTGATGATGTCACATATTACATCATTCATGAAATGGTCAGTGACATCACTGGTGACATCTCAAATGACATCACTGATGACATCATCCACGTGACAATCAGATACACCTCATCATACACTAGTATAACCTTTCATCACTCACTGTAAACTAGAGTGCCAGATTTAAAACCATTGACATACCAATACAAGTTTGTAAACACCCACTCAGTGATTCTTAGATCTATACACACATCTAATCACTTACCTATAGATTCACTCATACATGCTGTCAATGATCAATAGAACACTATCAAATATACTTATACACCTATATCGACATTACACACCAGCACACATCCTAATCACTTATGAAGTCATCCTACTCACTTATGCAAACAATGGATCATATTTAGTTTTACTTAGCTATACACTTATAAAAACACCACTTCATCTATTCATATAGATAATAGCTCATACTAAGTGTGTTTTAAAATCACTATTACAACTATACAGTTATCCATACAGTCACTCATACAATCACTGAGTGTTATGTATACTTATTTATATACAACAACTGACACATACACTGGCTTTTATTTTTCTAGTTTGTTAGACATGTACCATTGAGACATATATTTGCTCATCGCCACACCCATAACGATATTCACTCACCCAAACAACTGTTATACCATGTAGTTTTAACTTCATATACCTACTGAATCAACTATTCACACATCTTTGGGCAGTCACACACACCCCACCGAACCACACACACATTCACTCTCCAATACAAATACTCAGTTAACTAATCAATAAATGATATAGACTTTCACGTAGCTAGTAACCAACTAGTGCAGCAGTTTACACAACAACTGACAAAGTGATACAGATATTCTCACAGTTTAGTCACTATCCAATATATTTAGTGAGACACTATAAATTAGTCAAGTAAACAGTCAATCACACTGCTACTAAATCCTCCATCCAGATATTTATATTTATATATCCACTCATTCTACAATGTAAATTGCTATATATATATAATACATGTTTAAACCACATTCTCTGGATGATGTCATCAGTGATGTCATCAGTGATGTCATTTGAGATGTCATCAGTGATGTCACTGACCATGTCATGAATGATGTAATATGTGACATCATCAGCAGTGGATTACGGGCGCGCGAGATGTAGTTAGTACAACTAACTATATCGGAGGAATTTCAATGGTTTTGTTCGAGTGAAATGTCCAGCTAACTATAACACCCCTAAAACCTATTGTTTTTTCAGTGAATTTCTAAGGTTTTTTAAATGCTAATTCCTAACTATATCAGGCCTGAAACCTATGTTTTTTTCAGTGAATATATATATATATATATATATATATATATATATTCAAAGAAGAGTTGCCCCTCGTGGAAAGGCCCTCGCAGGTGAGTAAGTGCTTCTTTTGTGAGAGCCGCTGCTCAGGACATCCTACATTCCTTTCACTCTCTGTCCGACGCGTTTCGGGACTGCGCCCTTAATCATGAACAGCTTAGATGAAAGACAGCAAACAACGCAGAACCACCAGCAGTTCCTCTTTTATTTTCGCTCATGTGAGCCCCTCTTTTAATTTCCGCTCATGTGAGCCAGGCATTATGGGACTGGTAGTTCAAACAGTGGCTACCCAAGTGGGCTGCTGCTGTACAGTCTCTTAAAAAATTTCACAGGAACCAGCAGATGTCTTAAAGGGCCGCTCTCATGACGACGAAGCCTCTCCTGTTCCGTAAGTCTCGTGTTAGTTTCACCAAGACGGACCCGCTCTGATAACGCGGTGGTGCCTCTCCGTGGCCGGGCCGGCCACTTACAAAATTCAAAGAAGAGTTGCCCCTCGTGGAAAGGCCCTCGCAGGTGAGTAAGTGCTTCTTTTGTGAGAGCCGCTGCTCAGGACATCCTACATTCCTTTCACTCTCTGTCCGACGCGTTTCGGGACTGCGCCCTTAATCATGAACAGCTTAGATGAAAGACAGCAAACAACGCAGAACCACCAGCAGTTCCTCTTTTATTTTCGCTCATGTGAGCCCCTCTTTTAATTTCCGCTCATGTGAGCCAGGCATTATGGGACTGGTAGTTCAAACAGTGGCTACCCAAGTGGGCTGCTGCTGTACAGTCTCTTAAAAAATTTCACAGGAACCAGCAGATGTCTTAAAGGGCCGCTCTCATGACGACGAAGCCTCTCCTGTTCCGTAAGTCTCGTGTTTGTTTCACCAAGACGGACCCGCTCTGATAACGCGGTGGTGCCTCTCCGTGGCCGGGCCGGCCACTTACAAAATTCAAAGAAGAGTTGCCCCTCGTGGAAAGGCCCTCGCAGGTGAGTAAGTGCTTCTTTTGTGAGAGCCGCTGCTCAGGACATCCTACATTCCTTTCACTCTCTGTCCGACGCGTTTCGGGACTGCGCCCTTAATCATGAACAGCTTAGATGAAAGACAGCAAACAACGCAGAACCACCAGCAGTTCCTCTTTTATTTTCGCTCATGTGAGCCCCTCTTTTAATTTCCGCTCATGTGAGCCAGGCATTATGGGACTGGTAGTTCAAACAGTGGCTACCCAAGTGGGCTGCTGCTGTACAGTCTCTTAAAAAATTTCACAGGAACCAGCAGATGTCTTAAAGGGCCGCTCTCATGACGACGAAGCCTCTCCTGTTCCGTAAGTCTCGTGTTTGTTTCACCAAGACGGACCCGCTCTGATAACGCGGTGGTGCCTCTCCGTGGCCGGGCCGGCCACTTACAAAATTCAAAGAAGAGTTGCCCCTCGTGGAAAGGCCCTCGCAGGTGAGTAAGTGCTTCTTTTGTGAGAGCCGCTGCTCAGGACATCCTACATTCCTTTCACTCTCTGTCCGACGCGTTTCGGGACTGCGCCCTTAATCATGAACAGCTTAGATGAAAGACAGCAAACAACGCAGAACCACCAGCAGTTCCTCTTTTATTTTCGCTCATGTGAGCCCCTCACATGAGCGAAAATAAAAGAGGAACTGCTGGTGGTTCTGCGTTGTTTGCTGTCTTTCATCTAAGCTGTTCATGATTAAGGGCGCAGTCCCGAAACGCGTCGGACAGAGAGTGAAAGGAATGTAGGATGTCCTGAGCAGCGGCTCTCACAAAAGAAGCACTTACTCACCTGCGAGGGCCTTTCCACGAGGGGCAACTCTTCTTTGAATATATATATATATATACACATACACTGAATACCCTTAACTCAGATGTAAACCAATGCCTATATACTGGACGCCTCTAATTCAGATTTGATTTTGGGGTGTGAAGATGGGAGAAGGTACAGCTTCCTCATTTGATCTCACACCTTTCAAGTGCCTTCTACATCCTAACTTACTTGTCCACTGCTTTAGATATATCTAAAATACCACATAGAATTCTTCAGCTGCTACTTCGAGAAAACAGATTTCCTAAAAGTCAAATGTCCACCAAAGATACAGTTCAAGGAGAAGGTTATCAAAAGAAACAACTTAGCAGTAAACTCCTTATGTCAAGCTGAGCACAATAGGCAACAAAATATAAGTGCTATATCATATTTTAATAGGTCCAGGGAGAGTATGGACTCAGCTGTGTCTATACTGCTACAGCAGGTATCTGTTTGAAATCTTTCTTGGACTTGTGTACGTGACTGAGATAGCCAGTATTGCTGAGGATATGAGGTGTGCAGTATTCAAAGGAGGCCGTGGGGCAGAGATAGGATGAAGGGATGTTTCATGCCATTTTTCATTTTTAATGTTTTATATTAGAGCAGCCAAGGCCCAGGAAGGTGTCAGTGTTCCTTATAATATTTACAAAGATTATGATACAGTTCAAAAAATATTTTGGCAGTAACATAGTCGATTGGTTATAATAAGCAGGAAAAAGCCTTTGCAGGTTAATTGATAAATATTTCCAAACAATTCTAATGGAATTACAAAAGGGTGTATTTAAAAAAAAAAAAAGATTTTAAATTGAGGTTCTCATAGTAAAGACACATCATCATGTTTTCAGGCAAAGTCAGAGGAGTATGAGTCTTGAGATGGGAGATTAAGCAATTTCTTGATATGATATGAGAAAGCTCAAGACACAAGGATCTTTTTTTGAATCTCCAGATCCATGGGTAGTAATTTCTTTTGAATTGTAGGATCCACCAGAGATGGTCACTGTCTTCAAAACATATTGAGGTTTAGAACCTCATATGTTAAACAGGAGTTCTTGTAAATGCATGCCGCCTCAGTCAGGATTCATTTAAGGATGGCAAAAGGTTATTCTTACATTCAGACAAACATTGCTGCAGATTCATTTTTTGGAAGGCTGGTGTGAAGAGGAAACTACCATAATTAAATCAGGAGAATGCATAAGAAAGCAATGCAGTTTTTAGGTTGGTCCAATTGTTTGCTAAATTGAAGAAAACATAGATAGAAAAAAAATGAAACTTTTGCCACATAATTGGTAAGGGCTTTATGATTAATTTTCTTCACAAACATAAATCATAGAGTTAACTGAATTGCACAATCCGAGACTGAAATCCGACTGTCTGAATCATATTTTTCCAGTTTTCACTCATATGGTAGTGAGGGTTAGCTGAGAGAAATAAAAAAGTGGTTTTAATTCCACTCATTTTCAAATATTTACTTTTTAGCTCCTCTTTCATGCTAGTTAAATAGGAGGACAATATTGAATGATGGAATTTGGAATTTACTTTTGTTTAAGGTTATAGAGGATGTTCTCATTGTCCACTATATTTAAGGGCCAATGAGAAGTCGTAACAAAAGAAGCTGTCACATTCATTGAAAATTCTTAGGGGTGGTATGCATAGATGTTTAAGAAAATGCTCCAGCAGAAATCAATCTGACGAACGTCACCAATAAGATGGTTACTTCCCAGTAATACTAGAGTTGAGAGGCAACACAGTTTTCCATCATTTTCATTACACATGATAATCATGTTTTAGGACATAAAATTCTCAACAAGGTTTTTATTCATATGAATTTGTGAGTAAAGGGCTCACAAGATCAATTTATGAGGAGCCAGGAATGGTACTACGAATGATTTTACAATATACAATTTGATATCAAAGATTCATCATTTCTCATATAAGCTGTTCTTTCATCCCATTGGCTGTAGTTATTCTATAAATAACTAAAGGGGGTGTAAGTGTAACTTTTGGAAACAATATTTAGGACACAATGTCTATGTCAAGCCTATGAAATTCTGGTGCAAAAGTTTTAGATTCTTATATATTTCCGTTGTAGTCAGTGGATTTTCCTCCATTTTCTTTCAATGTATTGAAGGGCTCTTCTTTTGCAATCAAGATTAGCAGAGTACCATATTGAACCTTCATGTCTCCTTTTTTTCAACTTCAGAAGGGCTGCCACATTGAGAGATGTTGGTATTATGCCATTATATTGAGAGAAAAGTGGGAAGCTGTGATCAAAATACACATTTTCTACTTTAGTTTTGGAGGAAACGGGGCAATCTGCATTTAAATCATCTCTTGTAGATCACCAAACTTTAGATGTTCAAGATCTCTGACCAAAGTCGACTTTCTCAAAGGTTGGATAACAGATTTAGGATCCATATTTAATTTATGACATGATGATCAAACTTTGAACTGGATGGATGTCACCAGTAGTCAACAGATTCTGGTTTTGCAGTGGGTTTCAAGAAGACGACGAGTGTTTCGGAAGAAGCTTACATTAGAGGTGGCCTAGTCCTTCTAAATATCCCGGAGAAAATGAAGATCGCCATGAACCATGCTGTGTTTATTTAGAATTTGTCTTCTCATATATTTCATGCATTTGTCAATAAATATTGTTTAGTCACCCATTGAACGGTAGGTAATGGGGAGCCTTAAACTTGTTTGGGGGTGGATATCCACTTCTAGGCATATAAGAGAATCTGCCTCAAGGAGTGGGTCATGCAAACTGCGCTTGTAGGTAAGCTATCAATCTTCTTCTCTGGAACTGGCGCATAGGGTTCCCTCCCAGGGCCCCTCCTAGACCAGTGGTTGCCACCTTTTAATTTGGAGGGACAGAGACCATATACAACAGGTAGCACGGGAGAAGGACCCTCTGATTGTTGGCAACTCCCATGTGAATAGTTTACCTAACTACACCACCGACATGCAAAGGCATAGAGCTTTGTTTCTGGAAGTGAAGCAGCAACTTCAAGCTCTGGACATAAAATACACCTTGAAGTTCCCTGCCATTTTAAAGATCATGCATGATGGCCACACCACTTTCTGTGCCATTCCCGGTGAAACTTAGGCCTGCTTTGAGGGCCGTGGTGTTAACTGCACTACCTATGGAGGGGGGAGGGGACGAGAGGCTGGTAGTTGCAGGGGTTTCAGTGACCCAGGGTCAGAGCTAGCAATGTGGGCCCAAATGAAGGAGCTTGCCAGGGAGGGACCTCTGGCGGTGACCGTGGCAGGTTGACACAGCCCACCTACCTCCCCTTCGTGGAACGACAGGATCATGTTACATCGGACCCCGACTTGACCCTGGCGAATGTTTTGCTGAGTGGGGGTCCGCTTGTCAACCCATTGTCGGGGGAGTAATTGATTTAAGCTGTATGTGTCAAAGGGGTCACCGGGTTGCCCAATCTACGGTATGATATCGGCTCCCACCAAACGGGGCGTGATTGCTTGGGACACTGTAAGTATTCCTGTTTTCTTACTGGACTGACCATGGAGACCCCAAGCAGGCAATTGGCTGGTTATGTGGGGCCTCCTTCCCTGAAGCACATACTACTCCTATGCCACAATAAGCCCTCCATTGCATCACTGGTATTTTTACTGCTTGTCATGTAAACTTGTTTTTCTGCATTTTAGTGCTGGTGGCCATGTGTCTGTTGGCGCATTGACCTGGGAGGAGATGTGGGGATTTGTTTCCTTGTTTTTGCTTCTCAATGTTGTTCACAAGCGTGAGGGTGTGGGGTTGGGCAGTTTTGGGTATGGGGTGCTGGACTGGGAGCGCAGTCTTTTATGGTTAGCCATATTGGTCAATGATCATTCTGTTGGGGTGCAGTACCAGCATGTGACTTTGAATGTCAGGGGCATGGCCAGTCATCTCAAGAGGTTTCCCATCTATCAGTACCTGTGGAGGCGAGGGGTGCATATAGCTCTCCTTCAAGAGACCCATCTCTTTTCCCTACACCATGGAGGGGGTGCACAGATGCTGTTAGTATACTGGTAGGAACTACGTACTCCAGATATGCCAGAGGGGCTTTGATATGGGTTGTCCCAGGGGTGCCCTTCTTAATACTGGGTCTGGCTCGGATGGGAGGTATGTCATGGTGGAGTGTCTACTGGACAGATTCCACAACTCCCTGGTATCATTATATAACACTAAAACCAAACGCTATTTTTTAACTTGTAAACCTCTGCCTTATTGACTGACACACTAGCTCTGTGCTTTTGGGGCAGCAACTACAATTGTGTCCCTGATGTACTGTTCCCATCTACCGACCCTTGGTGCATAGTCCATGTCTCTTGTGAGGGAGGTCTGGCACTGCTTGCACCTGATTGGTTGGGATTACTCCTACTACTCAAGTTTACATGACCACCACACCAGAATCGACCTTGTCTACTGCAGCCCCCAATGCACACTCAAGGGTTTCAAGGGCTAAGTACCTGGGGCAAACCTCCTCAGACTACAACCCATTTCACCTCTCGTCTTGGGGTTGGGCAGCCAAGAATACTGACGTGGCGTTTCGGGTAACTTTCTCCGAACATTTGGACCTTTACTTCACTGAGAACGAGGGTACATTCTCGGATTACAATATTGAATGGGACACATTCAAAGTGGTTCTCAGGGATTTGGCTATCAAAAAGATCTATGGCTCCAAATTGGTATTTGAGGCGGGAACAGTGCCTTTTGGAGGGAGACGGCACATGGACCATTATTGCCTATGGACCGTTCAGCTGCTCTCCCACTAGCACAGGAAAGACTCACGCACAATACTGCCTTACATGATTTGGATGTCCTGGACTACAGGGGATACATGACCAGGAAACATGCAGAAGGTTATAAAGCAGGCATATTCTTGGCCTGACTTGTCCACTTCGACTCCCCCAGCATCTTTTTCATGGCTATCCAGGACATGATGGGCACTGTAGTCAACCCCACTGAGATTTTGATGCGTAACTTCATATATAAGTACCTTGACCTTAATCATCATATTATCAAGTTATGTAAATATGAAATTAAGATTAGTATATCTATACTTACCTATATGGGCTGAGCTTTTGCAATGTTTGTCCTCGATATTTTGACCAGGATATTAAGGCATTACTATATTAGCTGCTCTATATTGCAGACTACAACCATGCAGGAGGACTGAATGCCTAAAGAATCCCTCAAATTCAGAATACTTGCAGGTTCATTTGCACATCATTTTGTGTCTTTGGTACAGTAATTGTATGCACCATAATAATAATAACTTGTCCTTTGTTTAGCAGTTAGTGTCTCTGTTTTGCTGGTTCTAAGCATTACGGAAGGCAGGCTGTAGCACTGCTAAAAATAAGCACAATCAATTAAGCAATAGGAAAACTGTGGCCATTGAGGCATCATCTTAGCTTCATGGTGAATGGTAAGTACTACATTATGTAAGGTTTATAAGTTACAAGCTCAAAGTTTGCTCAGGCTGTCATATCTAGTTCTTACTTAGCAGAGCCATGCCCAGGATCCAGGCACTGCCCTTTCCATCCCAATTACAGTTCTGGAAGACAAAACACACCCCAACGTAACTCGGACTCAGACAACTCGTCACAACACCCACCCACTCCGCCGGCCACACGCTTGACCCCATCTTCTCCACAAGCTCCCACGTCTCCTTCAACCGCACCACCGAACTCCACTGGACCGACCACCGGTGCATCCACTTCACCTTCCGGAAACCCGCCATGCACCACCACACCCAACAGATGCCCCGCCACCGCTGGAACAGCACAGAGCTCTTCAACATCGTGAAGGAACTCTCCAACCCCAGCTCCAACACCAACGACATCCCACCTTCGCAAGACCTGTGTGACTCACTGGCCACCTTCTTCCACCGCGAGATCGCAGACATTCATGACAGCTTCAACGCCATGACTGCCCCAGCAACCACTGAGACCCCTGCCCCCACGACCACCACCCGCACGAACCGCCTGCTCTCCTAGACCAACATTAACGACGATGACACCATCACGATCATGAACACCATCCACTCCGGATCCCCGTCAGACCCATGCCCACACCACATCTTCAACAAAGCCAGCACCACCATCGCACCCCATATCCGGAAAACCCTCAACATCTCCTTTGAGATAGCAACCTTCCCAGAGAGCTGGAAGCACGCCGAGATCAACGCCTTACTCAAGAATTCCAAAGCGGACCCCAAGGACCTCAAGAACTTCCGGCCCATCTCCCCGCTCCCGTTCCCGGTGAAGGTCATCGAGAAGGCCGTCAACAAACAACTGACCAGCTACGTCGAGGAGAACAGCATCCGGGATCCATCCTAGTCCGGGTTCCGCAGCAACCACAGCACCGAAACTGCCCTCATCGCCGCCACCGATGACATCAGGACCCTGCTAGACAACGGAGAAACCACAGCCCTCATCCTCCTGGACCTGTCAGCAGCCTTCGACACGGTCTGCCACCGCATACTACGAACACGCCTCCACGATGCCGGGATCCAAGAGAAGGCCCTGGACTGGACCACCTCCTTCCTCTCCGGCAGAACACAGAGCGTCCGCCTCCCTCCCTTCCGCTCCAAAGCCACCAAGATCATCTGCGGCGTACCCCAGGGCTCATCCCTCGGCCCAACGCTGTTCAACATCTACATGGCACCGCTCGCCCACGTCGCCTGACTGCACGACCTCAACATCATCTCTTACGCTGATGACACCCGATCCTCTCCCTCACCAAGGACCCCCACACCGCCAAAACCAATCTCCACTAAGGAATGAAGGCCGTCGCCGAATGGATGAGGAACAGCCGACTGAAGCTGAAGGTCCTCATCCTCGGATCCACCCCCTCGGCCTGGGACGACTCCTGGTGGCCGACTGCACTGGGAACAGCTCCAACACCCACCGACCATGCACACAACCGAGCGGTCATCCTCGACCCTACCCTCTCCATGACGAAGCAGGTCAACACCATCTCTTCCTCCTGCTTCAACACCCTCCGAATGCTCTGCAGGATCTACAAGGGGATCCCCACCGAAACGAGAAGGACGGTCACCCAGGCCCTCGTCAGCAGCAGACTGGACTACGGAAACGCCCTCTATGCAGGAGCATCGGCCAAACTCCTGAAACGGCTCCAACGCATCCAGAACGCATCCGCACGCCTGATCCTCGACATCCCTCGCCGCAGCCACATCACACCCCACCTGAGAGACCTGCACTGGCTCCCCGTAAACAAGAGGATAACCTTCAAGCTCCTCACCCACACACACAAGGCACTCCACAACACCGGACCAGCGTACCTCAACAGCTTCTACACCCCCACCCGCCAGCTCCGCACCGCCAACCGCGCCCTTGCCACTGTTCCCCGCATCCGAAGAGTGACCGCCGGCGGCATACCATTCTCCCACCTCGCCACCAAGACATGGAACACCCTCCCCATCCACCTACGGCAGACCAAAGACCTACTGACCTTCAGAAGACTCCTCAAGAACTGGCTTTTCGAACAGTAGAAGCATTCCCCACCCCTAGTGCCTTGAGACCCTCACGGGTAAGTAGTGTGCTTTACAAATGCTATGATTGATTGATTGATTGAACTGGGATGAATAAAATCAGAATGAGCGTTTTACTGCTTAAACATTGTCCATTCGAGTCTGCAAGTGAGATGCATTTCACATGTCTCATTGAAACCTTGTAACTAAATAGCAAACTCAGTGGGATACCTGTGACCTCTATGTCTTACTCATCTATTTAAATGAATGACTAATGTTTTTGGTTGCTCCTGAAATAGTTCATCTTTCAAATCTGGAGAGAGCAGTGACCTTAACATAAAGGTAGAGTGTTCTGCCTTCCCTTAACCTCCACTATGGACCTGCTGTATATACTTTGTGAGGATCTAGTCCACCCATTCCTTTTTCATTTGTTTGTTTCAGTGTCCTTTAAAAACCCTTTCTTCTGAGTGCTTAATCTTTCCGATTTGTGGGTTGTTCACTCCCAAGGGAACACAACAGCATTACTTGCAGCCTTCCACTTGTCCCAATATTAGCATATTAACAATATTAGCATCTGTTTAGGGACAACATTTCCCTTTCTCTGAGAGCATTTAATATGAGCACTCATTCTAGTCAGTGGCTCCGAGCTACCTGTTCTATAAACAGGGCTGTAATGTCCCACAAACCCCCCGATCCCCCACTTCAGCCATCCCCCAACCCCTCCCTTTCCGTGTTCGGTAAATGAGCACTTGGATAATGGTGTAAACAGACCTATATATATTGATCTTTTTTCGTCACATTTGCATGCTATTTTCTAAGGGTGCCCGGCATGTGATATCAATCCAGAATTGCCCCTGCAGAGCTGTGGGCCGCTCCCAGGCACAACTTGTTTGGCTTTCTGAATGCGCTCAGTCAACGGCTGTAAATAATGTCTTTATCTTGTTTCTTCTCCCATCCCCCAGTCACTCTCCTTCCACTGTTGCTTGGTCCTGGCTGCGTTCCTAGTTCTTCTTTGACCATCCCAGACCACTAAAAATGGGCATAAAAAACAGCTACCAGTGCCTGGATATAAAGAACTCGAGAGCTCAGGATTCTCTTAAGGAACGTACAAGAACATGCCGAATACGCATCTGTCAGACTGCCCCAGAGGGCAAGTCAAAAAAGGGAGCTACCAGTGTAAGAGGTCATTTTCTGCTTCACAGGAGTCGGTGCTCCCATCGGAGTGGAAGACGCGGAAATTTGAGTCTCTGTCATCCTGCTCTGGAGTCACACAAGTCCCATCCCCCTAGTCCAGCTCACCAATTCATTGTCTTTAAACCACCAGTATAACTACATACATTGATTGGTTTGTACATAATATTTACTGACCTGTGACTCAGTCAATCCAGCAGGTCATCTCTGTCACATACTGTTTCTTCCCCCCCAGTGCTGTTTTCAAGTCACATAACTGCACTTCCTCCCCACCCCTCTCCCTTTTTCAACTCCCATTTGATCTGACCATGCTGTTCTCTACTTCTTCAGCCACAGCCCTGTCATGTGGCATATCTCCAGTGCGGCACTTGTTCACTGTGTCCTCCTGCCCTCCCCCACAGTGTGCACTGTGAGACCCTCCCTACAGCAGCAAATTCCACTCCAGAGTGCTGCGACCACCCTGCAGTGATCTTCATTCTGTCTGCAGAGCCCGCACTGTTAGCTTGTGCAACTGGCTTTTTTTGCCTGCTATGGCACAGAAGTGGTATCTCAACTCTCATGCAGTTTGCGCATGGCCGGAAGCAAGCATTGTTGGATTCAATGTTGTGTTGGTCCCCATGTGGCTTGATAGTTGAATTTTGGGGTTCTGCATGATACACATCTTTGGCGGAGATGGTCTGCTAAAGTTTACAGACACTGACTTCATGTCATTCTTAACCCTAGTGTTTCTCCATCTTGTTTTTGTTCTTGGACACTGATTAACAAAGAAATGTCTGAGAACAGTGGGATACAGTGAGTTTCCTTTCCCTTGAGATGGCTGCCATCTTTTTGTATTCATTCTTGAGCTTGTTTATCGCCTTTACCTGGACTTATACCAAAGCCTCAATATACTCACAAGATGGATCAATTGAGGTGAGCGGAACACAAGTAACCATGCAAGAGGGGTTTTTGTGCCCTTTTCCATACTCCCATTGCGAAAAATGATTTCAACCTCGGAACCTTTGGATCACTATAGAGATGATGTAAAATGGAGCTTATGCTTGAAGTGATTCTATCCAGGGAGATTGTGTTTTGCGCTGGTACAGGTAAATTGGTAGATCTTTCTATTCATGCTATACATTTCTCAATCCATAGATTTGTCATTCCCTCAACAGCTCTTTTCCATTAACAACTGAATCCTTGCCTCACTTTTCTTTTTCAATCCCCCAAACGTGCTCTTTTCTACTCGCCCACGTCTTAACCCAAAGATAGATTCTAGTAAAATCAGCCATATTTTTATTACTCCCTGTAGTTTAAACATATGCATACAGATTACAAAGTTGCGGAAGTAACTGCTTGTCACGTACAAAGGAATTGCCTTAGTTCTTGAAGAAGGAAAATTCTAGTCTGTGGATGGGTGCCATAAATATCCCCAGAATATTTCTCCAGATGCTACAGGAACATAACAGTTTGATCTGTTGGTTAATAGGTATGCAAATTAACCATTGGCATATTGAAGAGATAAGTACTAATGCAACAGCAGCAGCCTGGCTTGATAGTTCGGGTATAACCTCCATTCCAGCCGCAATGGAATGCCAAACACTCACGAGCAATTCTGAGCATACAGGGCCATATTACAAAGGAGGTGGGTCCGCCACTCTCAGGCCATCGATGGCGGTCCCAATGCCATCCAGCTCATTAGTTTCTGACTGCTGCATTAGCATGCAGGCGGTAAGATCTTGGCTGGCGGGAGAAAGACCGCCGCATCCGACAGGATCAAGGATCCTGTAAGTGTGGCGGTTGAACTCCTATTCCCTACACTGGGGCGGTGACTGCTCAGGAACTGACATAGGGATTAGGATGTCCCTTTCTGCTGGCCTTTTAATGGTGGTAAACCCCCTAGCAGGGCCCCTTTCGCTCTGGCTCCTCCACTATGTGCCCTGGGGGCATCTATGGTGCCCCCTACACATCCCAAGACCATGTAGAAGGCACCAGATGGCACCTGCCACATAGTACAGGGATGTTTGGAATGTGTATATTTTGTGCTGTGGCGTTTGCAGCAGCCCGCAGCACACACTGCAATGCAAAGTATACACAGTGCGACCTCCGTGAAGGCAGTCGCATCCTAATGTGGTCAGCGGAACCACCGACATCTTGTCAGGCGGTACTGCTTCCGCCACGGTGCCAGTCGGTAAAAAGTTCGACCGGCATCGTAATCAGGCCCTTAGTTGTGAGAAAACTATGGGTGAGTGACTGGTAAAGGGCAAATTTACCATCACCTATAAAGGGTCTAGAAAGAAGACAGAGATGAAGCGCGACAGAGTTCTACCCTGTACACCGGTGGTTCTAAACCTGTGGTCAGGTGTCTGCTCTTTAATAACTAGTTAGGGAGAAAATTAAATATTTTTTTATTAGAAACCAAAACCAATACATATCTATTTTACCCTTGTATATGCATATGGCTAAAACCACCCTGACTTAATAACGTTCTCTTTTAAATAAGACTTTTTTAAATAGAAAGTGGTACAATTTGTCTATATATTTAAGAATATTGCATCATAATTCATCATTGAACCACATGTTTACAAAGAAGTCTCAAAATATCATCTCATTCATTTCCTTCCTTCCGGCAACCACACACTCCCCACTTAGTTTTTTGCCAATTTGCTGCACTTGCTCATTCATTAGCAACATGATTTTATAAGAACCCCTCTAATATTAGCCAGCAACACCAAACAGATATTGGTTCCAACTATACTTTTCGGCTACCGAGGTCATAGCACTGTCAAGTAAAGAAAGTGACAGTATTGGATGATTTTGAGACACAGTATTTTAAATGTAAAGTTCTCAATTTTTCATAGTCTTATCTGCAACACTTGGGTCCCTATTACAAGTCTGGAGGTCCAAGGACCCCCAGACTTGTGATGCTGCAGAGGTGGCAGATCCAGCCACTGCCACACCGGTGGTCTGACCACCCAATTATGACTCGGGCAGTCAAACAACCTTGGGACCACTGGTTATGCCAGGGAACCACTGTTCCCTGGTCGTAAGTCCCACGGTCAGAGGCCGCAATCTGCTTGGCGGACCGCCATGTTCCCATCAAGCATAGTATTAGTTTCCTCTCAGCCAGGCTTTTCATGGTGATTCCACCGTCATTAAAAAACCGTAGCGGAGAGGAAAGATAGGGGGTTCTACAGGGCCCTCTTGTGCCTCAAACATACATGGATGCACACAGGGAGGCATTGCATGTGCCCCCCTTTCTGCATGCACATAAGTTCCTGCACAGCATGGACTTTTGAGTCCACGCCATGCATGAACCTTGTAGTGCGGTTCCATTGCGGTGCCTTTTTTAATGGCACTGCTCCTTTAAAAGAGGCCCAGCCATGGGACCACCACGCCGCCCACCTGCCAGACTACAAAAAAGTCATAATATGGCAGGCGGGCTGCGTGAGCTTTGGCGGAGCGGTAGCATGGTGGTTAGCACCACCGCACCACTGCTCTGCCAAAATTTCGGAATCAGGGCCTTAGTGTGAATTAGTAATACAAATCATTTTTTGAAATGCATCAAATAGACCTAATTTCAGCAAGTCCCAGAGGAATCGCACGTTCGTTGAATCAATTCAATATTAATGTATTACTTATTTAGGCATTATATGGACAAGAAATTGCAAGGAACACAAAACTATGTTACTGCAGTCTGAAGGGTCACAGGGTAAATCAGTCACTTATAAGGCTATCATGAGCCCAAAGGGGCAGATTTACAGCCCCTTGCGACACTTTTGCACCACTGTTGCGTCACTTTTGTGACGCAGCGGCGGTGTAAAAATGCGGCCAATTTACAATGTGACGCATCCAGGGCAGATGCGTCACGTTGTAAAGCACTGAGTCACATTATACCTGCGTCAGGTATAATGTATGCAGGGTGGGTGTTCACACTCAGGAAAGCTTTGTAAAAGTGACACAGTGAAATCTACAAGATTTCACTGCCCCACTTCTAGGACGCCACTGCGTCAAAACCTTATGCCTGCTTGATGCAGGCATGAGGAGTGACACAGTGTAGTGGGAATAGGCCTCAAATGCATTGCTGGAGTTGCATCGTGCTTGCGACACAACTCCAGCAATGCGTGACTTTTGCCCCAACAGATGCATCAGAATTCATGACACATCTGTCAATCCTTGCGCTATAGTGAGCCGTATTGTAAATACGGCGCATCCGTGGTGGCGCAAGGGTTTCTCAGGGTGGTGCAGGGAAAGTGTTGCATTTCTACAGATGTGTCACTTTCTTGTAAATCTGCCCCAAAATCTTTAAAAAAAAATCATTTTGAACAAACTGTAAAACTTGCTTGTGGACGACAAAGTATTGTGACCCTAACTTTACTACTACTAAATGCTTTCTGTGAATACCAAAAGTAGTAAGTTTAGGATTTTGTCTTAAGTTAGTTCTGTGAATCGGGCCCAAATGGGTGTCACTTCACCAGCTTCCTGGATTAGCTCTCAGCATACAATCTTTTCTTTTCTTAAATTCTGTTTATTGAAAAGTGTGCAGTAGAACTCGGAAGCACAAATTCGAAATTTAAATAATATTAACAGGTTAATAAAGAGTATGTAAATATAGAAGTAAAAGTATTGAGGCTGGAAATGTTTTTTCCGGCACCACGAGCGAAAGAATCAGGATACCGGGATGAGCTGGGAGATAGGGCAGTTTTAACGAATGATCGGCGCAGGGTTAAGTGGGATAAGGTGGCGGCATCCTGCGAGGACCTGGCAAAATTATATAATTCAATTTTACCATGGTTTATTGAATTAGATACCCTAAACTCCCAACAACCCTCCCCTGATTTTAATAACAAACTGCAGGCTCTGCACACGAATTTAGCTAGTACATTACTTGCTGTTTTCAATCCACCAGTTACTAAGAGAAAGAAAAGGATTCCATTTCCCTCTTGGTTTAATGATGCATGTCGCTTGGCAAAAAAAGAATTGATTAGTGTACTAAAACTTTCCAGCGACAAGACTCTCATCTCTGGTAAGAGAACACATTACAAAGCTATGCTGAAGCAGGCTAAATGTGACTGGGACCACGCAAAATGGACTGATCTATCCTGTGCAATAGAACAGAATGATGCTCGTACATTCTGGGCTATAGTTAATACTGGAAGCGGTGATCCTAAACCCGCAACTGAACCCAATATAGAGGCAAACATTTTAAGACTTTGTATGCTGCTGAACCTAATATGGACATGAACTTGGTTTTAGCAGCATTGAAAGACCCCCACGACACCTTAGAGTTCACGGTTGAGGAAGTTGCCAATGATATTTCTAAAATTGCATCCGGGAAGGCGCCGGGGCTAGATAAACTGCCGGGAGATCTTTTTACACATCAAACGGGGATCTGGGGACCATACTTGTGCATTATATTTAATGCAGTTCTGAGCGGAATGAAGGTTCCCTGCACCTGGCTGGGTGCAGAAATTGTTCCCATCTTTAAGAAGGGATCTCCTCTGCTACCGGTCAATTATCGGCCCATCAGCCTCATAGATGTCCCGCAAAAAATTTTTGCGCGGCTCATCCTCAACCGACTACAGGACTGGATGGAGGAGAATGCTATATTGAGCCACTACCAAGCGGGGTTTAGGAGGAATACCTCTACCATGGATCAAATCTTTCGCCTGCTTTTACTATTCTGGAAAACGGCAAAGATAGAGGGTGGCAGCCTCTACATGGTATTCGTGGACCTCCGCTCCGCCTTTGACTTGGTACCCCGGGGAAAACTTTGGACTGTGTTGCTTAGCTTGGGTGTCCCACTACCAATCCTGGAAATACTGATGAAGCTGCATGAGGGGAATTTTGCCCGGGTTCGTTGTGGGAAGAATGGGGCACTGTCATCTAAGTTCCCCATTGACAGAGGGGTCAGGCAGGGGTGCGTATTAGCGCCTACCCTGTTCTGCCTATATGTCAATGGTGTGATTTCCCATCTTAACAGTGCCCCTAACAACGATGCCCCAATTTTGGCAGGTAGCAGGGTGCCGGCGATTATGTTCGCGGATGACACTCTGCTTCTTTCTAAGTCACCAATGGGAATCCAGCGTGTGCTCGACAGTTTCGAGGACTTTTGTAGAGGTCGTGGCCTGGAAATTAACGTTAACAAAACAAAGTACATGGTCTTTAATCCCTCGCCCTCTACACGCCCGAATCCCAAATTAGACTCAGTAAGTCTGGAAAAGGTTAAAACCTTTGAATACCTGGGAGTAACCCTAAGTGAAAGTCTTATCTGGGCCCCACAACAAGCTAAAGCGCAACTGAAATTAACCCAGTACACAGGGGGTATCCTTAGGCTCTCTAATGTCTCCACATATAAACCCATCAAACCTCCGCTGGAGATCTATAAGAGTCAGGCGAGGGCTGCAATTTTGTATGGTGCGGAGCTATGGGGGCACTCAACAGGGTCAGAATTTCTTAAAATAGAAAACAAGTTCATCAGGCAGCTATTAACACTTCCGCAAAGCACTCCGCTGCAACCTTTGATGATGGATTTGGGTCTGAGGTCCATCGATGATGAATTAGCTCTGAAACCCCTCAGGTATTGGCACAGGTTGTGGACAGCGCCCAAACTTTCGTACTACAGAGCAGAGTTGAAGGAAATATTGTCTTGTAGTGGTTTACTAAAAATCCCTTGGTTTATGTTTTTAAAATCCCAGTTTGCCAAACTTGGTTTGCATGATATGTGGTATGACCCTGAAAGGAGTTGTCAGGTGATCCCGCGGAAGCTCCTCACCAAGATCTATGCGGCTGAGCAACTTACAAGAGCACAGTCTGCTCCCAATATTGGAGTTTTAACCAAATCTTTTCTAAGTTTTAAGGATTTTTATCAATTTGAGAACTTTATGGATATTATTTATCCCATCTCATCAAGAAAATTATACCTCCAATGGAGATATGGTACTCTACCTTTGAGAGCTTTCACTGGTAATTGGTCACACAACTCAACCAGGGCTTGCCCCGGCTGCAGCTGTGACAAAGAGGACGAGCTCCATGTTCTGTTTTTTTGCCCTGTATATACCAAAGCAAAGAAATATTGGTTGGTACCTGTCTGCAAAAATATGGGCTTTCGACAGTGTAGCCATGCTTTTAGAATTTTTAAGACAGATACATCTGAATGCATAGTTTTCGCAGTCTCCCAATTTCAATTAGCAATGTGGAATAAGAGAAGGGGTCTGATGAACATTTAATGAAATGCAATGATATATTACTATATAATGTATGGTCTGTTCTTGTATATGTCTAATTTTGTATTCTTTTTAAGGCAAATTGCCGAAATAAAGATGATCTTGATGATGAGAAGTAAAATAAAAAAAATTAAATATTAAAGCATTAAGTAAATGTGAAAGAATGTGCAATTGGAGGCTAAAAATTACGTTTGCATCCTCAGATTAATTGGTGGGAGCAGTACAAATGCATCAAAAAGAATATACTATGCACAAATGGGGGCCTTAGTTGAACTTAGAAAAGACCTAACCTTGTTTTTAAAATGAACATTTCGTTTTTATAACTGTTTGCGAATTAGATCAAATATTTCATCATTGTGTATTTGTTTGATGAATGCTTGTTTCTGTATTTTTGTGAATTGTTTTGAGGTTCAAATTATCCAAATTGCATAAGCCAGAGTACCCGGCTTCCAGTAATGAATCAGTGGGGGTCCACAGATTCCAATAATGATTCTGTGGTGGTCGCCCGTTTTCAGAAATGATTAAGTGGGGGTCCATAAAAGTCAAAAGGTTAAGAAACACTGATGTAAGCCCTCCTCCGTTTATTTTATGGCATCTGTATCTATTGCCATCAGGAGTGCCACGTTATCGCCCATTCCATTGCATAAGTGGACCTGCTTCTCCTTCGTTTTCCCCTATCATTCTCACTGATTCCTTTGTACAGTAGAGGTTTGCCAGTAGAGAGAGAGACCCTGGTGGGTGGAAGTCAGAGTGATGTGCTGGGAAGTGTCAGCAAATTAAATATTGGTGCATAACAGAGGAAATGTATTAATGAATAAAGTATATGTCTAACTGTTCTTCTGGAATGTTGTCACCTCTGCAGTTTTTCTTACGCTATATGGTTGATATTGTCAGATCTAATGTGAATAATGAAAGTAAACATTAATGCAGATCATATCCCAACACAATGTAAATGTTCACCTTCCAGCTTCACTTATATGGTCCTTGAACTCAAAGCCTAACCCCATGCTTTTATAGTAATAAGAAACACAACTCTCAGCAGAAATCACCAATCAAGATCGCCATTACTATTTTCTTCAAGGCTTAGGGAGATAGTAAGTAATTAATCGATGTAAACACACCGCACAGTAAAGCTTAAGCCTTGTACTTAGATGAATCCTATACCTGATGAAGCACATAAATGAATTAAAGGATGCGTAGCCTCACAGTACTCCAAGAAGGAGTGCTTGGTTGTAGACGTGTAGGATTTGCAGGGAGGTCTGTGTTGGATATGTTTTGGTGGTGTGTGCGAATGACCAGATGGGTGTCATTATATTGTGTGGATTGTTGTGCTCAGTCATGTCATGGCAGCAACAGGCATCAGTGCATATACTACCAAGCATGTGATGAACACCTCAATTATAGCAAAACATACCTGGATTTTTGTAGATGCTGAGGACATCTTTGAAGTAATGAGGTAAGTATCTTTCCAATAGAAGAAGGACATCTTCCAGCTCCTCGAGGATCCCCACAAGCAAAAAGTTTTCATTCACATTCTGTTTTGCTCTTTCGAAGGCCCATTCACCCGGCTCTCTTTAAATACAAAAACAGCCAATTCAGGGATATAGTATGTTTAAAGTAGTTAAATCAAGACACCAGTCTCACATTTTAGTTCCTTGATTCAGCTAGGAAGTACTATATATGCTAATACTGCATTTAATCAATTAAGTGAACATAACAATCATTACGTTGTCATTCACTCATTATCAGCTTACTATTTTTAGAATGTATGAAATCATTTTATATCATATTTAATTGTGGTATGCTTTGTAGGGCAGATCAAATTTTCTAAAACAGTTCACCTGAGTTTACTTTCCCTAAACAAAAGCACAGAGTAACACTATCTCTCCTACATTGAATGTGCTATCAATGTTTTTAATACATAGGAAAGTTTAAGAGCGATTGTTGGTGCTGATCAAATGCATGAATGATCATAATGCATAAATTAGATGCAAAAAGCAACAGCTGGACTTACAGCAATTGCTGACTCTGGATGCGGGAGGTCGGTATGTAGGGAGAAGATTAAAGACCTGATTGAGAGGTACACAATTGCAAACGTAAATGAGTACCCATTCCACCAAACTCTTGGTCTGCCTTTCTTATTTAGAGACAGGTGGAACATAAGCTTTCCATTGATGGAGCCCCCATTGACAGAAAGCTTTGTCTGACAGCCTGACAGAGAAGGGTCCTTGAGAGGAAGGGTATCACACTGCCCAGTGTACATTGAATGGATGGTGTAATGTCCTTTTTATCTGTCCCTTATTGACAAGTGAAACCTGGTAGTGAGGGATAGAAAAAAACACATGATTCCCTAAACCCTGGAAACATACATACATACATACATATCAGAAATTGAAGTACCATAAAAGCAGCTATTAACCCAATAAAGTCATATCTGGTGCGCTGAATTGGTTCTACAGAGTAAGGAAGTGACACGCTACATATTGTAATGTCTGATAAATCAAAGATGAAGCCATCAATGGTGTCAATGTTATTTTTCAATCCTATCCAACAAACTAAACAATGGCAGTTCTTTTTTCGATCAAAATAGATCATTGATCATTCTGTGCCCCAGAATATGATTTTGCTAAAAGAAAAATTAACATTTTATTGCTAGTAGTTGGTACTATATACACTTGATAAAAAGAGGAGCAGAATTTTGTACACAGGTTGTGAAGCATTCCAGTGAAATATAAATGAACCAAAGAAATATCGAAAGTAGGAGTTTTTGAGGACACGTGTGATGTTGGTGTTAGGATTCCCCGTTAGCTCACACAGAGTCCTAAAGAAGAGTTGTAACATTGAAACATGTTCCACTTCCTCATTTGTTCATTGGGGGGGCGTCTACTTTTGAGAGGATCCCTAGACCACCATGAAAGAAAGCAATTTAGAGACGTTCCCTGACTTCCTTAAAATGAAGTTGCACCCACGAATCAGTGCTTGGCTTACTGATCCGTCTTTCGACTGGTGACCACGCCCCCTACTCTCAGCTCGTCGTTGTGTGACTCTCTGAACTAAGGACCTACTTCAGCCCTGTTCAGCCCCGTTCCTGGTTCGCGTTGTTGCGAAACCTTTTTCTTGAGACTCTATTTCTGACGAATATTTGTTCCAGCTCTTCCGCTAGAGTTTGGCTACGCTGCAATTATTTACTTCCGCGGCTGCCGACTTTCCTTTGTTACCCCCCCCGGGAGCATTTGCTCCATTGCCTGCCTTGTCCTGACCGGAGCTGGCCAGTGTGGCGCACCCTCTCCTCAGGTAAGCGTTTTGTTGCTGCTCCGCTCTCATTTTTATTTTGGAGCCAGTCAGCGCAGCGCGTTGCCTGGGAGGTGGGGAAACCTCAGCTGCTCCGCTCCCGTCCGGAAAATTAGTGCAGTGCAGGTGTTCGTTGTTGCTCCGCTCTTTTAACAATTGACAAGAGCCGGCCAACACGACACCATCATTAAGGTGACTGACAAGTCTTGGCTGCTCCGCTCTTTCTTGGCCATTGGTAGAGCCGGCCAGCGGGACTTGTCTTTATAGTTTGGTTTCTAAGTGTGTGCCTAACATCCAGCTTACCTCAGTATAGAGCCACTCTCACAGCCACGCTATACCATAACCCTGAGGTCCTATGGCCTTTTCCATTTCACTCTAAAGCCCTTCGCCCTACCTATGATCCCGGTGTGCATGTTGATGAGTGTGAAGGAAACCCTCCTTTTCCTATATTTGGAGCTTTTCCCATCAAACCCCCAAAGCGGCCTGGTGAAATCTAAAGACTAAATTATTGGTCTACATTACATTCTGAAGAAAACTTCTGGCCTTGTACATCGCTGAAGACACGCCATTAGTAAGTGAACTATATGGGGAGAGTGGACATGTTTTATGTCTTCCCAGTTGACCATCTGAAATCTCCTTGTATTCCTTTTCAGGATTTCTCTGATCTACTACCACCATTGCCTGACACAAACCTTAGGGGAAGAGTGGTGGTCACTCATGGGTTATTCCCCTCACTTTTAGTGAACAATATCTCAAGAGAGGGTTGTTCTGTCTTTCTCTGAGAGTTGTCTTCTGAAAGTCTGTGGGACAAGGTCTTCGGTCTTGTGGAAGTCAGAACTTGGGGTCCCTCGGGACAAGGTCAACAGTTGGCCTTTTCCCTTTTATCCCTACTCACCATTCAGTTAGTCCTTTATGGGTGTAAGAGAATGGAAATGGAATGACATCCCTGGAACCCATGTTCACCAGGATGTAGCCTGGATACAGGGGGGATGTGCACCGAATCATCTGTGGTTCTCTTATAACAGGTATCTGATATTTAAAGTGAACTCAAAGCAAATACTGCTTTCTTCCCAAAAAATATGTACTAGAGTTGGAGGTGCATGATCCATGCTATGGATGTATTACACGTCAGACAGTTTAAAGGGGGCGCAAATGGCAGCTTTCAGGCAGTTTTTGTAGCCAATTTATGCAATATTAACCTTATGGTTGAAGACAATGAATGAATGAACTTTATTGTATGATTACTTAAAATACTTTACAAAAGCAAGACAAATGAGTACAGAAAAAAGATTGGTGAAGGGAATGGGTATTTTTTTTATTTACAAGGGAGTTCTTCTTTGAGTGTACACCCCCCAATGTAGTAGTATTCAACACTCACCTGCATTTTGGATGCTGCCCACAAAAGTAGGGTATGATGTAAAATAATCTGGGATTGGAACACTCTGCATAGTTCTCAAGAATGCACTCATTTATATCCTAGAAAGCAAAAAAGAAAGAAAAAAGTAATGACTACCACTATTCTGCAAGCAATCACAGTGTTTTTCATTTAAGTTTACTAGCTGATATGTCTGTAGGAAAATGAAGAGCTATTCAATGTCAAATGTATCAATGACTAACCTATTATGATGAAAGCATTTGTGCAGAATGCTGTCTCGGTTTTTTGTTTTTTTAATGATATTATCTTTTATGCTAGAGGACCCATGACCTACCGCCCACTATAGTGTGCTGCATTATACACACTTCCTCCTCTTGCCTAATTGTCTCTCAGTTAACTTACATTTCAATGCATTAGCAGCTTTTCTTATGAGCATTGGAAGTGTGCAATTCTTTTCTTTACCATTTGTTCTTTATTGGCATTTTCATGATCAACCATACAGTACAGAAAATAAACAATCTAGGTCTTGGCAACAGCCATCCATCCCCCCAGCGCCTTGAGACCCTCACGGGTGAGTAGTGCGCTCTATAAATCCCTGATTGATTGACTGATTGATTGAAGAGCAGAAACAGAGATCAAACGAGAATGTTTGCCAGTGAGGGGGAGCTAGATCCTAGCACTAAAAACGAAATGTACAATGAAAGATGAAGGAAGTAGGTATGTTTTTTTTAATATTGACCTTAAGACTGATACACCAGTGTGGGTGCTCCAGCCTTTGATGTTGTTTAGGTATGGGCTGCTCACACAATTTGGCATAACCACATTTTTGTTCCACCTCCAATAAATCTACTAAGACTCGCCCTCTGCCTATTTCCCCATATCTCCCATTATGTTCCCCCGCTCACCCACTATGAGAGTTAAAAGACCAAGGGCCTGATTCACGAAGTTAAACTTACACTTCTGTATACGTTTATGATTGTTTGTTGTACACAGAGGAATTTAACAAGTAGTAGCTTTACGAGTGCAGAGTTCTACACACATCAAAGCATGTCTTTTTATGCACATAGATTTCACATTCGTAAAGATACTACTCATAAGTCCCTTTATGAGTATCAAACAATTGTAAACTTATATAAAAGTGTAAGTTTACTTTTGTGAATCAGACCCTATAGATGTATACATATGTACAAGTTGCAACCCCTCTTCAATGTTTTTAGTTTGTATGGCGCTGGTACAAATTTTATTGTATAGATTAATTGCAAACCATCCACAATAAATGATCAACACAAGTAACAGAATAAAACTACATTTGATTAGATAAAATGGAAACATAAGAAATATCTAGAGCAAGGATATTAATGTGATATTAATGTATCTCATGAAGATGCTAAATAATTGTAACTGAGAGTTGAAAATGTCATTAGACAAATGATAAGCTGATTTGATTGTCCCTGAAAACAGAATAAAATGACGTCCTTAACAGTTCTTGATTTAGCAGCCATAAGTACATTTTACGAATTTGCAATAGTACATGCCAAATATGGATAATACATTCTAAGGATTCATTTGCTTGATTACAGAGATGGCAATTCAGTTTTCCATTTCCTGTAGCAATCCAAAGGCTTTTTATTTGTAAGCTTTGGTTGTAGCGCAGTCTGAATCTTGGATAAGGTTTCTTTAAGTCTGCATCATGATTAGAATCCAGATAGTGCTGTCTACCAGAGTACAAGGGTCTTGGATCAGGTTCCTTGTTGTCAGTATTAACATGTGTTCAGGAATCATATTGGCTGGAATAGATACTGCACATATTTTCTAAATACTCTCCATTTCTTTAGAATGGACTCATTAGCTCTTATGGACCGACAGAAATTTACTGTCGAGGACTGGAAGTGGGGGTCGGTTTGTGACCACCCTTGTGGATTCCCAAGCATAAGGATGATCTATTCCGATAGCATCTATGCCTGAAGAGCACTGAACACTTGTAACCAGACACTGCCCCAGAAAAATCTGCCAATTAAGCTAAAGGCCAAAGCAGAAAAAGATACAATGAGAATGAAGTCCAGCACCCAAAAGATGGATAGCCCTGAGGGCACTAGGAAAGGCAGGAATATTTCCAAACAGAGAATCACCATGGACAAAAAAAAGAGTCTGGGGCAAAAATAGAAACGAGTGGGCGAAGAACCTGCTGGCATTAATGGCCACGGCCTTATAAGTATAGTCTAACTGCTGAATATAACCTCTTCTGTTCATATATATGAGTGGATCCTTGCTCTTGATTTGTCCGCTTGTTACTGCAGGTTTCCAGGGTTGGGGCCTCAATGAGGCAGGTCCTGCACAACATAACCACCTCATTGCATCTTCTGTTCGGGGGATGACAATAATCGCTAAACTGCAATCCAACCATCAGCGACTCCATAAAATCACTAGGCATCACACTAGACCAGAGGTCTTCAAACTTTTGGATGCCGAGACCCCCCTGTCAACATTTTGAGGCGTAAGGACCCCCTCCTGACAAAAATGTCTAAACCTGTTGACTAAATTGCGTGGGATGAAAATGTAAATGAGGTTATGTGATGCCGCGTATTTTGGGATAGCATTGCTTCATTATTTTGATATTTGTTACACACAGTAACGCTGAGGAAAGATTTCACCCAATCAGTACCCATTTATAACCAAAATACAGCAATTATCATCAGAAAGATTTCAAGTCATCCTTTGTGAAGGGCCTTCCACTCTGCAGCAATACGTGCTGCCACATTAGAAGCTCACCTGGCCCTGACCGGAAGAAGCAGGGGTCCCTTAAAACCCTGGCGGTTTTGTGTAGAGTTAAGCCGTTTACCCATGCAGCTTTCCTCTCACCCCCTCCCTTCCATCCCTCTCTTCTCTCCTAACCCCGGATCCCTCTCTCACTTTGCAGGTCATTTTCTTTCACCCCTTTTTACAACTTCTGAACTCTCCCCATTCAACCTCTCACTTCACCTTTAATCACCTCTTGCCATTCTGTCCTTTCACTGCCCTCATCTCTAACAGTCTCTCACATTTATCTCATGGCCTCTCTGGCCCTGTCACCTCCCGTGCCCCTCAGCACTTCTCATTCACCTCGTCTCTTCATTCAAATTTTTGTCTATTTGTATCTTACACCTCTCCAGTCCCCCCATTCCTCTTTCACATCTCCCCTTTGTTCTAACAGAAGCCCTCACCTTTGGATCACACTCACTTCTTGCGTGTCCACACTTCTCTTCGGCAATTCACATTTCTCCTCATCCCTGACCTCTTCAATCAAATTCTCTCACTCCCTTGCTGTCCTCTCTCATTTTGGGTGCGGATGCAAGTTCAGAATGGGATGAATGAATGTATGATTACTGATGGGCTTGTTTGAGTGAGTTGCATATTGAGTAGTGAGGGGGACAGGTGAGTGAAGTGTCACATGAGTGCAGGATGAGTAGTGTACTCGTGTGACTGCGGGTTGAGGTATAGTGTGAGCAGGACAAGTGCATTTTGAGTGCAGAGTGATCACTGTGAGTGCAAGGTGAGCGGGTGAATGGTGCAAGTGCATGGTGATCAGTGTGAGTGCATTGTGATCACTGTGAGTGCAAGGTGAGCGTGACAATAAAGGGCGAGAATGAGGAATGAGTTGTCTGAATGCAGTGTGCATTCCCAGACCCATGAAGTAACTCAGCATGTTATTGACGGGGCGTAGACTTTAAGATCTAAGTTAAACTATTGCGGCATTAATCGGGGATCGAGGATGAAGGAAATGAATAATGTGCTGATCCTGCAACAAACTTCCAGTCCTATGGTTAGGGTTACCAGCAGATTATTTTGATGGCCCAGTCGGTACAAAAAAAAGCAGTCACCTAAAGCGGTATTTTCAGCGCTTATCTGTGCATACTTCCCAGGGCCGGCTTTAGTGCTGGTGGTGCCCTGTGCGACAATGTTTGTTGGTGCCCCCCCAATGACCACCCCCACCACGGATTCTCTCACTAGCACCCTTTAACAGTGACCAAGTCTCCATAACCCCACACTCTCAGATGCATTGAATTAGTTATATAGTGCCACTCATACCAGTGTAGGGTGTCCGAGCACTTTGCATCACACACACATTACACAGAGACAATCAATCATAAGTGTGTAAATCAGTGTATAGGAAATGTTACATAAGCAAAAGGACTAAAAGTATAGGAGTCACATGTCATCCATACTGGTAGGCAGTATAGTTCAAGAGTGCTTGGTGTGGAGAAGCACAAACTCAGAGTCGAAAAAGAAACAGCATAGTTGGGAGTTTCCTTTAATAATAAGAATTGATTTCTAGCCAAATTAACCCTTTTTGCAACATTAATCAATGGTCTAATAAGGTATTCTTTGTAGTGTGCATGCTGTTCTAGGATGAAAGTTAATAGCTCACTATTCTATATTAGGACTTTAAGTTATAAATTGCAAGTAACAAAAGGATGTCTCTTTTGAAAGCAGTAACCTGCTGATCTCTTCACATCATATGCACTCTGTAATCTACTTGGTACACGTTCTTTGCAGCAGGCATATTAACCCTCTGCACTAACTTCACCTAAGTCAAAACCTCAACTAAACAAAATGCTGATCTTGCTCCAGGAAGATAATTAATCACACAAGTTATCTTGACATTTATGTGAGGCCTGGTAATTGCCGGGGAAAGAAACGCTGCAGCAGGTGCTTCAAAAGCACAACGCCCCCAGGAAGCCAACTTTGTATTCCTTTCCATGAAATGCATTCTCACACTACGGCAGTGAATGTAAAATCCAAATGTAAGGAATAGGCACAGTGGGGACCCAGGGGGTACTGGAACCAGCAAAAAAACCTAAGCCTCTGTAACCAGTTTACAAAGGCATGTTAAATGGTCTTTAAAGACCTGTGAAAAAACACAGGGGTGCCGGAGATAGGAATCCAGACACTGCCCAGCTGAGCCCCCAGCAGCTCAAGTTTCACTGCAGCAGCCTGGCTGAGACACAGGACGGGGAAGTGTGGGGGGCGGGGGGGGCTGAAGCCCTTGGGCCTGGGCAGAAGTGTGACTGGGAAGGCGCGACCCCCTTTGCATCACTCCACGGCCCCCCTGGGGGTCGCGCCCCACAGTTTGAAGACCCCTGCACTAGACTCTAATTTTAACATGCAAGCCCACATACAAGCTGCAACAAAAAGTGCTAACTTACATCTGCTAAGAAAACTAAAATACTTCATACAGCTAGGTGACCGTAAAAACAGTGGTTCAATCGCTAGTGCTCTTACGACTGGATTATGGGAATGCCACAGTCATAGGTCTTTTCAGCCTAGCCCCAATGAAAGCAACAATAAATGCAGCAGCAAGATTGTTAACAATTACATGTCGGTAAGACCACAACTCACCATCACTCAGAACCCGCAACTGGCTCCCAGTTGAAAGCTAGTATACAACTGAAGACATAACACACAAAGCTCTTCATAACTCTCGTCCTCAATACATGGCAAATAGGATCAAGCTTTGAGGAGGCAGAAGGGATTTAAGAAGTGTTAAATCCCTAATAGTGGAACCGCCCAGATTTAAAAAAGGAAAACACACGGCTGCACTTTTGCTGGATCTGGTCCAAAAATATGGAACTCCCTACCACCCTCAATGAGAGCAATTACCTCACTCAGGCTTTTCTAGAAGGAAGTTGAAGCCATACTACTAGAAAAGCATGTGCCTTAAGAGAACAATTTTGAAAATGTGATTCCCCACTCTATTTTATACTGCATTCTATTGTTCTATACTTTGCGCTATGAACTCTACGTACAGCGTTCCTTATTTTGCATCAGTAGTGTATTGTTTTATACCTTGCTCCGAGAATTTTGTACCGAATATCATATGTGGCAGGTGTTTTAATGTACTGCAACCTTCTTCATCTGGCTCGTTGTACAGCGCTCTGATATCGTGCTGGTCATGATCACGCTTTATAAAACATAATAAATAAATACCATCTTTTTGTGGGGGAAAGTAATATAAGAATTCATACTCCATTTATGTTCACTTCAGGGAGACCTAAAAATGTGCTTATTAAAATTTCATCATACTAATGCGGATGTCTGCACTCCATTTTCCCTAATTGCAGTAGCTTTCAAAAGTTGATTTGAAATGTTGATAATTTCACAGTAAAGCTGCCAATAAGGCTGTACAATACAACAATATCTTACTGCAACAATACAGCACAAAAATGTGTAATAAACAACAAGGGTGACCCTGAAATTACTAGCGACCTAGGGTAAAACATTTCAAGGAACTTGGGTTCCTAATTAGTATAATATCAGAAAATGTAATGTATGACGTTACTTTGCCATCCATTACCCCGCAGTAGATTACAACGCGGACGTTACATCGTCCGCGTTTTTACCACGCATGGCGTGTTTCTACGACTTGCGCTAGATGGCGCGCTGGACTTAGGAATAGTATAAATTACAATTCCTACTTCAGTTAGCGCAACAGCAGGGAATGCGTTGGATTTAAAAACCAACACATTTCCTGGTGTTGTGCGCCATCTAGAGCAAGTCATAGAAACGACTTGCGATGTAATGCCATGCATGGTAACAACACGGACGATGTAACGTCCGCGTTGTAACCTACCCGCGTGGTATTATCAGCGTTGTAAACACTGTTTCACGAAAAAATGTAATACTAAATCTCAAAAAAGAAATAACATAATCAAGCTGAAAATTGGTTTGAGAATTGTTTTTAGAAGATGCCAGTTTTCAGAATCGTTACCATCTTTGCGCAAAAGGGTGGCAATTGTATTGCCTATCCGGGACCAAGCTCTCACCGCGTGCCCACTTGATCCTTATCATTTTGTAAATTAAGGCCTTGCATCCAGTTGGCCCACCCCTTCCAGAGCTCCTCCAGCAGCTTTACTTTCCAAACTTCTTCCCAGTCCCTCTTTATTGTTTCTCTATTACGCCCTCGCCTCTGTCTATCCTGCGTCCTGAATATATCCCACATTTTCAAGGGATAGGAATGCCATCAACTGTTCTTATGAATCCTGCTCATTTATTATTATCTTTTATAGGGTCATGCTTAAAGAAACTTGATGTGAAACTACTATATAATATATATTAATATGGTTGTGTCACATTTTTGAGCAACAAGGAGGTTTTTCCTCAGTGGCACCTTCTAAAAACAATTCTCAAAAAACTTTTGAGTTTCAATATATGTTATTTCTTTTTTATGTTTGTCATTAAACTTAAGTTATACTAATATTTCTCCATATGATTTTAAATTAGGAACCCATGTTCCTTGATTGTGGCACAATTCAAAAGTGACACAGAACACAACAGCACACATCACCACCACAACTGAATATCCCACAATAAATATGTACAAACGTTCTTGTCAAACATTACCACCACCAGAATCTTTTTTTCATAATAAGATGATAAAAGGTATTTGGAGCAAGAACTTCCTTAACTCACCCTGAAGAACATAAAATAATGCCACACTAAAATGAATGTTTTGTGATCCGACCCACATGCCTTTAGAACGTTCTTGGAAATTAATATAAAATTATGTACTCAACAGATGCATGACTGTCTGAAGAATCCAAGAGCAAACTGACAACATTAATGGAAAACGACTACTATGCACTAGATCAACGCTACGCTGCAGCTTCTGAGAGTTTCTTCAAGAGAGGCCACCATTAGACAATTGTCCCAAGACACTAAGAACTGTCAGATACCTACTCAATGCTGCCTCATATGATTAACCTGCCTCCAATATGTATAGATTTTTGGCCTCACAAGACACACAGCACAGAAAAAGTTTTGAGAAGGGCAGGACTGGAAACCAAAAGCAGACCTGACAAATGTTGACAGACCAGCCCCCACACTTCATGTAGCAGGAGAATGCAGCGAGTGAGCCTGACCAATGCAAGGAGAGTTTGGGGGGTCTCACACCAAGACATTTGCCCATATTGCAAATATTGGGCATTTTATGTAACATTTTTGTTATCAAACCTTGTCCAATCATTTAATGGATGGATGGAGATTGGAGACAAGATTGCATGGCTCAATTAATTAATAGTTGGACGGTGAGAAGTAAGTTGATACATTTTTTCAAGAATGGATGACAATGAATAAAGACTTTTAGCTGCGTGGAGCAAATGGTCTCAATGCACTGACCAAGGGTGGGTGGTCTGGTTTTCATTTTAGTGTCTGCCTTAAAGCATCGCCCTCACCTAACACTACTACCACCAATCCCTATGAAACATGTATTGTCTGGATGTATTTAACACAATTCACAGTTTTAGCACCTCAAGGGATTAAACACACATCATTAAGCTTTAATTGAAAAAATGGGAGAGAAAATGAGATAACCATGTAGTGCCTGAATTGCACAAAAATCTTGCATCAATCCCCGCTTCCACTTGATGACAATGTGTGATACTAGGCAATTGTGTTTTTCACAGTGACTCCTGTTCCTTCTATATCACATGAGAGCACCTTGAAACACATCAGTTTTGGATGAGTGCTGCATAAAAGCAAAAAAACTATAATATTGCTTCATCTTTGATAACAAGCTAGGCCAGGTAAAAGGGACAAAAGACAGCGTTACTCTTGTTTCACTAATAGCATCTTTGTTAGGGAGGTCAGGGCATGAATATTTTTAAGTTCATGGTTAGAATCTGTCACTTCTAACAAAATCCACTTAATGCAATGGTATAATTTAATGTGCTAAAGTGAAATGCTTTGCAAAAATCATATTGAAAAGAAATGCACTGTAACTTTAATTGTGAAGAGTCTTTTTTTCATATATGTATTGGACTCTCTAAGCCAAGCAATAGCAGACCCCTCTCCCACTCTGCTCCCAAAACCCAATGGTCAGAGTTGCTCATGGCGACCCTGCAGTAGAAAGGAACCACCCAAACACAAAAACAAATGATTTTGAAAAATGCTTCAAAAACATAAGTAGAAAGTGTGCTGTGTTGTGTGCCTCACTAAAGGTGCATACAATACGTTATATGACCATTCAAGGCTGATTGACTAAACCAGGGAGATGTGTGTAACTATATAAGACATGTCTCCTTCTGCAAATAAATAATAATTGTTGCTGTGAAGCATGCACAGTCTTACACGGCAGAGACCTTTGCGTGCCAAATATATAAATAAATATAAAACACATAATTTACAATTGTATGCTTTATGTATACAATATGTACATCCCATTGCCTCTGGTTAGCATTGCTGCACTTGCATGACTGGGATCTCCTATGGGTACCCAGAGAAATGACTTACACTTAGGCGAATTCAACCATTCCATTTACTAAAGACACCATACTTGCATTTATGAGCTTTCATTAAACAATGTAGTGTATTCTGTGAATTGTAGTCTTCATTTCCTTCAATTTTTGAAATGGTTCCTGATAACAATTAATTATTAAATGAAAGATAAGAGCTGCTTGGTGTTCTGGCAGGGGAAACAAACTTTACAACACAGTCATTACATCGCACTACATTTACAACGCAGTCATTACATCGCAACATTCTTTACAACGCATGTCACTACAACGCATGACACTACAACGCATGTCACTACAACGCAGGCATTACATCGCATGTCATTACAACGCATACCATTACAACGCATAGTACCCCTACACTATCCAACACTTACCCTAGTGTTGCACCCCCTGGAGTTAGAATAGTAATTTTTATCCCTACACTATCCACCACTTACCCTACTGTTGCACCCCCTGGAGTTAGAATAGTAATTTTTACCCCTACACTATCCAACATTTACCTTAAATGCAATGTAAAGATATAATGCGATGTAATGGAATGCGTTGTAAATGTAGTTTTAAAAAATTTGTTGTAGTGGCATGCGATGTAAATGTATGCGTTGTAAAGGATGTTGCAATGTACAAACTGCTTTGTAAAGGCATGCGTTGTAAATGTATGTGTTGTAATGTCATACATTCTTCTGGCAGCCGTAGTGATAAATGCCAACAGCAAAAAGAAGAGATGATGGACGAAATGTGAAAAAAAAAAACATTCACCTCCAGTCACAGATCTGGGTTTAATCAATTGTTTACCAGTTTGAACCCAGCCCTATGCAAATCATTCTTAACCCTGCTCCCCCTGAACCACAAACAAGCATCCTGGGACCGGTCTCATTGTCTCACCTCTCATCGGCCACGCTAGCTTGAATACAGTGGCACAGTGAGCACAGGATCCCGACCTGGCATACCCTTCCCACTTAGGGCAACAAAAGCAAAAAGAACAGATGATGGACAGAATGCTGAAAAAATCAAGCATTCGCCCCCCAGTCACAGATCTGAGTTTAATCCATGGTTTTCCAGTTTGGACCCAGCCCTATGCAAATCCTTCTTAACCCTGCTCGCCATGGAATGGAAACAAGCATCCCGGGACCGGTTTCATTGCATCACCTCTCATCAGCCAGACTAGCTTGAATACAGTGGCAGAGTGAGCACGAGATCCCCACCTGGTATACCTTTTCCACTTAGGGCTACAAAAGCAAAAATAACAGATGATGGACGGAATCAAACATTCGTCCCCAGTCACAGATGTGGGTTTAATCCATAATTTTCTTGCACACCACGCCATCCCAGTCCGGACTCCCCATGCCACCGAAGCCAAGCTATCTTGGCTGATGAGGGGTAATACCCCATAACCAATCCCAGGATGCTTGTTTCTGGTCCAAGGAGACTGGCCTAAGCAGTTCAGTCTGGATTGTTCCCATGGGGAGCAGGGTTAAGACTTATTTGCATATGGCTGGGTCCAAACTGGACTGGTGTGGTGAGCAAAAAAACAATGGATTTAGGCCCAGATCTCTGTACTGGGGGTGAGAGTTAGGCATTGTTCAGCATTCCGTCCATCATTTGTTCTTTTTGCAAATGCCAACACCGGGCACATGCTACCAGTCTACAGACGAAATTGCCAGGCTGCTGTTCCTCCGCCCCTTTAGCAGTTGTCCTCTGTGCACAAACAGTCTTCTGTGCAGGTAGGAGGTTGGTTGTCCATCCACTTACATTGCTGCAGGTCACCAGGAAACAAAATTACACAGATATTTGGTGAGAACGAATTCCATTGCTGGAATCAAAACCAGTCATATATTTGCAGCGGAGATGTTTCTTCAATGTGGTACTAACGATAACAGAAAACCAGGGAGTAACCCTGCATGACGTTTGCAACTGCGACCTCTAAAAAGCTTCTCACAGCTCGATACTACTTGAGGCTGTATGTCACAGCATCGTAATTCAATGCGAGAAACAATAGCGACCACTGCTTCGAATGACGGGCATATTACGAACATGCTCATTTAGGCGTTGATAGTGGAATGCAGCAGATGTAAAACAATAGATGAATCTAACAGGCGGGAGAACGAGGGGCAGTGCTCAAGCATTGTGACATCTGCACTAAATGTATTCATTCGTCCTAACAATAATTCGCCACTAGGGGTCAGACTGCAGCCACAGACCTCTGCCTGCATGCACACTATCATTCAGAACGCCAGATGAAGAGCTCCACTGTTTTAATTCATTACTAGGAGCTATAAACAACAGACCTTATGCTGTCAAACAGAATGGCGTGTTGTATGTAGTTGCGCAATTTTATCTATTTGGTCCGTTAAAGCAGAATAACATTTAGACTCGTTACAACATTATTAGCAGCCTTGCGGATTAATGAGCAAAACAGTGAGATTGTATGAGATTTAGGGACGAAATGTAGCTGTTTAACATCACAACTGCATTATTCCAACCCTCCACCACAAAACACGCATTGGAAAAACCATTAGGTCTGGCAACCTACCATCACAAAAAGCAAGCGTTGGCAATGCCAAAAGGTTCGGCATTGGATTCCAGTCTTTTGACATTGTGAATGCTTGTTCTGGTCTCTCAAAGCTTTTAAGAATCTTTATTTTTGAGAAGCTGCCGGACACTCGCCAATGTAAAAAAAAACAAGCATTGGCATAGCCAATAGGTCTCGCTTTTGGGACCTTCTAAGTATTTAGTTATGCAGCACAATATCCTTGGTGCAACCACATCAACGTTTGTGTGGCTAAACACTTATAAGGTCCCAAAGGCGAGACCTATTGGCTATGCCAATGCTTTGTGTGGTTGTGTGTGTGGTTGTGTGTGTGTGTGTGTGTGTGGTTGTGTGTGTGTGTGGTTGTGTGTGTGTGGTTGTGGGTGTGGTTGTATGTGTGGTTGTGTGTGTGGTTGTGGTTGTGTGTGTGGTTGTGGTTGTGTGTGTGGTTGTGTGTGTGGTTGTGTGTGGTTGTGTGTGTGGTTGTGTGTGTGGTTGTGTTGTTGTGTGTGTGGTTGTGGATGTGGTTGTGTGTGTGTGTGGTTGTGTGTTTGTGTGTGTGTGGTTGTGTGTGGTTGTGTGTGTGGTTGTATGTGTGGTTGTGTGAGTGGTAGTGGTTGTGTGTGTGTGGTTGTGTCTGTGTGTGTGGTTGTGTGGTTGTGTGTGTGTGGTTGTGCATGTGGTTGTGGTTGTGTGTGTGGTTGTGGTTGTGTGTGTGGTTGTGTGTGTGGTTGTGGTTGTGTGTGTGACAGTAATACTAAAAGCATCTCAAAATAAAGGAACACAAACATCGAGTTTGTGGAAAGAGAAAGCACGTTGTAAGTCAAACGGGCGCAGCAAAGCATTAACACAACAACAAAACAAACAAGATCACTTAGCGAAGACTGAGTGCTGATAATGGATACACACATCCCATCATCTTAAGAGTTTGATTGCAGCCAATGTGCACTCAAACCTGCCCCCTCATTGTGAGTTGCACCCCATATTTCATGAGTTGTAACTGCTGCACCCACTATAGCGCTTTGAGATCTAAAGCGCTACATAGGTCTAATCGATTAACCAGTCGCCAACATGCTGTGCTTTTAAAGAGAATGTGCCAAAGGTTTCCAGCGTTCTCATCATGTCCTCATGAAAGCACCTACGAAAGGACTCCCTGAATGGTGCAACGGTCATGAAGCAGCCACTGCGATCAGAAATAAACACTGTGAACTTTGTCCAGTTTCACAGTAACATTTCCTTAATGTTCTTTAAGTCACAAAACCGTAATACTAAAAGCATCTCAAAATAAAGGAACACAAACATCGAGTTTGTGGAAAGAGAAAGCACATTGTAAGTCAAACGGGCACAGCAAAGCATTAACACAACATGTTCTTTGATGTTTGATGTTCTTTGAACGAGAACATCAAAGGGGTGCTGTGAAAGTGAGCGCGGGCAAAAGTGAAAGTGAACGCGGGCGCTTAATGAGCATGACGAGGTTTGCCAGCCTCTGCTCCTAAGCGCGCGCCCGCGCACATGCACTGTAGCTCTAGGCTGGCCATGGTAGCATTTTTTGAGCCCTCACAAAAGTCTCGCCAGACCAGCGCATGCGCTGGGTCAGGCGAGACCTAAAAAGGGGACATATTATCAAGAACGGCGTTACAAAATTATCGCCGCTTTAGCGGCAGGAAACTGCCGCTAAAGCGGCGATAATGGGCTTGATAATATGCCCTTTAGAATTCCAATAGAAGCGCATGTTCACACCAGAACATGGGCTTCTATTGGAATTATCAAGGGCATATTATCAAGCCCATTATCGCCGCTTTAGCGGCAGTTTCCTGCCGCTAAAGCAGCAATAATTTTAACGCCGTTCTTGATAATATGCCCCTAAATTGGCTAAAAGCTCAAATAGTTTCGGGAGTCATAACTCACGTTTTGCCGTGGCAGTCCATGGTCTTGAAGAGAACCACGGGGCATATTATCAAGAAACGGCGTTAAAATTATCGCCGCTTTAGCGGTAGAAAACTGCTGCTAAAGCGGCGATAACGGGCTTGATAATATGCCCTTGAGAATTCCCATAGAAGCCCATGTTCTGGTGTCAACATGGGCTTCTATTGGAATTCTCTGCGGCGATAATTTTAACGCCGTGCTTGATAATATGCCCCTATTTTGTGTGGATGTGCTTTTTGTGAAAGAACAGAATGCCATCACTCACAGTAAAGTTGGCCAATCGCTGAAGTGGGCTGATCCATTGCCCTATGCTGCATGCTGAAGTGGGTGGAAGAAAAAGCTGATCCGGTATAATGCTCCTCCAAAATAGAGGTGGGGGAGCTCCTGAGTTTCTGCTAGTGGCGTCTCAGCCTGCCTCACCGGTAAAATCCCTTGATGTGGCTGCCCATTAGCCACAGGCTTGCCAGAGACAGTTGTGATGCCCCTGTCTTTTTCTGGGCGGGGCTTCTGTCACTGGATTCCCCCGATAGATGCCGCCATGCACCAGTGACCATGCGTACGTTTGTGTGATTCTTGCCAGTAAGGCAGGGTCAGGGCGGTAATGGCCATAGCGGGCCCACGCTTCTAGGAGACTGGAAGGGTGGGGGCTGATTTTGCACTGGTGGGGGCTGGTTTTATTACTGGGGGTCGGTTTTGCAGCAGTGCTGCAATATCGGCCCACAGTAAAAAAAAGCAATGCTTCACATTTGCCTCCCTCTTCATAGGGTAGGGGGCAGGTCCAGCAAAATTACCAGCGTTGCTTTGGGTTCCCAGTCCGGCCCTGGGCAGGATCCTTAATTATGGTTGGCAGTCCTTCCCCAGAGCCCACAGGCCAAGGCCTTCATTGGCCCGAAAGGATTAGAGGCTTCTTGCCATACTCTTAATGAACGCTTAATAACCTTATGATAGAAACAATGTCAGATGTTCCACCATTTTGTTCCATAATGTGTAGCTGTGGAATGTGAAAAACAATTGTAACAGGCAAAGTGATATTTGCCTAAATATTGTGACATTTTTCATGATGGTACTTCATAGTAATTTAGGTGTTAACATTGAAAATTAACAGTTAAGTTGAACATCAGCAAACCTTCTGTGTGCATAGACGTTTTCAGCCATATTTCATCCGCATGGGCCATCAATGGGGATTTTTACATTTTTCAATAAATATATCATCGTAATAACCACTTCGCCATCAATAATAATGGAAAACATAAACACAAACTCTATTATAGCTTAACATATTTTGACATTGTCAATGCTTAGTTTTTACGTTTTAAATTCCCTTTTGTCAGTGCATTGTTTGATTTTAATTTTAATTTTTATTTGCTTAGACACAAGTGAATTGAACTGATTTAATTTGTTTGATGACTTCTACCTGACTGAGGACTGGTCCACCTAGGGAGATCATAAGGGTTTGAAGTGGTTTTTTTGAAGGCAAGAGTTTTGATCTTTTAATACAATCAGGGTTAACAGAGGTATTGCGGGTGGAACATGTTACGCCCATCACCTAAACATGGATGACAGACTACGCCGTCTGACCAGCCTCGAGCCAGAGTATTTTTGATAACAATTGTAGATGGTAGATGTGGCTGGGATGTCGTAGATGTGGCTGGGATGTGGTAGATGTGGCTGGGATGTTGAGGAAGGAAAAGCCCTGAAAAACCTATTTGCGCTGCTTAAGACCTCAATGGTGCAGGCAGTGAGGCTCGAAACAGGCATTACGTCATGGAGCATAACAGCCTGTACGGCCCTAGTAAGATTTTGGCAGCGTCAGGGATCAGAAGATGACTGTAAAGTTTCCCAATGGTGCATAAACGAGATCTTGAAGAGTGATTTATCATGGGCCAAAGGGGTTAGAGACTGTATTATTAAAGCAGGTAGATTTTTGAGACTCAAAATTAGCCCCTTGACATTACAAATTGAAGTTGAGAGGAGGGAACTTAGGTGCCTGGGAAAATAATTATCTCATGCCCAGGACCAGGAGTACCTCATGGGGAAAAATCGGTATGCTTTATGGCCTTGTTGTGGCAAAATGCTGCTCATTTCCCCAACATTGATAGGTTGCCCTGTCAACGCCTGAGAAGAGAAGTATTAAGGCTGAGAATCAGTGTCAACCCTTGCTATCAGAATAATGAGACAAAAAGAGTAATGATTGGTAGTAATGGGAAGTGCAACTGTATCCTGGGGACAACTTACATATTTTATTGGATTGTTATATGGTTTTAGAGTTACGGAAGGAGATTTTATGTCCAATTTTTAAAAAGTATAGTATAACTAATAGGACACAGGCAGCAAAACTTTTAACTGAAATGAAGAACTTCGATACAGTCTGTGCCCTGGGGAGGTTTATCCAAAGAGCAAAAGAAAACTTGAAATGTGTCTAGTATCAATATGCCCTCCTGTTCGCACATTTTGAGATAAGATATATGATTCAAAGGAAGGTAAGGATGTTAATCCAGAATTGTAAACTGATGTATTAATTGCCTGTCCCTGTTAGGAGTTTATATAAAATCTAAAGAAACCCGACCAGAGTTAGTAATGAAATGCTTGACTCATGGTACGTAAAGTGAAGTACTAGGTCTGAAACATGGTACAGGATTTTAAATCATGAATTTTAAGATGATGAGTCTAAGTAAAAATGTTATGATTGTAGGAATTGTATTTATGCTGATTTTATATGTTTAAGGACTGTGGAGTCCAAATAAACTTTGTCTTGAACTGAACTGAATAGTAGATTTCCTAGTAAACTGCCACATGCAGGTGTGTTCTGTAACAAGTAATGTAAAATCCATGCCAGCATGCCTTGCTAGAAACTGCTAAAGTAAACAAAAAAGTGATGAGTGGGATTCTGCTTAAATTAATCTCAGCTACTGGTGATTAGTAGGGCCACATCCCAGTCCATCTTTTGCACAATGTCACCTCATGAGTCCCAGCTATATGCAAATCAGCATTGATCCTGAGTCAATAGAAATAGTCCAGCCCAAACAGTCAAGCCTGGTACTCTCTCCACCAGAACCAAGCAACCCAAGACCAACCCAAGACCAGTTTCACCCTAGTTGGGGATCTTCCATCAGGTGCAGCTTGGTTCAAGTAGCAAAGTTAGCACAGGACAGACTTCAGGGCATACCCATCATGCTTTGCTAGGAATTGCTGGGCATCTATGTCATCTTCTTTCTCTAGCCACAAATTAACGAATCTGAGAAGAATTAGATTTGGGTTTCTGGAAGCTACAGCCCCAGTGGAATGTAATAAGGCGAGCAATGATTCCATTTTTTTGTATTTTTTTTGTTTTTTTGTATAGGACGACAGCAAAGCATCCGATTGGTGAGGCCTTAAAAGATAAAGCAACAGATAAAGAAATGTATTTACATCCAGAAATGAGCTCAAGGTTCAGGAAGGTGTAATTGGTAGAGACTGACTAGATAACAGTGTCCTCTCTGCCTGTCCCCCGCGGCCAAGCTGGCAAAGGGTGTGAAATTATTAAAGCATGATATAGTGAGACAATGCCATACAAAACTTTAATTGTCTGTTTTAAGAAAATTAACGCAACTCCTATAGACTCTAGTAAAACAAGGGTCGATATGTATTTTTTCGAGCTTCAAAGAGACTTGCTCCATGGAGAAATTGAACACAAGGAAGCACCAAGTGAACAAGATCTGCATAAATAAAGAGTGAGAGGTGTTCACAAATTAACTAACTGCATCCACAACACTTGTCCACAGGAGTGCCTTTTGCACCCGCAAAATGTAATTCTATGGCATGGAAGAGGAAGTACCCAAAGAGAGACCCTACAAATAATGGGAACATATATTGGACAATAAGCACATGGATAGTTTCATGATTCACTAAAGAGATGCAAAAGATTTGCTCCTGTGTTCCCAGGTATTACACATTATGCCAGTTATTGGATGCACAGTTCTGAGAAGGGCTTCATTGTGTATACCTATGCACACAACATAACTGAATATAAGCATGAAAACAAGCACTAGACAAGTGGGGCAAGTGGGGAAGATGGGATGGATCTCAGGTTTTCTGGTCTGACATTATGCAATTCAGCCACTAGATGTACATGCTTCACTTCCCCTACACCCACCTTAGAGTCCAACCGCCCTCCCATCCACCCCTCGACCTGCCACCATGCTGGCATCAATGCGGCCCTCGGTCACACCACAGACCAAACTTTTTGGCCCTTGAGAACACTTTTGCAAGTACCCATGATCTAGGTGAAGCCCACACAAACAGAGAGTGTGGAGAGCATGGACGAATTATACCATTGACTAGTAATGCATGCCCTATGTCTTAATATGTACCTGCTTCAAGATGATTCATGTCTACCATACTCAAGGAACATGAGGCAACCTCAAGGCTACTGTACACTGTTTATTGTATGTATTACAAAATTAATAAAACATGCTTTTTAAAAAGCCAGTCCTATATTTATGGCGAGCAATGCTATAGATGCTGAGATTTCTAAACATTTGTATAAAATGATATTAAATATCTGACACGTTTTTGCTGCTTTATAGTGCTCTACCTGTTTTCTACCAGTGCTAAACCATTAAAACATCACATGCTGTTGGGTAAATATGGCGCAGAATCCAAAATTAATATGTTCTGTTTGGTGTTGACAGATCAACCGAACACAAATCCAGCCATTCATTTTTCAACTCATAGACCGCCTTGCCCACATCAGGCTTTGGAAAGTGCATGCCACCGGCAACATTTCCGAAGCCTTAACCTAATCAGACATTTACAAGTGAGGAAGTAGAAATGGAGGTTATCATTCCACAGCAATATAGACTGAAATGGAAATATGCAATAGAGAATAGAAAACAAAATCAGACAAGTAATGTAAGAAATTAGAGCAAATTATGCCAGAAATAGAATGGAGAAGGAGGGTCATTGATTTGTTCTATACATCATGTAACCTCAAATTATATCAACATACCAACTCACAAACGTCTTTAATCTAGCGATGAAAATCAGACACCAGAAAAGTTCTGGCAGAAGGCATGACCGCGAGTTACACGACATACTGCAATGTGAGTTCTCTGCATAACATATAGGATATCACTTCAGTTGATGCATATAGACATCCTGGCCAACTAATATGGGCTCACTCGTTGTTTCTAGTCTTTCTATTTCAAAGCAATGGTGTTAAATCCTTTAAAAATTCATGTTGACTATCCTAAAGGTTTCCCTTTGTTTATTGGGCTACCTTGTCGTATGTACGGGCGGGTGGATCTCAAGCTGCTGCGGGTAGAGTGAGTTGTCTTGTTGTACTTTGGTTATAAAAATGACAAAAGTGCAAAAACGTTCATGTAAATATGGGAGGCTATCATTGAATTGTCTGGCAACCCATAATAATTGAATAAGAGGGGTTTTGACATTTCATCATCATTTTTCAGCTTAATAACATATTCTCCCATTTCCCCCCAGCATTTATAAAAATATTTAGGTTAAAAAAAGACCTGTATCATTGTGCCACTTTCTGAACCACAATGGCAACATTAATCCTATTCTCTTAAAACCACCATAATATAGCGTAAATCTGGTCCATCAAATGCAGTTCTACATAAAGAATAGTGACATTTCCGCAGATCAAGAATATTGAGTGCATTTTTATCCACATTTTCTTCCATTCACTTGGAGGTAAATGTTCACTCACCTGAAGCCTTCTTGATGGCATTGTTGAAAAATGTATAGAAGTGACTACCTTGCTTTATTCCTTATCCTAAATCACTGAGGATATTTTCCTGATTCATATTATACAAAACAGTCCAGGATAACAGTACAGTCTCTGCATTACTAATACTGCCCATAAACTCTGAAGAATGTAGTCGATAAAGTCATTGCCTTAGCAACTGTGATCCCCACAAAGCAACGTAATCACTGGAAACGTTCATAAATTCAGGATGAGATCGTGGGGTTACCTAACATGCCAGAGTAAGGCATCCCTCTTCTGGTAGCTGGCCCAGAATTCTAGTTGAATTCCACAATATTATCTACAGTTATATTTGTCCTGGTCCAAAAGTGTCACAGGGGCAGCAGGTATTCACAAGTACCTGCCATCTCAGGACTTTGCATTAGTTCGAACTATAAGCACCAGGAGGCCATAGAAGCAACTTGAGAGGAAGAGGGAAAGAATAGTGGAAAAAAGGTAGGATCTTCATCTGAATTTGGGCTTTATCTTGTGTAAATATAAATACAAATTAGAAAGCAGATACCAAATGGAGTCATCATTCAATTATCTGTGCATCTCTCTGGAGGAATGCCCATAAGAAGTCTCTAGCTGCACACTAACATTAGCAAATTGTCTGCTGTAGGGGAATTCCTTAGCCTATAATTAGACTTATCATATGGTGGTCTAAAGCTTTGGAGTTTCAGAATGAAAGAATGGGTCTGACTGCCTTTGGGTCAGAAATGAGATGTCCACAGGCAAGAAACATTAATCAGAAAAAATGTGTGTTGACTTATACGCTAGTTATAAAAAACTTAGAACATCAGTCATTTGGGTTGACCAACCAAATATATTTTGTTCAATCAGGATTAGTTTATGATCTTCAAACACCTGGTCTCCAATCATATGCTGAAGGATTTTCCTGCATCTAATTGAATGTGACATTGACCTTAGGGTGCATATTTGAATACTTGACTTATAAAGTGCTGTATTTCCAGAGTGAGCTAGTTAGAGCTTACATTTCTGGTATTCTCACTGTTGCATTGAGAGTCTATCTGGGTCATTCCCAAATTCTTCTCTGGGTTTGGAGGTCAACGGTTTATTCAGCAAGGGTCTTTAATATTGTGGAAGGAATATTGAGTAAATGGAATGTCAAGGACCAAAATATTGATAGGTGAGTGTGTATAGATTTAAGGTATAAGGTATGTAGATGTACAGTTAAGAATAGTAACTCTATACCTACTTCAATGCACTTACTTACATGATATTTTAAAATTCAATTTTTTTTATTCCTAGGACAACCACAGGATTCCGGAGATTAGAGGTGAAGTGCTCTCTCCATGTCAACCCCCCAATATGTGTGAGTTAAGATAGCTTCAGGAGAAGCACATGTTTTGGTGCATGAGCCACTTATGTAATTTTGGGCTTAAAATGGCTGCTGCTTTGTTTTGTGGCAGTTTGAACTCTTACACACAGGAGAGTCACAAGAGTCCAATACCACACTGCTGGCTCTATGTGGCATGTGCAAAACTGACCAGCGTCATTCAGAAGATATGTTCAGAACATGTGTGATAGAAACATGAATCATACTTAGAGTTAGCCCTAATGGCTCTCTGCTGGCTGGATAAGGATGGGTTTGCATGGATATTAGCCTCAACCATGGAAAAAAATCTCCACAAAACCTCCTGCAACTCAGCAATAGCTTGATTCCCTCTTATAGAATACTCTGGTATTGAGATTACTACACTTCAATAGTGTCATACATTTCTGTCATGTTTACACATATCACCATATGCTCACAGCCACTTACTGCTCAATGAATTGTGCAGTACTATCATGTTTACTCGGCAAACCATGAGAATACGTGGTTGCAAAAGAGTTTTTCTTCCTGCTCAAATGTTACTTTTGCATATCCTCTGATAACAGGCAAGATTTTTTGTGTGCTCTGTTGATTATTAATCTCTACAGAATTGCACCAACAGATGTTTTCAATGTGCATAATAAGGGTTTAATCTTGTCAGCAATGTTTAAGGCAACCCTTTTGTTCTCAAATCCTTGTGACCACACAAATGCCAATAATCTATCAATGCTGTTATCTTTAACCTCATTTTTTTTTCTCAAATATCTTTATTGCATTTTTTGTCTTTATATTATACATTCACAACACATTATCGCGTACGTTATGATTACAGAGAATAAGATGCCTCTGTGGGCTCAGGTGTAGAAAATTGGGTGTTGTCACCAAGCAGTCAAAGCGAACACTTATCTACAGCACAAATGGCAATATACATATATAAAATACCATAGGTACTAACTGTGTCCACATTCTGTTGTCTCTGCTGACAGTTCAATATACGTGCCCTAGGTGCATAGCATGTAAACGGAAAGCGCCTGAGCATGGGTGCGTTAGGCAGTTGGGAGGCACCTGCAGCGTTTCCAGCACTCCCTAAGGCGCAAATCGCATTTACTCTTGTAGGTATGCACGTGTAAAAGTGAATAATACTAAAGATTAGCTGTTTGCAATTTTGATAATTTTGTAAAACGTGAACTACAACTAAAAATAAAAACAACAAAAAAAAAAATAAGGAGGGTGAGAAGAAACGGAGAATGGTGAAAATGATTAGTAAAGATATCGAGTGCTAGATGAGACTTAAAATCGTTAGGGTAGTAGTTATCTGATTTGGATAGCGGCCGAGCTAGATTATTCGTAATGAGTGTGGGCTGCGTTGCCCGCTCTAATCACGGTCGTGAGGATGCCAGGGTAACATATAGCTGAATATGTACCTGTGGAATGTTACCAAGGTCCGCATGGTTGTATTCAAGCCCGATAGGTGCGGTGCTATTCAACGCTTTAACTGACATGCCATGCCCACCAGCCGAAACTTCAAGTAGTGTCACCTTCCTGTTGTATGGGTGGTGCGCCTTGTGTGACAGGGGGATGTGTGAGGGTTTTGAGGATGTCGTCCCAGGATTGCGCTATAGGATATTTACGCAACCCCACCGTTTCTTCCCTGTGGAGGGCAGTGCTTTCCGCCTGCGCCCACACCTCTAGTGACCTTTTCCAGCTGAGTGCCTCAGGTGGGTCCTTATGCTTCCACCGTTGTGTAATTAGCCGTTTCGCAGTTATTAGGCCTAGATCACGAAATCTAGAGTTCACCCTGTTAGCTTTGTTGCTGGCATAAAACCCCAATATACAGACCTCCCATGTGTTCGGTATCTGGGTGTTAGTGCAGGTCGTAAGCGTCTCTAATATAACTCACCAGTAGGGTAATAGTCGGGGACAAGACCATAGCATATGCAGTAGGTTGGCATCAAGAAGTCGGCACTTCAGACAACCAGAGGTTGTGACGTTGAAATATTTGTTTTTATTTGTCTGGTGAGAGATATGCTCTGTGAAGTATATATGTTTGTATAATCTTGAACCGTGAGTTGCATGGGATGTGTGTGGCGCTAGCTAAGACCCGATCCCACTCTTTATCAGTCCAGTGTCTACCTCTGTCCCTCGCCCAATGTGTTCGGAGACTTTGCGGCGGTTTCAAAACGTGTACGAGCATGGCCTGCACCAGCCAGTGGACCACATGTGACCCTTCACCCATGACATGTAAGTACTGCATCAGCTGATGTGTTGGCGGTTCAACTGTCAGATTCCCCAGTGCGAGCATCAGCATCCGTATAATAGCTGCGTGAAGGAGGAACTGCCCCACTGATATACCACTATCTGCTACCAGGGTTGCGAAGGGCATAAGAGTGCCTTCTGCATATAGGTCTCCCGTTGTTTCCACCCCAGCCTCACTCCAGGCTGCCAGCGCTAAGTCTGTCACTGCGTCTCCGGTTCTGGGTATCCCGATGAGTGGCAGTATCGGGGCATAAGGGATCGAGTCTTTGGTGAGCTGCAGGCTTCTCCGGAAGCATCTGTGAGCCAGGCCAATGTGAATTTGCTTCGGGCGGGGAATTCTCGCTAGTGGGTGAAACAGACTGTATATTTGGGACTGCGTCCACGGGGGTGACTCGGTTGCCGTATCCGGCAGGTCCCTGCCGCTCAACCATCTTGTGGCACATTGCAACTGGGCTGCTAAGTTATAGAGCTCCAAGTGAGGAACCGCCAGGCCCCCCTGCTCAGGCAGCGCAGATAATTTCTGTCGTGCTATTCTGGGCCTTCCCGTATTCCAGATCAGTTCGCGGATCAAGCCTTCCAACTCCCGAAACACACGCACCGGGACATATACAGGCAGGTTCATGAAGTAATACAGCAGTCTCGGTAATACTATGATTTTGACTAAAGTGATACGGCTCATGACATTTAACGGGAGGGTCTTCCAGAACCGCATCTGTGCCTTCACAGACGAGATGGCGCATATCAGGTTACCATCCAGTACATCCGCTGGGGATCTATAGATATAGACTCCCAGATATCTGAACATGGTCGGATACCAGGCGAGTGTGGTACCGTTGATGATTACGTCCGCTTCTGTCACGTCAATGTGGAAAGAGTAGACGCCCGACTTGGCCCAGTTTACTCTAAGGCCCGATACTGTTTCAAACTCGCGAAACAGCGTGGAGATAGCTGGGGGCACAGCATGCAGATCTTAAACATATAACAGCAGGTTATCCGCATGTAAGGATACTACATGGAGTCCATCGTCTAGAGAAATACCCCATTCCATAACGCGGTCTCGGAGCAATGCTGCCAGTGACTCCATGGCGAGGGAGAAGAGCAGTGGGGACAATGGGCACCCCTGTCTGGTACCTTTTCGAACTCGTAGTGTTTACCCCTGCGAACTCGCACCGTTGGACGTTGATATACCAATTGCACCAACTGCAAATATCCATCTCCAGGTTCGTATTTACGCAGAACCGCTGCAAGGTAGGGCCACTCCAGTGAGTCGAAGGCCTTTTCCAGGTCCAGCACCAGACAACCTGAACGTGGCCAGCGTTCCAGTGCATACCTCTGAAGCCTGAACAGCCTGCGTATGTTAAAAGAGGTACTCCTGGTTGCGACAAACCCTTTTTGGTCATGGTGGATTAGGGTCTTTACTAATGGGGCCAGCCTCATAGCCAGGACGGGGGCGAGTATCTTATAATCCGTATTCAATAAGGCTAGCGGGCGGTAGGAGCCCAGGAGGTCTGGATCTCTGCCTGGTTTTAGAAGGGAGATCAACAGTGCCTCATTCTGCGTGGTTGTGATTGCTGAGTCTTCTAGTGCTTTAGAGTAGACCCGCTGCAGTTCGGGTATCAATATGTAGGAGTAAGCCTTATAAAATTCAGCCCATAGTCCATCCGGACCCAGAGATTTGCCGTTTGAAAGGGAATAGATACCGTCCTTTATTTCCTCCGATAGTATGGGGGCGCCTAATTCCTCTTGTTGGTTCCGTGCTAGTTGAGGTAATGCTAGGGTGGAGAGAAAATCTCGGAAATCTGCATCCGTAGCGTGCAGGTAAGTCTTGTACAGTCCAGAATAGTGTTCTACAAAGGCACTATGTATGTCACCTTGTGAATGCACAGTATCTCCTCGTGTGGCCTTGATGGATGTCACGGGCGAGGTGGGTACCTCTTGTCTGATCAGCCACAACAGCAGTTTGCCGGGTTTGTCCCCTATATGGTGAGTGCGTGCCGAGTGCGCAGCATAGTTTAAAAGGCGGAGTCGTTCCATTACTTTAGAGTGGTCCTCCCTGTCCCACGCCAGTGATGCAGTATGGCCCCGGATCGCCTGTTGATATCTTTAACCTCATAGGGGTTCGCCTATCTCTACCAGGATTAGATCTCTTCCATCTTTACTCTCTCAACATTGATGGCATTGTCAAGGTTATTGATTTTGCTTAAGGCATTTTTCACCTCTGCAAGACTTGCTGATGTAGCTTGCGTGAGGATTTTCACACCCCACAATACAGCAAGAGCAATACCTACTGTATGTTCTACAGGTGGAGAGAAGGTTTCTTTTTTGGGCTATTTGTTCTCATTAGAGTGTACAGAAAAAGCTGCAGGATCTGTTTTGATTTCTCACACAACACTGGTCAGTCTATTCTTACTGGTAACTGTCAGCTGTTCGTAAACTGGGGTTTGCAGACCCTCTGGGGTCCTCACACTTTCTCAAGGAGTATAAATGTATATATACAAATCTTGGCAGCATCTGAGGAAGTTTAATTACGAAACGCATCATGCCGAATGCCGATGATTTTAAATAAATTGCAGCTTCCTGGTATCCCGTGTGTGCTCTTCTTCCTTGTGGTGTTAGGGGGAGTGTGGAGTGGATGTTTGAGGTGCGGCCACAAGCACCTATGGAGTACCCACCCCCCAAGTGTCCGGCGGACTTTGTGGCAACTTTGGGATAAACTAAAAACTTTTTAGTAACGCCGGAACGCCGCATACCTTGAATTACTCAGCCATTGCATCGATGCACTGCGACTTCGTGGGAAGGCATTGTTTACCTAAGCAGTGTCTTTGGGCTTGATTCTGGAATTCAGCGGTGGGGTGAAGTCCCGGGGAGCTGCCATTCTGCCCACGATAAGAAAATCATGGCCAGCATGGGGACAAGGGAGCAGACAACGCCCACTGGGGCCAGTACTCACGCTTTGGTGTCTGCGCCGCCCGGACTCAGACTCCTGGGTTCGGGTTTTCCCATGTGCAACAACGCCAGCGAAGCCTCAGCCAATCGCAGGGGGCATGCAGCTTGAAAAGGTGGGCTGGGAAACAACTTGCAAATCCTGGCGGCATCTGAGGAAGTTTAATTACGAAACACGTCATGCCGAATACCGATGATTTTAAATAAATTGCAGCTTCCTGGTAACCCGTGTGTGCTCTACTTCCTTGTGGTGTTGAGGGAGTGTGGAGTGGATATATATATATACTCTGGTAGTAATTATAACTCCTCATGGCAGCCGTGACTGTGTAGCAGCCAGTGATCAAGGGCACAATGGTGCCTGAAACGCGTTTGGCCAGTGTAAGCAGTATTGAAAGAGGGACCTGCTTTGTTTGCTGCCTGCAATAAATATGGAATGAAGCACTCTGTATGTGGCTTTTTCATCGGGGGCATTCTTGTTCGTTGGATGTGTAGCAGCTAGCCCAGCCGCGAAAAAGCCCCGCTGCTCGAAAGGCAGACCTGCGGCGCTGGATTACCACTACGCCGAGAGGACAGAGTGTCCTGAATTGCGGTGGGTTCAAGGGCAACAGAGACAGTGTTTTCCCACTTTTCAGTCAACCCACGAGGGTACGATTTTTAATTTGGCATCTTCATGGCAGCACCCACTGAGGAATACAAATGAGGAACTACAAGGACCATGATGCTTTCTTGCACACGCCCACTGGGGCGGGACTCTGGTAGTAATTAGAACTGCTTTGTTGTTTGAGTAATTGAACTCCTCATGGCAGCCGTGACTGTGTAGCAGCCAGTGATCAAGGGCACAATGGTGCCTGAAACGCGTTTGGCCAGCGTAAGCAGTATTGAAAGAGGGACCTGCTTTGTTTGCTGCCTGCAATAAATATAGAATGAAGCACTCTGTATGTGGCTTTTTCATCGGGGGCATTCTTGTTCGTTGGAGATAGATAGATAGATAGATAGATAGATAGATAGATAGATAGATAGATAGATAGATAGATAGATAGATAGATAGATAGATAGATAGATAGATAGATAGATAGATAGATAGATAGATAGATAGATAGATAGATAGATAGATTTGGGCATAGAATATAAAATTAAAAAATGTAAAGCATTGTAAATGTGAAGGAATTTGAAACTGGAAGCAGAAGTACTGTACACAAAATTTACCATGAGTCGAATGCTGGCTTTTATTGAAACACTGATACACATCGATAAAAATAAAGCATACATTAGGAGCAAAAAGACAAAGTGATGTGCTACAGCCTATTATATCACTTCATGTGGTATAGTCCCAGGCATTTATATTGACAGCAGTAAGGGAGGTGGACGTACAACAGGGCTAAAGAGCACTTTGTTAACACGTATAAAATACTATTATGCTAATCAGGTTAATGGATAGGGGTTCTTGCAGCAACATGAGCTTACTTTATTGCTGGCAGTATATTTGGCACTGGGGTTTAGCAGGAGGTTAAAAGCATCTGGGGCAATTAAATAAAAAATGCAGACAAAATGTACAATGATGTAATATTAAACTCTAGTAAGGCTACTTTGGCACTAAAGTTAGACAAATAGAGATTTAAAGCAGAGATTCATTATAAATAATAAATGAGGTGTAGGCAAAGTTGCAGACAAACAGGGAATGGAGATCAAATGGAGCAAGGTCTGCTTAGTTAAAATCTTGTCCAAAATCTTTATCGTTACTTTCCTAAAATATCTGTAACTGCATTCCCATAATGTCTAAAGTGATTAAAACATATAAATCATTCATTAACAACCTAGAACAAATTAAGAAGAAAGTGTTGCAGTTTGTGTATGTGGAGACTACACACTTTTAATTACCGGTAAGGCAAGGACTGTAACAGGAAAACTGAACTGCAAGATCTCCTCTCAAAACTGTGTAACTCTCCCCATTACACGTGCACTTCTGATCAGCCATCTTACATGGCTGTTGTGTGTAGTGTTGTGTCTATGTGTTAACAGGTAGCAACACAGAATCTTCTAAGGAGAATGTCATGATCTAATTGAATTTAGGGAGTCAAATGTACAAACAACAAGGCGATGGAGGGAATGCTTGAATTAATCTCAGCCACTGGCAATCGCTCGGATCTCATCCCTCTCATTCGTTTTTGACCCACCATGGCATGGTATGAAAAATAACAATGGAATGGGATACAGCCAGAGTAATTATCAGTGGCTGAGATTAACTGAAGCATTCTATCAATCACTATTTTGTATACTTCTTGTGTCGCCCTTATTGGGATGGGTATGTCCAGACGTGGGTCCCTTGCACTCTGTGTCACTGGAAGCAAGCTGTACTCAGCTGAAGAGCCCATAAGTAGGCCGAAACCTGTCCTGGGTTGCTTGTGTTCCAGTTCAGGAAGGACCTGGCTTGTCAGCTCGGGCTGGACTGTTACCATAGGAGCAGTATCAAGACTGATTTGCATATAACTGGGTCCAAACTGAGTTGGCATGGTGTGCAAAATAAAAATGGATTGGGATGAGATTATTTAAAGCATTCCACCCATCATTGTTTTTGTACTTGGAATGAAATGTAGAGAATACATCTTCAGAAAAAGGGAAAATCTCAGTTGCTGGTGGTTGGAGATCTCTACAGCTGGAGGGCTTACCAACTAAACCTATTCTTTCAACAACTGCTGTCTAGTGTCCCTCCTTGGATACTGTTCTTTTATAACACTTTTTGCCACAGCAGAAGTCTGCAGAAAGGGGCACATTTACAAGATGGCGTTAAGCCACATTAAGTGGCCTAATGGCACCTTGTAAATATGAGGTATGGAGCAACTACAAAGGAGCGTCAGAAAAATGTACGCTCCGGTGGCATTAGGGCCTTGTAAATATGCTCTAACATTTAATTAATTATTCTTCAACCAGTGATTTGTCTTAAAAAAGGGGAAAGTGCTTTATTACACACACTACTAGACATTATGCATTACATTGCAAACATAGACAACAGGGTAGATGGAAATATCTTTGGTGAGACCCTCATAACATGTTATACCCCTTGTGGGTCCTGCACCCTATAACCACAATACTTTCACCTGTACTAGACACAATACAGGGGGAGTCATTATGAAAAGGCAGAACCACTGGCTTTGTAAGTGGGTTCCCACATTTACAAAAGTAGAAGTATGGCATAATTAATTAACACAACGCCATTGAAATCAACAGGGATGGTACCATCTTACACCAACATTCGTTAAAGCTTGTCGTGACTCAATGCTAATCTTGTTGGTGTCAATAAAACAATTCAAATTATGTCACAAACTATCTTGACAAGATGTACTGATACACTGTTAAATTGTTGCTTTCAATAAAACCTTTTGATAATTGAGATTAAGCGCATACACCATAAAACTATCAATATAAATAAAGCACATTTTATATAATTCAATTGGTGCAAAAATATGTATCTATAATGCTTCCCCAGCAGCTTCAGAACTACCCAACAGTGTTCCCCACACTCCAGAACCCATGTACCAATGCACAGGCTCCAGGAGTGCTTGCAATCATGGACAACCTCTTCCTGTGTCATGGAGTCCTTCCCCAGGGAAACCTAGGGACACTTTTAAGAAAACATTTTTAGGGAGTCTCAGTAAAACCCTCCAGGGTCCTCCAACAGGTCCATTGCCCCAACTGTTCCTCAGGGGGCATAAGAGGGATGACAGTGCCACTGACCCTACCCTCATCCTAGACTATGATGCCAGCTAGAGTTACAGCTCTTCTGTCCCCCCTTACAGTGGCATCTAGTGGCTTCCCCTTCCAGCTGGACATTCTTTGGACATCGTCACTCTGAGGTTCAGTGTCTTCTCAAGAGTCTCTCGCGTGAGAAGGGGTTTAGAAGTGGGGATGGATGTTCCCATAAGTCATGTATCCCTGGCCAAAAAGATGGTGACTTCAAATGGTCTTTGAAAAGACCTTAACTAGAAGCCTCAGCTCCGCCCCCAACCGACACAGCTGCCTGACCTTTTGCCACCAAAACTTCATGGGAGAGCCCCTCCTATCTCTGGCTCCAGCGGTTCGGCCTTCATTCTCTGTTTCTGAATGTAGTCTATACCAATCTGTGCCAAACCATTATAGAATAGAAGGCTAGCAAATATAGAAGGAGTCGTTAACGGGCCATTAAAGCATGAATGAGGGACAGGAAAGTCTTATAAATCAAGTATGATTAAATAGTAATTATGACATAGCAGCTGGCCTGTGTGTGGGTGTGTTGTTATACATGCAGTGCTGAGGCATGGCGTAGTTGATGTTGGACCTGATGTCAGCTCTTCTGTACTTTTTTAAGATGGAAGAATGTAGGGAGTTCCCCTTATGGTAGAACTGATTTGCCCCATTCTATTTGAGACAACTTCATAACAGTTTGTCTTGCTCACATGATTTTGACTATATCAACTAATGCATTCATGGTGATTTGAGCAGTAACTTTACAAAAAATTTTAACAAATTGTTAAAGGTTTTGAACTTTAACGTTTTCTGTTTTCCTTGTGAGGCTAAATGTGCTTCATATTGTTAAAATGTATTGAATGTGATGTCTGCCTCAGTTGGAACTGAAGTTTCATTGGAGAGACGTATTGAATCAGAATTTGCACCAGAATTTACATGGACAAAATGCCGTAACCCCGGGGAAACCAAAAAGGTGCCCTTTATTTTGCACATCTCTTTTATTCGTGACACTGCTATTTGCTGCAAATTGTTTCCTTCTCCTATTCCCTTCCTAAAGATGGTCAATGCAGGCATGTTTCCCTATGCTGTAAACCGCTATGCGAAACAGCTTGCAAACAATGTGGTCAGAGGAGCAGGTCTAAAGTTCCAGGATCAGCTTTTATAAAGTGCACTAAACTCATCTTGTGAAAAACCATTCCAGATGTCAAAACCCAAGGTTTCCAAATGATATTGGATTATGTTAAAAAAAATCACAGTGTTACAAAACTTACTTAAAATAGAAAAATCTTGACTCATTTTTGTAGGCTGCTGTTTTTAACCTTGACCCCACCCATGACGGCTGAAATTAACTTATTTTCTGCTTTTTGCAATTTTGTGTTTCCTGTTTGTGTCTCCGTAAAGTTTCACTCAGAATCTCCTCCCTGCTTACAACACCCCACTAGCCACACATGCCAATTGTACAGCATTCATTTTTATCATATTTTATACCCGAGAAAAGGATGGGGGACAAAAGTGAAACCCTAATGTGAAGGTGACCAGACATTTAACAATGTGCTTATGAGCTGTTCTAAGGAGGAACACCAAAGAGTCTCTTCCAACAATTCCCCTAAGCCCCACCATTGGTGGAGATGTACCAGTCTTCTCGCACTCATCCTGCTCCTCCCCTTGACAGGAGTATGTCTCTGACCATAGCCACTGTGGAAGAGTATCTTGCATATGTCTGAGAATAGCCACTGCTCTGGAACTGCCAGTTCCTGTCATTATTGGAAGATTTTCTAATACATAAATGTAGACCATGGGCACACGGTTGATGGATCGAACCTACAAAGAATTTCAGGAGAAAATTGGGAAAAATGCAACATGTGCAGGGACGTAAGTGTAACGTGTGCAAATATACAAGTGTAAGGAAATGTACCAATTTCAATTAAACTAATTATAATTTAATTAAGACAAATATCCATAGAACCTTTGAACAGTACCAATTGCTGTGCAACTGCTGAAGTCAAAATTACAGAGACAATGTTAAATGTTAATTAACTAAAGTCTGTTAATTAACTATTAAATTAATTGAAATAACGTAATCCATAGAATATTTTAAAACAGCCAGCTACTGAAGCCATAAAGTCTTGACACATCTTCCTCCAGCTTTTAGAACAGGATAGGAATGCAGTACGTGGCATGTGTCTATCAACACACTAGCGCAAGCACAGACGTCGTCAAGGCCGGACTGGCCAGCCGGGCAAGCGGGTAATTCCCGGGAGGCTGAAGCCCCAGGAGGCCGGTATTGACATTTGGAGGCCGGGTTTTATTCTAGCGCACATTGGGACGTCTGCCCATGCGGGCTGAATTTTTAATTTTTGCCAGGGCTGTTTTAAGTTTCCAGTCCGGCCCTGGACGTCGTTACAAATAATACTTTGCTCGAAATTCAACAGCCCGATGAAGCGTTTCATTATTGCGAAACACGTATCTGGCATGGAAGAAATTATATGGGTAGTGCAGCGCAAAGTTGCCCACTCTTTACATGTCACAGAAGTCTAACAAGAATGGTGCATGACACACAAAATGAAAGTGCAATATGCACATTATTCTCACTTGCCATGATTTATGCACACGTTGCATCTGACAATGTTATTGCTGAGTGCCTTTACTGTAGAAATTACAGCTTATCACATAAAATGTTTATCGATGCTGAAGGAAATGTTTGTGAAGTTTAACCTAGGCACTGTCTTCACTAAAATAAGAGATGTGTTTTCATATACAAAACTTAGAAATAAATATTTAATGTTAGTTAATAAAGTGATTGACATGTAGTAACACAATGTATAAGATTCATTGCAACTAAAAGATTCTAAATTATAACGTGTGCTACATTGCAAGAATAACATTAATAATGTGTAGTTTACTTTGAACCATCCTTTACACTTTACTACTGATACAGTACGCATGATTTCTAAACGTGTGGTTTCTCGTCTGTGTAACTTGGGGGAATATTATCTAGCACGGCGTTAAAATTATCGCCGCTTTAGCGGCAGAAAACTGCCGCTAAAGCGGCGATAATGGGCTTGATAATATGCCTCAGAGAATTCCCATAGAAGCCCATGTTGACACCAGATCATGGACTTCTATGGGAATTCTCTGCGGCATATTATCAAGCCCATTATAGCCGCTTTAGCGGCAGTTTTCTGCCACTAATGCAGCGATAATTTTAACCCCGTTTCTTGATAATATGCCCCTTTGTGACTTGTTCTTTCTTTCCAACTATCCTCACCTGAACAGAAAATGACTGAACCAGTAATGAAATGCTTTGTTCAATGTATGCATTAATCTTACATGTATTTACCTTCAAACATAGTTCTCAATGATACTTAATATTGTAATTCTTGATCATTCATCGTATGCTAATGAAACATGAACTAAAGGTACTAAATAAATTTTGTTTGTATATGTTTAAGTGTGCACACGCATATTAAATGTGCATCATTGATTTACGGTCTTAAGTCAGCCTTCACTGTAAAGGCCTGTATTTCTACACATTGCATTCCATAACATACTTTCACTGTATTTCTACTAACTCAGCATTCTTGTAAGTGTTCTCATGCATTGTTAGTTTACCATGGATACATTTCATGTAACTGCAATCTATACATAGCCTGAGAATGGAATCTGGATGACAAGTACTCGCGAACTGAATTGCTAACAAAGGAATATTCAACTTTTACATGACTGTGTGAATGATGTGCTGTTCCCATGTACAGTGTGGGATTTTTCTGCACTGTTGCAGTCCACAACATATGGATACTATAGTCAATGAACTGTTTATGATGATGTGCCTAGGAGGGCATTACCTGCAGGCTTTATGGATTACAAACTATTGGCAGCCTTGGGATGATTGTTCACTTAATTTTTCCTGGATCTTTTCGAACCATTTGTGCTCTTTCCAGATGTTTTATTGAACTTTGCTGAACCCTCCCCTGCCGACTCTTTGTGCACTTATTCCCAAGCCGCTTATTGCAACCTAATGCAGAATTCCCCTTGAGTAGAATTCCCCTTCCACGATTTCCCACTTCCCTTTTAATGGATATTTGTTGAGGTTTAGACTTCAATGAACCCTTCAGACATTGCCTGAAGTGTGGCTTAGGCTGACACTTATTCCTGTACCCTAAAGACTCTTGAGCGAGCTTCTGAGATGCTAAGTCTTGCTTTACTCAGTCCATTTTGCTTTATGCCCAATTCTACAATGGAACTCTTTGATTCCTGACAGTCTCTGAACTAACCGAACTGTTCTTTCCCTTTGGACTGTACTTGGGAATTTAAATATGCAAGAGAGCATTTAAGATTGTTTTCTGAACATCAGATATTGATGTTGTTGATGTTGTTGGCTTGTATTTCACTTACTGAACATTTGGTCTGTTTTATATTAATCCATCTACATTTCTTTAGGAGACTTTGTCTTTTTGTTGCTATATTGTATTTCTATAGCATGGTCTTGAGGGTGATTTATTTTAATTTAATTACTAATTTGTAATTAACATCCTTGAACTTGGATACCGATTCCTGGTCCTCATTGTGTAGCCAAATTGGTTGCACTGTTAAGTTGAATTTGTTTAATATGAATGCTAGGTACCATCGCCTTTCAGTCAGAGAAAAAGGTCTATCAGAGGAAGAAGAGCAAGTAAAGTGTGGACCCAGAAAACGCTGGATCAATTCTGGTAGTAAGTTGGATTATTTCCCACTAACATAAGGGAGTTAGGGTGTCCTATCTAGAAAGTGCCCAAGTCAAGACCAAACCTCAAAAACTCATGGTTCGGTCGGAAGATTGATGGTTGATGGAGTATCACCGGTCGACTTGTAGCAGCGGAGGAGTGTGAGTATTAATAGTGATGCATGTTGCAATTGCTTATGCTAAGATTGCGGTGTTTTGAAGTAATTTAAGCTGAAGTCTGAATATGGTGTTTAATGAAGAGAAGCTGAAGTGGTTATTGGGTCCGCTGTGGCCTAAAAGCCCGGGATATATATACCTACATGGTAAGTCTCAGTCTAGAAGACACTGGGTGTAGTTGTCTGCAGTGTTGTGGTGCCTGGAGTGAGACGTCGTCGACAGCATCTTTGAGATAGGTACTTTACTTTGTGTGATAGATTTGGGATGTCAACAGGAGACACCCTAGTTCCTCACCCCTCAATGCGACAAGCAAGTTCCATCGGAGGGCCAAAGCATCGTGGGTATGAGTAGAGACCATAGTTGAATAAGGTGGGATAATCAGCAAATTGTCTGAATGAAATATTATGGGCCCAGTGGATAAAGAAATAATTTGAGCTTCTGCTGTAACAGAACACCCCGGATGCAGAAGGCCTCGAGCCAGACAGTGACATTAAGGTATGTAAACCATGACAAGAATTGTCTCATGGCCAGGTTTATATCATCCCATCAATAAGCCTCAAATGATTTCTATTGCTTTTGCACATAAAAGGGGTTAGCTGTGGGGGCTACACAAACACCAGAGTTCTACAGAACCTGAGAGCTCTGCTTCGCCTCTAAATGCCAGCAATGCCCTGACCTGTTTAATATGGTAGACCATCAATAAAGCTGAAGAAAGGGCAAAACCCGTTCTCCCTTCTTAAGCGATCTGCATAGTTTTTCTATGCAGCTCATCCCCTCACACAAAAGGCTTGATCATGGTCTCCACTAGGCTAATATGTTATTCTAGACATGCAAAGGGTAATGATAAAATACACAACTCAGTTTGAGCACGGTGGACATCCTGACCTCGTTCAGGATTCCTGTTAATGTTAAAGGAGACCAGACCCATTTCTTCAGTACAACCTTTATCTGAACCTTTTTCTATCAGTACATAATCACTAGTTGTTGTCTCTAACTGCGAAGTCGCGCCGTCCTGAGATATTTCATTTTATATACCACAGTGAACAACACTCACTTTCATGATCATTGTCTTAAATTTTGCTGCATTCACTTTAAAGATATAAATACCACCGAAGTTTCTGGTTACTATCTCTAGGCAGAAAATAATTTTCTCCAGCTTTCAGCTACGATGTGTAACCTACTCGCTTATCTGCATATAGGGCTAACTTCTTTTCATATCCATTATAGGATCTGGTCTGATCCGAAGTCTTCTCCCAATTTTCAGGCTAAAGACTCTCTATACAGAAAACAGCAGGGATCCTAAGGTTCAGCCTGATGCTGCATTCTGTTTTAAATTCTTATGTGAGTTCTTGGTTGACCAGCACGCTCACAGTGTGGTTTGCATTGTGGGATTTGCACAATCATATTCTCCTTCTCCCTAAATTTCTGTAGCACGTATGAGAGTACGCATAATTTAAATTGATGAAAGAGACTTTGGGGCATATTATCAAGGGCAATATCACCGCTTAAGCAGCACTTTTTGCCGCTAATGCGGCGATATTCTAATCGCCCTATTAGGAAGTGGGCGCTAACATGCATTAGCGCATGTAAGCAGCCGAATTCCTAACGCCACGCATCTTAGCGATATACATCGCTAATGAGATGTAAGGTAGGCGTTCCCTCCTAGGACAACATGTGTAATGCTCGCTAAACCAACATCGAGCTATTGCCCCTGAACAGTGAAGCGAAGAGGAAAGGCGCGCTAAGCCCCTATTATTGCCGGATCCTAACGCCATAATAAAACCTGACTTGTCATTAATGCCTATGGGAGGTGGATTGTATGGTTAAGTCCACACTCCCCTATTACCAAGCTAGACATTATCGCTGTGAAATCATCGCAGGATTTCACACGCTAATGTTCATTATCGCAGTCTATTGCAGGATTTCACATCGCCTGTCAGCTAAGCGTTGCTAATACGCCGCTGACACGGCGATTAAATCCAGCGATAGCCGGCGATGATTAAAATCGAGCTAAGCGCGCTTTGCGATATTTATCGCAGACTCTAGATAATATGCCCCAAAGATCCAGGCACCTGTGCATTTAGAGCATATACAGCAATTGACTGCCTGACCGGAATGTGAAGAATGTCTGTCAGGCTGACCTTGATCAGTCTGACATTCTTCCTGCATGGAAAATGGTGGAGGGTGCGAGGCACCTCTGGCTTCTAAGATGGGACGCAGCCGGAAAATGCTGTAGTCACTGAGTAGGAGGGAATTTGATCCTTAGATTCAACAAATTAGCACCTCTGACTAATAAAAGAGGCACATGTGGCTTTCCTGATTGATTTATACATGGGGATGGTGTCAGATGTGGACCTAGAACACCAGTAAACTTCACACAGAATTCAGATGGTTGACCATTTAGACAAGTGACTTTATGAGGCTTAAACTTCTAGCCTGTCTCCCTAACCTCCTGTGATGGAACGTCGTTTTCTATCCTGTCTTGTTTCAACTGTAAGGGGGAGATTTACAAAGATTTTGCACCACAAAAGTGATGCAATTCGACACTCTATCTTTTTTTCTCAATTTACTTTCCAGCACTAAAATTGTTTAGCGCTGCAAATAACAGGGGCGCATACCAAGGGTGGTGCATGGGCGTTCCCATGCAACCACCCAAGGTTTCTCACGCTAAACCCAATTTACTAAATAAAGTAGATTAGGTTTCGCGTGAGAAAACTGCGCCCTTTTCAAGTAGCCACAAGGAAGGAGAAATATAATGGCATACTGCTCTCTTTATCACCTATACATATTTAATAAGGGTCATGACCAACAAATGATGTGGTGTGACTCTGGGATCCATCATCCTTTGCCTTCCATCCTATCATTGCCACAATTTTCAAGCCATGTGCGACCTTCTCAGACCTCCCAAGACATTCTGCCTTCTCCAGGGACCAAATTCCCTTGTCTCCAGATAATAGCTGTCCTCATGATTGTAGGCTCTAAAGGTCTCATTGTCTATTTGAGTTTCCATTTGCCCTGTAGTTAGCTTGTTTCTTGTTTTGCCTGCTATTATCTTTTAAAGGTAGTTGCCTTACGTGTTGCTGCTGTTTATCTCAGGCTCAGACATAGTTTCGGAGATCAGCTTTCTAACTGTTTGAGTGTATATTCCTCTGTTGCAGGCCCAGCTCCCAGTTTTTGCCCAAATTTGTAAGTGCTGGCAGCTTGATGGCCATTATACTTTCTTTTCGCGACTGCATAATAAAACATATTCAGGCTGCTCTCTGGATACAGTCAAGGGTTGTCTTTCAGGTATTTTTCTCAGATCGCATGTCTTCTCTTTATTCTTATGACAAAACACCAAATACACAACTTGCACTGTCCATTCTGAATGGCATTCTCTCTCTCCAATCAGATCAAAGTGTGAAGGCATAAGGGTTTCAAACCTGACACCTTTATCCTGCATTGTGCTTAGGCTGGGTGGAAGTTACATTGTGCCGGTCTAATTCACGTAATTGCGGGACATTTGTGCTATACTTGTAATGAGATATATACCACATCATGTAATTAAGCACCATTCACGGTAAACTTTTACTGTATCACGAATGCTCAGAATGAGGGTGATTGGTGCTTATGGCACTTGTGTTATGCGTGCTATATTTTATCGCAAAATGCAGCCTCACGTCAAAAATGTACATAACAATGCATTTCTCTCTAAAATATAGTGCGAAATAACTGATTTGCATCTCACACAATAACACATAATTTTGCTGAAATTGTGTGTAATTACGTGAAACAAAATTGGGCAAAATGCACACACCCCTAAAATTTCAAAAGGTAAAAGGCAGGAGGTTGAGAACGAACCACTGTTAAAATGCACTTGTAAAATGAAATAAACAATTTTAAAAATATAATTAAATCTTTGTCTAGGTGACTAGATGGATTTCTTGTGCCCTTTAGTCTTAGCGGCTACGAAGATGGGTCTGCAGTGTGTGGAGTACAAAGCATTGTTTTGGAGAAAGCAGAGGGCACATTTTTATTTCCCCTTAGATTAATGCACCAGTGTGCTTAGGTGTTGGACTGGCCAATAGGATGACGCTGATCTATTATAGGGAGTTAGCAAGGGAATGATGTCATTGTTACTCTGCAGTCATGTGATATGGATCAAGTGGGTCTTCGGTACTCTTCTGGAAAATGGCAGAATTCCTTCAAATATCTAGGTGAGTTGCAGGTAATTGAGAGAGTGGAACCTTGTACATCTAGAAGCCTCCATCTGATTCACTTTTAATCAGGTAGGCATACAGAGAGCAAGTTAATCATGGAAACCAAAGCCATTGGGTTGGTTTGTGTTGTAAAACATCTTAAAAAGATTTCCTTGTGGTCTGCTATGCAGGGACTTGACTTATGGACCATGCATTAAATCAGGACAAAATGAAGAGTCTTTAAAGTAGGTCTAATATGGTCATAATCATGGAGACTGAATATTAGCCAGCTTTCACACATTTAGCGGCTCATTATGATGTCGCTCGGAGTTCCCTTTGCAGATGCGGAACTGACCGACCTCTGGTCGGCGGTGCCAAAACCGCAATTATGTGCAGTCGCAAGCTCCACTTTCTCTATGGGAGCTTGTGGTGTCGGCGGAAACTGCCCGCAGTAGAAGCTCCCAGAGATAAATGGGAGTTTGTGTAAATCCCTGCACTGTGTGGCAGGCACCTCATGGTGCCTGGCACCTCATGGTGCCTGGCACGCGGTGCAGGGATTTTCAGAGGGCACCATAGGAGCCCCCCTAGGCCCACAACTGTAGACCAGGGAGGGAGGGGGCCCTGCTAGGGGCTCCCAAAGTCACTTTCTAGCAGGCTTTCCATGTCGGAAAGTCCAACATGGAAAGCCTGTCGGAAACCAACATCATAATCCCGACGGCGGAAATGCCGTCCGTTAGGGATCATGTGTGGCTACTGACTGGCCGACAGGCTCCTTGAGTCCATCGGAAGCCAGTCAGTCTGGCCGGCCAGTTTACATTTTGACTGCCGACTTTATAATTCGGCGGTCAGAATGTAAACCAACGATTTCGATCGGTAAGCCTCTGCTGAGCGGTTGGAGGCTTATAGACCGACAACGTAATAGGGTCCTTGGTTACTTTGTATTTTTCAGAGAATTGTGCTAGGGACCCTATATAGAATATGTTGCAGTTTTACTGTTGTTTCATCACCACTGTGAGAGTGAAGCTAGCAATTGTCAGAGTAATCAGTAGGATTGTAAGGACTTCCTGTAGTTGGCGGAGATGATGAAAGTCATTTTTTTCCTCCTTGTTTTACTTAGGGCATGAAAGAGAAGTCATCCTGAAGCAGTAATTGAAAATGCCATGCATTTTGCATAGGTGCTGGCACAAGCCCCAATGCAGGAGATCAACTTAAGGATAGAAGACTTGAACCCTAAACTACATGACGCAATTGCCTCGAGAAGTTTCTTTATCCTTCGTTTGTTGTGCCATTGACTTCCAGTCCCACATTTGGGTGAAATTTCTGCTATTACTGCTCATGATTGGCCATTTCGATACAGTGGTGCATTAAAAATGTATTTTAGAATCATAATCTCTATGAGGATTTTAGCAATATTGAGATGAAATGCAATAACATGCTGCCAATGGTCATGGCACGGATTGCCCTATTGCATATTCTCAGGTAAACCCCATTGTGTAGATATTGATGTCCAGCTGACTTTAGTATTGTACTTTCAGTGTCTCTGTAGATAATGGTTTGTATACTTGTAACTCTGCTGATGTACACCAGATTGTGAACCTATAACTCTCTGAAAAAAATTATGGTAATTATATTTAGCTAAAAAATCGAAAAACGCAGCTAATGGTGATGCATTGTGACTCAGTGACATTCTCCAGTGACTCCTCCCTCTGTTTACTGTCTGTAAACCCAGACTTCTGAGGTGGTATTGGTTGGTCCAGGTGAAATTTCTGTAACATTGGCATAATCTCATATAATTTCTGTAATTTTGCATTCCACTTATACAAACTTCCTGAAATGACACTAGTATACCAAGTCGCGTAATTACGCGCGTTAACCCCAAAAATGTAGTGTGAATGCGCAAGAACAACGTGAACGACCAGAAGATGAGCAGTTGCTCCTTGTGACCCTTGTCTTTTTTGTATTTTTTTGCGTAAAGTTTACTGTGCGCTAAAATATAGCACCAAATGCAAGTTTTACAGTTTTCCAAATTCAAATATTTCAAATTTCGCTGACCCCTAGATATTGCGTGCCCTACAGCGTGATTATTTCCTACCACACACTGCAGTTAATAAAACAGTGTCACGCTTGCATTTCCTCCATGGAAGAGCATGCAAAAAAATCCTCCCTACCAAGAAAGGCTTACCTCAATGTTTATATTTCCAAATATTTTTAACAGGTTACCATATGGCACAGGCATGTTACAGTTCCAATTAAACCCAGTTATAAGTGTTCCTTATGGGGGGTGGAGTCACTATTTGTAGGTCATGTAGCTCATTCCCATTCATAAATTACAGCACCCGTGAAAGCTCCCTCCTTCGGCGATTTCTCACAACGGAGAAAACCACTGATTATGTGAGCAATGTTTGCTGGGAACGCATGTCGACACGCCATAATTCTTGTGAAAGAAGTCAGGCCGTCCATGAGGAGGAAACATAACACCTTCAGAAGTCAGATGATCATACTCGGGGTGCAATTTGTCTTTCCTTCCTGTGAAATGCTCATGCTAATAATAAACTGGATTTACAACACCGGAAGTGCTTTAGTCAGTTACTGGCAGGTGCATGGCACATCGCACCCGCAGTTCTCCCGAAACAGATGACTTCACCATTTTATTTGTATTAATGTGGTGGAATCTGCCAGAACATTTACATCATGGAGATTCTCGAAATACGGGTGTAATTTAAATGACAGCAAAGATCTGTGGGGGTCCCTCTGTGGGCAACCTCGAAATTACTCTCCCATGCAGGAACGTGTATAAGCTCGCGTCAGGAAGCCAAGGTGGCTCGCTAGGGGGCTAGATGAATGTAAAAAGGCAATCAAATGCTTTTTAGAGAAACCTATATGAATACAGCTGATGAAAGCATATAGGAACCATAAATCTGTGTTTCGCAGTCAGAAGAGCATTTGGTTTCAATCACATGAACAGCTTTTATGTCAGTTAACTGTGAAAGGATGCGGGGAAATGGTGCAACACACGGAGGCGGTTTCTCCTAAGTGGCGTAAGAGCGGCGCCCCACTGTCCCTTCTCAGCTGCAACATGCTGTCATGTTTATTTTCCTTATTAAGAATAAATACCTCACCCCAGGTGGAGCTGTATGGGCAGGGTGTTGGTTGTATTTAGTCTGTATGATTGGTAGGCTGCAGGCTTGGGAAGTGCGCATGTCAGGTTTAATGAGATCAACACAGATTCGATAATCCTATTCCATGCCTAGACTCTTGACCAAATGGCTCAACCGTTTGTTTATATAAACTTCGGCGTGTCTGGTATATCTAAATTAAACACAGTTTTCTAATCACACGGATAATACCGTGTTTTACTATGGGTCATGTAAATTACAGGGACCACTTGAATGAGTGCTATGTCTGACATTCGTTCTGTTTTTTGATACATACATCTTGACTACTGTTTGTATGCTGACTCTAACACTTATATATACATTTCTTACAGATATACGAGGTTTCCTTCAATATAGTGGAAGACCTCCAATGTAACCGTGAGTGTATCGGTTCTTTACACCTGAGGTTTGGGTAAGCCTTAGCGTGCTTATACCGCCAAGGTGCTTTTCATGATTAGGTCCTGATGAAAGCTTAGTGAAACACATTGACAAGCTGAAACATGTCGACCACTTGATCATCTATAGGATTAGCCCGACCAATCTAAAGTCAGGAGTCATTATCCTCTGTTATTTTTTAATTCGTTCATGTCTCGCCACTATTAAAATGTTCTGGCAGACGATACATGACTTTTAACCATTTTCCCTTTTTGTTTTTCACTCTCTGAACACTTCACACCCTTTAGTTTGAAGTTGTTGCTCCGCCTTAACATAACCGTTGAAGCACACCGGAGGTGCACAAGGCACCACTGGCAAAACCCCATGATGAAGCATGTCACCAACTAAGTTGGTGAGTGAGGGTTTTACTTTAACATCAGATTGATTTGGTCTCACTGGCACTCAGCCCGATGTTTAGGAGAATCACCGGATGGTTGTCTTTCTCCCCATAATTACACTCTTTTGTTGTTCTTTCATTGATCCCGGGGGACTAAGAGTGTAGCTCGACCCTCTCTCTCTTGTTGTTTCTAACCGCATGTCAAGTTGGTCAGGTCTCTTACTGTGTCCAGCCCGGCATGCGCACTTCAGTCCCTTGAACCTGCATTCTGTTATGCAGCCAGGGGGAAGGCAGCGCTGCCAATGAGTCTCCCTCAGAGCGCTGGCTGCCCCTGCTCCAACCAATCCTTGTGTGGCTCTAATACTGTTTACTACTATAAATATCATGGTAGCAACGCAAGGATTGGTTGTGATCACAAGCTTCATTGACTGTCCTTGGGGCCCCACATTCAAAGGCAGCGCGTGCGGAGGTGGGCCTATTAAAGTAGACCATGGCAAATCATTGTTTGGCTTTATTTGAAGCCACATAGTGATTGCTCATATGTATGCGATGCCCTTGAGGACAGACTCTCCTCCTCGCATCGACTGACGTAGCATTGTGACAAGTTTAGTTTGGTAATTGCAGGATGAGACATATGAAGAAAATGTGGAGACAGACTCACTAGCGTTTAAAATATGACCCCAGAATCCTGTATGAAATCTACTCCCACCTGCGCACAGGTGAGTCCAGGACTTTCCTCCATGTAAGGAACGTCCCGTGCATTTGTCTGCTGTGGCACACAGCTGTTAAGGTGTTTTTTTGCTTAGCATTATAATTTGTGAATTATTGTTTTGATGCTTTTGTATTTTCTTTTTCTGTGAAGTTCTTAGATGTCCTAGGCCAGCATAGCACTCACAGTAGCAGTGCACATTTATAAAGACAGATAAATCAATATTGCAGTTTAATTAAGTCCAAGGTGGCGCATGTTTATGAAAGCCTGTCCTTTTAGACAATGGAAGAATGCCTCTGCTCAGCCAAAGACGTTTTGTTCCACACCAGCAACTCCTACTCCCCACACTCATGCCTCCCCAAAAAGACAGCTGCTGGTAATCTCCCGAGAACCTCCGTACCAGCTAGGGCAGTAGCTGCCAGCCGGCTTTGGTCAGGCATAGATGGGCACGGGAGCCCTTGGAATGGCACACACATCAAATCCTTTTTATACAGATTTTCAGGGTCCACTTCATCTATATCTAAGATAGTACTATCTCTAATGTACATCTAAAGAGACATCCCTGTGTGTGAGTATTGTAAAAACAAAACAACAAAAAAATCCTATGCCAAGAGAATTATAGAGTGCAGCTATAAAACACATTTAAAAAAACCCATAGAGAGTGTCTCACGTAAGCAACCACCAGGGGGTGATTGGCAGGTTCTCACCAATCTGCTCACTATATCATCATCAGCACCTCTCCTATGCATGGGAAGGAACTAACACCCCAACAAGTATAGAAGAATGTTGTGTGTGTTGTCACCTATTTGCTTGTATTGTGTGAACAGCACATCTCAAAACACCCTCAGAGGTCCAAACAGAAGGAGGAGAAGCTTCTTCCTCACGAGAAGACGTTAAAAATGAGTTGTAAGGCAATAAGCTAATTATCAAATGCCAGTACTCATACTTAAAAAAACAATGTCATGTTTAGACCATATTAAGTTGAATGGCCTTCATGTTTCATTACCATTACATATTTACTGGCAATTTCTTCAGGGCAGGAGGACTTCGTATTACCCATACGTGCACCGGACCAAATGACCACCAGGTGAGTGTAGTAACGTACACTGGAGTGGCATATAGTGAAATAGCATGCACTAGACTGGCATGGAATGGAGTGTCATACAGTGGAATAGGATAGAGTGTGGTAGGGTAGATTAGATTGGCGTAGAGTGGAGTGACGTACAGTGGAGTGAAGTACAATGGAGTGATGTACAGTATAAAAGTATACAGTGGATTATCATAGAGTGGAGCAATGTATACTGGAGTAACGGTACAATGGAGTAGGGCAGCATGGAGATGTGGAGAGCGTAACAGTGTAGAGTGCTGTGGCATATAGTGGAGTAGCATAGAGTAGAGTGGCATAGAGTTAAGTGAGGTACAGTCTAGTGGCGTACAGTGACATAGCATAGAATGGAGTGGCATACAGTGGATTGGCATACAGTGTAGAGGTGTAGAGTGGAATGTTGTAGAGTGGAATGCCATATAGTGGAGTGCTGTAGAGTGGACAAGGTGTAGTGTAGTGGGGAGACTTTAGTGGCGTATATTGTAATAGCGTACTGTGGAGTGGCATAGAGTGGAGTGTTGTAGAGTGAAGTGGCGCGCAGTGGAATAGTGGAGTGTTTAGTCGCGTAGAATGGAATGGCATTGAGTGGAATAGCATACAATGGAAGGCTTATATTGGAGTGATGTAGACTGGTATAACATTGAGTGTTACTGACATAGAGTGTAGTGACATAGAGTGCAGTGACATATTGTGGAATAGTGTAGAATGGCGTGGAGTCAAATTGCCGTACAGTGGAATATCGTAGATTGTAGTACATTTGAATGGATTGGCATGGAGTCGAGTGGAGTTGAGTGTAGTTAATCAATCAATCAATCAGGGAATTGTAATCCCATTTCTAACCGCGCTACTCACCCGTGAGGGTCTCAAGGCGCTGGGAGGGGGGGGGGGGGTCCGCAGATCTATCAGTGGAGTGCCATAGAATGGAGTGATACACAGTGTAATAGCGTACAGTGAATTGTTGTAGAGGGGAGTGGCATATAGTGGAGTGGTGTACAGTGGAGTGGAGTAAAGTCAGTGGTGTACAGAGAAACAGGGTGTCGTGGAGCACACTGAAGTGGTGCACAGTAGAGTGTCATAGAGTGGAAGAGCGTAGCGTATAGTGTCATACAGAAGTGTAGGGTGCCAGGGCATACAGTCTATTGGCGTACAATGACTGTCATAAAATGGAGTTGCGTAGAGTATAACAGCATACAGTGGAGTGGCGTAAAGTGAATTAGCGTAGAATGAAGTGGGGTATAGTGCCATATAGTGGAGCGGCATACAGTGGAGTGGTGTAGAGTGTAATACTGTAAAGTGAAAAGGGGTAGAGTGTAGTGGCATAGAGTCTTATGGCGTACATTGGAGTGTGGTTATTGAAACAGATATAGAGGATGTAGATGTAATGAGGCACGAAAATTGATTATTTTGTGTAAATGGCAACTTTTGGTAGCATGTGTGAGCAGTGCAGGTAGAGTTAAAGTTATAATTTTTAAAAATACGTAGTTGGATATTATGCCGTGGTACACTGCAGTATGTTTGCAGTATATCGTGGTACATGTGAATGATAAGACAGTATGTCAATGGCTAGTGGTGGTGTTTATCAGAGTTAAAAACAGCCATGTAATTTTCAACATATTTTGTGTGTGTTCTGTGTTTTGCTGTGGTTTGGGTTAGGGTCTTATATGTAGGTAATTAGTAGGATTTATTGTTGTTCCTTGCCTATTACCAGTTTATTAAAGTGTTAGTAGGTACAGAAATGTATTTAGATTTTACTATATCTTTTTACAGCAATTTAGGGAGGATTGCGCATTTAAAAAAAAGGAAAATTCAGAGGCAATGTAATATTTAGGTACTGCGTAGACTTTTACTGAAGATTCATATATGTTAACAAGCGTTGGCATAGCCAATAGGTCTCGCCTTTGGGACATTATAAGTGTTTAGTCATGCAGTTCTGGCATACTGAGCCCAGGTCTAAGGGCTAGCTCTGAGATACTGTGCCCAGCTCAGGAGGCTACTTCTAACGCACTGTCTTCAGATTAGAGGTAGAGCCGAGGTCTGGAGGCCTTCTAAGAGTGCTGTGCTTAGTTCAATGGCTCGCATCTGTAGTGATGTGTACAGTTCTGATATGTGTCTAGATATGTGGCGCAAGCTCAGGAGATTACCTCTTGTGTACTGTGTTCCATTCTGACGTACTGCATGCACTTCAGGAGGCTATCTCTAGAGTACTGTACCCACTTCTGTAGGTCAGAACTCAACTATTATGTTACAAATGTTGTAGATTATAGCTGCCATGGAAGGTGAAGTACCGCAGTTTCTGTACTTAGCACCTCTCATCCCTACACCCGTGTAGGTCCTGGAAGCCACTCAGAAAATGTTGCAATCAATCAAACACGTCTTACACACACACTGCTCCTTTCCACACATCAAAATGAAAATTTTACAAGCAATTGAAAAGCCTTCTACTTAGTTCAGATATCATTCAAACACTAAAACAGCTTACTCGTCCAATGTAATGGAAAAAGAAGACTATAAGGCAAAGGCATGAGTGCAGCTGACCAGTCCGCAAAACGTGTGAAGGAGCAATCGCTGACTACCACTAATGTCAGTGAGAGTGGAAGCAATGGAGGACCAATGGAAGCCGCTGGTGGAGAAGAAGCGGTAAAACTGTGGACACAAGCAGTTTGAGGGACGATACCACGAATGGATGGACCTACGTCAAAAACAGTTATGCAATGAGGTAAAAAATAGACTTAAATTGGCGATGTTCTCATGTATAACGACTACCAACTTGCTGCTTCCAGACGAGCACTTATGTGAATAAAACCACAGTGCATCATGATTACAATGATGGGAAGGGACAAGATAGGATATGTTAATTTTTCCTTGTAGTTTTTTAAAAAGTGATGTTAAAATTCTATGTTCTCCAAATCATTTGCATTTTTTCATGGATTAATTTTATATCATTATGATAGTTTGTAGTGTGGCAGACTAGATCTAGCTCAATAACAATAAAAATTTAGTTGATTTTAATCTTTTCATTGTGTGGAGCACTGGAGGCATTCCTGGTCTGAAAGTTGTGTGGATTACTAACTTCACGAGTCAAATAAAAACAATACTCACACGTGCATTAGCAATCTTAAAGTCATCGCTTCCTTAAAATGCTCACTTTATACAAAACCAACACAAATTCTGACCGTTAGAAACATGTGGATCTGTATGGTATAATTAATTAATTACGTTATCTGATCCTAGGTGCACCTTATGGATTCGAGTAACGCAAAGGCACTACAAAGAAACGTTCCCCTTGGTCATAAGCACAATAACATATGCACCATATTACATGTCACTGTAAATTGTTTTGCCTATTTTGTTCACGACCGCATCATTAAAGTTGCTTGATAGACATATGGAATATGGAATCTTAACCTTTTCAACATTAGGCCCTGCAACATGAGTTATTTAACTTCCGGTGAAGAGGACAACTGCTTAGTGGGCAAACGATTTCCAAATCACTGTAAACTTAGACAGATTTGTTATGGCTCCTCCAAACAATAATTTACTTAGCGGTTTATGCTTACCAACATAATGTGGTATAGCTACCATGTGTCAGAATCTATAGATTATTGTTCACAATCAAAACTAGAAAAACATCTATACTGCAGATTGATAACTACCTATTCCATGCATAAATTACTCTGTGCTATTTTTATTAGAAACACATAGAAAAGAGGGAACATTGTTTAGTCATTAAATATGGTAGCTGCACAGAGTATCCGGCTATTACATTGTGGACTGAGAGGCTCCTGGTTACTGTTGCAATAAGAAAATTGTCACCTGGTGAAGAACAAGAGGATTGGGGGTGGGGGGTTGTGCTAGAACAGGGATACATGGTGGTCCTACGATAGTGTAGCAAGGAATGGCACATATTGCTAGAGTGCACTCTGCAGAGTGCCCTGGGTTGGTATAGGAATGACTGGAGGAAACTGCTATGACACTCGAGGGACGGGGGCACTATGGTGAGGTAGAGAAAAAGAAGGCAGTGGGATACTATGGCTGCTTTCAGGCATAGCGCTGGAGTTGGATGACAGCAGTGCAACTGGGGATATGAAAATAAGGGGGCACTGTTATCACTGTGTAGTAATCAGGTCCACTCTGTTGTGATGATTTAGGTAGGTTTATTAGAAGATGGTACAAGATCACAGGTAGATAAGAACAGGACCAGATGTGGATCAGTTCAGGTCCAGAGGGAGACTAGTACAAGATCCCACCAGGAGCAGCCAGCAGGCAGCTCAGCCCAGTCAACTGTGACTTCTCTGACAGATCCCCAACATTCTGACAGCATCATCACCTTAACATTCCACTTGTGGTAGAATGGCATTGTATTAACATTAGCAGGATATAACACACTGTCCCTTGTTGGAAAGATAATCCAAGCCTAAAATATGTATCTGGTGATAAGAGCACAGATCTGGCCACAGACCAAGAAAGAAGGAATGGGCCTCTGCTGATATAGGAAAGATATTCCATGACCCTGGATAATGCTGCCCACAAACAAGGAAGGGAGGGAGGGACAGACCAGTGGAGCAGAATTATACACAGAGGAAGGAGGCATGTGATCGAAAATGGTACTGGAAGGGCAACCTGCTCTGTGTTGGTATGTGGAGGACATGGCATTGTATTGGTGTAGAGCTGGTGCTGATATGGAACAGAACCTATGAGGAAGTGTGTTGCTACATTGAGAATATGCCATTGTGTTGGTATGAGGGTTGGCAGGGATCTAAGCAGTGTTAATAATATTTTAATCTGAAAAAGACAGGTGTTACAGGGTATCTGTTGGTTAGGGGCAATATGCTGGGTTAGACAATTCTGGTACAGGCAATGGTGGTATAATGTGGTTCTCTGAGGAGGATCGTTTCTGGTATATGGACTGTCCTGATAAGAGGAAGGAACCGCAGATACAGCTGGTGTAATTCTATCTTCCGACATAGCAGATTGAGCATCCCTGAAAGATGCATTTCTAAAATAGTCCTTCTTGGCAACGGAGGTCTCTCTTTGCATTCATGAGAGCACTCTGGAGCAGGCTATATTTTTTAGTTAATGTTTGCCCTCGCACGCCACAAGAAAAACAGCAAGTTGCAATTCATGAAACTACCACCGGAGGGCAGCAGAGGGCAACAAACCTCTCATGAATGTCTAAAACCTTCCCGGGAGTGGTGCGTGTGTGCGCGCGCAGTCTGCTCTTTTTGGAAGCACATACTCGTGCTTGTGGCGCGCCCCAACGCGCTCCCGCAAGGTGGATGCCGCCACAAGCATGAGTATGTGCTTCCAAAAAGAGCAGAGCGACGGCTAAAGGTCCACCTATGCAACGCATGCGTGCTACGTAGGCGAGACCTAAAAATGGAAAATACACTATTACACTATATTTCTAACCACAGTACTCCCACACACCTGAGGCAGTACCGCAGTACTCCATACTTTTGTTTTTTAAATATATGGAAACTTACTAATATTTTTTTCTATGTATTATTACCGCTTTAGAAAAGCGGTAATAGGTAGGAGAAAAATGTAAAACCTTATACTTACCTATCTAACAGGCAAATGCAGCACATAGGCAAAGCGTACCTAAAAAGAACATGGCTGCCTTTGACTTTTGTAAAGACAGTCATTAGCCAATTACACAATGACTTGTTATCGCTATGTACCGTAGTACTTGAATGAAATACAGTGAAATTTCACAAAAATACAGCGACAACAGATGTCACTAAGTTAAAATACCTTATTACCTTCCTAAATACTTATCCTACTTAACTATAGTCCCGAAAAGGATCATCTGCACCCCATAATGTCTAATCCTGCAAAATTTCATGTAAATCCACTCAGCCCTTTTCATGCTATGTGAGATACAAAAGTTTATAGAAAATGCTTTGCTGACAAAACACATTTGGGACCCCCTTTTATCTTTGCACCCCACTGACCAATAACCACTAAACTTTGAATCATCCGCCAATGTAGAATGAAGAATAGGTTTGCAAAGTTTCGTGGGGATTCGTTAAACAGGCGCAACGTTATTAATGGTGACAAATCTTAGGAATTTCTATCTATATTAATATGTGAAATCAATAGAAATTTGTATTAATGTTGCTATCCCAAATACCCCCAACTTCCATTATGAAAATGTTTACAACCAAGCTTCTCAAATAATTTGCACACACTTGTTTACACATTAGTACACACCCTTTTGCACTGGCACCTTGTGAATGCATTTGCACTTTTCTGCCAAGATATGTTTTAAAGAATTGAAAACAACCACTGATGTACTTTACAATTAGTGAAATGTGAAAAATGGTGGACATGAAACGCCATTATATTATCTAGTGGCTCAGCAGTCTAGAAATTGCACAGAAAGTAAAACTAACAAAGGACTTTAATGAGCACTCATCACTTTAAAATAGCGATTTAAACAGCTGGACTCAATGGTCCAGTTGAAGGCATAGCGCCGAAACGCGTAGACCGTCCATGTTCTCAGCACAAATGGTGGTGTAATAAAATATTGGAAAAGGAATTACCTGACCAGCCCTCACTTCTTCACGGTGCCGTGGAAATACCTTGTTGAGGGAAAAAACTTTGGTGTAAAGCGAAGAAAAAAATATATATATATACATGTGATCAAGGCCCGTGGTGGGCTGAAACGCATCATGGCTGGAGAGGTCCTGGAGCAATAAACAATAACTTTCCTGCATAACGCTGTGGTCCATGCCCGTTTTTCCAAAAGAAGGAGTGTGCAAAACGGAGTGAAACGAGGAGAATATATATATATATATATATATATATATATATGCAACACCATACACTTCTCCTCAAGGAAGTATACACGGACACCAAGGATATTTGCAGTTATCAAATTGGTTTAATGGACTGCACAAACAACGCGTTTCGGCTTTCGCCTTGTTCACGTTACAATGAAGTTTTTTTTGTGTAAAGTTAAATACAGTTCATGAACACAAAATAAACAAAATAAACAACAGACTCTTAGCACCAGAGAATGTGTAGAGTGGCGAATTGGTAAACTTGGCGGCCATCTTAGCCTAGTGCAGAAAATCAATCAAAGGGTATCAATTACCCAGTAGCATTTCAAAAATTACACTTCATGCATGAAAGTTAGTAACAAAATTGTATCAATTTACAAAATAAACATATCCAATGGCGAATTACATTAGAGTAGCGATTGGAATCGCGTTGTCATGTTATAAATATAACATAAAGACGTGTATTAAGCCCTAGTGGGCATACTTCCATAAATGTTTCTAATGAAATAATAAGCATTCACAAAATTATATAACTTCGTAAAGGATATGCCAACAATCTCGCCCCAGTGGGCATACTGAAAGAGTAAATTGATGCTTGAAATATACATCGAAGTCCTGCAGTGCCACAGCATAATTCAATACCATTCTCTGAAAACGAAATAAAATAAGATTTAATGTATTACAAAAAAGAGAGAACCACAGTAAACACATGATCGCAGCTCCATATTCTATTTGTGTAAGTGTACAGAAAGTTCTTCACTAGAATTCAATCCTCTAGGGAACATTGTATCGAAATCTACGATGTATCTAGATTCCAATTGTCTCAGATGGAGCAGTCTATTGCCCCCACGTACAGTGTCAATCACAGCATCAATCACCACCATTTTTAACAATGCTTCATTCTGTGCATGTTGTTCAAAAAAATGTCGGGCAACAGGATATTGTTTGTTGTTGTGGCGTAAAGCCCTTATGTGTTCTAACACTCTCTTTTTGGCGCGATGAATGGTGCTGCCAATATATGCCTTATTGCATGGACAAGTTAACGCGTAAACACAGTACATTGTATTGCAGGTTAAAGCTTTTTTGATAATGAACTTGCTATTCATGCTGGAAAATTGTACCTCCATACAATCCACGCTGTTTTTGCAAGCCTTGCAGTTTTTGCAACAACGGAATCCTGGTCTACCAACAATCTTTGAAGATGTTAAGCTCGATATTACATTGCGACTTAGCTCATCTCTCAGAGAATTGCTTCTCTTAAATGTAATTTGTGGATGGCTGGTCAGATGTTTTTTGAGATTGTTGTCCGTTAATAGGACATGCCAGTGTTTATCTAGAACACGGCGCACATCATGCGCTCGTCCTGAGTATGTGGTTATGAAGCGAAGACTCTCTGTTTCTGATGTCCGTGGCCTAGGATGCAGCAAATCATTACGTGCAACTTTATCCACTTTGTTACATGCTTCGTTGATGGTATTTGAATTGTAACCTCTATCTTTGAAGCGTTGTATCATCATATTTTTTTCACTTTCATAACCCCTGTCAGTACTACAGTTGCGCTTAGCACGCAGTAATTCCCCATATGGAATACTGTGTACTAGCTTGCGGGGGTGTGAGCTGGAGGCACTTAAAATGCTATTACCAGCAGTCTTTTTCCGGTACAGCTGTGTGTGCATAGATTGATCCCTAATCTCCACTGTGACGTCGAAAAATTCAACAGAAGTTCTACTGACGTGTTCAGTGAAACACCAGGTTATATGGATTGTCATTCAATGTGTTCACGAATGCTGTAGCAGAGTTTAAATCACCATTCCAAATTAAAAAGATGTCGTCTATGTACCGGAGCCACAGGACACAGTTGGAGAAATCATCCAACTGTGTGGCCACCTGCTCCTCCCACCAGCCAATGACAAGATTAGCATAGCTGGGGGCAAAGCAGGTGCCCATCGCTGTGCCCTGCGACTGCCGATACACGACATCATCAAACAGAAAAAAATTGTTGGTCAGACAATATTCGATCATGGCCATGATCATTTCTGAGTGACGCAAGTAAGAGATAGAGCGGGTCTTTAGAAAATGCTGTACAGCCTGCAAACCTAACTGATGTTGTATGCTAGTATACACACTGCCAACATCCAGGGTAACCAGAGATATATCGACGTAGCCCAAGTACCTCGGGGACTACGAATTTTCACCATTCCGACATATGAGGACCCTGATCCAGAAATGTTGGAGGAATGGTCCAACAAATCTGCTGCCTGCTCTCTAACAATGATGCGTATCCTAGTCAAATTTGCATTAAAAGATCGCAGCAAATTACTGGCAGAAATAGAACAGGTGACTGCCCAACTTGAAAAAATGGTGGCGAAAGAAACTCTGGAGACTTTTATTAAATCTCTACTACTACGAATGGATAAACTAGAGGAGGATATCACGGCTAAAAAACAGCGGAAGTTTCTAAGAGACTTCAAGGATTACCAGTCAGGCCGGACTATGACTTTCCACAAAAAGTATGACCACCTATTTGATACTAATGGAGCAGTATCTATGCCATTGCCGACAACATCTGCAACGGTGGATATCGTAGAGAGTGATGTGTCAGATGGCAGCTTATCGGATATCCCTCTGTCAGTAGCTGCAAGTCTGACCAGTCAAGATCTTCCAAAAAAATCGAATTTCTTAGCCCAGTTCCTGTAACGTCCTGGCTTTCTCGGGGTTGGGACAAACAGACAACGGACCAGAGAAAGGGAGGTTAAGGAGGATTTAATAAACAGATAAACAACTACAGACAACAAAGAATACCGGTACTGGAATCACCAGTTAAAGTACGATACCCATTCACAGCTCTTCTAACCATCCTCCGCATGCACACCGGTCCCGGTATGCTCCAACGGAGGGCACAGTGCTAAGCAGTGGCCGACAATGCCACTCGACCGCTGTGAAGGGTAGTTCCAAGGTTGTGGAATATACGGGTGGCACGTGGGAGTCACCCGGCTGGGCTCTCTACCACCTGGGAACAGCCGCTCTACCAGTTTCCCCCAGAGTACTGCCACAACACAAAGACGCTGGGAACACCTCCTAGTGTGCGTCTCTTGTATCCGGGTTTAAGTGATGATACCCAAGGTGGTGCAGAGAATGGATGGGAGCAGCCGCTCTACCTATCCCAGTTCTCCTACGAGTGTCGATGGCTAAGACGCGGAAACACCTCCTGGATAGCGTCTTAGCTCTAAGCGTGTGTTCACCCAAGTAACGAGGGTTGGGAGCTTCGGCTCGCACCAATCTCGATTTCTCCAAATTGTCAGGCCGTTGGGAGCTTCGGCTCTACCAACGGTACTTGTGCCCAATGACGTTGAATACGGCTCTCAGAACGGGACAGGACACGGGCAGGAAGCACACGCCAGCACCTCTCCTCCGCTCCTTAGAATGTTCCTTCCGCCGCTCCACTCTCCAACGGGTCCGTGTACCTCAACCAGGTACTCCGGCAAAGATCAGAATATCCGACGCCGAGTCCCAGTGATCTTCTCCTTAAGTAGTACTCTCGGCGTTGTATAACATGAAAACTAGGCGTTACCCTTGGTGTTATGTAACCAGAACTCTTGAGTTGCATAACATGCAAAGTAGGCGTTACCCTTGGTGTTATGCAACCAGAACTCTTGAGTTGCATAACATGAAAACTAGGCGTTACCCTTGGTGTTATGTAACCAGAACTCTTGAGTTCCATGAGGCAATTGTTGCCGGAGGGCATTCTGGGAGTTGTAGTCCGCTCTCCTCCAAGCGCACCAGGTTCACGGAAGTGGCATCGTGGGAGGGAATCCATGTGCGGGAGGGGATTCCTGACAGTTCCAAATGTTAAACCAGGGACGGACAGAGCAATATCAAGACCAAACTGGTCAGAGAGGCAGAGGGCGAGGCGGCAGAGGAAAAACCAGAGGAACAAACAGGCAAAACAGAGGAGGAAGAAAAGATGCAGGAAGCCCGATGGGAATGACGACAAGGGGCAAGAAAGTTCAACAATGACTGTCATCAATCTCTCAAGACGTTCTTTATCTGAAGATGAGAGAGACCTCCTTGGCCTAGGTTTGTCCTTCTGTCCTACTTCTAATTTTAATTATGTTCAAGCACGAATTGATTTGTTTTATTTCTCACGCAAGTTAAAATTAAAGAAATGGTTCGAAACCAAACACAACAAAACTGTTTTAACACCTGTCAGTATGCCCCTAAGTAATCTCAATGTTGACGATATTGAAGTTCTTTATGCAATATCCAATATGGAAGACTATGTTTCTGACCAATGTTCCAATCTAGATGAATTTGCAATTGATATGAATGTTAATCCAGGCAGTCATTTCAAACCTAAATCTGTATTTTTGCCTAATATTGATTGTGACGCCATCGAAGTGTTTGAGAGGGGTGTCCTTAATGATCTCAAGAAAATGAGACACGGCAAAATTCCAACCTGTGAGAAAAATCTTAAGTGGCCTCAAATTCAAGCATTACAAAATTTAAAGACTGACAATACCATCGTTATCCGTCAATCGGATAAAGGTGGCAATGTTGTGATTTTGGATAAAACATCTTACTTGCATGAGGGTATGAGACAATTGAGTGACCAGACATGTTATGCAGTGTCAGATAGAGAGACCATAGTAGCTTCTAATGTGAAATACTGGGAACTTTTAGTAGAATGGAGAGAAAAGGGGTTGCTAGAGTGGGAGGAATATAACTACCTTAGATGTCCTCACCCTCGGATACCTGTGCTATACTTACTTCCCAAATTGCACAAGGACCCAGTGAACCCCCCTGGTAGGCCTATAGTGTCTTCAATTGGGTCTCTCTTGGAAAACACTTCCCGGTACATCGATCATTACCTACGTCCTTATGTTGTTGCCTTACCAGCTTATCTTCGCGACACTACCCACTTTTTAACGATCATTGATGGGATACATTGGGAGCCTGATTACACCTTGGTTACCCTGGATGTTGGCAGTCTGTATACTAGCATACAACATCAGTTAGGTTTGCAGGCTGTACAGCATTTTCTAAAGACCCGCTCTATCTCTTACTTGCGTCACTCAGAAATGATCATGGCCATGATCGAATATTGTCTGACCAACAATTTTTTTCAGTTTGATGATGTCATGTATCGGCAGTCGCAGGGCACAGCGATGGGCACCTGCTTTGCCCCCAGCTATGCTAATCTTGTCATGGGCTGGTGGGAGGAGCAGGTGCCCACACAGTTGGATGATTTCTCCAACTGTGTCCTGTGGCTCCGGTACATAGACGACATCTTTTTAATTTGGAATGGTGATTTAAACTCTGCTACAGCATTCGTGAACACATTGAATGACAATCCATATAACCTGGTGTTCACTGAACACGTCAGTAGAACTTCTGTTGAATTTCTCGACGTCACAGTGGAGATTAGGGATCAATCTATGCACACACAGCTGTACCGGAAAAAGACTGCTGGTAATAGCATTTTAAGTGCCTCCAGCTCACACCCCCGCAAGCTAGTACACAGTATTCCATATGGGGAATTACTGCGTGCTAAGCGCAACTGTAGTACTGACAGGGGTTATGAAAGTGAAAAAAATATGATGATACAACGCTTCAAAGATAGAGGTTACAATTCAAATACCATCAACGAAGCATGTAACAAAGTGGATAAAGTTGCACGTAATGATTTGCTGCATCCTAGGCCACGGACATCAGAAACAGAGAGTCTTCGCTTCATAACCACATACTCAGGACGAGCGCATGATGTGCGCCGTGTTCTAGATAAACACTGGCATGTCCTATTAACGGACAACAATCTCAAAAAACATCTGACCAGCCATCCACAAATTACATTTAAGAGAAGCAATTCTCTGAGAGATGAGCTAAGTCCCAATGTAATATCGAGCTTAACATCTTCAAAGATTGTTGGTAGACCAGGATTCCGTTGTTGCAAAAACTGCAAGGCTTGCAAAAACAGCGTGGATTGTATGGAGGTACAATTTTCCAGCATGAATAGCAAGTTCATTATCAAAAAAGCTTTAACCTGCAATACAATGTACTGTGTTTACGCGTTAACTTGTCCATGCAATAAGGCATATATTGGCAGCACCATTCATCGCGCCAAAAAGAGAGTGTTAGAACACATAAGGGCTTTACGCCACAACAACAAACAATATCCTGTTGCCCGACATTTTTTTGAACAACATGCACAGAATGAAGCATTGTTAAAAATGGTGGTTATTGATGCTGTGATTGACACTGTACGTGGGGGCAATAGACTGCTCCATCTGAGACAATTGGAATCTAGATACATCGTAGATTTCGATACAATGTTCCCTAGAGGATTGAATTCTAGTGAAGAACTTTCTGTACACTTACACAAATAGAATATGGAGCTGCGATCATGTGTTTACTGTGGTTCTCTCTTTTTTGTAATACATTAAATCTTATTTTATTTCGTTTTCAGAGAATGGTATTGAATTATGCTGTGGCACTGCAGGACTTCGATGTATATTTCAAGCATCAATTTACTCTTTCAGTATGCCCACTGGGGCGAGATTGTTGGCATATCCTTTACGAAGTTATATAATTTTGTGAATGCTTATTATTTCATTAGAAACATTTATGGAAGTATGCCCACTAGGGCTTAATACACGTCTTTATGTTATATTTATAACATGACAACGCGATTCCAATCGCTACTCTAATGTAATTCGGCATTGGATATGTTTATTTTGTAAATTGATACAATTTTGTTACTAACTTTCATGCATGAAGTGTAATTTTTGAAATGCTACTGGGTAATTGATACCCTTTGATTGATTTTCTGCACTAGGCTAAGATGGCCGCCAAGTTTACCAATTCGCCACTCTACACATTCTCTGGTGCTAAGAGTCTGTTGTTTATTTTGTTTATTTTGTGTTCATGAACTGTATTTAACTTTACACAAAAAAAACATCATTGTAACGTGAACAAGGCGAAAGCCGAAACGCGTTGTTTGTGCAGTCCATTAAACCAATTTGATAACTGCAAATATCCTTGGTGTCCGTGTATACTACCTTGAGGAGAAGTGTATGGTGTTGCATAATTGGTGTTGCCGATTACCCCCACACGGACCGCCCAGCAGACAGCCTTCGCCTTTATCGGGACTGTTTTTTTGATATATATATATATATATATATATTTTTTTTTTTTCTCTTCACGTTACACCAACGTTTTTCCACTCAACAAGGTATTTCCAAATAAAAAAAAAAATATATATATATATATATATATATATATCCATGCTCGTGCTTGGTTGGTCGTTTGTATGAAAAGCACTCGACAAGCACCAAGGTGTTCCAAGCATACACCTTTATTAAAGCGGAAAGGAAAACGTCTTCTCTGCTGCTTTACAGTTCCCACCACGTACGCTCATCGCACAGGTGACAACCGACCACATGGTATATCACATGGTGCTTTCAGCAGGGAGTGATCGGAGGTGCATTTTTCCACTACCAGCCCTGAAGAGAGGATTGCCTCGAAACGCGTCGGCGTACGTGGTGGGAACTGTAAAGCAGCAGAGAAGACGTTTTCCTTTCCGCTTTAATAAAGGTGTATGCTTGGAACACCTTGGTGCTTGTCGAGTGCTTTTCATACAAACGACCAACCAAGCACGAGCATGGATTTATTGGCGGCGGTCGTGCCGTCGAAGAGCACCACCCCGAGAACCTGGGGGCCCCAGGGGCTAACATCTGCTGGCCTCTAATTGGGGACCAACACCAAGGAATTGAGGACTACGTCAATCTGCCGGGGCTCATTCGGGGGCTCCGTTCAGCAGGAAGTTGCACTCTTATTCAAAGCCGACACTACATTGCCCAGAATACTTTGCTCATCGCACAGGTGACAACCGACCACATGGTATATCACATGGTGCTTTCAGCAGGGAGTGATCGGAGGTGCATTTTTCCACTACCAGCCCTGAAGAGAGGATTGCCTCGAAACGCGTCGGCGTACGTGGTGGGAACTGTAAAGCAGCAGAGAAGACGTTTTCCTTTCCGCTTTAATAAAGGTGTATGCTTGGAACACCTTGGTGCTTGTCGAGTGCTTTTCATACAAACGACCAACCAAGCACGAGCATGGATTTATTGGCGGCGGTCGTGCCGTCGAAGAGCACCACCCCGAGAACCTGGGGGCCCCAGGGGCTAACATCTGCTGGCCTCTAATTGGGGACTAACACCAAGGAATTGAGGACTACGTCAATCTGCCGGGGCTCATTCGGGGGCTCCGTTCAGCAGGAAGTTGCACTCTTATTCAAAGCCGACACTACATTGCCCAGAATACTTTGCTCATCGCACAGGTGACAACCGACCACATGGTATATCACATGGTGCTTTCAGCAGGGAGTGATCGGAGGTGCATTTTTCTACTACCAGCCCTGAAGAGAGGATTGCCTCGAAACGCGTCGGCGTACGTGGTGGGAACTGTAAAGCAGCAGAGAAGACGTTTTCCTTTCCGCTTTAATAAAGGTGTATGCTTGGAACACCTTGGTGCTTGTCGAGTGCTTTTCATACAAACGACCAACCAAGCACGAGCATGGATTTATTGGCGGCGGTCGTGCCGTCGAAGAGCACCACCCCGAGAACACATGTTATAGTTAGCTGGACATTTCACTCGTAAAAAACCAATGAAATTCACTCGTTATAGTTAGTTCAGATAACTATAACTCGCGCGACCGCCACTCTATCACAAGGATGATGTCATCAGTGAAGTCATGAGTGATGCCACTGACCATGTCATGAGTGATGTAATATGTGACGTCATGAGCAGGATTGCGGGCGCGCGAGTTATAGTTATCTGAACTAACTATAACGGGGGAATTTCATTGGTTTTTTACGAGTGAAATGTCCAGCTAACTATAACATGTGTGAAACCTATGGTTTTTTAAGTGTATATATATATATATATATATATATATTACCTACTGGCGGTCGCCAGTAGGTAGTTATAGTTAGGACCACGTTTCCATAGGAAATCCGCAACATTCTATTTTGAATAACTTTGGCGCCGGTCGACGAATCCTCGCAAATTTTTCAAAATAGGTGGGGCGCTACGCTCCGCTCCTACCCTGAAAGTCTCGGGGGGATTCGTCAAGCGGGGGCTGAGATAAAAGGGGGGTCCCAAAACGCGTTTTTCCCATGCATTTTTTCATAGGACCTTTAGACAGGGCTACAGCCCGAACGGCTGAACAGAATTACTAGAAATTTGGCAGAGAGGTAGTCCTCAGGTCAAGGAAGTGCCTTTTGTAGGTTTGGTGTAAATCTGTTCAGTAGATTCTGAGAAAATAGCCTTTAAATCAATATATATATCTGAGCCAGCTTACGGTGCGCTTACGGTACGCTTACCGTACGCGTACGGTGGCGTGCGCGAGCGTGATTCTGATTGGCTCTTAGATCTTAGTAAACATTCGAATCGGCCGAAACCAGGAAGCGGCGGCCGCCATTTTCTCTCTCGCACTGAGAGTGATTTTTAAAATATAAAGCCCAAAAACATGTAAAGGGGCTGTTTAGACAGCTCCCACACACATAGCCATGTTGAGGGAGTCCCCAAAGATCCCCCAAGGCCAAAAACGGAATTTTTATTTTTTCGATAATTTCGCCGATTATGCTTACCGTACGTGTACGGTAAAAAAAAATTTTTTTAAAAAAATTATCCACACTTTCTCCTCCCCTTGTGCAATTGGAGCCCGAAGGGCACCAATTGTGCATGGCTTATTACACATGAGATAAACTAAAATATTTAAAAAAAAAATAATAAAAAAAAAAATTATCCACACTCTCTCCACCCCGTGTGCAAATGGTGCCCGAAGGGCACCATTTGTGCATGGATTATAAAACATACGAAAAATTAAAATATTACCTTTCAAAACGAAGTGCATCATATGTCCTCCATGTGCGCACGGTGCGCGAAGCGCATCGTGCGTACATGGCCCATCTAGCGTAACGTTGGCACGCGGTGCGCGTAGCGCACCGCGTGCCCACCGTGCGTGCACGGCACTAACTGCGTAAAGTGGGCGCGCGGTGCGCGAAGCGCACCGCGTGCTCATTGTGCGCGCACGGTGCGCGAAGCGCACCGTGCGCGCACGGAACGAACTGCGTTAAGTGGGCGCGCACGCCACGAATGGCGTAAAGTAACTTAGCATTTAAAAAACCATACAAATTCACTGAAAAAACCATAGGTTTCACACACGTTATAGTTAGGAATTAGCATTTAAAAAACCTTGCAAATTCACTGAAAAAACCATAGGTTTCACACATGTTATAGTTAGCGGAAATTTTACTGATAAAAAACCAATGAAATTCCCCCGTTATAGTTAGTGCAGGCAACTATAACTCACGCGACCGCAATCTTCTGCTGATGACATATGTGTCTTTATGAAAAAAAAATATTTGTAATATATGTATAGCTAAAAATGTATGGAAGAAGACATGGGCAAATAAGTGTCTAAATACAGTATTAGCATCAGCAGAGGATTGCGGTCGCGTGAGTTATAGTTGCCTGCACTAACTATAACGGGGGAATTTCATTGGTTTTTTATCAGTAAAATTTCCGCTAACTATAACATGTGTGAAACCTATGGTTTTTTCAGTGAATATATATATTACGAGCTCGGAGTGCGCTTCACGTTATCTTGGGAGACGTGTGTTTTTGGAGATATATATATATATATATATATATATATATATATATATATTTTTTTTTTCCAAAAAAGAGAACGCGGCACTCCTCTTGATGGCAAATGTTGTTTTATTCAAATCGTGACTTCCTCCTACGCGTTTCGAACCGAAGTTCCTGATCACGGTAGAGTGTTGTTTTAGTCCTTCTACAATTTCTAGTTATATATATTTTTCTTTAACTAGTGCATTATGGGTTTGGTAGTTTTTCACAAAATTATTTTTATTTTTTATTCAGCAAAACTTTATTATACAATCCGCTATATTTACTCTGGCTTGGCTAGCGAAACTGAGCGTTGCAATGCAAAGAGTGTTTTTTATTGTTAATCTCAAGCCATATTACGCTCTAATTTAAGCTTCAACCGCGCATTTGTAAGTACGGGGAAGCCTCGAATTTCTTTGATCATTGCTGTGTGTTTCACAGTTGATCTATCATGAGATGAGTTTGGGGACTAGGTGTCCAAATGTAAATATGGGCTGAGTGCCCTTAGACTTTGCTTTGGCTACTCCCTTCACCAGCCAGACAGAGAGCATACATGCAACAATACCAGTTGTTATAGGTTACTTATTCTGGGGCTAATTACAATGTCTGTTTATGCTCTTCATGTTGAAATATTTCAAACATGGAGTTCCGTCATATACGTTTTTTTTCTTTATTTATACCCTTACACGGTTTCATGGTTTGTTATTTTCATAAGAGTTCGTATGATTACCACCGCTGCAGCATTCACGAGTCTGGGAGCCTGGAACCACATCCCCCAGCAGCCCTAGTGGTGCGCACGCCGCGCACCATGTCACACCCACCAGGAGGCGCTTAAGAGGGGGCTAGGGCTCCCACAGCGCGGGATGAGCGCGGGTGTGCCCGGGCCAAGCGCGGGCCTGTCCGTGCCTGCCAGAGACCGTAAGAAGCCGGGCAGGGCCAACTTATTAACATTCTGTGCCCTTCATTTACATGACTATTGACTCTGATAGGGGGTTTACTGTATGATAGCTTAAGGGACATCCTTCATCTAAGTTGACAATTAATGTTGAACACGGTTATAAACAGTTGTTTCTAAGATCAAAGACGGAATGAACAAAAGAAAATCACTGACAGGTCAGGGAGTGGTGGGGACATTGGATGCTTTTTTGCTAGGCGCTGAGTCAGCCCTCATCCATGAAATCGCCCTGACAGAGCGAAGACTGTCCCTAGAACCAAAACGAACCCAAGGGCATCCCGAGTTGTTAGACCCCCCCCAAATTCTACTGAAAACCACCAGAGTCCCACTCCAAATAGGTAATTGATTATCCATACTCCTGAAGCAAATGATATTATCAAGTCAAGGGAGACAATCACAAGATCCAAAGTAAACACCAGGGGCCAGAAAAGTAAGACCAATCTGGGGAGCAGTCTTTCAATCCAGTCCAGATAAAAAAGGGACAGGGTCCCCAATAAGCCAACACACCCCGCACTAAAGAGAGGACGTAAAAGCAAAAATATGGTGGAGGAGCTAGTAGAGGAGGCAGAAGCGCACTCGTCTGCAACCAGTCCTGCTAACAAAGTGCCTTCTATAAGTCCTCCAATTCCCATTCAGGGTATTGAAAGCGGGGAGTTCAGGGCTAAAATGGGTGAGGTGGTTTGAGCCCTATTAGAACCGCTACTGCTAAAGCTAACCCGTATTGAAACTGGCATTGAGAAACTTGAAACGATAACAGGGAATACTCACATGATCCAGTGGCCCCAGTCGAGCCTGTTGGGTCCTCAGACCATTCAACCCCACACGACCAACCAATGCCACTGCAAAACTAAGATCGCCCAAACAAAGAGGGGCGATGGTTCCAAGGCTGTGCAACCTGGAACCACAGGCTCTGGCCCTGTGATAGCATCTCAAATCCCACCTTTGGATCCCCTGTTTAAGAGTCAGAACATGGCCAGTACATCCAATAGCCACCATAAAACAGAGGCCCCAAGTACCATTCAAGAACGACTAATGAACATCCAAACTGATCCCCCTCCTAGCAGATCAAGGCACAGAAGTAGAAGGGAAGCCCCATTGAAAACTGCCTAACGCAAAGAACATCAGCCTTTGAGAGGTTCATTTGATACAAACACTTTGAATCTTCCACCAGAAGCAACCCCCTACACAATAGTGTTGGCAAACGTTCCCATGTTGCCTCACGGAGCTAGGGAACACTGGTCATCTCTTAAGAACAAATCACTATCTATGCTAAGTGCAAGGTCAGGATTATGCACCCTGCTCTTCTCAGAATTTAAAATGGTTAGACGGGTTGGTTGGGTAGGTAAATTAAAAAAATCGCTAGGGAGTGATTGCGTGGTTCTATCCTTTGGGTAACCTGACCTTGTCCAAACAATACTTGAGAGGGTGGGAAACTGGATAATAGAGCAAACAGGGATACATATCTTCGCCACTGGCCCCTTGCAACCTTTACAAGGTATGGACAGAGGAGGGGAGTGGAATCAACACAGATATAATATACCAGTGAACAACTACTAACCCGTTCTGGGCTCCCTAGGAGACAATGACTGACTAGAGCCATGGATTGTTGTTTTATTAGATAAAAGGGTGGTTACAAGGGGCATTATGGAACCTGTACTAACTAGCGCCCAATTGGCTGAACAAGAGTCTGGAGCCCCAAAGTCTCCACACTTGCCTAACTCGAGGGTATTCCCTGAGAGACATGCTGAGAAAAGCCTCTCGACTATCTAACAAGGCATAACTAGCTCGGTGATTACAGCCCAGGCACCTCCCCCTGATGGCAACCCTACACCCCAAGTCCAAGGACCAACAGAGGCTGGGGGAGTAGGAAGTGGTGAAAGGGAGGATCTTCAGGGAGTATCTTTTTTCTTTAACAACCTAGGGACACTGCCGCAGATATACCAAGACCAACAGTTAGCGAATTCATTATTGCCATCACTAGAAGATAACCCTAGGCCCATAATTAAGGAAACCTTAGGAAGTCGTTAAATGACTCACCAATGCTTCAAATATTATCCTGGAACGTTGCAGGCCTCTGCTCCTGTAGATAACCCGGAGTGGGGGACCTTTATTCAAGATAAAGACATTTGCATGTTCCAGGAAACTTGGGAGGACATACATAGAGTTGGCTATGCAACTTTTAATATTCCTGTCACATCTGGGGGAAAGGGCAGACCATCTGGGGGTCTCAGTATCTCGATTGCTACACACATTGGTTGCACAGTGAAACTGGTAGAGACATCCTGTAGCGACATTTTCTGTGCTTTCTTGAGTTTTACCACTAGGACTAGGATCATACTCATCAATGTTTACTCACAGCCAGTAGGGTATGGCCAAGAGTCTGTCACCCTTGATTTACTATCGTCATTCCTGCCTATTATCATCGATAATGATTTAGTGATCCTGGCTGGCGACTTAAATTGCAAGTTTGAACCACTGAAGGACCTAGATGCACGTGACCCCAATGAGGAGGACCTGTACTGGGGTATTCCAATGACCAATGCCCCGCATACTTGGGCTTGGACACCATTGGTTATACAGATGAACACCCTTGCTCTGAATCAGTCGCTTCGAGCATGCAATGGGCGCTTCAAATCTGATTCCCCAGCTAACTTTACCTTAAATAGACCAGGCTGTTTTTCCATTATAGATTATATTCTGGCAAACACTAAATCATGGCACCGGATAATTGATTTTAAGATCGGGCCCAGACATGGCAGCGACTACAATGCCCTGATCTTAGAATTGGCCTCGCCACATACCGGGGTTGTCCCAAATGGCCAATCTTCAAATACCCAACTATCTGCAGGAGGAGAGTAAAATGGGGAGCTCTATGTCAATCTCAAAATAGACTAGCTATACTCTACCGAACCATCATGCCATATCTGGGGGTTGCAAATCAATTGAGCGAGCGTGTAGATCCCGCTCACCTACTCTGTGAAATTGCAGAAAACCACCAAGGCTTAGTAGCTTTTCGCATGTAGCACGACCAAAGGAAGGCAGCGCACCCATGCATCCCTGGTATGATGGCAACTGCAGTAAGGCCAAGAAAACCCTTGTTTCAGCCATTAAATCAAATGATAAGCAGGCAATAAAGGCCAAAAGGGTATCCTACAAAAACACAATTAAGATAGCCAAAGAAAATTGGGAAGCAGAAAAATGGGAGAGTTTGAGACATGCTCTAAATAGCAGGGGCATGAGGACCTTCTGGGAACTAATAAATATAGACTCCAAGAAGGATAAACCGGCATTCGAACCGAATCTAGGGGCTGAGATATGGAAGGCTCACTTTCAGTCCCTTTATTCTAGGGTGGAGGGCGACCCAGGGCAAGTAGTAATTCATTGTCCCCAGGAACAGCTGGAACACCTGGACACCCCATGGCCGAGTAATTCCCGCAAAGGCTCCGGGCTTAGATAAGATCCCTGTAGATCTCTATCGTACTGAACCTAGTATTTGGGCTCCATACTTATGGACTGTTTTTAATGCCATTCTACAGGGAATGGAGATCCCCACAACATGGTTAGGGGCGGAAATTATCCCGATTTTTAAAATGGGATCATCCCTCCATCCCGCGAATTATCGGCCCATTAGCCTCATTGATGTTGCACAGAAAATCTTTGCTCAAGTGCTCTTGGACCGATTACAGACCTGGATGGAGGAATTTTCCATTCTTAGTCCCTACCAGGCTGGTTTCAGAGCAAAAATGTCCACAATTGACCATGTTTTCTGGTTGCAATTATTGCACTGGAAAACAGTGATTTTGGAGGATGGCAGTCTCTATATGATCTTTGTGGACTTAAAATCGGCTTTCGATCTAGTTACCAGGGAGAAACTTTGGGTTATTCTATTAGATATGGGAGCGCCCCCGCACCTATGCAACATTTTAAAAAGATTACATGAATACAACTTTGCCCAAATCAGATACGGTAGGAATGGAGAGCTCACCGATCGTATACCCATAGAGAGAGGAGTACGGCAAGGGTGTGTTCTGGCCTGACCCTTTTTTGTATTTTCATCAATGGCCTAGTGGGGGCCCTGACAGCGGGAGGAAACATAGATGCTCCTAAACTAGCGGGCCGCAAGGTACCTGCCTTGATGTTCGCAGATGATACCCTCCTGCTGTCGAGGTCACAGATGGGCATACAAAGGGTTTGGACATATTTCACCGATTTTGCAAGAACAGGGGCCGAGAAATTAACACCCAGAAAACCAAATTCATGGTTTTCAATGCAGGACACTCAAAACAACCTAATCCCCAGTTAGATGGGGAATTTGTAGAGAAAGTACCTGTATGCGAATACTTGGGTCTGTCACTAAATGAGAAAATGGAGTGTGGAGCCCAAATCAAGAAGGTTTGCTTTTAACTTGCTGAAACCACAGGGGGGCTAGCGAAACACCAAAGGAAGTGTGTGCATAAGATGCTGGGGCCGGTCCTGGAAATATATAAGGCACAAGCCAGAGGAGCCGCACTATATGGAGCGGAAATTTGGGGGCATCGGCCATCTGAACAACTTGCTAAGTTCGATAATTTGTTTCTTAGACAACTTTTGGGACTTCCCAAAAGCACACCACTTACCCCGCTGCGAATGGATCTTGGAGTTAGCCCAATTGCATTGGAGGTCGCCCTCAGACCCTTGCTATACTGGCTCCGCCTATGGAGCACCCCTGAGCTATCTATGTATAGAGAGGAACTGAGGGAAGTGACAACTCTTAGTGGAGCAAGTAAACTACCCTGGCTCGCTCACATTAAGAGTTCCCTGATATCCATTGGAATGGGAGATTTATGGGATAGTGCTGAAGCCAGATGTCCGTTAACCCCTAGGAAGGTCTTGACAAAGAATTTTAAGGATTATAATCTCAACCTACTATTGAGGGGTCCCAGGATAGGAACACTTACAATATCTTTTCTAGAAGTCAAACTGCAAAATAGTCTAGAACTTATTTTAGACGACATACAGCCGTCTCTAGCTAAAAAACTATTTTTGCAGTTTAGGCATGGTACACTTCCCGTACGTGCCGTCACTTGTAAGTGGGGGGGCAGTTCCTCAAAAGATTGTCCGACTTGTAATAACTGTACAGAGACTGACCTCCATGTACTGTTTTTTTGTCCAGCATATAAGGAAGTAGGACACCGCTGGCTACGACAGGTATGTAGGAATCTTGGAACCTCCCACAGTTCACAGGCATTTAGGATTCTAAACTATGATAGCAGCATGCCTATTGCATATTCAGTGTCCCGCTATCCGTTTTCAATGTGGAATGTACGTCGAGCAGCTAACTCATCCTGCATCCTAATCATGACCCGAGGCTTGCCTTTTTTAAATAGATGACTTTGTATATTATGACTCAGACACTTGTGCCTTTTAGGATATCTAAAACATTTTACTATTTTTTAATGAACAAATATTTCAATATGTATGCATATTTTCAATGTCGGAAATGCTATATTGATTGCACTGTATTCTCTCTTTTTTTAAACTGTTTTATCTGTGCTTTTATGGCCTTATTAGGCAGAAATAAACTATCTCTTGACTTGACTTGAATATATATATATGGACAAGTTGAAGGCATCTGCTGAAACGCGTCGACCGTCCTTTCATGTTTGAACTGATGGTGTTGAAAGAATAAAAATACCTTAAAGGAACAACTGTGGACTTCCTCTGTGCCGTGGATACTCTGGTGGTGATCGCGCCGAGTTCGCTTTGAAAATATATATATAGCATATGAATAAATAACTATTCTGGCATCAGCCCATTGAAGTGTCCGTGTTCCTGTTTGTGCGAAGGTGCACTAGGGAGAAGCGGAGTGGATATATGTATGTATATATATATATATATATATATATATATATATATTCACTTAAAAGACCATAGGTTTCACACATGTTATAGTTAGCTGGACATTTCACTCGTGAAAAACCATTGAAATTCCCCCGTTATAGTAAGTGCAGGCAACTATAACTCACGCAACCGCAATCCTCTGCTGATGACGTCAGATATTACATCACTGTATTTAGACACTTATTTACCCATGTCTTCTTCCATTAATTTTTAGCCATACATATATTACAAATATTTTTTTTCAGAAAGACACATATGTCATCAGTGATGTAATATCTGACGTCATCAGCAGAGGATTGCGGTCGCGTGAGTTATAGTTGCCTGCACTAACTATAACGGGGGAATTTCAATGGTTTTTCACGGGTGAAATGTCCAGCTAACTATAACATGTGTGAAACCTATGGTTTTTTAAGTGAATTTGCAAGGTTTTTTAAATACTAATTCCTAACTATAACGTGTGTGAAACCTATGGTTTTTTCAGTGAATTTGTACGTTTTTTTAAATGCTAAGTTATGTATTTTTTTTTTGTTTTTAGTTTTTTCACCGTGCGCGTACGGTACGCGCACGGTGCGCTTCGTGCACCGTGTGCGCGCTGTGTGCGCTTGGTACGCTACGCGCACCAAGCGCCCACGATGCGTTGTTCGTGCCGTGCGCGTACGGTGCGCGCACCCCGCGATTTTTCGCAAAAAAAAATATTTTTTTTTTTACCCTTGGGCGTCCTTCAGTGACCCCCTGACAAAGGCTAGGGGGTCAGGACCTGTCCATGCTGCCCCCTTCTCACGTTTTCCCCCTTTGTTTTTCATTGCCTCAGACTGCGAGAGACAAAATGGCGGCCGACACTTCCTGATTTCGACCGATTCGAATGTTTACTGATATCTAACAACCAATCAGAATTGCGCTCGCGCACGTCACCGTGCGCGTACGGTATGCTTACCGTACGCGCACGGTGCGCGCTTATAGATATATATATGCTTTTAACTGCAATTTTCTCAGGAACTAATGAACAGATTTACACCAGACCTGCAAAAGGCACATCCCTGAACTGAGGACTACCTCTCTGCCAAATTTCAAGTAATTCTGTTCAGCCGTTCAGGCTGTAGCTTGGACTAAAGGTCCTATGGAAAAATGCATGGGGAAAACGCGTTTTGGGACCCCCCTTTTTCTCAGCCCCCGCTTGACGAGTCCCCCCGAGACTTTCAGGGAAGGAGCGGAGCGGAGCGCCCCACCTATTTTGAAAATTTCGCGAGGATTCGTCAATCGGCGCCAAAGTTATTCCAAATAGAATGTTGCGGATTTCCTATGGAAACACGGTCCTAACTATAACTATCTACTGGCGACCGCCAGTAGATTATATATATATATATATATATATATATATATATATATATATATATATATTGTGAGGAAATGGAATGTATCATAAGGTGTTGATGTGGGTCCTCGCCATATAATAGACTCACCAACCACTTTGTGACCCATGGGATTAATTTGTCAAATGTTAAGCTCAACACTGGGTAGCTGTGGCTCTGAGCAGCACGGCTTACACAAAGGACAAATGTAAAGCATTTAAACAGTACCACAACAATCTAAGAAGAAATCAACAAGACACCAAAGAAACCTGACACCAATTTATAAAAATTGACAGTATGTTTATGTATATTCGGACACCACAGTGAAAAAGATCTACCAGAGGGTTCCAGAGATATAGAGTTTACAAGATATAGTAAATCACAGCATTTAATTTAACTGCGAAGAAGCATGACCAAATTCAACATGTTTGACACTTAGAAGCTTTATGAGCAAAATGTTGGGCAAGTTGTCATGTAGTCGGTTAGAGTTACTTGAGATGACCAACTCTGGCAGGTAGCCACTCAGGGGGGACCAGGACGCCTCTCAGAAACAGCTACCTCTTCATAAGTAGCAGTCTTCCAGCGGTTTCAGTCACTGTATCCTCAGTCAGTGGATTCCTAGGAAAGTGGTCCTAATGCTGAGGATACTGGATGCTGAAGGATTCTGAAGGATGCTGTGAACATGGTCGACGGGGGTCTCTATGTAGGTACTCTTCAATCCACAAATGTAATCGGGGGTCCTGGGCACAGGTTTCGACATCCCACAAGGTGCTCCCCCGTCTGCCAAAGTCCTGTCGCCACTGAACTACCCATTGTCTACTGTCTCCGGGGTCTAGCAAATACAGTTTCAACTTCTGAGCATCAGGTCCTGATCTCTAGTGCTGCTTGATGGCAGGGAGAGAAAATTTGGGAATCTGGGCTACCACTCGCCCTTAGTAGGCTTCTTCAGCTGTTGTTTCTCTGCACTGCAAACAGGAGGCCAGTCGGCTGATCCTTGGAGTCTCTTTGCTTTGGCTGGGCTCTGGAGATGACATCTCCTTGAGCCGGACACAGCAGGCACAATCCCTTTTCTTTGCTAGCCATCAGGTGCAGCAGGAGTAGTCCATGCTGGTGCAGCCTCTCCTCCCTGGTAACTTAGTGCAGCAGGGCAGTCCTCCTTCAGTCCATTTTCCAGTCCAGTGGAGATCTGAGTTCTGGGTGCCATGGGTGCCTTTTTTATTTACCTCAGAGTAGGATGTGGGTGATAGCCAATGGGCTACCAGGTTCCCTCCCTCCTGACGGCCACTTCCAGGGAAGTGTGGTATCAGGCTATCCTAGAATGCATCATTCTGCACACTCCCAAGACAACAGAACCCCTCTCTTGTCATCTAGAGCTCCCTATCCTATCCCAGAGGTGTGGCTACCACAGGGGCTTCAGGCCCCTAAAAAAACGGTTTTACAACAGATTTCCCCTCTCCTTCCCAGAGGCCAGATACTCTGCATAATTAAAGGGCTTGCCTCTCTCAAGTCTTCCCCGTTTGTCCTTCAGAGCCTGCTTCAGGTTTGATTCTTGCCTTTTGTGCCTTGTGTGACTTCCTGCAGCAGGGAGGAGACATCTTTCTCTAGTGCAGGCTCATATTGTCTCCTTTCCTTGTAGTCGTTGGCACATCTCACCAGGGGGGAAAAAAGCTGTCTCGGGTTAAAGCCCCATATGTAACCATTAAGAGCACCGAAGATTGAAGGCAAAAAAGTAGCAACTTTGTAAAAGTGAGTTGTTTGAAACCTTGGAGTATCAACTTTAGTGCACAATTCAGGAGTTAGCATAGCTGAGGGGTCAGCATGTAACCCTGCACTTGCCAAAGGGGTGACCACGTTTATTCACAGTAAAAACAACAATTGCATGTTTTTACTTTTCAGAACATGTAAAAACATGTTCTGCCCATCAAATATGCCGTACCTTGCCTTAGGGCTCGGTAGGCCTGCCATAGGGGTGACTTACACATGTTTTAGTGGGACAGTGCACTTTGCCATGGGTTTTAATAGGCAAAGTCAGGCTAGCAGTTCAAAACTGCCCTTCCAGTCTGCAATGGTGGACTGGGAGACTCGTCTTACTCTTTTCATACCAATGGTGGCACAACCAGTGCTTCATATCTATGGGGGGGGGCACTCTAACTTACAGGACCAGGATACCCTGGATACCATATACTAGGGACTTACAGGTAAGGTAGTCTATGCCAATTGGGTATAGCCAATGTAACATACTCGTTTTGGGGTCAGGGCACTGGCACTGAGGTTTGGTTAGCAGGCCTTAGTGCACTCTCTGAGTCGAAAAACCTGCAGCATCAGTGTGTATAAAAAGGATCAAACGTGATACAGCCCTGATTAAATATGTGAGGCATAACCCCCAACATGAAAGTGACCACAAAGATGTTATACATTATGTTCTAGATGCAAGGTATGTACCCCAATGATACATTTTATTGCCAAACAATTGAAATTGTGTGCTTTAATATTCTATCCTCCATTTTAAGGCATATGATTATTAATACAAAAATGGGTTATAATTCCACTGAAGCAACCGCGAGCGAATGCTTCCTGTACACTAATCAAAGAGCACAGGTCCTTAGGCTACATTAATAACTGCATCTAATGCATAAGACAGTGACATTCTGCTACTCTTGCTCTGATATGTTAAATACATTTTCATAAACATATCTCAGATAGTTTTTGGCCACGTTGCTTATCATCAGGGAGATGGAGCATATTGGCACAAGCTAAAAGCCCATGTCTGGGTATACCCATTCTAAATAGAGAGATTCACTTTGATGGCAAAAAAGTAGGCCTGAAAAGCTTGAACCAATCCGATACACAGGTAGTGACTCTGGCTGCTTTCCAATAGAATTTTTTAATTTTTGTCACTGCTGGGAGAAGCAACTGATGGAATAGAATGCTGAGAAAAACAGAAAGTCTAGAATTCAGTGAGAATATATCAAGGAATGCAATGATGCCAACGGGAACTGCCAGTGGAATTAACTGTTTCACTCAGTGAGTTGTCTTAGGTGGTATGGACAGGCCAATAAATGGCATCCACAGCATGCTGTGCCATAAGAACTCACGTTGTACCTCACTGATGAAGCCCAGAAACACTGAAAGGTATTTAGGGTTGTATTTGGCATAGCAGTTTAGCCTAGACTGTGCCTTTCAAGAAGATGCCCTCTCTTGAATGGGTCAAGACCCCATTCAAATGAAGGAATGCCTACTTTGAACATGTGCCCCTTCAAAGACAGACATACGTCCAGAATTTCAGAAGGGACATTGTATCTGCCCAAGTATTTCAAACAAAGTGCAGTCCCAGCTGGGAAAATGACGTAGTGTGCCATTTCTGTAAAGTGTACACTTTGTGTAATAGGACAACAGAAGTTCAACAGGCTCGCTTTAAAAGGGAATATGCTATGAAATTTAGGGTCACAGAATTAAATCAAATTTCCAACAACAATACCCAAAATTAGCATTTCATCTTACATGCATGTATGCATATGAGGGAAGAGGTGTGGCGCTGCAGCCAGGGCGACTGACGCAGGAATCTGGGGCTCACGGTTCGATTACTGGCAGCAGGTCAGCCCAGCACCATGTGACTCTGGGCAATATCTTGCTTAATCTTCCGGACGGCCCCCAGTGCTGGGATGCCTTCGGGTAGCTGTTCGCACTTTACAAATACTGGATTTACATTTACATATGCATACGAAATATGGTCAAAAACACAGGAAAATATATTTAGCATCGAGAACTCTACAAGAGCGAAAATACATTTTTCTTGCCTCATGTTTGTGACGTAAATTGATTTAGACAGATCCCAAATAAGAAATAGGTGTTGATGAACCCTCACTGGAACACTGCTAACACTTAATTGTCTTTGACAGTGACTGGTGATGCATCAGTTTTCGAAGGAAATGCTTCACATGAGAAAGAGAGACGTGACAGTGAGACAGAGTGAGAGGTATAGAAAGAGAGAGAAAGAGAGAGAGAGAGAGAAATAGAAAAGGAGATAGATTGGGAGAGACCACTAGAATTTAGGGGCATATTATCAAGCAAGGTGTTAAAATGATCGCCGCTTTAGCGGCAGAAAACTGCCGCTAAAGCGGCGATAATAGGCTTGATAATATGCTGCAGAGAATTCCAATAGAAGCCCATGTTGACACCAGAACATGGGCTTCTATCGGAATTCTCAAGGGCATATCATCAAGCCCATTATCGCCGCTTTAGCGGCAGTTTTCTGCCGCTAAACCGGCGATCATTTTAACGCCATTTCTAGATAATATGCCCCTTAGTGCTCAATTTTCACTCTAAGGAACTTCGGGGCATATTATCAAGACAGGCAAAAAAATTATCGCCGCGTTAGCGGCAGAAAACTGCCGCTAAAACGGCGATAATGGGCTTGATAATATGCTCTATGGAATTCCAATTGAAGCTCAGGTTAGATGTCCTTCACATCTAACATGGGCTTCAATTGGAATTCCATAGAGCATATTATCAAGCCCATTTTCGCCGTTTTAGCGGCAGTTTTCTGCCGCTAAAGCGGCGATAATTTTATCGCCTGTCTTGATAATATGCCCCCAGCATGGTTGCCTCGGATATTGAGGTAAGCCTTCCAACATACCAACCCCACGTTTACTGAGCTGTTAGCTCTGAAATGCCCTCGTAGTCCGTGCACAACATATTTCTTTAAATAATCTGGTAATTAGCAAACATAGATCATCTGCAAAATGTGTTAAGCTGTAGGAAACATCTGTATTGTGTTATTTTATAGGACACTTGTTACGCGCTCTATAACCAAAGGTCTCTAGGCGCAGCAGCTGAGCAAACCGCAGCAAACAGAAGGAAAGTCTAAAAATATGTTAAGACGAATACGCCTGGCGGAACAGCCAAGTTTTGAGCAGTCATCGAAACAGAATGGATTTTCCTAAACGTAAGGAAGCTGGCATAGGGTTTCAGAGCCTAGTCGTAGAGCACGTAAAATCCCGATACCCAACTCTTTGTTTACGACATTTAGGGGCTATCAAAAGATTAGTAGCAGAGGAGCAAAGGGTTCTGTACAAAAAGTAACTTTGGAGTAGCCGCCTAATAAATGCCAGAGCATCTCTGAGCAAAATTATGTACAATACCTTGGACTATAAACTGCTTAATTGGAAGTCAATGAAGTTTCTGGAAAAGCCGTGGGGCAGGCACAAAGCAAATGGCCCCAGTGACAGATCGAGTTACAGAGGCTGATTTACAAGCCCCTTGCGCCGCTGGTGCCCCACTTTTAATATGGGAAAAGTGATGTACTGACGGTGAAAGGGGCTTGTAAATAAGCCCCACAGTATTTTGTACAAGCTGCACCTTGTGTAATATGAATTGCAGGGGTGCCAGGTGAAGGGAGTTAGTGTAGTCAAGAAATGACTCAATAAGGACTCTGATAGCAATATGCTTATGATAGAGCGTCATGCGATCCTGAAATTGTAGGGGTGCATCATATTCACCGTTATTCAGCACCCGCATATTAACCGATGTGTGTTAAGTAGTGCCATAGAAAAGTATTACTAGAATCGTTTAACATAGAGGTAATTAGAAATGCAATAATGCTTTTCATGAAGAGTAATGTTGCAAGCTATCGTGAATGTATTTAGTACCTGCATAATGATTAGTTTGTGCAATGTAATGTATTAGGTTAACGTGTGCCATGTTAGAATTACACATGCAAGTTGCTTACTCACGTAAATGAGAATAATTGATCAATGCTTAGAGTGTGATTTAATAGAGTGTTTAATAGTGTAAAGGCCTGATCGCATATATGTAGAGAGAAAGGCCTGTTCAATTTCTTATGTTAGCTAAACGTTGTAGGCCGAAAATGATTTCCATTGGTAAAGGCTTTGGGTTGCAGGGAGACATAAAATCTTGGAGACGTGAAATGTTTTCGTTCCCATGTTTCTGTTGCAGGTGCAAGGACATTTAGCTCGTTAGTGAGACTAGGTCTTTGTTTTAGGAGTTAGGATGCTGCGAGAAGCCAACAGGGGAGTACACTGGAATGTGAAGATGATACTTTCAACGGAGAAGGTGCCTGGGACCCAAGGTCAAGCTAACCGTCGTTGGACGCCAGATAAAGTTGTAGGAAAACTACTGGGAGAAGACCTGGCTGAAGAGGTGTGCCGAAGGGCGTGTTCGACGATTTTGGGGTTTTGTATTAGGGACAGTGCCCTGTGGGTTGAGGAGTTGAGGTTTAGACGGGAAGCTAGAAAGAGCACCTTAGATCGAGCTCTGACTAAGTGAATGTACTTCTTAGGAAGTCTTCACTTCTGACACTTTTTATTCTCTTGCCTGGGATGGGGAATGTTAAGTAGGGATGTCACCTTAGAGTTAGTGTAGGGATAGATTATCGCTTTTTCCTTTCGACTAATGATTCCTAATTTGGATATTGGTTTGACCATTGCTTTCTTCATGATTTTGGAGTCAGTGATTCTCTTTGTTTTGAGTCGAATGAGAATCCTTCGTAGGCTTGCTTTTGTATTAGTGCCCATTTACCTTCTACACCTTGTATTGAGGTGTCTGTATGCTCATCTATTTTTGGTTGTAATAAAATCTTATACATTTTAGATTCGGAGTCAGTGGTCATTTCCACATGAAATCTAATTTTGGTGATTATGTTTTGATAATTATATTTCCTCCCCTCTACACTATTTAGCAGATAAAAAGATCCTGGCGACCTGAGAGGATTCTTGGAGATAACCAGGTAGGCAAGAATCCGGCCCGTCACTTATGTCAGAAAATAGAACAAGCATTGGCATAGTCAATAGTTCTTGCATTTTGGCCCTTATAAGAGTTTAGTCATGCAGCACATATACCAAAAATAATCATTTTAAAATAAGAGCGTGGGTGGGACTAGGGGGCAGCAACTGGAGTGAGAAGTGATCAGCAGCGGGAGGCTGAGAGAGGGCATCCACGGGAAGAGGGTGGGAGCCGGGAAAAAGCAGCACTCTTCCAGTGCCCAGAATCACAGAATATTAAGCCGACAAAGAGGAACACAAAAAAAAAGTCAACAGCAAATCAGCCGAGGAATGACTATTTTTATTAAAAACTATCGCCCTGGACAATATCTAGTAAAACATAAATCCTTAAAGCCCGACAGGAATTAAACTACCCTACACACTAATCTCTAGCTGGGGAGATGGAAATTGGAAAACTGGCAAAGCGCTTGGTTAGTGCATTTTACCTCTTTCGTGGCCATTTGTAATCCCGCTGCATCAGTGGTCGAAGTGGGGGGGGGGAAACTAGGGGTACTGTGGGCGGAGAATCACAGGGCGGGAATAACCTAAGGATTGGGTCAGTGGGTGGAGTCAGAGTTGTGGCCAGAAAGAGCAAATCATTATTATTTTTTGTATTTGTTTGCCATTTCACTACCCAGTTATAGCTTCTTATGTTATTTGATTCAACAAAAGCACACATGTTTGTTTAAGGTTTAATATGAGTTATTGACATTGGAAACGTATCCCACTTTGTGAATGTATTTTAATCACAGAATGTGCCAAATACACTTAAAAGTGGAAACACAAGCAATTTGTCTTCGAGCCATGCAGTTTCTGTCATCAGTACTTCCTTTTTCCACAAGAGCAGTTCAAACATCAATGGCAAACTATCCTAGTTTGCAAATGTTTTCTATATAATTATGACTCTGCAATAGTTGCCACATAATGCATCATCAGCTACATAATTTGAAGATTTTAACTAATAAATTGTTTGTGGCTCGAATGGATCAAAAGTTACAAAAAAACGTGACTTGTGTTTCTGCAAGGAGGACGGCCCTTTTCAAAGGTAGACTGATGCCTTTCTCACTGCTCAGTATGTGACACTGGTACTAAAAAATGCAAAAACAACAAATGTCATACATTCACCCCAGTACAGGGATCTGGGCCTAAATCCATCGTTTTTTTGCTCACCATGCCATTCCAGTTTGAACCCAGCCATATGCAAATCAGTCTTGACCCTGTGCCCCATGGGAACAGTCCAGCCCGAACTGCCAAGCCAGGTCCTCCGTGGACTGGAAACAAGCATCCTAGGACCGGTTTCGGGCTTTCAGCCCTCGTCAGCCAGGATAGCTTGATTCCAGTGGCATGGAGAGCAAGGGACTCACGTCTGAGCATACCCTTCCCACTCGGGGTGACAAATGCAAAAACAACAAATGATGGACAGAATGCAGAACAATGTCATACATTCACCCCAGTAAAGGGATCTGGGGCTAAATCCATCGTTTTTTTGCTCACCATGCCATTCCAGTTTGAACCCAGCCATATGCAAATCAGTCTTGACCCTGTGCCCCATGGGAACAGTCCAGCCCGAACTGCCAAGCCAGGTCCTCCGTGGACTGGAAACAAGCATCCTAGGACCGGTTTCGGGCTTTCAGCCCTCGTCAGCCAGGATAGCTTGATTCCAGTGGCATGGAGAGCAAGGGACTCACGTCTGAGCATACCCTTCCCACTCGGGGTGACAAATGCAAAAACAACAAATGATGGACAGAATGCAGAACAATGTCATACATTCACCCCAGTACAGGGATCTGGGCCTAAATCCATCGTTTTTTTGCTCACCATGCCATTCCAGTTTGAACCCAGCCATATGCAAATCAGTCTTGACCCTGTGCCCCATGGGAACAGTCCAGCCCGAACTGCCAAGGCAGGTCCTCCGTGGACTGGAAACAAGCATCCTAGGACCGGTTTCGGGCTTTCAGCCCTCGTCAGCCAGGATAGCTTGATTCCAGTGGCATGGAGAGCAAGGGACTCACGTCTGAGCATACCCTTCCCACTCGGGGTGACAAATGCAAAAACAACAAATGATGGACAGAATGCAGAACAATGTCATACATTCACCCCAGTACAGGGATCTGGGCCTAAATCCATCGTTTTTTTGCTCACCATGCCATTCCAGTTTGAACCCAGCCATATGCAAATCAGTCTTGACCCTGTGCCCCATGGGAACAGTCCAGCCCGAACTGCCAAGCCAGGTCCTCCGTGGACTGGAAACAAGCATCCTAGGACCGGTTTCGGGCTTTCAGCCCTCGTCAGCCAGGATAGCTTGATTCCAGTGGCATGGAGAGCAAGGGACTCACGTCTGAGCATACCCTTCCCACTCGGGGTGACAAATGCAAAAACAACAAATGATGGACAGAATGCAGAACAATGTCATACATTCACCCCAGTACAGGGATCTGGGCCTAAATCCATCGTTTTTTTGCTCACCATGCCATTCCAGTTTGAACCCAGCCATATGCAAATCAGTCTTGACCCTGTGCCCCATGGGAACAGTCCAGCCCGAACTGCCAAGCCAGGTCCTCCGTGGACTGGAAACAAGCATCCTAGGACCGGTTTCGGGCTTTCAGCCCTCGTCAGCCAGGATAGCTTGATTCCAGTGGCATGGAGAGCAAGGGACTCACGTCTGAGCATACCCTTCCCACTCGGGGTGACAAATGCAAAAACAACAAATGATGGACAGAATGCAGAACAATGTCATACATTCACCCCAGTACAGGGATCTGGGCCTAAATCCATCGTTTTTTTGCTCACCATGCCATTCCAGTTTGAACCCAGCCATATGCAAATCAGTCTTGACCCTGTGCCCCATGGGAACAGTCCAGCCCGAACTGCCAAGCCAGGTCCTCCGTGGACTGGAAACAAGCATCCTAGGACCGGTTTCGGGCTTCCAGCCCTCGTCAGCCAGGATAGCTTGATTCCAGTGGCATGGAGAGCAAGGGACTCACGTCTGAGCATACCCTTCCCACTCGGGGTGACAAATGCAAAAACAACAAATGATGGACAGAATGCAGAACAATGTCATACATTCACCCCAGTACAGGGATCTGGGCCTAAATCCATTGTTTTTTTGCTCACCATGCCATTCCAGTTTGAACCCAGCCATATGCAAATCAGTCTTGACCCTGTGCCCCATGGGAACAGTCCAGCCCGAACTGCCAAGCCAGGTCCTCCGTGGACTGGAAACAAGCATCCTAGGACCGGTTTCGGGCTTTCAGCCCTCGTCAGACAGGATAGCTTGATTCCAGTGGCATGGAGAGCAAGGGACTCACGTCTGAGCATACCCTTCCCACTCGGGGTGACAAATGCAAAAACAACAAATGATGGACAGAATGCAGAACAATGTCATACATTCACCCCAGTACAGGGATCTGGGCCTAAATCCATCGTTTTTTTGCTCACCATGCCATTCCAGTTTGAACCCAGCCATATGCAAATCAGTCTTGACCCTGTGCCCCATGGGAACAGTCCAGCCCGAACTGCCAAGCCAGGTCCTCCGTGGACTGGAAACAAGCATCCTAGGACCGGTTTCGGGCTTTCAGCCCTCGTCAGCCTGGATAGCTTGATTCCAGTGGCATGGAGAGCAAGGGACTCACGTCTGAGCATACCCTTCCCACTCGGGGTGACAAATGCAAAAACAACAAATGATGGACAGAATGCAGAACAATGTCATACATTCACCCCAGTACAGGGATCTGGGCCTAAATCCATCGTTTTTTTGCTCACCATGCCATTCCAGTTTGAACCCAGCCATATGCAAATCAGTCTTGACCCTGTGCCCCATGGGAACAGTCCAGCCCGAACTGCCAAGCCAGGTCCTCCGTGGACTGGAAACAAGCATCCTAGGACCGGTTTCGGGCTTTCAGCCCTCGTCAGCCAGGATAGCTTGATTCCAGTGGCATGGAGAGCAAGGGACTCACGTCTGAGCATACCCTTCCCACTCGGGGTGACAATTGCAAAAACAACAAATGATGGACAGAATGCAGAACAGACGTGGGACCCGTGCTCACTACGCCACTGGAGTCAAGCTATCCTGGCTGATGACGGCTGATAGCCAGAAACCGGTCCTAGGATGCTTGATTCCGGTCCAGGGAAGACATGACTTGGCAGTTCGGGCTGGACTGTTCCCATGAGGCACAGGGTCAAGACTGATTTGCATATGGCCATGTCTAAACTGGGGTGGCGTAGTGGGCAAAAGAACGATGGATTTAACCCAGATCTCTTGACTGGGGGAGAATGTATGCATTGTCAGCATTCCGTCCATCATTTGTTTGTTGTAACTCTTTTCGCCCTAAGTGGGATGGGTATTCCCAGACGTGGGACCCGTGCTCACTACGCCACTGGAGTCAAGCTATCCTGGCTGATGACGGCTGATAGCCAGAAACCGGTCCTAGGATGCTTGATTCCGGTCCAGGGAAGACATGACTTGGCAGTTCGGGCTGGACTGTTCCCATGAGGCACAGGGTCAAGACTGATTTGCATATGGCCATGTCTAAACTGGGGTGGCGTAGTGGGCAAAAGAACGATGGATTTAACCCAGATCTCTTGACTGGGGGAGAATGTATGCATTGTCAGCATTCCGTCCATCATTTGTTTGTTGTAACTGGTACTAAAAAAGGCAAAATCTTTCCAGAGACTGATAGCAGGTGTAAAAATGTCAAAATAATAAAGTATCAGTAAATATACCGCATTACGCAGCAGCCTTTTTATTGCTGCATAATTTAGTCAACACTGCGGCATAATTTTATCCTGTGGCCCAGAGCAGACAGCACATGTTAAAAGTGCTTGTGCATGAAGCATAGACCTTGAAGTTTGTGAACTTAGTTTGGTGTACGTGCTAATCCTGCATTGCCGACCCCTGGTGAGTTGCAACTACTACTGCTGAAACAAGGCCAATGGAGGTACTGATGGGTGAGGCAGACTGCCCTCAAGTGCAGGGCCGGCTTTAGTGCTGGTCATCCGCAGCCCATGCAGGTAAGAGCGATGTGGCTGTGGGGTTGGTTGGGGGGGGGGGGGAGATTTCGACAGACGACGTAGAGAGAAAATGAATTATTTCATTTTCCCTCGCGGTCGTGTGTCGAAAACGCTCCAACCCGGCACCACCGCTCTTACCCGCATGGGCTACGGCTGGTGCTGGTGGAGCCCTGTGCAGCACTGTTTGTTGGTGCCCCCAAATGACTCCCTCTGCCACAGAGTCCCTCACTACCACCCTTTAAACAGTGTCCCTCAAGTCTCCATAACCACACTCTCACTCAGATACATTTAATTTTATTTACAGCACCACTGATACCACAGTAGGGTGTCAGAGCACTTTACATCACACACATTACACAGAGACAATCATACGTGTGTAAATCACGGTATAAGAAATGTTACATAAGAAAAAGGACTACAAGGTGTAGGAGTCACATGACAACCATACTAGTAGGCAGTATAGTTTAATAGTGAATGGTCTGTAAAAACACAAACTTTGAATTTCGAACGTAATACCATGGTTGGGGGTTCTCTATAATAACCAGAATTGATTTCTATCCAAATGAACACTTTTTGCAAAATTAGAAAAATCAAAGACTGGGGAAAACCATAATGCTCTAATTTATACTTTGCAGTTTGTTTGCAGCTCTTCGATGATAGTTAATTGCACACTGTTCTATATTCGGATTTTGACTTATAAACTGCAAGTAACAAAAGTATCTCACTGACCAAAGCAGTAACCCACTGACCTATTTACATTATGTGCACTTTGTGACCTGCATAGTACATGTTCTTTGCAGCAGGCACATTAACCCTCTGCAATACCTTTCCAACAATAAAAACTTCCACTTGACTAAACTCCATCTTTCTCTAGGAAGAACATTAATAACTGGTGTTATCATGACATTTTTATTGTTGCCAAGCATTGCTGGAGGGCAGTAAGGAGCCAGCAAGTACTTTTAGAAACATAATATACTTGCAAACATGACGCTCCCACCCGAAGTTAGCACCCAGTGCGATCGCACCGGTAGCACCGCCCTAGAGCCGCCCTGCTCAAGGGTTCTGTGACCTCAGTAACAGAGTCACTGTCGCTCTAGGGTTTGCTGCTTCATACGCCTGCCTGCAAGACTGGAGGTGAACTTCAGCATGGATTGTGGCAGACAGGCCTTCAAGGTTAACCCACACTTGCCACTGCTACGGTCCACCTACTGGTGCTAAGACACTAGGGCTTCTATGGTCTTGAGGGCCTTCTAAGGTCTAGCACAGGAATGTGCTCCTCAGGAGAGTGGTCTGGGGGACTGGTCAAGAAGGCTGAACCTGGTTCCCCAGTTCCAAATCTGGCAGCTCTGGCCATAGTGCCACATCCTTTCCCCCACTGAACACCATACTGCCCCACTGAAACCCATACTGCCTTCAGCTACAACCCAATTGTGCCCCGCTATAAACACCTGGATGCGACTCAATTCAAATTATGCACTAGACAAGAGTGCTATGCTGCCTATAAAAATAAAAAAAACAATATCCTGGAAAAAGCAAACACTCAAGGGAATGCAAGATTAAGTAAAGCATGTGAAATGTACGCAGAACAACATGGGTTACCTTAATGCGTTTACACTCATTCAGAAATCAGTTAGTCCTTTTGCATGAAAAGTTAAGGACATGACTACAGGGTCCAGAAGGGACCTGTTTCAATGACCATTGCTTATATCCTTACAAAACATAACAAGCATTTGCAATGCAATAGGTCTCGTGAGTTTGAGCTATTGACTTTGCAAATAACAATGCCTTTTATTTTTGTTTTAAAAACATAAATAAAAGGCATTGTCATTTACAATGCCAATAGCTTAAACTTGCGTAACTGCGAGACCTATTGCATTGCAAGTGCTTGTTTGTCTTGCAGTTTTATATAGCTCGAACTCGACCTGGAGGTATCATGGCGCTTTACACGAGCACCAGCTGTTGCAGACGGGCACATCCATGTTTTGTTAGATGTGGGGAGATTAAGTGATTTGCCCAGAATCACAAGAGGTTGAGTCCAGCCTGCAGGGACAGGGGCCAATGTAGTTACACTCCAGAGTGTGTCACTCTTAAGTTTGTCAGTCCTGTGTGTCTCTCCTGAGGTTATCACTCATGGATGTATCACTACCGGGTGTGTCATTACTGGGTGTGTCATTACTGAGGGTGTCACTCCTGAGTGTGTCACTGGGGAGTGGGGTAGAGCAAACAACCCCGTACTGTTCACTGGGTTCTATTTGTATGATGATGCTTGTTTAAACCAAAAAACATCTATTTCTTCACCCATGGTATAATCGCGGCACCCGTGCTTTACTTTTAATGTTATAAGTAAAGCACGGTTACCGCGATTATACCAAAAGTAAAGAAATAGATGTTTTTTTCTATTTCTTTACTTTTGGTATAATCGCAACACCGCGGTTTACTTATAACATTAAAAGTAAAGCGCGGGTGCCGCCATTATACCAAACGTAAAGAAATAGAAAGAAAAGCTATTTCTTTACCTTTGGTATAATTGCGGCACCCGCGCTTTACTTTAATGTTATAAGTAAAGCACAGGTGCCGCGATTATACCCAAAGTACCAAAATAGATGTTTTTTTCTATTTTATTACCTTTAGTATAATCGCGGCACCCGCGCTTAACTTTTAATGTTATAAGTAAAGCGCGGGTGCCGCGATTATACCAAAAGTAAACAAATAGATGTTTTTTCCTACTTCTTTACCTTTGGTATAATCGCGGCACCCGCGCTTTACTTATAACATCAAAAGTGAAGCGCGAGTGCCGCGCTTATACCAAAAGTAAAGACAAACAAGTGGTGCGCGGCACGCCTGTGTCTGGGCACGATCATAGCTCCTCCCACGGCCTATTGGTGTCTATTACGCGCTTGGTGCGTGTAATAGACACCAATAGGCCATGGGAGGAGCTATGCACGCGCCTCGGGCCAATTGCGTGAAGTCATTTAAAAGAAGACGCACGCAAAGGTCAATGGAGGACCTGAAAAGGAATCGCACACGCACGAGCATGTGCGATTCCAGGGTCGATTTCTGAACCCTGGACAAAGGACTCTCGCCTGCGCGAGCACTGTTGCGCAGTGCAACTCAGGCCGCAAGACCTAAAAAGTATGGTTTACAAATACCACATCCCTGAACACAGAGCTACGGTGCACAGTTTGTTTTCCAATTCACCCGTCAAGCATGTATTGCATATTACCTCCAGGAATGGTGCACTTCCCCACCCAGGGAAAGACGAGAAAACAAAAGTAGCGTCTTACTGGCAAACTCTGTAAAGTGGCGCTAATGTGTTTGGGTCTGAATAAAAATCAATCTTGCCACTTTGCTACCGCTCTATATTTCTTTCTTTAGTTTTTCACATTGTGGACCTTTTATTTCTCTCCATCCCGAGGCTGCACTTTGGAATATAAAAATGTATGAAAAAGACGACTTTTCCAGAAAAAGTGTTTTTCGTTTTTGGATACATTTCACGGAGGAACAAATAAACGAACGGAGAGGAAAGAGGGAGTAATGATTGTTTCTTGAAGTCACCTGAGGAGGAGCAAGACAGAAAGAGAGGGAAGAAGAGTAAGAAAAGGGGGGGTTAACTGCTAGTGGTGAGCATCAGAAGTGGACACTGTCCTTGTCTTCTCTGGGCAAGAAGCAAATGACAGAGTCCTTTTCCTTCTCTGCCCACCCCGCCCGTCCCCGAACGGCCACAAACGCTAAGCCCTATCTTTAGTCCTTCCATATTTCTGCCGGCCCGGGACAAGTTTAAAATAAAAAAAAGGAAGGGAATGGAATCAATTAAATTTAAGAAGTAGGGGCACACCGCCTGTAGTGATCCCGCTGTCACCTGTGCTAGTTTTGCAACTCTCGCTTTCACTGGTACACACTGCTTGTAGGGAGCATGCTTTCACCTGTGCTAGCTGTGCAACTCTTGCTTTCACTGGTACACACTGCTTGTAGCCAGCACGCTTTCACCTGTGCGAGTTTTGCAACTCTTGCTTCCACCGGTACACACTGCCTGTATTGAGCATGCTTTCACCTGTGCGGGGTTTGCAACTCTGGCTTTCAGCTGTGCACACTGCCTGGAGTCAGCCCGCTTTCACCTTGCGGGATCACTACAGGCAGTGTGTACCGGTGAAAGCGAGAGTTGCAAAACTCGCACAGGTGAAAGGCTGCCGACTACAGGCACCGTGCACAGGTGATAGCAGCGCGAGCTGAGAAGAGCAGGCAGCGCTCAGCTGGACATGCTGATTCATGCCTTCCGGTCGCCACGCGCTCCGCGCTCACTGCAGCATTCCTACAGTGGGCGGTGCAGCCCTGCTGGAGAGGACCTCAGCAGTGGGACTGGGAGCTCTCCACCCTGCTCGGGCTACGAGTCCCGTTTAACTTTACTGCCCTGTGCTGAACACACCACCTTACATTAGCACACAAGTGCCGCCATGGATCCCTGCCCCCACTTCCACGCCCACCCTTCTGAGAGAAACATTGTTTGAGGCCGTTTGTGGAGGGCATGTGCTAATCACTTTACACAGGTTCCCCGCCCAGAAGGGCTGGAAGGAAGGGGGCGGCGAGGTGGTAATTGCCCATTTGCCAGGATTTACCTTAAAATGAGAGGCACACTCGGTCACACCTGCAATGGATTGATTTTACTTAGAGTAGGCATTTGCCCCAACCCCACTATTTGATCTCATGTGATCTTGGCCACAGAACCTTGATGAAACGTGAATGTGAAAAAAGTGTCTGCCTTGGTAGACGGAACAACGTCCTTCGGACCGCTCAGTGAACAATCGGGGGCTAGATGGTGCCTCGTTATATCCAAGTGCCCCTCGTTAGATCCTTTTAATGTATTCACTTGTGCATTCACCATCAACATTTAAAACACCGCCCTTCTCCTTCCTGAACTGGGGGGAGGGGCAGGGTGTTTGGATATCTCATTCCAGTCACACGCATTGGAGAAAGCGCACAGCACCAGTACTTTAAAACATAAAACAAAAAAATCGATCCTCAAGCACAGATAGCTTATCGGCAATAGCTGCCCCCGAGAGTCGCATTGCATGTTAACTGCGACGAACAACAAGCGAAAGAGAAAGCAAGTAATTTTAGGAGCAGCTGCTATTGTTTAAGTGGCGGCGAGCGGCGCTGCTGAAAGGGTCATCTGCTAGCCCTTCGAGTGGTGTGCGCGCGCGCTGTAAGGAATGTAAGGAATGCAGCTGCCACCCTGCCGCCGCTGCTTGCTCCCGCAAGCAAAACGCTATGGGAGTAAACCTTTGCTAGAGAGGTTGGACATGCGCCCACCTTTAGCCATTTGCAGGCTATGAAAAATAAATGACACAGGCAACAACCAACCTAATGCATGGGGGAAGTCCTAGCCACATGGTGAAGTTTGGAGTGCTCACAATAAGCCTCCCATAGTGCAGCGTATGCACACTGCACTAGGTTCGACCTAAAAAGGGAAGTCTTCTGTGAAAGTTTGTGATGATTTGTACATGATAATTCCAAAGGAATTTAGGCAGATAAAGACAAATGACAATCAATCTTCACTCCCAGGCTTTTCATCCATGTGGATGGAGTCGATAAATTACTCAAACATATGTAGAATTGAATAATTATTTCCAGGGACCTCAGTGTGTAAATGTCAGCGTGACATTTTAGGTGGCCGAGTGGCTTGGAAATAAAAATACATGTTTGAGAGTCTATTTACTAAGTTTTAGCACTGTGTTTGCTTCAGAAAAGTGACGCAAATCGACACAAAGTCTTTTTTTACTAATTTACTTTCCAGCGCTTAACTTGTTTAGCGTTGGAAAATCACTCGAAAGTAGCGCTAAGTAGCGCATAGTACTGCTTTGCTTTACTTAGCGCCAAGGGGGCCTACCATGGATGGTGCATGGGCGTTCCCATGAAACCACCCAAGATTTCTGACGCTAAGCCCTATTTACTTAAAAAAGTAGACATGTTTAGTGTGAGAAAATAGCACCCAAATTCAAATAGGAGCTATGAAGTAGAAATGCTTTCATTTCTCCTTTGTTTTCTGACTTTGTATGTGTGCTGCACTGTATAGCACACATACAAAGTGAGTCAAGGTTTAAAGTTAGTGTATGCATGGCATTTTGTACTGGAAGGGCTCCCTTCCAGTACAAAACCTATGCTAGACTCACAGAGACTCCCTTGAACTATGGTGCAAAGCAGTAGCGGCCAATGTTTTGGTAGAGGAATGGAGGGGAGGCATGCGGGGGGACTGGCGGACGTCACAAATAAACAAAAAAAAACTTTCCTGCCTCATCGCAGCATCGTGCTCTTCTAAGCACCTCTCCACTGCTGGCACAGGCTCCCAGACTCCACTACAGCCAATCCTGACGCTGCTGTCATGCCGCTGGTGGCAGCATAAAAGTAGCACCAGGATTGGCCTGAGAGCTGTAAATTTGAGCTCCCAGTTAGACTGGGAGCCTGTGCCTGCTGTCTCCAACCAGGCAACGCAGTTCAGGTTGCATAAAGCTTCAGTGCGCATGTCGGTTTGGCCGTCCTGACATGGCCTGTCAAACCCACATGCTCACTGAAACCAGTGCAAAACACATCCTCTCATACCTGCCCCCCACTCCACCCCACAATGGCTCCACCCCCAAGGGAGGGTGACCTTCCTCTGCCATAGCGGAGGAGCCGCCGCTGGTGCGAAAATATGAATAGTTTTGCACCAGCACTAGGGAGAGTAGAGTGCCATATTTCTGTAAATATGGTGCTCTACTGCTCTCTCCTTCTCAAGCAGCACTGCATTTGCGGCTCCTGCATTGTGCTCCATGAGAATCTAGTCAATCTGCCCTTGGAGTTGAAAAATTTGTGGTCAATGTTGTTCCCTTGAGAAATACCTTGAAGTGCTATTTGAAAACTAGAGCTCTGCCCGCATCAAAGTATCAGAAATACTAATCTAGTTAAAATCATTAACCTTTTTGGGGCATTATTGGAGACTGAATCCACCTTGAAAAATACTTTGTGTATTTTCAGACAACGACAAAGAGATTTAGCCTAGCATAATAAGGAATTATAGAAAGAAAATTGGATAGAATCACAACTCTAAGTACAAAGATTACAATATTTTATCAAAGATTATCATTAATACTGCAAACGGTAAGGAGAATTTTGGAGCAGAGAAGTGGGAAAGGACATTTTTATACAATATTAGGAGGATTCATGGTAATTGCTGTGTGTTTCTGTAATGATGGCAATGTCCCTTAGAAAGGACATTATTATATGCTATTTGGGAAATCCCAAACAGCAATTCACCCTTTTAATTTAAGGGCACCAGGTCATGAAAGCAAACTTTGGAGAAAGCACAGCTAGGCTTAGTATTTTAAAGAGGCAACCAATAAAACAATTTGGTAAGCAATAAAGGACTTCAATGTACACATGTAAAGTTTAAAAAAAAAAGGCATAAGATTTTAGACTTAAGATAAAAGGAAAAATACCACTCATTCAAATCATTAAGAAAAGTAATAAATAAAACATTTATGGAAAACACTAAGGGGCATATTTACAAGCCCCTATCGCCACAGGAATGTCACTTTAAGTGACGTTCCTGTTGCGATTTGGGCTTTACTTTATTTACAAGACAGCGCTAAGCCACTTAGCATGGCTTAACGTTGCCTTGTAAATAAGCCCCCTTTCACACTGTACTTAATTTTAGTGCTGCCCCATATTCATGCTGCCCTTGTAAATATGGGGCAGCGTCAACATCAGTGGGTGTTGCGGTGGAATGCCCACCACTACACCCATTGCCCGCTCCTTTCACGCTAAGTATAGAGTGAAAGGGGGCCTTATTTACAAGGCATCGTTATGTTGCCTTGTAAATAAAGCCAAGCCCATATCGCTACAGGAACGTCACTGTAAATATGCCCCTTGGTGTTAAACAGGCACAGCAAGAAGAAATGTTTTATTTTCCCTCATTTTTGCTGTTTCTATGTGTGCTGCATTGTGCAGCACACATAGAAACAGCAAAAGGTCATTAATTGTTTAATGCAGGAAGGTATCCCTTCCTGCACATAAAAAATCAATAAAATAAAAAAATGATGTTTTGCAACTTCTATGCACTTCTATACATCAAGCAGCACACATAGAAGTTACAAAACACCATTTAGAGATTGTTTATGTGCAGGAAGGAACACCTTCCTGCACATAAACAATCTTCCCCTACAACACAGGCCCTCTTGCACTGTGGTGCAAGGGTTTCTGTGTTGGTGCTAGGCAGCTAAATTTAGCGCCAGCACGGGAGGAAACACAGGGCTGCACCGTATCCTTGTAAATACGGTGCAGCCCTGTATTTTGGGAGTGGCGAAGTGCCACGTTAAGCCAAGGAGGCTAATGCCGCGCTTCGCCACTTCCTAGTAAATATGCCCCTAAATAATCAAAAATAGTGAAAAAATCCTGAGTGGCCTTATAGAGTGAGTTGGAACCTAGTCTGATCAATTAATTCATGCACTCAGGTATAAGGTGGGAATTTGCATTGGTTAACTGGTCAAATATTTTGAGGTAAAATATTTTCAATTGACTCAAAACCCCAGTCCATTCAGCCATGAGCCAACCAGAAGTGCACACCACTGGAGTGCAACACCATCACATTCTCTCTACGGAGCACCTGCCCAGGTGCTGCCTGGTGCCTTTTTTCTGAAAAGTCTGAGCTCACTCACAAAGTCCTTGAATCTATGAAGGGCTCACACCAGGCTGCTAGACTCGTCCCAAGGACAGTAAAAGGCCCCATCCAACCAAACCATATGCGGACACCGCACAAAGCAGCTCCTATGAGAGTACTTCCTTTCTTCCACTATGACCGTCCTACTTAAAGCTCAGAGCAGGAAACAATTGTTGGCATGTCAAGAGAACATACATAATGGGGTTGTGCAACCAATGCAAGGGACAACAATATGCATCATAAAACATAACATTTGACATAAAAAAATGTGGGCCTTGCATTCTTACATATGTATAAATGTGTGATATGTGATAATATGTGATCTGTGCAACACAATAGGGATAATAGTGTCCCAGCAATTCTCCTCTTAATTAAGTTTTACTATGTGCGCAAGAATTATAGCTTTACAAATGCTGAATTAGGCTATTCACATTAAATTCTCTTGTAATCAAAGTTGTCATATGCATTTTTGCGGGGAAAATAAATTGTCAACAGGCCAACATATCTCACATTGGTGAGGTCTATTATGTATTAAAAACATATTGGGGTCTCATTACAATTTTCCTGGTTTTCAGTGCGTGAATCTTCAATCCTGGTGGCATCCCAGCACCACGGCCGGACTGGGAACCAAAACAAGCCCTGGCAATTCCACTCGACCGGCTCAATTCTGCTACTATGAAGCACTAGCCTGAGGGGAACGGGGGAATGCTAGTGTTAAGCACTGCTGCACCACTGCCGCTTTTGTTAAAGGGGACCGATTTGGCAGCACTGTTGCAAAATCATCCCCTAGTAACAAAACCTGCCCCCACGGGTCAAAAACCCGCCCCCACCTGTCCTGCCCAGCACATAAATCCAGAGACTACAAGTTATTTCATTTATCATGGGGAATAAAATGCGAAATCATCTATAGTGGATTCAATTGTGTATGTTTTTCCCAGTTGTTAATTTTAGCCGGTGGTTTCTTGGGCTTGGCACTGGCACTTAGGGGCTCACTATGTTGGCGGTGGCAGTCCTTCCGCCATCACACAGGAAATTCCCACTGCCAAATTATGATGGTGGTGGGAATCCCAATGTGTCCACGGCGGACGGAAAGTGCAACCGCCACGGTTCTGCAAGACGGTCCTTTTCCACCCGCCTTGCAGAACCAGGACACAGGGCAGCATTGCGGCGGTGCCTTGCAGGCACGGCCGCAGAGATTACGAAATCGCTTTCCGCATGTCTTTTTGCGGTGGTCATCCCGCCACAAAAGACAGGCAGAGGCTGGATTCAGAGGCCCGTTGCGGGACCCCTCTGTGTGGGGGGGTGCACTGGGCATTCCCATGCAACAAGTGGTGGGCACCGCCTGGTGCCTGCCACATAGTGCAGGGAAATGCAGTGCAAGCACCAGCAGCACCGTCCACAATGTTAAAAGCCCAGGTTGCGCCTGCCAGTATGACAGGTGCATCCTAATATGTGTGGTGGGACTGCCGCACGTTTGGTGGGTGGTCCCAGTACCGCAACGATGGCGGGCAGACTGATGTCCGCCCGCCATTGTAATGAGCCCCCTAGTTCACAGAAGTGGCTATAGTGACAGTCCACCACATTGTGGCACGGTCTGTCTAATTTTGTTATGAGCACCACAACAATGTTTAATAAGTCAATATGAATTGCAAAATTAATAATTACTGCTGCTCACACCATCATTATAGCTTTAGGTGGCCTTGCATAGTCTGAATTGTCACACTAGTTGGAGCGCAATGGTTAGTAGTTGTGTTGGTACTGTCATTGGCAGCGCTAGCGGGGCAATAGATGGTGCAAGCAGCAGTAGCCTCCTGAGAAAGGACCTGGCACTCATTTCTTTTACAAATTAAGCACTTGTTTTTCCTCATACAAGAGAAATACTGGGCCTAAATGGGCACACATTTAGCCCGCAGCTCCTCCTAACGTCTGTTTCCGAAGCAGCGCCGGACTGGCCCTAGCGGGCAGCAGGGGGTTTCCCGGCGGGCCGGTTGGGTGGGGCCGCAGTACAATATAGGACCCAGGTAACAAAAGTGGCATCAGTGCTAAAGCAGAAGCAGTGACCCCCCCCCAGACCGCCTGGACTGGGACGGCAGATTTTCCAGGGGTGATTTGTGTTTCCTGGGCCGATATATCCAGTCATGGTGTTATCAGATCCAGAGTTTGAAGGTCAAATAATTCCGTGCCTGAGACACCTGGAAAATTGGCCTGGAGTGGTACCCCCAAACCCTCGCACCTCGAGAGAGCAAGATGGAAGTCGAGAGAACAAGATGGAATCGCCCTGAGCTCGCGCTGATCGGCTGCTCACACCGGATGTGTAACGCTCGACTAGCTGTCCTGCGGTGTTCACCGGGATGTTGGATTACCGCGCTCGCCATTCTCGGGATGCAGGAAGAGTGTTAAGGCTGTTCTCAAGATTGCTGCTTCACGAGGGATGTCCCATTTTGGATACGATCGCCTGGGTTAAACGTGCCATCTGTAAGACACCGGTGACCTTCTCAAACCCGCAAGCTTGGGCTGTGCTGCATTTCATTTCTTCGTACTTTTTAGCAGCGGCAATCCTCTCCCCGGCCTCTCTAGCAGCCTTAAATTTAGAAAGCGAGTCCTGGAACCACCGGTTTCTTCCTTTTAACGGAAATCAGGGTGAGAGGCTACACGGACTTAGCAGAAACATTATGAGTGCCCGGGGGGGGACGGAGAGGCTCTAAGCAAAAAAAGCTTGCAGCTGTCAAGGATCTAAAGGACGCCAAAGATGTTAAAGGTGCCGCCTGTAATCCTTCAGAAGAAGCTACAAAGACAAAGCCTGAGGTTAGTGGGGACAAAAAAGTGTTGGGCAAATTATAGAGTACATCCGGGGTAGGGGATACATCCGGAGAGCCTAAAAACATTAACACTGCACACCCCACCCGCAAAAATTTTCCTGGAATCGAAAAAAACTCCTTTAAACCCAGCACTAAAACTCTTATTTCCTCCGCTAACCACCCACCAGCAGAGATCCCAAAGACAGGTGCACTGCAACAGGGGGACACAACAGAGGGCAGGCCCAGTTACGCCATGCCTAATAGCCCAGACATCGACACTGCTAAGATCTCTAAACCCGCAAGAATTCAAGAGGGGGTCCCCCAAACCCCTGTTCTTGTACAACTACTCACCAATGCCACAACTCTTTTGACTCAGCCTTCCCAACAAACACTAGGTTCAGACAAACTACACAGTGATACTAGCCTTGGGACCCCACTTTTCACTCCTGAAACTGGAGAAGCAGGGACTAATAAAGTCATTCAAAGTCTGGTAGTGCCCTCAGGCTCCCGGAACCCTTGGACCCCAGAGGCAGGAGCAGAACACTTCCACTCGGTCTCTGACGGTACACCTACTTCCTCTCTCGAGGATGGATCCGAGGATGCCAGTGAAGGGGACAGTGAGGATTCACACAAGGATACAGGCACGGTTTTGCGCCACAAAAAATCTCTCGGTACAAAAGGGGGTGGTGATGGACGGAGCATCAGAACCAATCAAACACTCACACCCAGTCAACAGATCTGGGTTTGGTCCCTCACCGTTCTTTAGCCCACTCTGCCACCCCAGTTCAGACATGGCCATATGCAAATCAGTCTGACCCTGTGCCTCATGGGAACAGTCCAGCCCGAACTGCCAAGCCATGCCTTCCCTGGACCGGAAACAAGCTTCCTAGGACCGGTTTCTGGCATTTCAGCCGTCTTCAGCCAGGCTTGCTTGAATCCAGTGGCAAAGTGAGCAAGGGACTCACGTCTGAGCATACCCTGCCAACTTTTGGCAAACAAAGCGGTACAAAAGGGGGTGGTGATGGACAAAAAATCTCTCAGCAAAAATAAACGTCGCAGCCAGCTTAAGTGGGACTACTCCGACTCCCAGATGTCATACTTACCTGACGAAGATGAGCTAAATGCTACTCAGTGGGGGAGCACAAAGAGTTTGCAAGCAGACTTCTCCGAGCCTTCTCTAGCCTCCATCCTAACATCCATCAAGGAGTTCCATGAAGAGGTTCGGACGGACAACTGTATAGCCAAGATCGCTGCTAAGAAACTACAGGGCGGGCTGAGGCGATTGAATAAGACTTGTGTCGACATTTGTGATAGAGTTACTATGATAGAAGCACGAACTGAACACCTGGAAATGGAAGCCCTGGCCACCAAACAACAGGGGGAGTCCAATACAGCTTGTATGATGGACATGATGGCAAAGATCGAGGAACAGGAAAATCGCCAGCGCCGGAACAACCTCCGCTTACTTGGCATTCCGGAGGGGAAGGAAGGGGACGATCCAAGGTGCTTTATAGTTAAACTATTACAAGATTCCTTCCCCGACCATCCAGGCTGGGATTGGGACCATGAAGTACAGAGGACGCATCAATTCCCCTTCCATCAAAAGCGACAACACAACAGTGGCAATTCATCAGGGGGACAACCAAGGGTGTTCCTCGTTTATTTCGGAAATTTCCTTCTCAGACAGATGATATATGACCAGGCCCGTTTCAATTCAAAGAAAGGAGCCAACGGGATAGTATTCTTTGCCAAACCTGACTTCTGCCATCAGACTGTTGAACGAAGATGGCGTATGAGGCAGCTAATCTCTCCTTTTCAACAGCAGGGTGCGGAAGTGTACCTTATGAATCCTCGAAGGCTCAAAGTGATCTCCAACGGGAATACCAAGATTTTCCTTTCCGAGATCAAAGCTGGGGAATTTTTGGAGGAACTCAAAATCAGAAAGAAATAATATTTAACTACTTTGTTGATCACTAAATTAAGCATATGATGCGAACCCTTTTGACTGTATATGACTTCACTCGATAGTAACTTCTGTTTGTTTTCTTTTTTCTGTTTCTTTTCAGCCTCTTTGCCTTTCCACATTTTCTTTATTTTCTTTCTCTTTTTTTTTTCTTTTCCAGAGGGGGGAAGCGATAAACCCTCTTGGGGAAAGAGAGGGAGGGAAAGGGGGGGAAGGGAAAGGGAAAAAATAGTAAGAGGGGGCTCCTGGTCGATTCATCAAACTAGAGTAAAAGTTTTTTTCCTTAGTCTGGTGTGGCTGGCAGTCGAGCTTAGGTTGATTACCATCATTCAGGCCTTTCCTGATTGCTCAAAAAAGGGGGGGAATGGGGGGGATGGCACCTCAATGGGAAAGTTTGACACAGAAAATGTAAATTCTAGTTTCTTATGTCTTTCTGCGCACACACATATACACTTAAAATTCACATGTTCCAGATTAGGACAAGAATTTGAGAGTTTGATGTGGTATTACTTATATTTTTCTTCTCATTTTTTTTCCTTTAAATGGCTACCTTAGATGTAGTAAGAATTGTGTCTGTTAACATATGCGGATCAAATGATCGCTCTAAAAGGCAAAATGTTGCACTGGGGATTCGATCTCTGGGGGGGGGATATTTACTGTATACAAGAAACTCACATAGAGGGCTCCCAGAAGCATCTTCTAGACTCCTTGGGCTTCCAAGTCCTGGGGGACACCACTCAAGGCTCTAAAACCAGGGGGGTTGGAATTCTCGCTGAGAGAAGACTCTCTATTTCTTCACCCCGGGTCAAGTCTGATCCCCTAGGCAGATGGGTTATCACTGAGTGCCACCTTTCTAATAATACCCCTTTTACCCCTTGTTCAATTTATGGAAGCAACACAGATGATCCTGGAATCATCAACCTGGTCTCAGGGGAATTAGCACACCGGCCCACCCCTATTGTTTTATGCGGCGATCTTAATCTGCATCTGCCTTGCAACTGGGAGTCTGATAGCCATTGGAAATACAAAGGCAGAAATCCCCTCGTGTTTCAGGCCTTGACAAATCTTGCACAGTTACACGGTCTAAGAGATTGCTGGGCTAGACTGAATCCCTCTCAACCCGGCTACACCTTTTTCTCAGCCCCACATCACACCCTTGTTAGGTTAGACTACTTTTTTCTTTCTTCCTCAATTATCAACAACTGCAACATTGAAATAGCCCCACGCTTCATGTCCGATCACAATCCCCTCATTGTTAACATCAGAGGGCTAGGCAAGTGCAAAGAGGTCTCTGCCAGGACCTTCGAGAAAGCTTTGCTTCAGGACCTATCATATCAGGCTCACATGCAGGGATGGCTAAAGGAATTCTTAGAAATTAACGTTGGGTCAGCCTCTCTTATGACTGTATGGGATACGTTAAAAGCAGGGATTAGGGGGGAAACCCTAGGCTTCTCAGTCCACAAAAATAAAAAAGAGAAGATGTTGATAAATAATTTACAGCAGAAGCTAAGGATAGCTGAAACTAAATTAGTCTACTGTATTCAAACAGGGCAAGACATAGAGAGCGTGCAAAAAGAGGTAGTGTTGGGCAGAGCTCAAATTGGGGCAATCTTCGTAGAAAAAAACGCTGCAAAATGGGCAAGCTCACTTGAAAAAAACTACGAGTGTAGCGACAGTATTGGACATCATCTGGCTGTCAGGACTAGACAACAGGTCTCTAACAGCGAGATACATACAATTAGACTTCCATTGGGAAATGAGACCAATGATATTTATCTCATACGAAAGGGATTCCAGGAGTTCTATTCTAAATTATATATCGAGGAGAACCAGGGCCCCGATGATTTAATCACAAGGGAGAGTACTTGCTATCTTAGTGAGATCAATCTTAGATCTCTTCCCCTAGACAACAGGGTCTTATTAGACTTAACTCCTACCTGGGACACGATACTGGAATCTGTCAACAGTCTTCCTGACGGAAAAGCTACCGGTCTTGACGGCATCCCAGTAGAATTTTATAAGATCTTTGCCTCACAAATCAAAACAATCTTTACAGAAGTAATAACCTCTATATTTGACGGGGCTTTGCCTCCTGCTTCCTGGTCCATGGCCAGAATAGCTATTTTTCCAAAGAAGGATAAATCCCCCCTAGAGATGAGCTCCTATCGACCCATCACGCTTATTAATTGCGATTCAAAAATCTACTCTAAGATATTAGCAAAGAGAATCTCCTCTGTGGTTGACTTCTTGGTCTCAGAGTGGCAGCATGGGTTCATCCCGAAAAAAGGAACAACTGAGCACGTTAGACGAGCTATTACACTTGACGCCGCACAGGCCACCGGAAACCCGATGTCACTTATACTCTTAGACTCTGAAAAAGCCTTTGACCGGGTCTCCTGGCGATACTTATGGGCAGTCATGAGTAAAATGGGCTTCGGGCCAAAAATCTTACAGGCGATACAAGCTCTTTATGTGAAGCCGACTGCTTGTGTTACTATTAATGGGCAATTAACTGGGCAATTTGAGATTTCCCAGGGCACCAGGCAGGGTTGCCCTTGTTCCCCTCTGTTGTTTGCCCTCTATTTGGATCCCTTTATCAAGCAAATTCAGAGAAATAATGAGATCACTGCAGTCAAATTTCAAGGCAGCTCTACTAAGATTATGGCCTACGCTGATGATCTGGCTATCACCTCACCCGATCCCTCAACTGCTATTGTGGCCATTGAAAACGAGGCGGCTAAATTTGGGAAGCTCTCTGGCTATGCCCTGAATCAAGACAAAACTCAAATAATAACAAACAGTCAAATACCTTGGATTGATTGCAGGGTGGTCTCTAAAGCTAAATATTTAGGAGTTTCTATCTCATCAAATATGGATGAGATTGTTGAAGACAACTTAGCTCCATTGGCCACACATACCAGGAAGGCACTGAAACAAATTGATAACCTATACCTAACCCTTGTTGGCAGATGTAATGTCATATTTTCCTAAACTTTTATACTTCTTTCGAACCATACCTCTGGAATTTAACAAAATAAGTCTACAAAAATTCCAACAAATATTTACTCAGTTTATTTGGTCATATTCCCAATCCAGGAGGGCTTTATAGCAATTATGCCTACCTAAAGAACGAGGGGGGTGGTCTTTCCCTAACATTAATCTTTATTATTGGGATTCGGTACTTCAATACAGTTCAGTATTGTTAAAAGAAGCTCCATTTCCTCAAACAACAGGGCTTCCCTCGCCATTTCAGTTACTGTTGGGTGAACAATCCTGGGACTGTCTACTCCGAAAAACCACCTACGGATACTACAAACGGGTGAGATTTAAGACACTACTGAACTCCTTTAAAGTCTTCCGTAGTATCAGCAGAGTTCTTGGGCTGGGCAGATTAAATCATTATACTCCCACGTTAAATAATGGTAATTTACCTGCCATTTTTGGCAAGGTTTACTTTTCAAATTGGCATAAGGCTGGTATTTTGAAATTAGGAGATCTCATGACCAGCGAGGGAGTAATACCCTTCTCTGACTTAGTGACCAAATTTAAGCTCCAAAGTGAAGACGCTTTTAAATATCTCTCTGTCTCTAACTTTCTGTCTAGGAAGGTCGGGGGTGCCTCAGGATTCAAGGAAATCGACTTGTTAAACATGCTACGTAATCCACTAACCCCTCGAATTGGACTTCTATATAACACTATAAACAGACAGACCCCTGATGACTTACAAAAGATAGCTGACAAATGGCATAATAAACTTACTTCTCATAGCAGCACTTTTTTAACTCACGTACATTATCACAGAATATCTTAATCTCAGCCAAACTACAAATACAACATTTTAAAACTATCTTTTTCCTGTACTTTACTCCTAGTAAGATTGCAAAGTGGGGGACTGGCCAAGGCACATTTTGTCCTAGATGCTCTGAGTACGCGGCTGACTCAATCCATGTGTTTGCCACATGCCTAAAGCTTTCCTACACAATAAACCGCATACAGGAATTTCTAACGGAAGTCACACTTCAGCCTATAACCTTAAATCCTACTATCATAATGCTAGGCACACAGACTGAAACCTCTCGGTTGAAAAGAGATGGCCTAACATTCATTGCAATGACAGTCTGGAGGATCTGTGTGGCATCTGCCTGGCTTGATCCAGAGCCCCCTTCTTTCTCACAATGGTTAGCCAGATTTATTGCAACTTATCACCTAGAAATCGCTGTCTACGCCAGAAAGGGTAGTAAAGGCCGGAAAAAGGGGCTTGAGGTGTGAGACAATCTTACCTCTTGGCTGGCATAGACAGGATAATCACCACGTTTTTTCTTTCTTATTTCTCTCTCTCTTTTTTTATTTTTAGCACTTGACTCTCAATAACTGCTAGTTTTTTTATCTCCTGTTGTCTCTACAGTATATGTGTTTTGCTTCTTCTTTTGCTGTGTCTTCTATTCCTAATTTATACGTCGTTTTTTTTCTCTCATTGAGGGGGTGGTGGGGGAAAAAAAATAAAAAAACCCTCGCACCTCCCCAGGAAACCACTTCGGGCCACGTCTGTAACAAAACTTAAGGGGGCCCCCCTGCAAGGTACATGGAGGGGCCACGCTCCGGATTAAATCCGGAGCTCTCAGTCCATGGTACTATGCTGAGGAGGGTCCCTGCAGCTCGGGGGCCCCGGCACCGCAGGGGCTGCTGGTGCTGTGTTACGCCACTGCTGCGGGCCACTTGTAATACGGGCCTTAGAAAGCCATCATAACAGCATCTGGGACACCTACCACATTGTAATTTCCAGATGTAGTACATTCGCAGAGTCTACCAAAAACATTCTCATGCTTGCTTATTTTTAATTGGCTTGAACCTCTTTTATCAGACCAGAAACAATTTACAGCTTTCTGTTATGAGGTAGATTAAAAACCTCTGGTGGTTTTAATGGTCAGCCTTATATATTTTTTTCATTCTTTAATTCGCAGTTGCTTTTCCTGGCATCAACCACGATATAAACAACAAAGCTATCAGATGTTCTGCTTCATCTCCGGCAAACTCCAAAGGCATTTCAGTGACATATCCCCTGGAACGTTTCATTTACTGTTTCAAGTGCCGCCTTATCAATCGAAAACAAACTCCTTCTAAACAGACAGTGCGACTGTTTAACAGATTGAGCAGTAAACCAATCTATCTACAGTTTAAAGTGAGGCTACAAAGGCATTTTTACTGTGCAAAGCATGACAGTGCTCCTTAGTGCAAACAGGGTGGTCGATTTACTAAGATTTTTCGCTATGTTTTAGTCACAAAAGTGACGCAAGTCGACGCAATTTTTTTTTACCTATTTACTTTCCAGAGCTAAACTTGTTTAGCGCTGGAAATCGCTCAAAAGTAACACATAGCAGCGCATAGCCCTGCTTTGCATTACTTAGTGCCAAGGGGGCCTACCATGGGTGGTGCATGGGTGTTCCCATGCAACCGCCTAAGCTGTCTGACGCTATGCCCTATTTACTTAAAAGAGTAGGCAGGGTTTAGTGTCAGAAAATAGCACCCATTTTAAGTAGGCGCTATGAAGGAGAAATGCTTTCATTTCTCATTCCTTTTCCGACTGTATGCGTGCTGCACTGTACAGCACATATACAAAGTGGGAAACGGTTTCAAGTTAGTCTGAGCGTAGTATTTTGTACGGAAAGGCTATCCTTCCAGTACAAAACATACGCTAGAATCATGCAGACACCTTTGGACTATGGTGCACAGGTGTGTGCATGCCACACAGAGGCTAATTTCTGTACCGGTGCCAGGGCGAGGGGATGAGAGTGCCATATTTCTGTAAATATGGTGCTCTCATGCTCTTTTCTTCTCACGCATGGCAGCATAGCATTTATGCCTGCTGCCCTGCATGAGATTTTAGATCTGCCCCTCAGTTTGCTCCTAACTGTAATACAATTTAAATGTGGCTTGCAAACCCACTTCCTAAAGTGAGGACACATTTATGCACAGCAATTAATGCATACCTTAAAATAGAATAATAGGTCGTTTAATTAGATGAACTCTTATAAAGCTTGGCAACAGTTGTTTAGGTAAGGAATATGCCCTTTTTGACTCTATGCGGTATTTTAACAAGCCTTCTGCCCCGCGGGAGCATCGCTTTTTGTGAAGCTCCGATGGCGCGAATTGCAAAATCATATCTATGGGGCCACACAAAGCCACTCGCTGTGTTGCCTTTCTCTGCACTCAGGAGATGTTCCATGGGTATTGCGGTGGGTGTTCCCATGCACCACCCATGGATTGTGATGCCTCCGGAGATTTACAGGACCATGTAAACCTGGGGATGCTCCAAAACCTTATGCCTCCTGAGGCGAAGCATAACAAGGAGAAATAATGGTATTTCTCCTAGTTTATTCCTCTTTCCATTCTGCAGTACACATAGAAGGAGGAAAATGCCTCTCAGGATTGTTTTTGTGCAAGAAGGCGATGCTTCCTGCACAAAAACAATCCTGCTGGCAACACAGGCACCCTTGCACCATAATAGTGTAAGGGTGCCTGCGTTGGCGCTAGGCTGCTGGAACGGCTCCAGTGCAGGAGGCAAGGACAGGAATTGACCATACTGGATAAATACAGTGCAGTCCTGCCCTTTCACTTTGGCGTAGGGCAGCAAGGTGACTTGCTGCGCTGCCCTACATTAAATCCCTATAAATGAGGGCCTAGGTTCCCAAACTGCAGAAAAAATATATAAGGGATCCAAATTATTGTGCCACATAAAGCAGTTTAATAAGAAACAATGACAGAGTTTTTCCGCAGGAGCAATTGGTAATCTAGCCTGTGAGGAACACTATGGCACAGATTAACGAAGGTTTTTGTTCCAGTGCTTGTGTGATTAAAACGGTCAAATGTGGCGTGAAGCATTGATCCACGTTCCACAGCTAAAGGTTTTAAGCGCCAAAAGATGACCCTCAAGCAGAGCCAAACCTGTTTAGCACCAATCTCCTGATACTACATGCAAAGGGAGCACTACCGGGGAAGAACTGTGCAAACATCATAAGTCCTGACTCACAGCCAAATCAATTAAAGTAGTGCAACCTGGTTTTGCACCAAATCATTATGCCAGGAGTCAGGTGCATATTCTAATTCACAAGAGCAACCCTTATGTCCCTGTGAACCGGGTAAGTACGAAGTACAGAGAACAATATTCACAAGGAACTCATTTATACATATTCATCTGTTATATGCAACATCAATGGTTGCTTTTGAATCAATCACTTACATGGATATCAAGAAAATAATGACCTAATAAAAATACAATAAAGCTAGATTAATGATGATCACAGTAAACCCACACAAGAACTATTTCCTTTTGAAATATACCAAACCTCAGGAGTCAGGTGCAAGCAAGGAGAAAATTGTATATCGCCTGATGGGTGTCCCAATGATGCATTGAGTGAAAGCACACATCAACCAGGAATGACCCCGGTTGAGGTTGGCTTCAGGTAGGATGTACTAGAGGGTGTATCATGAGTACAAAACCTGTGCAAGATACTGATGTCTCTCGTTTGCGGCATAGAGAAAAAGTAAGCATCAGGCAAAACAGACGCGTGCCATCGCCGAAACATCAGCAAGCAACGCTGTGCGCTTTTCCTACCTTCGTGTAGTGCAACTCTGAAATGCTTCAAGCAGCTCTCTCTTGCCTGACAGATAGTAACTATGGGTCTATGTTTAACAAACTCTCACTGTAGCTTATGTAGACTAAATGATGTCTACTTATTTTAGATATATCGCACATCCCTTTTGTACTACTACAAAAGTCTAGGCAGGTTACACTTCATTTCCCAAAATTTCCAGGTTGCATGTCACATGAAAGTGTAACACAAAAGTTAATGGTATGAGCATCTATGTTTTCAGAGCTAGCATTGTTTGGCAGTGTTTGCTTGCTTCCTGATTAAGCTCTTTTTAGTGCTACTTAATTTTTTGAACTTCCACTATTTTTGAAGTTACCCCTTTTGCAGTCATTTTCTTCCTTTCCCTATTCCTCGATGCCCAGCTCCTATGTGCTTCCTTCCTATCCTTGCTGGCTTAGTTTTCCTTTTCCTAGTTTGGTTGCTTTCTGTCAAGTGTTACCTATGTTTTCCCACCTTTCCTCCCCAGCTTTTCATCTTTAGTGACTATGTGCTATGTTTTCTGCCCCTCCTGTTACAGCCTTAGTGTTCCTGTATGATTGTCAGGATTCTGGGATTCATCTAGCAACCTAGATTGAATTTCTCACCCACTGTGAGTTTTGTCTTTGCATGATTTTAGCTTCCATCACCAAAGAAATCCGCTGCATGGACTCTGCCTTTGCATGTATCTTCTACACGTAGCTATTGTGCACACAGTATGTGAAACAGCAACTGTGGGTGAGAGACTTACTTATATTTCATCTTATTGTGAGGAGTTCTTCAGTGCAATGCCTCAACACCACTCTACTGTCAATGTTATTTTTTGTATGTGCTGCACTTCCTGGGTTTTAGCTATTTTGAATTGCCTCTTGAGTGCTTGTTCTTTATGAGCTTTGGCTGCCTTTATTGCCTTCCACAGAGCTTCCTCATGGGATCTCTCTTCTCCTCAGATTCTGTGTGGGTAACTCTCTTGCAAGTGTTCTTTACTTTGGTCTCCCTTATCACATGTCTTTTCCAGGCCTCCAACAAACAGTCTTGTTCTGTCTCCATTCTTCACGGCTGTTTCTTTTTATTAATCCCACATCTGCCTCAAGTATATGCATTACCTTGCGCTCGCCGCCTCGCTGAGTCGGCGATGCGGCGAGCGCAAGTTAAGCAGTTTCATTATAGTGTTTATTTAATTTGACCTATTCCGTCATCTGTCGACTTGCCCCTGCCACCGCCCACCACTCTTATCTGGTCCGGCCGCACATGCATTTCAATCATATTGTATATCTGACTTTTGTGAGTGTCAGAGAGGAAACATGTGATCCGTTTGTGAATGTTCTGCATATTAATGAGGTGAAGTATTTTTACTCAATGAAGTGTCTAGTTGTGCCTCCAAATTAATGATATCCTACGCTTGAGCCAAGTCCACAGGGAGTTCAGTCTTTGCATGCTAGTTCTCATATTATCTGCCTACACTCAGTCTCCTCTAGTTTCTGAAAACACACCTGCACAAGGTGAAACACATTTGGCAAAATCTGTTAAACTGTACCAAGCAGAGATATTGTAGTGAACAATGACAAACAATACAATATTACAGGAGCAAATCAAATCTCTTAAAGTTGCACAGGAAACTACAAATATTATGGTGTGTCAAAAAATTTACCTGATGATCAGAAATAAACCCTAGAGTCCGTGTAAAACCTCCTAACCACATCAGCTGTTGGGATGCCCCTTCTACATATACCTCTGTTCACATTCTATCCCTCTACTTCACATTAATAGCCCCATGATTTGAAATATGTCCGAGGCAGTTATCATATTTAAAAAGAAAAAATCGACAGTCAGTTGATTTTGTCTGAACTCAATGGGTCCAATGAAAAAAGATGATGTACTCATGCCCTCGCATATGACTTCACTCATAACATGTTTGATGTCACCATTGATAACGTCAATGCAACATCTGAATTGACATCATTTACAGCAACACTGTGCATGATGGGGCAGTGAGCTATAGTTACTTTAATTAACTAACTGGGGCATTTCAGTGCTTTTTTAGTTTAAAAGTTATATACTTACGTTGGTTGCCTGCTCCGCACGGACTTGCAGTGACAAGTTTGGCCATGCTGATTTGCCCGCGACGCCTCAGCCAATCGAAGAGGGGCATTGACGATTTAAAAGGAGGGCGGGAAAACCTGCAGAGATTAGCGGCATCTGAGGAAGTTTGTAAAAAACGAAACGCGTCATGCCGGAGGTCGAATAAAAGCAGCTTTCCCTGAAACCCCGTGTGTGCTCGACTTCTTGGTGAATGCGAGGAAGTTTGGTTTGATGTTTAGAGTGCAGTCATCAGCACTCGACGAGCGCCCATCTTTAAAGAGTTCCGGCGGATTTGGTGGCAAGCTTTGGTGATACTAAAAACTTTTGGTAACGCCGGAACCCCGCTTACCTGCAATGTGAGCCCGATCATCTTTGATGAAAACTGCGACTTCGCTGGATGTTGCCGCCTACTTAGACGGGATCTACAGGCTCTAATTCCAGGAACAGCAGCAAGGTGTGGGGATCAGAGGAGCTGCCTACCACCCCCCCGTAAACAACAAATGGCAGAGCATGAGGAAGGAGCAGGCACCGCCCACTGGGGCTAGTACTTACGTTGGTTGCCTGCTCCGCACGGACTTGCAGTGACAAGTTTGGCCATGCTGATTTGCCCGCGACGCCTCAGCCAATCGAAGAGGGGCATTGACGATTTAAAAGGAGGGCGGGAAAACCTGCAGAGATTAGCGGCATCTGAGGAAGTTTGTAAAAACGAAACGCGTCATGCCGGAGGTTGAATAAAAGCAGCTTTCCCTGAAACCCCGTGTGTGCTCGACTTCTTGGTGAATGCGAGGGAGTTTGGTTTGATGTTTAGAGTGCAGTCATCAGCACTCGACGAGCGCCCATCTTTAAAGAGTTCCGGCGGATTTGGTGGCAAGCTTTGGTGATACTAAAAACTTTTGGTAACGCCGGAACCCCGCTTACCTGCAATGTGAGCCCGATCATCTTTGATGAAAACTGCGACTTCGCTGGATGTTGCCGCCTACTTAGACGGGATCTACAGGCTCTAATTCCAGGAACAGCGGCAAGGTGTGGGGATCAGAGGAGCTGCCAACCACCCCCCCATAAACAACAAATGGCAGAGCATGAGGAAGGAGCAGGCACCGCCCACTCGGGCTAGTACTTACGTTGGTTGCCTGCTCCGCACGGACTTGCAGTGACAAGTTTGGCCCTGCTGATTTGCCCGCGACGCCTCAGCCAATCGAAGAGGGGCATTGACGATTTAAAAGGAGGGCGGGAAAACCTGCAGAGATTAGCGGCATCTGAGGAAGTTTGTAAAAACGAAACGCGTCATGCCGGAGGTCGAATAAAAGCAGCTTTCCCTGAAACCCCGTGTGTGCTCGACTTCTTGGTGAATGCGAGAAAGTTTGGTTTGATATATATATATATATATATATGTCACTGAAAAAGACAAAGGTTAAAGGAACGTTATACTTAGGCTACAGTGACAGATAAAAGATAAAGTTTTAAACTAACTAAACCACTGTAATTCACCAGTTACCGTTATGTCATCAGTGATGTTATCAATGATGTGATAGAACAAGCCATGAGTGATGTAATATGTGAGGACATTACTAATGCATGGTGAGGGCTCCTTCATCCAAGCAAAGTGTGGGGTTGGGTGCAGGGCCTGGTGTGTGGCCGGGCCGTGCAACCAACCCCCCACAGGCACTCAACACCCCCCACACATGGGTGAATATGTTATGTAACAATATAAAGAATGTCATTTTAACTAAGGCATACCTACTGGCTTTGTCAATAAATCAAAACTAACTATAACTACCCAGTGTGTGTGTGTGTATATACATATATACAATGTGCCGGGGTTTAGACTATTTTTACAGGACAATGTTAAAAATCTGCAATCGTATGTGCAAGACACCAGCGACTTTCTACGTAAAATTCAAAATATAGAATGGCGCGCTGGATATATCCTGATAGCTTTTGATGTTACACCATTGTACACGAGCATCAGGCATAATGATGGCATCAGGGCAATGGAATACTTTCTTAACAAACGTACATTGAAATTTGCACAGCACCGTAAAATGCTAACCAGTATGCTCTTGTTTTGTCTAGAGATTATTCTATTCATGTTCAAGAACCAGATCTATCAACAGGTTCAAGGGGTGGCGATGGGGGCCAGCTTCTCTCCCAGCTATGCCTGTTTACATATGGGCTGGTGGGAGGAGCTGGTCCTCAAGCAGCAATATGGCCACGTACTTCAAAATAATGTGATAACCTGGCTTAGATTTATTGATTATCTATTTGTAATCTGGCATGGGTCTGAACAAAGTGCATTGGAATTTGTTTCACAATTTAATGTAAACATCAATTTGAATTTTACAGCAACCATTAGTCCTGAGGTGGTTACCTTCTTAAATGTCCAAGTCGCATTTGTAACAATAAGATCACAACTACCTTGCATCATAAAGAAACCGCAGGAAACTTGGTATTGCATGCAACAAGCTCACATCCTGCACATCTAATACAGAGTATGACTTATGGGGAAATGTTAAGGATAAGGAGGATATGCAGTGACGAGGTAGATCTGGCCATAAAACAACAAGAAAGCAAAGAGAGATTTCTTGCAAGGGACTACCAAATGAAAACTATAGATGCAGCCATTGCTAAATCTAGATCGTGGGCAAGGTCAGGACTACTTGTGAAAAATACGAAAGAGGCAAGCTTGGACAAGGACGTACAAAGTAATCAGGAAAATGAGCCTACCAGACTAATTTTAACATACACAAAACAAGAGAAACAGTTAAGAGGCATTATAAAATGTAATTGACATATCGTTTTCGATGATCCAGTGATAGGCCACCTCCTGCCAAAAACACCATCCATCTCCTATAGAAAGACAGCATCTATGGCTAATGCCCTAGTGAGAAGTAGCCCAGAAGAAGTACAATCAGGCAATTGGCTAGTGGCAAGGAAGGGTTTCTTTAAGTGCGTGACATGCAAAGCCTATAGATATGGTATCTATAAAACCACATATCAAACATCATTCAATGATAAAGTGCAGACAGTCAAGAAACATCTTACGTGCAAAACAGATCATGTCATCTGTACACTGAAATGCATGTGTGGCCTACAATATGTAGGAAGCACTAAACTTCAGGTGCACAAAAGAATACTTCAGCACACCAGAGTTATCAATAATCAAGATTCCGGTTAACCTGTACAAAACATTTTAGAGAAACCCATAACACTGACCTAAAGCATTTTAAATACTTTTTAATAGATGCTGTCTCAATACATAAAAGAGAAGGGAATCGAGAGGAAAAACTTAGAAGATTGGAAACAAGATATATTTTAGATTTAGATACAAAAATTCCAGGAGGTTTAAACATGAGTGAAGATCTTTAAACTTATTTACGATCAAATTTGGATATATGAATATGGATGAGAGTAGTAACAGGTGGTCGCACTTTATGGATAACACATTGCAGTTTTTTTTAACATCTGCAGTACTGTAATAACTTTGAGATGAACAGGTTTTTATCTGGAATATTGCGCTTTAGTTATTATAAAACCTGAACATCAATTCATTTTATGAATGTACTACATGCGCTTTATGAAAAACTGCAGAGATACGAGAGTCTGAAGACAATTATCTGTATATATTGGTGATTTGCGGAGTTAATGTATTAAACTCGGCCACTGCTATAGATATATATTTTTTGATAATAAGCACTTTTTTGCATTATGCACTTTATAGGCAAACCCAGGTTGGGGATGGATTTCTTACACACAGTCACTTTATTCACTATTTGTAATTTGTACTAAATGTCAGTTAAATATGGACAAATAAGATAAGAATGGTATTGCACTTTAATTTGTAGCAATTACCTTGAGTATTTATATTTTGTAAATGTCAGGTATGCGCTTGTGTCATGTGCAAAATGCACTAAATTCAGTATTTACACAGTTATTATGACCTGCCAGATACATTCTAAGTCTTTTGACTATGTTTATGAATAGTATTGCCCTTGTCACTTTAAAAAGGTCAATTTTAGAGCACAGCGTTGTCATGTGATCAAGGCTGGCAACGGCGGAAACACGTTATGGCAGACTAATCTCAATAAAGAAACTCACGCACTCAAATTGTGTTCCGTGCTCGGTACTTTCCATCAAGGAGGTGTTTGTGGTGAGGATATATATACATAGCCACGGCCCGTGCAGGTAAGAGCGGTGAGGCTGGGGGAGGGGGGATTTCGACAGACAACGACGAAGGACAATTAATTATTAACTCTTGGTCGGCTGTTTAGCTGATTTCACAAGCGCTTTTTATGATGGATTACCTTACTGTTGGAGCTGTTTTTTCTGACATAACCTCCCTGACATCCTTCTCAGTTCTCATTTGTCTGTTAATATGTGTGCCTTAGGCTTCATGACCGCCATTTATTCTTATCAATACCATTTTTGTACCCATGGTGAATGTTTCTGCTTCCGTCCTCAGTGTCCACTATAGCCCTCCTCACAATTTTCTACTTGCTGTCATCATCACACCTTTTAAGAAGTTGATAGTGCTCCTTCTTCAAAGCAGATGAAGTCTGATACTAGTGCATTACATCTGCATAATTTTGAGCATCTCTCAAACATGACTTGCAAAACACCTTTGAACTAAAATGCACTGTCCCCTGGCCTTTATGGATATCTGTGTGGCAATGCCATGCTGAAATGTGCTTTTTGTATTAGTGGTAATTGGAAAAAGTAATACAATTTAAAGTTCAACAAAAACCAACATGTGACAAGATGTCAAAATGGAGAGTTGGATATAGGGTTTTATGAAGATCTAAGATGAGCTTAAAATGATCCGAATTTGAAACTGATACCGATAGTAGTAACAATTAATGCATAACATTATGTGCTTTGTATCCATTTCAAATAATCGATTTACATTTTCCTGTATATTCAGTACGTGTAGGTTGAGGGAACAGAGTGAAATGTGAATATATTTCTCCCTGCTCACTGTAAAAGGTGCTCAATAATTGATAGAGGAATCTTTCCCAGCGTGCATGTGGTCATTCTATAAGTCCCTCTCCATGTGACATTAAAATAATATATCTTCTAGATACACATCTACAGTTCTGTCCAAGCCACGCCACCCCCATGTTTCAGAAGGGCTGAAGGTTGGATGAAGAGGTCATCTACTAAAATGAGGCCCATCGGGTATGAACAGAAAAATGCATGTCACAGTCCTGAGAGGAGGTAAACAATAAGGGTACAGTCGTATTCTAAGCTTTCATTCTACGCAGGTGGAGGTTGTCAAAACTTGGCATATATGCCTGGCTGTATGCTGTTTTAAAGTTTCACAAACATCAAACCAAAGTCATTTTCATTCTATCAGCAGGATACACCAAAAACACAGGATATCAAATATAATCAATAAATCAGTCATGGCTGGCTAGTCAATTTCCAGTATGTTCTATTGCTCTGTCTTTGTTACTATTGCTTCATCACTGTAGACAACTCAGACTGTCTGGGTACTTATGATTTTAATAAATGGCCATTCTGTAGTTAATGAACTTTTCACTAGGCTGCTGACAGCCCTGAGGAGCCAACAGGCTGAGAGCCATCTGGTGTTACTGTTACCTGCAGATCGGTCCCACATCACAGCAGTGCTTAAGTAGGTGGCCCAGGGCTGCAGTGGAATTCCCATTCCAACCTCCTCCTCGTCCAGTGGACACACTCCATGAAACAGGGGGCTGAAGGTTCCATTACTGTCTCCTGAGAAGAGGTGCTATGTATGAAACAGCCAATCAAGTGCAAGGAGCTCTTGCCGCTTCATTGCCACTCCAAGTGCAGCAAACGTATTCTCCTCCAAATGTAGTGTTAACCCAGCCGCCATATGTTAAGGGGTAGGGTGGAGAAGTGGAGTGGTGTCAGGGCAGAGAGAGGCTATTTTGTCAATGGGGTAGCTGATCGGGTGGAAGAAACCCAACATCCTTTTACTAACCAAATGACAATTGAGCTCTAGATGATGCACATCAAAGTTGAGTGCAGCGTACTATGTACTTGGCCAATTACAAAAATTCTATGTTTTCTATCCAGATATGGTTTTAGTCCAGTGGATGAAAATAATGCACACTGATAGGATTTTACTTTGTCACTACTCCATGGCTCTTGTGAGGGTTGTAGTCTTCTTTGAGCTCTTCTTCTGACTTATGGTGGATGATAGCATGGAGATAAAATTGTACCAGTTGCTCATGCAAAAATCTAACCCTGACAGCAATAAAAAAGAAATAGCATAATAACCTAATGAAGCATATACCCTTCTAAAAGGCAATATTTTATTTTGTTATTACACGTGTACTGGAGGAGACCTTTTGGAAAACTGAGACAATCATAGATTTCCAGGACAATTTGCATATAAAATTTATACATGAAGAATTTTCATCAGGTATTAACTTCTTTACAAGGAAATGTGAATTTTCACAGTTGACATTTGTTGGTCTCTTCATGAGGAGAATATTTTTAACACATAGGAATCCATATTCTTACATTCCGGTCAAACATGAGAGTGCTCCCCCCCATTCTCATCCTGGAAGCAAACAAACTCTCATCCTTGACAGGAATACAGTTCTGAATGTTTTAATGACCTCTCCCCCCACATGTCATAAACATAGTAAACATTGCTTATCTTCCCTCCAAACTCTAACCAAGATGGAGGACAGTAACCTAGTCTTTATGACAACCTACCAGTCTCGATTTGATATACAATTTGCTACTGTGAGGATTTGGGTGTATTATATGGAATGACTGTGTGGCCTTACTGTGTAGTACACTCACGAAAACTGTTTTAGGTCCAGTCAGGCTCATTTGTAAAACCTTAAGCTCAACCCTGGGTTGCTATGGCTTTGATCAGCAAGGCTTAAACTGAGGAACTAGTGTAAAGAATTTAACAGTACCAAGCTCCAAAGAAAGAAAGCCACAAAACATGACTGGAGGGTTCCGGAGATGCAGATTTTTAAAGAAAACTTAAGTTACAGTTTAACCACACAAGCCATGGTAACCATAAAATTTGGAAACATTTGAAATGTTTGTAAGAGTTGAGTTCAGCCAGACTTGGGTGACCAAACCCTACAGGATGGAGCTCTGAGGGCCCCCTAAGGAGTATTTGGACAGTTAACCGGCCACCAAAGTGCTTTCCAGTTCAGTTTAAACTTTACCATACGACCGCCATAGACTTCAGTGGAGTTGTCCTGATGCTGCGAATGCAGGAGATGAAAGATGCTCAAGAATGCTTTGGGTGCTGTGTGGTCGATGGGAATGCCTTTACTGGTTATCCATCGGTTTATGGGGCAGGTGTGACGATTTTGACCACAAAGGCCGGGGTACCTCGAAGTCCTCTTAAAGACAGTAGAAGGCCAGCTACTTAAGGGCTACCGGTGTCCAACCATAGTGGTCCCAGTGACATCCCTTGGTGGAGACTGGTGTCCTTCTTGAGCGACCAATCTGGACTCAGACGACACTCTAGACTCTGACTGACTCAGGTGCAACTTTTGGAAGGCGAGAATCAGTCTCTTGAGGCACCAAGCGGCAGTAAGTGGTGATTCTTCTGGAGTGGGTACAGACTTCCTGAGTTGGGCAACTTCAGCTTTGATGGCCCTGGTGCTGAGTCTAGGGGGTCATACTGACCCTTGGAGTCACTTCTTTGGTCCAGGCTTGGGAGTGACTTACCTAAAGGCAGGAGCAACAGGCACAGTCCTTTCTTCGCTAGCTCAAAGTGAGTCAGGTCCAGTTTGGCAGACTGTGCAGTCTCTATTTGCCAAGCCCAAGGGTCAGCAGGGCAGTCCTATGGTCCTCTTTCCAGTTCCAGCGTGATCTCATTTCAGGGTGTCAGAGGTGGCATATTTATGCAGAGAAAGTGCCCTGAGGAGATGAATGGGCTACCAGGTCCCCTCCCTCTTGATGATGACTTTACTGCTATGTTTGGCATCTAGCAATCCCAGAGTGCACTATTATGTCCACTTTCAAGATGTCTGAACCCTTCCTTGGATGTCAGGAGCTTTGTAGCCCACTCAAGAGGTGCTGCTACCTGTGAGCTACACGCCAACAGAAAACTGGTCCGGGCAATGGTTTCCCCTCTCTGTCCCTGCCGCCAGCCTGGTTATTTTAACAAAGGTCAGCCCTTCAAGCGTGTGCTCGCCATATGCTCACTAAAGGCGACTTCACCTTTGAAGCTCGCCTTTTGGGCTAACACCCTGAGAAGCTTTGTGAAAGGTAGAGGTGATACCTCACCCTGTAGAAGACTGCTATTATTCCTAAGCCTAGGAATTGTTCACACTACTCCTTAAGAAGGCAGAAGGCTGTCTGTTGGCCACTGGATAAACTGGGTCGCAGAGTTGCAACTTTATAACAGGTGATTTCTTTAACAGTGACATGAAATTCAGCTTGGGCATCAAGATGGGTTTAATGCCACGATTAATTTGATAGCTTACAGTACCCATCTAAGTAGACCCATTCAGAAGTTAGCCGGTATGCAGGTTCAGCCGGTAATCCTGCGTTGGCAAATGGGACTACTGGCTCCCTGACAACAAAACAACAATTTAGAAGCATTGCTGTTAGGGCATATATACAAATGCATGTCCTACTTAATAATATATTGGTACCAGCCTTAGGGATCGATAGGCCTTCCTTAGGGAAGACTTACATATATTGTTAAGGGAAGTGGGGACTTTGCCATTGGTTTGAATGGCAAAGTTGAACTAGCAGTGTTCACACTGCCCTTCCAGTCTGCAGTGGCAGGTTGGGAGCCATTTTGTACTTTGTCACACACAGGGTGGCACGATCAGTGCTGCAGTCCTGGGTGGACACTACGCTTTACATGTCCTGGATACCATATACTAGTGACTTATAAGTAGTCTCTGCCAACTGGAGGTAGCCAAATCAACATAAACTTTGTAAGACGTTAGAACACAGACACTGAATCTGGTTAGCATGCCTCAGTGCACTCCTAGAGTCGATAAACCAGCAGCATCAGTCCAAAAGTGTAATTTCCTTACAGCTACCTGAGTCAAGATCAATGGGGCAGGCATATAATGTATTAAAGGACCGGTAGCGCCTTGCTGGCAACGGAAGAGCTCAGACAAAGACCACACCAGCCTCGATAACTAACTACTCATTGCTAACAAAGCAGGTATCACAAGACAAACGTGTTGAACCACAAATTACTGGTCACTGGACAACTCTAACATAGTCCACCCTGCATGTCCCACAAAGTCACATACTCTGAGCACTGGCATCCTATAATGACAAAGGAATGATGATAATGCAGTGCATCTTGACAAATCTAGTCACTTGACGTCTTATGATGGCAAATATATAAAAGACAAATGTAACATAGTCTGTCTGGGGAGATGTCTGAACCCCCGTTCACTATTAAACTATATCTGTTATCTACCCCAGATCCATAAGATCACAAAGTTGAGAACCTTCTAGCACGACCAGCATAAGGATTCAATTAAGAAAAAATCTACCAACACAATACAGGGGCCGGCAGAGCTAATCAGAGTTGCTATCATAACACAAATTATGAAGATGTGTGCCTGTCACACGTCTTCATCCATCACACTGCTAATTGCTGAATCCGAAAACATGATTATTGTACCTGGCTGGTCATGAGACACAACATGGGAACACTTCCCATATAGGACTAATCCTTAAAGAACCTCCTCCCAACTACACACCCCATGTGCTTTCCAAAGAGGCAAGCACTTAAGCGCCCCCACATAGAGGTAGTAAGTGCTATATAAATGTTACAATACCTCACAATACAGACTGAGCAGTGAGAAAATACCCTAACCTCACCTACCTCAACCCTACTGCATGTATATGGAACACCCTGTTAGCACTGACAACAGCTTCCACACAGAAGAAGATAAATGAATGCAAGAGCTGAGGAGCTTCAAATTTATAAGACGTGTGACAACTTCAAACACATTTTTGTTTCAACCTCCCAGACACAGAATGTTAGCTGTTGTTCCCTACCTGCCAGTTCATGGTGAAAGAAACACACAGAACATGGGCTCCCTCAACATAAATAAATACCAAGCATTGTACGGAATAAAATATGCCAAATACTACGTTACAAGCATATTGCAAGACTCCTCTGTGTTCTGTGTCCTTATAAAGACACTCAGTGGCATATTTTCAAGCCTATTGCACCACTGGTGCATCACTTTTTTGATGCACCGGTGGCACAGTGTGCCTGCCCATATTTACAATGTCACGCAAAGTCACCCTACATGACTTTTCATGATCTAGAAAATATGGGCCCCTTTCTAGGCATCACTCTGTGTGAAAGGGACGATCCAGGGGTGTTACTGTAGCTGTTCCCATTCAATATCCATGGAACCTGACACATTCCCAGATTTACAAAGTGTCAAAACCCTAGGAATTCGTCAGAATCCCACACCTCTTCAGGGGAGGTGTAGGAGTGGCGCAATGAGGAGACACACTTTTATTTCTCCTCGCTTTTTGCTCTTCTATGTGTGCTGCATTCTGCAAAGAAGGACAAAACTCCATTAATGATTAATAATAAATAAAGCTTTATTCGGCTTCAAAACAAACCATAAAAACACATCACCAGACACATTAATAAATCCATAAAATTCTCAATCACGCAGATAGAATTGTCAGTAATCTCATAAAGTGCAAAAAGTGCATCTGTTTTTAACATCATTTAAAAGAATCATTAATACCAATTTAAAATGCTTTTCATTCATGTCAATTGCAAATACTATTAAAACCTTCCAGCCAAAATAATCAATTTCCCAGTAATGCTCCTGTGCTTGACAGCAATTACAATAAATCTATAAATAGAGGCACAAACCTCGCTGGTTTGCAAGAGCTGCAAGTATCCCATTGACTCTTTACATTTCCTCATACCTATATACCTCATGAGCAGTTATATTATCCAGCTTCTTTGTTCCTTGTACAGGCCACAAAAGAATGTCATATGTAATTGGGATTGCTGGGAGCTTGCATCACATGGACATGGGATCAGATATTTGTCAGTGTATACATTGGAGGGATAAGACACCTACAAGCGACCTAAACCAAGCCTAAATCCTATTAAGGAGACTATTTGATGGCGTGGCACCTTCAACACTAGGCTGTATGTCGGAGGTTGTGCTTAAAGGAAGATATAGCACCACCAACCTTTTCCTCAGATCTTCCTCATGTCTCGCCATTGCTATATTCTCTAATAGTTCAATTTTTACCTCTAATCTAACTGAATGAACATTACCGATTGGATTAACAAACAGTTCCATTCGGTTAATGGATTGTAACTCGCTTTTAATATGTGACAGCCATTTGATTTTATTTACGTTTGTGAGATTCATGCAGTCAGTAATAACTGCTTCTGGTCTAGACCAGATTGAAAGCCATAAACAAATGGGTTCTATCCGTATATTATCTCTAATATAGCGTATCCCCAAGTTCTCAAGCACTATCATGGAGGGGACACTGGGGGAAGAGATAGTAACCTATGTAAAAATGTATTTTTGCTAATTTGGAGCGAAGTAATGTTAGTGTATCTCCACACCCCAGGTCCATAAGTGGCGATCGGTACATGTCCGACTTTATATATGGTAACAGCGGTGTTTAGAGGCTTAGAAGCTAGCTTGGCGGAAAATGTTAATAACTATAGCTTGTTCGAATTGTATTGCTCTCGCGTTTCTCGGATGTTTCCATGTGCTTAGGCTATCACACGGGACCCCAAGATAAGTAAATTTTGAGCCACGCCCTCAATATGGAATGGGGATATCCTACTCTGAGGGCATCCGCAGATCATCGCAAAAGATTTTGTTTTAATTGTAGAGAGGCTTACATTGGCCATAAAAGATACAAAGGTGTCTGAAGGCCCCACACCGTTCTTGCCATAAACACGCAGTCGTCTGCGTACATCATCTATTCATTATTGTTTTTTTGCAGGAAGGTGTCCCTTCCTGCACAACAACAATTAACCCTGCAACATAGGCACCCTTGCAAGGGTGTCTGCATTGGCGCATGGCTGCTGTTTGTGCGCCGGCACACGGGAGGACAGGAATCCGCCATGTCTTGCAGATAAGGCCCATTCCTGCCCTTTTATTTTGATGCACGACAGCACAGCAGGAGGCTTGCTGTACAGCTGGTTGTCAAAATATAGTAAATGAGGTCCTCGATCTGCAGCCTCACGCCCGATATGGGTCACTCTGCTTCTCTGTGGCTAGCAATATCCTTACCATGTACCACTGGCGATTTTTTATTCAATGTAAAAGGAGCTGGGAGAAAATTCACTTTCAATGCAATGCGCTATCTTATTTAATTTTATTGAAGTAAATCCAGGGGGACATCATTTATCTGCATAGCCCACTAAATTATCATTTAGGCAATACATTTGATATGATTTCACTGTAACATATTCCTCTAATCCTACAGATTTGAATTGGTTTACTCCTCTTTCAGTGCTGTGTGTTTTCATCTTATTTTAGATAATATGTGAGATGTGATAGACTATCAATCTTTGTTGCAGCATGTTGTATATTTATTTTGGCACTGAGAGGTTTATATCCCCTCTCATAAATAGGATTATCTCAAATATTTTGGGTAAGAATGTCTCGCTAATTAAAACAAGGTCCAGTGCTGCTAGATTCTTGTTTGTATTTCTGAAACTGTATGCTATTGTGAAGAAGCTGTTTTTGAAAAAACAAATAAACAATGGGCCATATGCATGAACACATTTTCCCATAGACACAGAATGGGCAAAACCCTTTGATGCATCTGGCCAAACATTCTGAAACCGTGAGTTTTGGGAACAGTTAGGGTAGGGAACTTAGAAGTGAATATATTCTGTTTCACAATAAGTTTCTTTATTTATTTGAGAGATTTGTTGAGAGCGTATGCACCAGGCCTTGCAAATGAGAAAAAGCACCCTTGTGATTCTGCTGGTGCACATCTTGGGCTGGCGTGACTCTTATTACAGAGTTGGCCACACAAGCACCTATAGCCCCTTGTGTACTTTCAAATGTCCCAAGAGCACAATCAAAAGGCACAGGCAGGGCCGGACTGGGAACCCAAAGTTGCCCCGGCAATTTTGTCGGACAGCCCCCCTCCCCTGGTAGGGACCGCAAGTGTGAAACACTGCTGCTTAACAAAACCGGCCCCCCACCACTCCAAAACCAGCCCCCACCCTACCAGCCTTCCGGGCATTCACCCGATGCCCGCTATGGCAAGCCAGCCCTGCACACAGGCACCATACGCGACCTGGGGGACTTTGCATAACATCACCCATCACAGGTTTCAATTGAAGCTCTGGTACTGGGTGAGGTTGTAGCGAGATCCCATGCACATATGTAGGGCCCATTCCACAGAAAGATTTCTGAGGAGTGTGAAACGTTTTCACTTGTATTAGCTCAAATGGGAGCCATTTGAGGACTTTCAAAGCTGACTAAATGTTTTTGAGGTAGACGCAGGGCCTTGCTCACTTGTTCCTGGACCCATGTAGCAACCTTTTGAGTGATCTGTGTCTCTTGTGGTGCTGGAGTGAGTTTTGATTGGATCAGATTTTTGATACACTCAGTGGCTGAAGTTTAGTAACGAGAATACCATGCTTCTGGCTGTTGACTTTAAGTCTGAAGACTAGTGAGGAGCAAGAGAATGAAAGCAGAAATCCTGTATGGGTTGATTTGTGTCTTTTGAAGCTTGCATGTCTAATATGAGTTCCCAGGATGGTGCGATCAATTATATGTCACTAGTCCTAAAGTATGGCACCACTTCTCTGCACTCGTCCATCTGCAGCTTTTCATCTCTTGAACTCAGGGTTGTTAATTGGATGCTACCTGAGAAACGTGGATGCTAAATAGGAGGATCCCATTGTGTGCACACAGCACTTTAAGGCAGACTAAGAAGCATTTTCCCTATAAAGTGCCATGCAACAGGTACATCTAGGTTGGCCCGGAACCTATGCACAGGTACCCAGGTGTGGCATTACTTATGTTTGTCCAGGCAGCAGCACTCACTCTGTTACTGCTCTCGAAGAGCAAAGGTTTCATGTATGCTCTGATGGGTGTGCAGGTCAATCTCTAATCACCGGGGGTTGGGGCGGCTAAGCTCGTCGCAACGGTGAGTGAAGTCAGTGGCTTCACCTACACTTAAAGGGCAGCCTCGGAAACCTTTCAATGGGTTGGCACAGGAGATCTTTGCCCCCAACCCAGAATACACAGCCTCATCAGCAGTGTTTGACTCTGTACTAGCATGAAATAAGGCCTATTCAACCCTGTGGTGCAAATTAAATGTGAAAAAAATAATTAATTAAAATTAATTCTATAGCTTCTAGTAATTGTTAATACATCTTAAATTACATTTTTAAATAAACCATTATACTTTCCTTAAATATATTTGAACTAATTAATTTTAAATACATTTTAGATGAAGGGCTGCAAACTTTTTTCAGTTGTTCAAGGTTTAAAACATATATAACATTATTCAAAATTAATATTTAACATTAACTTATCTGAAATGAATTTATTTTAATCAGTTTTGCAGTGATTTTGGACTTGAACTAAACACTTCTAAGATCAAATACATGACATACACTAAGAAGGGCTGTGTGAGTGGGATCATTAAAGTTGAGGTGGGGAGTTCTTTAAATGGTCCAGGAGTTTGACTACCTGAGTGTCAGGCTAAATGAGGCTGGATCCTGGGACCTGCAGATTTTAAAGCGCACCTTATCTGTAAAGCAGCGGGCTGGAGCTATACTCAAGTTGGCCAAAAAAGCACCATGGTGTCTTGTATGGCCAGCTGTGGAATTCTATAAGACCCAGTAAAGGGGGTCTTTACGGGGCCGAACTATAGGGGTACTGTAGCACTGGTCCATTGAGCACAGCAGCCAATAATTTGATCAGAAGCCTTGTGAGTTTAGGGAAGGGCACGCCTCTTGTGCCACTCTATTGTTTTTATGCGCACTCTATGCAAAATCTAGGTCTAAATGGATTGCTCCAATGTGCACAGCTTTCACCATACTCAATTGAGGAGAAGCATGTAGTGATGCAAAAGCAACACCTCTCCAATTGTGGTATTGGCTGTTTCTAAATTGTTGTACATAGCCTGGGTAATTGGATGTAAAATGTTAGATACAGTTTAAAATAGTGCCTCCATTTGATTTTCCTTAACTGATTTAATTGCCTGATGGTGGTGGGTGTTTCTTATATTTTTGTATATAGCTTGGGCAATTGGATGTAAAGTGTCAGCTATTTGATGAAATTATGTTCCATGGGCATGTTTTTAATTTGATCTTAACTTTTTAATGTGATTTTTATTTGTGTTTATAAATATTTTAAAAAAAATAATTATTCAATGTTCGTGTTAGGCTGTAAATGTTTTTATGCTTCTATCTTTTGATGAACGAACAAAATGTTTCGAATTGTAAAAAAGTGATGATGATGGATTTACTGAAAGTTTAATAAACGTTTTATTTTTACTATACTTTACTATTGTCCCAGTGATAGAAACATCCGCAATGCATGTGAAAAGTGACTAGTAGTAACTTTACACTCGTAAATTTGGCTCCACGTCTAAACTTTGGAGTAACTTTATGCTCCGAAATGGTGAGCAGCCAAAAATAATAACGTTATTTCAAAGTGTAAGAATACATTTGCACTCGAGTAAATCTACACATGTATTTACCTTTGTGACTAGCTCCCGAAGAATTTAGTGTGGCAAACTTTGTCATGATTTAGTCTACTTTTCAGATTTAAAACAGTTCCTCCTTCATTCCAATGGAAGCACTTCCTGGAAGACGGAATAAACACCAACCAGCCAATGGCATGGGGTAAAGAAGTAATAGTCCTCTGGGTGGAGCCAAAGCCACGCTATGTATATTTTAAAGAATTGATAACAATGGGTTTAGCAGACAACTGCACTGCCAAGCCAGGCCTAAAAAGGGACCTAGTTGATGTTGATTTGGAAGGGCATTCCCGTTAGGGTAATTAGGCAAGACCACTAGTTCAATGTGCAGTTGCTCGATCAGCCACATTAGTGCAATAGGAGATGATAAATGAAGGCAGTGTAAAGTGTCATTTGTGTGGATGTGCACTTTTCAATGATATGGCCTAAAATTGTCATTGTCAATCAAAGAAGGTTAGCACGAACAGGTTGCTGAAATAAATCAACAATATTTTATAGAGCTATTACACTACCAGCTGCATTTTGCTGAACTTCCTATGAAGACCAACAGATACAGAGGCACACCATCATAAAACAGGTTGCAAAATTGGAACCAACGAATGCCATTGGTTGCTCATTCATGCGCACTTCCGCAGTGCTTAATGTGTACCAGAGGTTGCGTGTGGTGGGCAGCATAACTCCTTTTTGGGACGACTTATGTTTAGTGTTCAGATTTTGATACAGAGCACGCGAGAAGCAGAAAAGGGTGAGAAAAGGTTGCAGAGTAGGACAGGAAAACAGTGACAAAGAGAGAAACAGGGCTGAAAAATACTCTGTAAGAGTGAGATAAAACAACAGGAAGTGCTGGAAGTACTGACACTGGTGTCATCTGGAAGACATGAAAACATGTCAGAAGAGAACAAAATCCCCAATGCTTATCCTCTACTCTTTGAAACTATTGATACTGGTCCAATAATAAGTTTTGCCGCCTAGTGGCAAACACCGGTATTGAATCCTAGACATCAAATGGAGCTTGGCCTTTTACTGCACTTATTTTCAACACAAAACATTTAAGATTTCTCCTAAGAAATATGAACCACTAGAGGGAAGGCTGGGCAAAAGTTCTTGATTAACTAATGCTTATTTATCTTGGATTAAAGCGCACAAAGTTCTCTCTAACTACATTTGTCCTCTGCTGATAAATAATGACTTAAAAGCTTTGGTACACTAAGTGGTATTGAATTTGTGGTAAGTCACAGAAAACTGCAGTGTCCACAGCTGCTAAAGCGCTAGGCAGTGAACAGTTATTACTTTGCCTTACTTTATTTCAGTTACATAAAATCCTGGCTTCTGCTTGGTATTTCTCTGCACTCTGGAAGCCTCTTTGGTAATTGTTTTTCCAGTAAAAGCTGAATTTGCTTGGCTGCTTGAATATATAAATCTGAAGAGAAATATGCAGCCACTCTCCAAATTCTATGGTAAACGTATGGGAATTTCCAGCAGCTTCACTGTATTCGAATGCAGGCAAAAGTCCAGCTTTTTCCCACTGTCAACAAATTACAGTTACAATACATATTGCACAGGCCTTGTTTGTACTTTGACATAGTTGTTGTGCTAAGTTTATAGAAGTGCTGCCAAAGAATTCACGTTCAGTCGAGTAAATAATTGGATTCCTTGGTTCTAGAAAATAATTTTATTGAGATTTATTACTATGGTCTGTAGCCATAAGAGTAATAAAGTTGTACTATGCTCATTAAGGGCAGATTGTTGGAAGACAAGTCAGTTCCCATATTGTGTCATTACTTTTGATTTCCCGGGCTCCTAGACACACTGTTTATCGACCAGGTGCCAAATATTTAATTAATTAGTAGGTGCCCTATTTATCATTCCCCAAATGATTGGGAACCAAGTACGGACATCCTTGAAATCTATAATCGGAATTGTATCCCAATTTCAATTTACGGGGGCTATCTTGGATCCCGTAATCCTCATAACCTACAGATTGAAGGAAACTGATTCTGTCCGCGTATGTTGGGTTGACATCAAATAGCCTACATTTCTTCTTACATTAAGAATTAGAACTAACCTATGTGGAGGATTGGGTGAAACCTGACCCTATTTTATTGTGTCTGTCTGATTAGTCTAATGTTAAATTCTTCTCTTAAGAGACAAATTATAGAGCATTGTCTTGCCTGCTTTCTAAGTCACAAAATTCCATGGCTCCATTAAATCAAATTGGCGAAATATTTCACAGGCCTGATCTATTCAGTAGTCCCCAGCAGGTAATACATCTTGTGGCTAGTTGTGCTCGTAATATAAAATACATTTTAATGCTTCTATCAACACAATAAATGTGACTTTTTTTTACAAGATGTATTAGAGCAACCCGACAATACATGTTTTAGTTGCAGCCCCATAAATTAGCTGCATTATGGGTAATGCAGTCAGGTATCTGATTGGCAGTGAACAAGCAGATTAGATGGCGGGAAAAGGCTAATTAGTTAGCCAATCGGGAGGGATTAGAACAGGTGAATTTGGTTTAAAATAGGGGTGGGATGTGAAGGCATACAACTATTATTCGAACCGTGAAGGGGATGGAAGAGTTTCAGTGTTTACGGCAGGTACGTGAATTGGTGCGATGTGTATTTCAAAACAGGGTTGAAACTGACCTGTTATTGTGGATTTTGGTAACTCAAAGCACAAGATGATTGTAAAAATATGAAAGAAGTCAGATGTTCTGATTAGATAAGGGGTAGTTGGTTGGGTCTAAGTGTATGCATGAGTTAGATCGAGAATATTCTAGTTGACAGGAAGGTTGTGTAAAGCGTGAAGGGAAGTGGAGGGACAGAATTGTAAAGAATTTCACGGGGAGATGTGTGGCACTGAAACTGTTTTAAAGAAAAGTTAGACGATGGTTGTGGAGGAGTAAAGGGGGGAAGGGGTTAAGGTATCAACATGGTGTAACGGTAGGAATATTTTGCAAGACGCCTAGAGAACCATCATTTGCATAGTTCACGTAGGAATTCACTATGGGGGAACACGAGAGGGTTAGTATATTAACATGGCATTCTGGCAGATTGTATATGTATTGTTGGTGATGGATTTTTTAAGCTGAATAATAATAATCAATATAGCAATGGTTATTTGTTTTATTGTCGTTTACATTGACCCCTGACGAAGGGCACTAGTTGCCCGAAATGCATTGGGTATTTTTAATAAAACACTGTCTTGGACGAATCATGCATCAGTCGTGTTTTTTGCAAGAGGTCCGGAGGGGCACAGCTAAAGCATGGGAAACCTGGAAAATGGCATAATATTCCGCGTGTGGAGCAAAGAATAAAACTCATGTTGAAGAGAGGATGAAAAGAAAAGTGAGGAATATAACGAACAAACTGATTAATATGAAAGAGAAACTGACATAATCGCCAATCTGGCACAACACTGCTGTGCTACTGGAGGGGGCGAGATGACGCCCCCCTTAATAAGTTGTGTCTTTCAAGGTGTCTTTTGGGCATGGCACCATTCCAGTGTGCACGCATTCTTGGAATAACATTGGATAAAGCTGAGAAAAACATGAAGAGAAGGTGTGCATCTCATTACTGTAACTGATAATTGATAAATTATTTGCCATTTTTATCAAATGTTATTTGTTACTAATAGTGCTTAACTTGTTAAAAAACAAGCATTGGCAATGTGGACAGGTCTGGCTTTATAGGGATGGTGTCGGGGCAGCTCCTCCGCTAAGGCGGAGGAGTGTCGTCCCACTGCTCTCAGAGCAAGAAAAACAAAATGATAATAACGTTGTTATTATCATTATATTTTTCTTAGGTTCAGGGCTGGGTTAGTGCAGGGTGGGGCTGGTGGCACAGGGGGAGGAGTGGTTTGCACACTCTAAATGCACATGACGATTTGGCCAGCCATCTTGGGCCGGCCAAACAGTCATGCGCACTTTGCATTTTCCCCACCTGGCTGTAATGCACAGCCTAGTGGGAAACATGCACAGGGTACCACTGCCTGTCTGGGCGCCAAACCACAGCACTCAGATCAATCACAGCGCTGCACTGCAGTGTTGTGATTGGCTTAGGGGAGCCTGTGTGATTCCTGCTTCTGGGACTTGCCTGAGAAGCAGAGAGACAATGGGGGAGAGACGGCAGCTGTGAGGAGGTAAGGGGTTTTTTTTGTCACCCGCGCCCCTTTAACAACATTACAATGTCATGTCTGTACCCCTGCAAGTTCAAGGTCAGGCAGCCAAAGCCCCTCTCTAGTGATGGTCAAATAATTGTCTGGTGACAGCTGTGCTGTCAAGCCAAACCATAACTAGGTTCAAGGGTGGAAAGTTTTTGTTAGGAGCCCGCCAACAGTACTTTTCAATGATGGGGCTGCCGAATACGAAGACTGACGCGTTTTTGTTTCATCTTGTGCCTTGTTCTTCAACCCCTACACTTTCTGTGTCTTTATCTCATTCTTGCATGTTCTTTTTCATCCCTGCTTTATTTCTTTGTCTGTGTTTTACTTACTCTCTCTTCTTTCTTTCTCTTTCGCTTTAGTACTTGTCAGCATGAGGCCTTGAGCACTTCAAGGCCCGCCCCTTACTCACACAGTTGACATTCTATTTGTGGTTGGCAGGTCTGCAAATATGCACAATCAAATGACATTTAGAATATTTGCAAACATGTTTTTCTAATCCAACTGTAGAAGCAACGTTACTAGTTTGGCTACAGTGTGAACATGTGTGTCATGGTAAGAATATGTGGAAATAAAGTCTCAAACCAGATGTTAGTAAAATATAGCACAGTGTGTAAGATGAATTGTAAAGTCTTGATAAGGCAAAACAAACATGACATCACTATGCGGAGGGTACCCCGATCACAGATCATGGATTTCCCTTACGGCTAACTAGGATACCTTCTGTCGACTTATAACAACTGTGCCTTTACAGAGGGGTTAGTTGCCGAAAACGAACATCTTTTGCAAACATTCATGCATTTTCTATTCGCTCCATGTAGAATTTTTTTTTTATATGAAAAATGCCTTCTTCTAAACGAATGGTAGTGTGCGGAGAACATCTATCATTGTTTTATGACTTTATCTTGGTCGAAATATTGATCTACAATTGTATACCATCCATAATTCCTCATAAAGATAAGTAGTTGTGAAGTTAAGAATAGTAAATCTATACCTAGTTATATGAACATATATTGACAAAATGATGTTAGTCAATGTTATTGATGCAATATTTTTGTAGGCCGACCGTGATACAGTGATAAACAACCCTTCCCAGCCACATTTGCATACTTATCAAACTTTTTTGCGATTTTTCTGTGGGAGATTAAGGTTGGGCAATTCATGTAAAGTGTTAGTGATTACTACATATTTGGTTCCCAATTTCCCAGGGGCCACTTGTATTGAAATACCCTTTTTTATTCCCCTTTTCACGTCTTAGTTCTGCATACTATTCTGGAAAACTTTGTAGAAATTGTATAGAAGTGAGCAGGATTTGCAGTTAGAATCCGCAATCCTGAAACAAAAAATCAGGATTTTAGATTGACAGCATAAAGATTCCACTTCTTGCAGTGGGACTGCTAAACGTTTTGAGACTCAAGCCATTAGTGTTTGACACAGGTATATGAACTAATGATAGCTGCTGCACCCATGCTCTACCCCTCTGCCCATTTAAGTATTTTAAATAAAATGTAACTTTTCTGTTGCAAACAAACTAAACTAATTACAGATATTTTCATTGGGTTTTGCACACGGCAAATCGAAAACTATTTATCACTAAAAAGTCTGGGTCATCTAATCCTAATTTGTAGAGAATTACATGAACGGGATTGCAAAATGGAATAACTATATATACAATAAATCTGCAAGTAAGTAACAAAACTCACAAAGCTACTGTAAACAGTCCTTCAAAGAATCCCCAGTAATTGAGTGGTTAAGTGGCGAAGAATGGCTCTACCTAGGAAAACGCACTGATTTAAAAGTCAAGAAAACATGTAGAAAACCTTCTAACAGGCTCCATTCTTCATGGTCCAATAGGGTAGACGTGTTCTTCGTTATGCAGGTTCAGCTCCTCCGTTCTGATGGAAATACATGCAGCTTTTACTTTTTATCAGAAGGCCACCTACAAGCAGTCCTGAGTAGTTAGATTATGGAAACATCAGGGTTGGTTCCCATAGACCTTAAGCACCATTCGACCTTCTACATCTCAACTTGGTCTCCACTTGGGGCATTCAAGGACGAGCCTGCCGCGTTCATGGAGCTCTGTCTAAGCCCCTGCTGGGACACTGGCGGTCCCTTGCTTTTATCCACCCAGGTTGCCAATTTTATCAGCTTTAAAAGGATTAAACGCCCCTTCCGCATGTGAAAATAACTGGCGCCGAGCTATCGCATTTCGCAGCTATTTCCAACAAACTGCTCATTCAGTCCAACTATTTTTATTGACATTCTGGCCATGTTTAGCTCATTATTAAACAAAGACTACGAGGCCCAGAATGCAGAGGGGAACAACGGACTGGTTTAGCTACTCACAGATTTACCTGGTAGCATTGAGGGCGACGTTGGAGTATCTTTAATTTTGGCGTGAAAAGAAAATTCATATAGGTCAAAAAGATAAAGGCAGGAAGAAGACAGCGCAGACCAGGTGGGATCAAAATGGAGCAAATGAACCGCCTGCAAGGTGACTTTCATGCAGTCTTGTCTTGTTCGAGTAACCACCCCGCAGTAAGCATGCTGTGACTTGTGTAACTACTTTTTCTCCGTTATAAACATGGTTTAATCCAGCATGTTCGGTGATACTGGCCGCAAAAACACGAACTGACTAAAAGTTGCCCTCTTGAAATGGAACTGCTAGACAGCCTTGTTACCCTTACACTGAGCGTGGAGGCTCTCGGCTGGTGCATGTGGCCAGGACACCACCATTGTCAATCCTAAATAGCTTTCACAAACATTGTGGTCAGAAGAGCATAGCTGCCAACTGGCCCCATGACATGCATTCCCTCGTCTGACAATTTATACAACAAGAAGTTGTATTCTGGGTGTTGTAGTGCGTCTAAAATTACGTGTGACATCAGATATCCCTGCATGCAAAGTACTGTTGACTACAGAGCTCTCCAGGTCCAGGAGTGAGTAGCTCTTTAAGTCCGTGCTTTTTCTTTGCATTCAGAGACTTTTAGTACTAACTTTGTAATGAGATTAATAGAAATAATAATAATAATCCACATTTGTAAAGCGCAAACAATCACCCGTAAGGGTCTCTAGGCACCGTCGGGAAGATTAAGCAACCCTAGAGTCACATGGTGCTGGGCTGATCTGCCACCGGCGCCAGGGATCGAACCGTGATCCCCAGATTCCGGTGCCAGTCACCCTGGCCGCGGCGCCACACCTCTTCCCGGAATTCCATTAAGCAGAACGCAAAGAAAACAAGCATTGCCAATGCCAACACGACAGTTTAATATGCTAACCTGTGTAGGGAGAGGAATGCACAAGTGCTCATTATTAGGTCGAGCATTCAAGACCTCTTGTATTTATACTTATTTTAGTATATACTTATATGTGTATGTAATTAAAAGCTATATCTAGTTTTTTTTACATAGGCCTCTAATTACGATATTTTCAAATTGTATTTTTCCGGTAAGCTATTCTTTTTGTCTCTCAGGCTCTACTCTTCTACTCTTCTACCTTCTCCCTTTTTTTATCTCACATTTACCACCACAATCATCCTCTATTTCTATTCATAACTCCTACATTCACGCTCAATATAACACACACTATCTAATTCTCGCTCTTGCTTACATTATCTCACGATCAACAACAAACACACATTATTTCTTTCTTTGTCTCGTGTTTCAAAAGGCTGACATAATTGCCAGCAGACACACTGCTCTTCACCATAGCTTAAATATATTGTGTAAGCCAACAGCTCTAGCTAAACACTTATGAAGTCCCAAAGGCGAGACCTATTGGCTATGCCAATGCTTGTTTTTATTTGGCCACACACTTAAAAAATGTCAGTTATAAGGAAAAATGCCTCCGATCATGCAGCGAATAACCCACATAACGAAATGTATTTTAGAATCAATATGTATCAGAAGCACGCAAGCAGCGTGAGGTTCATGGGGGGGGGGGGGGGAGTCAAGCAGCACCAGGCAGCGAGGACTGACCGCCTGGTTCTTTTACAGCACTTCCTGTTAACAAAGTGACCAGCAAGCTAATTAAAGCCTACGGAATACAGAAATGATAGTTATCAGCGAGTCAAATTGCATATTTCTGCTCAAATAAAAGATGACAACCACCAATTCCGTAGTTATATTAAAAAAGTATGGATTGTGGGCCATCACTTGATACTTATTTCTGCATTTTCCCCATATTATGTTAACTTTGCTCATACTTTTCCCCGTGCTCTGCCTTTTTCTTTGAAGGCAATACATGTTGACAGTTTGAAATGGAGCCAATAATAGCATTCAAATATGCAGTCAAATACCCTATAAATAATTTATTCTCCCCGATTTCTCAAGCAAGGAAGTGCTTTGTGCAGCAGCAGAACATGGCTTGACAGCACCTCAGGAATACATTAGGCAAACACATTTGTGTGAGTGTGTCAGTGATTTCGGATTTTAGAAGCATAACCCTGAATCGTAACGGTCAAGCGTGGCTTTCTGGCAGCATAAATATCAAAAGGCAACAAAGTGTATTTGAAGCAAATGATCTATATAACAGTGGGGGTGAACAAACTTGGCATGGGGGCCAGCCATGCAGGCCTGTCTCTTCGCCCATGTGGATCATGGGAGCAAAAGAATGTTAGGGCAGTAAGTGAGCGGGCCCCCACTGCTCTGATATCAATGGGGGGATTGAGGAGGGTGGTCCTTGGGCCATATTTTGTAATGCGGGCAAAAGTCTGTGCGTCCTTGTGTTTTTATTTTTACCAGGCAAGGCGGCACAGGTAACAGCGGTGGAGCGATGGGGGGTTGACAGATGCCGGGATAGGGAAAGTAAAATAAATAAAACCACTTACCTTGCGCTCACTGCATCGCCGACTCGGTGTTGAGGCAAGCGCAAGGTAAGTGGTTTTATTTATTTATTTATGTTACTTTCCCTATCCCGTCGTCTGTCAACTTCCCCCATCCCGTCCCACTGCGCCCCTGCCCTACCGCTGTTACCTATGTCGGCCACAACAGTAATATGCAACATGTGGGTGCAGCATTTCCTTCCAAGATGGCAGTCCCTCATTTGCGCGGGGTATTGTCCTATGGAAATGATGGAATGCCTTTGCTCCTAAACAAGCATTCTTTTAAAGCTGCAGGGGCAAATAAGCTATAGGCAGCCACAATGATTGAAAGCCACATACACAATGGCACACAGTCAGTGCAATCCAGAGGGTACTCTTGAGAGAAGACACCAGGAATGCAGGGACCCCTCTAGGCATTCAGCCACAGGCAGGCGCAATCCCTGACCCTTCAGCAAAGTGCTGTGGTGCTTCTGCATTGACAGTAATACCACAGGTTTCAACCCGCTAGTCCACTTTAAATGCTGTGCTGTCCCCCAGTGTTTGTTTATGTCTGTTCTGGTCACAACACATTTTGTATGTGTGCCATCACACACTGTCTCTGCACCATTTTAAATAATACTGCTCCTGATTTTCTGAGCGGAGTATGTTACCTCATAACCTCCCTCTTCCACACCCATTGATTCTCCAACATCCCTTCGGCGCTGATGGTGATTCAACGCTTGCAGACCTTGAAAATGCGGCTGAACATTTGCAAGAGGTTTTCCACCTCAGCAATTGAGATTCTTGAGATTCAGTAATGGATCATTTTAGTCATTCCATAAGATTTTGCATGGTACACTGACCCATAACAGTGCAATCAGAGAAGGTTAAAATGTATGAGAAGAACACTGCACATTTCACTTAGTGGGGTAGCCAGGCTGCAGGCAAAGAGCAGCATCTCATGGTCCCATCAGGCTGAAAGTGTCCACAGTTCACTGTGGTGCAGATCTTCTTCCAGACCTCTAAGAGATAAGCCTTAAAGTTTTCTGTAGCCCTTAGAATATCTCCTCAGCTTTTTGTGCAGAGATGGTTGCGAGTAAGTAGGCTCTCATTTGTCTTCCAAGTACCACACTTCTGTGTATAGAAATGGAATATGGAATTATGAATTTCTAATGCCCCTTCATTAATGAGGAACTGTCCTTTCTTTTAAGTGAAGGTATGAGGTAAGAAAGAGATCAGAAAACACTGCAGGAATTTCTTCGCTACTCAAACTTGCAGTCTCCTCAAACAAAGTGATTTTGGAACCGGGTAAGAAGTTTCAGTATGAACACATAAATCTGTCATTTGAATCAGTAGTTAGTTCAGGCCAGGCAAGATCATTGCACTGGGAAAAGAACAAGAATGATGAGGAATAGGGCAGTGTCCCTGTGTATCTAGCACCTGAGACTTACTTAAAACACATATGGAAAGACATACATACGGTCACGAAGCCCAAACATTATGAAGGAAATTTAACTGTACATACCAGTGAGATTAAGATGAATAGCAATACTGCTAAACGTACCCCTGAATGACCTATAAAATAAAGCCTGAGGATATTAGTGGGTGCGGTTTCTTCATTTAATTAAAAAACAATCGGTATAAATGATAAAAATAGGGCGTAAATGGGTTTATAGTCATGGTTTGCACTATGACTCTGAGAAACTTTTACAATAAATTCCTCAAATTGATAATACTCTCATTACTGGTTGAACATTTGCAAATCGAAAACAAGAAAATTGCAATTATCCATCACTTAATTTACTACACTAAGTAACCAATGAGGATATTTAACAGGAGTATATCTGAAGGAAGACCCCCAATAGCCACATCAAAATTACTAATCATAATAAGCCAATTGACTGAACCTACAGAACCAGAGAAGAATAGGGTCAAACAGAGTGAATTATTTGTTTAAGGCCTTTACTAAAGATGCGTTAAAAGAAGGCACTGGTGGATGTCTGATAGAATATCGATTAAAACAATATTGTGTGGTGTCGTCCTCGATATTCGACACAATATTTTGCCCACAGAATATATTTTGTCTACATTTTGTCCAAACACATGCTCTGGAATCCCATATGAAATTTAAAAGCAGCTCACCACCAACTTTGACCCTTAGATTGCTAAAGGTTAGTAGCCACATTATAGATAATTGAATAATTGAAAACCATTCCTGTTTCATTTGTTGAAAATCATGTTGATGACAATACGCTTTACAAGCCAAGATGCAAGGTAAGACTGGTTGAAGAGTTAAAAAAAATCTCTCAAAACAGGTTTATTAGTGTTCAATAATTACTATGAAAAGTGATATAGTCTCAAAATGAATGTAGTTTACAATACTGTACTTCCCTGGTCAGGATCAGAAGATACAAATACTTGGAATACACTCATAAAATTCTTGAAGGACTGGGCCATGAGCCTCAAGGTGATTTCAATACATCTACCACTGATACTTTTGTGTGTGAAAATCTTGGAACCCTTTTGTGGTGTTCATCAAGCAATATGGTCAAGACTAGAATTTGTGATAGTAATAGATCTTGGAATGGTCTGGCAGGGATGAGAAACCCCTGCATCTGTTGTGTTACTGCTCTGAGGTTATTGAATTCTACAACGAATTCTTATTTAGACCGGCATATTTCAAACTGATTCACATACGGATTCAGTCAAATATGACTGAATGAATGCACCATAGCCTCAGATTTTGTCGTGTACATAAATATTGAGAGCAACTTTGATTGTCAAAGGGATTGTACACAACTGTAAGCCAGCAGCCATGTCAACCTTATGTTGTCCAATGCAGTGTTGCCAGTTCTGCAGGGCTTACGATTTTTGACTATTTATTTGGCTTGTATAGTAAAATCAGAAAAATCTGAAAAAAACAATTTTGGGAGCAATTGTCGATTCACCAGAAGAAATATGTGATAAGAATGCAATCGAAATATGCAAGTGGGTGTGGCCTAAAACATGTCCAACAGGATGTGACCAGCTGCTCGGCCCCATTCCAATAACCTGAAGCAGGTCACAGTGATGCAACATTGTGGGGAATAGGAACAGCTGCTCAGTGCAGTGTATTGAGGTGTGTTCCTTGTCTTTTCGCTCCCTCACACAAACCCTGGCAGGGAAACAATTTTGTGGGCACTCTCCTCTGAGGGGACCATACAAGAAGACTACGGCTCGGGGAGGAGGTGTTTGGTGGATGCTAGTTGAGCCCCCCTACAGGTGAAAAACATCAGGGCCCCTTCTCAGATATTGTGGTGTGAGAGAGGGTAGGTCAGGACCAGGGCCGGACTGATAACCCAAGGCAGCCCTGGCAATTTCGTCGGACCAGTCCTGAGGAAGCACTGCCTGGCCCCGGGAGGCTGGAAATGCTTACTTGCTGCTTTTGTTACTGGTGGTCGAAATTGCAGCACTGCTGTAATATCAGCCCCGAGTTACAAAACCAGCCCTGCTGCTGCAAAACCAGCCCCTACCCTTGCAGCCTCCTGGGTAAAAGCCCGATGCCCGCTACGGCCAGTGTGGCCCTGGGCGGGTCGGATGTTAGCATGAATAGCACTGCAAGAAAGGTTGTTGCACAGGTTGAAGCCATGGAAATAAGACAGCCAAGTGCAGGTTTGGAGTCCACAGGTGAAGGGTGGACTGCCTACTTAGTCTAGCCCCTTGTGGGCTCTTAGACTTTATAGAGTAAGTAATTTATTATCATGCATAATTAATTAAAAATGATTGCATAAACGGAGACACTTTCCCATTATAGTACAACAATTAAAACATGGCTATTACAAAGTACAATAATGCAAAGTCTAGATTCTCTGAAACACTACATGGTAGTCAACTGATGATTATACGTTTAGTGAATCAACAGTTCTGGGGAGAATCCAAGGGTTTGAAGCAGGCAATTGTAGCCTGTATGCATGATTGAATGCTCCTTGTGTTAAAATGTACTCTTATGAGAGCTCTCCTTTCCATTTGAAGCTTAGGGCACATGCATACAAAATGAGCCAAATCGTGTGTGCCTGTCCCACTTAGACTTGTCTTCCACTGCCGATAGCCTTTTCATTGTGCAGCTGATTAACTTTATAGAAGCAGTGGGGGTAACATTAAGGTCCCAAAGGGAGGGCGCACCCAAGGTATCGGTGGCAGATTCTAAATACCGTCTACCTGGAGCAACGTCGTTTCTTGATATTTCTAGCCACAAGGGTTTATTTAGAGTTTTGACAGATTTGGACTTCAGATTGTTTCAGGTCTTAAGGTAAGACCTCTTTCCGGCAATTGATTGTTTTGCCAGCCAAACTTCAACCGGATTTGGGCAGGTGATGCATTTAACTGTTAGAAACTCGCCTGTATATTCGTGATGTGAGTATTTCAAGGGCGGCGGCGTCTCGCCCACAAATCGCTTCACTGCCATATGTTGAGCTAGGGCACAGCTTTTTGCAATAACCTTTAGCCGCGGTTCCAGGCTTGGCCCAACCATAGTTCTCTTTAAAGCCTTTACATTGTAGCTCTGAAAAGAAGAGCCTTCACAGGTTTCTTTAAGGTTTTCTTGTAGATTTATTAATGGTACAGCATCCCAGCAGAGAGCAACTTCTCATACATCCAATGGCTCTCTTCAACTGCCCCCACTTAGAATCTTCCCCATGTCATTCTACAAGTAACTAGGTAACAGTCCATGACATCTCCTGGCTGGAGATCTCTACATATCTCCCTTTTATACAACAACAAATACAGTGTAAACACTATTATGGAAATACTGAAGGATCAATAAATTTAACATATTTGTTTCTCTAATAATACATTATATAAATGCAAAATCAAAATTAACATTTTTACTTTCTAATTATATTACCAGAAAACATCTTATAACCTTTGTACATTGCAAACATAAATAAAAATGCTATTTCCAATTTATGGCATTAGGAAACATAAATCAATATTCTTATTTCCCAACTTATGTTTCCAGGAAACATCCTATGGTCTTTGTACTTTGCAAACGTTTCGTAAACTCCACATCGTATCATCTTCCAATATCACGATATTGGACTTCACGCCTTTGATTTTTAAAGGTCCCAAATATTTACTTTCACCCTTACGGACCCATTCATTCTTCCGCACCACAACCCAATCACCAACATGCAATGTCATATGCTTAACTCCCTTTCTAAAATTATAAGTGTCTTTCATCTTCCGTTGACCCACTTCCACTTTCTTCAACACTTCCTCACGATCAATCCATATCTTATCCTTCTTATATAACCAAACAGGACATTCCTTTTTCCCTGGTTCTCTACCTTTAAGGGACACAAAAGGGGCTATTCCAGTACTAGAATGAGGGGTAATCCTATGAGCCCACATCATTTTTTGCAACTCCTCCCTCCATGACAAACCATTTGCAAGGGATAACTGAATGTTTTCCATTATTATTCGGTTAACCCTTTCCACCAAACCGTTAGCTTGAGGTCTAAAGAGAGCTACCTTTTCATGAACAATGCCCATTGTTGCAAGATACTCTTGCATCTCCCTTGAAACAAATTGTACACCATTGTCGGTCACTATACTGCCTGGTATACCTTCCTCCAAAAAGATTCCCTCAAGGAATTTTATTACGTTACCAGTATTGATTTCACCCATTGTCCCTATCGTGAACCATTTAGAGTGATAATCTACTAAGACTAAAATGAACTTATCTCTTAACCCCAACTTGTTCACTGGCCCTATAAAGTCCATGGCTAACTTCTCCCACGGTCTTGATGGAAATTTCGTACACTCCAATGGGGGTTGACGTACCACTTTAGACTTGTCACTGTTTAAACAAATTTGACAATTTTTTACTAAAGCTTCAACTTCTGAATCTACACCAGGCCACCAAAAAGATTCCCTCACTCTTCGTTTTGACATTCCTTGCCCAGGATGACCTTCATGAATTATGTTAAGAATATGTTTCCTCACATCTTTAGGAGGTACAACTTGCCATCTTCTCATAACATTTCCGTTACTCAGGCTTAACTCTTCTCTAATTTTGAAAAATTCCACAAGTTCCAAATCCTTGCAGTCTTCAGAATTCCAACCATTAATGATCTTACCTCCTACCTTCCTTAATACAGGGTCATTTTCCATAGCTTTGCTCCATTCTTCAGGCAATAAAGCAACAACATCAATCTTACTAATAAAGTCAGTATTTGTGTTCACACAAATCTCATCAGACTTCACATCAAGAGGCATCCTTGATAAGTAATCAGCGACTACATTCTTTACTCCTTTAACATATTCGATCTCATAATTAAATTCTAAGACAGACAATAGCCATCTAGAAATTCTTGGGGTTATACTCCCTTCTAACCCTCTTCCACCCTTGAAGATGTACAACAATGGCTTGTGATCAGTTCGTACTTTGAAAGGGAGACCCCATAGGTAAAACTTAAAATGGCACATCGCCCAACAACATGCCAAGGCTTCTCTTTCAATTACTGAATATGACTTTTCAGCACCTTGTAATCTCCTTGAAGCAAAACCAATGATCCGCTCCTCCCCACCGATAATTTGAGATAACACTGCTCCAACACCAACTCCACTCGCATCTGTAGTTAAAAAGGTTTTAGCACTCACATCAAAACGTCCTAAAGTAGGTGCTTCAGATATTTTCCTTTTTATAAGATCAAAACTTTCTTTACAACTTTTTGACCATTCAAAGAGAATATTTTTTTTCATAATTTCTCTTAATGGTTCAACAATCTCAGTAAAGCTATTTACGTATTTTGAACAATACTCCGCTAATCCCAAAAAGGATCTAAGCTCATCCTTATTAGTTGGTTCAGGAGCCATTGTAATAGCATCAACAATACTTTTCTTAGGTCGTATTCCCTCTGAACTCACCTCATGCCCCAGATATTCAACCTTTTCCTTTCTCAATTGACATTTTTCCCGTTTGATCGTCAGATTATATTTTTCTAACCTTTTCATCACTTCCTCAAACAACTTATCATGATCTAATAAATCATTCCCAGCAATCAAGATGTCGTCTTGGAAACACCAAATCTTCTGCATATCACCAAAAATGTTCTTCATTGCCCTTTGAAAGACGGCTGAAGCCGACGCCAAACCAAAAGGCATCCTCTTGTACCTGTACGCACCAAGAGGTGTAGCAAAAGAGGTCAAATGCCTGGATGATTCATGTAGCTTAATCTGATGGTAAGCGGCAGACATATCAAGGACACTAAAAATCTTGCCCTCACCCATTGTTGACAACATCTCCGATATATTAGGCAAGGGTTCTCTGTCTACCCAAATGTTTTTGTTAAGATCTCGTAAGTCTATGCAAAGACGAATTTTGTTTCCATCCTTAGGGGCAATCACAATCGGAGCCAACCAATCAGAAGCCTCAATTGGTTCTATGATGCCTTGCTTCAACAAATTATCTATTTCCTGGCGTAAAGGTTCTAGCATGAGGTTAGGGACACTTCAACTGTCCCCACTTAGAATCTTCCCCATGTCATTCTACAAGTAACTAGGTAACAGTCCATGACATCTCCTGGCTGGAGATCTCTACAAGCTCCTAATTATGAGAAAGGAAGGATCCCTTATTGTCAAACAAGACACCCAGGTATTTACACAAAAGTTCAAGTTGACCTTTGTGAATCAAGCCCTTGGTAGTTATCCTTAGAATGATTAGTGGGAACAGCCCAAGAACATCAAACAAAATCTAGTATAGATGGCTGGTGGATTCGAAAAGATCACTGGCATTTATTGACAAAAAAAGAGCTTACATTAACAACAAAACAGATAAACCAATATGCTAGATTCTTGCATATTGCTTCATCTTTTAGAAATGAAATCAAGTATTGAAAAGCTCCAACTGTTCGAGTGAAATTAAAATTCAGATTTTTTGTTTTATGTTTTCTTTATGAATTAGATATAATACGTTGCAACGTGTGTTTTTGTTTGAGATACACTTGTGTCTAAATTGTTGTGTATTTTTCTCAGATTCAAATTGTAGAAAATGCTTAGCAGAAGGTGTCCGGCTTCCAGTAGTGATTCATTGAGAGGCCACAGAAGTCAGAAGGTTAAGAACCTCTGATGGATGTTGTAGTAAAGTGGGTCCCTCCTTCTCATGAAACATATGATGACAGGCACCTTTAATGAAAAATAAGCTGAATACAATTATTACATGTGTTGTCCTCTTCTGTTGTGTTTAACTTACTAGATATCTCTCCTCTTCCTTCATGCCTGGAGTACGAATCATGTGATTCTGCTCTGCTCTCCAGTCCCCAAATCGACGGAAAAAATAGTTTGATAAAAATCGGTTCACAGGATCTCTGATTATATTGATGTACACAGGCTGTTCTGCTCCGAACCTGGCAAGGAATAAAAGGGAACAGAACTCGTTATATGTTTGCAACCAGATTTTGTAATCAACAAACTAGACTTTTATATGACCTTAAATTATGCAATGCTGAGATAGAGTTTTTTCAAATGCCAAAACTGCTTGAAGATAACAATGTAGCTCTAATATGAGGCAATGTAAAACAAGACAACAATAAAAGCAATAACAAGGAATGAAAAGGGCTTTAAATAAGGAGGTGGTCATTGAGTGAGCCTTGAGTTCCTAGCTTGTGTGATTTTTCTTTGTTTTAATGGTTTAGTTGAAGTCATGATTCGTCAAGTTTATTTTCCTACTTCATATTGTTTAAGCACTGACAGGCACCTTTGTTTCCAAAGTGGAGAAAGTTCACATTAATATGTGATCATGTGGGTGGGGGGGTTTGGTAATACAATGAATGAACAAATTGATGTCCGCGGATCTTAGCGTATTGATGGCATTCAATGGTTCATACGCAGAATTGCGTTGCCATTAAATCACACAGTAAAGTTCGCAATATCCTACACCATAAAATATTTATTTATTTTTGCAATCTTATACAGCGTGGACATGGCACGAAGGCATCAGAGCGCATCACAGCAATAGCAAGATACAAGGGTACAGCAAGTTACAGCTACAATAATTACGTTAAGAAATATTGCGTCGGTAGCTGCAACCAGGACAAGTACAGTTATTGGACAAGAGACGTACACGGTTCAAGCACTGGTTAAGAAGGTGGGGATGCACAATGAAGGCAGTTCATCTCCTGGATAGAGTACTTAGGTATGGTCAAGGATGATTAACCCAGGTGTCTGTCAAATAGGAGAAGCTTGCGGTCCTCTTTAAAGGTGGCTATGCAGGTTGTTAGGCGAAGGGAGAGAGGTAAGGAGTTCCAGATTCTTGTGGCACTACCACAGAAATCAGTAGCTCACCTACCATTCTCGAATGAAAGTGGGGGGGGCTTCAAGAGCAGGGATTGGGCATTTCTGGGACCCCTATTTCCTCCAGAGCTTTTCAGTTTCTCACTTAGGGGGGTGAAGAGGAGTGGAGCTCTCTGTGTTCAATGCAGGCAGTTTTGAATTGGGTCAGAGCTTTATTGGGAAGCCACTGGAGGGTTGGCAGGGTCAGGGAAATGTGGTCACATTTCTTGAGACATAACATGAAGCACACTACTGCATATGGAGTCGCTCTCGGGTGGCATAGATGAACTTTGGGAATGTCTGAGAGAAGGGCAATTCCGTAATCTAGTCTGGAGAAGATGAGAGACTCGACCACTGTTTTGAGGTCTTATTCCGGGATCAGTTGTCTGACACCCCACAGTGGCCTGAGTTGGTGCTGTGCGCTATTGACCATGGCTATGGTTTGGATGTGGAGGTTTAGATGATTTTCAAGGGTGATACCAAGGGATATAGCACTCTGGATAATGGTGTGGCAGTTATCCAAGGAGGGAAAGTTGGCCATTCATTCCTGTACTGGGGTATTTCCTTTTGAAAGTGAGATCAAAAGAAATTCTGGTTTAGTTGGGTTGAGTTTTAGATAATGGTTAGACATCCAGTTTTAAATCTTTAGGAGCGTGATTGAAAGGAAGGCAAGGTCTTCAGGGAAAGAGATTTTCATGTATATGTGTGTGTCATCAGCGTAGAAGTTGAAGAGAATCCCAGCATTTCTGATAATCACACATAATGGTTCTAGGTACAGTTTAAAGACGGGTGGGGAGAGGATCGAGCCTTGAGGGACCCCTTGATGTTTATTGACTGATCTCGAGTACGAGTTGCCCATTTTCACAATTTGAGAGCTGTTGGTTAGGTAAGAGGAGAACAAATTGAGGACTGTGCCTCCAAAGCCCATGCATTGTCCAAGAGTGCAAAGGAGGTCCAGATGGTTGACCGTGTCGAATACAGTAGACAAGTCCAGGGGGACCAGGAGGCAGGAGTTCCTGGAGTCGAGGATTCTAAGGGAGTCGTTAACTATTTGTAGGATTGCAGTTTCTGTACTGTGGTCCTGGTGGAAACCTGATTGGAGAGTGTCTAGGAGGTTGCTTGTTCAAATGTGTGAAGAGAGCTGGGAAGCAACACAACTTTCAAAGACTTTGCCTAAAAATGGAAGTGTGGAGACTAGGTGGTAGTTGTTCATGTTCTCTGTGTCGAGAGATTGTTTTTTCAATAGAGGAGAGAATTGACCCACTTTTAGTTGTTCTGGAAATAGGCGCTGGTGAAGAGAAGAGTTGAGCATATTGGTCCATAGGGGGAGGAGGTGTGTGGCAAGAGATTTGTTGATAGACCCTTGAATGGCATCCTGAAGAGGGTTCAAGGGTTTCACTTTGGAGATTGTTCACTGTAGGTCTTGTTCAGAAATGGGGGAGAAATCGTACCACGAATGAAGCACCTTGCATGGTAGGATTTCAGTTTCTGGATGTTCACTGGTGTGTTACAAGATATTTTATATCAAAGAAATCCACAAAGTTTTTGCAGCAGGCCACTGATAGCTCAACAGCTGAAGTGGTGGAGGGTTTAAAATAAGAAATAATCTAAGAATATTTTAGTTCAATTCCAGTTTGATTGTTTCCAGAGTGGTATCTTGTTCAAGAAAGCTACCACCAACAATGCTTTCTTCTTGCAGAGTGTGCTAAGTTGTTTCAAAATGAATTGTAAAATAAGCAAACTCTCATCCATTATACTTTGGAGATGACATTTGAAACTTTTGAGTATAACATCTGTTCGAACAAATCCCTTTACAAGAATCGGCTTTCCTTTTACTGGCTCCTCAACCACATGCATCCTGAAAGAATGATGTCCGTTTTCCTGTGAATGTACTCAAAAAAGTATTACGGAATGAATGCAAACAAACTGTAGGGTGTTGAAAGAAACATGCATGAATTATTGCTCAATTTAGAATGAAGTCAGAAATAACCATAGCAAGCAAGCCCAAATGATTTCCTGGAGCAGCTACACCCGCATGTTAAGGATGGACAAAAACAAGCATAAGCAAAGAAAAATAGGATTCATATTTCATAACCATTTGCTATGTCAATGCAAAAACAGTTTTTACAATGCTGTTAACCATCAGACAAAATAAAAAATAAATAAATAAAGGAACACTTATGTTTGTAGATGCATGCATGCAGGGTGATGTGGGGGAAAAGCAACGAGAAGTGGGTGGGATGGCTAAAATAAAAATAAAGTTGGGTGGAGGAGGTAGAGAAAAGCAGCAAACTAGGGAGAGAGCAACATGAAGCATGCGAGTGGGCGACAAGCACAAGCGAGAGAAAGTGAGCAGTACAAGAGTGAGAAAGCAACACAGAATGTAGGGGCTAATATTTGGTGGCTAGAGAGGCACACAAGGGAGAGAATTGGAAAAGACCTGTACTCTCATTAAGTGATTAACCAAAAAGAAAAAGTAATTCCCTAAACATTAGAAGTGGAGGGATACAGGTCAGCCAATAAAAAGGAGGTTATGTTCCAGGGGCGGGACAAACACAAGAAAGGGACAGAAAGCCATCAAATAGGTAGCAATAAATGAGAGTGACAATAAAATCAACCAATTGTAAGAAATGGTAGAGGAATAAGCCCACTGTAAATTCTTGGTAATCCTGCCATAGGTCTTTCGCAGTGTGTGTGACTTATAAACAATATCTCTTTGTGCTAAAAGAGTACCATAAATAAAAGCCAACCTCCACAATAGATTCTACAAGTCAGAGCTCTGTAGCTATGTATTCGTTGGAATGGTTAACACCAATTTCTTGCAAGTTCTACAGTATTTGCAAAGTGCTCATAAAAACATAACATAAAAATCTGCATATAAGAAGCATGTCTAATGGCTGAAGACGGCTGAAATGCCAGAAACCGGTCCTAGGAAGCTTGTTTCCGGTCCAGGGAAGACATGGCTTGGCAGTTCGGGCTGGACTGTTCCCATGAGGCACAGGGTCAGACTGATTTGCATATGGCCATGTCTGAACTGGGGTGGCAGAGTGGGCTAAAGAACGGTGATGGATTAAACCCAGATCAGTTGACTGGGGGTGAGTGCTTGCAATGTTCAACACTCCGTCCATCATTTCCTTTGGTTTTGCCCTGATATACAGCCCAACTGCAGGTGTGAAACACTGAATACTTTGCCATCATTCAGCCGTGGAAGACAACAAAGAGCCCGATTAGCTCCCCAATACTGTGAGCATATATTTACCCTAATCTAGCTCGCACAAAACCAATCCATTCAACTATCAAATTTTTGCCTCCCAACTTTGGTCTAACCAACCTGCAACCTTGACATTCAGTTGAACAGCAAAAGGCAACACACCTCACCACCTCTCTGCCACCTGATTCTGCAGCCATCACAGCCATACAACTTTGAACTCCCATACTGGTCAATTTAAAACATTATATCTGTTTTATTTACACTTGTTGATGTTGGATATATAGTATTATAAACAATGCACTTATGCGCATTCATGGCCCAGTTATACAGGAAGAAGTACAGCAAGTTTGGTCATGTACTGGCATACCTTTCAAGGGCACGCTGATAGACTTTTATGGGGTGAGTGACCCTTTGTGAAAGAGGGTGGTATTCAGCTCCTTCTTGAATTTTATAAAGGGTTCACCATGATAGAGAATATCAGAAGGGTGATCTAGGTTAGAAAAGAATGGTCAAAAGAGGTGTTATTTTTCTTGATTGGTGTGAGATGGAAGTCTGATCTGCATCTCAAGGTTGTCTGTTCCACCTCTTTAACCAAGGGGTAAAGGGGTAAACTGTAGGGGTAGCATTCATAGGCTAGGGAGAGGTTCCTGGCCTAGAACCCCTGCTTTATAGGCAACCAAAGTATAAAGAGCAGGGATAGTGTGGGATGTCCCACTTGGTGGTAAACGTAGTTCATGCTGTACAGTTGTGAATACATTGGACGTGTAGATTGAGATTGAAATAGGCCATGATTACTGCCTGAAAAGTTTAGAAGGGGTAGAATGTAGTTTAAGAAATGGATTTCAAAAATTAGTTGCTGATAATTTGTTTTTTTTTAGCTTTTACAAGTGGAGAACAGATGCTGGTCAAAGATTATCACTGTGTTGCCGATCTCTAATGTGGTGGGTCGTGGTAGATATCAGTCGCGGCAGGCATGACTCACGGGTTGAGGGGGGGTGGGGGGCGTGTGCTGGGCGGTTAATCATTTTTTTTTTAAAGGTTAACTTACCTTCGCCGGCCCGCTCTGGTCCCACGTCTTCTCTGCTCCTCACAGGAAGCAGGCAGCCTTCCCTAAGCCAATCACAATGTTGCAATGGCAGGGTTGTGATTGGTTGGGACGCCAACCCCACAGGCGTCTATGGGGAGGCCATTTTCTTCATGTAGGCTGCATGCAGCCTACAGGAAGAAACGGTAGAGTGCGTATGACTGGTTTTGTCATCCCGGGGGCCGACCAAACACTCAGCACCCTCAGAGTGGGCAAGCCACTCCTCACCTGCCTAAGAGCAGGACGACCCACCCGCCCTCCCCCAACCAAACCCTTCTGCTTTCTTGCAGTGTGAGAAGCAGAAACATAAAATGTTATTTATAATACTGTTTTATTTTTCTGTTTCTTGCACTGCGAGAAAGCAGTGGGGCGACGCTCCTCCGCCCACATGGAAGAGCCGCCCCTGGTAGAAATGCTGGGTTTCAGTTTTTGTGACTGCAGAGATTTAGCAAGAAAGACTGCAGGCCAAGTAAAAGTGCGTCCAGTTTCAGTGGCTGGTCATTGATGTGAAGATTTTAGTATTTCAAAAGGTTCCTTCCTGGCAAATCACTTTTGGCAACATCCTCTCAAAGTCACAAATTTCTCTTCTAGGGATGCTGTTCTTTCTGTTGACAGCTGCCAGAGAATGCAGAAGAAGCTGTACAAAGGGAGTAAAGAGTATGGATGATTACTACTCAACACCAATGGATATGCAGAAGGTTTTCTAAGAGGTGTAACTACCAATGCCTGCTTCCAACATTTTCGAACTAACACTCTACTACTAGAGAGGCCAGTGAAGGTATTGCTTAACAGCTCAGGTGCAATATGACAGATATAAGGGGACATAGATCTAAAGAAGATCCAGACTTAAGAGAAGGCAGAATTTTAATAACAGTTTCTAAGGTTAAAGGCATGAAGTTAGTTAACTGAGTACTACAAGATGAAGAAGTAGAATTGGAAGAGGAAGTAGTACACCTGAGCGGTGCTAGAGAGGAAATTACATGTGAGGAAATTGCACTAACGCAGGCATCACTAGAGAGTGTCACAGAGTTATACGTGATGGAAGAGCACTGCAGGCAAGACAGGTGAAGAGTTCACTGGAAAATAGAATGCATGATCAGCAAGGTCTTAGTGAAAGGAAAACCCATGTTTTCAAGCCTAAAGGAATTTATGGTCACAGCACACAAGCATGTATTTGGTTTTTTCAGTGATTCATAATGTGACTTGAAGAATATGGGCAAGAGGTAGAGCTAGCCAAGAGTACACAGTATCTGATAAGAAGTCTTGGGAGCAGAACAATAAATCACACACTCACACACATGCATATGAAAGAGATAAATACATGGTTTGTTAAGCATTGTTAGAATTGCAATGAAGAATGTGTGGAGAAAAGGTCAGGAATATGAGAACAATGGTGTTGTGATGTTTTTGTAACAAGTAAGTGACTATAGAGTAACCTATTATTTTATCTTTTTGTAAGTCTGTGTGACTATTCAAGTGGCTGCCTGTGAGCAGCCCTACCTGTGTAGGGATAGCTACTCTCCCTCCCACAACAGCAAACCTGCTTTTGTTTTGCCAAGAGGAGTCCAGTACGATGGCTGGAGCAGAAACTGATGAATGAATATCCTAAATTTTATTATGAAAGAAATCTGAGAGGGAAGAGCAGATTTCAATTGTGGGATTGAGGATTATACTCGAACCGCTTGATTAAAGAAGTCTTTTAATAATATTAAGACTTTCCTAATGGAATTAGATGGTTCTGCGATAGATGAATCCTAGTTTGCCAACGGAACCTGGCAGATTAATTTTTTTATAAGACTTGAGTGGAACCCGAGTCGGACATTTTAGCAGTTGCGACATAGTTGGCTTGCCACACCCTTTCTCAGGTTTTGTTGTGGTGGTTAGCTGGGTCCTGCAAATACCAAAGAGCAGCAGGACAATGATGCACAGCTCAGGTGGATCTACAAGTAGATCCAGTAATTATGGTTTCTTTGATAAATAGTGACTTTGGTTTCCCCTAGCATAACGTATTGTGCTTACCTTTGGTCCAACAGCAAGTCAATTCAATTCAAAAGCTCTTTATTCGGTTACTATAGAAGTCAACCATAAAAGCACAGTGCATATGTCAAACAATTAAAACTCCATTCAAAATTGTAAAAACACAATCATATCGTGACTACTTTTAACAAAGATTAAGGGGCCCATTCCGTTCCGGGCCGGAAGGGCACCGAACGCGATCCGGCTGGAAAAACTACGAGCCGTACGCGTGTTTTCCGCCCGACTCGTACAGCTGTACGAACGAGCATGTGCGATGCGAGCTACGTGAAATTCATCGACCTAGTCGTTTCCGGGTCCAAACCGCTCCATATGTCTCGGCTGTAAGCTAACCGTGGCGTGCAATGGATGCGATTTACGACCGAGCCAGTATGATGCATGCGTCGGACAGCCGGTGCAAGCCGGAGTGTCCGGCTTGGAAAACGTCCAGGAAGTTGCCTTTGGGGGTCCGCGTCGGACCCCCTGTCACCCGCAGCCCTACGACTCGGACACAGGGGGAGACCCATGGGTCTCCCCAACACAGGCATGTACGGTGTGGATGGCACCGATGCGTACCCACTGTAGGGGGCGCCCTTGTGCGAGACATACCCATTCAGTCAATAGGAGCTCATTTACGCGTCGTACCACTGGCTCCCATTGACTTTTATGGGAGTCCGACCGAACCGAGTCCGGCAGCATACGACCACTTCGTACTCGCTCGGTCGGACTACAGGACTCCGGCTCGGTCAAAAAACACTCCGGATCCGGCTCGGTTGGAGAGCTTTCCGACCCGGATCGGAATCGGCCCCTAAGTATATAAATAAGATCACATCATAGTAGGTTTATGGCATTTAATTCATTTTTTTAAAAAGCTGTGATGGTGGCAATAAGAATTTCTTTTTCTAGGAATTGTAGTGCCAAGAATGCGGGGCGGCATTGTCTCAATCCAAATTCTTTTAGTGCAGGAATAATCCATCTCCTTTTAGGGATAGAATAAAATGTACAGAAGAATAGAATATGTATAGTCGACTGTACCGAAACATTGTCACACGGGCATTTACATAAAACTCTTGACCAGTCATTTACTTCAGGAAAGCTTAAGTCTCTATGTAGGATTTTCAATCTGAAGCGTGTTAACAAAAATCGGTCATAATCGCCAGTAATTATATATATTATAAATATATGGTTGTATAGTTGGGGTCAACAGGGTAAGATGATGGGCTTGGACCGTTGGTTTTTTAATTTCGGTTGTAATTCTAATTTCACCCAAAAAGCACATACAGTTGGCTTTAAGGTCTATCCTGGATACATTGCACATAGTATGAGCGTCATTATAATATTCTAAATGGCCTAATTTGGATTAACAAAAATTGACATATTCTAGCCATCTTATTTGTTTGACCCCGTCAATCCCCAGGGCGTCTTTCAGTATATGGCGATTAAAAACAGTCTCTTCTGCGGTCCAAATTCTATGCCACAGAAGGACGGTCTAAATCTTGATTGTGTCCTCTAAGTATGGCATACCCAGTTCCGAGTGACATATCTAAGTTGAAGTGCTATCCGGTACTGCCAAAAGGAACCTAAGAAACATATTTTCCGCAATTTGTAATGAGTTTATGTCAGCATATCCCCAAAGTACAGCTCCATAGATGGCAATTGCTACACATTTTGCCCTATAAATTTGTAGGAGTTCCGCCGGTGGGCGTCTACCTAATTTCCTACTAAAATGTGATAATGCCGTCAATGACTTTATAAACAACAGCCTTCTGGCTTTAACTGCTTTGGTCCAGGTTCCTGACCGATCAAATAAAATCCCTAGGTAGGAAAACATTTTAGTGCACTCTATTGCCCTTGAGTTAATAAAAAGGGTATTAGTCATCTTGTTAGATCCTACCCTGCAGTTCATTGCGAACGTTTTGGAACAGTTGATGGTAAGACCCAAATTTGACATAAAATTAGAAGAGGTATTAACTACCCTTTGGAGGCCGAGCGGCATGCGGGCCATTAGAACCGCGTCATCCGCGTACAGAAGAGCAGGGATAGGGCGCATCGCTGCTGTTGGCAGATCCCTGCACTCCTGGACCAAGGTAGTTTCTAAATCATTTATGTACAGTGTAAAGAGAAGTAGGGCAAGGACACAGCCTTGCCTCACACCTCTCAGTACTCTGAAGTGCTGGGTGCATTCGCTGTCCATCCCATAGTGAACCCTCGCCTTTGCCCCTGAATAAAGCTTCCTTAAAAATGAGATTATTAAAATACCCACACCCATGCCCTCTAAAATCAACCACAGCTTATCATGAATGACACAGTCGAATGCCCCCGTTAGGTCAACAAAAGTCAAAAATAATCTTCCCCTTTTTGCGCTAGTGTATTTATCAAATAAAATATGTAAATTAAGGCCCTGTTCGACTGTGCCCAAACGCTTGCAGAAGCCGTATTGTAGATCACTCCAAATTGCCTGGTCCTCCGCCCAGATCTGCAGTCTGTCTAACAAAACTTGCCCAATAACCTTAACAGCAAGTCATGATCATAATTAGAGCTCCCGTTTAATGGTATTTATTTTTTTAACATTTCTATCTGTATTTATCCAAATTTATTTTTGGGCCATTTTATCTGTATCCATATTTATTTTGTGTATAAATGAAGTTGAAAAACTGTACATTTCGGTATTTATTTAACTGAGAGACTTGCACTCATACGTTGATGTCTGTTGTGTTTTAGCTATTTAAGCTGTCAAATTTTACATAACAATACATCCACTGGTAAATACTAGCATTATACCATAAATGTATGTTGAATATATGCCCATATTTAAAGATATTTCGTCCTGTTTTTTAATTTCCCATGCTGTCCATCTGCTCAGCTGCTGGCCTATAATTCATGAAAGGCAGCCCGGAGAGTAACTTAAGGGAAGCACAATTTTCTGTATTTATCCACTTTTAAAAATAAATGCGACAGAAAACACAGTTTACTGTCTGTATTTATCAGTAGGAATCTGTAAAAACAGAAAATAGGGAGCCTGAATCATAATACAGGGACAGTTTGCTGACTGTCTGTTGCGAGGTGTATTGTGGCTTACAGATAACATAGAGGGGCTTGGAGCCCGCCTATTTCTTACCATTTACAGGCTTTCCTTTTTGCTCTCATTTGGGTGCTGCTTATTTGTCCTAGGTTGTCAAACTTGTGTTTGTCTCTACAATGGACATTGCCTCTTTGGCGCTGCTTTGATGATCGGGTATCGCTTATTCCACTGTGTGCTTTTAAAGTGCTACTTTCCTTTGTGTGAAGTACGCCATGAGAGTGCATTTTTTGACCCGGTGCCCTTGTGTACTTATCTTTCCGTGTTGTTCTCTGTCGCCCTCGTGGTTCTCCCCACCCCCTACATGTTGTGCTCGCCGGTGTGCTTCTCCCCATTGCCTGCCACCACACTCCGTGTTGCTCACCCGCCTCGCCCACCATCCACTTGGCTGCTTTACCCCCATTTGTCATTTTCCTTTACCTCTCCCGCCCTCCCCTGGGTTTCTTCTGCTTTCACAAACTCCTCCTACCCTTCCCCTTGCGTCTTTGGCTGACCCACCCATCGCCCATGTAGCATTACATAAACCCTCCATGCTTGCCTTTAAGAAATGCTTTGCATATTACATTTATTTCTTTTTAGCTCCCAGTGTAATTAGAAAGGAAATATAAAGAATGTATGTAAATATTAGACACATACATGTGTAGTGTGAGCAACTACAAAATAATGCAGAGCTTGCATCAAAGGCTTTTTTTGTAATCTTTCCATGCCAGCCATGCTGCACACAACAGGGATGATGTGCAGTGTGGCTAAAAACTATTGGCAAAGCCAATATGTTACAAAGGAGAAACCTGTTGGCTTTGCCAATACTTGTTTGTTCTGATGTTAGCATTACCAGAAAGAAATGACAGAATGGTACAAGATAGGTGGCTGCACCCAGGAGCATCCTGATTACCATCCATAACATCTAGATAGAACAAAGTTTTGCACACTTATTTCAATATTGTTCGATAGCAACAGTGCTTAAATTATATAACTAGGCTGTGGGGTTTTAGGTTTAAACCTATAATAACTGATAAAACCCCACTGAAAGAGAAATAGCCCTCACCAGTGAAAACATATAAACACTGAAAAAATACCGGCACAACTACAAACTAAATGCCACTCAAAGAAAGGAAAAAGAATGAAAGAGTAATTTTTTTTCTTCCTGAAGGGGCCAATACAATGTAACTTTGTAATACAAGCTAGCAGTATGAAAGACGTAGCTAACATTATTCTGCTTGAGTTTTGTTGTTTAGGGATGCCACTAAAATATTGTTTCTTCTTCCTTTTTTCAGTTTTGTGGTCTTAAGTCTAAAAGATGCAGGGTTTAGAAGCATGTTTTAGGTCTTGTTTAATTTGTTTATAAACTGTAGAGAATCAAGAAATATCAAAATCATATTTGATATGTTGGCTGCATTTGATTCTTTCACTGATAGGTAAACCCTTAATACATCAGCCCACAGTTTCTAGTGGGTCAGTATTGATAGTAGGTGAATTGCCAACACCTGAGGCTTTAAACATTCAATGCAAGGTATAGTGACAAGTATATGTATAAACAGCGCTATCACCAAGCATCTGGGATAGTGGTGAAAACATGACACCAGACTTTAGGAAAACATTGAACGCAGTGTCACTTGGAATGCTCTGCAAAAAAGGTTCTTTCCAAGTTCAACAAAGATTGGAGTGATATTGTTTGTATTTGGAGTGATTCAGCTACGTATATGAAAAAGTTGTGTGATGACCTGTCAAAATTGATACCCGCGCTGAAGTGATTCCCTGTAGGAGATCCTTGCCACTTGTTAGATGGTATGCTGAAAGCATCTTTACAATCTTCAGAGTTAATGAGGGATGCTATTGACTTTTTAGTCCATTCTGGTGCACTGTTTTCTTATGCACTGGAACTAAAACGCAAATATTTCTCAATTTGTGCTTTGTGTGGCATCAAAGAAAGAGTCATCCCAACTATGTCCCTTAGCTGATAGTTCTCAGTCCAAGGGGCTATGAATGCAATATTATCCATGTTGCAACCGTTTAAAGAATTTTTGTTGAGTGATGATTCCAAAGACAAGAAATGTGAGGATCTTTGGTCGCATATTGATAGTGATGGGAAAAGAGTACACTCATTATTAGATTTTTACAGGAAAACATAACTGCTGTAGTGGACATAATACAAAAACCAGAGTCTGAAAAAGCCCTTTTCTGCCAAGTGTTCAGCATAATTGGTGTAGATGTGAAACATCTCCTTGAGAGTAGGCTGGGCGACACCTTTAGTGACTTTGGCACTGCAACATGTTCCATGTTAGAGTGCTTGCCACTTGGTAAGCAAAGCAATGTTGAAGAGCAATTCAGGAACGTTTATTTTACAATGTATGAGAAATGGCTTGCTATGAAGCATAGAAATGTCCATTCACCACGAATGGCATTTGAAGTCAATGAAACCTCACTGTGGTACTCTGTACTAGTTCTAGATCCCTTCAGTGGGGGGGAATTTCCTCCGTAGTTTCAAAAATGCTACTTCATTTTTGACTGCTTCAATAACTGAGGGCATAAGCGCCCAGCTCAATGCAAATGTTGCAGAACCTGCCCTGAGAATCACAATCTTCAAGTGAACCAGTATTGGCATGGAAAGCTAGGTCAGTGGCCAGAGTTAAAAAATTGTGTACTGGCTGTTTTGGCGCTGCCCGTCTCAAGTGCCAATGTTGAGGGCCTTTTCACAGATAAAATTTTACATGGGAAAGAAAGAAAGAGCGCACATGACCAAAGACTCACTGAAGTATAGTATGGTGTTCTACCATAAGTTTGATTTGTAAAAATGTATTTGAGAGGGATGGAGGATTGTGCCCCCTTGATATGTGAAAATGAATCTGGAAAAATTGTCAAACGTCTTCTTGTGTTATTCGTGCTTGGTTTTCATTAGAGTTTTTTTTCGTGAAAATGAGAAACAGACTAGTGAAAGATAGCCGACACGTGTTTCGCCCTAGTGGTCCATTGACCGTGGGCTTTTTCAAGGCAAAGCTTCGTTGTATATAGAAGTAATCTTCGTGTTTCTCAGGAAAGACGTTGTTTAGTCTCTGCGGTCCCGAGGTGGCACCTCGAGGCACAGAAGTAGCGGGAGATGGGGGCAGAAGTTGGCTTGATGCGCTCCTAATGGAGACAAATGTCGGACTTCGTAACTTCTGATACCGGGTCAGGCTGTAGAAGTGCTTGCAGGCGGACATTAATGACATTACACAAACGAACTTTACACCACAGGCCGCCACTGATCTCACCAAGCTAATTCGTGCACATTGTGAAAACATTTGAGATCGGCACTAAAGGAGCAAACCAGAATCATAAAGCACATTTATTTAATGGTTGTATCAGGAAGGACGCAGCAAGCGGAAACTTGAAGACGGCACTGCAGTTCTCTGTTGTGATTTGAACAGAGCGGGCCTTGGCTAAGACGGCGCCCTGGGCAGGAGACATTTGGCACCCATGCTGACGTAGTGAATTAAATGCAGCAGCAGGGGGTCCCTTTTGTGTCCACTGGTCAGTCACTGGATGAGCAGGAACTGGCCCCTGAAGGCAAACATTCCCAGGGCCTCCCCCAGTTCACCTCAATCACTGATAGATCAGCTGCCTGGTGCGGATGATGGTTTTGTTGATGTGTCTCAGCAGGGGTCAGAGGGTGAAGGGACAGAAAGGGAGGGTGCTAAAGGGGTGTTAAGACATCCCCGCCGTATGATAATGAAGGACAAAAAACACTTTAAACTCGCAACTCAGAAACGAGCAGGCAGGGACAACGACAAGCCTGGAGCAAAACAAGAAGGGCACTGCTGTTGACATACCCTCAGAATTTTGTTGCCCTAGGACTTGGCCCAACTCACCCATGCTTGCCCTGTTTGTATATAAGAAGGTTTAGCTACTAGCTCCATATCAGGCCTCCTTGTTTCCGCTTTGGGCTTTTACTTACTAAATCATTACATTCTGAGAGTTAGTACAAACCAATGGAATTGAGAGTTGTCCTTAACCAATCGAACCAAAGCACCCGACAACAATGACCTAATGACCTGTAAAAGAAAACCCGCGGACCCAGTGGCATGGAGGTGTCTGGTAACCTTACACATACCACTATCAGAGCAACGGGAACAGCAGACAAATGGAAGGCCAGCCAAAATGGCCACCAGGTTTTCTTAGAGCAATTGGACCATCTTGATAGCTGCAGACCTGCAGTGGGGTTAGTTAAGGGTACATTCACCACGACGGGGAGGGATTTATATGGGAGAGGTCTGATCGGTACATATCCTTCCAATGTGGAGCAACCAGGGAACACCAGTGGCGCACACTTCCGTCACCCATACTGGCACCCCACACAACAATGTGAAGAAGTTTTTGTTGTTGTGTTTCTTGGAAGGGAGGAATGTCCCCACCATATTTTTGATAAACGTTTGTCATGCCACCATTGCAGAATTTGTAAATCTGCACAATAATGAATTCATCCCATTTAAAGTGTTGGTAAAAATACCCTATGATTTTGTCTCCACTACGATCCCTCTCTTTTAGAGCCGCAGTGTTTTGTCACCACACCGCAAAAACATTTTAGCGTTTAACTACGTCAGGATTCATTGTTGTGTGTTTTTTCCCATGATTGTTTAGGACATAGGGCGAATAGTGAAATCTAATCTGGCGCAGGAGCGTCTGAGGGGAAATTGGTGAACATGGCAGCATCACTCGTTTCGCAGTACCAGGTTTTCATTTAACAGTCCAGCACATTCTATGAATGGTAGTCTTGGTTCGCCTCCACTGACCAAAATGTCCACATTACACTGGTTTCTAGGAAAGGGCGGGCTGGAATAAAGTGTTCTCGAGTTTCACTGCATAGTACAATAGACAAAACTACCATGGAAGAGAATTACTGCAGAATGGGACGACCAGCCCATTTAGGAGGGGGCATTACATGTATTATAGCTACATGTCAGGTGTGCAACGACCATAGGGCTAACAGGGCTTTATAAACCCCCCTGGGTTGGGCTTCCTGGGTGAGGGCTGCAGTCCTGCTTGATCCAAAGTTATTTTGCCAGAGAATAGTACAGCTTTACGAGGTTCCCTTTGTTCTTTCTAAGTGTCTACTGTACCTGCAGATGCAGGGAAAGAAGGTTTCAACCAAACACTGCTGTCCCCTCAGAACACACATATAAACCGCTGAAGGTGAGCCCCAATGGTTGCAGTTTTCAGGCCAGAACCCAAGCAAGCCCAGAGCACCCAAATATTGTCCCCTCCTCCTCCTGCAGATCACAGCCTCAGGCTCACACGTCTCAGCCTGAAATAAATAAAAACACCCACCCTTTAAAGCACTGCACTCTGTTTTACCTAAGACATTTTCTTTCTTGCCCTCAATACTGCACTAGGGCTTCCATATAGGTCTTTATTTCTGGCATTACAAATTTACAGTTTTTGGTGTATTGTACCTTGTTTGTTGTGTATGCTTGCAATATATTGCGTGCACAATGAGGGTTGCATTGTGTTTTAGGTTGGTGAGATTTGCAGAATGTGTTGTGGGTTATCTGATTTGCAGAGTATGTCGAAGGCATGTGGTTTAACTGAGTAAGTTAGGGTTGCAGTGTGTGTCAGGTGTCGCCGCAGAGTGGGCTGTGGTCAGTGGTTTTGAAGAGTGTCAGAGGTCAGCAGGGGTTAAGAAGTAGATGAGGTCAGCATGGCTTGCAGTGACTTCCAGGAAGTCAGGGGGTTTTCAGAGTGCCCCCTTGGTGGTCACAGGCTGCCCTGAGGACATGCACACCAGCAAAACAGGGAGCCAATAAGCAACGCCAACAGATTCTAGCCATCCTTTACCCCAGCAGGTCCTGCTCCTACTGTTGCTTGATTATATTTCATTAGCAATTTTGCAGAGATGATTAGCAACAGCAGCTAAAAACTCTACTCTTTCTGTGTCACTTCAGTGCCCCAACACCATTATCTTACCGGAACACGTGGTATAACAACAATTATGTGTTGCACCGGTGGCTCAAGGAGCTAATGTGGCCAATCCAAGTATCTGTGTCCCCCCCATACTCACATGTTCGATTCCACATGGGTTTATTTAGCCTTTCATCCTTCTGAGGTCGATGAAATTAATACCATTGAGCTGAGGAAGTATTACCATTCAACAGCACAAACAAACTCTAGGGGTTGAACTTGCACTCTACTAATATGTGTTCTATGCTTGTTGGTAATAAAACAATAAAGGGTCTCAGAAATGTTCACTACAAACAGTGGTGCTGTCTTCTATCAAACAGGCTGAACACAACAAAATGCAGGACCGCAGGAATAGCGCTGCTAGACAGAAAAAGCATTGAAAATGCAATAGGTCTCGCCTTTGATTAAGTTAAAGACAATTGCTTTGCTAATGGTATTGTATAGCAAAGCAAATGGCTTTAACTTAATGAAAGGCGAGACCTATGCTTTTTTGTTGTTGTTGCTTTGACCCATGCAGCAGTGTTGTACAACATGGCTACAAATCATTGACAGAGCTTACACCTCTCGTAGGCAAAACCCTATTGGCAGAGTGTCCCACTGTCTTTGAACGACATCATTGCCATCGCCTTCCCTTCACTTACAGCTACTGTAAATGAATCTGGTGCCGGGAAGACACGCAGGCCTTCAATGATGCTAAATGCACGCAAGGTCAGCAGTCAGACATTTAGCAAGGCTTGTTAATTCACTTACTGGGACCAGTCCAGTTTACTTCGCAATCAGCGAGCATTACTGTGATTTAAATACAATAGGTCTATAGGACGACAATAATGGGATGCAATGTCAAGGACACAGCGTAAATGGCAGAACGCGTCCTCCTTTTAAGCAGGACCACATCCCTGTGGGAGGTCTGACAACATTCCTTGTGTGTGCTCGAATGTATTATTTGAAGGGAGCAGTCCATTTTTTAATGCTATTATATTGAAATCTAGGGCACAGATCACATACTGAACACCATGATCGAAATGTCACTTGCTTCAAAGCTTAAAATAAGAGGTGTACATCACATTAGGCTCGCTATTATGGAATAATGGGGCTCTGCAGTGCGCATTACATAGGTATTTTGAAAATGGTGGTTTGTCACAATGCCAAACACAAAAATGTGCTACCGACCTATTGTAGCCTAAATGTGAACTACCAAAATATCGGGAAAATAGATATTTGTAGGTAAGTATAGATTTCATAAACGTACATCGATCTGGAGTTAAGTAAGTGAATCTTTACTTACCTTAATTATGTCAGCTTAGTGATATTTTGATGTTCGATATTCTAGCAACAAAACTAAGGAGCCCATGATTCTTTAAAAAAAAAAAAAAACTTGAGTTCAGCTAGTACATATGTAAGACATCTACGTCGTTGTTTGACATCACAGTTCATGAGGCCACAACCGACCTTTATTCAATTTCAAAATGGGGGCTTTTTTTATTTATCTTATAGCACTACGCATCCACTTGCTGATTGTCACAGTGCTTTACATCACAAACATATTATATAGGCTCAATAAGTCATACAAGTGTCTAAATTAATGGACAGGAAATGTTACTAAAGACAATGAGGACTGAAAGGTGCAGGAGTCATGTCATTCCTGCTGGCAGACATTGCATGTTAAGAGTGCTTGCTCTAGGAAATGAAAGGACAGATTAACTAAGTTTTTACGACGTGCAGTATCCAAAGTTTCTGTGCTGCTCTGCCCAAAATGGAAGGAGCACAACATCACTATATCTATTAAGATATGATGCTGTTGCTCACACCTCTACTGCTGGCGTAGGTTAGGCTCCCTTGTGCCAGTCCACACACCCTTGCAGCATAGTGCAAGGAGTTTTGAGCAATGTCAAGCTTAGGTTTCATACTGCAAGCGTACCATTCCAGCACAAAAGTCTAGCCACAGGATTCAAGCTAGCCTGGCTGATGAGGGGTGAAACCCCAAAACCGGTCCTAGGATGCTTGTTTCCGGTCCAGGGAGGACCTGGCTTGGCAGTTCGGGCTGCACTGTTCCCATGAGGAGCAGGGTCAAGACTGATTTGCATATGGCTGGGTTCAAACTGGGTGGCAGGGTGAGCAAAAGAACAATGGATTTAACCCAGATCTGTGACTGGAGTGAATGTTTGATTTGTTCAGCATTCCGTTCATCATATGTTTGAAAAGCATTTTTCGTCCTAAGAAGATGGGTATGCCCAGACGAGGGTCTCGGGCTCACTGTGCCAAATGATTCAACCTAGCCTGGCTGATGAGAGGTGATACCCTGAAAGCGGTCCCAGGATGCTTGTATCTGGTCCACAGAGTACCTGGATTTGTAGTTTGGGCTGGCCTGTTCCCATGAGGAGTAGCGTCAAGCATGATTTGCATATGGCTATGTCCAAACTGGGGTGGCAGAGTGAGCAAAAGAACAAAGGGTTTAACTCAGATCAGTAACTGGGGGTAAATGTTTTATTTCTTCAGCCTTCCATCTGTCATCAGCAGTTGATAGCTCAATGTGCTATATTCAAAAGATTGTTACTTATAAACTTTAGGAAACTAAAGGATCTCTGTGACAAAAGCAATAGCCCAGCAAGCTAACTACATAAAATACTGTAATCTACCTGTCAAATGTTGTGCTTTTGCAGCAGGAACATGAATCCTCTATGCTATTATATAATTGGTCAAAACTGTGACTAGACAAATTGTGGGTATCTCTCTCGCTAACCGCCAGAAAAAAAATCATGCTGTTGGAATTATCCTATTAAAGATGAGTGCACTCAAAAGATCTCTGCAGGATGTTCTTATCTCGGCCCAACGCTCAGATGGGGTGAGTGGAGCAAGGTGGAAATGGGCACAAGTGTATTGGACTGATGAATGCATGGTAAGGCACTGAGAACAAAAACGTTGGCTAGGGAGGGTCAATGATGGGAAAACAAGGGGGAGAAACGGAAAGAATATGAGCAATGTCAGTGAAGTACATAAGAGACCTGAGTGGTAAACAGTGGAAAGTTCACAGGTGTCTCCCCAATACCACCAATTACATATAAGAACAAACGTATGATGCACCTGGGTTGACTGCGGAATTAATGAGGTATTGAGTTTACCCTGAAACTCTTTTATATGCACAGTCAATCTGGATTATCTCAATGTCATGGTTGTCTTACCTCTCTGGATGTGTAGCGCTGTTTATGGATGGTTCTGTACTGAAAATTAATGGAGGGATAGCACCTCTGCACCCAAGGGCGTAGCTTCGGGGGGGGGGGGGTGTTTGGGGTGTTACACACCTCCTAATAAATATATTTTCAGGTAAATAATTAGGTACTGTGAGGTGTCAGTCAGATTTCACTAATATGTTTTCAATACACAAAGACAAAATCCCACATACATGCCCTCCTCTCCCTATTTTACAAATATTGTGTTTTCTCAAACTTAGAATTTCTACCAATCAGCATTCCTCTCCCTTTCTACTGCCCATAAAGCCCATCTTGTGCTTGTCATGCAATGAATTTTAACATTATATGCCAGCATGATTGTTGGAAAATCTGCAGCTCACACCCCACCCCCAAGTCTTACTGACCAAGCTACACCCCTGTCTTCACCTTCACCATGAAAAGGGTTGAAACATCCTTCTTCGATGATTGCTAACAATCATGAAGTTGCAATAAAACAAAAATTCAGCTCTGATAGAGCAGCATTGGGACTGCTATCACTGTTGAAAGTAATTGAAGAATTTCCCAATGACTGCGTGCCATAATGTACCCCACTTTTACAGCACTGTTCTCAGCATAATGAAGAGTATATAGACCAGAATGCTATCGGAGGCTGGTAGCAGTGCCTAATAAAGGACCTGTACTGATATGCTGAACTGGTATGGCAACAGTATATCAAGAACAGAATATCGTGGGACTAAAATAACCTGGCAAGAAATATCGAGGCACAAAATATCATGAAGGTACCTCTATACAGGTAAGGATAGGTTTGCCATACTTAATCTCATGCAGGTTAGAATAGGTTTACCATATTTAACTCCCCATATACATACCTTTATATGATGTGTGTGTATATATATATGTATATAAATTCACTGAAAAAAACAAAGGTTTCTGGGGCGTTCTAGTTAGCTGGACTTTTCCCTCATACAAAACCCTAGAAATTCCCCTGTTATAGTTAGTTCAGCTAACTATAACTCGCGCCCCCGCAATGCACTGCTGATGACGTCACATATTACATCACTCATGACATGGTCAGTGACATCACTGATGACATCTCAAATTACATCACTGATGCCATCACTAGGGTTTTGTACGAGGGAAATGTCCAGCTAACTATAACGCCCCTGAAACCTTTGGTTTTTTCTGTGAATTTCTAAGGTTTTTTTAAATGCCAATTCCTAACTATAACACCCCTGAAACCTTTGGTTTTTTCAGTGAATTTCAAAGGTTTTTTAAATGCTAATTCCTATCTATAACTTATCTCTGAAGATATCATGAAAAGCATTCTTTTTTAAAAGTAGGGTGCACATTAGTTTTGTGGAAAAGCATCTTTGTGATTGGTTAAGAAAAAGCAGTTTCAACGTGGAGTACATATCAAAGGATAAAATTTGCTCAGATCAACCACACCTGCTACTTGCATTTGAAAGGCACTGTTCGAACTTAAAACAATCGTCAACTTTTAACCTGCACGTGTCGTTAAATATTCAAGAAAATGTTACAAAAAAATATCGTTAAGTTTTAAAAAATTTATGAACTTTTAACTTGCACATGTTGTAGATTGTTCTAGAAAGTGTGTTGATAGAATACGTTGCACTTCTGACTTCTATGTGTTGTTGAATATTAAAAAAACAGTTCATATGGAAAATTAAAAAGAAACCAATAGAGATGTTTTGAAACCTAAAAGAATCAAGGAACTATTCTAATTTATTCTTTACATGTATTTATGTGTGCAGCAACAAAATTATAGACACAACAGCACTAGGAAGAGGAAGAAGCAGGGAGTGGGGGGAGGGGGGGAGATGGGCAGAATGGCACACATGCACAATTAAGTACAACACACATATAGACTAACAATGGCCAAAATGAAACACACCAACAAGCAGCACAAGTCACACAACCCGCCAACATCACACCACTGAACGAGCATAGAAGTGAAAACCACGCTGCATTCATACAGGATGTGTACAAAGGCCAGTCGTTGGTGTTGTGGGATGTCTGCGACCGTGGTCATCATGGATGAGATGCCCAGCATGTGGCACATGGTCGAGTTCACTGTGTGTTATGTTGCCAAACGGCTGCACCTACCTCCCATGAGCCCCCACACTTTTGTACGGTGCGCTGTTGTATCTCCTGCACTCATACGGCACACCATTGTAATGCCTATTTGCACATGTCCTGCTACATTCCAACTACAACATCACAGTGCCGTTTGGAGGTGGTGCATGCCAGTTTACAACATCAACTGCTGCGGCTCTTGTAGCAGGCCACACCAGAACACAGAGACACACTTACCGCACTTCCTGTACACGGACATGTCCGAGACACCCCGTTCCCCTTGCCGGATAGGCACACCCCTGCACTGACCTGTGAACCCCAGACCAGCACACGCCAGTTGTGCATGCAGGAGGATGCGTGCGTAGCTACACATCCAGGCTCACTGCCAACGCTGAGGTGACAGCACACTGTGATGTTGCAGGGCTCGTGCCTATCATGCTAAGACAATGACCACAGGGACACACTTACTAAGATGTGGGTTTGGGGGGCATTGGCGGTCCTGGAGTTGTTGAGATGAGTCTTCTGGCCCTCATGGGTATCCCCGTATCATGCTCATTGACTCTATGGTACCTGTGGGTGTTCTGGTGTGGCTCTTGGCTGTGTTCCCTTTCATGGTGCAGGTAGTTGTCCAGCTTAACACCAGCAGAAAGCAGGTGTAAAATCCCTGGTGCTAACATGTCTTATCGCCGGAATTTGTTTCGCATTGCAATTGGTGTGAAAGTTGTGATGTGATTTTTTTCGTGTGCAGAACAATATACGAACTGAGCAGTGTATCTCATCAAGATCCAGCACCTGACGCACTATTCCCAATCAATATAAATACAATGAGATTTCTTAGTAGATTTTGTGTGTACACTGTAAGTGCAGCCAATACCTCAGTGCAATTCAATACAGGATTTTAGTATTTAGAATAAATCGGAAAGGTGCACCTCGTGTCTTTTTGCACGGGAATGGCTACTCTCCATTTCATTATCAGCACTTTAACGGAAGTAAAGTTGAGATAAATCTAACACACTATTCAGAAGTTGGTGCAAACTTCAGATATCACCAGTATTCCAGTGATAAGTGCCCCAAAATTTAACACCATGGTGGGCTCCATCAAATAACAGTAATAAGAACAAGAAAGAGTCACACACCAGTTAAGAGAACAACCAAAAACGTTATTAATTTTTTTTTCAAACTTTATTTTTTATAATAATAAATATATAGACAAAAAACTATTTTCAAACTTTATTTTTTTATTAACATATATATGAACAATAAACTAATAAACAAAATGTAACAACAATAATAAAAAACAACAAGGCGGAACACTACTGTGGGGACAATGGATGTCGACGACAGACCTGGAAAATAAGAAAGAGTGTTAAAAAAACAACAACATGGTATTCTCAACAAAATACCACAAGAAACAAATCACAGATATATAAAATGCATACAGCTAACAAAATTGTATAAGTTTAACTTACAAAAACTGTAAATGTTGCCGCTTTAAAATATTTACAGAATCTGAAGAAAATGTTTTGCAGAAGGCACCACACAAACAACGTATTTCTTCAGTGGTGAGGACATTTTTTACTTTTTCCAAGGAGCAAACAAAGACCAATGCCACCTTCGTCACTCGCAAGATTTGCCAAAGAGTTCTGTTACGAGGAGATCCTAACAAAAAATACTCGTGCGGCACAGCAAGTATGATGAAACACCTAGGGACCCTTCATCCAAACAATCTTGCACGAGAAGAGTGCAAACAGATGAGAAACACTCCTGTTCTGTATCTGTAAAAAGAATCACAAATTAATGTATATTAATAACTTTCAAATTTATACTATTCCATTACTGTACAAACACATTTTATATGAAAACTGACTATGAAACTATAGCCCTGAACCACAAGTGTGACGATCATTAAAACACTACATGCATAGTGCATACTACTTTGAAGCATTCCATGCCCTAAAGCCTACCTCACTAAAAGACTACATGCTAACTGACTAAATGATTACAGTACTATAAGGAGACACACTGGGTGACTCACAGGGTGTTTGCTAGAAGAGTATGAATACTAACTAGGGAATAGAAGGTGTGAAACACAACTGTGTAGGTGATTAGAGGACTGCATCCATACTGCATAGGCATTTAAAGCAGTCCATATGCTAAGGCCTGGCTCAATGCATGACTACTTGGGTACTGACTGAATGATTATCGTACAGCAAGGAGAGTGCCTAGGTGAATTTATAAGTGCTAGGCTTTTCGCACAGGGAATAGATTAGTACTTGGTACTGAATGGGTCACTAGAGGAGTGCAAAGGCAGTGACAAGTGCTGGACTGTATGGATACTGACTAGGAAATTGAAAGTGTGAAAGACAAGTGTTTAGGTGGTTAGAAGACTGCATGCATAGTGCATAGGGGTTTGAAGCAGTCCATGTGCTAAGGCCTGGCTCAGTGTATGAATACTTAGGCACTGGCTGAATGATTAGAGTACTGCAAAGATAGTATCTTGGTGAATTTATAAGTGTTTGGGTTTTAGCACAGTGAATGGATTAGTACATGGTGCTGAATGGGTCACTAGAGGACTGCAAAGAGAGTCACAGGGTATTTCCTGGAAGTGTCTAGGGAATTGAAGGTGTGAAAGACAATTGTGTAGGTGGTTAGAGGACTGCATACATAGAGGATAAGGGTTTGAAGCAGTCCATATACTAAGGCCTGGGTCACTGGATGAGTACTTGGGTACTGACTGACTGATTAGAGTACTGCAAGGAGAGTGCCTGGGTGAATTTATTAGGGTTTGGCGCTGTGAATGGATTAGTACATGATGCTGAATGGGTCACTAGAGGAGTGCAACGGCAGTGACAGGGTGTTTGCTGGAAGTGAACGGATACTGACTGGGGAATTGAAGGTGTGAAAGACAAGTGTGTAGGTGGTTAGAGGACTGCATGCATAGTGGATATGGGTTTGACGTAGTCCATGTGCTAAAACCTGGCTCAGTGCATGAATACTTAGGCAGTGACTGAATCATTAGAGTACTGGAAGAGAGTGTGTAGGTGAATTTATAAGTGTTTGAGTTTTGGCACAGTCAATGGATTAGTACATGCTGTTGAATGGGTCTCTAGAGGACTGCAAAGGAAGTGACAGGATGTTTCCTGGAAGTGTATGGATACTGACTAGGGAATTGAAGGTGTAAAAGACAAGTGTATAGTATGTCAGAACACTTTTATTTGAAGCAATCTATTTGGTACTTAGAAACTGACTAAATAATCAGACTACTTCTAGGACAGTGCTTAGGTAAAACTTTTAAATTTTCAGTTCTGCCACAGTGAACCGAATAGTACATGGTACTGCACCTTAGTGTCAAACCCTGACTCATTTTATCAATGCATAAGTAAAGACTAGCTTCTAATGCTACTAAAACATGACAACATGAGAGGTTTTAAATTAGTTATCTGTCAGCAAATACACAGTGTTACCAAATGCTTCTCTCACAGTGGTTCTCAAATGCACACAGACTCACAGTGTAATTCTAGACAACAACCACTATACCTAGGAGTTTACTAAAAATCATTCACTACTGTGGAAGTGGTAAGCGAACTGCACACAAACTTCATATTTCAGGACTGCACTTTTGTGTCAAAGCCTGACTCATTTAATCAAAGCTTAAGCATAGACTGGTTTCTAATGCTACTAAAACTTCACAACATGACCGGTTTTAAAACAGGTATATGTCAGCAAATACACAATGTTACCAAATGCTTCTCTCACAATCCTTACCCAAATGCACACAGACTCACAGTGTGATTTTAGACAAGCAACACTATCCTAGGAGTTTACCAAAACTCATTCACTACTCTGGAAGAGTTAATGGGACTGCACACAATCTACATATTTAAGTACACCACATCAGTGTCAAAGCATGACTGATTTAATCAACGCATAAGCAAAGACTGGATTCTAATCCTACTAAAACTTCACAACATGACAGGTTTTAAAACAGTTATCTGTCAGCAAATACATGATGTTACCAAATGATTCTCTCACAGTGATCCCAAATACACACTAACTCACAGTGTGATTCTAGACAAGCACCACTATCCCTATGAGTTTATCAAAACTCATTCACTACAGTGCAAGTGGTAAGGGAACTGCACACAATCTACATATTTCACAACTGCAATTTACTGTCAATGCCTGACTCATATAATGAAAGCATAAGCCATAACTGTCTTCTAATGCTACTAAAACCTGACAACATGACATGTTTTACAACACTTATCTGTCAGCAAATACACGATGTTACCAAACACTTCTCTCACAGTGGTTCCCAAATACACACAGACTCACAGTGTGATTCTAGACAAACATCACCATCCCTAGCAGCTTACCAAAACTCATTCACTACAGTGGAAGTGGTAAGGCAACTGCACACAATCTACATATTTCACAACTGCACTTTAGTGTCAATGCCTGACTCATTTAATCAACGCATAAGCAATGACTGGCTTCTAATGCTACTAAAACTTGACAACGAGACAAGTTTTAAAACAGTTTTCTGTCAGCAAATACACAATGTTACCAAACGCTTCTTTCACAGTGGTTCCCAAATGCACAAAGACTCACAGTGTGATTCTAGACAAGCACCAGTATCCCTAGGAGTTTACCAAAACTCATTCACTACACTGGAAGTGATAAGGGAACAGCACACAATCTACATATTTCACGACTGCTCTTTAGTGTCAATGCCTGACTCATTTAATCAACACATAAGCAAAGACTGGCTTCTAATGCTACTAAAACTTGACAACATGACAGGTTTTAAAACAGTTTTCTCTCAGCAAGTACACGATATTACCAAACGCTTCTCTCAAAGTGGTTCCAAATGCACACAGACTCACAGTGTGATTCTAGACAAGCACCAGTATTCCTAGGAGTTTACCAAAACTCATTCACTACACTGGAAGTGATAAGGGAACTGCACACAATCTACATATTTCACGACTGCACTTTAGTGTCAATGCCTGACTCATTTAATCAACACATAAGCAAAGACTGGCTTCTAATGCTACTAAAACTTGACAACATGACAAGTTTTAAAACAGTTTTCTGTCAGCAAATGCACGATGTTACCAAACGCTTCTTTCACAGTGGTTCCCAAATGCACAAAGACTCACAGTGTGATTCTAGACAAGCACCAGTATCCCTAGGAGTTTACCAAAACTCATTCACTACACTGGAAGTGATAAGGGAACTGCACACAATCTACATATTTCACAACTGCAATTTACTGTCAAAGCCTGACTCATATAATGAAAGCATAAGCCATAACTGTCTTCTAATGCTACTAAAACTTGACAACATGACAGGTTTTAAAACAGTTATCTGTCAGCAAATACACAATGTTAACAAATGCTTCTCTCACAATCCATACCCAAATGCACACAGACTCACAGTGTGATTTTAGACAAGCAACACTATCCTAGGAGTTTACCAAAACTCATTCACTAGTCTGGAAGAGTTAATGGTACTGCACACAATCTACATATTTAAGTACAGCACATCAGTGTCAAAGCATGACTCATTTAATCAACATATAAGCAAAGACTGGATTCTAATGCTACTAAAACTTCACAACATGACAGATTTTAAAACAGTTATCTGTCAGCAAATACATGATGTTACCAAATGATTCTCTCACACTGATCCCAAATACACACTAACTCACAGTGTGATTCTAGACAAGCACCACTATCCCTATGAGCTTACCAAAACTCATTCACTACAGTGCAAGTGGTAAGGGAACTGCACACAATCTACATATTTCACGACTGCAATTTACTGTCAATGCCTCACTCATTTAATGAAAGCATAAGCCATAACTGTCTTCTAATGCTACTAAAACTTGACAACCTGACTGGTTTTAAAACAGTTATCTGTCAGCAAATACACAATATTACCAAATGCTTCTCTCAAAGTGGTTCCCAAATGCACACAGACTCACTGTGTGATTCTAGACAAACAACACAATCCCTTGCACTATATCAAAACACATTTCTTCATCTAGAAGTAGTACTACATTTTAGTATAGAAACATAACATAACTCATTTCACAAATTCATAAACAATGACTGGTTTCTAATTCTACCAAAATATAAAAGCTGCACAGTTATCTGTCTACCAACACATGAAAAACAAAAATGCCAATCACAGAATGGTTTCTACATGCACACACATTGTAGAGAAAAAAAGTACTCCCTACCCTTTAGCAGGAAAAATACATTAGTCTGATTAAAATCAAAATAGTCTACATACATCCCCTCACAATTAAATAACTCATCTTTCAAGTTCTTTTGTAGATTAAGGAGTATATCAATCACTCACCATATTTTCTTTTACAGAATCTCTGCACTGTGCACCTCTCAGCAAAAGCAAAGAATGGAAAAGTTTCCCTTTCATTTTCCACACATATACATGTAAACATCAAATCACAATCCTTTGCACATAAACTCAAAAGCAAACACACATTTCTATTGGTTAAACATTTCAACCCTTTCCAACTGAAATACATTTCAACCCTTCCCCCAATCTGCCTTCTGCCTGTTACCATAGAAACAGGTCATGGAACACTGCACTGAGCTCACAGGTCACAAGTTCAGCACACAATGTTCCTACACAAGACAGGAAGTGTGCTTGACTTTTCAACATATCAGCTTATCATATATAATGTTCCTTACAATCTGTTTTTGTTAACCAATAACAATCATACCTTTAAAAAACAAAATTATACATCCTACCTTTCAGTGTAGAAAGTTGTTATACAACCAATGATTTCTTGTCATTTTTCTAAAAACGTTGCCGTGGATCTGCGCACCCACCGCGAGAGAATCCGTGCATCCAACGCGATAGGATGCGCGCACCGTGCGCGCATTTCGACGCTTTTTTTTTTTTTTTAAAAAGGGGGCCACAGGGGGTCCTTCTGGGACCCCCTAAGCAGATCTAGAGGGTCAGAGTATTTCCACTCTGCCCCCTTTATATCTTTTACACACTTATTCCCCTTCCATCTTCAGCCTCGCTTCTACCGAGGCAGAAAATGGCCACCAACAGTTCCTGGTTTCGAATGTAGAGAGACGCTCGACAGCCAATTAGCATTCAGCGCGCGATCGGGAGGGTGCGCGGTTCGTTCGGGGAGGGTGCGCTTACGGTGCGGGTACGGTCCGCGGATCCTCCGCGGCCATAGATATCACTAACTTTTTTACCCTAATTTTCTCAGGAACTACTGAACAGATTCACACCAAATATGCAAAAGGCACGAGTCCGAACTGAGGACTACCTCTTTGCCAAATTTGGTGTCATTCCGTTCAGCGGTTCGGGCTGTAGCTGCGACAACAGATCCTATGGGAAATTGCATGGGGAAAACGCGTTTTGGGACCCCCCTTTTTTCTCGGCCCCCGCTTCACGGATCACCGCAAAACTTTCAGGGTAGGAGCGGGGCGGAGTTGGCCAAATGTTTGGAGAATTTCGCAAAGATTCGTCAATCGGCGCCAAAGATATTCCCAATAGAATGTTGCGGATTTCCTATGGAAAATAGGTCCTAACTATAACTATCTACTGGCGACCGCCAGTAGATAATATCTATATATATATATATATACATACACACATATACATATATATACAAACACATATATATTATATATATATATATATATATATCATCAAAGTACATAGATGCAGATTTGTGAATAGTAAATTTATACTTAACCTATATGCACGTACCTGCTCAATATTTTGGAACCTGATTTTTTTGCCATAATATTTTGTGCTCATGAAATTGTATTTCTCGAAATTCGGTCATACAAACACGCTGAAGTAACATGCTACTGGTATCTGTAAGGTCTCAATCAATTCTTCCCTTTCTCCTCCAGTCACTCGCTCCACATTGCTAATTATGACCTCATCCATTACTTTTAATTCCTAGGGGACCTCCCCTGCAGTACTTGTAAATGTTTCAACGTCTATGCTAACTACTAAACGTCTGGCACATCAACAAGAATGTCATCCATATTACATAGCCGCCTCCAACCTCAAAAGAAGTTCTGGAATTAGCTCACCTGTTACCAGGTTCAGACTGGCCTATAGGGCAATCTGGCTGTGCCAGAAGAGCTAATCCGACACGTCAGAGTGTGGGCTGGTTTTTGGCAGTTTGTGGACCTGTTTTTTGGGGTTTTTTTTAATAATCAATTTTATTGTTTTTTGCGAAAAACAAAGTGAAAACATGGTACAAACGGTACAGCATGAGCCTCAGCACCACAACATGTGACATCCTGTGAGTAAACACACTTGTGACATTATACGTTGTTAAATCTCGTACCTCAACAGCCCCTGGAATGATCTTTGGAGAAATAAGTGTGATAATCAATTCAACACACCCAGCCATTTACCCCACACCCTACAATGCTTGGCCGGACAGCCCCTGGCTTCATACAGAGGGAGTTCCTGCGCAGCACACCAGTCCACCCCACTGCGCCATTTAGAAACCTTGGGTGGGGAGGGATTCTTCCAAGCCATTGCGATATTGTGCTTAGTTTCTACCAGGGCGGTTCCAAGGAACGTCTTGTCCGCTCTCGATCCATCTAGCCCATCTGTGACACCCAGTAATATATTTAGTGGGTTGTGTGGGACTTTCCACCCCAGTACCTCTGTGAGGTCAGTTACCAGGGTATTCCAGTATGAGGTTATAAGTGGGCAGGACCATACCATGTGGAAGAAGTCTGCATGTTCGTCCCCGCATCTTGTACAGGAGGAGCTCAAAATGAGGCCTGCCTTGTGTAGGCAGGTGGGGGTGAGGTATGGGCCGTGGAGATAGTAAAGCTGAACCAGCCTGGCTGACGTGATGCTCCTGGGGGCCATCAGAGGATCTCTCCACTCCTCCTCTAGAGGGCCCAACCAAACCTCCTATCTGGCTCTCAACGGGTCCAGGGAAGCAGGACCGTTGTTTGTCAGAGAGCGGTGTATACGTGAGACACCTCCTCTCCCAAGATTACCCTTTGTGATCTGAGCTTCAATGGGGCTGTGTTCTGGCAGGGATGTGCCAGCTTGTATAGGTATTTCCAGGACATGACGGAGTTGCAAGTACCTGTACAATTGGGATGGATGAAGCAAGTGTATGAGTTGCAGGTCTGCAAATGAGCAGCTATGATCGCTGAGCCACACGTCTCCAAGCAGTGTGATACCAATCAGATCCCAACTCCTAAATCCCTCTAGGCCGCCCACCTCCCACAACCATGTGCCTTGCCATAAGGGCATTTGCAGTGTCAATTTGCCTTTCCATTGGGTGTGCCGCACAGGTGTTCCATGATAACAGGATCGCGCAAGTCACAGAGGGGAGATATCGAGGAATGGACGATCCATACATCATGGCTTGAATTTGAGAGAGACCCAAGTCCTTAAGTTCGTTACTGTACGCAGGGTCAGACCACCCCCCATTAAACCAATCGTGCAATTGATCCCAACAATGTAATCCCTACCTTGAATCAGTGCATGGGCCTTCATGGACAAGTCCTGAGCTGGTTCTCCATTTTTTTAACCGTCGAATCTAAGTAAGTGAAGGTTGGAACCCATACCTCACACAGAGCTGTAATGGCTTATTGTGCATCCAATCTAGCACACACTTGTTCAACAGTTAAAGGGGGCTACTATGCTTGGTGTATGACCGTTAGGAGTCCACATACACCACTATTCTGATGCCACCCAAATCAACCTAAAATGATCTTCAATAAATGATATCCTTGCTTATATAATGATCTCAGTAAACATTTTTTTGGTAGTAAAATCAAAAGTCTCACTACACTTCAATCCTGGATAGCCAACAACATTTTGATGCTCAACCCACAGAAAACCGGATCCATGCGTATTTTGTCCAAAAACATGAATTTTCACCCTGTGCTTCATATGAACTCAAAGTGAAATACTTCTCTTCATCCCTCTCTCCAATGGTGAAATCTATACTCTCAAAGGGCCTCATTTATGAGAAGTGTTGCATCGCTGTGTGAAAGCAGCGATGCAACACTTCTCAGTGCGCCCTCCTTGTGACATGATGGATGCGTCATATTTACTGTATGACGCATCATGTCACAAGGAATTACAGATACGTCAGTATTACTGACATATCTGTTAGCGCAAAAGTGGTGCATTGCTGGGGTGTGTCTGAAAACAGACGCAACTCCAGCAATGTGTCCTTTCACATGAGGCAAGCCCCATGTGAAATGGCCTGCGTCACCCTTACGCCTGCTATGAGGCAAGCATAATGTTTTGACGCATTGGCGTCCTAGAAGTGGCGCAGTGTTATCTTAGAGATTTCACTGCACCACTTATGCGACCCTTTTGTGTGGGGGAACGCCCATCCTGCATACATTATACCTGATGCAAGTATAATGTTGTGCAGGGGTTTACGAAGTGACGCATCTGCCTAGATGCGTCACTTCATAAATATGGTGCAACATGGCGCATTATTTACGCCGCTGCAGCGTCAGCGTCACAAAAAGTGATGCAACGGCGGCGTAAATGTGATGCAGGCCTTCATAAATAAGGCCCAAAATCTTTTAGCATATGCTTTCAACAGCCCTCCTAAGAATGCCAGTCTTTGCCTGGATTATTTTCAACTTCCTCTGAAGTCTTCAAGAACCTCAATCACGGCCATATGACGCTCCACAGTCAGACTCCTATGCTCAACAAGGGTCAGGAACAGTCAGGTCGGAAAGGAGCTAATCCAAGCAAGGGCGGAGGGACCATTACCATGCCGTGAAGCCTGTTGATTACTTGTAAGGCTGGCAGTGTCAAATGCTTTGGAAAGATCTAAAAGTATCACCACTGTGACGCTGCCACCATCTAATACAAGTTTGATGTTATTTAGGACCGCACAAGAGCAGTCACTGTGGCTTTTGCTGGTCTCACTCCCAATTCTTCCTACTTCAGGAATATCTCAATGTGTTCAGACTGCTTAAAACTAGTGATAACATTACACATGCTCTAATAAGTAACAAGTGCCTAAACCTTTGAGGGTGGTCAATGTTTAATTTTAATTAACCTGGATAAAAAACCAAGACAAGTGCAAATCTTTTGTAATATGCGTAATTTACTGGCACGTTGAAAGGTGAAGGAAAATGAATTCATCCCTTATTGAAACTATCTGCAACATGTATTATATTGCCAAGTATCATGAAGAGTGTAGAGCTCACCAGTGATGCCTAGTGTTCCCTCCTTATCTAGGAAACCTGACAACAGTTCAAGTGTGCCAATATACTACTGGAGTGACTGCTGTGGCCTCTCAAATGGTGTATAAAAGGGATTGGTGAGCCCTAGGAAGAATGTGACCTTCATTTCTCCTTCAAAGGTAGACATCTAGGGTACAATTCCTCTTGAGCTCTGTAACAGGAGAGTGCACTGTGTATCAGTAAAGGTCCTTCTGTACAACTTCCTGGATTTCATCTTTCTATCTGTCACACATTCCTGCTTCACACCTCTAACAAATGTTCCCTCTAATTTTCCTTTCTCATGTGCGGCAATTGAATGTTTGTGTGCACACTTTTCTTGCTTGTGTGCACAATCGAGTGATGCGCCGTGCAACAAGGCAAGTCGGCCAGCTACCACTTAAAGGTGAAGAACAAGCATTGGAAATACCAATAAGTCTTTCTTTTAAATTAAAGTTACTTCCCAGTCACTGATTGGTTTAAGCACTAAATAAGTCATCATCCCTGCACCCTGTCACTCATCCTATCACTTGTTCATCCATTAATCACATATTCATTCTTGCATTCACCAACTTATACAACCACAATAAAATGCAAGCACAAGTTCAGCCACATTTGCAAGATAAATTTAAAGAATAAAAGGAGAAGAAACAAGACATGCTTTTACCTAAAATGGCAGACATACTCTTGCAATAACAACATTAAATTAAACAAAGCAGCAGTTGTATGTCTGCCAATGGTATAGTTCATAGTTGTGGACATCTCACAATGGTATTGTACATTGTGTATAGTTACAGATGACTACTCCGTTAGAACTGTGCTGTCCATCTTCCAATGATAAAAACAATGAAACTCTATGAATAATATGACTCCATGATGGTCAGCTAGTTTAAATGCAGAGGATGTGCGGGTTGCAGTACAATGGTGATGAAGTGAGTGTCGAGCAAGTATTCAGTTAGTACGTTCTTTGGAGATGTAGCATACTTAAAAAATGAAAATAAAAAAGGAGAAGTAAATAAATAAATAAATACACCTATAAGTAGAAAATGGAAGAAGCACACTCATTTTCAGACAGATGTGCACATGTGATGAGACAAATTTAGTCACTTACAGGGCAAGAGACAAAATTCTCTATGCTGTAATGGACATATGGAGAGTCCAGATGACACCCATACAGACCAAAGGCAGACGAGGGTTTCCCCCAAATTTCTATATGTATTTATATAGATGTATATTTATATATCTGTATGTATTTTCAATTATTTTTTACAAGGTCTTGGCAGACAACTAAAGCTGTCAGATCTTTCAAAGATGTTGTCTTTGTATTTCGTTTTTGTGGTTGCTAGGGAATTTGCTGTGGAATTAATTAGCCAAAAGTTTCCAATCCAAATCATGATGTCAAATAATGAATAAAGAGATAATGTTTCTAGAAAATAATTTTGTATTCTTCTCTGAAGAATATGCTGAGTCACATTTCGTGTTTGGGGGAGAAGTAGAGGCAGTCTGGCTAGTCAGGGATTCAGGGCCATATGTAGGTAGGGACCCATTTACCACTTCATAAATACCGAATTTTACCGATTCGGTATTTATGAAGTGGTAAATGATATGTAGGTAATGAGTCGGTAATATTTACCGATTCGGTAAAAGTCGGTAATTACCGAATCGGTATTTACCGATTCGGTAATGAGGCATACCTTCCCATTGATGGGAAGGTATGCCTCATTACCGAATCGGTAAACACCGATTCGGTAATTAGGGGAACACATGCAAGGGTGGCAGGGTGTCACATTGACACCCTGTTGCACCCCTGATTCGGCCACGTGTGCACATGTGGCACACATACATGCCCTAAGGGCATGTATGTCTGCCACATTGCACACTTCTAAGCGCTTCAAAATGCGTAAACACATCCATTAATTATTTACCACCAACTATTAGTTGGTGGTAAATACCGACTCCTAAAAACACCCACACACTCCCCCTACATCTCATTTTTGTATTCGGAATTTACCGAATCGGTAAAATTACTGATTCGGTAATTTTACCGATTCGGTAAATTACCGAATACAAAAATGAGCCCCCTACATACCAAAAGCCAAAATACCGGTCGGTAACGGTATAATTACCGAAAATCGGCCGTTACCGACCGGTATTTGGCTACCTACATGAGGCCCTCAGTGTATTGCACTGCCTAGCAGTATCCCCGCTGCAGAATGCTTTATTTTCAATCATGAATTCATTAATCACTAACTCCTTTAGTTTCTTATTCTCTCTCTTGCTCCCTGACACGCTCATTTTCTCAGTCACCGCTTCAAAATCTTGGTCGTCATTTGCTCACTAAGGGCCTCATGTAGGTAGCCTAATACCGGTCGGTAACGGCCGATTTTCGGTAATTATACCGTTACCGACCGGTATTTAGGCTTTTGCTATGTAGGGGGATCATTTCTGTATTCGGTAATTTACCGAATCGGTAAAATTACCGAATCGGTAATTTTACCGATTCGGTAAATTCCGAATACAGAAATGAGATGTAGGGGGAGTGTGTGGGTGTTGTCTGGAGTCGGTATTTACCACCAACTAATAGTTGGTGGTAAATAAAGAATGGATGTGTAAAAGCATTTTAAAGCGCTTAGAAGTGTGCAATGTGGCAGACATACATGCCCTTAGGGCATGTATGTGTGCCACATGTGCACACATGCAGGAATCAGGGGTGCAACAGGGTGTCAATGTGACACCTTGCCACCCTTGATTGTGCTCCCCCCATTACCGAATCGGTAATTACCGATTCGGTATTGGTAACTGGCTCCCCATTGATTCCTATGGGCCTCCTGGCCCATAGGAATCAATGGGAAGCCAGTTACCATTACCGAATCTGTAATTACCGATTCTAAAATACCGACCCATTCCGATTCGGTAATTATTACCGACGGATTACCTACATAGCATTTACCACATCATAAATACCGAATCGGTACAATTCGGTATTTATGAAGTGGTAAATGTTAGGCTACCTACATGAGGCCCTAACTCACTTCATGCCTCACTTACTCGCTCCTTTATTCACTCATTTGTAAATTAACCCTAACCAAGCCACTATCAAGTGCTCAGTCACTTGCTCATTTGCTCACTCCTTCACTCACCTCTATCACTTTTATAATTGTTCTATCACTTACTGACATCCACAGCCACATGCTCCTTCAAAAGCATACAAATTCATTCACTTACCCATTCACTCATACATTCACTCAATTTATCATTCTTTCACGACTCACTCACTGTTTATCTTACATACTTAGTAATTAATTCATTCAAATCAAATTACTGTATATAAATTATGATCATTTGAAATATTTTGATTATCAAAGTTTGCAATGGAAAGGGTGAATACAGTATCTATTTATCTTTAGCTCTTAATTTTCCCTGAATGCACTGTGGTTCAGCTTCTTTCTAGAAAGGACCATCTGATTCCATGGTGACCTAGCTGAAAGGACCTAGAGGGTGACAGTGAAACTAGATTGAACTGGCAGATAGCACGCTGGGGCTTGTCTTGTCTGAAATGGCCTTCAGTTTTCCATTGTGGCCTCTCTGGAACTGTCTGTGAGGTGAATAGGAGGACGGGTAACTGGTTTGTGGGTAAGAGCCTATTGGGACATCCGCTCAAATCCTTGCTTTATGGCTCACATTACAGAGTATTTGCAGGCTTGTTTTTAAAATGAGGTAAGCGATATTGCAAAATCACTCCCTAAATGCACCTTCATGCCTGATGGTCTTTTAAGTATTAAGGGCCTTTTTTACAACAAAATAACACAGCATGGCGCCAAAAGCCATTTTGCTGCGCCGAGCGGTGTCATTTTAGAAGCACAGGGATGCATCATATTTACAACAATATGACACATCCCTGTGCTTTCCCCTGCACTGGTGCACAGTCAACGCAGGCACACTTGCATCATGGTGCAAGGGTGCTTGCGCTACGGGGAACAATCACAAGCGTCTTTTTCCTTTTTCTATGTAATGCAGCATGTATAGAAAGAGGAAACAACAAGGAGAAATAAAAGAATTATCTCTCGATGTGCCTCATTACACCTCCCCTGTAGAGGCATAGGATTCTGATGCATTAATAGGTTTACGAAATGTTGTCCATCTGGAATGCAGCAGAATCCATGGGTGTTGTGTGAAAACACCCACAGCAACACCCATGGCACGCCCCTTTCATGCAAAGTGATGTCTGAAATGGGGCCATATTTACAAGGCCATGAAAAGCCACGCAAGGTGTCTTTGCATGGCCTTGTAAATATGGGGCAGCTCACTACGCTGCTGGTGCATCAAAAAAAGTGACGCTTTGGCAGTTTAAGGGGCTTATAAATAAGCCCCTAAGTGCCTGAGCATGTATTTTCAGTTGCCACTTACAAGTGTACTCTCTGCTAAGCCTAGACACTTTTTGCCCGCATAGTTCATCGTTTGCTTTGTCATGTGCATAGTGTTGGTAATAACCTGCTGCACCAATAAAAGGTGTTAAGAAAGTGCACTCTGCCACCATCGGTAGAAGCACCTGCTGCAGGCGAGGCTAATCATCAACCCTAAATTAGGTGGATGCACCAGCAGTATGGACACAACTGGTTTGCTCTGCATCGTCAAATTAGAAATTCAGAAAACTCCTGTGCCTCAGTTTACAGTTTTCAGTCACAGGAGAATGAGGAAACTCAAATACAGGTAGCTTGTAATGCTACTCTGTGTCATTCTAAACTTGGTGCACAATGAAATCAGGGCCGGACTGGCCGTAGCGGGCACCGGGCAATCCCCTGGTAGGCCGCCTTGGGGGGGACCGGTTTTGGGCCCCTGGGGGGCGTTTTTGTTACAGGGCTGTAACAAAATCGTCCGAAAACCGGCCCTGGCAAAGAGCTCGGGGGCACGCCCAACCCCCCGGGGGGCGGCCGAGCACTTTGCCAGGACCGGTTTTGGTTCCCAGTCCGGCCCTGAATGAACTCACACCTTAAACACCCTCCATTTCCAAAAAGAAAACATCAAGTGGGTCTTGAAGGAGGCCCAGACAGGCACTACAAAAGGGAAATCTGAGCGGTGAATGAAGCCGCCACATTTCGCCTTGTTGTTCTGTGGGGATGAGCAGAAGGACGCCCCAGACTGCACTCAAGCTACAGGAAAAGCTTTGGAACTTCCTCCTGCTGTTTCGGGACTGCACTGCAGGAATTTAAACGTCCTCCATTAGCATTTCTAAAGACATAAAACATGTCTTTAAAAATTCATTTAGAAGCGCAGCCTCATCACCATCAGTGGCACTTCAAAGGCTCAAGTGAAGCATTTAATGAATGCAGTGGAATCCTTTGTAGTAAGGCAGATTGTAGGTGTCTGCAGGGAGGGAAACCTAGGTGTGGACACCCACTCAGACGCGCAGTTGAGAGAGAACCATACTTCTAACCATCCTAACTCATTTGTCAGTTCCCAAGTCTAAATCTTTCTACACCAGAAATGTGGAAGGAAGGAGAAACATGGAGCCCACTTAGATACATAATTCAGGGCCACCTTCTCAATTGTTTTCATTTTCATTGTGTGTGATGGCACTAGAACTAGGTCACAAGGCACAGCCCTTTCTTCTTCTTCCTAAGTAGCAGGGAGAGAGCCTAAAGCTGCCAATAAATGTAGGAAATGTCCCTCATCAGCAGTGTTTAGGGAGTCTGGATACATCCCATCAGCCCCAGTTGCACAGTCAAATCAACTTCAAAACCGCGTCTGACTCCTCTGTCATTCAAAGTCAACATTATTCTCATGGGCATAATTAAAGCTTCTGCAACCCCTGCGGAGCAGAGGGGTCCCCATCCTTTGAGGAGCCCCCACCCCAGAACTTCAGGGCTGCCCAACTGTGCACAAGCCCAAAGAAGATTTGTGAGATATGGGATACTCAGTAGCCACTCATCACATTCTGCAGGGGCACCATCATTTTGCGTTGGACCACTAATTGTTTTAAGACATTATGCTTAGCAGTCAATCACATACTTAAACTGCAGTCACTGCTCACATACCAATCCTTGGATCAGTCCAGCCCGCATAACTTTCTTAGCTGCACTTTGCCCTTCCTTCAGAATTTACTTCTCAACAAACAAACCCAGGGATAATACGTTACTGAAATCTTTCGTGCAAAGTGGCTCATACCATTCAAAGGACAGCTTTCTACTATCTAGCATTAAGCCAGCATAGAAAGTGTGTTTTCTGATGGGCCTGGTACTAAATTTTGAATGTGCTTAAAAAGAAAATTCACGTCAAAGATTGACCACAATCCGGAAAAAAGGAATTCAATTGTGTAATGTTCCAAAAACAATGGAAAAGATAGAAATCGGAATAGTACACATGCCTAATCAAAGTTAAAGAGAAGACACAGAAAGATGTAGGACAAGAAGTAGAGAAACTGAGGAAGGTTTGGTGAAATGGGTAAAATATAAGTAGATCTGGAGGTGGCGATACACAGTAATCAGAAGTAATAACAGAAAAAAACATAGAACAGATGGGGAGCGAGGAGAAAAGACGTTGAACTACATCCCTCCCCAGAAGAAAACAGTGCGATTGTAGAAAGCAGGATTAGAGAAAAGAGGCCAAAGAAACCAAGCAAGAAGAAAATGTGCAACTGATCTTAATGAAAATGAGGCACAACAGAATTCCCATAAGTGAGGCATTTGAGAGGCTGGTTTTGCACCTAAGCAATGCCAGGAATTTAGATCATTTCAGAAAGTTCCTTCACGAGCATTTTTTGTCTGTTCAGAATTTCTCAGAGCTATTTTTACATAAAGATCAGATAGACCCACTTTCCACAATGGTTCTGCATCCACATTTCTTCTTGAGTTATAACCTAATATCTGATTACATAAATCAACATTTCCATCAACTGTTTGCGATAATAATAACAATCAGAAAACGAGACCTGTGCTACTTTGACAAGGACATTCTGACTGACAAGGAAATTCTGACTGACAGCCACAACTCTCTTTGCTATGTTAATAACTTCTGAAAACATCACTCTTCTCTGTCCAGCCAGACTAATTAAAACCAATAGAAATCTTAGCTCCCATCTTTAGGAGTCTTAAAATATTATTGTGAGGCAGCTATTTTTTAAATTTAAAATATGGTGCAAAATATACAAGGTCTACCATGGGTGACCATTGAGGAGTAACTCTTTAAGGAAGCTCTCCTTGATGGCTCCGCAGCCTTTAATATGTTGAATAAAGGTCTGCTCCTCATACCTTAAACTAAACCATCAGAATGAAGAGCCAGGTACTGGTATGCAATTTTAAAGGTTGAGGTAAAATTCGCACTAGGAAGTAGAAATTGCCCACAGTGGGTATCTAGTCACATTAGACCGGGATTAGGTCAAAAGATCAGGCCGATGGAGTGTGGACGGATACAGGGACCAGATTAATCCCACTAAAAATGTTACCTGCTCAGAGTCTGGTACACAGTTCAAAACTTCAGGATTTAACAGGAGGAGTTCAACTGTTGCCAGCCACGAGTCCAGGACCTGGTGAGTCACCGCTTGGGGAACAGGAGCTCACTCCAGCACAGGCCAACAGGGTCAGCAGGACAAATTATTGTTCAGGCCAGGTCCGTAGCTGAGATGCCTTTCATGGACATCATTTGAGGCTATTTAGGGGTCTCAGTTGTGACCTCTAACTTTCTCCCTTATACTCCTGGCACTTCCTTTCCGAACCCTGGCCTCAGAGGGGGGAGGGCAAAACATTTGGCTCCTCTGAGGCCAAGGGTTGCAAAGGAAGTGCCAGGAGTAGAAGGACGCAAGTTAGAGGTCGGAGCTGCGACCCCTAACTAGCCTCAAATGACATCCATGAGGCCTCTATAGCTTGTTGTGTCCCTACAGCTAAGAAAATGATATCAGCCAACTGACCCTATGAGTCACTCAGGTTAGCCTGGGATGGAGGGAGCAGGTCCAGTCTTCCTTCTCATAAGGCAGGGAAGGCCTCAAATAAAAGGGTAGTCCTCTGAAGAACAAGGCTGGCCTCTAGCAACATAACAGTCCATTGGAGAACAAGGCAGGCCTCGAGCAACGGGGCTGTCAACCGGAGAACAAGGAAGTCCTTCTTCTGTAATGTCCACAGGTCCAGGAGTGTACTGAAGAGTTGGTCTGATGGCACCAGCCTTTTGAGTGGGTGAAACTTCTAGGCTTCCACCTACATATGGTTCTAAAATTTCCTTCCTTCCCTGCCCATTCCCCTAGAGGTCTAAGGTGAAAGAGGACTGGTGTCAAGTTCTTTGTGAGTGTGTTGAGGCAGCCCCTTTGAAATGTAAGTGGTGCAGGGAACAGCTCTGCCCCTCCCATCTTGGCAGGATTGTCCATCACACCAACACCTAGGGGGATATGTACAAGGATGTGGCAGAGTGAGACGTTAGCTGTCATGGCTTAATGCCTCACTCCGTCTCTTCTGAAATGCAAGGCTGCACTATATTTACAACAATATGGTGCAGCCTTGCGTTTCTCCCTGCGACGGTGCTACACTTAGCAGCGTAGCATCAACGGAGGCACCCTTGCACCATAGTGCAAGGGTGTCTGCGTGCAGGGGAGGATTGTTTATGTGTAGGAAGGTGCAGCTTCCTGCACATAAACTATCCTGAAATGCCAGTCTGTCACTTTCATGTGTTCTGCATTAGGCTTAATGCAGCACACATGAAAGTCACAAAATGGCTTTTTTTTCTAAAGATTGCTTATGTACAGGAAGGGCGACCTTCCTGTACATAAACAATCCATGGCATTTTGCTTTTTCCATGTGTGCTGCACAAGGCCGCACACATGGAAAAAGTAAAAAAGGAGGAGAAATAATGCATTTCTCCTCGTTTCGGCAACTTAAGACCAAGTTTTACCTGGTCTTAATTTTAGCGCTGACTTCTATATGCGCTGTACTTGTAAATAGGGGGCAGCGTCAAAATCAATGGGTGTTGCGGAGGAGCACCCACTGCAACACCCTATGCCCGCCCCTTTCACGCTGACCATAGTGTGAATGGGTTCCTTATTTACGAGGCAGTGTCAAGCCACGTTAAGTGGCTTATGGCTACCTTGTAAATAAGGCTAAGCCCCTATCGCCACCACAACGTCGATAAAAGTGATGTTGTGCTGGCGATAGGGGCTTGTACATATGCCCCCTAGTCTCCTATTGTCTTACTAACTGGGAGGAATAAAAAAAAACTGCCACTCTATTTACAGTTATGTGAGTCAGGATACAGGCTGAACGAAATGGTTACTAAAAGAAAATGACGACTTTCTATAAGTGGCATTTTGAGAATTAAAATCTGACTTTACCACCATTAGAGAGGGTTTTAAATTACAATTCGTGTAAGACCAAACATGACAATTGTACCTGTTCACAAACAACAAAAGTTATCACTTATTAAATGTAATACGGTAACCCAATGTAAACCTATGAGAGAGGTAGGCCTCTCAGTATTGAAAACTCATTTGGGAGTTTTTCACTACCAGGACCAATGTTCCCTCTAATTTATTTCCTCTGTGTGTGTCAGTGTAAGATCTCTGTGCGCTGCAGACAAGTCTATGCGCACCAAGAAAAATATCATGAATGTAAGCATTGTGATCAGTTATATAAATGTATGGCAATCACCACTTCAAAGCAAAAACAGTTGCATTTCAACTATACAGCTAACTTTAATAGGGACTTGTGACAGTTGTGCAATGTATATGCACTCCAATATGATATGAATTGTTTACTCTAGTGGCACCTACACCCCAGTCTTAAAAAAGGACAGGACTCAGAAGGTTGTACCATCATAGGATTTTACTAAAGTTGAACTAGTGTCATAGTGATAATAACATGGAAGGGTCAGAGCTGGTAAATGCAGCCTTTATGGACCCGGAAGAGGGAGTTTGCGTGGTGGTATTAGCTTCTACAGTATACAATAACAAAACATACCTCAAAGCGATCCTAAGGGAGTGGTGCCCGCATCTATTCACCCAAACTCTAAAGGAAAAGTGCAGAGCGTCCCTTGAGCCCAGCCCTCTAATATCCAGAATTAAGTGCGGCATGTCCATATTCTCCCACCAAAACTAAACTGTTACGTGAATCTTAATATTAAAATAAAATGATGCTAAACTCTCCAAAAAATACAGCGATCATCTGGACACTGAATATACACTAATTATGTGCCTTAACTTATGATGATCATTTTGTTATACATTAAAGGTAGATTATTTTGCTCACTGATACGTACCCATAGTATCATGCTAGGTAAAAATGCATTACTTGTTTGTGCCATTCAGAAGAAAATAAGCCAATTTACTTAAATTAATTTATTTAACTTTGTCTCTTCTGTCGTGTCTCACTCTCCACTGCTGTGTATCTCCGATCTGTCTTGTGTCAGACTCACCTCCTCTGTCTTGTGACTCACAAACCCCCCTGCCATTTTGTGTCCCCTTTCCAGAGTGGCATAGCATGGGTGTCACCTGCCCTAATGCAATCAAGGAAAATTAGCCCCTTTCCACGATTAGGTTGATAATAAACAAAAGTCATGCTTAGGGACATAGGCTCCGCATACCACTCAACACCGGTGCTACAGCACCTGCTGCACCAATAAAAGTCACGCTCCAGGTGGTATGCGTCTGACAATGGTTATTAACTTGTCATCTTTCTGCGCTTCTTAAAGGCATTATCTGTGTCTGTATCACATCTTTCCCCCACAGATGGCTATTGGCGCAGCTGCATCTCATTAACTCACCATTTCTCACAATATCCACATTTCACCCGTCTCTCTTAGTTGTTCTCTCCCTCAGCCTTTCTTGCTCGCCCCTCTCGTATTTATATTTTCCTCCATTTCATCTCAGCTGTGTTCCCGACATTTTATTCAGTTGAAAAGGCTTTTTCCAGGCTTAGGTCCTTTCAGCTAGTAACAAAATAACAAAGGAACTTTGCTATTTTTGTTCCTGAAAGACACCGCCACGATGCACGATGATTCAAGAAGAAAGTTTCTGCAAAGATTGCAGAGCTGGCGGTGGGGCCCCTGGAGAACACGGGGGTCCCGGCGCAAAGTTTGAAGGGCACCCTACATAGTACCCGAAACAATGTGCTGACTTGGCATGACACAGGCCCCTTCAACTGCTTACACAATCCCTTCCCTGGGTGAACAGGAAGTGCAGGGGTGGCAGTTCCAAGCTGCGTCACAAACCTAACACCTCTGTGGTGCTTCTGACAGGTTAAACTTCCTAAATGTAAAGGAAAGGAAGGCCAGGAAAGGGAGAAATCATGTGGAATTTGGTTAATGAAATGTGAAGTCTGCATATTATGAGGTTATTTAAAAGCCCCTTGTGCCGCCAGAGCCTCACTTTTAACATGGAAAAAGTGACGTACCCGTGGCACAAGGGGCTTGTAAATAAGCCCCTATGTCTCATTTCCAAGTGTAAAACATGAAATTAGAGGTAATTATCACACCTGGTAAACTCCCCAGTTAGAATGTACTTTACTGGGTGAGGTAAATATCTCACACCCTACATGTAATCAGGGCCTCAGTAGCTTTTATTTAATAAAGCTTAAGCAGTTGTATTCTACATAGAAAATATATCTCAACAGCTACATTATCAGCAAAGAGCGTGCTCCCAGAACAATCACATTTCTCTCGAGCTTCCATTAACAAAGAGTCAAGCTTTTAAAGAGAATCGGCCAGTTCGCAAACGTAATTAGAACTGTACAAGCAAAATAAATGTCAAGCAGGTAAACGGTTCACCTACAGCTGTTGATGAAAGCAATCCCCGGTGGAAATGGTGGCCGCGTCAATGTAGCTGCTGAATCCTGGCAGGACCCGCACCCGACACTAATGGAGTAAGCAGCAGAGTTTTGTCATCTGTGGCAAAACATGTGCAGGCAAGAGGAAGACTCTGCCTTTCACATGCATTCTGCATCTTCACCCGCCCTTGCAAACTCGCACTTCAGCTCCAAGGAAGTGACAGTTTTTTCGATCTGCTCCCAAATGGTCGCTTTTTCTCACAAGGAGCAGTGAAGTTCGCGCTTTGTGAGAGTATGTGCCTGCGAAAGGAAGGCCATCTGCGCGCCCGTGCAGGCGCGCATGCTACAGGGAACAATGACCAGGACGTGTAAAAATTTTAAGTACATGTTCACATTTTGTAAATACACTACTCCCTGTACTCTGGGCTGTTTAGGGCCTATCTTAGGAGTGACATATGTATTAAAAGGGATGTTTAGAGGTGGCAAAATGTAAATCCTGCAAGGTCAAATTGACAGTTTAAAACTGCATGCAGGCTTCAATGGCAGGCCTGAGACGTTTTAAAAGGCTACTTTTTTTATTTTAATTTTAAAATGTATTGGGTTTTTCCACTTTACACATTCATGATACATGAATGCAATAGTTGAGCTTACAGTTACTACTGATTTTTACTCCCACTATGATAGTGGTGTGGTAACAGGGAGGTGAAAGTGTGTGTAGGGGGCTTGACCCTGTTTTTTGCATGTGAGGATGTGGTTCATTATCCCCTCCTTGTGTGAAATACCATGTGTAGTGTGACCCTGTAGGTAGAAACTTTGGAGAACTGGTCCACCTCCAACCATTAGTTTTAACTGGGGGTTTAGGGGGGGAGAGGGTTTGCTGTCATGTTCTTGTGCTTCACAGTATGGTCTTGGGGCATAAGTTATTGTGTGTGCTGACTTGCGACTGTAGTCATGGCACCCGTAGCAGGTATTATGTTAGGTGTCGCTGCCCATTACATGGAGACAGGAGACAGGGCGTCACCGCACCCCTCGTAGCTCCTCAGTTCTTAGTGTGTCTTCTTCTGCTGCACTCCACCTATTGACCGCTCCCGTCCAAGCCGCCAAGGGGGGTCCCCCAGGAGTGCGCCAGTGCAGGTGATGCCACGTTTTGCCAGTAATATGGTGAGTGAAGCAAACCATGTCTGAATTTTATATTGTTTTGGGCGTTGAAAAACACCGATCACACAGATTTCCCTTGTGTCTATGTCCAGTAGTCCTGTGAGCTCCAGTAGCATTGTATGGATTGCATCTCAATAGGGTTGTATGATGGGGCAGCTCCAGAACATATGCTGGAATGTGGCGCTGGGGGTCTGGCAGCGTGGACAGAGAAATTGTGTGTCTGGGTAGAACTGCTGGAGCAGCTTTGGTGTGAGGTAAGCCCTGTGTAGTTTATATATAGAATATATGTTTTAACATGCGCATCACAGGATATTTTCTTGGTATGTTCTAGGGGGCTGGCCCACTCTGAGTCATGTAATGGACGCTCGAAGTCCTCCTCCCATGTTTTCCACAGTCGCGTGAGCGGCTCACTCATTAGTTCTCGGGTTGCTTTGTATAGCCAGGTGATGAGGTGTCGCCCCGGTCCCATGTTTAATACTGTGTGCAGGACTGGGTGTGTCAGTGGTTCCCCACCCGCCAAATCCCATAGCCGTCTGCTGTCCGCGACTATTTGACTGTGTAGAAGGAATTGTCCCCGCGGGAGCCCGTTCTTCTCCACCAGACTATCAAAGATAAGAAGCTGACCCTCTTCGAACTGGGATCCTACCTCGAGGATTGAATGGTCTGTCCAAATTTGCGTGGTTTGAGCTGTAAAGTGACCATAACCCCGGGGTAGGCCCGCTAACTGCAGGGGGGTATACAGTTGTCTCCCACTGGATAGGCTGTGGACTCTCTTCATTCAGGATCTGGCCCCTACAACTTGCAGTGGGTACGCTGGATCCGGTCGGGTGGTGGGGAAGAGCAGGTGGAATAAGGGCGGGATCGTCATGGTGCCGGTCTCCGAGCCAGTATCGCCCAACCCCTTCCCAGCTGTCAAGTGGGATAACCACTGCAGCTGTGCTGCCAGATAATACACCTCAAATATTGGGGCTCCTAGTCCCCCCTGATTTAGTTGCAACTGCATCTTGCTCAGGGCTACTCTACAGCGGCCCGTGCGCCATAGTAGCACGATGAGCAGGAAGTCTAATTCCCGGAAGAAGGGGCAAGGAGGATGATTGGTAGGTTAGCAAAGTGGTAGAGAAAGTGTGTCACCAAGACCATCTTCGCCAGGGCTATTCTCCCCATTGGGGCTAGGGCAGGGCCTTCCAGCAGCCAACTTGGGCTCGTATCCTTGCTAGTGCCCCATAAAGGTTGCCCTCATAGAGATCCCAGAGGGAATGGCAGAGTCCAATTCCTAGGTACCGGGGGGGCTTAATCGCTCCAGGTCAGCCTGATGTCGCCAATGTTGATCGCTAATCAGGGGAGATCAGGAGTTAGGGGGTATATGTTGGATTTTGTCCAGATTACCTTTAGTCCGGCCACCACCGCAAACGTTGTAAGTGTCTCCCAAATGGGGGCAAGTTCATTGTGATGTCCCTTTTGTATAATAGCAGGTCGTCAGCGTACAGAGATACACTGTGGATGGTGTCTGCCATGGGGACACCCAATATTTTGCCCCCCTCCCTGAGGCGGGTTGCCGAAGGCTTCATTGCTATAGCAAAGAGGATTGGGGAAAGGGGACATCCCTGACTTATGCCCGCACCACCACAAAGGAGCCCGAGATGAGGAGGCCGAGGCGTATGCTGGTCAAAAGGTCCATGTACAATAGTCTTGTGTACGCCAGTAGCTTGGAACTCGCTCCCACCGGCTACAGCACCGCAAATAGATATGGCCAGGGCCTCAAAAGCCTTCTCCAGGTCCAGGACATGGCAGGACGCATGAGATTACCAAGTCCTAGACATGGAACAGTCATCTGATGTATTGGGACCTGGTTCAACCAGGCACAAACCCACATTGTTCCGGGTGCAGCATTGCTGGGAGAATTTGGGTGTACCGGTCTGCCAGGAACTTCCTGAGGATCTTGCTGTCTACCGAGAGCAGTGTGATTGGTCAGTAGGATGGCAGTCGTGTAGGGTCACGATCTGGTATCGTGAACGTCACCATAATAGATTCATAGAGTGAGCATGGAACCTCTCCCTTGTCTATCACCGCTCTGTACATTTCCTCAAGCCTGGGAGCTGATTGCGCGACAAATGTGGCGTAGTATTCTACGGGCAGGCCGTCGTGGCCTGGGGCCTAGTTACATGTAAGGAATTGGATTGCCTGTTTCACATCTGACGAGGTGATTTGTGTGTCTAGAGCAGTATGATCTGATGGAGAAATCCGCGGTATGGTCAGTTGGTTCAAAAAGCTTTCCACGATTTCTGGACTCTCCCGTCCAGGGGCTGTGTAGACCTCAGTGTAATATGTGCGAAAGGACTGCAGGATATCCCCTTGTGTGCGGACTCTGTTACCCGTGGGGTTGATTATTTCTGTGATTGAGTGTGCCATTGGGTGCAGTTGGATGAGCCAGGCTAGTAGTGCACCGGACCGAGCCCATTCTCGGTGGGATCTGGCTGCGTACGCTTTGAAATTATATCTATGTAGGTCTGCCAGCACCTCTGCATAAGTAGTTTTTACCTCTGCGACTTGGGTCGCAGACAGTTGACCAGCGTCCGCCTCCTTGATCAGTTGGCTAGCTTTGTTTCTGTGGGTAGAAGCTTGCGTTCTGGGGTCCTGCGGACCCCCGCTATCTGACTATTACAAGCCCCTTGGATATCCACTTTAAAGGCATCCCATTCCAGCAGCCTAGAGGTGGGCGAGTGTGTATTCGCTGCGAAGTAACTCTGGATACTGTGTTTTATGTTCGTGGCGGAAAATTGGGTCCTCAAGGCAGCCTTGTGGCAATCTACACGTAGGAATTGGGTCCGGAGTTGGGGACCACCTGATCGCTAAGACGTGCACGTCATAGTCCGAAAGGACCCGCCCCACATAGTCCGATTGTTGGTTTAGGGGAATGACTGTTGGTGATCATAAATAGTGGTCTAAGTGTACCCATAGGTTATGTGGTATAGAGTGAAAAGAGTAAAGCTTTGTTGTTGGGTTTAGACATCTCCAAGCATCTATGAGGGACCAGTGAGCCACCCATGCCCGGAATCTCTCCATCCGTGTGCCTGCCGGGGAGCTGGGGAGAGGGAGTGAGATCTATCCAGGGAGAGATCTAGTACAGTTATAATCCCCTCCCAGGATTCATTGTGATGTTGTAAACTGGGCTAACACCCCGGATAGCGAGTCCCTGAATTTTCTCTGCTCCATGTTCGGTACATAAAAGCTGCCTATGAGTATCTGCTGACCATCTAGTAGTCCCTCTAGGAGTGTGTAGTGCCCCTTAGTGTCTATCATCCTATTGGTTTTCTGGAAGGGGACTCCGGTCTCAGCCAAATTAGCGCTCTGCTGGCAAATACTGAATATGTGGTGGTGCAAAAGGTGCCCCGCCAGCATCTCTGCAATTTATCTAACTCCCCAGCGGTAAGGTGTGTTTCTTGCAGGAGCGCTATGTGTGCCTATTGCCGCTTTATGTAGGAGTAAACTGCATATCTCTTTCGCGCCGTATGCATTCCCCGGGTATTCAGCGTGAGGAACTTAGTGTCTGCTTCACAGGTCATGTTGAGGTATCGGTGAGGGTGTAAGGGGGAGTGTTAGTTGTCACTGCGTGTCACGTCTGTCCTTGCCCTGTAGCAGTGTGAGGAACTGTTGGACTTGGCCCTTCTGCAGGGTCATCCCTGAACTTTTTGCCTTCCTCCTAGCCTTTTTTCTGACATGGTGTTGGTGGTTTTAAAATTCTGGGCACTTTAGCACTGCTGCCCAGTGTAAAGGGTATGTGCTTTCTGAGGTAAACATGGTAAGATTGGTCTACACCTGTTTGGCGTATTTAATTTGCCTGTCAGTCCCTTGTAAAGTGGAATCTCAGATACCCAGGGCCAGTAAATTAAATGCTACTGGTGGGCTTGTATCGCTGATTGCGCCATCCACCAAAGTAGCCTTTCAAACCTGTCTCAGGCCTCTGCCATTGCAGGGCCTGTGCACGCAGTGTTACTGCCGCTGTGACGTGACACCTAAAGTGTGTGCCACGTCTGTGACCCCCTTTTTACTGCATGTCAGTCAGCCCTAAGGTAGGCTCTAGCTAGCCCTATGGGCAGGGCGCATAGGTTAAAGGTAGGACATGTACCTTAAGTGTGTGACATGTCCTGGTAGTGACAAACAGCCATTTTGGTTTCTCACTGCTGTGAGGCTGCCCTCTCATAGGAATGCATTGGGGAATCCCTGATAAGTGTTTCAGTGGTAATTCCTGATATGAGAGGAGCAGCGTGGTCAAGTTTGGTATGTTTGGAATAGTAATAATAAATGCTGCGCAATGGTGTGCGCAGATTTATTATCACTATTGTAGAAATGCCACATTTAGAAGTTGGCATTTCTGTGTGCTATGTGTCTGCCTGCCTGATGTGTATTGCATGTCTGGCTCTGGAGTGATAGGGGCTGGTGAGGTTTGTGGCTCCAGGGAGGGCAGGGTGAGTCAGCGCTAGGCTGAATAGGAGATCTGCATTTAGAGTAGTGGTAGGAGTAGTCCCCTGACCCTGAATAGGTCTATGCCTGCCTAGGTGAACGGTGGGTTCCGCCCCCCCCCCGTTGGTGTGTCTGAAGATCGAGCCCCATCTGAAAAAGGAGGGTGGAAGCTTAGTAAACAGAGTGCTTCAACACCCCCCAGAACCAGTTGAGGCTGGTTCCTCCAAGCCTTGTGCCAGGGCAGACAAAGGGAAAATGTTGTATAAATATTGGGGCTGTGACCCCATGTAAGGGTGCTTCCTTGTGCTGCGTTGGTTGCTGGAACTGCTGGGCCCCAGGAGGAACTGTCATGAGGGACTGCCCCTCTGCTAGGTGGCCCTGTGAGCTGGCCTGTGTGGACCCAGCTCTGCTGTCTGGACTGAGCGCCTTGTGAGCGCTGTATCTTTCTCCCAGGGAGGGAGAAGCGTGGTGCCCTGCAGCGCGAGGCTGCAATGTGTCTGGAGGGAATCCCGGCGAGGGGATTCCCCCATGCTTCCAGTGGGAGCAGAGGTCTACCCCGCATTTGGACTCATTCTAAGCAGGAGCCAACCCCGCATTTGGGCTCATTCTGTGCGGAGCCTACCCCGCATTTAAGCTCATGGAGAAGCGGGAGCCTACCCCGTAGTTGTAAAGAGTCACTGAGATCGGCCAGAACTGCCGCCTCTGGAAATCAGGAGGTCAGGCAAGGCTGCCTGACATTGGGTAGAGCTTAAGGCCCAGGAAGCAGAGTGCCCCGTGTGCGGCCAATGGGGAGAGAGGCCGGTGTCTGCCGAACCCGAGCCTCGCGGGCTACCGGACGAGGTCTGGAAGATCTGGAGGAGTCCTGAGTTTCCCAGTGACTGCAGGAAGACCCGGATGGCCAGCAAGGCGCGGAAGGTGGCACGGCTGCCAGAGGAGACCGAGAGAGGTGAAGGAGGGTCCCATGAGCAGGACCTCCCAACGCACATTGTCGGTGCCTGGAGCCGGCAACGATATGTCCTGGTGAGTGGGGACGGCACGTAGCGCCGTGTTGGCGCTCCCTGAGGCACTGGTAGTGCCAGTGCTGATTTCTCTTTGGGCACAGTATGGTGCCGAGAGCGGCACCGGGAGGGTCCCAGTAAAGGGGACTCTTCAGGCACAGTCGGTGCCAGTGTTCATTTTACCACAGCTACACCGCGAGAGCGTGGGAAGCTGCAACGTTGGGCCATTTCTTTTAGATGAAGAGGAAGGGATGAGGTGCACCCCGCCCCCAGTACATTACGCACATTGTTCTTGCTACCAAGGCAGCCAGAGGGCCCTTGGAAGGTCCTGTAATTGCGCCCTGACTTTTGGGACAAAGGGCATTTGGGCCCCCAGGAAGGCCAGTTGGCCAAGGGTCATTTTAGTGAGATTGGTAGAGCGCAAGGCTCTACAAAGATGCATAATGTGTTATGCTTGAGGTGATGTATGCACCTGGGGAGTGTTACTGTGATGCACTTCTAAATGTGATTTATGCCAAATGTGCTTTTGCATAATATGTTTCGAATAAGTACATTATCGTATCAGTAGTTACTGGGTGTGTTATTACTTGTGCTTTGTGTGCACTCATGCATCTTCGGTGTCCGTGGTACATGCAGCCCAGTGAAATATGTGCAGTGTAGCAGGGCCTGAGGTGTGTATCTGTCATGACATTGATGTGTATGAACTACCGGGATTGTGGTGGCCTTTGTGAGGATAAATGAAATTGTGGGGTAGGCTAGCGTTTGTTCAGAGTCATATGAGGGTGTCCACAGTTTGAGGAGTCACCAGCGGAAGAGTCACCGACTCCACTCGGAAGGTACTTGAGTCGCTAGGGTCCTCTCCGGATGTGAAGATATGAGGTCCTCTTTCTTCGTCCGAGATCATCGAGGCAGGTCGCAGATCCACGGCTGCTTGTAGGGCCTTCCTGAGCTCTGCAATGATTTGTTCGAGATCAGGGGGTTCCACGTGCATGTTGAGGGATTGGGATTTGTATTTTTGTTGTGACTTGTCTATCCTGCGTAGTCTTCGGTTTCGGGTCACTTGTGGTTGCTTTTCCTGAGTGGGTACCGGGCGTTGGACACCCTGCTGGTGGAGTTCCATCCAGTCATATGCCTCCTTCGGGTCAGTGAAGAAAATTGACTTTTCCTCCTGCATTATCTTGAGGCATGCTGGGAATAATAGTGAATATTGTATTTCTTTTTGACGGAGAGGACACTTTATTTCTAGGAAAGATGACCGTTGATGCTGCACTGCGCGAGAGTAATCCGGGAAGAGCATTACATGTTTGTCTTCCACCTTTATGGGCCTGTTTTCTCTTGCTGCTCTTAGTACTGAGTCTCTATCCCGAAGGTGGAGGAGCTTGGCAAGGAACAGTCTGAGGGGCTCCCGGGGAGGCCGTCTCGCCGGGACCCGGTGGGCTCTTTCCACTGAGAAGAAGGGCGTGAGTTCTGAGGCAGGTGTAAAAAATTTGAGCCGCGTCTCCGCAAAGCTAAGGGGGTTTGACCCTTCCGCCCCCTCCGTTAGATTTAGTACTTGGATGTTACTTCTACGGGAGCGTCCTTCCAGGTCGTCTTTTCTTTTTTATAGTTGTGAAACTCAGTACTGGAGGTCCTGCAGGGTTTCCTGCTGTGCTTTGGCTATTGGCTGCAGTTCGGAGATGACTTTCTTCCCCTCAATGACTTTATCGGTGAGTTTCCGATGATCATCTCACAAAATGATAAAGTCTGTTGCGAGAGTTCCAAATCGCTCCACCATTGTCACTCTCAAGTGTTCGATAGCGGGGAGGACCTTGTCTAGCTTTTCAGATTTTGACTCAGTTGTTGCACTTTCCATGTCCACCTGTCGGGTCCCCCCAGCCGAGGCAGCATCGTGTGTGGAGGTTGCTGTTTGCAGTAATGAATACAACAGAAGCCTCCCCATGGTTCGTGACAGGCGGGTGTGTTGTGCTCTGTCTTCTTGGGTGCAGGTCGAGTCCAGCTACTGGCTGGGCCGGATCACCTCTTGTGGTTAGGCATTGTTTTGGTGCTACTGTTCACCGGTTGGTCACTGGAGCTCGTTTGGTTCCCCCACCGTCTCTCCTCTTCAAGAGACGGTCTGTGTCACTGAAGTATTCTGATCGGAGGGGGGTGGGACAGCCCCTGCGGCCTGGACCATCACGTGCTGAGCTCTGGGGGTGTTGTTACGAATCCCTCTGACTGAGGGGGTTTATCTCCTTACTCTCCCCAGTTGTTGTCTATTAGAGGGGGTCCAGTGGCTCTTTCCCCTCTCCCTGGTTCGTGGTGAGCTCTGCCGGCTTCTACCTAGAGCCTCTCTGTTGTTGGACTCCTGTCCTCACCTCCCTAGATGACAAAGGTGGTCCTCTTGCGTCGTGGCTAGGATTGGGTCTCCAGGTGGACAATGTGGGTCCCAGCCACCACCACTTTCCTTATCCTATGGCCAATGGTTGCTGTTGTGACTGGAGGGATCTGTTCGACGGGCCTTCTCCCTCCTGGTCAGGGAGCCTATCAGCTTCACTTGTCTTTCCCTGCTGAGCTGTCTTCCAGGTCCCCGTTAGCCGTCTGCCTCAGGTGTTGGTCGCCCTCCCTGCTTCGGGTCTTCTCCCCCAGAGCATGTGTTTATTCTGGAGTTGCCGGGGACCCTCATGGGCCACCTCTGTTTCTCCCTACAATAACCCCTCCGGGGTTGTAGGGTGCGAAGCCACCGGATCAACGGGAGTCAGGTATGCCTCCCGCGGCTCTCGTCATGTTTCTTTGGTTGCCACGCCTCACAGGCCAACCCTTGGCCTCCCCGAACAATCGGAGTCTCGTGGGACTCCCTGGCCTGGCCTCCCATTGGTGTTGCACAGCAGCGGTTCACAGCCCGGACCTTGTGGTGTTCTTTGCCCACGAGCCACCTCTCAGCAATCGCCCTCTCTGCAGCCAGCCAGCCATGCCTGAGGTTGCATGTTAGGTCTGGTGTGCCGCCGTCGCCACTACTTGGGTATTTCATGCCTCCCCCTCCTGATGTGGTGCTCGCCTCTTCAGGAGCCGGTCCTGTTCCCCGGATCAGTTCTGGTCTCCCCTCACTCTTCCTGCCAGGTCTCTCTTGACTCCTCTGTCAGTTGACAGACGCCACTATGTTGAGTGTGGCTACGAGTGTTGCCGTTGCTACCTCCGGATGCGGGCTCCCTCACATCCTGGAGCCTGTGCGGTGCCCTGTTGTTGGCTTACTGATGTTCCAAGTTCCGCATGTTGGTCTGGGTCGCCCTCCTGTCTCGGATTAGTAGCGATTGTTAGGATAACATGCAGAGCCTCGAGCTTTATTTAAAGGCACTGGGTACATGTTGTATTACTTTAGTAGGGGCTTATAAGTAAATTAAATGTGTCGATTCGGTGTAAGCCAAAGTTACCATGTTTGAAGGATGGAGCACAAGCACATTAGCACTGGTTAGCAAGTGCACAGAGTCCTAATGACAACAAAAATGAAATTCAGAAAAACAGGAGGGGTGAAGGCAAAATGTTTGGGGGTGACTCTGTGGAGAGGGCCAAGTCCAACAGAGTTCTCCCTGTTTTGGAAGTGCTAGAAATACAATGGACGCCTTTGATAGTAAAGGCCTGAGGCCCAAATTACTATCTGATGTTCCTGATGACTCTGCTATGTGTTTCTTCAATAACATCGATATTAGTCCATCAAGACCTCCTTAACCATTACAAACTGGATGATGCACAGTATCTGCATGTATGCCAATAGATGACAGCATGTCTGCAAATAACTCTGCGGACTCCTTCTCTGCTACACTTCAGCTCTCAATCTGAATGCCAAGTAAGACAAGGGCTTGACAACATCTTTAAACAAAGCGCTCACCTCATTCTTCCCACCTACTTAAACAATTAACTGCATACCTTAGGAGATGTGAAAAACACTAGCAGGAAATCAAACCAATGTAAGACACCACTTAACAGACTCCCCCACTCATCCTGAACTTTATCCTGCATTATATTCTGTACATTTGTATGCCTTCTTTACATAAGTCATTTGGATACTAGCTCACTCTGTTGACAACTGTTCCTGTAATTTGTATGCAAAGTGCTCCAATACACTTGTGGCAAAGGCCCCGCTAAATAAAACGAAATAAATACATTTAAGCAAAGTTCTGCCAAGTATTATCAACATGGGAAAAGGCAATATGGTCAATGCCATTATTGTTTTATATTTGGCTATACTTACCTGGGTGGCTCCTCCACTAGTAATAACTACCATTTTATGTTTCTGCTTCTTGCACTGTGAGAAAGCAGAAGGGTTTGGTTGCAGGTGGGGGGGGTTGGCGGGCTGCTCTGCTGGGCGGGGAAGGAGTGGTGTTTCCACTCCTGAGTGCACATGACTGGTTTGGTTAACCCTCTGGGGCCGACCAAACCAGTCATGGCACTCTGCCCTTCTCCATGTAGGCTTCAATGCAGCCTACATGGAGAACATGGCTGGGCCATTAGCCCCTGGCTGGGTGGCGTCCCGACCAATCTCAACGTTGCTTTTAGCGTTGTTATTGGCTTTGGGTGGGGGCCTGGCTGCCTGCTTCCTGTTCCTGATGGAGGCAGGATATCAGCAGCAGAGATGACACGAGACCCGGCCTGTGGGAAGGTAAGTTTATTTTTTTTTATTAGTCAATTAAACCCTCTCGTGCGACTCGACTCCCCGCGTGATCCCTGCCCCCCCCCAACCGCGAGTCATGCCGGCAGCGACTGTATACTTAGACCATTTACCATGACCTGCCACATTCACTGCTAATGTTGAAAAATATGTCACATGTCAATTAGAATACTTCTAGAATTGTGAAAGAATAACAACATTATAGCCAATATTCAAGACTCAATGACCGTCTGAGATTGCTGACCAATACTTGTGGATCTTCTTTAAGGTTTTTAGAGGCATATTTACAATGAAGTGACGGAGCGCTAAGTTGGCCTTCTTGGCCACTTCTGAAATGCAGGGCTGCAAATATTTACAACGATATGGTACAGCCCTGCATTTCCCCATGCGTTGGCGCTAAATTTAGCTGCCTAGCGCCAACGCAGTCACCCTTGCACCATAGTGCAAGGGTGTCTGCGTTGCAGGGGAAGATTGTTTATGTACAGGAAGGTGTCCCTTCCTGCATATAAACAAACTTTAAATGGCATTTTGTAACTTCTATGTGTGCTGCTTAATGCAGCACACATAGAAGTTGCAAAACATAATTTATAATGATTGTTTATGTGCAGGGAGGGACACCTTCCTGCACATAAACAATCAATGTTTTGCTGTTTCCATGTGTGCTGCACAACACAACACACATGGAAAAAGCAAAAACGAGTTGCACCAGAGTGAGACCATGTTTTCCCTGGTTATAATGTTGGCAATGCCCCATATTTATGCCACCCTTGTAAATATGGGGAAGTGTCCAAATCAATGCGTGTTGCTGTGGAACACCCACCACAACACCCATTGGCCTCCCCTTTCACACCAAGTATAGTGTACCTTATTTACAAGGCAGCATTTAGCCACGTTATGCGAAGCCCCTATTGCCGCCACACCGTCGTGAAAAGTGATGCTGTGGTGGTGATAGGGGCTTGTAAATATTCTCCTAAGTTTTGTTTCAGAAGTGACTTGTAGGTTCAATTAAAAGAAAATGACACGCATTCCATCCAATCAACCTTCTCCTTTTAACACCTAATGTGTTCTTCCATAGAAGAGGATGCTGGCATTAGGCCATATGAGTACCCCAGAGATTTAGGTGCTATTTGTCACACACGATAAAATCAAAATTCCAGGGTTTAGAATTCATTGGGTGCGATAATTTGCACCTATTCTGTCAATTGTACCTAGTGCAGCAAAATCTGCATGCTACTGTAAATAATGTATACGTTTTCCCTGTCCAAACTTTTATGAAGGATAGGAACTTTAATCGCACCGGTAATTAGTTGAAAACAAGCAATAATGTGTAGTTAGTGCCATCCATGCTACACGTTTAAAAATTAATTAATAAAGCTTTTTGGTGGGGAAAGTCTATTTAGTGAAATAGCAGACTTAGTCAATTATTGCAAAATGTGAAAACTAAATCATTATTGTGGCTCGATTGTCACATCCCAGTAGACACCCTGTTAGTACTGGTCCATTTGTCTTCCTGCTGGCAGAAACTGCTGACGATAATGGCTACCTGTGCCCACTGGAATTTTACTTTCTGCATATTTAATACCTGGATTATTAGATCACTGGAACCATGCAGTGGCATACATGCATTATTTAAAATACATCTGTAGTTCCTTAATCAGTTAAAATAAATTGGAGAAAGAAAATCTTTTGAAATATTCAAAACAGGATTGATTTATTACTGTAATATAACACATCGTAAATTATTAGCGTAAACAAAAAAATCATTAATTTCAAATGAAGGGGTTCTAAAGGGAGTGCTGAAGTGCTGATACAGCCTTTTCTGACAAAGATGAATAAGTCCAGCAGGAAAATTGCATTCTCAAACATAAAATATTACTTCTTAATTGAACTGCTGAAAAAACATAAAAATACTTTCATTAAGCAGCAGCACATCTGAATTATTAGCAGCACCATTTTAGTGTACCATATTGCATTTCAATATTGTTCAGCACAATTGTACGCATTCATAACAGCATGAACATTGAGTTAAATGTGTTGTTCAGGCTGCAGTTTACAGCGAGGACTGCCTGCATCTTCGCTCCCAGCACGTGCCAAGAAAAAAGTGTTCCATAAATCCGTGCCCCTGTCTTTCAAGTGATAGTGAAAGCAAACTGTCAGCACTCATACTAGAGCAATATTTAAATAATTAAGGGACCCATGTACAAAGCACTTTTATGGTTACAAAGGCCAAATGGGAGCCTTTGCAACAATACAATTGCATTTTCAAATCTACAAAGCTGTACTGCTCGATTTTCCCGGCCTTATTGTGTTGAAGGGTGATTAATGTGACTTCAGTCTCTTTCCATCCAAGTCTAAGGGTTAGAGTAGTGTATAGAGCCTATTTACTAGGCACTTCGACATGATCCTGTGTTCTTCCCCATAGATCAGGGTTTGCACACATATCCTAGGGGATAGATTTGTTAGTATTAGGGGTAATCTGTTCTGTAGTGAGGGTATTTCATGGAGCCGTGCTGAATTCAGGCCTGGTAGGCCTTAAACGGGAGAGACTCCATCTTTCCTCCTGCTCTGGCAGCTTGGGATGCTTCTAGGTCATAGGCAGTGTTTTAGTTAGGAGGTGTTATTCGCTTGGAGAGAACCGGTTCAGGCCGGCCCTTATCGAAGGATTGTATTTTTCTTCATGCCGAAGACACTACATCAGGCCGGCCGGCTGGGAATGTGTCCTTGGCACGGGGAGGTACAAGAATTTGATGGGCTGGAATTTTCCATGGAAAATGCACATCTATATTAGTGAAAGTCTGAGGCAGACACTGGCACTTGCTTTTAGTCCGTAGGCGGCACCTGGCCGTTAGCAGTAAAGCTACTACTTATTCCAGGGAAGACAGATGACAAACCTGAAGGTGGAGAAAAACCGAGAGATAGATATTCTTCTAACAGAATAGCCAAAGAAAAGAGAGTAGCCGATGAGGAAGAGGTCCCAGTGACTCGGAGAAGGAGAAAGGAGTAGATCCGTGACTGCGGAGGTGTGACTTCCAGGCGAAGCCGAGGCACAGACGAGAAGGGAACCTAGATGACCATTGAGTGCAGGCTACATACGACCAAGGTGATGTCAACCCCTTTATTATTAGAGTGTACAACTTAATCTATCACTTTTCTTTGCAGGTCATATGTGATATGTATTATGTTCTGTGAGCGTGTATGTAGTGACTAAATAAAGTATCCAGTTTGTAGTGAATCAACATGTGCTGCGTGTTCTTGTATAAGAGGGTAGCCTATTCTTCTAGTCAGCTGTGACTTGATATGAACAGATGTTAATCCTGATCAGGTAAGTGGTAGCTGAATAAGGGAGAAAGGAGCCCCTCGAACTGGGGAACAGGTTGTGCTCAACTAGCAGTCTTTGTGTGATCTGATACATAGTAACACTGGTTCCCTTGGTGTATGTCGTGGTAATTATAGGATGAACTTGTGCTAAGGCTGCCGTCTGGGCAGGAAGTCCTGGGTCCGTTTGGGACCGCGAGGCTGAGGCTGCCATCTGGGTAGGAAGTCCTGGGTCCGTTTGGGACCGCGAGGCTAAAGCTGCCGTCTGGGCAGGAAGTCCTGGGTCCGTTTGGGACCGCGAGGCTGAGGCTGCCGTCTGGGTAGGAAGTCCTGGGTCCGTTTGGGACCGCGAGGCTAAGGCTGCCGTCTGGGCAGGAAGTCCTGGGTCCGTTTGGGACCGCGAGGCTGAGGCTGCCGTCTGGGTAGGAAGTCCTGGGTCCGTTTGGGACCGCGAGGCTAAGGCTGCCGTCTGGGCAGGAAGTCCTGGGTCCGTTTGGGACCGCGAGGCTGAGGCTACCGTCTGGGTAGGAAGTCCTGGGTCCGTTTGGGACCGCGAGGCTGAGGCTGCCGTCTGGGTAGGAAGTCCTGGGTCCATTTGGGACCGCGAGGCCGCCACTTGTATTATAAGAGGTCTTGATATATATATATATATATATATATATATATATATATATATATATATATATATATATATATATATATGAGTAGGAATTCCCTGTCCTTAGGTGGTATGTATATATGTGGTTTCTTAGGTGTGAATAGGCCCTAGGGAGGGGGTAACGTTCTGGCTGGGTTAGAGAGGCTCTGTTGAGCGGGTTCTATCTGATCCGAAAACCCAAGCAGAACATTTGGCGTCACGAACCGTTTACGAAACCTGTGTGCGTTGTGATTGTCTTGTGTTTGCTTTCGGCGCGTGCGTGGTTTTGTTTGCATTTTATTTTTGTATACTTCTGTGTATAGTTTTTATTTTTCTTCTTTCTTCTTTTTTCTTTTCCGCGATGTTTTCTAGACGATCTAAATCTACTTTTAAGTTGCCCGTTGATATTCCCGGATGGGATTCAACGCCTTATGAAGCCTTGGCCCGTGAGTGGGCTGATTCTACTGGTTTGAGTGAGAATTGGAATTCTTCTTTGGAGCTGGCGGAGCCGGCTAATGTGATTACTTGTTTGCAGAAGGCACCCATATCGAAGGGTGAAGAGATTCCTATTTTGGGGCGCAGAGGTTGGATTGTTCTGTCTGCGTATCGGATTCTCCATGAGAGATTGTTGAAATTACAGATCTCTCTTAAAGATGTGGAAGCGCACTTTGTTGAGATTCAGAATTCCCATACTTTGTTGCGATGTCAAAATAAGTTGCTTGCTGATAAGCTGGAGACTTACCAAACTATTGCCGAAAGGGCGGCTGTGCGAATTGCTCGTTATAAATACAAGAACAGACGTGGTCGAGTTTCGACGCGAAAGGTGCGTCTGGTCGTGGCGAAAGCCGGACTGGATTGGAATCCTGATGAATGGGATGGTAATATCTGGAATTCGAGTGATTCTTGTTCCTCGGGTGAGGAGTCTGCCAAGCGCGAGTCTTCTCGTTCCCGTCATGATTGTAAGTCTGCTTCTCGCACCTCTGCTGGTGCACCCCGTGATTGCGCTCGTTCTTCGGGTGGGATCGATACCTCTTACACTGATTATCCCTCTACGAGTACTGATCGGGCTCCTTGTGATGCTCGTCCCGCGGTCTCTGCGCATCCAGTTTTTCGTCGGAAGTTGCAGCAGTCTCCCGCTGCTCCGCAGGGTATTTCTTTGGACTCTTTAGAGGACTTTACGCAACAGGAAATTAGTGATATTTTGCAGCGATTTCGGCAGCGAGCTGGTGAGACCTTGCTCACATGGATGGTGCGCCTTTATGAACTGGGCGCTGCTGGTATTATGTTAGATATTGGCGATTGTTTGAAGTTTTGTTCCTTGAGTTCGGATTCTACTGTACAGGATCATTTTCGTAACTATAATGGTGGTGGTCAAATTTCTTTGCTTCAATTGGCGACTGAGGGTTGTAATCAAAAGTATCCTACTGAGTCTGATTGGCCTGTGAATGACAAACCGTGGTATACTTTGCGCGACGCTGCACAACGTCTCAAAGAGGAGGTGATGAAAACGGCAATTTTTTTGGGTACTGCTGACAGGTTGCTTGATGGTTTGTTGACATCTTCTGTGCGGAATCGCATTATTCGGTCTTCCCCTGTTGCCTATAAGCAGGTCATGATGACTTTATTGATTAATCAGACTGGTAATGTGTTATCTACGGTACTGGAGTCGGTACGCCAACTCGGTGAGTTAGGTGAGTGGTTTAAACCTGAACGTCAGTCCCGGCCTGACACCCGTACTCCGGGTGAAAATAAACTTACTAGGCGTGATATCTTTTCTGGTCTTCTAGCTGATGGTGTGCGTAGGGAGGACATTGACGGTGAGACTACCGCTCGTTTGTGGGAGTTGTTTCGCAAACGTGGTTTGGATCGGAAGGAGGGTGCCCGGCGTGTTCGGACCACTGAGTGTGATCGTGGTGGTTCTGATGGTAGCGGTGATGACGACCGCCGTGGGCGCTCTGTTCGTCGTGATGATCGACGTTATGTACGTGATGTGTCCCCCCGTCGAGAGAGAGACAGGGAGAGAGAGGGGGAAAGAGAAAGGGGGAGAAATGATTATGTTTACAGCAGACGTAGAGATGATAGGGATCAATCCCCTGAGTTTAGGAGGAGAGAGGATCGTCACAGTTTGGTCGATCGTAACCTGCAGTACAATGCTGAACACTCAAATCCGTATCCGTACGGGGAATGGATATGAACAGGAGGTACCGATACCTAAGAAACGTGAGAGTCTTTATCCTGATTTGTCCTGGTACACAGAATGCAGTAAGAATGACTAGGAAATAGGTCAAGCTCCGGTACACAGATGGGCTCACCGAGATAATAGACCCTATGTAGATATTGATATTTATTGGAGACATCGTAATATCCAAAGGGCCCGAGCATTGGTAGATACAGGAGCGGAGGCCACTCTTATTCATGGAAAATCAAAGAAGTTTACAGGTCAGCCTTTTACTATTACCGGATTAGGTGGAAAAGAAACCCCTGCAGTTCAAACTTTGCTTGAAATGAGAATAGGTAGAATCCCTAGAAAAGAATATTCTGTACTAGTGGTGCCACTCTTAGAATTCATAATTGGAATTGATATCTTGAAAGGAATGACGTTGCATCTAGACGATGGGTGTTACCAATTTGGAACCACGCATTATATATCGTCCAGACCTATACGGGTTGGTCGTTTAAGAATGCCTCCCATACAAGTTCCCCAGGCGACAAAAGTGGTTTGTCAAAAGCAGTATCGTATTCCAGGTGGCCATGAGGAGATTAGTACCACTATTCAGGAGTTGGTGGATGCAGGTGTTATAACCCCGGTTACTTCTGCTTGGAATAATCCTGTTTGGCCTGTACGTAAGAGTGATAATTCTTGGCGCATGACTGTTGATTATCGAGAATTGAACAAACACACGCCTTCTTTGACTGTTGCAGTGCCGGATGTTATTACCCTAATTGAAAGAATCCAAAAGCATCCAGGTACATGGTATGCGTCCATTGATATTGCTAATGCTTTCTTTTCTATTCCAATTGCCCCTGAGTGTCAGGAACAGTTCAGTTTTACGTGGAACGGGCGTCAGATGACGTTTAGGAGTCTTCCTCAGGGCTATGTGCATAGTCCCACAATATGTCACCGGCTGGTGGCAGAGCATTTGGCTGAGGTACCGGTTCATTCCCAAATTCAGATATGTCATTATATTGACGATGTTTTGATCCAAGGCGATACACAGGAGGAAGTTCAGACCCAATTGGACAGGATCATTGAGTGCCTGCGTGGGAAAGGTTGGGAAATCAACCCAGATAAATTGCAAGGTCCGTCCCAGTCTGTAAAATTTTTGGGTATTAATTGGCATGAAGGGCACCGTGAAGTGATCCCTCAGGTTAAACAGAAGATTTTTGATTTTGCAGTTCCGAGGAATAGGAAAGAAGCCCAGAGCTTCATTGGCCTGTTTGGTTTTTGGCGCCAGCATATTCCTCATTTGAGTCAAATATTGGCCCCCTTGTACCGGGTCACGCGTAAAAAGAATGCATTTGAATGGGGTAAACCACAGCAAGATGCGTTTAGTCTGGCAAAAGAAGCAATTCAACATGCTCTGGATTTATGGCCTGTACATGATGGTGATGTGGATTTGAATGTGTCTGTACAGGGCCCTTATGCAAATTGGAGTTTGTGGCAGAAACAAGGCAGGAGTAGAGTACCGTTAGGTTTTTGGACCAAAAAGTTACCTGATGCTGGTGAGCGTTATACACCCTTTGAGAAACAGTTACTTGCATGTTATTGGGCTCTGGTGGATACCGAGCAATTGGCTTTGGGACATGATATAGTTTTGCGCCCTGAAATTCCTATCATGCAGTGGGTTTTGAGTTCGCCGAAAACTCACCGAATTGGACATGCTCAAGAGGCGAGTGTGATTAAATGGAAATGGTATATACAAGATAGGGCACGTGTGGGCCCGAAAGGAGTTGCTTCTTTACATGAGCAGGTGGCGCAAGCGCCGTCGACTGAGACTGAGAGTGAATGTTCCGTACCTTTAGCACAGGAGTCTCCTGTCAAGTGGGGTAAGCCTTTTGATGATTTGTCCGCAGCGGACAGAAACCATGTTTGGTTCACGGATGGTTCAGCGAGGTTTATAGGAACGACACGGCACTGGAAGGCGGTGTCCTATAATCCGGTTACACAGAAATTGCTGAGCACAACTGGTGAAGGTAAAAGCAGCCAATTTGCCGAGTTGTATGCTGTTTATCAAGTTTTGAAACAAGAGTTACCTGGTACATGTCATATTTTCACTGATTCTTGGTCTACTGCCAATGGACTGGCTGTTTGGTTGCCGACTTGGCATTCCCATAATTGGAAGTTACATTCCAAGCAATTGTGGGGAAAAGAGTTATGGCAAGAGATTTGGGAGATGCTCCCACAGAGTACTGTTACAATCTTCCATGTGGATGCTCACACCCCGATAGATTCTCTTGACAAATTTTTTCATAACATTGCAGATGAGAAATCTAAAATTGCTGAGGCAGTGGTGGACAGGCAAGATTCTGACATTGCGGGATTGGCGAAATGGGCACACCAGAAGGCAGGACATTTTGGAGAGAAGGCCACTAGCAGGTGGGCTGCTGATCGAGGAATTTATATTCCCCTAGATTTAATTAAAAATGTTATCTTACACTGTCCCGTTTGTCAACATATCAGACAGCGTAAAGTGCCCCAAATTGTTAAAGGTCATTTACATCGCGGAAAACTGCCCGCTCAAATCTGGCAGATTGATTACATTGGTCCACTTCCTATGAGTAGGAATTGTCAATATGTTTGCACTATTGTTGATACATACAGTGGCCTGCTGGTAGCCCTTCCCTGTAAGCAAGCTACCCAATTGAATACCATTAAAACATTAGAATTGATTATGATGTATTATGGTGTGCCATTCCAATTTCAATCTGATAATGCATCCCATTTTCGTGGAAGATTGGTACAGGAATTCTGTGCGGAAAACAATATTGAATGGATATTCCAAATACCCTACTATCCACAGGCCTCGGGCCTGGTGGAGAGATTGAATGGCCTGCTAAAGGACCAGCTGCGTAAGTTAACAAATGACAAGTATAAGAATTGGCGAGACTTTTTGCCTCAAGCGTTATTGATTTTGAATAACCGTCCTTTCCTAAATGCTGAATCCCCACTTATGCGTTTGTTTCCTCCGAATGTTGATGCTAAGCCCAATGAAATAAGAGAGACTGTGATGTACTGGGAAATTACTCCTGGAGCTTTGGCTCCATGTAGAGCGACCCCAGGGTCGGCAGGTTTAGACTTGCATGCCATGCATGACACCGTTTTAAAAAGTAAGGATCGGGTCATCATTGCTACTGGTGTTGGTATTCATATACCACCTGGGAATTTCGGATTAATCGCCCCTAGATCGGGGCTGGCCGTAAAAGGCATTCAGGTGCTTGGAGGAATTATTGACAGTGATTATCAGGGAGAGATTAAGGTGCTCCTGCTGAATAGCAGTGAGGTTGACTTACTGATACACCGCACTGACCGAGTGGCTCAATTACTCATTATGCCTGTTTTCAGTGGTACATTAATGAAAGGCACTGCCCCAACTTTGCTAACTGTACGAGGCCAGAAAGGTTTTGGCTCTACGGATAACCCTGGGGCTAGGGTTTGGGTGCAGTCGCCTAAAAATCCCCCTGAACAAGCAGAGGTTATTGCCACTGGTCAGGACAATACCATTTTGGTTATGAGACCAGGGAAAGATAGCTGGGAGGCGGTCCCGGCTGACAAATGTTATTTACGAGAATGATTAATGCCTGTATTTGATTCTCTTTCAGATCATTCTTTGGACTGTTGCTGCAGGATGTGTCGGTACTGGACTCCTTTTGGGATGGTACGACGAGAAATGAGGGATCCCGTCAACCCGGGATGAACTGAGAACCCGAGTGTTGCGTTCCTTCGCTGCGTGGGATTCATCATCGAACTTTTGGACATCATTGGCCAGGAGGGTGACTGATGCCCCTCACTTCTGTTTGACACCGATGAGATCTGTACACGATATTCTGGCGACCTGTCTGGTTGCTGTCCCTGCCTCGTTGGAAACCCTAATTCACATTTTTAATGTTTCGAAGGCTCGTCCCAATGTTCTCCTGGGTGATTTTGCTACCCATGTATATTGCCCTTTATGTACTGAACTGCCGAACGAGCCACCCCCCATCCCGTCCCAAATAGTTACCTATAATATCACACAAGGTGATTTATGCTTCTTTCTTACGTGTAATCCTAGTGCGATCTCTGAATGTCTACGCCTCAAACTAAAAGGCGCCACTTCATTTACCGCTCATGGTGCTTTCAAAGGACACCGACCACATGTGTTTCAGTCCAGAACAATATGACTTGCAATAGTTTGGTAGTTACCCCCAGTCATTATCGCACGATGTTACTACCTGCCGGATGGCTTTTCTCATGTGGTAATACTTCCTGGCCATATGTCCCTGCAAACATTTCCGGAGGCCCTTGTGCTATTACGAGACTCAGTTTGTTAATGTTTTCATCACATCCGAATGCCAACTCTCGTGTGATTCGAGATACTGTGATGTTACAGGAGGATTGTGACTCATCTTTGCATTTATATTCCAAGTCTGAATACCTTAGCCTAGCTATTTCAATTATTGGTGTTCCTGCTCTGGCAGTTTATAATGCCAAATCCATTGGGAAAATGGCCTGTTGGATGGTGAAATCCATTAATCATACTTCTACAGTCCTGTCCGACATGTTACTGGATGCCCAGGGTGAACGTAGGGCCATTTTGCAAAACAGAGCGGCCATTGATTATCTTTTGCTTAAACACGGACATGACTGCTCCGATTTCGAAGGTCTCTGTTGTTTTAACTTGTCCGATCATACACAATCCATTCGTGCACACATTGACAAGTTGCGTGATTTAACGGAAGAAGTTAGAAAACATGTTGACCAGGGCTGGTTTGACTGGCTCTTTAATTGGTTGCCTGACGTATACATGCTACGTCAAACATTAGGTGGTATTCTGATTGCTGTTGCTGTTTTGATTTCTATCTGTTGCTTTATTCAGTGTATTCCTTCACTGCTTCAATTCTGTACACTCGGTACTAGACATAGATCAGTTAGCTTTGTTTCATATTATTCTTCCACAGATGTTAGTTCGGTTTAATGAATGTATAATAGACTGAAGTCAAGGGTGAAATGTACTGCTCGATTTTCCCGGCCTTATTGTGTTGAAGGGTGATTAATGTGACTTCAGTCTCTTTCCATCCAAGTCTAAGGGTTAGAGTAGTGTATAGAGCCTATTTACTAGGCACTTCGACATGATCCTGTGTTCTTCCCCATAGATCAGGGTTTGCACACATATCCTAGGGGATAGATTTGTTAGTATTAGGGGTAATCTGTTCTGTAGTGAGGGTATTTCATGGAGCCGTGCTGAATTCAGGCCTGGTAGGCCTTAAACGGGAGAGACTCCATCTTTCCTCCTGCTCTGGCAGCTTGGGATGCTTCTAGGTCATAGGCAGTGTTTTAGTTAGGAGGTGTTATTCGCTTGGAGAGAACCGGTTCAGGCCGGCCCTTATCGAAGGATTGTATTTTTCTTCATGCCGAAGACACTACATCAGGCCGGCCGGCTGGGAACGTGTCCTTGGCACGGGGAGGTACAAGAATTTGGTGGGCGGCAGGTTACGGGCTGGAATTTTCCATGAGAAAATGCACATCTATATTAGTGAAAGTCTGAGGCAGACACTGGCACTTGCTTTTAGTCCGTAGGCGGCACCTGGCCGTTAGCAGTAAAGCTACTACTTATTCCAGGGAAGACAGATGACAAACCTGAAGGTGGAGAAAAACCGAGAGATAGATATTCTTCTAACAGAATAGCCAAAGAAAAGAGAGTAGCCGATGAGGAAGAGGTCCCAGTGACTCGGAGAAGGAGAAGGGAGTAGATCCGTGACTGCGGAGGTGTGACTTCCAGGCGAAGCCGAGGCACAGACGAGAAGGGAACCTAGATGACCATTGAGTGCAGGCTACATACGACCAAGGTGATGTCAACCCCTTTATTATTAGAGTGTACAACTTAATCTATCACTTTTCTTTGCAGGTCATATGTGATATGTATTATGTTCTGTGAGCGTGTATGTAGTGACTAAATAAAGTATCCAGTTTGTAGTGAATCAACATGTGCTGCGTGTTCTTGTATAAGAGGGTAGCCTATTCTTCTAGTCAGCTGTGACTTGATATGAACAGATGTTAATCCTGATCAGGTAAGTGGTAGCTGAATAAGGGAGAAAGGAGCCCCTCGAACTGGGGAACAGGTTGTGCTCAACTAGCAGTCTTTGTGTGATCTGATACATAGTAACACTGGTTCCCTTGGTGTATGTCGTGGTAATTATAGGATGAACTTGTGCTAAGGCTGCCGTCTGGGCAGGAAGTCCTGGGTCCGTTTGGGACCGCGAGGCTAAGGCTGCCGTCTGGGCAGGAAGTCCTGGGTCCGTTTGGGACCGCGAGGCTGAGGCTGCCATCTGGGTAGGAAGTCCTGGGTCCGTTTGGGACCGCGAGGCTAAGGCTGCCGTCTGGGCAGGAAGTCCTGGGTCCGTTTGGGACCGCGAGGCTGAGGCTGCCGTCTGGGTAGGAAGTCCTGGGTCCATTTGGGACCGCGAGGCCACCACTTGTATTATAAGAGGTCTTGATATATATATATATATATATATATATATATATATATGAGTAGGAATTCCCTGTCCTTAGGTGGTATGTATATATGTGGTTTCTTAGGTGTGAATAGGCCCTAGGGAGGGGGTAACGTTCTGGCTGGGTTAGAGAGGCTCTGTTGAGCGGGTTCTATCTGATCCGAAAACCCAAGCAGAACAAAAGCCCAAATTGCAATTTGGTAACATGTTACACAATTACAATTTGGAAGGTGCGTGTAAAGGGTATCCCTTCAAAATACTGATTCCTTGAGTTATGTATTAAGGTTTTGCGACCGAAATCCAAACACAAAACTTTAATAATAGCCATTCATAATGGGATTGGAGGCCCCAAGGGACCCCATCTTATTTGTGAATGAGGCAAAAACATTACTAGGAGTAGATAGAGGTCCCTGCTACCACTACCTCCTCCTTAAAAAGGGTGCTGGCTTCCTGGCGCCCTGTTTGCAAGTTTTTAAAGCACCTGCTGCAGCGTTTCTTTCCTCCGGCAATTACCAGGCCTCATAAAAATGTCAAGATAATGCATGTGATTAATTATCTTCCTGGAGAGAGATTAGTGTTTTGTATAGTTGAGATTTTGACTTATGAGAAGTTAGTGCAGAGGGTTAATATACCTGCTGCAAAGAACGTGTATCAAGCTGATTGGTGTGCATAAAATGTACACAGATCAGCAGGTTACTGCTTTTAAAAGAGACATCCTTTTGTCATTTTCAATTTATAACTTAAAGTCCTAATATAGAACAGTGAGCTATTAACTTTCATCATAGAACTGCATACACACTGCAAAGTATACATTAGAACATTGATTAATATTACAAAAAGGGGTAATTTTGCTAGAAATCAATTCATATTATTAAAGAAAACTACCAACTATGCTGTTTCTTTTTCAACTCTGAGTTTGTGCTTCTCTGCCCCATGCACTCCTAAACTATACTGCCTACCAGTATGGATGACATGCGACTCTTACACTTTTAGTCCTTTGGCTTATGTAACATTTCCTATACACATGTAAGATTGAATGTCTCTGTGTAATGTGTGAGATGCAAAGTGCTCTGACACCCTACACTGGTATGAGTGGCGCTATATAACGAATTCAATGCATCTGAGAGAGAGTGGTTATGGAGACTTGGTCACTGTTAAAGGGTGCTAGTGAGAGAATCCGTGGTGGAGGTAGTAATTGGGGGAGCACCAACAAACATTGTCGCACAGGGCGCCACCAGCGCTAAAGCCGGCCCTGTAGACACGGAGGTTTGCTGACCCATGCAGGCCACCAAGCCTGTAACCAATCATAGTGGGTCGCAATTTCTGACCGACCTCATGCACATTAATGAGGTAGGTCTTATTTTGTGAACCAAGCTATTAATTCATACGTTGGTTCACAAAATACAATACATTGGGTAGCACTCAGTGTGCAAATTGTGACCAGTGCTGTCAAATACAAATGAGTACAATCCAAATAAGAATTGGCAAATTGTGAATCATTTACTAGGGACTGACACATAAATCAAATAGGCCAATCATGGAAACACCAATCCATAACACATTTTACTACAGGAGCACTTGCACTTTACCACTGATCAGCAGTGAGAAATGTGTGCAGAATCATTACACCAGCAAAAACAGTCAAAACCTGAAGGTCAGAAAGCAAAAACTCAGGGGAAACACACCAAAAGATGCCAAGTCTAACATGTTTATTTGAACAGAATTCTCCTATTTTGGGGATAAATACACTAAGACCTTGATAATGAGCAGGCTGAGGTTTTTTGACCCCTATGTAAACTCCTATTTGTGCACGGGTCAGAATTCCACATTTGCATTTTATCACATGGAAATTTATTGCACGCAGTATTTACTGGTGAGATAAAGTCCATGCCCTTCATCAAAAAAGCCACCCTAACCTACATTAAATTTAGGACCAGTTATTTAGATTACATTGGTGCTACTACAAATTTACTTCAACATTTTCAGTTTACGTATATTCCACTGATGCGGGTGCAATCTTACACCCCCTGTCAAGCACTAAAATTAAATTTGCACAGATCGGTTGGTGCAAAGGTTTATGTAAAATTCTACCAGTGCATTCTCTGGGATCGGTACAGGAGTTGTGTGCAATATAGCATCAGCACCAGTGCATGCTATGAAGTTAAGCTACCGACCAGCACTTGAGAGCCACTTCAGCTCAAGCAAACAATAGATGCAAAACGTGTTTACTACAATGAAAATGGATACTGGTAGAAATCCCAACTGATCAGTAAGTAACCAATGGTATCTACTGAATGCAATTGTACCATATGGGTTTTTTTGGGCAAATGACTAAAGAAGTGTACTCACACTTAACACATACTCATTGATTGATTGATGTGCAATGTAATGTAATGTATATTTTATTGTTTTAATATAAAAAAGCCAATTGAAACCAACAGCTATTTATCAGGAACCAGACCCGCGAAGCAACTGCAGTCACCTTGAATTTTTGCCATGGTTGTTCATTTACTGTCCAAAGATACATGATACAACTGAATCTAGCGGAAACTATTTGTATCTGGCCAACTAGAATTTTCACCAATATAGTGGAAAAATAGAGGTCGAGAGGGTAGTACTGTGTAATGAGGTATGTCGATAATAGATGTTGCAATCCTAGCAACAAGTCTGTTGAAGCAACCAAATGCAGGCTCATGCAGTACTTTCTTTTTATATGAGCTGTCAGAAAACTATTTTTGTCAGCCTCCATTTTTTAAATGGCTCTTTATTTAATTTAAGTGTATACATACTATTAATAACTATATTAACATCTGTAGTGCTGTTATGTTTCTCTCTTTCCAACGTTGGCCAATCGCGTTGTGGGCATTTAAGTACTACAACAACTTTTACCAGCCTCCATTCTTTTACAGATTTAAGGACCTGATGTACTATTATGCCATTCCCAAACAGTTATTGCAAATTGAACTCGGACTTTTGTATATGTAGTAGTATTTTGCAAACTGACCTATGTACTAACAGATTCACAAAATACCACACTGGTCACAAAAATACTGGTCTCAAATGTATGGATTTTACCTTCTGGGGCTCAAGGTGTCAGTGCCAACCGAATCAGCATTACAGATACGTTTTCAACTTTGAAGTGGTTCCAGTTGCTCAACTGAGCACACTGAATTATGAATATATGAACGATATGTCCAGAAAGTTACGCTTATGCCCCCTTTTTTTAGGCTGCTCCCCAGTGCGGTAATTGTTTTCCAATTTCTAAAAAGTATAGTCAATGAAGAAGAAGAAAACACGTCAGCTCCACACCACCCGCTAATCCCTCAACTAATTAAATATGACTAAACAGCTCTAACCTCATAACTTTCAACAACTGACATATCTGATTTTCATGACAGTGTGTGAGAAAACATCTGTGGTCTATTTGTAATTCACTTTCATTTCAATGGCCATAGTTAAAAACATATTGGTGTAAACTGAACCTGGATATCGCGGTTCGATTCAGCAAGCACTTTCTTTAGTGACTGTGTCTTACTCTAGGTCTAGGTGTGACTTACTCATGAATTGCAAAGCATAAGGCAGGCTTACTCACAGGAAAGAAGGTTTGGGAATCAGGTAAGTGATATAGATGAAAATGTATAAGTAATTCACAATTAAGTCTAGGGTAAAACACAACTACTCACAGAAAAAGCTTTGTGAATTAGCCCCTAAGAATGACTGCTAGTTTCATTGTCCAGGATTATTGCAGGTCAGACTGTGTGCTAGTGGTGTCCATAAAAGTAGTCTACAAATGGCTCTCATGCTTTAGATCAGCAGTTCTCAAACTGTGGTCTGGGGACTCCCGGAGGTGCAACTCAGGGGGTCTGTGAAAGCTTAGAAACGAAACAAAATTAACAGGTTAATAACATGTATAGAAAAAAAAGCAGCAAAAATCAAGATTAAACATTTTAAAACATTCCATAAATGTTGAGGAATTTGAAATTAGAGGCTAGGAATTATGACCCTGAGTTAGAATTCGATGGCAAGGTTACTGCATCACAGGTGTGATGGAAATCCCGTTAGCCATATTACAAGTCATTGTTATATGGTGGACAGGATATACGTCACGTTTATGCTGGAGTAAGCTATCCACCAAAATCTAAACAGGCTCTAAGTAGGTTTCCTCAGACAAATTCGAAGGGAGCAGTGCAAGTGCATCAAACAGAGACATAGTACAGACAATTGGGTGTACTAATTTAAATTTAGAAAAGCCCAAAAATGAAAATTTTGGTTTCATTATATTTGTTTGTGAATTACATTAAATATTTATTAATTTGTGTATGTCAATGTTTGTTTAATGAATTCTTGATTCTGTATTTGTGTGTAGTGTTTTCAGGTTCAAATCATCGAAATTGCTTAAACCTGGGTACCCAGCTTCCAGAAATGACTCGGAGTGGGGGTCCCTAGATTCCAATTATGATTTTGTAGGGTTTACTGGATTTCAGTAATGATTAAGTGGGGGTCCACAAAAGTCAAAAGGTTAAACACTACTGCCTTAGATCATTTCTTCTTGAAATCAAAGTTCACAGTTACAATAAATATGAGCATTTAATTTTAGGATTGTAACTAATCAGCACACTGAACGGGGGTCGTTGTGAGGTTGATTGATGTAGGCCAAAAGCTTGCAATTCCCCCACCTCATATAGAGGAAAGGTTTCAGATGGCTGTACTGATGGTAACCCTTGACCTTGTGGCTCACCAGCCACAAGTCACCCAGGTCGTAGAGACTTTCAAACAACTCTGTTAAGGGCCGGGTGAAAGTCACTTGGTTTCTGTGCCCTTGATTGCCATCTGAGGTTTGGTGGTCCCAGGAAGGGAAATCAAAATAGGGAGAAAACTCCCTGAACATCACAGCCATTGCTTTGCTATTTTTCTAGAAGAACAACACCTCCCACACTGGTACTTTCTTTAAAAAGAAAAAAAGCCAAATGGAGTCAGAACACCATGACATCCACAGTATGAACTGTTCTGCCTACAATGCAACCCCCATATGGGAAAAATCAGAGTTTTGGAACAGAATCTGCAGTACTGGAGAGAAAAGGCTCCATTAAGCTTACAGCTAATCAAGCCCAATTAACTCTATTCATGCTTTTCCACTTGTCAGCAGTGTTTGTTACAGTTGGTCATTGAAACTACCTTTTATAGGTTTTGGACATTATATGTAAAGCATTAAAAATGAAAACATATAAAGTACTGTACAGGTCTGGGACCTTATGTTTTGTGGCTAACCTTCATCTACTTTTCTCAAAGTGAACTTTTAGATTAACCCATAACAATGCCTTCTCAATCTCATATATCACCATTAGAAATATGGGTCTTAGACTCTGGGATTCCTTACCTAAGACACTAAAATATGAAAAGAATCACTAATGTTCTAGAGCAGAATTAAATATCCATATGTTCTTCTAAGTTTTCTCTTCTGGACTGTATACAGGCTACATGCAATACAATGCCTGCGCTGGATACAGCTATGTTCACTATGCCAATGTAGTCAATTCATCAGCCAATCAAATGTGTGATCTGCTCTTGGATCTGTGTCCACCCTGGATAGCAAAACAGCTGTTCATACCCTTTGATGTCCACGATGGGCCCATGCAACTCAGGTAAAAAAGATGAGAGCTTACCATCTGTTAATATATGGGAACTTTGACAAGATGAATGTGAAGATCAAATGGTTTTCTGAATTACATACAGGGCCAAGTACCTCTCAAAGAAGAAAGAGGTTTGGATTGGTCACTGCTCTCTTGCTTTCCATAAATATCCTTGACTGCAGCAAGATACAAAGGTCAATCAGGGTGCGCTAACTAAACATTTTACACTTTTTCATCCTCTAATATCTAGTCATTCAGTAGGCTTTCGGAAATACCAACCAGAAGAAGAGAGGTGCTTCTCAAAGACCTGTTAGACGTACTTGGCGGAAGAACAGTTAGCTAAGTTATTATTTTTACTAAACACTCAAGATCAGTGGAATTTTGCAAACTTGTCTCTTTTACAGGATTTCGATTTTTATCATTGCATGCCCATTTATCGGATATACGGCTCTTGAGCTGAATTCTCACTGGTCGCTTTGGTCCTTGATGTTCCTTTGTAGATAAGACGGTTATTCTAACAATTAGAGGAATTAACTCAGGGATCTCCAGCATTCTGGATCTTCATTGAGAAGTAGAGATGGGACAATACACTAAGGTATATGTGTACACATCTGTGCAATCCCAGGATCATGACCACAATGTAAATGCCTTAGCAATCTTCAGATTAGTGCAAACAAACTAAGTAATTTGGAGGTGGGAGGTTTTAACTGCTGCATTAGACCTTTTCTCTACCCAAATCTGGGCACCAGAGCCCAAGTGTTGCAAATGCAACCTTCATTAGTAAGACCAAGGGGAAGGAGCTAGTGCGCCTCAGCGTCATTTGTTGTGATGCAGCGGCAGCGCAATCAGTGCTCCACACTGCTCCATATTTACAAACTGATGCATAGGGCCCAATGCATCAGCTTGTAAATCCTTGTGTCACATTATACCAGCACCATGTATAAAGCGTGCAGGGTAGGCATTCCCAAGTTAAAGGCCACATAGAACTGGCACAGTGAAATTTGCAACCTTTCACGGTGTCACTCTATGAATTGACTGCGTCAAAATTCCTACGCCTTCTAAAACCAGACATAAGGATTGATGCAGGGCTTTTAACATGGGACTCGCCTCATAGCTGTATTTGCATCAGTCTTACAACCAACTCCAGCAATGCGTCACTTTAGCGCCAGAAGATGCGTCAGAATTTCCTAATGGATCAGTAAACCCTTGCACCATGGAGCACTATTTTGTAAATACAGCACATCCATGCCGTCGCAAGGGTGCACATCCATCATGAGACCTTAATCTGTCTCCCATAATCTCCCATAATCTATACCCTTTTGCTTCCTAACGATATCTGTCTTAAAACTGAGAGCACAACAGCAACATCCTTACACATCCACCCCCATCACAGTAGTGATGCTAACACTATTGAATGGCATCCAGAAACTGCCCTGATGGTTTGAGTGTATGGCTTGGCAGATGAATGGTAGAGTGTTAAATCCTGCTGAGTATTTGTGTATGCTGCTCTGGGGTTGCATTTTACATGTGACACTTTCAGATGTTTTGATCCATTCAAGTTAGAATTTTTTAAGTGAAATTAGCAAATACCATTAGAATACATTTTCCATCCACCTTCTCATCCATTTGCTTCCCACCGTACAATGCAAAGGAAATATTGCACCTTTTCCCAAAAAGAGACTGCAGAGTACCTTTTAAATATACAATTGCTCTGGCATACTTCTGTTGTCCATGTTTGCCATCTTTCCTAAAGGGGTTGCATTTTGCAATTTCACAATTCATGCACTGCACAATGTTGGCTCTGTTTAAATGTGTATTCAATCAATCAATTAATCAGGCAATTGTGAAGCGCGCTACTCACCCGTGAGGGTCTCAAGGCGCTGGCGATGGGGGAGTGCAGCTCCGAGTCAGCCAAAGAGCCAGGTCTTGAGGCTCTTTCTGAAGGTGTGCAGAGTGGGGGACTGTCTGATGTGATCAGGAGCTCATTTGCCAGGTCTTTGCCGCAATGTAGGAGAAGGCTCTTCCACCCGGAGGTGCAGGGTCGGCGGATCGGATGTTTCTCTTGGGTACGTGTATTCAATGCTTTCCTCAGTCCATGGCTCTCATCATGGGTTGCCCTATCTAAAGTCTGGTGATAATTCACCCAAGGGCATATGTACAAGCCCCTATCGCCATGGGAACGTCACTTTTTATGACGTTCCCGAGGTGATTGGGGCCTTGCCTTATGAACAAGGCAGCATTACACCACTTAACGTTGTACATAAGGCACCCTTTCACTCTATGTTTGTACATATCCCCCCACTGTTATCCAGTGTTATCAAACTATAGATTTGACAGGAAGGCTTGATGCCCTGTACTTCAAATTATACATGAGGCCTTAATTCTGTGGCAGGCATATAAAGATGGCACCTAGCAGACGGTCACTGCTGACTGTGAATCAGGCGCAAAATGTATAAAAAATGTATTATGGTACTGATGCTGTTAGAACTAAAATGGGTGATGCCCAACAGTTCCTGCAAACTGGGAACAAAGTGTCAAGCAAAATCAAGACCAGCTTAGTGAAGCAAAAGGAAGAGGAGGGGAAAATTAAATTCCATCAGGGGCACAGTAAAACATCCGAGTGTGCTCACGCAATTGTACGATGGTGTGAAGTGTGATTTATTGTATAAAACCCTTCTCATAGTATATGATGGAAGACTGAATCTAGAAGCTGAGAAGGGAAGTTAAGAAGGGACTGACAGAAGCAAAACAATTAAAGGCAGATGCAAGTATTGCAGAGATTAGATGTCTACAGCAAAAATGTAGAGGCTATCTTTCGTGCCCAACAAATTTACCATTATGTGGATCATCTGCTGAGTGTTCGACTAATGATGATGTTTCTGAGTGTGTGTTGAAAACAATTTGCAGGCATTCCCTAGAATAGAAGCCAAAGTAACAGCGAACAGGAAAGCAACAATAGTCACACAGTCATAGAAAGCTATGAGTAAAATCAAAACATCAGGTGGAGTGATGGGAGTTTATTCCCAAAGGAAGGGGATATGGCATCAGGTATGGTTCTCACCAGAGTAACATTTCACCACATTCCCAATAATACCATCAAGACCTCAATACCCAATAGGGTTGTGACAAGCAACACTCCTTAATAGTGATATATCCTGATCACCAAATCATGAGTACTGAGATCAACATAGAAGAAGCATTGGCATAGCCAATAGGTCTCGCTTTTGGGACCTTATAAGTATTTAGTTATGCAGCACAATATCCTTGGTGCAACAACATCAACTGTTGCATGGCTAAACACTTATAAGGTCCCAAAGGCGAGACCTTTTGGCTATGCCAATGCTTGTTTGAAGGGGGCCTCGAAATGGGTCTCTATCCGCGATTATAGCAAAAGTAAAGAAATTAATTTGTTTTCTATTTCTTTACTTTTGGTATAATCGTGGCACCCGCGCTTTACTTATAACATCAAAAGTAAAGAGCGGGTGCTGCGATTATACCAAAAGTAAAGAAAACAAGCAGCACTGAAAGCGATCGCGTCACGATCGCTTTTGTCAACAACTAGTGGTGCGCGCGCACCACAGAGGAGGGGGAGGGAGCACGGCAGCGACAGCAAGGCGAACGTGCGCTGCTGCGCATGCTAGCCACTGTCGGGAATGGGCATAGCGAAGGCGGGACATGCGCCCGCCTTTGCCCAATCGCATGCCTTTTTTTGTAAAAAAAACCACGCAAAAGCCAATGCCTGAGGGCGAAAGCTGATCACACGCACGAGCGTGTGGTCAGCTTTCGAAACCCCATACGAAAGGGCTCTCGCTGCGCGAGCAGTGCTCCGCACTGCAATGCAGGCGCGAGCCCTAAAAAGGAAGGTGACAGTGCCTTCAGTACATCAGATATGGTACTACTCATTACACACCACCGATACAAAACTGAAATTTTCTCTTAAGAGTATTCTTGCAGCAAATAACGCTGCTAAGCGTTACATGTATAGGGAGCATGTGAATGGCAAAGTCCAAAGGAGCAAGTTGGCCGTAAAATTAAATGAAAACGCACCTGCTCCTCAGTTATGTTAAACTTTTAGATGGGGAGAAACAGAATTACTGACACTACAACTGCAATATCTTTACAGAAATCACATTTATTAAGGCAGAGTTCCCTCCTACCAATTTACTGTGGAACTCTTGGCCGAAGGACCTTTGTTACCTGCTGAGAAGAGTAGAAGGAAGAAATCACTCATTAAAGCAGACTACAACTTTTGAGAACCATGACTCTGAAGAATCACAGACTCTGACATTCAAGTTTATTACAAAGCCAAAAACAACTGGATGTACAAACACCTCATGATGAGGTTGTAGAAATACATGGAAACTAATACAAATCCAAACATACGAGCTAGTTTTATGCTATGAATCAAAAACAGAATAACAATTTCCAAAATCAGAACGCAGACGATGATTGCCCCCACGTCAAGAGCATTAGTCTGTCCCTACCCTACCACTACCGTGACATCGCTACTTAGCATTCCCAAGGAAAGATCAGGTAAAGGTGTCAGCACGTCAAGACTTTCTAAGAAGTACGCTCACGTTGCATAGGTCAAGTAGCCAAAGCTACGGAGCTGGTTCTAAGATGCTCCTTCTCTCTCCTTCGATTTCCTCACTGCCTCTCCTGACTCCATCCCAGGACACTGTTCCTAATACAAAACACATAAACGTAGAACACGCTCACAGATCACCTCACTTCGCTGGACACTCCTCATAGGTGATTTTCCATTTGGGTCGACTTCCAGCAGTGAGAGGGACTGAGGTCCATGACCTGCATGCTGTCTGCTGAACAATTGAGCTAAGTCTGCGGGGACCTGGGCCGGTTTGGGGGGTGGGGGCAGGGTTTCTCCATCTGGTGGGGATGTTGGGAGAATGGACATCATGAGTACGAGGCAATGGCCTCTTGATTAACGTGGTAATGGGGTACTCCTTCTTCCCCCTCTGATATTTGGATTATTGTAAAGGTCGAGGGTCTAGTTCATAGTTGGAAGCATTGTGAGCGCGGGCTGCAGGTGGAGTACCGACGCCCCCACCAGAGACTAGGTCCGCTGGGGAGGCTTGAGTGTAATCTTGCGCCCCAGTGTAACTGACTCTCTTGCACAGCATTACTTTTTATGGGTAAGGGGGAGGGGAGGTATGTATGGTAGCTTATATGGAACTGTATATTCACATTTACGCTGCTGCCATGGGGAGGGAGGGAGGTTTGCGAAAGTTCTAGTTCCTAGTTTGTTTGTTTGTTGGGGAATTTTCAGGGTCACACGGAATTACATCATGACGCACAAGTTCTGGTTGAGATGGGAGGGAAGCCCGGGGGCGGGGAAAGCTGCACGCCTTGACACTACTACCACCTTACCATACCGGTACAAGTACTAAAGTTCCTTAATTGGAATGTTCGAGAGATGGCTGGTTTGGTTAAACGTCGTAGAGTGCAAGCTTTCCTAAAGAGATACGGAGTAGCGGTTGCAGGTCTCCAGGAGACACATGTATGGGGACACCTTAAAATGCCTACGTAAACGGTGGAGGGGGCAGATATATGCCACATCCTATTCTGGTTTTGCACGGGGACGTTGGTGTGGGTAGCACCGGGGGGTTCCGTTCTAGCACCTCCACCACGTGCTGGACCCTGAGGGGCGGTACGTAATTCTGTTCGGGAGGTGGGAAGGAAAGGAATAATGTATTATCAATGTGTATGCGCCCAACTTGGACTGCCCCGAGTTCTATCAGGAAGTGTTAAAGGCAGCGACACCGTACATGGGCGCGGAGATACTCATTTTTGGTGACTTTAATTGTATACTTGATGGGACTTTACATAGGGAGCCTCCCAAAGACAACTCCAAACCCAGTATGGTGCAATCCCTTCAGGGTATTCTACGGGGCCTACAGTTGCGGGATATATGGAGAGTACGTAATACCGATAGAAGGGAGTTCTCCTGCTACACCCTTCCAGCCAATACCTTCTATCGAATTGATAAAATGCTATCTCTCGGCCGGCCTTGCTGCTATGACAGAGGCCCTCTCTTATTTGCCTAGATAACTGTCTGATCACGGGCCACTGCTATTAACCCTGACCTCGGGACTGGGCAAATTGCCCATTCCATTATGCCGCCTTCGAGCTGGGGCCCTTACGGATCTCCCTTTTGTACAGACTGTGAAGGAGGCTCTCTGAAATTACTTTGACGAAAACTGGGGATCAACTGCCACGAGATCCACGGTGTGGGAGGCCATGAAGGTTGTCATCAGGGATGTCTGTATGAACACCACCTATGGGGTCTACAGACAGCTTAATACAGATATCGATTCCCTAGAAAAACGCTTAAAAACCCTGGAGACTACACTGCATCGGGACCCTGCGGATAGAACGGAGTGGGTGCATGTTAAGGGTGAGTTACTTGTAGCCTGGTCGTGCTTCGAGAAATACAAAAACACCACCTATAGACAGAGGCTTTATGCGGAGGGTGACAGGTCAGGAGCATGACTAGCCCGATTGATTAAGATGGACACAGACCGTAATCTGGTATTGCAGCTCCACGATACCATGGGGAATGTAGTATACACACAGGATGTGATTGTTCAGGAATTTGCGTCACACCTAAGACGGACCTGTTCAACGGTACCCCGGACTGGACCTCTTGCATTTCATGACTTTTTCAATGATATAGAGTTTCCTACACTTAGTGATGATGAGGCGGAGGCCCTTGGGGCACCTCTTACTAGGGGAGAACTACTGGCCTCCATTAAACAGCTGAAAAACGAAAAATGCCCCAGGAGTGGCGGTCTCCCGGACGAGTTTTACAGGACGTTTGCCCCAGAATTGGTTGACTACCTTCTTGAAGTGTACACGGAAGCTCTAGATAAGGGGATACTTCCCAACACTATGATGGAGGCACTGGTTTCCATGATTCTTAAGCCGGATTGGGATCCCCATTCCCCGGGCTCTTACCGGCCTATCTCCCTTTTAAATATTCATGAGAAAATATTGAGCGGAGTTCTAGCGGCACAACTCTTGCCATATATGACTCTGTTGGTCCACCCCGACCAATCTGGGTTTATCCCAAGACGGAATACCACACATAATTTACGCAGACTTTCACACTTGTGGCATGCTCCGGATCTCCGAGAGTCAGATTGGGCGTTATGTCTGTTAGATATCCGTCTAGCTTTCGATACTGTTGAGTGGGATTATATGTGGCTGGTTCTAGCCCGAATGGGATTAGGGGCCAACAACTTAAGATGGCTGAAATTGCTTTACTGTAAACCCACAGCTCGGATATGCCTCCGGAACCAGGTATCGGATAAGTTGGAACTCCAACGAGGTACCCGACAGGGGTGCCCCCTGTCACCGCTCCTCTTTGCCCTTGCGATGGAGCCTCTGGCAATTGCCCTTAGACAATGGATGGAATGCTGGGGAGTTAGTCTGGGAACTTCGGTTCATGTTGTGTCTATGTACGCCAATGATACTATGGTATACCTCCGACACCCTGCATCGACGGTCCCAGTGCTCCTCCGGAAGCTCACAAGTTTCGGCAACATTTCAGGACTTTGCCTTAACCCTGGGAAATCTAAACTTTTCCCCATGGGCACTCTATGCGATGTGGGGATAGCCGCCCTGCCTGTAGTGGGGATGAGTTGGGTCACGGACTCGGTCCACTATCTTGGGGTCTGATTGGCAAACACACAGTAAGTATACATGGAACATAATGTGGAGAGATGCGTGGAGGGTGTTCAAAACTCGATGGATTCTGCCGAATCCTCCCCTTATTCCTGAAGGGGCGTATTGCCCTGATTAAAATGGTGGTCCTTCCACGCTGCCTATACGTCCTGTAGAACTCTCTCTATCGTATCCATGGGTGTATTTTCACAGGCTAGATCGACTGCTAGTGGAACTCTTGTGGGGATCCAAATGGAAGAGAGTGAAATTGGATACTCTGAAGAGGACGTGGGACTGGGGGGGCTGGAGGTGCCCAGGTTTACCCATTACTATATAGCAACACAACTACAACATGCGACACAATGGCTGGATGACAATGACAACTGGGAGAAATGGCTGTTGGAGGGTACTCATGAGGGGACTCCCCTTCCTGATCTCCTTATGATGGAATCCGGGGTTCCTGCGAGGTTCGCTTATATCATTAGACATGTGGCTGCACTATGGAAAATTACCATTAAAACGGTGGTGAAACGAGCGCCGTAAGCACCGGAGGCCCCGCTGTGGGCGGGGATACCGTTCAAAAGAATAAGTCAAAATATGGCCATTACTAGGTGGATAGCGGGAGGCTGTACCAATATCGGAGATCTATACCTGGGGCAACGATTCCTCACCAGAGAGGAAGCTGAATCGACGTTTGACTTGGGTCAGGGACAAAATCTCCAGTACACCAAGATTTCGTCAGTCGCACAGGAGATATGGCCATCATTCCCAGAAGATCCACCCATAACTGCCACACTCTGGACCCTCATCACGATGGCTGGGGGCCGCAGTTTGGCTTCCCATATTTACAGGGCGTTAAGAGAGGACCTTGCCCCAGATCCGCTCCCAGTGCAGGCTAGGTGGGACAGACTATTAGAAGAGCCCTTGACAGAATCAGAGTGGGGAAAGGTACATGAAGTGGTCAAACAAATCAGTTCAAATGTGAGATTTAAGCTCACTTAATTTAATATTGTGCATCAAACATACTTGACCCCACAAACATTACACAGAATTTACATGGATCGTTCCACTCAATGCCCCAAGTGTGGTTCTAATTACGCCAATTCCTAAATATGACGTGGGACTGCCCGAAATTGAAACTCTTCTGGGAATCGGTCTTAGAACGTTTAAAGCAGGTGACGGGGTGGTCGATCGCACATTCCATTAGGCAGGTACTTTTGGGACTTCTCCCTAGGCCCAAGAGAAAGAAGCTTACAAGGAGGTTTCTGCAGCTGGTACTGGTGTTGGCTAAAAGACGGATTGCAATCAGCTGAATGGGCGCGCTACCCCCACAATGACAAACTGGACTAAAGACTTAGAAGAATAGGCTACAGCGGAACTAATCCGTATGAGACGAGTCCGTAGGGGTGATAAATTAGAGGACGACATGAGGGTGTGGCAGGCTATGATCTCGGAGGTCCCCCTAGAGGAGGAAAGTCCCCTTACAACTGCCACTGGGGACACGCAATTGACTAGACATGGCTCGGAGGAGGGAACACGACCAGGGACTAATCCCAGTTTGTAAAGCTATTGGTGAGCCCCGTTGACTGGTGCTAAATATTCCGGGTACAAGGTGTGGGGAGGTGTATCCCAAGGTGACCACGTGGGAGAGTGAGGTTGGTTGTTTATAGTTGAATTGACTAGACATGTTTTTGGACATTGTTCTGCATCAAATTGCGATATGGAGTGGACAGCACCAGCTATTAGCTGTAATCAGGTCCATAACAGATGGAAGTGTAATGTTGTTTTAATTTGTGTATTCAAACCCAACAAACTATACGATATGTAATTGCTGCCAGTGCAATATTGCGATGTTATATAGATGAAAACTCAATAAAAAATATATTTTTTTTTTAATTAAGCAAATGCAAGCAACTACTAATGATTACATTATTCAGAACACTAATGCCACGTTATTTCTTTGCATGGCATGAGCATTTCTATCATTATACTTTCACATGTTATTTTCTCAATACGATCTAATAACCAAATGCTATCAAGACAAATGAATACATATGTGGATGCGGACTATCCGTGATTATAATGCACCCCTACAAACGAAAGAGCAACGTAGCGCTCCATCAAATGTACCATTATTTTTTGGCACATATGGTGATTTTATTGTAAATTCTGCAAACTTGGCAAAGTTCTGGAATGTAGTGGGCATGGAGTAAATGGCACCCAGGTAGCAGTGAGTGCTCCTGTCTCATTTAGGAATGCGAGCATTGGTAAACTGAAGGAAAAATGAATGTGCAAAATGAGAAGCCTGAAGCAAATCCGGAATGTTAGCATCAGCCCTCTGTTGTAGTAAGCGCCAATGCACTGTTTACATGTTTCATTAGCACTGATGCACAGTGCACATTCTAGGAAGTTGCTGTTCATGGCCGAGAATAAGGCAAAACGGTGCAAGACACTCACAGATGGCTGGGCACATACAACACAGAAACGTGGCTGCAACTGTGCAACCACTTTTTAAACAGGTACGAATTGTTCACGAAAACCCCTTAGAGTATTTTGTTATAAAATGTACTTTTTTCGAAAGGTATTGATAGGCCTGGAGTTAAAATACCAAGCTAGCTGCCACAACATCTGTACAGTGTCCTTATGGCACAACTGAACAAATACAACACAAACACACACACACACACACACGTATGCAAGAGCCTCCGCACACACACCCACACACAACACATGCACAAACACTCACACACACAACACCCACACAAACACTCCCCACAACACACACGCAATGTGCAAGAGCGTCCGCACACACACCCACACACAACACATGCACAAACACCCACACACACAACACCCACACAAACACCCTCCACAACACACACGCAATGTGCAAGAGCGTCCGCACACACACACAAACACGCATACAAACACACACACACACCGTGAATGTGTACAGGACCATATCTAAAAAAAATTGTAGACAATTTCGAGAAAGTTTTCGCTGTTAATTAGTATATTATAATATCAAAAATGGGCACACAACTATCACAAAAAAGACTACTTTGTTCATTTCCAATTCCCATCAAGAATCTATCGTTGAAGCTTCCTCATTGGGAAATGTGGTGAAACCTAAGCCAAGCACTAACCATGCACTTAACAAGTGAAACAACTCAACACGGCAGAGGTGATATTTTATCTGATCTCAGGAAGGCAAAGTACACAAGGTACTTTAAAAGAGTCTGGTTTACATTAAAAAGGAAGAAAAGGCTTTGTCTTTTGGGGCATGTTGGTACACTTCCAGCCCCCCACAAAAGAGTGAGGGGATTGTCGGAGCGGTGGGAATAGGAGGAGGCCGCCCAGCAAACATTGAGCATATCTTGCAATCAAACCGGCCCAAATAAGAAACAAGACACCAAAGAAGAAGCCACAAAACAGGGCAATCAAAGTAGGTCACTTGGACCTTACAACTCTGAATAAGAGCAGCTGTGCTCTTTGGTTCTTTGATAGGGGGATACAAGGCACCGTGTGTGATGGATTTGAAAGGACAGGGTGGTTTGCAGTAACAAACGTCCTGTACTTCTCTGGGTGATCTTTATTTTACATCTGTAACTACCTGAGTTGCACGCTTCATTTACTTTCTAGTTACTATATTGACCACAGTCTTCAGAAATTTGGTGTGCGCTATCTTACATAGAATCTACTACCTGGGACTGTGCCACGGCTGCTTGAATATGGGATCTAGTCTCCAAGTCCAGATATCGTAGACTTGTCTACACTTCTGCGTTTAGCTGGTGTGTTCTGTCCTTCGACTTTCCAGCTTCATGCCAAGTACCACTCAGCCATAATCGTCAAACTGCCTGGGCTGCAAGGGGAGTGGGTCATGCCAGTGCTCATACCCACTAGGAATTAAAAACGGACTTTGAAATGGGTCCCATCCCCAGGGGTCTACATAGTTAAAAGAGGGGAGGGAGCCAAGCGGCCCCCTCTCCGAGCCTAAAAAGGACCTGGTGACCTCTTCCCCCGAGCCACATAATTATAGCTCATGGAGGTGGCACGGCTTCCCTCCCTGAGCCTAATTAGGCTCCGGGGCCGAAATATAACAAAACGGGAGGGGGGGGGGGGTGATTGTCTCCCTCCCGCCGAGCCTTGAAAGGCCAGAGAACCCCATTCCCAGAGGCCGTAATTGAAATTACAAGGGAGGGGTGCGGCACACTGACTCACCTACTGTGTCTCGGGGAGCCCACCCCCAGGACACAGTAGTTTCTCTACCCATCATAGTGTTGGTAGGGAAATGTGTTTGCTCCCGTCTGGCAGGAGCATGTTAAAATCTCCAGCCACATGGGAGCAAACACTAAGGGCCCAAATACGATGCCATTAAGAAGGCCTCCTAACTGCATTTGGTCCATTCAAATCGGATCGGGAACGTGTCTTTGCAACCGAATCAGAAATTTTTCTGACCAACAGATTACGATGCAAGTTAAGCATTAGGAATATCCAAATCCAAACCCGATGGCATTTGAAATGAATGAGCTGTACGGAGCAGAATCGTACGTGTCTATGGGCCGCGATTCCCGAACGACCGATTACGAAGCTGGATTCAGACAACCTTTCCAAATCGTGCCATCCGACTCGAATCAGCAGTCGGAATCAGACTTTGGAGGCCCATAGTGGGGCCCCCTGTACCCGGAGCTTTCCCAATCAGGCCTGTGATGCTACCCATGGGGCCCTGTTAGAGTCGGGGATCTCTGGTTGGCGCAAGGTTGCCCTTGTGTCAAGCAGGAACCCTCTCCTCCACGTCAGGGCGCAGGATAACCCCTCGCGAATGACCCTTGCTCACCCTCTAGGTGCGTGGCGTGAGCAGCCAAGGCGATTCCTCAGGCGTTGTTGGTTAAGCACTTACAATCATACACACAGTAAATACATCAATCCCCCCAGAAACGGACACCAGACTTGGATATATATAAAAATACGATTCTTTATGTAAAAATAAGGTATATATATCTCAGCAGACTTATCACAAGACCAATAACGTTTTCGCTATGCCACCAGGTTATACAGCAGGCAAATGTTCGTGGTTCGTCGTTTCAAATGGATAGTTCGTAGTCTCTTTACTTGTAGCTCCAGTACTCACAGAGATCGGCTCCTGCGAACGGGGAAATAAGGCGTTGCGGGCCCCGAGCCCGATACTGGACTTCTTTCGTGATTAGGAGAGTCGGCACAGGTCGGTGCGACTCTCAGCTTGGGACGTGTTCTTGGGTCCTCAATCAGCAGGTGTGGGCAAGTAGGCAGGCGCGGCCCGCGACCCTTTAGCACGGCGGTGCAGGAGGGTCTCCACAGCGGGGGCGGCGCGGCCTGAGATGTCCGGGGATAGCGAAGCGGGGTCGCAGGGCACGGTTAGTGCAGCTGGGTGACCCGGCGTAGATCACAGTCGTCGGACGGCTTCCGGCAGGAGGGGTGATAGCGCGTTCAGCGCACTCCAATGGCAGGCGGTGACAGGGATGCAGGCGGCCTGGCCCGGGGACAGAGAGCGGCTCGGGACGGAGCGGGGCTCTCACGGGTTTGAGGCAGGCGAGCTTCTGGGTGTCACGGCCCTAGGAGGGGCGATGAGGGGCGCAGTCTCTTTTCCAGCGGGATGCACACACGGCTCGAATTGGAGGACGAGCAAGAAGCACAAAGAACCCACTGTTCCTGGGGTTCAGTTCAGGGGGCAAGCTCAGATCAAGCCCTTGGAGAATGTTCAAGCACAAAGTAGCAAAGTCTTTTCAGTAAGTCTCTTCCTCTCCTCTCTCAGCAAGGCAAGCAGCAGGCCAGCTCCTCCGGCGTCTTCTTCTCCTTCTAGTCGGGCAGAGGTCCTTTGTGGTAAACAGGATTCTGATTTCTTAGGAGCCAGGCTCCTACTTTTATACACCAATTCTTTTGTTCTTTAGCGCCAGGGGGCCTAGGCCTGGCTCAGTCCAGTTCTGGAGCACTTTGTTATGGTGACTCTGCTCTTTCCTTTCAGCAGCAGGGCAGAGACATCAGCCGCCCCACAGGGGGTGGCGCCGGCTTTGTGGTGGCAGAGCACAGGTCTATTCAAGAGTCAAGGTGTACTCCTCCCACCCATCCAGGTGTAATCTCTCTACCCACCACCTGGCAGCCAACCTGTCTCTGGGGATTCCCCAACCCTGCTCCTTACTGTTGCTGGGCAGAACACACACACATACAGCAGAGGCGGACTGAGATGGTCAGGTCAGTAAATACTAACTTTCTAAAAGTAGTATTTACAAACCCAGGATATTAAAATAAACTTGACTACAAGAAGTATTTTATCATCCTGAGTTCAGGCATACTAAACTTGACACTTCTACCATGCTCTCTGAGTCCACTGGGGTCACAGCGTTGGCGTGATCCCGGCAGCCCATTCTGGCCTATGGAGAGCAGGTAGCCTTCAATAGTGAAAAACGACAAGGGCTGTAATTCACTACTAAGACATGCCACCCACATCAGGGCATGTCCTACCTTATGCCTACAATGCACCCTGCCCTTGGGCCTACCAGAGGGGTGGCTGATATGTAGGTAAGGGAAGGTTTAGGGACTGGCAAGTGGGGGCACTTGCGCAGTCAGCGCGACGGTCCCGGACCGCGCACAGGGTCTGCGGTGGCAGACCCTAGACACATTTTACAAGGCCGCTTCCATGGGTGGCGCAACCAGCGCTGCAAGCCCACCAGCAGCATTGGCAGTCACAAGCCCTGGCACCCCTGGTGCACTTTACTGGGGACTGACAGTGAATCCAATAAACCAATCATGGACATCAATTACAGGTACACTTTACTTAGGGAGCACTTGCACTGCGGCACGGATTAGCCGTGGCGCAGTGCCCTGAGCGGACAACACCAGCAAAACAATCGAGGCACACCATCAAAAAGTGGAAGGGAAACTCACGCCAAGGTGCCAGGTCTAACACGTGTCCCCTCCAGCTGAAATGTGGGGAGAACTACCCTTGCCCAGGGGGTTCCTCGTCACTAAGGCGGAAATACCTGGACAGACCGTCAGCGTTGGCGTGATCTGTACCAGGACGGTGTTCCACCGTAAAGTCCATACCCTGTAGGGAGATGGACCACCTCAACAGCTTCGGGTTTTCACCCCTCATTTGCATCAACCATCTGAGGGGCCTGTGGTCCGTCTGAACCCGGAAGTGAGACCCAAACAAGTAGGGTCTTAGCTTCTTCAGCGCCCAGACCACAGCAAATGCTTCTCGCTCAATTGCACTCCACCTACTTTCCCGGGGAAGTAACCTCCTACTGATGAAGGCTACGGGTTGGTCCCAGCCCTCCTCAGTCATCTGTGAGAGAACAGCCCCTACACCATGCTCTGAAGCGTCTGTCTGGACTAGGAATTCCTTGGAGAAGTCAGGGGCCAAGAGCACGGGCGCCGTGCACATGGCAGTCTTCAGGGTGTCGAAAGCTTTCTGACAGGTGTCAGTCCAAATCACGTTCCTGGGCTGCTTCTTCGAAGTCAGCTCTGTCAAGGGGGCAACGATCGTTCCATAGCCCTTGACAAACCTCCTGTAGTACCCAGTGAGCCCCAGGAAGGCCCTCACTGCGGTCTGCGTCTTGGGGGGTTCCCAAGCCAGGATGGTTTCAATTTTGGGTTGCAAGGGTGCCACCTTGCCGCTCCCCACTTGGTGTCCCAAGTACACCACGGAACCCTGCCCGATCTGGCACTTGCTTGCCTTGATCGTGAGGCCTGCTCGGCGCAGCGCCATCAACACTTCCCAGAGGTGGCGCAGGTGTTCAGGCCAGGTGGCACTGAACACTGCGATGTCATCCAGGTAGGCGGCACTGAACGCATCCAGCCCAACCAGTACCTGGTTGACCAACCTCTGAAAGGTGGCAGGGGCATTCTTCATCCCAAATGGCATGACTCGGAACTGGAAGTGCCCATCCGGTGTAGAGAATGCTGACCTCTCTTTGGCCCCATCGGTCAAGGCGATCTGCCAGTACCCAGACGTTAAATCAAACGTGCTGAGGAACCGGGCAGCCCCCAGCCGATCAATGAGCTCATCAGCTCTGGGGATGGGGTGCGCGTCAGTCTTCGTGAATGAATTGAGTCCTCTGTAGTCCACACAGAACCGGAGTTCAGGTGTGGCTCCCGGCGCAGCAGCTTTGGGGACCAAGACCACGGGGCTGGACCAAGGACTGCTGGAGGACTCAACCACCCCTAGCGCAAGCATTTTGGAGACCTCCTCCTTAATGCAAGCTCTGACCCTGTCAGTTACCCTGTAAGCCTTGTGCTTCACAGGTAAGCTGTCTCCTGTGTCCACATCATGGACGCACCAATCTGTGACACCAGGAACCAGGGAGAATCGGTCGGAAAACTGTCCCAGCAAGTGGCGGCAATCCTCCTGTTGTTCGGGCGTCAGGGTGGGTGAGAGGTTAACTCCATCCACTGACCCATCTTTCTCAGAGGCCACTAAGAGGTCAGGAAGAGGCTCGGTCTCCTCTTCCATTCCATCATCAGTGGCCAGCAGCATGCCCACTTCGGTCCTCTCTAAGTGGGGCTTAAGGCGGTTAACATGTAGGACCCTCAAAGGGTTCCTGGGAGTCTGCATGTCCACCAAGTAGGTGATAGGACTTTTGCGCTCCACAACCTCAAATGGACCTGTCCACTTATCCTGAAGTGCACACGGCTCCACTGGGGCCAAGACCCACACCTTTTGTCCAGGTTGAAGCTCTACCAGAGTGGCATTCCGGTCGTACCACCGCTTCATCTCCTCCTGGCTGGCTTCCAGATTTGCCTCAGCAAGTTGCCTGAAACGCCGAGTCTGGTTTCGGAAGGCCAGCATGTAACTATATACATTCTGGGGAGGTTTCCTGGGAGATTGCTCCCAGCCTTCCTTTACCAAACTCAGAGGTCCTCTTACCGGGTGACCATACAGAAGCTCAAAGGGGCTGAATCCTAGAGACTTCTGTGGCACCTCTCGGTAAGCGAAGAGTAGGCATGGCAAGAGGACGTCCCACTTACGCCTCATTGGACCGTCCAGGCCCATGATCATGCCTTTGAGGGTTCGGTTGAATCTCTCAACCAACCCGTTTCCTTGGGGATGGTAAGGAGTGGTGAACTTGTACGTTACCCCACACTCCTTCCACAGGGATTTCATATATGTGGATATGAAATTGGTCCCCCTGTCGCTCACCACCTCTAGAGGGAATCCCACTCGGGAGAAAATTCCCATCAGTGCCCGTCCCACCACGGGGGCCGTCACTGTCCTCAGAGGGATGGCTTCAGGGTACCGGGTGGCATGGTCCACCAAGACCAGGATGAACCTGTTGCCCAGGGCCGTCTTGGGGTCCAGAGGCCCCACAATATCAATACCCACTCGTTGGAATGGCGTACCGACCACAGGGAAAGGTTGCAGAGGAGCCTTATGCTTCCCTCCGCTCTTACCACTTGCCTGGCAAGTCTGACAGGTTCTGCAGTAGGAATCTGAATTCTTATGCATTTGGGGCCAGTAAAAGTGGGTGACAAGCCTGTCATAGGTCTTGTCCATCCCCAAATGTCCTGCTAACGGCACATCATGAGCCAGCCCCAGTAGGAAGGTTCTGAACTTCTGGGGTACCACCAGCACACGGGCTGACCCAGGTTCAGCAGCCTTAGGCTCGGAATACAGGAGGTCACTCTCCCAGTACACGTAGTGTGTTTTGGCCTGAACACCGTTGGCCTGGTCTGCAGCCTGTTGCCGCATACCCACGAGAGAAGGGCATTCTTTCTGCTCCCTGCAGAATTCCTCCCTGGAGGGACCTCCTTCTTGCTGCCAATGGGTCAGCTCAGGCAGATCTCCCAGTTCGGCAATCTGTTCCCCGGTAGGCTCCAGAGTATCCCCCTCAGGGTCTACTTCCTCCTGGGCCGTGGGAACTTCGGGGGCCGGTTTCCCGCGCCTCCTGCGCCTTCTCCCTAAGGCCGGTTCCTGGACCTCTCCCTCAGGCTCCAGGACCCTCTCAACACCCCTACTGGCTGCCATGGACCGGGTGGTCACGCACGCCCAGTCGGGTAGACCCACCATCCTCAGATGCGTGGTCTTCTCCACCTTTTCCCAAGGGGAACTCTCCAGGTCGTTCCCTAGCAGACAGTCTACAGGCATGTCAGTTCTCACAGCGACTTGTAGAGTACCAGAGACCTCCCCCCACTCAAAGGGAACTTGAGCCATTGGACAACGACTCTCTACGTTGTCAGCATTGACAACCCTACAGTAGGCATTGGGTACAATCTGCTCTTGAGACACCAGGTGTTGCCTCACCGAGGTCACGCTGGCTCCTGTATCTCGAAGAGCCTCAACCTTCTTTCCATTGATGGTCACTACTTGCCCATATTTCTTAGTGTTAGAGGGCAGGTAGGTTACAGGGACCATCTCACTGTCTCCTAGCGAGACTAGGGTCATCTGCCCGGGACCCCCACCCTCCTGGACTGCTACCTCCTCCCCAAAGTTAACACTAGCTACTTGCCGGGGTGGAGCACCAGTGGGTGCGGTCTTACCAAACAGGCGACACTTAGGATCAGAGGCAATGTGACCCGGGTCACCACACTTATAACAATTGAAGGGCCCCTTTGGAACAGGTCTACCTGTCGGGGCCCCGTTCTGCTGCGGGGGTGGGGGAGGCTGAGAACCCTTCTGCTGGTTCCCTTGGGAATTACTTTGGGGGCCTTTTTGGAACCCCTTCTGTTTACCCTTGTCCCCCCCACTCTTCTGCTGGGGACCCTGCCCACCTTTGGCGGAGTCTCCCACTTGACCCTTGTGGACCCTGGTGCTGAGCCAGCGGTCCGCCTCCTCAGCAAGCTTCCTCGGGTTGGACAGCTTGCTATCAATCAGGTGCTGGCGTAGCTCAGGAAAACATTGACTGGACAAGTGCTCCCATGCAATTAAATCAAGTAGCCCTTGATAATCATTCACTTTGCTACCCTTCACCCAACCATCCAGCGCTCTGCAGAAAAAGGTCACATACTCCACATACGTACTCTCAGGGATCTTCTTGGTCTCCCTGAACCTCTGTCTATATAGCTCAGGAGTTAACCCATACCTGGTCATTAAAGCTTCCTTCATATGGGGGTACGAGGTCTGGACTTCTAAGGGCAAATCTAACAGTGTGTCCCGCCCTTCCGCAAGGAACCTTCCCCACAACCCCGCTCCCCAGTCTTTCTCAGGGACCCGGTGTGAGGACATGGCCACCTCGTAGGCTCTAAACCACTGCCCTATGTCATCCTTTCTAAAATACTCCTTTACTACATCTTTGGGGATGTACACCTTGGACTCTACCTGCGCTGGTGGAGTGCTGCCACCAGAAGGAGCGGTGTCCAAACTTTTTGCCTTCAGCTCCAACTCCTTCAATCTGATATCATGATCCATTTGGCGTTGTTGTGCCTCCAGGGCCAACTTCTGCTTTTCCATTTCCATTTGTCCGGCCAACTTTGCCATCTCCATTGCATGCGCCCTGTCTGCTGCCCTGTCTGCCAGCTCCTCTGGCGACCGGACTCTGCTGGGCTCCTCAAGGTTGTCGGGTGGAACGATGTCCCCCGCATTCCGTAGGTCTCGTGACTCCTTCCAGGCTCTCAACGCCTTGGTGTACTGGGGCTTCCTCTTGCATCCAGCATGGGGGACTCTGAATTTTACACTGTAGCCTTTCAATTGCTCCATCGTGTAGCCTTCCAGTCTCTCCCAATCCACCTCATCTATTCCAGAAATCACAGAGAGTGCTCTTCCAGCGGAGTGCGAGCCAGGCATGGTTGCAGTAATGGCAGATGTCTCAACAAAGTTCAACAATTACAAACCTGTGGCTGCGTTATTTGGTCTGCTCTCACTATCTGGCGATTAATAATTCACTGTATGCAAATTACAAGTGCAAATCCGCAATCCCAACCGCTGCCAACAATGTTAGAGTCGGGGATCTCTGGTTGGCGCAAGGTTGCCCTTGTGTCAAGCAGGAACCCTCTCCTCCACGTCAGGGCGCAGGATAACCCCTCGCGAATGACCCTTGCTCACCCTCTAGGTGCGTGGCGTGAGCAGCCAAGGCGATTCCTCAGGCGTTGTTGGTTAAGCACTTACAATCATACACACAGTAAATACATCAATCCCCCCAGAAACGGACACCAGACTTGGATATATATAAAAATACGATTCTTTATGTAAAAATAAGGTATATATATCTCAGCAGACTTATCACAAGACCAATAACGTTTTCGCTATGCCACCAGGTTATACAGCAGGCAAATGTTCGTGGTTCGTCGTTTCAAATGGATAGTTCGTAGTCTCTTTACTTGTAGCTCCAGTACTCACAGAGATCGGCTCCTGCGAACGGGGAAATAAGGCGTTGCGGGCCCCGAGCCCGATACTGGACTTCTTCCGTGATTAGGAGAGTCGGCACAGGTCGGTGCGACTCTCAGCTTGGGACGTGTTCTTGGGTCCTCAATCAGCAGGTGTGGGCAAGTAGGCAGGCGCGGCCCGCGACCCTTTAGCACGGCGGTGCAGGAGGGTCTCCACAGCGGGGGCGGCGCGGCCTGAGATGTCCGGGGATAGCGAAGCGGGGTCGCAGGGCACGGTTAGTGCAGCTGGGTGACCCGGCGTAGATCACAGTCGTCGGACGGCTTCCGGCAGGAGGGGTGATAGCGCGTTCAGCGCACTCCAATGGCAGGCGGTGACAGGGATGCAGGCGGCCTGGCCCGGGGACAGAGAGCGGCTCGGGACGGAGCGGGGCTCTCACGGGTTTGAGGCAGGCGAGCTTCTGGGTGTCACGGCCCTAGGAGGGGCGATGAGGGGCGCAGTCTCTTTTCCAGCGGGATGCACACACGGCTCGAATTGGAGGACGAGCAAGAAGCACAAAGAACCCACTGTTCCTGGGGTTCAGTTCAGGGGGCAAGCTCAGATCAAGCCCTTGGAGAATGTTCAAGCACAAAGTAGCAAAGTCTTTTCAGTAAGTCTCTTCCTCTCCTCTCTCAGCAAGGCAAGCAGCAGGCCAGCTCCTCCGGCGTCTTCTTCTCCTTCTAGTCGGGCAGAGGTCCTTTGTGGTAAACAGGATTCTGATTTCTTAGGAGCCAGGCTCCTACTTTTATACACCAATTCTTTTGTTCTTTAGCGCCAGGGGGCCTAGGCCTGGCTCAGTCCAGTTCTGGAGCACTTTGTTATGGTGACTCTGCTCTTTCCTTTCAGCAGCAGGGCAGAGACATCAGCCGCCCCACAGGGGGTGGCGCCGGCTTTGTGGTGGCAGAGCACAGGTCTATTCAAGAGTCAAGGTGTACTCCTCCCACCCATCCAGGTGTAATCTCTCTACCCACCACCTGGCAGCCAACCTGTCTCTGGGGATTCCCCAACCCTGCTCCTTACTGTTGCTGGGCAGAACACACACACATACAGCAGAGGCGGACTGAGATGGTCAGGTCAGTAAATACTAACTTTCTAAAAGTAGTATTTACAAACCCAGGATATTAAAATAAACTTGACTACAAGAAGTATTTTATCATCCTGAGTTCAGGCATACTAAACTTGACACTTCTACCATGCTCTCTGAGTCCACTGGGGTCACAGCGTTGGCGTGATCCCGGCAGCCCATTCTGGCCTATGGAGAGCAGGTAGCCTTCAATAGTGAAAAACGACAAGGGCTGTAATTCACTACTAAGACATGCCACCCACATCAGGGCATGTCCTACCTTATGCCTACAATGCACCCTGCCCTTGGGCCTACCAGAGGGGTGGCTGATATGTAGGTAAGGGAAGGTTTAGGGACTGGCAAGTGGGGGCACTTGCGCAGTCAGCGCGACGGTCCCGGACCGCGCACAGGGTCTGCGGTGGCAGACCCTAGACACATTTTACAAGGCCGCTTCCGTGGGTGGCGCAACCAGCGCTGCAAGCCCACCAGCAGCATTGGCAGTCACAAGCCCTGGCACCCCTGGTGCACTTTACTGGGGACTGACAGTGAATCCAATAAACCAATCATGGACATCAATTACAGGTACACTTTACTTAGGGAGCACTTGCACTGCGGCACGGATTAGCCGTGGCGCAGTGCCCTGAGCGGACAACACCAGCAAAACAATCGAGGCACACCATCAAAAAGTGGAAGGGAAACTCACGCCAAGGTGCCAGGTCTAACAGGCCCCCTTTACCAGTGTGGCAGGCACCAGGGTGTGTCCGCCACAGGGTGCCCGATTTTCCCCAGCCACCTCTTTCTTCAATGGTAGCCTATGCATTCGGTCAGAACATAGGCTCCCATTGAAGTCAAAAACCATTCCCAAACCAATTCGGTGGGAATGCTTTCCTAACCGCATGGTATTAGGGCCCTAAGTCTGCGCCCAGCTCCCAGCTGGTGGGTGATTTTAAAATGCTCCCGCTGGCTGGGAGGAGACTGTGCTCAGTTTCCCTACCCTCACTGATGTTGGGAGGGAAACAAAACACATAATGCACCTTCCTTGAGGGAGCATGCAAAAAGCAGCTGCTCCCTCCGGGCGGGTGCAATGCCAGCTCTAACACCTTGTGGAGAACTGGCTGGGGACTCAGGGAACATGGGGGTCTCCCTGCAGCCTCCAAGGTTTTGGTTGGTGGGTGCCCAAGTGGGCACAAGGGCACCCACTTTTAATTGAAGCGGGCCACCGGGGGATGGGGTCCCTGGGGCCTATAAAGGCTTGGGGAGGGGTGGGCACACTGACCCCTCCCCTTTTATTTACATTTCCGCTCTGGGGATAGGGTCCCTGGGGGTCTAATCAGACTCATGGAGGTGGGCTGAGTGCCCCTCCCTTTATTTATTACTGAGCCCCAGTTGGGCTCAGGGAGGGGGGAACGCATATTCCCCTCCCATGTTTTATTAAATTGTTCCCTGGTGGATGGGGTCCCCAGTGTCCAAGAAGGCTCAGGGAGCGGAGCAACATGCCCCCTCCCCTTTTTAATTGTCTGTGGCTCCAGGGAATGGGGTCCCTGGGGCTGGTAAAGTTCAGAGATAGGGCTGCACGCCCTTCCCCTTAGTTTTCAGCATTGGGGGATGGGGTCTCTGGGACCTATCAAGGCATGGCGAGAGGGAATGCATGACCCCCCACCTCCTAATGTATATCTTTTGGCCCCCAGGATGGGGTCTTCGGGTCCAAAGAGTAAACCTATGCCACATCACCATAAGCTGTGACTGGAATTGGCAGCCTGAGTGGAGGTGTTGGCTGCTTTCCGCTAGGCTGACCGCAGGGCCTGACCACAGGCCAGGCACCCTGGCGACCACCTGCTGCACATGGCTGAAGGCTGTATGCTGCGTGGGGTTTGCTGCAGGGCCTGTGTCCATCCTCCCACTGCACACGGCCGAAGTCCTTGCGCACTGTGCTTTGGCTACCTTCTGGGGATGGGCCATAGAGCCTGGCCACAGGCCAGGCCCTGTGGCCAACCCCTTCTGTGCACTGGTAAACACTGTGCATGGTGTTGGGTTAGCTGCCTGTGCACAGCCAAAAGGGATGTGGTCCCAGAGGCCTGCTAAGACTCCGAGAGGGGGCCGCATGCCCCTCCACTTAGGATTCAGCACTAGGGGATGGGGTCCCTGGGATCTATTAAGGCATGGCGAGGGGGAATGAATGCCCCCTACCTCTTAATATATATGTTTTGGCCCCCAGGATGGGGTCTCCGGGGGTCCAGAGGTTAACCCTAGTCCGCATCGCCATAAGCTGTGAGTGGGGCTGGGTAGGCAGCCTGAGTGGGGAGGCTGGCTGCCTTCGGGCAGGCTGACCACAGGACCTGACCACAGGCCAGGCACTGTGGTGACCCCCTGCTGCACATGGTTGAAAGCCTTATGTGGTGTGGAGTTTGCTGCAGGGCCTGTGTCCATTCCCCCGCTGCACACAGCAAAAGTCCTTTCACATTGTGCTTTGACTGCCTTCTGGGGATTGGCCGTAGAACCTGGCCACAGGCCAGGCCCTGTGGCCAACACCCGTTGTGCATGGCCAAAGGCTGTGCGCGATGTGGGGTTAGCTGCCTGTGCAAGGCTGAAGGTGATGTGATCCCCGGGGCCTGCTAAGGCTAGGGGACTGCATCCGCATGCCCACCTTCCCCTTGCAATTCAGCCCTGGGAGATGGGACCTGTGGCCCATTAAGGCTTGGGGAGGGGCCTGTAAGCACAATCCCCTTATTATATAGTTTTGGCCCTGGGGGATGGGGTCCCCAGAGCCCAACTCTATGCCACTTCGCCAAAGGCTGTGCATGGCATGGGGTTGGCAGCCTGCTGGAGGGGTTGGCTGCCTTCATGTGAGTTGCCCTGTGGCCAACCCCCCTCTGCGCATGGCCAAGGGCCGTGTGTGCTATGGGGTTGGTTGACTGCAGTCAACCACCCACTGTGTATGGCCAAAGGCTGTGCACAGCGTGAGGTTAGCTCCCTTTGGATGGGGGGGGGGGTTGGCTGCAGGTTCTGTCCATCAGCCAAGTCCTGTGGCCAACACCCTGCTGCGCATGGGCGAATGCAATGTGTGTGGTGGTGTTGGCTGTCTGCAGTGGGTTGGCAGGAGGGCCTGGCCATGGGTCAGGCCCTGTGGCTAACCCCCTGCCGTGCATAGCCAAAGGCCCGGCGCAGGATGGGGTTGGCAGCCTTTGGAGGGATGGCGGCAGGCTACTGTGTTCAACCCCCCGCCATGCACAGCCGAAGGCCACATGCGGTGGGGGGTTGGCTTTACGTATAGTAATGAAATATTACTTTATATTAACAAATCCTAGAAATTTAATGGAAAAAACAAAGGTTAAAGTAAAGTTATGGTTAGGTGAAATGTTCCACACATCATTGATGATATCACTGCAACATTTGTAATGAAAATATTGATGAGAAAACTTTGCATAGCGAGGCCGCAAATTATAGTTACCTAGGGCATGAGTTACAGTTACTGGTTACTTGAGATAACTATAACTGGTGAATTTGTATGTTTTTCTACAGTTTATAACATTACGTGGTTACTGAACAAATAGGTAGAATGTTACTTTAATCTTTGCTTTTTTCAGTGAATATACGTATATCGCATACGTACATCTATGTGGAGTAAGGCATTAAAAATCTAAACTTGTCTTGATATTTTGGATTCAATATACTTATCTTGAAATTCTGTGCCATCGATATTCTTTTTTTGATATTCAGGGTGCACACCGTGTGCCTCTATGTGAAGGAATATGTAGATTATTTTAAGGTATATAATATAGTACACTAAATCAACTTTCAACTATCTAACTTTAAATCCTATCATTTAGATGAGATTTAAAGCAGAGGGGTTAAAAGTTGTAAAAAGGCTGACTCGCAGCTTTGTGTATATTTTGAAACTGTTCAAGCTTTGTGAAATGCAAAGCTTAAGAAGTTCTTTACAAACATTGGCTGGCCTCAACGCAGAGCCCTCTTTTCCACACTTTTTACCATAGGTTTGGATGTCCAGCCTCCACAGTCAACATATTTTGCTGCAGGATGTCCTACTCGGACATGCTGTATCAGGAAACCATCATGCCTGGGCGGACCAAAAGGATAACCCATAACTCATATAAAGTTAGGAAACTTTATCTGCTTTGTAAAGTGTGGAGTTTCCTAACTCCACCCACCTTTGTAACTGAAGTTTTAAATTAATTTGCCACTAATTTAAAATAACTTTACAGAAAGCTTGGAGTATAGCTATCAGGATCATTTTGGGGAATTAGTGGTGAACGATGTGTTCTAAACATTTTAAGACTACAACAATGGTGAAAACTAAATAGAATTAAGATGTTTTCCAGAGAAATTTGCTCCAACATTGGCATATACCCCTCATAGTTACAGGAAGGTTGTGCAAAAGGAGACTTGTGTTAGACATTAACCAGCAAGACAGGTAGGCACGGTAAAGGATAGGTGATTGTGTGAGCCCAGTATGGGTCCATTTGAGGCCTGTTGCTTGGATGAGGACACTAGCTTCATCTCCATTCAGAGGTGCCATAGATGGGCAAGAAGCAGCACTGCCTCTAAGGCTATGAGGGGAGGTTTGATAGTTTGTATCTAGGATCCTACTATGTACCATCTCTTTTCAATGATGCTTGCATGGTATTTGCCTTTCAGATGCTATAGAGTCCTTCACTTCCAGAATTATGGACATTCTCCACTCTTTCATATGCAGAAGATCCTCAATGTGGCTAACATTGCTTGGATTACCATGCACTTTTTTAAGTGGTGAATGTGGAAAGCAAGGAAGCCAGCTATGTGTACTAGAAATGGGATTCTTTCATTTGCAGAGGGATTGTGTGGCATTACTATGGGGGGAGATAAATGTCAAGCTTCATGTTATGAAATAGTTAAGAGACTGCCATATGTAAATGTACACTAGAAAGCTAAATCACATATTTAATAGAACTTGCACTTCTCAGCAGGTAGGTTGAACTTTCCAGTAACTACATCAGCAATTTTGGACATTGTTGATATGCATGAAAAAAGAAATCATCAGCACTTCTGACAAAGAGCAAAAAACAAGGGGTGCCATTGTTAAGCATTTTGCAAAACACAATGTGGATCAATTGGCAATGGTTAGATCTTATTGGGACTTTAAAGACCACTATGTGAGTTGATTTTTTGATCTTACACTAAGATCCCTTTTCAAGAATAAAGTACAAAATTGATCACTGAAATCACATTGGGCCAGTTGGATTGGCCAAAACATAATAAATTCCACTTACAATCTATATAGCTACCATTTTGCTCCTTTAGACACCCTCTTTCTTTCTCTATTCTCTTCCCATCTCCTTATCTCTGCCCCCACTGCCTCTCTCAACCTTTTCCCCACTACCCCTTTCTATATGCTGCTGCATCTATCTTCCCATTCCTGTCTCTACTGCTCTCTCTCTCTTACTTTTTCTATTTACTCTCCTTTCGTTCCCTTAGTCTTCTGTTCATTCTAGCACCTCTTCTTTCTATCTTCTCTTCTTTCTTCTCTGTACTTCTCAAACAACTAGCCCTTTTCTCCATTGACCAGCACCTGTACCTGCCACCTTAATTTGACCACTTTTCTTTTCACTGTTCCTCAGTCCAAGAAGCCTACCATTGTGGGGTACTCCTGGAAGAAGCCCCCTGTGATCATGGAACAAAGAAGTTAGTGCAATGCAGCCATCATATCCCTGCAGCTTGTCAATTCTTGTCAATTGTAGTTGGACAGGACATCAGGTGTCATGGATTTGATATATTTTAACTGCTTTAGAACAGATAACGACCCATTGACGTCCACCACACTACCTTCACAGTGCGGTGGAATTCAACGGGTCATCCACACTATTGGAAAAGACAATGTTTCTGGTAAAAGCACCAGAAACATTTTCTCTTCCAAAGTCAAATGTGGGATTGCAGTGAAATGCTTCCCATGAGTCCTGAGTTTGATTTTTAGTTTCGGGTTCATTGCGCAGCACGTTGGTCCCACTGACGTTGCACAGAAAAAACAAAAGTGAATACAGACTGCACTAAGGGATAATGCAGAGATCCACAAATGTCCTATACAACAGCGTTTCTACACTTCTCTTGACAGCAATAGTACTCCAATGGGTGAAAGAAAAGGATCCCTAAGACCCCTAAGATACCACGAAACAGCAAGATTTTGCCTTGCAAATTGACCAATTCTGGCAATGTGGGTCACTGTGATATTTAGGCCAGGACTTGGTCGGCACCAAGGGAAACCTGCCAGGTCCAGTCTTTTCTGAAAACAAGGCATCTAGGGTAATCTAGGGTGGTGTGGCTTGTGTGGATCCCAATACCTGTTCTTACCCAGTATGCACCGCAAACACGAAACCTTGGATAGATCACAGACGTTCCTCATATTTCGATGAAGGAAAATTCAGGAATATATGAGGATACATAAAAGTCCTTCCACCCAGCGTTCCCACACTTCTCCCAATAAAAACACTATCCCAAATGTTCACAAAGTACATTGCATTTAGTACTTTATTACATAGGAGCTCATATCAGTCTATTGCTGTGACCATAAATACGATAAAGATAAAGCAGTATGTCAAAGGAATCAATAAATATCAAAAAGAAGATTAATACTACACAGATCTTAAATCACAATATATATAAAATCCTAAAATAAAAGTCGAAGTTCTGAGGAGATGTCTAAAGAGGTCAATTATAATACAAGTGCTTTCAGCCTCAGTTGCCCTGATTAAGGTTTGCACAATATTTGGTTCAAGGAGACGAATCTTCAGCGTGTTGACCTAGCAAGAGTTATCTAGATTTAAACCATTTCTTAAAGATAGATTGTTATAGAAGCCCTCTGTGACATGGCAGGCTATTTACCGTCATTTCAGATTTGCGTTACTGCTAGTAAGGCGAGTGGTTGTGCATTCAAGGGTCCCCCCCCCCCCCACCAATGGCAGAAAGGGATCCTAGGATGCAGTAGGGAGCTCAGAAGCCACAGAGTCAACCAAGGCCCCTCTCCCAAAGACTACAACCATGCCCCCCAGGATGAGGGGTTCACTGCTAAAACTAGCTCAAGCATCTTTTTTAGTCCCTTACACCAAGAGAAACTAGAGACACTAGAGGTAACAGCCATGGAGACCAACCTCATACCTACAGGTGAGGGGGTACTCGATGCAGCCTTTGCTCAGCTCATCACTGGGAGGGGAGGACCTAATAAATCAATTAGATGAAGAGGAAAAAAGTGCAGTCCACCCAGGACTGAGGCTACTTCGGCCTACAAAGAGGGATCCTGCGGTACCAGCCCAGCTATGCACAGTGGCTCCATGGGAGCGACGCTGCTACCTATGGAAATAAAGGAACAGAAAAAGACAGGAAAATGCAGCAAATCAAATAGTCCCAACAGAGGAAGACTCACAACTCCATATCTCCACTTTAAGGAAATGGGAGAATATGCTGGCCTCGTACGGCAATGCTGGCATTCTCAAGCCCCATAACAACCGGCACCAAGGAACCACAAGAGCTGCTTTGTTTAACAATGCTAGAAACCCTACAGAGTTCAGTGGAGGCAATGAACTTACAGGCCAACAAAATGGACATACAGATCAGCCTCCTGATCACTATAGCAACGTATGTAACAGGAATTGATGAAAAGATTGCTATTCTAAACAACTTGATAAAAAAGAGCACAAGCTGACCTACAGGGGCCAGGCCGGAGTGCAACTGCTCCCCGGTTCTTGACAAGATTTTTACACTTTCAGAGATGATGTCAAAGTTACTGGGTGACTTGAAGGAAGTAGTTAAAGAGAGGCCCCAAAAGGGTATAGGACGACTGTAAGAAGAAGTCGAAACCAATCAGGAAAACAAGGTGGGGGAAAGAGGTGTTATACATGATGCAACTATAGATGAGGCCGAGGAACCACAGAAAGGAAATCACAAGGACAGACCTAATGAAGGAAACAATCAGTGTGTGAAGACTAATGGAACAGACCACGGGGAGATGCCAGCCTCAGCAACATGCACATAGGAACTCGGCAGGGATTATCCATCAATAGATGGGGAGACAAAACGTAAGAGAGCAAACAGGCATGTAACAAAAATCTATTCAGGCTTATAACCTGGCAGCCTACCCAATCTTTCTCACAAGAAAAAGACCTGTCACCACTGCCCAGGACCAAGAACAAAAACCCACAAGAGCCTTGAGGAGGCCCTCATGGAAACATGCCTGACACCGGAGATTATTCACGGGACCCAAGTATCCAGTGAAGTGGGAACCGCCTAGGTAGTTGCCTCACAGGATTCTACTGAGTCAGTCATGACAAGTAATCTTGATCCCCAGGCAACTCCCTTTCAGACAGCAAGCCCGGGTAGCTTACCCCGCTAATAGTATTGAACACCTAAATAAGAATAATGTGACTGCAACGTGTCCTGGAATTGAGGGGAACTCCTCCAGCCTGCAAGTGCCCCCTCTACCTCCCTATCCCGGCCACAAGAGAAACTGCAGAAGTCACCTTCCAGGACCGTAGGGACAAACCACTACTAGAGTTACAAGCTGGCCCTCAGGAGGTACTGTGACTTTCAACACCATCAACCTCTGCGTAACTCTACTCTATATCAAGTGGCCTGTTTGACATTGTAAACAGAGGTAATATTCCAAGCTTATTTGATTGATGGGCATGCTTGGAGACGTCTCATCACAATATGTACTCTCAATTGAATTTATTGACCCAGGCCCAGGTCAGAGCAATGAAACAACCAAGGAAATCTGGGGCTCCTACGAGTTGGCCCAGAAGGTCTTGGAAAACGCTGAGACCTTTAAGCACTTGGAGATTATAATCACCCTACCAAAGAACCTAAGAAATGCCCATGGCGAATCCCCAGGTTTCCCAACTCAACAAACCAGTAGGGTTCCAGGTAACCCTGCGTCAGGTCCAGAAGTGGCAGCTAAATGGGGCTGGCTGTCGGGATCTTTGAACTCGACCAGACTTCTACGATGAAAAAGCACCCACTCAATGCACTCTACAGATCGGATGCTAAAGGTATGCTCCTGGAGTATCAAAAGCTTGGCCAACAATCTGGAAGACCCTGAAATCCTTCATTACCTCTGCTCATTCCAAATAGTGGTTTTACAAGAGACCTGATCACAGAGGGCACTCCATTTGGAGGACTACCATTTCATCCCTGCAATAAAATAATATATGCATTGGTGCAGCAAGTGCAGCATTGCAATATACATATCTGCCACCAGCACAATTGAATGTCGGGAACAGGAACGCAGTGATGGGGGACTGCAGGTAGTGGGAATAACACTGAAAACATCTAATGGTCAGACTAAAAAAATCATGTTGGTAAATGTGTACATCCATCCAAACGTAAGATGACAAGCTGTCAATAGGCCTAAGGTTGTAGAGGTTCAGTAATGACCTCATTATATCAGGCGATGTCAACATGTGTCTAGTTAGTACACTACCTGCAAATGAGGTCACAGAAGTGCAAGACACTCACTGGATGACACCACCTCAAGATACTCCTCAGTGCCATAAAGATGACAAGTGAGGACGGACCTTACAAGGTAACCTTAAACACCTTGGCCACAGTGTTTTAAAAGGATGCATACCTCTGGACATACCGGCTAGTCTCTCTTATTTAACTTCCTCTGGGCATCTCTCATTAACTATACTTATGTAAGTCTCCCCTTGATAAACATTATCCCCTCTTTTGGCTTTGTGGAGAAATTGGAAAGCGATAATCGACCACAAGAGATAGCCCTTGACATAGGCCTGGACGACTACACATGTGCAGCAGACTAAGGGAACAAAGGGCATACAATCAACCTCAAACGTATCAGATGTACCATAGATACTTTCCACAGCACTGCCTCTTGAAGCCAAACAACTAATGGCATATACACAAAAACAAGGGGGAAGACCATTTACCTTACTGGGAAGGGTTGGACACAAAATTTGCAAACCAGCATGCCTTGCCTGTCCTGGTCAAAAAGAAGTATCAAACGCACTATATAGCCTTTTCTCAAGGACGGGAAAACAACTATTCAATAAGAAGGGCTCAAAGGCGTACTTTTAACAACCCCCCAGTATGATGCTTGAGTTTAAGTCTGCACCTATCAATATGGCGACACCAGTCCAGAGGCTCAGGTAAGGATAACTCCTAGGTACTCAATAGTGTGCACACTCTCCAGAAAGGAGCCTTTAAGCTTTGAATTGGGTGTAGTGGTGCAGCAAGGATTAAGTACAATGTCTTTTGTTTTTGTGACATTTATTTCCAGTTAAAACTGTCTAGAGTCCTCTGCATCCCGATGGGAGATTTAGATATTAATATAGTGTAATTCGCAAACATGTAGGGCTGGAACCCTGATGCCTGCGAGCCTTGGAGAGTATCCCTCACACGCATTCTGGTGGCCAATTAGGTCAGGAACATACATTGTAAAAAAGGGTAGGTGCTAAAATGCAATCTTGCCTGACCCCTATTGTGACTGAGAAGCGCTCCGTAACCTCGCCTAACTGACTACACCTCACCTGGGCATAATTGTGAAGTCTTATGATGTTGGCCAGTAAGTATTTATGGATACCCATATTGGCCAGCACCTGCCAGAGTGTAGGCCTCAGAACCAGGTCAAATGCAGAACGAAGACCTACATACAACCTCCAGCCTCCCATAACCACTGTCTTCCAGAAAAGCATTTGTAGGCAGAAGACCTGATCCAGCATTCTGGTGCTGTTCCTGAAGCCATCCTGTAGGGGCTTGAGCACTTCCTTGGCATCTAGCCATTCTTGTAACCTTCTTAGTAAGATTCTGCTGAATAACTTCTGGGAACAGTCAATAAGACTGTTGAATTATCCAAATTAGTTATCTTGAGTCAAGTTGATGTAAGAAGAGTTGAGTTTATTGTTGAGGAAATAAGATCCCATCCATCCAGTCCTTTCAGTCAGGTGCAACTGACTCTCCAATCCCCCTGAGTATTCCATCTCCATGGAGCTACTCCAACAACAACAACTTCCCAGTACCTAATACTTAAAGAGGTACTAGCTATATGTAAAAGATACATATATAAATAATGTACACATTACTACAAAGGCCTTTAACAATATTAAGAGAAGTGAGAAATATAGGGGTAACATGGATTCAGACCTATATTTGATACCACTTTAATAACGTCAAAAAGAGTGTCTTCTACACCATGAAAACACTTCTCTGCATATTCCCATATCTAAGATAACAACAGAAACTGCTTGTAATCTCCATGCTTGACTACAGCAACAGCATATAGCTAGGTGTACTTGTATTCATTGTAAGCAAAATACAACTCATTCAAAATGCTCCTGAAAGACTTCTCCGGCTTCACCCCAGGGAACACATAACCCCAGACTTGCAGTTACTCCATTGGCTACCTTTAGCAAGAAGGGAAATGCTGAAGGCACTCTGCATTGTCCACAGAGCCTCCAAGGAAAAGGGCCACTATGCCAAACAAAATAGAACACTATGCTCCAGGCTTGCATCACTTATCTTCATACTACCTTACCCTAAAAAATCTTTATGAGGCACTGCTAGACAGTCGCCATGCTCTGAAACTCACTACCAGCCAGCATTTGAAGAATCCTGGAGCATATACACTTCAGAAGACAGTTGCCAATATGGCTTTTTCCAAGATATCTACACCACCACATATTCTGGCAAAAGAACCCGGAAAGACAGTCACACCCTCAAGCTCAATCTTCAGCTTACAATCCAAAGATTGGAAATAACCCAACCAGCAAACTAATTTTGATAGGAAAGTAAGTTAAGGAGGGCAGACCTGCTGATCGCCTGGGTATTATAGAGTTATGTAATTTCATGTATAACATTGCAGACCTACACTAATACTAATACTAATACCATAACACTCAGCGTCCAGCAGCCAACAGTAACTTGCACCTCTTACATTCACATAAGACATATCTGCTACGAGAGTTGTCCTTTACTAGTACTGTGCACCAATAAACCAGTCATCACTACATTAGCAGGCATGGAATACCTGTCACACACTACAGGTCAATTGGAGAACTTTTATCTAGTCCACGCCTGCAGGCCCCAAATATTTTTACACTACAGTCGCTTCTTTACATCTCACAATGATGCTCAGAATTTAGATGCTGGTAACAATGCGCATATCGGCAGATCTCTCCACTTCTTTCTCCCTCTAGACATGCTAGCTCAGGCCTACAACTATACACAACATTTCTGATTGTACAACTCAGTGCAGTAACCAGCTAAGCAAATTATCATAAAAAATAGCAATAAAGGAACTTGCAGAGCTGTTCAAAGATGCCAGCATATTGAAAAACCATAAACTGCCCATCTGCCATCCACCACTCCACAATGCATTGCTTCCAAAAATACAATAACTGAACCTTAGTGGTCATCATGCACAACAATGAAATACTTCCCACATTGGATCACAAAACAAAGACAACACCAACTACACACCACCCCATATGGCGTAGCTTGCTTCCCAGATACGTAAGCGCTGCAGTGACACACATAGAGGTAGTAAGCACTATACGAATTTTACAATACAGTCCAATACAATATAATTTTTGCATAATCACCATTTTTTGGCTCCGATAAAAATCTTTGTTTCATCACACTTCAAAATTACAAAAGAAAATGTGCTTCATCTGTGCTTTCATAACTCTGGATATTTGTTGAATTATTTGTACAGTTCATTCACAGGTATTTGCATTTTTGTGAGTATTAGAAACAATTTGACACCCTACAGTCTTTCCTTTCGCACACCCTGTATGCAGGGCTACTGGAATTCGTTCATTCTGTGGTCTTTTCCATATTGTTTGCTATATTATTATCATTTAGCCACATAATCCATCATCTGCTGCATTATCTGTAGATTTTTTTAAAATATATTTTTATTGATTTTTGATGGAACAATACTTAACATAACATAACAAAATCCAAGTCTGGTAAAACGCAGATACATATTGTTAACAATTAGGCCTCATCCCTCCACAACACCACTGAAAGCGGTATATGAACATCCTAAGGACCAGATAGTTGATGTCCTGACTGGCGTCAGCAGAAGTCAGGAGGTCCAGCACACAGTGCATCCCCCTATTAGATCTCAACTGGTTGTGAGTTCAACAGAACGTATCTAATTTTCCAAACGCCAGGGCCTACCTAGATGGGCAGGGTTCTAAGTAGACCCCATGATGGTCTGCCCAGTTTTTACAGATTTTACAATACTTATGAGGGCGCTCCAGGCACACAGAGGCAACTCCTCCATTTGAGTGTAGGAGCGTCGCCCCACAAGCCAAGCTGAAATATAAAATAGTAATAAAGTTTATTTATTAACATTTTATTTTTTAGCATCCAACCCGTTCTGAAACGAGTGACAGGATGGGGTGGGGCCAGTGCTGCTCTGTGTTCATGTCTCTTTGGCCGACCGCCAGCCAGACATGCACATTTTAAACTGGGTTAGAGAAAGCGCAGGCCTCCAGTGCTCTTAGAGTGCTGAGTGAGCCCGCTCCAACCAGTCCCGGCGCTGCTATCATGCTGGTGAGAGCAGCACCAGGATTGGTATGGGGAGTTGGCTAGGTCCCGCGGAAGAGAGGCGACCGGTAGAAGAGGACGTTCTATCATTACTCAAGTTAAGTGTTTTATTTATTTATTTATTTGCTTCTACCTCTGACCCTCCTGCCCCACAGCCATCGGTAAATGCCAGCCACCACTGCAGGCCCATGCATAGGTCCATGCCCTTCACCCAACCCTCCCAGGATGGGGCCTCCATACTTTTCCATGCCCTCGCAATGTCTTGCTTAGCAACAAACAGTCCCATCCACAGAAGTGCCCTCGGGTACCTATTGCCCTCCACTTCTCCGCAACATCTAATAGGATAAGTTTCAGTTCCCTTGAGACCCTCCATCCCAACACCATCTCCAAGGTCCCCAGCACTCCCTCTAAGAAGTGTGATACCATGGGAATGTGATAGGATGGGACAACTCTAGAAGGTGTGTTGCAGCAACGCAAGCAGTGCCCAAAGCCAATCAGTCCCATACTGAACAAGCCTGTCCAAGTAAGGTACATGAGGTGGAGTATTTTAAGCTGAATAAGACCGAACTGAGACTCCAGTGGGGCTAGCAATGCCTCACTCCAGTCCTTGTCTTCAATGTGACAACCATCGGGTCTATCTGTTGGTGTAGCAATGGTTAATAAAGGCCTGCTAGTTTGTGTGTTTTGATGTCAGTCAGCAGGATTGTTTGCCTTTAATGGTGAATAAGCTGGAATTTCAGTGCCCCTGGGTAAGTACGGGGAGAGGGCATGTCTTAACTGAGATAACAAAAGAACTGTGAGTGGTACATTTGGGACTCCACCTGCAGGTAAGAGAAAGCCTTAATGAACCCATGCAACATAACATCCCCCAGCGTCGTGATGCCTATGGTGTCTGATCTGGAAAACCCGCAGAGTGCAGAGTGCTGATACCAGGCGAAATGTGGTCCCCTTCCTCAGCGGGGTCTCTAGCACCAGGCGGTCAGCCCATCCCTCTGCCTTTGTTGCCTCCTTCCAGATGGTCAGTACCACTCGGGTAGAGGCAGGCACAGAGCGTAACCCATCGTCACTGCATAGTATGTGTGGTAAGCGATCCCAGTTTAGGACCCATCCCTCTACAGTATAGGCTGGGCCCCCAAACCCTTCAAACCACGTGTGATTAAGCACTATAAGGTGTGCCGCTCGATAATATAGCAATAGATTCTGCGTGACAAGGCCACCTTCAAAAGTGTGCCTGCAGCGCTTTGCAAGAGTGATGCGGGTATCCCCCATTCCACAGGAATTAGCTCTTGCAAAGAAGTTTTTCTGCACTGGAAACGGGAAATTCTAAAGTTGAAATAGAAGTCTCTGCAGTACCGCGGCGGTCCCGCCAAGCATATTGCGGCCTCCTCACCACTATGCCATCTCCAGGGAATGGCAGTTCCCTGGTGGCAGCAGCGTTCCCACGGCGGTCCAACCACCCGACTCGTAATGGGGCAGACGGACTGCTGATGCAGCGGCAGTTGGATGGCCACCACCACGTCCCCACGAGGCTGGCGGTCCTTGGACCACCAAAGTCATATTTAGGGCCTAAGGGTGTTTCCTGTAAAGGGAGTATGTCAGGATCATATACATGCACAGACTTCAGGACTGCCTCTCTCTTTATCTTATTGAGGAGACCGCTGTTGTACCACAAGAGAATGGTGAGCCTCCCTGTATGATCAGGTGTCCACAAATCGGTGATCAACCCAGGGGGGTGGTCGCATTGGAGCGCTTATCTTGAGGTCAACTGCATTTGTATAACGTGCCGACAAGCTTAATGGGGATGGAAGATAGAAAGCACAAAAAAACTATAAAGAACACCCCAATCCAACACCCCCCATACTTTGCCAACAAGAAGTACCTGTTGTGGTGCAACTAGGAATGAAAACTAACTAGGCTAATCTGAGGTGTGTGACTCCCCTGTCATGAAACACCCCACCCAATTGAATCCCATCCCCACCTCCCCATCCACCCACACAAATACAAACAAAAACACAAATAAAAGACAAATCAGTCTGGAGCATGGTTTACCAACCAGCCCCTAGTACCACCACTCAGTATCACAAGAAGAATGGGTATACCCCACAGTGTTCAGCGAGGAGGGGAGGTTAAGTCAAGGGCCCCTGGGAGAGGGGGCTTAAGTCAAGGGCCCCTGGGAGACTGGTAGGGGGTCAGGTGCAGCAGGGTCCATGTCAGTCTCCGAGGCCGACTGCCTCACCTATGAGCCATCTGGTCCAATCAAACGTGCTCTGCGGCGCCGGCGTCTATTTCTTCACCGTGGGGCAGTAGTGCATTCTCTGAGAGGTCTCCTGCCCCCACCAACAAAGACGCCTCCCCCACAAGAGGCGCACATCATTTTCACAGGTTAGGTCGCCCTTCCTTCCGCCCAATCCCACGACCCTTCTGGTGTTTCAAAAAGCATAGTTTTGTCTTGAAAAAAAAATCTTCAGTTGGGTGGAGAAAAGGAGCATGTAGCAAATGTTCAAGGCTCGCAGCTTCTGTTTCACCTCTTGAAAGGACCTTGACTGCTGCTAGATCTTCAAGGTGTAGTCCAGGAGAATAATTACCAGGGAGGACTGATATGTCAGAGCACCAAGAGAGCACGACACTCGCAGAACCATACTGTGGTCCGTGTAATTAAGAACACAGACAATGAAAGCTTCAGGGGCCCACCAGAGGCTTAGACAGGAGAGCCCTGTGTGCTGAGATCAGGAAGTAACAGGAGACCTCTGAAGGTCGGCACACAGCTCCTCAGCCAGTCTGAAAGGAGGGTGGTTGGAGTGGCTCCCTCCGCAATGTACACAGTGCTGGGATTATTGTGTTGGGATCTACCCTCAGCATCTTCCACCCTAGCCTCCAGCTGACTGTCCCTTTTTTTAGGACCATTAGCCTGATTCCTGTGACCTGACAGTTTCCTCAGTCTCACCAACTCTACCCGCCACCACTGTGACTCTGTCAACTGTGTTCCATAGTAAAGGACAGGTCAACTTTCAGCTCTCCCATTTCTCCCTCAATGTCACTTTGAGGTCCTGTATGGCCTGGCGAATAGACGCTGTCTGGAGGCCCTCTGGACAAGCATTGCCTCCCCCATTGCGCCGGACTCCTGCAGCACCAACCTGCATAGTATATTTGTTGATCTTCTGTTGAGCCGCCGGGCTGCAGGTTTGTTTCATGCCATGGCAGTGTGTAAGCAGTGAAGCTCACTCGGGGGAAGGCAAGCTCTAAGGGGGAGGCCTTGCCTCTTGCCCAGAGATGGACCCTGTCAAAACATAGGTGCCACCCCACAGCACATCAGGCAGCCCCTGCAATCTCTCGCCACTCACCACCGCGCCATATGTGTCAGAGGGGCAACATTTAATCACAATCCAATTCATCCTCACTGTCTGCCTGCACCACGGAAATGGAGAATGGAGGCCCCACGGTTCGATGTCACTGCTGATCACAGGTTTATCCTCCCCTCCATTTTATTGATGGTTCTGAGCAGGGGCGAGGTCAGCACCAGCAGGCGGAAGGCCAGGAGAGGTGCAGCATGGAGCATCTGTCCCTCACTCAAACTAGCCACAGTTGATGGTCTCAATTCAGGGACCCCCCACAGACAAGCCATGTCACCTCTCAGCCTCCAGTCGCACTCCAGTTCTAGGTCTCTCGGGTGCCCGGGTAGGCCTCACTCCTCAGAAAGCCACCTCAATGGCAGCTGTGCCCAGTGGCTGGTCCTCTCATCATTAGGCGGCGTCATAGGCCCCCTGATCCCACAGTCTGAAGCTACTGTGATGTCTGCCCGTTTACAAACATTAATATGAATTATATTATTACTTATGTAGTAATTGGGTTTGGGTTCAATTACAGAAGGATAACCAATTGTTTTGGCACTTTGGATATTGACTGGACTACATGACAAGCTGCGTGTGTGACTCTCCAATCAATCTAGTGAAGAATTATTTATGACAGAAATCTAACATTTATCAATGTAAGAGAACCATAAATTAATTCATTGGTGTGACACATTTATTTTTTTTAATTAGAAATGCAAAAAATAATAATGCATGTATATCCAATGAGACAATAAATAGAATGAATGCATCGCACACTGGAAATTGGATTAAAAAAATTACATATTCAACTAATGTCCAATAATCACATTATTTCTTATGGATATCTTTATAGATCTTCCCCCAAGAGAGTTAACTTTAAACTGTATTTTTTGTTACATTTTATCACTTGATATTCCATGACAGACTAAATGAGATAATTAAAAATATTAAGAACTGAACATCTTTATAATACAAAATACTAAGCAACGCTCCACCATATCACAATTGAAAATACAAATTTTAAATAATGTGCAACTCACCTAGAGAAGTTGAGGAAATGAACATGACGAGTAAATAAATATGGCTGCTCAGCAGTACTAACATTTCTAATCAACTCCATCTAGAGAAAAAATACAGAGCATTTCATTAAGTGAATAAAGACCATCACCAACTTCTATTGATTGATTTAACTTTTTGTTTGGCTTTACCTATAAGTATGATCTCAATGCACATTTAAATGGGAAGGAAGCTAGCTTGGTAAACTAGATTAATGATTGACTAGGTGATAGGCAGCAAGGCTCGCTGATAATTGTAATAGCGAGGAAAATGAATGACTTATTTTTCTTAAGTGCCACTGAAAACAAGGTACACATCTTCATACATGACTCACCCCACAACAAAAGCTTTTGCCTCTTTACTGAACGTGAAGTATATGTGGAATACGTAACCAATTTCAAGTCTTGAATTGATAGGTGAAGGACAAAGTTTACTTTGGTCACTAAACATTCACATAATTTACTTGATGTGGTGAAGCGTTCTTAAATAATAGAGGAGAAACTCGGAATTGTAGTATCTCATGATTTGAATGTAGACAATGTAGTTGGAAAAGGAGGGAGCACAAGAAAAGTTGAGATGCCCCACCAGAAGAATAAGGGCATGATTAGGAGTTTGGCGATCCTTTCAGACCGCCGAACCTGTGGTGGCGGTCCCTTGATCGCCAGACTGGCGGTCCATTCACCGCGATGGAACCGCCACAGGCCAACTGCAACCACCGGGGATCATGGATCCCGCAGTAGTGGCGTGGCGATGAGAGGCCCTAATATGCTGGTGGTGCCACTGCAGCACCACCAAACATATTAGGAGTTTGCTCACAGGAACAGTTTTCATGACAGTAAGGCTGTCATGAAAACTTTGGTGTTGAGGAAACAAAGGGGGACCTGCATGGCCCCCTGTTACCTCAGGGCCATGGTGTGCTCCCTTAGTGCAGTCACCCCCTTTCCTCCATGGCATGGACTTTACAGCCCATGACGTGCAGCAACGGGCTTTGGCACTCCCATTGTGGTGCCTTTTTAATAGGCACCACCGTGGGAACGCCAAATGACAGCCTGCCAGACCACGAGGTAACTCATAATCTGGCTGGCGGGCCGCCAGCCGGCGGTCGAGTTTGGCAGTCTTGGAGGGGGGCGCTAGCATGCGGGCCTGCTCCAAGACCGCCAAACTTATAATCAGGTTCTAAGTCAGATTGTAGCTGCTTATGTGGCCCTACTGCAGGTATTGCACACATTCCTGGTGACATATTTCAGGAAAGGTACAGTTAAATTAAAGTCTGATTTGAAAAAAGATATACAGTTTCTGCATGGAGAAATCCATGACAAGTAAGCTTGTTTATATAATCCTGTCCATAACTAGAGAAATGAAGTGGCAGGACACATTTTAGATGCCGGAACATCTTTTGGTTTACCGAAAACTGTAAAAATCCGGAGAATTAAATGAAGGGCCTGTGTCAGACTATGTCTCCAATTCAAAGACTTGAGGAACGCCCATTTGGATTGAAGGGAAAACTACATTTGTTCGCAATGGACAAGGGGTTCTTGCTATGAGACAAAGAGGCAGATTTATAAAAACACGGTGCAATACATCATGGCAACCAAAGTTGTTCTGCTGCGATGTGTTAGGGCAAAAGAGCAATGCAGAGCCATATCTGTAAAGACAGGGCACTCTTCCTCAGTGCTGGCACACAAAGAGGCTGCCTAGCGCCATGTACACACGCTTGCACCATAATACAAACGTGTGTGTGAGGTCTAGCATAGGTTTTGTCCTGGAGGTTTAGCCTTAAACTAACTTAAAAACTTTTCACACTTTGGATGTGAGCTGTACACTACAGCACACATGAAATGTGTGAAAATTTAAGAAAAACACAAACATTTTCTCCTTGTCTGCGCCTGTCTCAAATGTTGTGTATACTATGACTGGCGTAGTTCTACTAGATTTGTTTTCCCAGCCAAAGATGACCCAAGTAAACTTAGTTCAGTCTCCAGCACTGAATGTAAATGACAGTTTATTGTAGTCCAGCAGAACCCCACTCAATACATAGGTGAAGTGAAGTCATTCTATTTAGATTACTAACAATCCCTGGAAAAGGTATCAGGGGGACCGTGGTAACAGTAAACCTGTGTTGTTCCTCACAGTATCACACACACAGCACTAAAACCAACAGACACTTTTAACTAAACATAGTTATTACAACAGGGCGATCCTGTTTCTTAGTACATCTAAAATAATCACACAAGATACCACAAAAACAGCAAGAAGGCATGTTGTAAACAACGAGAATAAAATAAACATTCCTAACATGGTTAAAATGTAATCTAAAAGCTTAACACCCTGAAATTTGTGGTCGAGTAATTTGAAGTCTAGAGTTTCTCAAGGAGAAGTGGCGCACTGCTTACCCTGTTGACAGCTTAGGCTGTCATTATCGGAACAACCATGGATAAAGCGTTTCCTGCGAAGGAAAACAATGCACTCTGCTCTTATCAATGTCAGGCAAGATTCATCATCTTCTCTGAGTGCTGGCAATAACTTGACCGGGTCATCTTTGGACAATATCTTGCAGGATACTCTGGGGCGATCTACCTGTCTACCTAAGGGGTCGAGTGGTGGTCCTTAAATACTAAACCCTATCAGGGATATAAACCTCTGACACAATTTCAGTAATGTGGTACATCAATAATAGGCACCAAAGAATGGGTTCTAGGCATATCTTTAAGAAGATGGGAGATGAAGGGACATCAATTCAAACTACACCTCTTTGATCAATTACCTAGGGATGTTTCTGGATGGCCCTGACATATTGATAAGGGAACACTTGTTTCAGACTGGGTATCTCATCAGGTGTTATATCTGGAGCATTACCAGAATGATTTGACACTCTCTCACTATTGTGGATGATGACAGCGTCCGACATTCATAATATTATTGTTTAGAACAGATACAACAATGAGTTGACAGAATTCGGGAGGAGTGATGTCCAAGATGAAGTTACAGGCCTGACTGGAATGCAGTCGGACCTTAGGGACTTTACATCACAAGGAGGAATTATTTTTGGCACAAAACCCTGTCTACCAATGTTAGTAAATAAGGAGTTGTGCCCAAAATTATAGATGGCAGCCTGTGAACATTCATATGTTTCCATCTACCTCCATTGTGTGGAACTGGAAGAAAGCTGAGTCTATTTTTAACTTACACTTTGAGGATCACAGAAGATTATTTGGTTAATTAATTGAGTTTTGGTGAAGCATGCATCATGAAGAATAGATAACATTGTCTCAGTGGCACACAGCAATATGATCCTTAGACAATAACAGTGGATTGGTATACAAAAAAGAAACAGTGCACCTTTTATAGATTAAGATACCTACAGAAGGTCTACCCAGAGTGGGGAAACAGTGAATTGGATGCCCAAATAAAGAACACCATTGGTTCCAATTAAACAGCTTTCTTTATCCATTTCATTGAAGCCTTACATAAAATGGTGTATTTTATGTTGTCCTTTTGTGACACTTTAATGTGAATCAATAAGTGGAAGATGTTCATTCACTTGTTCTGAAGAAGGTGGTTGACAGTAAGATAGACCACCGAAACATGGCGATGAATATTGAGAACCTACTTGTGTGCTTCAAATAGGAATCATAAAGTATTCAACCTCCTTTTTGATGAGAAACGAGAAGAGGTAATTGAACCAGTAAATCCATATGTTGTCTTTTAAAATATTTTGTGTTTTAACCTCCTGTTTATTCATTTGTATGTATGCAGGGCCTAACTTGTAAACAAATAAGTGTCAGGGCCCTTGTTAGGACACTATAGCTTGTACCACGTATTACCCCTACCTGTGCTGCCAATGAGAGTATCCACACAACTAATAACCACTGCACTCGTACAAGTGGAACAAATCAGACTATTTTAGTCCCCCAAAGCTATACGATTGGCTTGTGGGGCAGGTATTAGTCCTTTTTCATATGTATTGAATAAATAAATAACTGATGTTGTGCTCATCTCTAAATTAGATACAAACCACCTTGTGACACACTGCCATAAGCACCGGTGTTGACATTTGAAGTGGTGGTGCAGAGCACTGGAAACCAAATTAAGCATTTATCTATGTATTGTTAAGGATATTTTTAGGTAAATAATAAATTGGTCATATTTTTGTATATATGTTATCTTTCTTAGTTTTTTGCACATCTGGCAGAGCATTTTGATTTAATCAGATGTTGTTTTTGGCCCTGTGGAATTTTTCTGTTTCTTACCTAAAATAGACCCTATCCCCTTGGTTTTGAGGGGTGATTCTCTTTTCTGTATGAGGATGTCCAAGTAGTGCAAAGTGGTATTGGTGTTACTTTTAGAGCTATTTTCAACATAAAAAAAAGTTTTGAGCTGGAAAGTAAATGCTTGCAATGGTTTCTGGCATTTTCAGTGACCATTCAATGGTGCAAATTCTTGATAAATCTGTCCTAAAGTCCCCTTGGTTCTATAGGCAGGTTGGTAAAAGCTATTTGTAAGACTAAGGACCTGATTATGAGCCTGGCAGTCTATGTTCCATCCACCAGATTACGTCACTCTGAGTCGTTCCGGCGGTGGACCGCTGTCTGCACCAGGGAACCGCCATTCCATGGCGTTGGCACGGCCGAGGGGCAATGTAATATGAAGAACAGAACTGATGCAGTCCTGCCGAGCATATTACGAGTTCCTCCCACTGCCAACCTTTTCATGGCGGTGAGCTCGCCACAAAAAGGCTGGCAGTGGGGGAACAAAGGAGACCCTACAGGGCCTACATGCCCCCAGCTATGGGGATGCATTCGGGGGGGACGACAACATGTGCTCCACTGTCTGCTTGAGCCCCAGTTCCAGCATGGAACATTTTTCCCATGTCTATTGCGGTGCCCTTTTCTGGGCACCACCGTGGGAAAGGCAAAAGGACTGTCTGTTTGCACGAGTTGAACTGGTAATCAGGTGGAGGGTCCTTGCACGGTTTTGGCAGTGCTCTTCTGGCGAAGAGCAGGCACAGCAACCCAAAGTCGTAATCGGACCCTAAGTTTAACTTGGGTGAAAAAATATATGTGTGAGAGCTATATCCCAAACATAATTCATGGTGTCAGGATGGTTGCAATTTCATCCTTGCAAATGGGATTTGTAAATATAGAAATTAAGCCAGTATGGCACCTTTGCAAATTTAGTTTGGGGTTGGTTGAATGTGCCTCAAGGAGATTCTACCTGTGAACGTATGCTACCAACCACAAACCTGTAGGTTTGTATATGTTTGTGGGCTTTAACATGCCCTCCCTGGTGGAGCCAACCATTGCACTATATTGTATTGTAATATAGCATTTAAATAGTGCTTACTACCCCTATTTTGGGTTCTCATGTGGTTGTCCAAACAGGTAGCACACTACACCATGTGGATGTGTGCTTGGAAGTGTGTTATTTTTGCTTAGAGGCTATGTGGGAAGTATTTCTATGTTGTGCATGATGATCACCAAGGTGCGGCAATCATGTGATAGGATGCAGCGCTTAGCAGTGTGATGGACGAGTAAGTCTTAGAGATAGATACTCATTTTCAAAAACTGTGTCATATTGGCAGCTGCGGTTAGTTCTGCAGGACCCCTTATTGTGTTGATAGTTTTTCTTTTATGTTCCTAATCTGATTTTGTCGGCTGGCTGTGGCAAGATGTCATTCACTCTGTGATCTTATGGATCCTGGGAGGCAATAGGTACAAATAAATAGTTAAGAGGTTCAGAAAACTGCCAGGATAGTTGGTGTTACAACCCTCCTGTATATGTTTGCCATTGTGAGAAGTCAAATAAAGAGATTTGCCGAGATCAATTGTATTATTGTTATCCTTCTAGTAATTATGCAATATCAGCGCTCACAGTATGTAACTATTTGAGGCCTGCAGGGTTTACTATGTTAGAGTGATCCAGTGACCAGCAATTTGTGTTAGATATCTTTGGTCCTGGCAGGTGTGCTTGACTAGTATTGAACAGTTAGTTAAGCAGGTCTGTGCGGCCTGAATGTATGCCCTCCATTTGCCAGCGAGGGTCCACAGGCCCTTTAATAAATTATTAACCTGTCCATTCATGGTGAGGAATCCAGTAAAGACTTGGGGCCATATGTATGAAGCCAAATTGCAATCGCAAATGCTGAAATTTGCAGAATTTCAGCGTTTGCGATCGCCATTTAGGCAGTGTGCAATGTAGCACACAAAAACCCACTCGCAAACTCAGGAATCGCAAAATTTGTGATTCCCCTTTTTTGCAAATGCATTTAAGGAATCCCAAACTGCGATTCCTTAAATGCAATGTAGGAAGCACACAAGTTGTGCGATTTTGGCTTAAGAAATCGCAAATTACCACCAACTTCAGGTTGGTGGTAATTTGCGATTTCTTTGAAAAATGCACTTTTTTGCATTTTTCAAAGTGCCATGTGGTGCACATACATTAGGGCATGTATGTGGGCCACATGTGCACACATGATTATTTCAGGGGTGCAACAGGGTGTCCTATTGTCACACTTGCAACCTTGAAATTGCATTCTCAATTTGCGATTCTCTAATTGGGAATTCCAAATTGAGAATGTCTTCCCATTCATTTCTACGGGCCTTCTAGCCCATAGGAATGAATGGGAAGGTATTCCTTATTTGCGAATCTCAATTTGCGATTCCCAAATAAGGAATATGTAGAATTCACAAACTATTTAGCAAATCCTACATACAATATGCATTTTGCGATTTTCTAATTGGGATTCCCTAAAAATCGCAATTTGAGAATCGCAAAACGCATTTTTCATACATATGGCCCTTGGTATTTGATGTCATATGTGAAATGTCACCTTTATATATGCATCCTCCCAGTGTCAATTTAATATACTTGCAATATATCAAATTGAGAATGTGGGGACCGATTTAAAGATTAGAATTACAGTCCTCCACCTTGGCTAGCGGTAGAAGGTAGGGTAGACATTGTTTATTGTGTCTGCCACATATGGGAGGGGGACATTGAAACACTGACAAATGTATTTTTGTCAAGAAAGGGAGTTAGGTGTGTTTGTTGTTTTTCGTTTCTTAAAAATATGAAACCTTTGTTTGTTTATGGACTGCAACTGCGGCCGACGGCAAGGATTTACTCTCCAGTGACCCCCTTTTATGGCTTCATCGACGTGAATGTTCCAGCTGTACCTAGGGTCACACTGCATTTTAGCGGCCGGCCTATTGGTTGTAGGCCCATACTTGTATTTCTCTGAAATTGTAATAAAGGTTTTTCAAAAAAAAAAAGAAAGGGAGTTAGTTTGTTTCCAGGCTGAGAATGGGGAGAGAACACCTTCAACTTTAATGAGGATATAAAATAATGTATTTGTTTTATGTCAGTACATGTATAATGCTTGTGAAGGTACCAAAAAAGTAAAATGTGAAAATACACTTTTGTATTTAATTTCTTCTATGCAAAATTGAACACCTTGTGACACGTCTCCATGTGAAATAAGCAGAGTCCTTAATGTGCCCACTGACATGCAATTCCGATGGAGCTGGTAACTTTTGTTAAGGGCCTCACTAGAATTTCGAAGGCACTTGAAAAATGGGCCTTATTCTTTCAGTAGCTGGAAATATGGTCGCAAAATACTGGTCTAAATTTGTGACCAATATTTTTGATACAAGTGTGCTAATTTGTGAATTGACCTATGTACCAATGGGTCAGTTCGCAGATTAATGATTCATAGTGGGTCGCAATTTTGACCTACCTCACGAATATTAAGAGGTAGGTTGCAAGTTGTGAACCACAATGATTTGCAGCCAATAGAGGGATGGTGGCCTGTTGGGGTTAGCAGACCACCATGTCTGTCATTGCTTTTTAGGTCTCGTCTAGCGAAGGCTGCGCTTGCGCAGTCTCGCTCGCGAGATTTAATGACTTGGAGAAGAGGGGCTTGAACCCGACCCTCTTCTCCCCTGTTCTCCATTGGCTGGCCTCTTGAATGCTGGCCAGCCATTGGAGAAGAGGTCAGTCATTCCGATTAGGCCCCGTCCTTTTCGGATCGGGGAGGCGTGTTTTTTGCAAGAAGTCTCATTCTCTCCTCCAGCCAATGGCTGGAGGAGAGAAAAGACAAACACGCCCCCGAATCCGAAAATGCCGCTGCCTTTCTCCGAGGCATTTCTGCTCTGCCTCGGAGAAAGGCGGTGGTGTCTTCCGGTGCCCTCGGCTGGTTGAGACTCCTGGCGGTGTTTTTTCAGCTGAGGCGCCCACTGTGCGTTCCCATCCGTCGCATTACAACGCCAAGAGCTTTAACTCTAAAAACAGGCAACACCTATTATTACATTGCAAATACTTTTTGAAATTTATTTATTTTGGTTTTGAGTAAATATAGTAAACGTGTAAAACTTGTTTGCGATGTGATTTCGACAAATTTCCTTCCCTCCCCTGCCCTATCAACGGAACTCAGAGCTTCTCAGCCGACCATAACAAAGGGATTGTGGTTCCTGCATCACTCAGCTCCGCCCTCTCTCCTCTCCCCATTTACATACATTACTAAATGCCTCAAGTGGCGCCCATCTCGGTGACCCACCTTCAGACACAGACCACTGCTGTCATGCCTTCTACAAGCCCATCTATTACACTACTCTCGCCCCTATGAAACACACCATTATGCTTTCCGCCCGTCCATAAAACCACCCCTCCGGAAGGAAGTGTCCGTGCATCGTAAACAAGGCGGTTTCCCCAAGTCCGCACATGTGCACGGCCGGCTTCTCACTTTTGCAACGTAACTGTTGTTTTTAGCACATCTGTGTATTTTAGTCTTGTTCATGCTGTAGCCTGCGTTACACCCCCTCCCATTCCCCCTTGATTCTTCTTACACCCCCTCCCATTCCCCCTTGATTCTTCTGGCGCCTGGCCTCAGGCATGTCATATCTGCCCAGAGACCCAGCCCTGGCGGTGTTTTTTCAGCTGAGGCGCCCACTGTGCGTTCCCATCCGTCGCATTACAACGCCAAGAGCTTTAACTCTAAAAACAGGCAACACCTATTATTACATTGCAAATACTTTTTGAAATTTATTTATTTGGTTTTGAGTAAATATAGTAAACGTGTAAAACTTGTTTGCGATGTGATTTCGACAAATTTCCTTCCCTCCCCTGCCCTATCAACGGAACTCAGAGCTTCTCAGCCGACCATAACAAAGGGATTGTGGTTCCTGCATCACTCAGCTCCGCCCTCTCTCCTCTCCCCATTTACATACATTACTAAATGCCTCAAGTGGCGCCCATCTCGGTGACCCACCTTCAGACACAGACCACTGCTGTCATGCCTTCTACAAGCCCATCTATTACACTACTCTCGCCCCTATGAAACACACCATTATGCTTTCCGTCCGTCCATAAAACCACCCCTCCGATGTCACTGCTATCCCATGACCGCAGCCCACTGCACCTCTGTCCACCACTGACAGTTACTGATGGCTGGTCCCCATCTAACCACTGCCTACTGCGAACACGCCCTCTTCAATACTTAACTCTTTTCCATCCGCACTCCAAAGCGTCAAGCCCTTTTACAACGCCAATAGCTCAAGCAAATGCAAGACTGATAGTATTGCAAATGCCTGTTGCTGTGTGTGGTCACTCGGCAAACCTGACTTTCTGGATGCTAGCTCGAGCGCTGGCAGGTACGAGTAGTTTCTTGTTCCTATGCAGAGTGTGTGGAGGGTTTTTTGTGTAACGTTTGGGAAGTGTTGAGTTTAGCTAACTGTTTGAAATTGTTGTGCGATATTTGTGCCCAGTTTTGAAAGAGAGGATCCTTTGGCTGCCTTCCGTCCTGGTTAGGGAGGGGAGGGGAGTGCCATGATTAGGAAATAGTGTGCGGTTCCCTTCTATCCTGTCAAGTGACAATCATGAGGGGGCAGTGGAGGAGTGACACATCCCTTGAATTTGTGCATTCTCAGGCCAGTTGTGGGATCAGGGGCTCCCTAGCAGTGCCTTCTCAAATTTCACCCGGAACGAGCAGCACTGGTGGAGCAAAAAGCACATCCTTCTGAACCTTTCATATGCTTCAGGTCCGTCCATCTCACACGACCGGGCATGGGAAAAAGGGGCATTAAAGGCAACTATTCTTCTGTTTCAGGCCATTAATAATGTCTTTAGGTGGCAGTCGAGCATCTGATTGTAGTTAGACATAGAGTCATCAAAGGGGCGACCACAGAGAAGGTTTGTGATGCTATCTCGGCTCTGCACCTGGCATAGGGATGTCACTGGAAGGGCGGAAGACAATCTGAAAAGTAAACACTTCAAGCCCATCAATATGTTTCATGTTGTGTAAAGAAGCCTTGGTAAAAGCAGTTTGTAAATAGATTGGCGAGTTGAGCATATCAAAAAAACTGTGTCATCTGCATGTTATGTGCTACCTCCAATAAAATTTCTCAGGAGGTTGAGTATCTGCTGCAGTTGTATGCATGCGACCCGTAGTCCACTTGATTCAGTGCTCATTATAGAAGAGGTCTTCCAACCGGGGGGCGGGCCCCCCTGGGGGTGCCTTAAGCGATCTCAGGGGGGAGGGGCGCCAGACTGTGGATAGGAGAAGTACCATGCTTTGTTTTAAGCGATAAAAATGAGTGGCAGTAAACTACTTTCTAATGGGCATCACTAACATCTTTTGTCATTTATATCCTGACTGTGAATGTGTGTAAAAAGGGTATCAGAACTTAACTGCAATATTTAAATATGTTTAAACATATTTATATATTGCCAATTTAACAGAATAATTATGAAACAAGCATTTACAATGCAACGGTCTCAGCATTGTTAAAGTTAGAGGTATTGGCATTGCTCATGACATTCTTTTTGTTTATGTTTTTGTTTTTAAAACATGTAGAGAAACGGCATTGTTGTTTACAATGTCAATAGCTTAGTCAGTGTGTGTGTAGGTGGCTCTGTGTGTGGGTGCAAATGCAATAGGTCTCGCATTTGAGAGTGATTAAGCTATTGACATTGTAAATAATAATGTCGTTTCTTTAAATGTTTTAAAAACAAAAACATAAACAAAAATAATGTCATGAGCAATGCCAATAGCTCTAACTTTACCAATGCCGAGACCATTGCATTGTAAATGCTTGTTTATAAATGCAGCACATTTCCCCTAAAGGAAACAGGACTGTGTTTAAAAAGAAAAGTTTCTTTTTTTTACATTCACAAGGGGGAAGGTGTCCCAATGGAGCCCCTTCCTGTTAGTGAATGGTTACCATTAGATGTTTGTAGTAGGTAAAGTATTAATGTTTTACAACTAGAATTCGATTGCAAAAAGTGAATACATACCATTCTGATTTGGTATTTGTAAGGGATGCCCTAAACATGTCCCTTTCAAATGTGCAAACCAGTAATGTGTTACAGAATCTCAGTTTGAGTTTCATACATACCAAAGTGCTCATTTTGTAAATACAAATGGGCAAATTCTGTGAAGCAGCCTGTTTGCAAATGGAAACAAGCATTTACAATGCAATGGTCTCGGCCTTGTTAAAGTTAGAGCTATTGGCATTGTTCATGACATTATTTTTGTTTATGTTTTTGTTTTTAAAACATTTAAAGAAACTGCATTGTTATTTACACTGTCAATAGCTTAATCACTCCCAAATGCGAGACCTATTGCATTTGCACCCACACACAGAGCTACACACACAAATGGAGCCACCCGCACACACAGAGCCACCCACAGAGAGCCACTCACATAGAGCAACCCACACACAAATAGAGCCACACACACACAGAGTTATTAAAAGGTGTTTATGATGGCGTGACAATCGTCTGCTCTAAATACACAAACACAACCGGTATAGCCATTCGCCGCAAAGCACGGATACACATTAGGGTTTTTATTATCTTTAATAAAGTTTTATTTTCTTACAGCCTCACAAGCACGCACAAGAAAGGCACACAAACTTCAACAAACACACATTTGTGCATATGAGTGCACCTTCATTGGCATAAGGAACCGCGCTCAACGCTTAAACGCATTTCTATATCCAAAATCATCCTAACACAATAGTTAACACAACCACAACGCATGCGTGCATTTCGCAGCACACATAACGGCATAACACTGACACTGACACTGCCAAGCAGGACACGCTCTTTCCAGGGCAAAAGTAAACTGGCCAGTGTGCAAAACTCTGCTCCGGGGAAGATCGCGCAACGTCTAATAGTTATCTAGACTTTTAATGGACAAGCAAAACGGTTCCTACTTGGGGGGTGAGCGAGCACTACTCAATACAGCCTTCTATAAAGCAGCAACAGTCATAAGAAACATCCCCATAATGCATTCTGAATCTGAGAGCGGATGTGACGTAACAGGCAGAGCTGCAGACTTTGGACTTGGGGAACATGACATCGGCGTCAGCACCACATCCTGTGATCCTTGGCAAATCACTTTAATTTTCCCGTGCCTAAAAAAATGAGCGTGACTTTATGTAAGGTAATTGATGCTCATATAAACCGTTTCAATACCCCCCCCCCCTCCCCTCCCAACACCTCTTCCACCCCAAAGGGGCAGACTCTGCAGGAAAAACTGGCGTGCACAACCCTGCATGATCCCGATGATACATGCAGCGTGACGCATAAGCAAAGGATATTTCAATTTATGTTTAGGCAAAAGGAGGCTAGTTTTTGCGGGGGATAAACATTTATACCAACATTCCATTAAATACGAGCGCTGAACCAGCATTTATTTCAACGTAAAAAAATTCTACTCAATACAGCCTTCTATAAAGCAGCAACGGTCATAAGAAACATTCCCATAATGCATTCTGAATCTGAGAGCGGATGTGACGTAACAGGCAGAGCTGCAGACTTTGGACTTGGGGAACATGACATCGGCGTCAGCACCACATCCTGTGATCCGGGGCAAATCACTTTAATTTTCCCGTGCCTCAAAAAAATGAGCGTGACTTTATGTAAGGTAATTGATGCTCATATAAACCGTTTCAATACCCCCCCTCCCCTCCCAACACCTCTTCCACCCCAAAGGGGCAGACTCTGCAGGAAAAACTGGCGTGCACAACCCTGCATGATCCCGATGTTACATGCAGCGTGACGCATAAGCAAAGGATATTTCAATTTATGTTTAGGCAAAAGGAGGCTAGTTTTTGCGGGGGATAAACATTTATACCAACATTCCATTAAATACGAGCGCTGAACCAGCATTTATTTCAACGTAAAAAAAATCTACTTTCAACATTCTGCACGTCGAGACAACCCGAACAGCCAACATATCATAATAGTTGCCCTACAACTTGAGTGCTTGTACAAACGTGTAGCTCCGAGCGCCCCCCTCCTCCCTCTGTAAAGTGCACGCCCATGACACAGGAATTGAAACACGCAGTTCGCTGACTGTACATTCCTCCTCACACATACCTCCTTCCAGCATGAGAGCTGGTCTGGTTTTCAAGGGTCGTCCTGTAGCCGACCGCTGGAAGTTAAGCGTGCTCCCTACTCAACGGCAGCCGCGCGTCTGCACCCTGGTTCCCTGCAGCCGAGCACGCGACCCGCAGTGCGCCCCTCCACGGCCGGGATAAAAGGGTGGATGTGTGAGATGAATGGGTGGATGAATGGATACGTTGATAGATGGTTGCATGGATGGTAATCGGAAGTATGAGTGTGGAGATGAATGTATCGAGGGATGAATGGATGGATGGATTGACAGAACGATCACTGGATTCATCCTTGAATGAAGGGGCTGGCTGAGGAAGCGTGCGGATTTTAAATGCTAAGATTACATGAAATATACAGCTGACATGCACGGAGAAAAATGACCCGGTGTGTCAATGACGTCATTTCACCTGCAGTGCTGTGCAACCTGCTGGCACTGATACACCAACATCAAAATACTGGCGGTTCATAGGAGGAACATGTTCATTTGTAGCGCCTAGTGACATAAACCCACACAGTGCTCAATGTAAACGCTGGAACCACACAGGCTGCCGCACGAAGAAGTTCTTCAGTTCCACCTACAGTATCAATGAAGCCCTGTGCACTTCGGTGGTACTCTGAGGGCCCCCACCATGTCTGCCCGCATGAACAGCAGTGCACACAGACCCACCTACGTCTCCCTCTCGGCAGCCATCCTCCGGGCTCACTGCGATCTCCGATTCCTTAAGCCAGGCCCAGCTTTACATCCAAAAACACTAAAAGTCCCAAAATCTGAGTCCAAAAGATGAGAGAGACCCCGGAAACAGCCCGATGCGGAGAATACCCCTTCCTCTCCGGCCTCCACTCAGCCTCTGCGGACCAAAACAGACTCATTTGCGCGATGCCAAAAATGCTGCGTGCACCTCTGTGCCCAAATAGGGTGTGGGCAACTGTAAACAAGGGCCAAGCCCCCTCATACCCTCCCCCCCTCCTCCGATTACTTCTGGCACTTCTTCCTACTGGGCTCCCACTCACGCGCATAAACTCTGCCTCGGAGCCTTCTCAGCGCCTCAGATAGATTGACGGTCTCGAGAGGCCGTAGACAGAGCGACGCATGATGGAGCGGGGCATCTCTTGGCTAAGCGTGCCAGGGGTAGGGGTTAACTTATCAACTTCCCAACTAGTAGCCACGAGTTGCCTGCCCTGCTTCCCAACTGTGATCCTGGGCAAATCGCACACGTGACCAATGCCTAGATGTTTTATGAACCCACGTTCATTTGAAGTAATCCAAAAATGATATTTGCTGTCAAAATGTAGCTGTCCTACTTTGTATTTTTTTAGGACTCCCATACATGCTTGCTACAGTTCAGAAACATCCACTGGTAAAACGCAAAAAACAACTGCAAGTAGCACACTGTAAAGAGAAAACACAGAACTTAATTACTACGAACAATGAACCAGGCTTACCAGGACGAGCACACCACCGCCTTTCTCCGAGGCGAAGCAGAAATGCCTCGGAGAAAGGCAGCGGCGCTTTCGGATTCGGGGGGCGTGTTCTCCTCTTGCCATTGGCTGTAGGAGATAATCAGAAAAGTTGAAAAAAACACGCCCCCGAATCCGAAAAGGACGGGGCCTGTTCGGAGTGACGAAGCTCTTCTCCAATGGCTGGCCAGCATTCAAGAGGCCAGCCAATGGAGAAGAGGGGAGAAGAGGGGCGGGTGCAAGCCCCTCTTCTCCAAAACATTAAATCTCCGACTTCCGGTTCTGCCTTCGGCAGACCGGACGGTCCTCGACCTAAAAAGGCTCTAAATTCTTGGGAAGAGCTACATCATGTTAATGATCCATAGAAGAAAATGTAGAACTGAAGAGGATGATTTCATGTTAGAAATCAAATACAGCCTAACATCTATAGCAGATCTATATCTGTTCTCGAGGGCCGAGGCAAAGGCACGGAACAGCCTTCAGCTCGCTCTACAGCAAGCTGCCAACCCTGCTACTTTCAGAAAGCTTCAGAAAGCATGGCTGTTTACTCCATCTTAAGTATTTATTTTCTGGAGAGACTGGTTTATTTCCTTTGTTTCATTGTTGTTAGCGCCGAGAAGCCTCTTTATGTGATTGTTGCGCTTTACAAATGCCAAGTTCGTTCATTCATAAAATACAGAATCCCCATGTAATAACACAATATACTGTACTCATGATAGGAAGCTGTGAAAAAGAACATGCCTATGAATGATAATAAATCTGAGGTCTAAGTGGATAAAAAAAAATTGCGAATATAATTCAACAGTTCTCCCTTGTTCAATATTTGAAATAATATATGACGGTAGAATGCCTACCTTGTAAAACGTATAAATTAAAAATGTGGATGTGAATAAATTGAGCAAAATGGGAGTAGATGTTCATACAATATATTTTCAAAGGTAGTTAAGAAATACATCCGAAGAGGAAAAACATTTGAAATAACTCTATAGTACGATTCTTCACTTTTCAAAACTCAGACCCTGATTATGAGCCTGTGGTTAAATTCCAATCCTTGTGCAAATCAAAGTTTCCGCAGATGGCCGAATTATGGGTTCTTTTGTATTTGCTGCAACACCTCCATTTTCCTCCGACAAATTTTGGATAGTCAAACCTGCTGAAATGTATTAAGAAATAATGTATGGAGGAAAGATACATCACACAGAATTAATTGCAGTAAAATTCAAATCGGCATGTTATGCTTCCTTTGCGGGTACAAAATATAGAATATGAGATATTTATTTATTATTTATTGAGGAGTTTTATTTATTGCTGGCCGGACCCGGGGGTATCGGAACGCTTTACAATAGTTTTAGTGCAAGAGTCATACAATAGAGCAGTAGTATACATATTGGTTCGGAAGTCCAAGTGTGCTGTGCAGCATTGAGGTAGTACGCGGGTCCTGAGATAACCTCATTGAGTGCACGTTCTCTTGGGTTGAACCTCTAAGAGGTGGGAGGGAACAGGTAGGGGTCAAGGAGTAAGGAGGAGGTAGGTCTAAGTGATACAATTGTACTGCGCCACGGAAGATTTATACTAGGTGCGATAAATATCCCACTTCTTCCATCACATTCATGACCGGGCTCTTAAACTTAGGGGAGACATAACTGGACGTGAGGATATAGTAAAATGCTATGAGAATTCCTTCCATGAATAAAGGGTCAATTAGGACGACAATGGCTCTATTCCATAGGCCACGAAAAGGCTTGAGTGTACAAGGAGTATTGTATCTTAGAGTACTGCTATGTATGCGGAAGGTCCTGATTGATGTATTCCGGAAGTATTGTACAAGGTTAATCAATAAATATATTTTACAAAAAAAAAAATGAATAAAGGGTCAAACTGATTGAGCTCAATGATAAAACAATAACAAGATAGCAGAAGACTCTTAAAAAGCCATCTTTAAAAAATACTTTCCAAGTGACAGGTAGAATGGGACAGATTGCGAACAGTTGAAAAAGAAGAGTAAAACATGCATTGAAAGTGGATATGCCTTTATCCAATTTTGAAAAAAAGCCTTTGTAATATTTATGTAATACCCACACCCATCTCAGTAGTCTGCTTTCTTTTCTTTGTTTGGGTTCAGTAGCGTTGGGCCTGGTGAGAGAGCAGCTGCTGGGCTGCAGTAGCTGTTGTCTGATGTTTTCTAATTGGATTTAGAATCTGGAATGTGCTCATGGGGTTTGGTGAAGGATTGCTATGTAAACAGTTGTAATGTAAATAGTTTTGTCAGTCCCTGAAGCAATTTATATTGCAAATGGATTTTTAAATTAAAGGTCCTGATCCTCAAAGAGAACAGTGTGGTGGTTGCTACGAAGGTTGAAGAGCTTCCATTTTCTTGGTAAACCTTTTTTTTATAAGAATAACATCTCAGAGGAATGTCTGTTCTGTAAAAAAAAAATGACTTGATGAGCATGGAACTTCCTTGTCTGTGACTATCGCAGGGAGGGAAATCTAGTTACAGTCACGTGCCCTGCACAGGGTGTGCTGGCTGTTTCTGTGACCTGATGACCTTGTAGGTAGCAAGCCATTATGCCAAAGGTTTCCGACAGCAGAACCAGAGGACACACGACTCAGTTGGAAACCTAGCACTCCCCCAACTCTGAATAGAGTGTTGGACCTCTGAAGAGGTAGAAATACCAATTTACAGTGGCGCTCCCTTGCCACTAAACTATAAATAACCTCTTCAGTGAGTTACATGCTTGCTACTAAAAAACTGTACTGATCTTCATGCCATGAGTTTGACTCTTAGTTTGACTTAGTATTAACTGTTATTTGCAGTGCTTAAAAAGGCAGACGCACTATATAAAAACAGGGGGCATATTATCAAGGACGGCGTTAAAAATTATTGCCGGTTTAGCGGTAGAAAACTGCCGCCAAAGCGGCGATAATGGGCTTGATAATATGCCCCTGAGAATTCCAATGGAAGTCCATGTTCTGGTGTCAACATGGGCTTCTATGGGAATTCTCCAGGGCATATTATCAAGCCCATTATCGCCGCTTTAGAAGCAGTTTCCTGCCGCTAAAGCGGTGATAATTTTAACGCCGTCCTTGATAATATGCCCCCAAGTTTTTATTCATTTCTACACTGATTTAACACTGGTGATGGTGATAAAGGCGGAAAGGAAGACTTGCACTTTTTGAGAAAGGACCTCATTAAGGATAAAATACTGCCAATGGTAAATCACACCACCACCACCAGAAGCAATGTTCCAGCTGTAACCCTGGAGGTGGTGAAACATTATGCTTTCCAGCAGCTAAAAATACAACACGTGGGAAATAATACTTCTGGATTTAAAAAAACATATATAATTACACAGGCTAAAATAAGGAGACTATGTGGCACAAATGACTTTTCTGCCATTTCATAAGTGTTATTCACCATATAATACCTACGGATCATTGACACATTATCGAAACAACAATATTGTGAAACATAAATATCATGCCAAATGTATGGTTTACAAAAATATCTAATCCCTGGACTTATAATGGTAAGTACAGAAATATTGAGGAAAAAATATTGTTTGCTACTAATATGGTTACAAAATATATAAATATTTTGTGTTTAATATATATTTAGTTCAAATTATTAAATCTTAAATATTTTAATATATAACATTAACATAATTTAAGTTAAATACATTTAAATAATATGTAATACTATATATAAATGTATACCTATACAAACATGCACACATATCAATACTATTACATTATATATGTATATATAATGTAATACTATGAATAAAATATAAATATATATATAAATGTGTGTGTGTCAAATGCAAAATATTAAATAAATTGCCAAATAAATAAAATTGAATTAAATTAAAATCCCAAAGAGACACTTACAAAAAATATTATATATATATATATATATATATATATATATATATATATATATATATATATATATATATATATATATATATATTCACTTAACAACCCATAGGTTTCACACATGTTATAGTTAGGTGGATATTTCACTCGTAAAAAACCAATGAAATTCCCCCGTTATAGTTAGTTGAGATAACTATAACTCGCGCGCCCGCAATCCTCTGCTCATGACGTCACATATTACATCACTCATGACATGGTCAGTGGCATCACTCATGACATCACTGATGACATCATCCTTGTGATAGAGTGGTGGTCGCGCGAGTTATAGTAATCTCAACTAACTATAACGGGGGAATTTCATTAGTTTTTTACGAGTGAAATATCCACCTAAGTATAACATGTGTGAAACCTATGGTTTTTTAAGTGAATTTGCAAGGTTTTTTAAATGCTAATTCCTAACTATAACGTGTGTGAAACCTATGGTTTTTTCAGTGAATTTGTGTGGTTTTTTAAATGCTAAGTTATGTATGTATTATTATTTCTTTTATATATTTATTTTTAAATAAACTACGTATTAAATTTTTTTTTTTTTTTTATGGTTTTTCACCGTGCGCGCACGGTGCGCGCACCCCCGCGATTTAAAAAAAAAAAAATTTAATGTTTTTTTCTGCCTTCGAGGTCCTTCAGGGACCCCCTGACCAAGGCTAGGGGGTCAGGAACTCTCTACTCTGCCCCCTTTTCACGTTCGCCACCTTCCTTTTCCACTCTCGCACTAAAAACAAACAAAATGGCGGCCGACACTTCCTGATTTGGACCGATTCGAACGTTGACTGACATGTAACAACCAATCAGAATTACGCTCGCGCACGTTAGGGTGCGCGCACGGTGCACGCACGGTGCGCGGCTGTAGATATTTATGTGCTTTTTACTGCAATTTTCTCTGGAACTACTGAACAGATTGACTCCATATATGCAAAAGGCACATCCCTGACCTGAGGACTACCTCTCTGCCAAATTTCAAGTAATTCTGTTCAGCCGTTAGGGCTGTACCTTCGACTAAAGGTCCTATGGGAAAATGCATGGGGAAAACGTGTTTTGGGACCCCCCTTTTTTCTCGGCCCCCGCTTGACGAATCCCCCCAAGACTTTCAGGGTAGGAGCTGAGCGGAGCGCCCCATTAGTTTTGAAAATTTTGCGAAGATTCGTCAACCGGCGCCAAAGTTATTCAAAATAGAATTTTGAGATTTCCTATATAACTATAACTATCTACTGGCGACCGCCAGTAGATTATATATATAATATATATATATATATATGATTGAAATGCTGACATACTGTTTGACACATAACATCTTCCTGTTTAGAGGAGAATTGTTCCTGCAAAAACAAGGGACCGCGATGGGGACATCTTTTGCCCCAACTTATGCCAATCTCCTCATGGCAACATGGGAAACTGAAGTCTTAAAGGACGATTGTACAAAGAACATAAAATTCTGGTCAAGATATATCGATGACCTGTTCATCGTCTGGGAAGGCGATATAGAGCCTTTTATGAACTTCCTTGATTCTCTCAACACTAACAGATACCAACTGACCTTTACATCTACCACTAGTGCCACTAATATTGTATTTCTGGATGTTGAAGTGTACACACTGAATGGCAAATTTTGCACTAAAATGCACAGAAAACCAACGGCCAGCAACAGCATCCTTCATGCTAATAGTGGACATCCAACTAAACTCAAATGGAGTATCCCCTATGGGGAAATGTTAAGAGCTAGAAGGAATTGTTCAGAAGTCTCAGATTTCAGTCAACAAATAGATGAGATGAGTCAACGTTTTTTACAACGAGGGTATCCTTTGGATGTAATTCTCACTGCAAAAAACTGAGTCAAAAACAAAAACAGATATGAATTACTCAAACCCAATTTAGCAAGTAACAACGAGGACATTGCTACAACAACGAGACTCATAGTTGATTTCAACAATCAAAGTAATGAATTCCAAAAAACAACATCTAAATATTGGGAAGTACTGCTGCTTGATGAAACCCTCAAGAATATTTTGCCTCCCCGACCGAGAATCACTTATCGAAAAACTGCCTCTCTGGGAGACATTCTAACACACAGCCACTTTGAAATCAAACTGCCAACTACCACATCATGGTTAAACACACCGGGATTCTGGAAGTGTTCAAAATGTAAGGCGTGTGAGCAGGGTAAAAACATCACTTCTTATCACTTACAGAATGGCCACAATGAAAAAATCAAAGACCACATCACATGTGAATCCAAATATGTAATCTACAGACTGGAATGTCCATGCCATAAATATTATATAGGTAGCACAATCAACAAACTCAAACTTCCCATCCTGCAACATCTGCGCACAATCAAGAATAAGGACTTCACATATCCTATGGCCAAACATTTTTTTGAATTCCACTCCAGTGACAGTAACCAACTCAAATACTCTGGCATTCAAATTGTCAAACAGAAAGAAAGGGGTGGAAACCGAATTCTTGAGTTAAGAAGAGCAGAGTCGAGAATGATCTTACTAATGGGTACAGAAAACCCATTAGGACACAACTTGGATGCCGAACTGCATGTGCACCTCTGAGACATTTGAACTGATTATTCATGATGGGCCCCTTCCCGCCCCTCCCCCCCTTTTTGGAACATAATTTCCACTGTTGATCTAAAATTGTAAATTGTCACTTGTCTTAACTGCATCTCCCTCCATCCATCCTTCTCTTCACCACTGCTGATATAGGACATGTGAATTCTATTTTGTAATAGTTGGAATCAGTCTTTAGATGACTTTAGGCTGGTAGTATTATGAATTTTTGACAACTAATCGACCTTGCTAATTAATATCAAATCATACTTTATGAGAATTTTAATTTAGGAAGTCATAAGTAGTGGTCCAAAAATTATGATATAATCACTGATCTTGTGGATATTCATCATTTAGCATCATTATTAACATCTGTCAAATTCCAATTGAATCACTTTTTGTTCAAAGGTACTTTACCGTCATTGTGATTTATTTCAAATTCCAACTGTTACATATCACTTGAAATAATTCTTAAAAATTACCATGGAGGATAAACTATTGTAGTTCTTTTTTGATCTAAACTTATGTTCACTTTGAAATGATATAACATGATCAACGATACAATGTATGTCCAGTATGTTTTCACTTTCTATTATTTTTTGTAAATGTTTTCTTTAAGAGACACTCTGGACACTAAGACTCTATGTTCCAGTTGAAGGCTGAGTGCCGAAACGCGTCGACCGTCTTTTTGTGCGTGTTCCTTGATGTGTACCTGTTAAATAAACACTAATCGAGTGTTCTCTGTGCTGCCGTGCTTTCCTTTGATGCGACGAACCCCAGGGCTGAGGGTAAAGCGAGAGAAAAGTTTTTGTCTATATATATATATATATATATATATATATATATATACACATACTCTTCTTCCAAGGAAAAGAATTGGGCCGCACTCCACAAGTGGCTTTAGATAAATTAATTTTTCCTTCAGTAATCAAGTCAATGTTCTCATAGGAACCTCGGAACCAACGCCTTTCGGTCTCGCAGAGACCTTGATTACGGTCTCTGCGAGCCGGAGACGAGTTGGTTCCGAGGTTCCTATGGGATAATTGACTTGATTTTGTCCTGTGATTTCATTCTCATCTTATCACCTGTTGCAGCATGTGGAGAATTACTTACTGGTTCCTAGAAGGGGTTTTCCAAATAAATATTAGAACTTATGAAGTCACTGTAAATAGCAATTGGATCCAATGGTGCTGGAACACTTTTCTGAGTCGGAGCGGAGGCATTAATGTTACATCAATACGGTCACAGTGAATGTCAAAATCCAAGTGCCACACAAGGAATAAGTGCAGCAAAGGAGCCATGCCCATTCACAAGGAGTGTGATAATGGTGTAGTAAGTATACTGTGGTATATGTTGGGACACATTGCTGCAAATATATTACTGATTCAGGGTGTGATAGCGCACTGTCATTTACAGGCAGAACATTTTCTATTGACATGGCCACTATATTTCCATAGGCATATATTTGTGCTGATAAAACTATATAGTGCACAAAAGCTAATAGGTGGAATTTGGGCTTGGTGAATATTTATCATTTGTGCATCACCAAGTAAAGTGTCTTGATTTATTTTGATCCTTTTACAGCCTTTTTTTCCATCACACTTCAGAATCATAAACAAATGTGCTCTCTTTGTGCTCTCCTAATTGCTGATATATTTTGAAATATTTGTGCAGTTTATTTAAAGATATTTGTATTTTATTGTGTGTTAAAAAAGTGACACCCGTCACCCTATCCTTTCATATTGCCTGTACCCAGCACAATTATCACATAGTTCAGTTCACAAAAGCCTCTCAATTTTCAGAGAAAAATAAAAATAAACACCAATCTCCATGGTAAAAGAGTAAGCAGAGAATTGACAGAATACATAGCTTGATCTTTGAACGCACAGCAAATGAGTCAAGATAAGAACTTATCTTTATTGCTTGTTCACCTTTTGAACCTGGGCATGATTATTTTGTAGCACCCCTAGCACTCATACTTCCAGTGCCTATGCTTGGATCTTAAAGACACTGCAGATCACCTAAATATCAATGTAGGTCCCAAGGCACATGAAATCCATTAGCTAAAAAAATACACATTTCTTACGTTTGGCTGAAATTGGAAAGAAACTGACTGTTCTTTTAAATGTGCTTTGATGCCTGTAAATGTGCCATTAAATCTGCTCAGAACAGCTCAGCTATTCGTCTGATATGTTCCCAGGGTTCAAAGTAGACACTGAGGGCCTTATTAAGAGTTTGGCGTTGCTGGAGCGGGACCTCACCATACCGCCAAACACATGTTTGAACTGCCTGCCAGAATAGGAGTTTTCCCCTGTCAGACGGGCAGTTCCTTGGCGTTCCCAAGGCAGTGCCTATGAAATAGACACCGCAATGGGAACATCAAAATCAGTACCTGCACGGCAGGTACTGCTGCAGGCCATGCCGTGCAGGTACTGGGGTGCATTCACACAGAGGGGCACAACATGTGCCCCCCTGCATGCAGCCCTTGGCGCAGAGGCACAAGGGGAGCCCTGTAGGGCACCTTTTTGTTTACTCACTGCCACACTTTTCATGGCAGTCGCACCACCATGAAAAGTGTGGCAATGAGGAAACTCGAAATATACTTGGCAGAGCCACTGCAGCTCTACCAATCTTATTGCGGCCCCCAGACTGCTGCACCACGCAAGCCATCTCTGATCCCATGCAGTTGGTCCCAGGGTGGCCCGACCACTCTGGTCGTAATCGGGCGGTCGAAAGACCGCCGCTGCTGCACCCCTACGAGGCTGCCGGTTCATGGACAACCAGATTCGTAATAAGGCCCATAGACACTACAGTAACCTTCTGCCCTTGTGTTGACTAACCTATTAAGAATAGGCGTAATGTTATCAATATATGGTAACCCCGAAACAAGTTTACTGTAGTTCAAGGGTCATGTAAGCAACTAATAGAAATAAACAATGCCAAATCCATTAGGTGGTTTTAAATGTGCTAACACTTGTAGCACAAGCACATTGTAAGAAACTGAGCCATTAGTTGAAGGGGGTTAGTATTAATCACAAGTAATAATCATAGTCCTTGTAAAGGTGAATCACTAAATTCACTAACAAACCTGAACACACACACCTAGTAGCTATGGCACAGAGCAGAAAGGCTTAACTCAGAGGCAATTTGTAAATATTTATGTAGCGCTAGAAGAGTAATAATGTTGAAATGCAAAATGATAGAAATCCCAAAATAAATTAGAAAATGACATAAAAATGACATAAATCCAGTTAGGGGAACAGAGATCTGATGTTTTAAAGTTGTAGGTATAAATAATACCATGAAACAAGGAAATGATGGATGGAGCGCTGGAACTTTTCAGATATTCACCCCCAGTCACAGATCTGGGTTGAATCCATCATCGTTCTTTAGCTCACTTCGCCACCTCAGTTTAGACCCAGCTATATGCAAATCAGTCTTGACCCTGTGCCTCATGGGAACAGTCCAGCCCGAACTGCCAAGCCAGGTCTTCCATGAACTGGAAACAAGCAATGTAGGACTGTTTTCGTGGTAACACCCCTCATCAGTCCGGTTAGCTTGAATCCAGTGGCAAAGTGAGCAAGGAACCCACGTCTGGGCATACCCTGCCAACTTAGGGTGACCAATCAAACACAAGGAGATGATGGATGGAGGACTGAGTGCCAATTCTAGTCAATGGTTGCGGTAGGACAGGAGTTCTCGTGAGTAGGAATGACCCTGGGACACCCTAGCCAATGGGGTAAAGGTTTCCAGGTTTAACCCTACCCACTTTGGGCATTTTCAAGATGTCTAAACGTGAGCTCTGAGGGCTAGGAGTGTGTGTGGGGAACGTACTATGGGAATACCAGTATGCTCCCACATCTAACACCAAAATCCAGGTTGCAGCAGGCCCTAGAGCCACAATAAACCCAGAGACAAAAGTCTGGAAGAAAAAAGCTCAGTTTTCAGCAACTAGAGATAGGATACATAAGGACTGCTTTCACATCCTGCCTTTGCCCTTTATAGTGCACCCCAAATGTTTCATGTAAACCCAGCAGACCTGTCAAGCAAGATGTGAAACTGTCAAAATGTCAAAAAGTGGTGACTGAGATCGCAGCCTAACTGGCTAATGGGGTGAAAGAAGGGCCCTAGACAAGTGTCAGCTAACATTTGCCTGTGACAGGGGAGGCCTCTTTGAAGTGTGCCCCAAGTGCAATATACAAAACTCCAGCAGACCTATAAAGAAGGATGTGACATTCAAGCAGGACTGGACACTTTAATCAAAAAACATACTTCCCGGCCCCCTGCATACTTTGTCAGGTTCAGATGGGTCATCTCTGCCCATTCAGGTCAGCCTACTGTTTGCTCCCCGGAGGAAGATGACTCCCCATTCACAGCTATTCAATTACTAATTAATGGCTGGCAGAAGTTAAATTGCAAAAGGGAGATTTAACTTCCATGGACTTCTGGCAGGGCAAAGGTAACTTTCTTAAAAGTTACTTTTCTGTGATATTAGAAACATTGTACTCCACCAGTGAATTGGATTGTTAACAACTATTAAAAATAGCTGCTTAATTATTTTTCTTGCTAGTCCTATTCCAGAGATCCTTCTCTTAGTATTTAATATTGCACCCCAGTGTTTTCCTATGGAACAGTCAGCCTTGCTACAGTGAAAATAGATTTGAGGGACTAACCATTGTATGGACATTTTTAACATTGAACATTTACATGCCCTTCTTATGAATACTTTGATTCTTGCCTCATGAGTATTAAGGATTACTTAGGAATGACTTAGAAATATTTATCAGGAAGGTTTAGGCTGTCAAAAGAGGTTATTTAGTCAGTTCAAAATTGCAGTTAAAACACGTACATCCAGGCTGTTTGAAACTGGCCTGCAGTCATGTTTACATTGTTACTGTAGTGGATGAACCGATAGGTGCTGCAGTCCACTTGTGACATTTAACCTACAGGTCCTGGATACACATTGGTACCATATACTATTGACTTATACATAAGATAAATATGGCGATCAGGGAAATGCCAATTTCATCCAGTTTTAAGGGGGAGCACAGCACTTTACCTCTGGTAACAAGGGTAAAGTGCCCAAAGTTCAAAGGCAAACAGAAACAGTCCAGGCAAAAATCAGGGGTAATACCACAAAAAAGATGAATATTTCCAACACTTATTAATGGCAGCAGGTGGACAGATAGAGCTATAGTTGTAAATTAGTCCCTCGTGTAGTTCAATGCAAGCTCTTTAGTAGAAGCGCTAGGATACAGCCAAACAGCCAATAGCATAAGGTGAGAGATGAACGCTTTACTGAGCTGAATCAAAAAGGGATTGACAATATCTCAAGCCAATGGTTGAAAAAGGCTGAGTGTAGAAAGCAAGTGGTTACAAGCACACTCTTTGTATTTTGTTAGAAATATATAGGTTTGACAGTTGTATAATCAAAACACACATCTAAACATTGAAAGGTCGATGCCTACAATGAGGCGGAACTGTGTGTATAGTCCAATAATAGCCTCTACCATTTAAATAATTTTTAGAATGTAGAGCACGCCACTTTGCTCCACCCAGTTGGTGGATACGTATGTGCATGTGGGCAGGCCTCTAGCAAATACAGTACGCACTTTCCTCCTAGCAATGGCGAGTTGGAAGTGCAGAGGTTGCAGGTAACAGAAATCTATCTATGGTAAGACCAGCTTTTTACTTGCCTTATTCTGCCCCTTTTTTGGAGGCACAGTTGTAAAGCTCATAAAGATCCACTGGGGACTTTGGAATCATAAGTGCCCATCTCATACCCACTGGCAGTGAACAGTGAGGGGCCACCCAAACACGGACCATGTTGAACAGTTGCCCCAACTAAGCAATGTCATTCCTGCCAGACGCACAACTGGCATGCTGAGTGGACATGGCACAGATTAAATGGAGAAAAGGTCACCCTTGTGCTATTCTCCAAACGCCAATTTAGCGCAGACGTTTTAAGGCATGGGCAAAGTGGGCTCTGATCCAGTGCCCCAGCCTTTCAGGGTGCCACCTGATAGAGACAGCCCTGATGACCTTAAATAATTCTTAAACAGATTGATTTAAATACTGTTTTCCTTCAATTTATTTTTAATGCGGGTGATGTTTGGGAGTCTATTACAGACATTTTACAGAGAAATGTTGTGCCTGATTCACAATGGTAAACTGAGACGAAAGTCTAGCTTTACGACTTTCAGTATTCACAAAGGATTGCGAGTAGTAAAGTTAGCCTTTTGTCTCAGTTTAACTTAAGTTTTGTCTCAGTTAGACTTAAGACCAAAACATAAATTAAACTGAGACAAAAGTCTAATTTTACCACTCCTAAATGGTCTTTTTGAGTACCGAAAGTCATACAGTTAGACTTTCATCTCAGTTTACCTTTGTGAATCGGGCCCATTGTGTTGTTTCATGCAGCATCCATAAAAAAGTTTCTTTTAGATCAAAACAGGACTTCACATATGAGAAATTAGAAGGTGTGAAAAATGGGATGGTTTCACAGAGATTATTCCCAGTAATATTAATGCACCACTGCTACTGTGCTATAGTATTAAAAACATGTGACTATCCCTGAATATTAGATGTAAACACATTTAGAATGTGGACGAGTGTGCCTGTGCACTGTAAGTGACCTGGCTGAAGAAGTCATGAAAAAGCTGAAATTAGGTCATAAATTCATAGCTGTTCAGAACAGAGCCCCCCAAAACCTGTTTGAACCAAGGCCCCCAAAACCCTTAAGATGTCCATGCAATTCAGTTGGGCTGTACATTTTCTGTGACAGAAATTTAGCTAAAAAAGTCCCCCCTTATACCAAGACAACTGAGTAGTAGTGTGCTTCTAATTAATTTGTCATGGAAAGATACTTGAGAGATTTACACTGTATCTACATATAGCAGGCGTTTGACACATAACATAGCCTGATACAACGCCTCTGGCCATGTCTGGATAGTCCCATGGGAAATCCAAAGGCATGCAAATATTGCATAAAAAAGATTAAAACTATGTCCAAAAGACTACCAGTATTGCCAAGAGGTCTGAAATACCAACTCACCCTTTCGAGGTCAGCATTAAATTTACATAACACGCGAACAACGGAAAAAAGCGTCAGTCCTTGTAGTTTAGATACAAATGAGAATATATTGAAATTACATTAAACGTAGCAAATGGCTTTACAGATCACAATGTCAACATTCTTACTCACAGATAAAAGCATCAGTGCTTTGTAAGAGTTTACTTCTCTTGTCAGCTGGCATTCAGCTATCCATCAGGGACATCTTATTTTATCCATGATGGACAGCTTATTTCATGCAGCTGACAGCACTGGTCACCAGGGACAGCATGGCTCAATCCAGAGCAAAAGATATCCTCAATAACTTCACTAAGCATGCTCAGAATAAAGAGACAGTGGTGTATCATTGGGAGGGGCGGCGTGCGGCCCGCCCCGGGGCTTCACTTTTTTGGGGGTCCGTTTTTTTTTTCCTCGTATGCATCGCTAAATGCCCTCCGCCCGTATGTCAGCTGCACCCCCCACGCTCGTCATCGTCTTTTGCCAGCTCCCCCAAGCCCCTCGCTCTTACCGACACTGGGAGGCAGACTAAGGGATCACTCTGAGCGTCCAAAGCGCTAACCACTGGAAAGAGATGTTGTATAAAATACTCTCCACATGTTGGTAGGGCCTGCAGGGACTAGGGGACCATAATACACATACTCTGGTGATGCCTGAAACTGTGAGTACACTGCAATGAAGTATTGCATGGAATCCAGGGTATCTCAAAGGCAGAACTAGCAGCACGTCCATCTTTAATTTGATTGGGAACCCTTTCAGAAGCTATGTACCTGCTGCATGGCCGCAAAGGGAAAAGGATCTACTTTCAGCTTTTAGCCACAAAACATGTTATACTTACACTTTGGGGGAAGGCGGAGATCCTCAGGTACAACTTGAGGCTAGTAAAAGTGTGGGCTTTGTTGGGTGAAGAGAGTTAGCGTGTAAAATGCTGGAGAAGGAGAAGCAATTCTGAAGAATTTGGCGATCGTGCATTCATTTTCTGGTTAGAGAACCCAGCACTGTCACCTGTCCTAGGAGATTGCGAGCACTCGCGCTGATATAGAAAGATTAGTTGAAGGGCATACATTCAGAGGGGAAGACATCAGAGCCACATAAGTAAACAGTAAACATAAAAAATACACACATTGGATACAGCCACATGAGTCCCGCTGGACAAAGGGATCTGGTTGTGGGGAGGAATGAGTTGCATGACATGTACCACTGACCAAAGTTTCATGACATGTGCTGTTATTGTGATGCAAATTTTAATAAGAACTATTTCAACAAAAAAAACTGTTCTGTAAAAATTCAAGGTGAAGTAGATTTTAAAGTTTTAAAGTTAATTTAGGCAAAACATTAAGCCTTTGAAACAACAAAACAAGCTCAATAGCAAAAGAGTCATTACTTCAAATAAATTTTCTTGCAAGTTCAACTTTGTGGACTATAGAATATTAAAAGTTCTATCCACACTAGCAGGACATGGAGTAAAGCAAAACAATAACAAGAATACATTTTTTGCCAATAATTAGTGAGGAAATCTTAGCAAATTCAGGAGAAATTAACCGACAACCTAAACTGCAACCATTAATAATAAAAAACAAACACACATTTATTGATTGGATGGTCTAAATGAATCATCTAAATTGTATTCACAACCTGATGGATTATATTATGCAGGAAGATTGACTAATACTCCAAACTCAGCAAAGTAAACAGCATGCAACTTCTATACCTTAAAAGAATGAAACAGATGCCACGGACTCCATATCTATTCAGTATAATACTCACATCGATTCACAATGTAGTGCTAGTCCATTACCATAAAAACTCCTCTACTTTGCTGTTTAATATTGTTCTTTTAGTTGGTTTGTTTTAGGATTATTTTAATGCAGAAATTGGTTTCAAATGAACATTGTGAATCAAATTACTATTAACGTTTAGCTTTCAAAACTATGGGCCTGACTAGCGAGTTTGGTGGACAGATTACCCAGGCATAATGTGACGAATATCCCATCCACCATATTAAAACAGAATGACTTATAAAAAGGTAGACGGGATATCCGTCAAGCTGTGAAGGAGTATCCTGTCCGCCCAACCCAAAATCAGGCCCACTGCTTCTGTTATTCTTATTCATTTTCGTGACCACCCCTCTCTATTTTTTAGTTCGAACCTAGGCTGCCCATGCGCTGTTCTGCGAGGCATGCTGTATTGAGGTATGGACTTAAAGCTCCGCCCAGTCCCCTCCCACATTTTTCATTGGCTTGTGTCACTGTCCACTGTAAAGTATGGCTGTTCATTAGTCAAAAGGAATAGTAGTCCCTCCTTAGTACCGCCTTGTCTCATTTTGTAACTTCCCATTTCGACACCCCATGTTACGTGTGTTGTTACTCGGTTGGCTTTAATTACAGCCTCAGAGCACTATTTTCTCACATAGCTTTGTCCTGCCTGCTGTTACAGGCAGGATACACTCTCTCCTAATGCTTTTTAAAAAATTTATAGCACGCATTTTCAATGCGATAGGTCTCAAATTTTCAAGAGTTTAAGCTCTAAATGACAATGCCTTTTATTTATCTATTTTAAAAATATCACACATAAATAAAAAGCATTGTCATTTACAATGCCAATAGCTTAAACTCTCATAAATGCGAGACCTATTGCATTGCAAATGCTTGTTCTGTTCAGCTCAAGGTCCGAATCTTCATCCTTCCATATGCTGTCCTTGTATGAAAGCAAAGATCACACTGCACTATTAGCATTTCTCGGTGCTCAAGCCTTCTTCCCTCCAATATGTGTCTACTTTACCATTCGCACTTGCAGGCATGTACTAATGACATTCAATTTTGATGACTTGAATGTACCATGACCTTTGTGACCTCACCAGTTCTTAAGTTGTAAAAAAACACTTTCCTAAGAACCCGTCGCCGGTGATGCTAAGTGGAGGGGATGCTGAATACTATGGTCACTGAATACCATAGCCTTGAATGTAACCTCATGGCTCTTTGGTCCACCGCCCAATACTTCCTGTTTCTTTATTTTGCTCTTGCAGGTTGTGTTTTGCTCATGCTTACTCCCATTATCACTGTTTTCCTATCTTTTGCTTTCTCCTTGTTTCTCTTATTTTCTCTCTTCTCGCTCTGTTGCTGTGGGTCAAAGTCTGGGTTCTCAAAAATGAGTGCTGGTTCCTACTACCTGCAACCACTTACACAAATTGAGCTCTGGTTACCACCCATAACAAAAACAAACTGGTCATTCAAGAAGCAGCAGATTGTACAAGCAAACACCTTTATCACCCATGTAGGAATAAAAGAACTTGGCACCTTGACACCATTTAAAACACACATACATATTTGCCGTTTTTTAGAGACAACATTCAACCCAGAGCTATGCAGGAATGCACCTTCCATGCGGCCCAAATCTGTGTGACCATGCAAATCTCAGACAATTTGGTTGATTGAAGCACACAACTCCATTTCTTTTTATGTATGAGATTATTAATGCACTTTCCTTATGAAGTTATGCCTTGCTTGTTGTCTTTGTAAAAGTAATAGATGTGTTTATCATGAGGCTAACCTAGCAATCCAAGATGCTACCCGTCCCCCGTGCCCCTCCCACCCCCAAAATTAAAGGGAGAGTAATTTAACCTTGTCAGACTAATTTGTGACTTTTTACCGAGCATTTCAATATTTCATTGTGCTTGATATTAGAGCGGCCCAAGCAGGATTCATAATTTCTAATATCAACACTTGCTAGTTCACCACTATTCTGCAAACAGTGATAACCTTGACAGAGCTTCTCGTATCCTTCTTTGGACCATCCCTTTAGCAAGGTTTAAATCATAAAAATCTGTCTCTAAATTTAAGATACCCAGTCACTTTGAACAGAATAGAAAATGGAATTTAGAAAAGCCTTGTACTGAGGATCTTAGTTCCTCATATGTGCAATATCCAAGAGAGACTGTTGTAAGTCTACTGATGGTAAATAAAAGCAGAAGGTTTAGAAATAAGGAGCATGTGTCTGCTGACTCAAACAATCATGTATGTTGTTGAGAGAAAAGTAAACCTACAAAATTTATATAGGTTTTGTGTAAAGCCCTCACTCGCCAACCTGGTTGGTGACATGCTTCATCATCGGGCTCCACTGGGTATGGCCGAATGCCATCCCAGTGTGCTACAACGCCAGGTTACTGCGGTGCGGGGTTCATGTGAGCTGACAGTGAATTTAAAAATTTCCAATTAAGTCAAAAAAGATAATTTTATTGGTTTTGCTAATTGGAAATATTAAAAAGGAAGAGTGAGGTCAAAAAATAGAAGACCTGGTTCACTCTGTGGCGGTCAACATGTTTCTGCCTTAGTGTGTGTTACATTGATTAGATGAGTTTGTTTAAACATGAGTACAGTAGAAGAATGTAAACACCTTTGCCTGTCTTAGCATTACTCTAACCTGCTATCACCATGTTTTCTTTCCCATGGAAATTTAGCTAACTGGAGGTGGACGTCTATAAGCATTGGAATCTCAGGTGCATTATGTCCTGGCACTCGAGGCTCCAAATGTTTGAAAATCAGCCCGCTCTGCGAAAACTGTTACTTTTGAAGGCCATCTTCTAATTCTCATGAGTTTCGCTATAGACAAGCTTGTGCTTATGATGGGAATGCAATCATGTGATTGATACTAAAACTAAGTGTGCAGTAGGGAATATATTTGAGCTCTGTGTTTTATCAGAGAGCCATACTATATTGCTGATGCATGGGGTATCCCCTTTTCATTACATGATTCGGCTGAATTGAATTAAAAGAAAATAAATTGTTGTGGCTACTTCTTACTGTTGCATAAACCATTTCTAGACAGACGTGCACTATATCATTTTGCTTGATTCATTTAACACAGAAACTACCTGTTATAAATATGAAATTGTTACTAAAATGAGTTCCATGTGAACACTTGCCGTAATTTATTCCCAAAGGAGATTTATTATTGTGCAGTAAATGAATGGATAGTACTTCAAATTGCATTTCTTTGCCTGCAGCCAGTACATGATTTTGAGGATAGGTCAAATAAGGGGTTGATGATCAGAGTTGGAGATACTGTAGAATTTTACAAGATTTGGAGTTGCTATCAAAGTTTGATTTTAACAAGTTCAAGTAGAGCATTGCAATAATTGACCTGGAGAAAGCTGAATGCTTGAGTGATGGTTCTGATGTCAGAGTATTAAAGTAGATATGTGAGCTCCTGGTGTCCTAGTGCCAAGTTGTCTATTGAAATTATCATGGTGATGTTCCCTCTCGAAGAAGAGTATGTCGTCTTATGTGAATCAAAGGCTCTGGGTTTTCTTTGTGGTAAAAACATTATGGCTGAGATATGTCAGACTGTGGCAGATCAGTTTTGTGAACTTATGAGACCTGGTGCACCCAATGGAAAGAACTTTGGGGCTTCATTTATGAGGTTTTGCCTTTGGGCAGCACAGCAGGCCTTACTGCTGTCCTTCCCTACGGCAAAAGAAAAGAGCAGGAAGGTTTCCCTTCCTGTACAAAAAGAATCATCCCCGCAACGCAGTCACCCAGCCCATTGTGCGCGGCGCAGGGGAAAAGGACAGGAATGCGGCGCATCTTATAGATACGGCGCATTCCTGCCCTTTTCTTTTGCCGTAGCAGGAAGGCCTGCTGCGCTGCACTACGGCAAAACCTCATTAATGAGGCCCTTAGTTTTCTGCAAGATAAAAAAAAAGCATGTTAAGCAAAGAATCTCTAGACCAACACCTATAGGCATAATTCAAATACCTATGAGTCTGAGCTTACATTCTCAGTGAGATCTAGGACAGTTTCTGATAAGGAAACAGATAACATCTTAAATGTTGCTATTGTTCAACGGTCAGAATCCTTGAAATTCCCTTGTCTTTGGTGATAGCAGGGCCCACGACAGAGAGTAGCGTCTTACATATAAGATTATGTAGTTAATATTATGTGCCAGTTAAGAGGATGGTTACTCCGTCAGGGCAACCTGATAGAGTAACTGCACTCCAAATTTAGATATGCCTGCTGCCCCAACAAACATGTCTTACATTGGAAGGAACCGCCACCACAGTGGCTCCTGTCAGTGCATTGAAACTATGCTGTACAGCTCCGTAAACATGACGGAGCCATATGGCTCACTTTCAATTTATTTTTTTATTTAAATCCCAAACGGGATTTTCATTTTGAAAATAAAAAAGCAATGCCCCACAACAAAATGGGTGGGTCATTAAAAGATTTTTACTTACCCTTACTGCCATGTTTTGTATTCCTGTAAGTGAAAGTAAAAATTTGCCATTTGTTTGTCCACACTAAATATGTTGGGCCGACAAATGGCGAAACCTCCCTTGACCTCTACTCTGTCATGCCATCGGAGGTATATGTCAGCGGTGAGGATGGAGTAGTCTCTACTGCTGACATAACGAAGGTCCACCTGACTCTAAACAGGAGGATGTTCAGTATGGTGCAAAGGGCACTCTGTCACAGTTGTGATGGAGTAACCTTTCTGACACACTGTAAATCAGAACGAAGTTCCCTGTCCACAAACATTTTTGTCCCAAGAGCGGTCCAGGCAGGTAAGAGCGGTGATGCAGTACTCGACAGACGACGAGGGAAAATTAAATAAATATTTTATTTTCCCTCGTCGTCTGTTGTGTCCCCCACACACACACCCCACCGCTGTTACCTGCACGGCCACTCCTGTATGGTCCACCCACCTGATTTAGAATCGGGCAGAACTTAGGGTTGATAATGGCAGAAAGTGAGACTACTCCATCTCTGCTGTGGTCAAACACTTCCGATGGCTTAAAAGATTAAGAGCCGTCAGAGGTTTAGCTGTATGTCCGCCAGTCTAATTTACATAGGCAGACATACAACTGATTTTCAATGCCTGTCTTTACCAGTAAAAACATGACATTAAGTGGCACTGGAAAGTGCTCAATGCCGTTCTCGCCATGGGAGGAAACTCCCATGGTAAGTGGGAGTAATGTTTTCTTTATATTCAAAATGGAAATCCCACTTTTGTATTTTCTTTTTGAAAATGATTTCTTTTTTTAAGTTTGCTGTACAACTCCTTCATTTTGACTTTGAAAGCATTGGCAGGAATAACCATGACAGTGATGTCCGTCAGTGCTACAAATGTCTGCTGAGTCAACGGACATTTAAAAATTTGGCGTGCGGCACCTCTGCCAAAGTAATTTACTCTGTCACCGTAGCGGAGAAATGGGCTGCCTGCCAAGATTTAAATCGCCACAAAGTAACAAGAGCAAATGAGCATCCGGTATGAATATATATAAATATATATATATATATATATATACACAGAAAAAACCATAGGTTTCAGGGGGTGTTATAGTTAGCTAGACATTTCACTCGTACAAAACCATAGAAATTCCTCCGTTATAGTTAGTTCTGCTAACTATAACTCGCGCGCCCGCAATGCACTGCTGCTGATGTCACATATTACATCATTCATGACATGGCCAGTGACATCACTGATGACATCACTGATGACATCTCCCAGTGAATGTGGTTTAGTAAGAAATTTAAATATGTATTATATATATACCAATCTGTATTGAAGCTTGAGTGGATATATAACTGTCTGGATGGAGGATTTAGTAGCTGTCTGACTGTCTGTTTAAGTGAGTAATTAAACGTGTCTCACTTAATACATGGATTAGTAACTAAACTATGTGAATGTGTGCATCACTGTCCCTGTTGTTGTATAACATGCTGCATCAGTTGGTCACTAACTACATCAGTGTGTATATTAGTTATTGATTAGTTGGGTGAGTATTTGTATGGGACACTGAGTTTGTGCGTGGTTGGATGGGGTGTGTGTAACTCTTTGCATATATGTGTGAATGGTTGATTGACTAGGTGTATAGGTTTAAGAGTGCATGTGGAAACAGTTGTTTGGGTGATTGAGTGTATTTATTTGTGTGTTGGTGAGCGAATATATGTTTTAGTTGTACATCTTCAACAAAGTAAAAAAATAAAAGGCATTGTATGTGAGAGTTGGTGTATATAAATAAGTATATATAAGAGTCAGTGATTGTGAGAGTAACTATATGAATGAGTGTATAATTGTAATGGTGATTTTTTAACATATTAACTATGAGTTACTATGTGCTTGAATAAATGAGGTGTTGTGTGTATAATTGTGTAAGTGAGTAAATGTAAGTGTGATTAATTTTGTTCATGAGTGAGTAGGATGACTGCATAACCAACTAAGATGACTGCTGATGTGTCAATGTCTATATATGTGTATAGGTGCATTTGATAGTGTTCTATTAATTAGTGACTGCTTGTATAAGTGATTCTGTTGTTGAATGGGTAGTTGTGTGTGTAGACTTAGGAATCAGTGAGTGGGTACGTAGTAACTGGTATTGGTGTGTCAATGGTTTCAAATATGGTACTCTGTATTTTACAGTGAGTGATGAAAGGTTATAATAGTGTATGATGAGGTGTATCAGATTGTCACTAGGATGATGTCATCAGTGATGTCATCAGTGATGTCATTTGAGATGTCATCAGTGATGTCACTGACCATGTCATGAGTGATGTAATATGTGACATCATCAGCAGTGCATTGCGGGGGCACGAGTTATAGTTAGCTGAACTAACTATAACAGGGGAATTTCTAGGGTTTTGTACGAGGGAAATGTCCAGCTAACTATAACGCCCCTGAAACCTATGTTTTTTTTTGTGAATTTCTAAGGTTTTTTAAATGCCAATCCCTAACTATAACGCCCCTGAAACCTTTGGTTTTATGGTAGTTGCATGGTGGCATAGGTAAGAAGGAATGTCTTGCCATATGCTGCTTCAAGTTTCGATTTTCAACCAGATGAAATTAATGCTGGCAAAGGCTCAAGATCCCAGGAAGAAGAAGAGATATTAAAGTGAATAGGGTATATGTTTCTATTTGCACTTATGGCTATAGTTGTACTACTGAAAATCAACACCAAGACTATCGAGATAAAAGAATATCATGGACAGTATATCGAGGGACAAAATATCGAAATGTAAGAGCATGTAAGGGAGTATAGATTTACTACTCCTAACTCCACTTGCACGCACCTTGAAGATATATGTACCGCATATATGTGGAGTTAGGCATAGAAAATCTAGACTTAACTACCTATCGATATTTTTTGTAATATTTTGTCCTCGATATTCTGTCCCACCGATAGTGGGAGCACAATATTCAGTGCACACATATGGGTGCAAATTCGAAATTTAGCTATCAGGGTATGAGGGCGCAGGAAAGACACCCAAAAATAAACAAATCAATAATCATTAAAAAGTCAATTACAGTAGAGTGCAGAGTGGGTCATGTTGGCAGACCTAGGAATGTTTTCAACCAAAAAGAAAAAAATCTCCCTTAACTCGTTTACCGCGCCTGTTTCCAGCCACAACCTGCTAATCTCATCATGTCCATTTTAAAAGAATTGCCTGTGGGTCTGATGATAGAGAGGGAATAGTCACTTAGTACCGCTTTCATTACAGTGTTTCTTTTTATTTTAGAGGCCTTATTTACAGCCTGCTTTTGAATTTTGCCCATTTCAAACACATACTTACAAGCGACAAGTTTGCAAATTCGAATTTAGAAGCTATTATCCTTCGTACTCCTCTCCTGTTGGGGCGCAGATGTGCTGAATCGCAGCTTTCCTTTGGCACGGTGAGCCCTGCATCGCGTTTTTACAAAAAATAAATAGGACAAGTAATCGAGTTATCGCTAAGGGAGAGCTCAAGGACCTCCAGGACAGGATATGCCCTTGAGGCTAAGCAGCCTGTCATATCTTCCCCCAGCTCCACTTACAAACTGAGTGGGATCTGTAGACAAAAAACCCACTTCCTGCCTCATTACAGCGCTATGGAAGAAAAAGGCCACTTAGGATGGAAGGGAAAGAGCATTTTATGAAAAAGAGGGCCAAAAATACAGCATTCTGCAGCTAGGTTAAAGTCAATAAATCACGCTAATTGGTTTACTTTTAGTGACCTGCGTGTGGCGATTTCCTGCTCCTGAACTCTTTCTGCCAGAGCGCATTCTTGGACACGGATGCTCCTCTCTGCTCTGGGAGGAGAGTTCTTTCACAGTCCTTAGGCAGTGATTTAGGATTTGTGTAGCCCTCCAAAAGGCTCAGCCTAAAAAAATGCCCAGTGCTGCTTTTTGTCAGTGTGTGCAAACTATTATGCCAAAAACAGATTGCAGCAATCCAAGAGGAAATATCTCTGAACTGAAAGTTTAAAAGCAAAGTGCATAAACTTGAATTTACTTAGTGGTTTTCCATCTTACTTATTATCACACTAAAAACACTTAAATGTGTGAGGTCACCTCCCCAACTGTATTGTTTTTTATTAATTCCAATAAAACCGCAGACTATGCAACCTTATGTAATTGTGAAAAAGCATACACCCAGATTCTGTACAGGCAGTGCTTTAAATGGGAAAAAAATAGTGCAGGTACTCCTTTAAATGTGGTGACTGGGCGGGGCTATGGGCGTGGCCAAAAGGCAAGCCATGACATACTTATTGACTTCTATACTAGTTGTAGCACATACCAAAACACATGAGAAATGGTTTATATGAACAAAATAGGTTAAATCGTTACACAAAAGACAAACGCAGTGATATTTTAATAATTCCTTGTTTTGTAATATTGGCAGTTTGTATACTGTTATTTGCAGTTACTTGGCACAATACTATATATTCTCGAGCATGCATACACAAACAGAAAGAAATGAACAGATGTGCACACACAAAGCATTCCACACATTTTCTTCAATATTCCCCCCAATAGTCTCTCGATTTCCTCCCTCTTTTCTCTCACACGAAAACATGCACAGGTAACAGACACACATAAGCAGACACTTACATAAAATAACCGGGTGGGATTAAAGCCATTTTAGGCTCCTTACCTCCCATGGCTTTCTCTATTGCACTGTCACCGGGCTGCCCCGATTCCTTTCAACACAGCATGATGGTGAACACCGGGATATCATGCGAATGATCCCTCGCTGAATAGTTCAGCGGGGGCTCGGCTCGGCTCAGGGCTACAGAAGTGTTTTGACTGTCAGAGACAGGTTACCAGCCCTAGCCTCAATGCACCTCTCCTTTATTGAGTACAGGTACTCTCCATGGCTGTTCAGAAGTGCCAGTACTCAGAATGATAAAAATAACAAGTGCCGGTACTCAGTATCTGTGAGTACCGGCCCTTTAACTCCTTGTGTGCTCATGACGGCTCCCGGCCGTCATGAGTCACGGTGGGCGTGTGCTCATGACGGCCGGGAGCCGTCCGAATGTTGCCGCTCCGCCCACGCGGTATTAATTCCCCGCCTGTGCGAGAGAATTAATCAGTGGGCGGAGTTCGGCTGGCCGCCGGCCGTCATGAGCACACGCCCACCGTGATTTATGATGGCCGGGCCGCCCTGAGTACCGGAGCGCCACGCCCAACCCTGCCCCCTCTCGCACCGCGGGGGAATTTGCCCCGCGGCAAAGGGGTTAAAAGCACTGGGTACAGGACTACAAAAAATAGCAGGTATTTGTAACGCGCAAACTAATCACCCGTAGGGGTCTCAAGGTGCTGGTGGCCGTCGGAGAGATTAAATGAGTTATAGCCGAGAGTCAAATGATGTTGAGCTGCTCTGCCTCCGATGCTGAAGATTGAACCGTGAACTGTGCGCTTCAAAGGGAGCCGCTGTGGCCGCTCCACCACACCTCTCCATAGCATCCAACCGATCCAAAATTGGTTAGGTTAATTAATCAAACTAAGTGAAAATGAAGGAAGACGTAGCATTGCTTTCCAAATCTTTTTCAAATGTAGCCTTCTCTGCTAATGGTAACACATGAAATGTAACCAAAGCAACGAAGAGATTTATTTAAGTCATTTACTGAGAGTTTGAAAGCAATATGTTTCTTTTTTTCATTTTTTAACATACATTATGCTGAAGGGCTCTAACAGCATGGATGAAGGGTCTGTGAGTGGTGGTTCCTAGTAGTTTGTATTTGGCATCTCACTTGGCAGGGGAGGTTTTCAGACACACTTTGCTTCAACTGGCACAAGAGTATTTTTGTCCTCTGTTTGGAAATCTCAGGAACCCTACTCTGCCACTGCGGTCACTTTGCCTTTTACAAGATGGCCGCTAAAAAGTGAAGTACTTCAATCAATAGTTAATTTATAGCAGCTTTAACTTTGTGACTTAAACAGGGATTTAATGGAAAGAATGAAGCTTGGGAAGGATTTCTTTTCTGATCACCATGTATATACTGATACCATTCACTGGCTTCAGGCACAGTTGTGTAGAGAGGGTCCAGGCACCAAAATATGAAGCTTTTGAGCTGGGGTGTACCAAATTCCGTAATGTTTGTATAAGCTGGCAGAATCTGAAATGGGAAAAGGAAAAAGGTCAAGAAATATCTAGCTCGAGGATTGGAGTAGGTGTGTAGAAGTTAGAGACAACCAGGCACGAGAAAAGTGCGCGACACATGGGTGTACAGTGTGAGAAAGCCCGCAGGAACCAGTCTGTGGAAAGGAGAGGGACCCTTGGGTATAAGGAGAGCAGAGGTACTCAAACACTTGGCTGGAGTCAGCAACAGGACAAAAGGTTAAATTGGTAGATACTGTGTCAGGGAACTCTAGGAAATACAGGTACAAGTGTCAGCATAGGAGCTGCTGGCATTTAGTTGCCCTTACTTGCAAACCATTTGCCCTGCAGTGAAAGTGGATGTGAAAAGAGCTGTTGTTTGATAAAAGATCTCGAGCTGTTCCTCTTATTTCCAATATAAGTTGAAATGGCAGTCTAGAAAGCCTTTCTCGTTATTACCTTTAGCAATAAAACAGGGAATTGCCTTGATTGGGGACAACATGGCTTCTTAGCCATCTCAAAGCCAGTCTCACAATCTCTCTCAATGGACCCACATTTTACCAATGTGATGTTCTTTGGAGATACTAAGGTGTTTTTCTTCAACCATGGTGTAGAGGGAGTCACAAGCTGCACGGGCTGTGAGAAACATTCATGTTCAAACTGATTCATTTGATGGAAGGAGGGAGAACATGGAGTCTAGTTGCTTAGTTGATGGCAGGAGAACCAGGTTCTATTGCAAGCTTCTGTCTTTGATCAACAGGTGTGATCTGGTTTAAATGAGCTCATCTTCCTTTGTATCAATTTCCATATTATTGAAGTCTGGGATTAGGGTTACCACATTTGTCAGAAAAAAAATGAACATTTGTTTGCCGTTTTTGCTCTCCTGATACAGGTAAGAGTGGTATGTCAATATTAATTTGTATAAAATCCTCTGTAATATTTTTTAACACGGCAACTACCTGTCTGCTTTAGTAAACAATCAGAAATAATTTACTCAGCTATTACATACATTTTAAGTAATATCTTCATGTTTTTACAGTTTTTAATTTATATTTCAAAAGTGGAAAAATGGATATCACTGATTTACTAATTTTGCATTGCCTTCGTTTTCCCAGCCAGGTGGAACGCCATACGTAAATTGGTAAAACTGAACATTTACAGATAAGTCCACAAAACTGATGAAGCGGGTCAACTTCTCGTTAAGTCATAAATTAAGATGAAACTATTATACTGAAGTGTCATGGCTCTCAAAAAGTAGAAGGTACATCGGTATGAGCTCCTTACACCCTTCTAATCATGGTCGTGCTGAATGCTACTAAGTGCTCATAGTCAAAGCAGGTCCAATTTCTCCTGTTGAGATCCACAAGGAAAATGGCGGGGGAGGTAACCAAGTTTAAAAAAAATGCCTGTGGAATTCATTAAGCTGTGACTGAAATTGTTCAATAGACCATAGAAACTCAACCATAAACTTAACAAATATAAACAAAAATGACAATCAACTGCGGTATTTCACCAGAAAAATCCAACAATATCAACCCCTGACAAAAGAAAGAGCCAAAAAGCACAAATCACAAGCATAGAAAAAAACAAGAAATTATATTGTTCACTTGTGACAAATTAGGAAGGTCGAAATATGCATGACACATACCAAAGCGGTTCTGAGGCGCAGGCAGTGTGGAGAAGTAAGCAAGAGTGTTGAAATTGTTGCTTAATAGAACCGCCAGGGTTCTCATCCATCAAAGAAAGCTGGTCTATTTGTAGTCATTTTTTCTAGTGTAAATTTAGATACAGCGGTGTGAAATATCTGTGGTGCAGAATAGCAGGGGGGCTATGTATATATTCCTAAACAATTGGTCTTTCTGGCTATAAAAACGAGATGCAATCAGAACCTTTGAAAAATAAAAAATATTCATGGAGGGGTGGTAAGTCAACAGATGACGGAATAGGTGATATTAAATAAACAATACCAATTCCGTCATCTGACGGCTACTCCCCCTGCCGCGCCCTGCCCCGCCTCACCGCGCTTACCTGAGTCGGCCGCTGCTGCTACTGTGGCCCTGTTGTAAAATTTGTTTGCACAAAGTGCAGGAGACCTCCCCAATCCTTTCTGACCTGGATTCTCCTCTGCCTAAGCACATCACAAAGTGTCCAGCACATTACTGATTCAAACAATTCAAAATACATGTTTACAATTTGTGTTCATAAATATATGTTGACTGAAAGAATTTCATAGGCGAACATATTAATTACGACAATCTGCCCAACTCTATATAACTGGTGTTTCTGCGCATTTTGAGAATACTGACAATTGTAAGGAGGTGCTATCACATTACTTTAATTCAAAGTTTCAGTCAGCAATACATCTGGGCATTCACACAGGGAAATGTTCAATCCTAGTATTGAATATTTAATTAAAATCCGGAGCAGCCCTGCTCAAGAGTGCTAAACCAACAATATCTGTGTTTTTTTTTGTTTGTTTTTTTAAATTAAAAGAGCAAAGTAGTCACAAAATAGCAGGGAATCAAATAAGGACAGAGACATTCGGAGGACGGGTGGCATCACACAGAGAGAATCAAGTATGGGAATATGGAGAGAGTTGGGAGAATAGGGGGTCCTCAGTGGTGCAGTCAGGCAGGGCTGAGTGATGAGTCATGCAGCAAACAACAGGGGGAGGGGACAGATCAATGATCACTGAGGCCTTCGAAAGAAGGTATGGGTTTTGGAGTGAAAGTGGTGATCCAGATTACCATGAGTTGAGAAAACAAGAATCATTTATATATGATAACTATTTCAATAATTTTACCAATACTAAGGAAGATTGATTAATTAATGTGAATGCATGCATTTCTATCTTTGCATTCATGTATTTAAGGAGTACATCTGATAGCTTACTGAGAAGTGGGTCTTTTGAACCATTGTCTTCTGAGATCTGGCTAAGTGCATATACCTTTTCTAGGGATTCTGGGTTCCACCTTGTGGTTGTGAGTCTCTTATTAAAACTGACGGGTCTATGAATTGTGTACTAAGAAGATTACGTCATCTGTAGCATAAGAGGACAAAGCATGCAGATTTGCTTTGTGTTTCGGTCATGCTTCCTGCTCCCTTAATCACTGATGTCTCTGAAAGTGTGCAGGGTCACTGTACATCTGATTCACATGAGTTCCTGTTCAGTGCTTGCATGCTTGATTTCTACATGATTCAGAAGGACTGAATAGTCGGTTTAACTGATCCTCTGTGTGAGAGGGCCTGTGTGCCTGTTAGCTAATCAAAATCAATCAGGTGTTTGTTAAGCGCAACTACTCACCCGTAAGGGTCTCAAGGCGCTGCTATATGGTGATAAAACAGTACTTGGCTGCAGCATGAAGATATGATTGCATTTCTTTCTCCATCAACCTGAGAGATTATTGCTTTACCAAAGTTGTGAATCCCATCAAAAGAACTGTAACTGAACAATGTGATTACTTACTCAGGAACCACTGACAGGTTTGGAGTGTTATTAATGCAGGTTAAGTTCAGCTGAGCTATGGTTTTGCCCTTCGTGAGGAGAATGCCTATTGTTGTTAACCTGCTAAGTTAATTTCAAGATGGCGGTTTCTTTCAAGATTGTCTGTACTGCATACATATGCAATCCCAATGCCTAGAAGGGCACAGGATTAAGTGTCCATTTTTGTCCCTAGAATAGTTTGGGGAATGGGGGCCTGTACTAGGGCCAAAGATCTGCTATAGGTGCTGTATTTGTATTTAAATAAACATAATTAAAAGCAAATGTTGACATATTGAAATGTAACTCTGTACACCTGTTTTATACCAAGGGCTCTTTCATATCATTGAGGAAAATTAGAAAGTGATGTGTGGAATGACTGAATTGATCTCAGCCACTAGTAATTACTTGGGACCATATTCTAGTCCCTGGTTTTTTGGCCCACCATGTCCCTAGATAGACACTAGCTATAAGCAAATCAGTGTTCATCCTGCTCCAATAGAAATAGTCCAGCTAAACCGCTAAGCCTGGCCCCTCCGAACTGGAAAACAAGCAATGCCGTACTGTTTTCAAACTTTGGGCCTCATCAGTAAGATGCACAGTGAGTTCAATGGCACAGTGAGCATGGGGCCGATGTCTAGGCATAACCGTCACACTCAGCGTGTCACACTTAGGTCACGCCATTCACACAGGGAAGGCAGGAGACATTCAAGTTTTTAGACAACTGACTGGGGAAAACAACAAGGCCTTGTACGATCCTTCCTCCTAGAGGCTGGAACCCTAGCGACTTTCATGTGTTCAAGAGCAAATTCCTTAGACCTCCACCAATTCTGGGCCGCATAGACTTCAGAAGTTCAAGCCAACACAGAAATGAATTATATACATTGCAGTCACTTTTCTTTCGTTTATTTTGAATTCACTTTCGTTTTTTAAACTTAGTGATGATAAGCTAGATCTCTTTAGCCTGATTTACATATTTAGCAATTGAAACAGTCCATTCACATTTTCATCAGGGCAGTGTGGAAGTTTTTTAGCGTCTGAAAAGCCTTTGGGCTTTATGGAGCGCCATGTTATTCAGAATTTGTAGGAGTGCATTATAATCCCTGGTATTTCGCACCCATATATTTAGTGGGATTTTATTAACGTGTGGCCTAGAAATGTAGTACTAAAAGCAGCATATATTTGTGTGCTTAGAAATGTAATCAAGTCATTTATGATGTCTAATGTAATGTTTAGTCGAAAATGCATGTTAGATGATGCATAACGAATTAGTCCACGTATAATGTGATGTGTTAGGATTTAAACGTGCACCATATTAAAGTCTGCATGTGTAGATTTGCTTATTCATGTATGCAATTTAATGAATATCAATGCTCATAGTATGGTTCTAGAAATGTGTGTTTAAAATGTGTAAAGGTCTGATCGCATATACGTTTAAAGAGAAAGGCCTGTTTGTTTCTTATGTTAGCTGAATATTGTTGGCCGAAAACTGTTTCCCTTGAAAAGGCTCAGAGGGTTTGTGAGACTTTGCAGATCTCAGAGAAGTGGAAAGTTTCTCGTTCCCATGTTTCTGTTGCAGGTGCAAGGACACCTAGTTCGTTAGGAAGACTAATTCTTTGTTTTAGGAGTTAGGATGGTATGAGAAGCCAACACGGGAGTATACTGGAATGCAGGGATGATACTCTCAGCGGAGAAGGTGCCTGGGACCCAAGGTCAAGCTAACTGTCTTTGGATGAAGTACAAGTTTCAGTGGAAAAGTACCGGAGGAAGACCTGGCTGAAGAGGTGTGACGGAGGGTGTGTTCTACGATTTTGGGATTTTGAATTAGGGACAGTACCCCGTGGGTTGAGCAGTTGAGGATTAGATGGGGAGCTAGAAAGAGCATCTTAGAACGAGCTCTGTACTGAGAAAAGTGAGTGTACTTCTAAGGAAGTCTTCACTTCTGACACCTTTTTCTACTCTCTTGCCTAGGGAAAATGCTAAGTAGGGATGTCACTTTAGAGATAGAGTAGGGATAGACTAATCAATTTTTCCTTGTAGGTTGATGACTTCTAATATAGAGATTGGAACAGTTATTGGCTGCCTAATGCTTTTGGAGCTAACTATTCTTCTTATTCTGAGTCGGATGAGACTCCTGCGTAGGATATTTTTTGTATTAGTGCCCATTTATTTCCTTAACCTCGTGATGAGGTGCTTGTATGTGCAATTATTTTTAGCTTTGAAATAAACCCCTAAAATTTGAGATTCGGAGTCAGTGATCCTTTAGAGTTCCAATTTTGATTTGTTTGATTATGTGCTAAAACTGGATTTTCTCCCCTTTACACTATTTAACAGATAGAAAGATCCTGGCGACCTGAGAGGATTCTTGGTGATGGTAAGACAGATAAGAATCCGGCTTTATCAGTTGGTAGCAGAGGATGGTTATCTCTGATAGTAAGGGGAGATCTAGATCAAGATAAGAGATTACTGAGGCCCATAGAATTCGAGCGATGGTGACCTATTGTATTGTAAGCGGCAGACGACGGCAGCTGATGGAAACCGACGGAGAGTAGCGGTGCAGCAAAAGCAGCAGTTTGTGGTAGAGTGAGTATGAACAGGGCGATGTGTTTGTAGATTGCGGTGTTGATTTGATTGTGTGATGTCTTGCGGAGTTGGAATGAGAGTTGAGTGATTGTGAGTTCAGGCTGTGAGCACGCGCAGTCTGGGAATTCTTATGCTCGACGAGTAGTCTGAGAAGTTGTGGTGTAGAAAACACCCAGAGTTGAATTTGTTGACCATAGAGAGAGGGGTGTCGTGAGACGTCATCTATTACCCAGACCGAGATAGGGGAAGCGAATGTGTGAGTGCGTGAGCAACCGACGCTGGTCGTGGGTTGCTGTATGTGGAACATCGAGCGTTTTGAAACCTATCAGTAGGGGCGATTGTCCGGTTGTTTCGTGGACAGACAGTTGTGGTCAACAATTTCGAGAGACTGTCCGGTCGTTTCGTGGACAGACAGTCAGAGAAGTGATTGTCCGGTCGTTTCGTAGACAGATAATTACTTCAGAATGTGAATGAGATGAATGCGAGAGTGAGAAGCGAATTGTGAAGGAGGGGAACTACTGCGAGCGGAGGAAGGTTGATGTCAGAAGGTGGCGCGCTGCGATAGGTCGGTTGGTGTGAGTTGTGCTGGTATTGGTGGATAGACATCAGGAAGTGAACGTAAATATTGTGCGCGAACAAAAATTAGTTCATCATGAAATGTTTTAAAGTTTTCAGAGAATTGTGCAGAGGTGACAGACATGTGGTTACTCGGGGAGGAGAAGAAGCCCCTCCTGAAGATACCCAAGCACACTATATGGCAAAGAATGTGGGATTGCATACTATAATTTGGCTTGAAAATTGGCATAAAATGACTCAAGGAGAGGGAGAATTGACTTTCCCACGGTTTGGTACTTTCAGGTTAGATGTGCTGTACCAGTTGAAATCTGTGATGTCCTCCTTACGACCCCTGCCTAGACCGACACAGTTTGAGGCACTACATGCATGGATTAGAGCAGCGTATGACAGGAAAAGGGATAGAACTCAGGAAAGGGGGAAGAAGTCGATCAGGGCATTCCAATATGCGAGGTGGGATGCACTAGAGAAGAGGTGGAGAGTGGAAACGATTGAGGGGGATAGATTGTACCCGCTACTAGACAAAACAGAAGGTGCGAAAGCAAAGAGTGTAGAAGAGGATGATAGTGATACGGATGACAGCTTGGTAGAGAGGTTGTTGTCGGAAAGACCACCTCCGTTTAATCCAGATTCTTACGAAAGAAAGTCGACCCTAGCAGAAGGGACTAATGGACTACAGATTCTGTCAAATGTGAGAGTAGTATGGAAAATTTCGAGAGGAACAGAGGACCTGAGAATGCAGTCTTCCGCAGGTACAGAAGCAGCGGGAGGTGTGAGGTTACCAGATGCTTTAACAGTACCGGTTACCATTTGACCCATAATATCAGTCTATGACCCAGACCAAGTGAAAATTGGCAGTTTAGCACAGTCAACTGCAGGAGAAAGAATTAATACTGAAGGGAATGGCACAGTGAGCGGAATGGAACTGGCTCCAAAACCTATAGAATGGAGCACACCATTGCTAGCCACCGCAGACTCCTCTAGAGGACAGGTGGATGTGAGACCGGTGAGACCAAAGACTTTGGCCGAGTCGAGATCAGATCTGAGAATGTGGGTACCACCTGTGAGGAACCAGAATGGTAGAATAACAGGGAATGGTGAACTAAATGAGTCAGGAAGCCGACCAGCTTCTAGGAACATGACAGAAGAGAGTAGGTCTCAAGATCAGAGCTACGAGAATGATGAACGCAATGGAGCAGAATGTCGGGAGCCATTGAGAGGTGCCGTGAGGGCAAGGATGTTAGATGTAGTGAGTTTGAAAGCAGAAGTGGATGAAATAATTAATGGAAATTTGCCTTTGGACAGGATAGAAATATATGAACAAGATGAGTTGCTTTTTGTAGCAAAGGATGTGACTCGTAAGGCAAGGACTGCACATGAGAAACTGACATATTTGGCCAAGAAGTACGAGGTAGATCTGTCTAAAACGAAGTCATTGCAAGGGAGCCATAAGTTGCAGTATAGTGATCAAGAACTGGAAGAAAAGAGGGTCATAGGACTGAGGACACACATCAGAGATTTGATTGTAGGGATGCGTGCATGGATCATGCTTGACAAATGGGAGGAAAGGTGGTCTAAGAAGAAGAGTTCTAAAAGGACTGGAGGAGAGACGCCGCCTCCAGGTGGAGGGATGCTAGGCGTAGAGAATTACCCTTTACGAGAAGTACAAAATGGAAAGTATGTGCATGTTCCTTGGAGTAGGGGTGATTTGGCTGCATTTACGAAGGATTTTCCTCGGCTGAGGGAAAAGCCTGTAGAATGGTACAAGCAGGTTGACTGCTTTGTCAAGATCTCGAAAGTGTTGTGGACTGATTTGAACACATTGTTTGACATCGTAGTTCCAGGAGATTTTTGGTCTGCATGTAAAGTTGCTGTTGAATGGCCGACTTCTGAGCCAGAGATGGATCCTGTCACTAACCGTCCGTCACCCATACTTATGAAAAGGTTTGAGCAAGTGATTACATGGTTAAAGTTAAAGATCTCACCTCAGGATATTGATTGGGTTAAGATAGACTGAACTGTCCAAGAACCGAAAGAGACGGTGCATGAGTATTACGAATGTCTTTTGCAAGCCTTCAAACAGTACACCGGGTTAGACACCTTAGATTCTAAGGACATGGGACAGTTCGTTTCGAAGTTTGTTTGTTGGCAGAATAAGCCAGTGGATGAAATCTTGCGGTATGCCAGATACTGCAGTGTTGAGATAGATTCGAAACACTGGAGGGTTGAAAGATAAACTGATGCTTGTCCAAATGCAAACGGCTCAGGCTCAGCCTAGTGGAGGGACGTTAGGAAGGAGACTGGGAAATAACCAAGGAGGAAATCACAACGTGCAAGGTCAGGGAAGGGTGAAATCGGTTGATCCCAAGACAGGAATGGACGAGGCGACTTTGAAGACCTCTGCGTGTCATCTTTGTCACCAGATTGGACATAGGAAATGCGAGTGTCACTTGAATCCAGCAAATCAGGTGCAGCAGGAGATAGAGATGGTTCAGGCACCAGTACCTGAAGTGGTCACTAAGGTGACAATGTCAATGAAAGGGGGGACATTCAGTCCACAGGTACAAGTTAACCAGCCACCGAGAGTTCCGCAGGCAACTCATACCTACCAACAGATGCCTCTGTTCGAAGGGTATGATGAGTATAGCCCAGATCCGTTAGCATGACGGTGCCTGAGGGGGGAGGAAGATTGCACATTTGGAGCAGTCTTGGAGGTAGACCAGAGGGGACCGTTTGTGGAAGCAGACGTTGACGGTCACCCTACCACCTTTTTGGTTGACACTGGTGCTACCCATTCTACTGTAAGATCAGCAGTAGTTCCTAACCTACCCCTCTCAGGACAATCGATCCAAGTTGTTGGAGTAGCGAACAAGAAAATGACTAGTCCTCTGACAGAGCCGATTCCTGTGAGAATAGGAACTTTCCGAGACCAACATCAGTTTGTGGTGTGTGACTCAAGTCCAGCTTGCCTGTTAGGAAGAGATGTACTGTGCAAGTTAAATTATACCATCTATTGCACACCTAAGGGAGTTGAAGTACAAACGAAAGATGACGATGCGACCTTTAAGGTTGCTAATCAGCACTTGTGTATAGAAATGTACCCAGCGTTGACTGTGGAAGAGCTTCCATTTGACCTGAGAGATTCAGTATCGCAGGAGGTGTGGGATTCCACCGGAGAAGAGATTGGGCTGATCAAAGGTGTAGAACCAGTGAAGATCCAAGTCAAACAGAATGTAGAATTCCCTAGGACGCCTCAGTACAATTTGTCATCCAAGACTGTTGCAGGGATAAAACCTGTAATCGAGTCTATGATCAAACAAGGAATTCTGAAGGAGATCATGGGTAGCCCATGTAATTCACCTATCATGGGACTACAGAAACCGAGCGGGAAATTCAGGATCGTGCAAGACCTGCGAAAGGTTAACACGATAGTTGTTCCATGTTGTCCAGTGGTACCAAATCCATCTGTGATATTATTTCAGATTCCATGTGAAGCCGAGTGGTTTAAAGTGATTGATTTATGTCAAGCATTCTTCTCTATACCACTCCATGAGGAAAGCCAATTTCTTTTTGCTTTCCGGCTGGAAGATCGTGTGTTAACATGGTGTCGTATCCCTCATGGGTATACAGAGAGTCCATCGCTCTTTAATCAGATCTTGAAGAAGAATCTATAGAGTCTCGTGTTGCCGCAGAACTCAGTTCTCGTGCAATACATCGACGACTTGCTCATTGCCTCAGTGACGGAAGACGCTTGCAGGATTGATACTATTGCTCTACTGAATCATTTGGCAGAGAATGAACACAAGGTGTGTCCCTACAAATTGCAATACTGCTTGAGCGAAGTACAGTATTTGGGTCACAGAATTGAGAAGGGCAAGAGAAAGGTGTGTCCAGATCAAATTGAGGCAATAATGAACATGCCTGTGCCTACCACTCAGCGAGAGGTCAGAATGTTTCTGGGGATGGTTGGCTGCTGTCGTCAATGGATTCCCAACTTCTCTTTTGAGGCAAAGCCCTTTCAGTGGCTGACGCACAAGGATGTGAGTGATCCGGTACCATGGGACAACAACTTTTTGATGTCGTTCTTAAGGCTGAGGGAGGCCATGTGTTGTGCCCCGGCTTTGGGAATGCCTGATTACAATAAGGCTTTCTCGTTGTTCTGTTGTGAGAGAGAAGGTTGCACATTGTCAGTTCTGACTCGGAGTCATGAAAGTGTCCCTAGACCAGTTGCCTACTTCTCAGCTACTTTAGGCCCAGTAGCTTCTGCGTTGCCCAGATGTCTCAAATCCGTTACTGCAACAGGTGTCAGTATTGAAAGATGTGAGAGTAATGTAATGGGGCACCCATTGACTGTCTATGTACCACATTCTGTTGAATTGTTAATGACAAGGACCAAAACACAACACCTGACGAACAACAGATTGACACGCTATGAGCAAGTCATACTTGCCGCAGAGAATGTGACTTTGAAAAGGTGTTCTGTTTTGAATCCTGCTACATTGATGCCTATCCCAAATGTAGATGATGAGGATTGTGAGGGCCATAATTGTCTCGATCTGACTGAACTGTGCACCAAACCAAGACCTGACATTGTCGATGAACCACTTCCTGACCCTGATGACATTTTCTTTGTGGATGGTTCATGCTTAAGAGACAGTGTTGGTAGGCTGAGAGCAGCATTTGCTCTATGTACCATCACAGGACTTGTTGAAGCTGCTTGTTTAGAAGGAGTACACTCCGCACAGGTAGCTGAAATCATTGCCTTGACTCGTGCCTGTTTGGCTGCTGATCAGATTCGGATAACGATATACACTGACAGTCAGTATGGGTTCAGTGTGGTTCATGATTTCGGACAGTTATGGTCACAGAGGGGATTCATGACATCATCGGGTTCGCCCATCAGGAATGGGGAATATGTGAGACAGCTTTTAGATGCATTACAATGTCCCAAGGAAATTGCTGTCAAGTGTGCAGCTCATGGGAGTGGGACTGATTTTGTCTCTTTGGGCAATAATTATGCGGATGAAGTTGCCAGTTTCTGTGCAGAACAAGGAAGTATATTTACAGGAGATTACACACGAGAGCGCCAAGAAAGAACCGAGCTCAGCATGATGTTAGCCATGGCAGACACTTGGGAGGAGCTAAAACGATTGCAGGATGAAGTTACAGAACAGGAACGGGATGGCTGGTAAGGTCAGGATGTGTGAAAGGAGATGTGGATGTTTGGGTCTCGAGTGATGGTCGAGCTGTGTTACCAGAAAACTTATTGAGCCCAATGGCAAGACAGATACATGGTGCGGTACATCTTGGCAGAGATGCAATGGTGCGAGTGTTTAGAAAGACATGGTACAATCCGAGGTTTCGTGCGGTTGCTGAAGCAGTGTGCCAGAGGTGTGTTACTTGCCAACAGATGAATGCAAGAAAGAAGACTGTGGTTACCTTGAGTCACATTGGGAGGTCAGGAGGACCTGTCAATGGGATGCAGCTGGATTTCATTGAAATGCCAAAATGTAATGGGTTGAGGTATATTCCAGTTGTGGTGTGTGTTTTCTCATGATGGGTGGAGGCATATACCCACACGTAGGTGTGACACTCTTACTGTAGTTAAGCTGTTGTTGAGGGAGCTTATCCCGAGGTTCGGTTTTCCAACCTCTTTGGAATTAGATAGGGGGGCGTACTTCCACAGCGAAATCATGAAGTTGCTTTGAATGTGGACCAGAGGTTACATTGCAGCACTGACCAGAGGCTTCTGGGATTGTGGAGCAAGTTAATGGAACCTTAAAAGCACGGATGGCAAAAGTGTGCACATCGACGTCCCTGAAGTGGCCTGATGCATTGCCTCTAGTTGTCATGAGTATTTGCAGTGTTCCAGACAGGAGAACTGGGTTGTCCCTGCATGAGATCCTGATGGGGAGGGCGATGCGATTGCCAGCAGTACCAGCTCCCGCTTTAATTAACATCACTGATGATTTGATTCTCGATTACTGCAAAGGACTGGCTGATGTGGTCCGTTCTGTGTCTCAGCAGGTGCAAGCAGCAACTGTTCCAGCCTCGAGTGACCTGTGCCACGACCTGTGTCCAGGGGACTGGGCGCTCGTTCATAAGCACGTGAAGAAGAGTTGCTTGGATGTTCGGTGGCGCGGCCTGTACCAGGTGATACTGGTCACGAACACAGCAGTGAAGTGTGGAGGGTTGCCAAACTGGGAGCATGCCTCAAGGCAGCCTGAGAAGGTCCAGGAGAGCAAGAGTGCTGTGTCAGATATACGCCACACGTTGTGACTGATGCCAGGAGTGGTGAGTTCAGGGAGGTTGAGGTTCGTGACTGTGGTCAGCAAGATCCCGAATGGGAAAATCGACGTGGGATTGGTGGTCCCAGGACTTGAAATCGAAGGAGGTCTGACTCCAATGGTTCCGAATCCCCCACTTCTGAGTAAAATCCATGAACTAATATAACAAAGATTGACCTTTCCAACGTTTGGGTTTGAGGCACCGACTCATGAAACTATAATTCTTCGTCTTGAACTTTTGGAACATGTGCTAGAGATTCTTGGAGCTGATCTTATTTTGGATTGAAGTAAACTTTGTTGTAAATAAAAGTCTATAAAGAAGATAACCTAGGCCCGAGTGGAAGAAGAATACATTTAGGGACTTTCCGCAGAGAAGGCAAAAGAGAGCTAGGGAAGTATTTTTGTGGACTGTGTAAATAAGGAACTGAAATTGCAGAGGGGATTTCCAGCTTCTCGGAGTATTGCTCGAACTGGTTAGCAAGCGACGTTTAGAGGAAATAAGAGACTTTTACGTGGTTGCTGCTGAAACCAAGAACTTTTGGAGAACTTTACGAGATCATGGATGCTGGAGATACTCATCGTAGATTCAAATTAGAGATAGGTACCCTTGTAGGTGGAGTGATAGTTTCTATAATCATAGTAGTTGCGATTTCGTATATCGTCCCTCATGAGCAGGCAGCGGAGGTACAGGGAACACCTACACCTACCACTCCTAGCCAAAAGGAGGTCACCATAGGAGCTGAGAGAGCTTTACTAATCGAAGAGAGTCATAGATTTCACATAGTTTGGTGAATTTAAGCTTAATGTGTATGCCAGGCTGCTATAAGAGTATGTGGATGCGATGGATGCGAAAGACTGCTATGTGTGTATGCAGTTACCAGCTTCAGTGGGTGAGGGTATCAGATATCACCATCTTCCACTGTCGTATGGGATTTCATGTAGTCTGTTGCTTAGTATATTTTATGAAAGAGGTCAGTTTGAGTATTTCTTTTCCAATTACGATGCAGTGCTTCCTGAAGTTCCAGCTTGCAAGCATTTGAACAAGTATGACTATTACAAGTCAGAAGATAGGCTTAGGAAGTATTTCATACCGTCTTTGGAACTAGATACAGCATATGCTCACCGACATAACTTAACGTGCTCATTGTCAGATGTGGAGAAGAAGTTTGTAGATCAGGTAGAAGATAGATATAGAAAACTAACGTAAACACGAGACACAGGAGACAGTCCAGAAGATTGGACCGAAGAGGAAAGATCTCACAGAGCTAAAGGGAGTTATGGCTCTTTAGCATTGGATAAGGAGCAGAGGGGAAAGCTGTGTGTGAGACATTATCAGACCTTTTATGAAAAGGTCCCAGTGGGACAGAGTATGTGTGATCATATTTTCACGTCTGCTAAGAACTTTTTGCAAGGCTCTGTACAAGTGATTCCAACTGTTTATTATGTGTGTGGATAGAATGCCTATGTCAGGTTACCTGCGAATTGGTATGGTACGTGTTACTTGGGGATTATTTTCCCGAAGATTTATCATGCAGATGATTTGGAGCTTCTAGAGGGTGGACAGCATTCTAGAGTGAAAAGAGCTGAGAGGGCAGGAGCAGTGATTGCAGATGTTTTTGGAGCAATAATACCAAGCTTGTGAGTAGTTCTGAATGATGTGAAGATCAGACGATTGGCTAAGGTGGTTGATGAGTTGTCGATTAATACAGCAAAGTCACTGCTACTTGTGGATGGAGAGATGCTGTCGATAAGGACAATGGTTTTACAGAACCGCCTTGCTTTAGATGTTTTACTGGCAAAAGAGGGCAGAGTCGGTAAATTATTGAAGGTTCAGGAATGTTGCACGTATATTCCAGATAACAGCAAGGATCTGGAGAAATATATAGATAACATTACTACGATCCATCATGAGATAGAGGATTTGAGTGAAGAGGGTGTTTGTGAAAAGGTCGGGAAAGGTTTTAGTTGAGTGGGAAGTTGGTTTTCCAATCTGGGGAAAGGGTTCCTTGGCTTTGTTTTGAGACCTCTCATCATTGTTGTGGTTTGTGTGGTTTGCTTGTGGGGGGGTTGTCAGAGCCTAAAAGTGGTATAAAGGAAACAGTGTTGAGAGAGCTCTTAGAGCGAGTAAAATGAGAATGGTCAGACTGCAATCAATCAATCAATCAAAGACATTTATAGAGCGCGCTACCTACCCGTAGGGTCTCGAGGCGCTGGGGGGGGGGGTGCCGCTACTGCTCGAACAGCCAGGTCTTGAGCTTCTTCCTGAAGGAGAGGTGGTCTTGGGTCAGGCGCAGGTCTGCCGGGAGGGAGTTCCAGGTCTTGGCGGCCAGGTAGGAGAAGGACCTTCCTCCTGTGGTGGCTCTGCAGATGCGTGGGACGGCGGCGAGGGCGTGGCTGGCGGATCGGAGGTGGCGTTTGGGAGCGTAGAAGTTGATTCGGTTGTTGAGGTAACTCGGGCCTTGGTCGTGGAGAGCTCTGTGTGCGTGGGTAAGGAGGCGGAAGGTGATTCTCTTGTTGACCGGGATCCAGTGCAGGTCTCTTAGGTGTCCGGAGATGTGGCTGTGTCGTGGGATGTCGAGGATGAGTCTGGCTGAGGCGTTCTGGATGCGCTGGAGCCTCTTCTGGATCTTGGCGGTGGTTCCGGCATAGAGTGCGTTGCCGTAGTCCAGTCGGCTGGTGACGAGGGCCTGGGTGACGGTCTTCCTGGTCTCTGTGGGGATCCACCAGAAGATCTTCCGCAGCATGCGCAGGATGTTGAAGCATGACGAGGAGACGGCGTTGACTTGCTTGGTCATGGAGAGGGAGGAGTCCAAGATGAAACCCAGGTTGCGTGCGTGGTCCGTCGGTTTGGGTGCGGTGCCCAGGGCGGGGGGCCACCAGGAGTCGTCCCAGGCGGAGGGCGAGGATCCCAGGATGAGGACCTCCGTCTTATCTGAGTTCAGTTTCAGGCGGCTCGTCGTCATCCACTCGGCTACCTCTCTCATCCCCCCGTGCAGGTTGGCTCTGGCGGTGGCGGGGTCGTTGGTCAGGGAGAGGATCAGCTGGGTGTCGTCGGCGTAGGAGATTATGTTGAGGTAGTGTTGGCGTGCGATGGCCGCGAGGGGGCTCATGTAGACGTTGAAGAGAGTCGGGCTCAGTGAGGATCCTTGTGGGACGCCGCAGATGACTTTGGTGGCCTCTGACTTGTACGGTGGTAGGCGGACTCTTTGTGTTCTTCCGTCGAGAAAGGAGACGATCCATTCCAGCGCCTTCTCCTGGATTCCGACGTTGCTGAGGCGCTGCACTAGGGTGCGGTGGCAGACCGTGTCGAAAGCCGCGGAGAGGTCTAGGAGGATGAGGGCCGCTGTTTCCCCGTTGTCCATCAGGGCTCGGATGTCGTCGGTGGCGGCGATGAGGGCGGTCTCGGTGCTGTGGTTGGCACGGAAACCGGACTGTGATGGGTTGAGGGATCCATTCGTCTCGAGGAAGGTGGCCAGCTGTTTGTTGACGGTCTTCTCGATGACTTTGGCTGGAAATGGGAGGAGCGAGATGGGGCGGTAATTCTTGAGTTCGGTGGGATCTGCTGTAGGTTTCTTCAGTAGAGCGCTGAGTTCGGCGTGCTTCCAGCTCTCGGGGAAGGTGGCGGTGTCAAATGAGGTGTTGATGATGTCCCGCAGGTGGGGTGCGATGACAACGTCGGCTTTGTTGAAGACGTGGTGAGGGCAGGGGTCGGTAGGAGATCCGGAGTTCATCGTGTGGACGGTGTCTTCGGTGTTGACCGGGGTCCAGGCGCGGAGGGTGGTGGTGGGTGGAGGTCCTGCGGTCGTGGCGTGCGTCGGTTGAGTGCTGAAGCTGTCGTGTATGTCCGCGATCTTGTTGTGGAAGTAGGAAGCGAGGGAGTTGCAGAGGTCTTGCGAAGGGGTGATGTCGTTGTTTCCGGCGTTGGGGTTGGAGAGCTCTTTCACGATATTGAAGAGTTCCTTGCAGTTGTGTGCGTTGTTGTCTAGTCGGTAGTAGACTGCAAGACAGTCAATATCAAAATCTTAAGAATATCCGACGGGGTAGAATGGCAACAAGTTCTATTTACGTCGGATCTTTCCCCTAGGGAATTGTGAAATGGTGTGATAACATTAGTCATCAAAGGGGGGAACTGATAGAGCGCCATGTTATTCAGAATTGTAGGGGTGCATTATAATCACTGGTAGTTCGCACCCATATATTTAGTGGGATTTTATTAACGTGTGGCCTAGAAATGTAGTACTAAAAGCAGCATATATTGGTGTGCTTAGAAATGTAATTAAGTCATTTATGAAGTCTAATGTAATGTTTAGTCAAAAATGTATGTTAGATGATCATTAAACGAATTAGTCCACATATAATGTGATGTGTTAGGATTTAAACGAGCACCATATTAAAGTCTGCACGTGTAGATTTGCTTATTCATGTATGCAATTTAATGAATATCAATGCTTATAGTATGGTTCTAGAAATGTGTGTTTAAAATGTGTAAAGGTCTGATCGCATATACGTTTAAAGAGAAAGGCCTATTTGTTTCTTATGTTAGCTGAATATTGTAGGCCGAAAACTGTTTCCCTTGAAAAGGCTCAGAGGGTTTGTGAGACTCTGCAGATCTCAGAGAAGTGGAAAGTTTCTCGTCCCCATGTTTCTGTTGCAGGTGCAAGGACACCTAGTTCGTTAGGAAGACTAATTCTTTGTTTTAGGAGTTAGGATGGTATGAGAAGCCAACACAGGAGTATACTGGAATGCAGGGATGATACTCTCAGCGGAGAAGGTACCTGGGACCCAAGGTCAAGCTAACTGTCTTTGGATGAAGTACAAGTTTCAGTGGAAAAGTACCGGAGGAAGACCTGGCTGAAGAGGTGTGATGGAGGGCGTGTTCTACGATTTGGGGATTTTGAATTAGGGACAGTACCCCGTGGGCTAAGCAGTTGAGGATTAGATGGGGAGCTAGAAGGAGCATCTTAGAACAAGCTCTGTACTGAGAAAAGTGAGTGTACTTCTAAGGAAGTCTTCACTTATGACCCCTTTTTCTACTCTCTCGCCTGGGGAAAATGCTAAGTTGAGATGTCACTTTAGAGATAGAGTAGGGATAGACTAATAGATATTTCCTTGTAGGTTGATGACTTCTAATATAGAGATTGGAGCAGTTATTGGTTGCCTAATGCTTTTGGAGCTAACTATTCTTCCAATTCTGAGTCGGATGAGACTCCTGCATAGGATATTTATTGTATTAGTGCCCATTTATCTCCTTAACCGCGTGATGAGGTGCTTGTATGTGCAATTATTTTTGGCTTTATACTAAACCCCTAAAATTTGAGATTCGGAGTCAGTGATCCTTTAGAGTTCCAATTTTGATATGTTTGATTAAGTGCTAAAACTGGATTTTCTCCCCTTTACACTATTTAGCAGATAGAAAGATCCTGGCGACCTGAGAGGATTCTTGGTGATGGTAAGACAGATAAGAATTCGGGTTTATCAGGCTCACAGAAATCCTTTCAGGTAAACCAGTGTGTCGGCCTTTTCTGTAATACCAAAGTGACCCGGGGATGCGCAAAGCGGGCGCAAACTCCTGTTGCACCCCCCGGGGCACTTGTATAATACGGCCCCAGGATGTGAGCATGGCAATAAAGGCACTCTTTCTCATTATGCCTTTAATAGTGCATGTTGCAGTCACACTCATGGGCATGAAAGAGTCTCATTCCCCCAAAATAGTGCTGATCGTCATCTTCCGCGACCACTGGTTCAAATCAACAACTGAAGCAAACCCAAAGAAATTTGCTTGAATATGCTAATGAGAGTTAGAAGTGGAAATAATAGACACACAAAAGCAACATATGAAGTAATGTAATGAAATGCAATCTAAGGTGGATTTGTGAAGCGCTACCTGTCACCCGTGAGGGTATCCAGGCACCATACCAAGTATGTATGTTATACATTCTGTTAACCCCGCTGTAAACTGTTTGTGCAACATTTTAGTATACAAATGGAAAATATGAGTTATATGCCAAATGTTATACTGGTTTTACCACAGCACTTAATTTCTTGAAAGACTATGAACTATGCCTTGAAAGCGATTTAAGGTCAATGCCTATTCCTGCTCAGAAAATATCTTTCCTCTTAGCAAATTGACTAAATGCTTTACATTATTCTGCTCAATGACACCTTTATGCAGTTAACATCTCAAATCTCATGCCATTGTTATTAAAGGCCATAAGCTACTAAACAACTCTCCATGCTAGTCTCTCAAAGCGGGCACAAATGAAAACCCTCCCACACTTAGGTTTCACTCAAATTCCATAGACCACGGTTGCCTTGCCGCATTTTTTATGTCTAGTCTATCAATGATCTTGATCTCAGAGCTCTCCTTAACTACTAAAGATGCTCCAGAGACTCAACGATACGCATTGAATGTACCACAGATACACATTGAATGAACCACCCTGTAACCATATCACCAATAAACCTGGGCGTAGTTTGCGTAGTAGCGCTACGCAAAGTGCACTTCGCAAGCTACGCGTAGCTACACGAACTGTGTAGTGCACTGTGCAAAATGCTGTTCGCACTGATTGCACAGTGCCGGATGCTTGTCCGCACTGTGCAATCATTGCAAACGGCATCTTGCACAGTGCAAGCGGTCGTTTTCGGCCGCTCGAGTAGATTTGTACTCGAGCGGCAGCTTTCTCAACGCGGACTGGTAGTTTCTCATCACGAGCAAACGCGACCACTCGCAATGAGAAACCTGACCTCCCCGCGTTGAGAATCTCGCCGGGAGGTTTATTTTCCACGCTCGCGATCGGCAACTTGATGTTGCTGATCGTGAACGAGGAAAACGTCTCGCCGGGATGTTATTTTGCTCACTCGCGGTCGCCAACTTGACGTTGAGGGCCACGAGCAAACAAAAAATGCCCGCTACGCTACGCGTTTTTGCACTGTGCTACTTGAAATTCGCGTAGCGCATAGTTGCGCAAACTACTAATCACCATAGACACTTTGCAGCCTCATGAAGGGTATCAAAGAATATTAGTTCTGCAGGACAATTCAATAAAAAGTCTATGCTATTCTGATTCCATACAATGCAGAGACCCTAAAGAACTCGCTACGCAATGGTATTGTAGAATGGCTACTGGTAAGTTTCTAAATTCATTGATATAACATGTGTATTTGTAAAGTGCATGTCCACCCAAGGGTATCTTGGCGCTGAATAACAGATGTTTATTGTTACCCAACTCAATGGTACTCATTTTTACCCTCACACTGTTTGCTTGACACGGTGGATCCCATGCGCTACATGAGCAGTATCTTCAGCTGAAATGGAACATCTAAATGCTCATTTAGAAAGTACTATGTCTTAAAGGGCCCAAATCAATGTGGTTGTGCTTAATTAGTAATGTGCTCATACATAGAATGCTGTATTAATTATGTATTTACCAGTAAATAACTATACACTGATATAAATTTGTTTAAGGTATGAAGTCAAACTTTTATTCAACAAATCAGTTACTACCCAATGCCTTCCTTCCACAGGCACAGGTCTCATAATTTGCAGCAGGAGATATATGTATTCATTTGTCATGTAGATATGACTCTTTTAGGCTCATTGTACACTAGAGTAGTGGTTCTTAACCTCTTCAATGCCCATGACGAGCTGGTCTCGTCATGGGCCGCGGTTGCGCTGTGCCCATGACGAGACCAGCTCGTCATAAACCCCGCCCGCTAATGCAACGGCCGGCACAGGGCGGGGAAAGGGGCGGGCACTGAAGGGGTTAACCTGTGGTCCGAGGACCACTGGGGTCCGCGATGCGTACTCACTTGTCTGTTTTACAAAATTAAATGATATTAGAAGGAATACATTAAAATTAATAAAGTGAAACCTTTTTCTCTATTTGATTGGGAATAAAACAAAATATTTCAATATTTTAGAGTTTGTTTTGGGTATATATATTATTTTTGTTTATTGTTTTGATGTTCAAATTATAGAAATTGCTTATGGCAGGGGTCCACGGCTTCCAGATAATGAATCAGTGGTGGTCCCCAGATTCCAGTAATGATTTAGTGATGGTCCATAAAAGTCAAAATGTTAAGAACCACTGGACTAGGGAAAAGAAGGTTCATCTTCTTAAAGGGTTTCTGTCTAGAAATCCACTAGAATACATGCCTGTCTAGCAAGAGGACACGGACTTTAACAAACCATAGCAAACCATAGCAAAGTGTCACCTTCCTGTTTGACCAGTAGCCGCACTCTACTTTTTCACAAAGTATAGTAAATACGTATTCTTCTCTCCAAGTATGACATCCCTCTCAGATTACCTAGATGGGAAGTGGTCTAGTCCTACCAGTGCTAAGTTTCTGTGGCAATCTTTTAACATGGAAAAGAGCAAGCATTACTTTTTTATAATTGCTATAATTATTACATATTTGTTAGCACGTTCAAATGAATAACAGGTAAACTATTATAATTGATACATTACAATACAAGTTGTTTTCAGACAATAGAAAATTCCAAGAGTTGACTAGACATACCGGTGTGATCAGAGAAAGAGTAGGGGAAGAAGACCATACCCTTACCTAGCACAGAATTTACAACAGTTTTTGATACAATTAAGGTCCCAATTCCACAGACTTGTACATATCATGGGTGCTCCACGTCACAGCAGCAATAAACAGTAAGGACAAGGCTGGCATGTGAGACCTACCAATAAGCAGTTGTATGGGTAGCTGGGCTGGAGGGAACAGAAGATCCCAATCTGTGTTCCCCAGTTAGCCAAGTTATCCACCAAATAATCATACTTTTGCAGTCGTGCACTCATTAAGGGTTAAACTAACACATTTTAGTATTGGCGCCTGCATCACTACAATAAAATGCCTAGTCATGCATTTCTGAGTCCCAGCAGCACAACCTGGAGCTGGGGGTAGTGCTCCAGAGTATTGGTATTTAAACAAAGCAGCCGCAGACAATAATGAGTCGGGCGTAGGTTGTGGAGATAGGATTAGTGGCTATGATGATGGCCTGGCTAAGTTGTTTTAAGTATAGTATTTTGCTTTAAAAGTACTGCCCAGTGGCAGGCAGTCTATAACAACACCAGAGGAGCTGTCAACTGTATCTACTATTGGCCTGGCCTCTCTGCCTCTGCACTTAATCAGCACCACTAAGTGGCCCTCAGCCCAGCCCAAAGACGCCATGGTTGATAGTCACTGGGCAGCACTTGACTCTTTGTCCAGATGTGTTAGTTCAACACTGGGAAAAAAGGAACTTAACATATGGCTCATGGTCATCTGTGGGGCATAGTCCAGGGCAGGTAGTCAAGAGTGTGGGTGGCCACTGGTGGCGTGGTATCCTGTTGCAAGCCACGTTGCTTGGTTTTACCGCGAGAAAGTGGCACTCAAAGTGGCACACATTTAGCTGTAGCCATTGCAAACCATTGAAATGTTGCACATAATCAATGTGAAAACTTGGCAGCATATGTTTTTAATTTGCAATTGTCTGTTTATCAATATCTGTTAACCAGTAATTTACTCTTGGGTGTTCCAGGCTAGGCCATTTCATTGATATTCTTTCCTTAGCCAATAGGATTGTGAGCCTGGCAGCTTTCTTATGCATTATGATTCCATTTTAATGGGAGTACCACCAAGTAATCATGCCTTAACCATCCATAGGATGCCTGCATATTGCGAATATAAGTCTGGGACAAATTGTCAGCCAACAGCTATCTTCCGGACATTACACTCCTAAGGCTCCACTTGTAGAGCACAACTTACACCTACTAGAGTCAATTTTGTCTGAGTGTGTTGGGCATAAAATAGGTGTGGTGCATTAAGTACAATAGCTTTAAGTGAAATCTATAATTGCTTGCGTATGTCTTAACATTGAGCATCAATACCTTCCATTCCTTAGGAGAGAAGGTCTTGCTCATAATCAGTTTCCCATTTGCTTTTGATTGTGCAGTTGCTCTCTTCAGATCACTTATATGAACCCTCTACAATGCTGTATGCACCTTTTAGTTATTAGGAAGGTCATACAATAATGTTATATGTGTGTGTGTGTGTGCGTGTGTGTGTGTGTGCACGTGTATATATATATATTACCTGCTGGCAGTCACCAGTAGGTAGTTATAGTAGTTAGGACCATGTTTACATAGAATTTTGTTTTCTTGACTTGCCTATAATTTTGGTGCCGTTTGACGAATCTTCAGAAACTTTTCCAAAAACAGTGCCATAGTAAGTCTTGTTGTGCATGTGAAGTTTGGGGATGTCCATCGAGCAGGGCCAAGAAAAAGGGGGGGTCATAAAAAGAACATTTCATATGTTAAATTCCATAGACAGCAGCCCGAATTGCTGAACGAAATTTCAACAAATTTGGCAGAAAGCTGGCCTTTGGTCCACAGATTCTGGTTTTTGTTATTTAGAGTAATTCCATTCAGTAGTTGTTGAGAAATTTAAGGAAATCCAAATTAGGATATCTGCAATCACGGCCAATTCGTGAATAATAACGAGCTCATGCAGAGAACTGTAGAGCTCTGATTGGCTGCCAACACTTCAACCAGGAAGTGTTGGCAGTCCTCTTGGGAATCGGCTTCAGCCGAGTCCCAAAACCAAAACATTAAAAAAAGGGGCAGGGAAGAATATCCTGACATCCTAACCTTGGCCCTGGGATCCCAGAAGGACCCCGGCAGATCAAAAAAGCATTCTTATATTTTTTTTTGCTGCAAATTCATGAAATTCGCAAATTTACAGGCAATAATGTAAAAAACAAGCGTGGCTCCCGCGCTTGTTTTGTAAAAGGCCCCAGGGTGGGCAGAAAGAGGCAACATAAAGGTCAGCAACGGGCAGAAAGAGGCAAAAAAAGGTGAGAAAAGAGGAGAAAGGGGCAAAATAAAGGTCAACATTGAGCAGAAAGAGCAGAAATAAAGGTGAGAAATGAGTCAAAAGAAGCAGAATAAAGGTCAGAAATTAGCAGAAAGAGGCAAAACAGAGGTCAGGAACAAGCAACAAGAGGAAGAATAAAGGTAGGAAAAGAGCAGGAAGAGGCAGAATAAAGTCAGAAGGGAGCAGAAGGAGGCAGAATAAAGGTCACAAGCAAGCAGAAAGAGGCAAAATAAAGGTAAGAAATGAACAGCAAGAGGCAAAATAGAGGTCATAAGCGAGCAGCAGGGGGCGTGGCTTGGAGCGCCAAGATGGAGGTCGCACTCTAATAGTGCTCCGGACCAATCCATCATCCGCTTTAAGTTACTCAGCCCATCGGCTACACATTGTCAACCTCGCCAGCTCCGGAGTCCAGCTAAACTCCTGAAATGCTTGTCCGATGCGGCCTGAAACGCTCACTGCTCGGTGCCCAGCGGAGAGGCTCCCGTAAGATGGCGGACTGACCTCCGTCTTGGAGGAATCCTGGAAGGATCGGTGAGCCCTCCTCACACTGATAACCCTGCCGAGACGCCCATTAACCCTGCACCCCAGGTGGAGAGCTGGCAGGGCTGCCGTGAGTGAGGCTGCGACTGGACTGTGAGCCAGGTCCCGGTCTTCTGAGACTGGTGCGGCGCCACTGCGGCCGCAACCGGGGAATCTGCCTTCAGCGACAATCGGAGCTGAACTTTAGGGACCTGGTCATCACAGAAACAGGTGGTGTCTGGACCAGGGGTGAGGCACCCGCAGCTACCGGAGGTGCTCACCCTGGGGGGCCTAGATCAAAGCAAAGAAACCCTACCCCTCGGGGGAGGGCCCGACAAGAGGAGCCGGGCAGGAAAGAAATCTCCCCCGCAGCGGCCTATTGACGTGCCCAGGGCCGTGAACAGCAAGCCACTAGGTCGGGCTTTATCCCCCTTCCCCTGCTCACCGCCTGTGGTTCCGCGGCCTGCAGGACAAGCCAGCGCTGGGAAGCCTTGTCCCCCCAAGAGGCTACGGAGCAGACGGACTGAAGAACAGACCTTCGCCACTTGATGCTTGAGGAGTGATTGGGCCTGCTGAGGCCACTGTCGTCCGAACCGAGCCAGAGGTGAGCCGGGCCCCAGATTGAGCCTTGCGGGGAGGATGGTTGCCCGGGGGGTCGAGCTTTAGCAGACTGTGCTATTCCTCTGCCCCCTGGCCCCGTGCCCCATCGAGAGTCCTCTGATTGGGGGCAGCAAACAGCCTACCAGCCCCCCACTGTAGGCCCCGTGGGTGGATGCTGGCACAAGCCAAACTGGTCATACAGCCGCCAGACTCCAAAATGCTCCAGCCCTGTCGACAACTACAACCTATGGTACCACAGATCTACGACCCGCAACCTGTGAACACACACCGTGCCTCGCCCTGAATAATTGAGCACACCGGTCCTGGGGGTGGCACCTCCCCTCACTCTGCACTCCCCAGTTGGCACCCACTGTTACTGTACTTAAAGGACTGTTCGCACAAGTTCTTACCCCCTTGATCAATGAGGAGGAAACCCGCGTGAAGCCCTGCCACTCTGGCACAAGGAAGGCCAAGACACCCATCCAATTGACGGCCCTAGAGACCGACCTCCCGTCGTGCCATTTTGGAGATGAAGTGGTGCCCGGCCTTCAGCTCCACATCTAGACCAACTGCGAGGCCTGGTGCCAGCGCTGGCTCCAACTATCAATTCTTCTCAACAACATGGGGAAGGACCAGGGCCTGAAGCCAGCAACAACGTAAACACAAACTAAGATGGACCAGTTCACCACCAATGATTCCGGACCCATAGAAGGTGCCTTGGGCAAATCGGCCCTCCCTAAAAGGGATCTCAGCACGATCTTGCAAGCCATCAGTATGTTGCAAGCCTCAGTTGAGAACAAAATCAGTGAAGTCAGAGTAGACATGGCCCTCATTCAGCAAGACCTCCGTAACGCCACAGCCCACATCTCTGGAGCAGAATCCCTTATCTCCACGGTAGAAGATAACGTTTGTCACCTGCAGGAACAGGTAACCACCCTGCGAACCCACACCAAGGAATGACATAGACGGGTTGAAGACGCTGAAAATCGGTCAAGGCGTAACAACCTCTGCATGGTGGGGTTTCCCAAGGGGACAGAGCAAGGCCAGATGACGTCCTTCCTGAAAAAATGGCTTGAGTCCTGGATGCCAAAAGACACTCTATCAGCATGGTTGGCAGTGAAGCGGGCCCGTCGCTCCTTGGCACCCAAGCCTCCTTTCGGTGCGTCACCTCGTCCCATCATTTCCAGCATCCTGAACTTTAAAGACAAAGATGCAATCTTGCGGGAGGCACAAGCCCAAACCACATTAACCTTCCAAAACCATACCATAATGATCTTCCCGGACTACACTTAGGAGGTCCAGGCTCAGAGGCGTTCGTACACGGACGTCAAACAAAAACTGCGCGCTCTTGGCCTCCAGGACAGATAACTGTTTCCAGTCCGCCTCCGCGTAGTATTCCAAGATAAAGCAAATTTTTTGGAGTCTCCGGAGGTGGCCTGGACCTGGCTGACCGAGAAGCGCCCCCTCAGGCCCCGAACCACGTCATCACCCTCAAGATCGCAGATCGAAGCGGCCAGACTTAGATCTCCCAAAGAGCACAGAAGGCGCACACAATCAGGCAAGGGCCGCGGCAAATACAGAGACACATCAAGTTCGCCCACCTCAGCCGCACCGGACCCAAGGAAATCAATCCCGCCTGCCTGACTCTCGGTCCTAGCAGCGACCTGACCCCCTGGGGGGCCCAGCCTTAGAAGGGAGCCCCCCCCCCAGGACTCTGAGCTGCGGATCCACTGATACAGATCTTTCCCAGAGCCCATCGATCTAAAAAAGGACTGTCCACTCCAAAGACTCGAGCAAGATGCCTGATGTTCAAGGCTGAGGTCCTACCACACTAAAAATCTAAGTAATCTGCTGATGCTTCAGGCATATCCAAACTATGAGAGGGGTCCACCACGCAATCTCCTAGCTAAACATTTTAGTTTAGCATGCTAGTTTTGAACTGAACTTTATAGGGCGACAGATGATTCAGTTCCAGAAGTATAGGATGGGGGGAGGGTTGGAACCGTTGTCCTATGTTTTAGTTTCCGACTGTTAAGTGTTCACAGTACGTCATCCTATTACCAGCAGAGACAAACGCCAATCGCACAAACTAGAAGACAGGAACCAAGACCACAACTGCCTGCAGACTTGCCCGGGCCCCTCGATGGCTTGGACCCCAGTTGTCTCCCGACCCCACACATAGACCATGACACAGAGGTTACATCAGTGCAACCCACTCCGAGTTCTGTCATAGAATGTTCATGTTATGCTCGACAAAATCAAACGTACAGCAGTCTTGAAATACACCCAAAGATACACCTGGGGCGTACTCTTACTCCAAGAAACCCACCTCCTGGTAAACCAATGCCCCTTCCTCACAAGATAGGGGTTCAATAGGGTGTGGCACTCTGGCTTTGAGCGGGGCTCAAGAGGGGTGGCAATCCTTCTGAAGCGCAGCCTCCCCTTCGTGCTCAACCATGTCACTAGGGACTCCCAGGGCCGATTTGTGGCCCTATCCGGGACGCTAGGAGTGGACACCCTAAACCTAATGTCAGTATATGTCCCACCAGCCACCCTCACTTCATCGCTGAGACAGATCGCGGATGTTGTTTCCGCCTTGCCCCAGGGAGAAACAGTGATAGAGGGTGATTTCAATGCATGTGCCCAGACCTTGACACCACAGGCATACCATCCCCTGGCAGAATCTCGCAAGCAAAGCGACTGGCGGACTGGGTGACCACCCTGGGCCTTTGCGATATCTGGAGAGTTTGGAACCCCTGGGGAACCCAGTACACCCACACATCGGCGGTACACCACACACATGCACGTATAGACATGATCTTCATGCCATCCCCCGACTGCCAAAGAGTGTCTGATGTCAGTATCCTTCCTCGAGGCATCTCAGACCACTCTCCCCTCTTCCTTTACTTGTGGAACTCCTCAGGTTCGCTCCGCCCCATCTGGAGGCTGAACGCCTGGTTCCTCCGAAACAATGATTTTAAAAAAGCAATAGGGAAAGAACTCTGACAATACTTCCACTCTAACCAAGACTCTGTTACCTCTTCGGGCACTCTTTGGGAGGTGAGTAAGGCCACTATTCGAGGCTTTCCCTGGGGCCAGCTTAAGGCACAGCGACGGTTACAGGACAGCCGGCTTGCCCTTCTCATCCCCTTTGGTTTTGCTTTGTTCGCCCTCATTTGGCAGGGTATGCCCAGACGTGGGTCCCTTGCTCACTTTGCCACTGAATTCAAGCTAACATATGGCCATGTCTGAACTGGGGTGACAGAGTGAGCTAAATATTGATGATGGATTAAACCCAGATCAATTGACTGGGGGTGAGTGCTTGCAATGTTCAACACTCCGTCCATCATCCCCTTTGGTTTTGCTTTCTTCTAAAAGTAGAGGCAGCTCGCCTGGAGAAGGGCTCCCCGGGAGGGGAAGATGGTCCATGAGATAGGCAACTTGAGATCCTAGATTGCTAGAGTATATTGTTGGAGAGACACGACCGGGAAAATACTACATAGGCTTGCGTCTTACCCCTTGGCTAACCGTATTGTCTCAGAGGTGCGAGATCTCGCTGATGTCACCTGCCGAATGCCAGCCGCAATAGCCCAAGCCTTTGCCGATTAGCATTCCAAGCTGTACTTAGTCCAAAGGCCTGTAGCCTCACTTCATGACTTGGTTGTCGTAGGAGATGTTCATGTTCCCCGCCTTACCGGCGGCGAGGTGGCTGACCTAGAGCTCCCATTAACCCAGAGGAAATAAGCAACTCCATCTCTCTGATGGCCGCTGGAAAAACGCCAGGGCCCGACGGGCTTCCGCAAGAATACTATGCCTCATACCAAGACGTTTTGGTTCCCCACCTTCTCACGCTGTTCCAAGAAGTTGTGGAGACAGGGACATATCCTCCCAAAACAGATATCGCCACTATTGTAGTTATCCCTAAGATCCAACTGCCCTGACCCACCTGTAAGGACTAACGTCCAATTTCACTGATCAACATGAAGATAAAAATATCTTCCGCGGTCCTTGCTCAACGCCTGCAAAGGATCCTTAATAAACTGATTCATCCAGACCAATGCGGCTTCATGCCAGCACGCAGTACAAGACATTGCCAGCGGCGTTTACACCTGGCCCTGGCGCACCGCCAGTTACTCACTCCCTACCAGGCACTCCGCCTGGTCGACTTTGAAAAAGCTTTCGACACAGTGAATGGCAATATCTAGACAATGTGTTGGCTGCAGCAGGATTGGGCCAGTTCTTCCGCTGTCTCATCCGGGTCCTCTAGTCTAAACCAAGAGCGAGGGTACTCATAAATGGCGCTCTCTTGGAGGCATTCCCAATTAAGAGGGGTACTAGACAGGGAAGCCCCCTCTCACCCCTCCTGTTCGCCCTCGCGATGGAGCCCTTGGCTTGCACCATCCGGGCCGATGCTCAGATCCAGGGCTGGAAGTGGGATCACCCCCACATTGACAAAATTGCATTATATGCAGACAACGTACTTCTTTTTCTTGCAAACCCAGCTCAGTCGGGGCCCGATGCCCCTGGGTATTCAACACCTTAGAGCAGGTCTCCGACCTTTGCCTCAACCCTGCCAAGTCGACCTTGGTACCCCTCCATCTTTCATGAGAATGCTTTGACTGGCAATCAAATATCCCCATTAGGATGCAGTCATTCAAGTACCTTGGGATATGGGTGGCTCTACTTCCTGACCTAGAGTGGGCACTAAACATCACTCTACTAGTCAAGAAGGCTAAAGAGGATCTCCAGGGCTAGCAAACATTGCCACTCAACCCGCTGGGCACAGAGGACCTTTTCAAAATGATTATCCTCCCCCGCTTCTTGTACATTATCCAAAACACCCCATTTCACCTTCTGCCAACCTGGTTCAGAGAATTAGACTTTATGGCCATGAAGTTCCTGTGGGGGGGGCAAGAGACCGCGTATAGCTCTGGCCCACTACCGGATCCTGCCTTTGGATGGGGGCATGGGGATGACTGATCTCTATTTTGTACTATTTAGCCACCCGGTTGCTCATCTTACATGACTGGTTCACCGGAGGTTGGACCGATCCAGCCTACAGGGTTGAGTTAAGAGACCTGGGACTACCACAAATCCAGACTATAATGTATGAAGGTTCGGTGACCCGTGTGGTCCTGCTGGCCTGGCCCGCGGCCTTGCACCATACCCGGTGGGATACCAAACTGACTCAACACACACCCCTTTGGCAGGGAGATTGCCTGAGGGAAGTGCGAGCCTTGGAGGGATTCAGAAGCTGGGACCTTATTGGAATATCACAATTGGGGGACGTTTGGGTGGGGGAACACATATGATCATTTCAAGACCTACAGCGTTGCTACACCCTCCACCTCTCACAGATCTACAAACACTTACAACTACGCCACACTCTTAATACACACCTAACAGCGGGTCCTGCTCTTCCAGAATTCAGTCCAATGGAAGCATAAATCATGATGGGTGACTTTGGAAAGGGCGGGGTCTTGCAGATATATCGTTCCCAAACCAACAACAGCCCAGCATCACTTGACTCACTCAGACACCGATGGGAGGAGTGGCTGGGCCCCCTAGAGGACGAGGACTGGCGGGACGCCTTAATGGCCCCAAGACCGTTATCACTTCAGCTAAACTTCACATAATCCAGCTATATTACCTCCATAATGCCTATCTAACCCCTGACCGGCTTTATAGGGCAGGCCTGCGACCCTCATCGTCCAGTCCGCGCTGCGGACTAGAACCGGCTGACTTCTACGATATGGTCTGGTCCTGCCCCCACCTTGCCCCCTACTGGGAAGTAATAGATTCTGCACTCACAGGTGTCCTGGGTTGGGATGTGCCATGTAATTCCCTGAACCTCCTCCTGGGTGTCATGGATGGCTTGGAGAGGTTCAGACCAGACAAGCTCTACCTAGGCACTGCAACCATGGTAGCCAAGCGGGACATCGCCTCGGCATGGAAACAGTGTGACCCCCCCAAGTATAGCTAAATGGCATAAGGCAGGGGACTGGTGCGCAGTGCAAGAGAAGTCACTTTTCGAGGCTAGAGGTTGCCCAACCAAGCACTCAAGGGTCTGGGGCAAATTGTTGAACAAATAGTAATGTTGTATACCCTGTCTTTTTCCGGATTATGATGGCATATGACAATACGTTCGCAGTGAGAGCAGCATGAAAGTTCACGCATGAACACATTGACCATTATTATTCCACTGTATCAATTGCTATGATTTACCTGTGCTGTACTGTTCTCTGTTTATTCCAAAAATCAATAAAATTGATTATTAAAAAAAAGGACTCGAGCAGCAAGAGGCCGAGTAAAGGTCAGGAGTGAGCAGAAGGAGGCAAAAAAGAGGGTAGGAACAAGCAGAGAAGAGGCAGAAACATGAGCAGAAAGAGAGCAGAGGAGGCACAAAATACAACGCAGCAGAAGGTAGTGGACTGCAGTCAAGCTGGAAAGGAGGACCATCACTAGGAGAGCATACATAAGGACCTGCTCCTGTGTACCCCCCTACTTTTTTCTGTGCACCCATTGACAGACCAACTCATGCACTCAAGCATCCACTCACAAACCCACTCACACACTCACAAACCTACTCAGAGTCTCAGGCACCCACTGACAGACACACTCAGATACTCATGCACCCACTCACAGATCCTTTCAAGCACTCATTCACCCACTCACAGGACCACTGAGAGACTCACACACTAACTGACCCATATAGAGATTAACACATCCACTCACGCTCATAGACCCACTACCAGACCCATTCAGGGACTCACAGACTGACACACAGACCCGCTCAGACACTCATACACCCACTAACAGATCCACTCAGACACTTGCACTCTCACAGACCCACTCATGCACACACTCACAGACCCACTCAGAAACTAATCCACCCACTCACAAACCTGCTCAGAGACTCACACAACCACTCACAGCCTGACTCACATACTCACACACTCACTCACTCACCCACTCAAAAGCTCATCCATCCACTCACAGATATTCAGCTACTAATGCACCCACTCACAGACCTACTCAGACACTCATGTATCCAGTCACAGACTCACTCAGATGCTCACCCACCCCCTCAAAGACCCACTAAAACACTTACACACTCACAAATCCACACAGGCACTCCTACACCCACTTACACAGCATATACATACCCATACAGTTACTCACACATCCACTTACAGACCCATACAGCTACTTACACACCCACAAACCTATTCACACACATACTCATTTACCTATACTGCCACTCACACACACACTCATTTACCTATACTTCCACTCACACACCCACTCTCAAAGGTTCCGGTTAAAGTTAGGAAATATAATGTAAAAAACTGCTGAAATTCACAGGAAAAAAGGTTACAGGGACATTATAGTTAGGAAATAGGATTGTTTTTAAACGTAGAAATGTACTGTAAAAACAAAAGGTTAAAGGGACGTTATAGTTAGGAAATAGAAATTCACTGGAAAAAACAAAGGTTACAAGGACGTTATAGTTAGGCTCAGCTTTTGCTCATACAAAACCAGTGACATTCAGCAATTATAGTTACCTGAGCTAACTATGACTTCCACCCGCAATGCACTGCTTATGACCTCACTTGTTGCATCACTCATGACATGGTCAGTGACATCACTGATGGCATCATTGATGACACCACTGATGACATCATCCATAGAACCACTCATACCCCATACATCCTCTCATACACCACTCACTCACTCATGCAGCACTCACACTCACTCATACATCCACTCACACAACCACTCACTCACCCACACAGCCACTCGCAGACCCTTAAAGCTACTCCCACAACCACAAAACCACTCATACACCCACTCACAGACCCATACAGCTACTCACAGACTCTCTCACACACCCATACAGGCACTCACATACCCATTCAGACACCCACAAAGCCACTCACACAACCGCTCACTAACCCATGCAGCCACTCATACAGCCACTCACTCACCCATACAGCTACTGACAGAGCAACTCACTCACCCATAAAGCCACTCATATATCCATTCACTCACCCACAAACCATTTACATACCCATTCACACATCAATACAGCCACTCGCGTACCCACTCACTCATCTATACAGCCCCTCACACAAATACTTACTATGCAAAACAGCCACTCACACACCCACTCACTTATCCAAATACCCAGTCAAACAACCACTCACTTACCCATATATCCACCTACACACCCAGTCGCTCACCCAAAGAGCTGTTCGCACAGCTTCTTGGTCACCCATACAGCCACTCACACACATACACATCCGCCCATAGAGCCCCTCACAGTCACCACAGTCACTGATATAGCCACTCACACACACTCACCCACCCATACAGCCATTCATACAGTCACTCACTCACCCATACAGCTACCCACACACCCACTTGTTCACTCACTCACGTAGCCACTCACACACCCATACAGCTACTCACACACCCACTCCCACACTGATACAGTCACAGCACCACTCAGATGACATATATTAGAAACAGTATCACTCGTTAGAAGTACAAAGTGGATAGTAATGTAACTTATGCAGTAACTTAGTATATATCTTCAACTCTCTGTAATGAGTGATGTCACTGACCATGTCATGAGTGATGTAATATGTGAGTTCATGAGCAGTGCATTATGGGAACATACATTATAGTTAGCTCAGGTAACTATAACTGCTGAATTTCTCTGGTTTTGCACGAGTGAAATCTGAGCCTAATTATAACATCCCTGTAACTTTTGTTTTTTTTTCATCCGTCAGTATCTAGAGAACTTACACAATATGTAAAAGTTAGAGGATGTCTTTTCTGGGATTTTAGCACGCACTATTAAACTTCAAGTCATATCCTGCCCTTTAGTGTGCAAATTGTGCCTGTTGGAGCATAGCTCATTCACTGAAAAAAGTAAATGTTCTGGCCTCTATTCAGTAATTTGGCACCATCACTTGGCTGCTTTCTCAGGCTGATGTCTTAGCATGCCTCATGGAAGCTCCAGACCTGCCTGTGTGTATGATGGCCTATTAAATAAGGTGAAGTAGTGCAGCAGATTGAGAGCGCAGAAACCGCAAAAAGCAAGTGCAAAGTGGACAATTGCCCAGGGCCCCTACCTTCCGGGGGCCCCAGGCAAGTTAACTTTCTTTCTAGCTTATTTAAAAAAAAGCCACTGCACGCTTTGTCAGTCTGTGTCACCCACTCTATGCCACTCTACTTTAAAACACTGTACTCTATGCCAGTGCACGCCACAAAAATGCTCTCTACACAACTTTGCTCTATGCCATTGCACTCTACTCTGTACCACGGTACTTTAAGACGCTGCACTCTATGCCACTCTACACCACAGCACTCTACTCTGCAACACTGCACTCTCTGCCACTGAACTCTACGTCACTCTACTCTGCACTACTGCACTCTATACCAATGTACTCGTTGCAACTCTACTCTGCATCACTGCACTCTATGCCACTCCACTCTCTGCAACTCTACAACACTGCACTCTTTGCCACTGTACTCTATGTTAAATCCACTCTATGCCTCTGTACTCTGCACCAACCCACTCTGCACCACTCTAATATATGCCACTGCATTCTACAGTGCTGCATTGTATGCCACTGAACTCTATGCCGCTGCACTCAACACCACTGCACTTTATGTCACTCTACCTTATGTCACTTCACGGCACTGCAATCTACTCTACTCTGCAGTAATCTACTCTATGGCACTATTCTCTATGCATTAGAAGAGAGGGACTTGGAGCGTATCAAGGTCCAAAATGCATGCTCCAAACAACTAATTAAATTACAAACTGGTGTGCAGCTCCCAATCAAGAGAGCTATCCACACAGGCCAGATGCATTGGAGCGCCTGCCCGACATGGAGCGGGGGCCGAGTCATGAGGCATAGCACCTGTACAGGTATGTGGGGGCATTTGTTCCTGCAGAGTGGAGCTCCTGGCGTGCCCTCCCAGGCTCATTTATGTGTATTTCTGTTTCGAAACCGTTATTGTATAATTCAATATTGCTCAGAAACATAGAGATTAAATTATTAGAAAATGAGTAATACAATTTTTTATATATTCCAAACTGGGTCCCCAAAATATTTCTTGCCATGGATACACAAAATCCTTAGGATGACACTGGGAAGGAGTCCCAAGTAGCTGAGGAGTGAGAACAACTTATCCTTAGTGGCTATTTCTTTGCAGTATTTTCAGAAAATGAATAGAAACCTTGCTTGTTCACAGATGCCTTCATTTAGGTGTGCTGACACCTCAGTATCATCTCAGCGGTTTGTATGAGACTCAATCCTTCTTCTGTCTTGGTAGTACACAGAAGTAACATTCAAACATCCAGCTTCCTTAATTTCAAAAGCATTGTATAATTTGTTCAGCAGTTAATCCATCTGCTTACTTTATATTTTTAATGTAATAGACAAAATCGGTTCCTTATTGTGCCGCCATAATAACTTACCTGTTCACTTTTGGTCAACCGGGTTTTGTTATGAATTTCTGATGTTACTAAGTTGAAACCATGCTTCTCGGATAGGATTCTTAACAACAAAACCACCGTTCGACTCCCACACTTGCCAACTCTGTTGTACACTACTTGACTAGGAAAAGGGAGCACCTAGAGAAAAATACAAAGATGTCTGTAAGGAAATAGTTTGTAACTGTGGTCTTATACCGATATTCAACATACCTTTTCAATAATAATGGAAAACAGAAAATATATTGGCTAACATCTATTAATAATGGTATATCAGAAAAGATACAAGTCTGTGTTTTCAAAAAAGATCAGAGAGTGAAGTATGATTAAAATCATGTCAACATACAATAAACCTTCCGTAGTTCTAGCCTAAAAAGTAGATTTTCAAGCACGGTGTTTCAGTAGTTTTTGCACAACACATGCTCTAGTTGGCTGACCTGCCATTTGGCAATTCGCATTTTTCCCTGAACATTCAGCCAAAATGTACTTCTTCTAACTAAGGGGCTGATTACAATGCGGCCCGTAAAGGGTCCGACCAACGGTCAGAGTTTTCAAGGCCTCATCATAATGGGCTGCTCGGTTTACTTTCCGACCTCCTAATTATGATCTAGGTAGTCGGAAAGTAAACCGGCCAGTCATTCCAGCTGGCTTCCGACGGGCTTCACAAGCCGGTTGGCCAGTCGGAAACCAGCCAGTAATATCAAGGGCAGGCCTTTCCGCCTTTGAGATTACAATGCACGGTTTCCAGCATGGTTTCCAAGCCGGCCTGTACGACATGGAGACCATGTTAGATAGTGTGGTTGGGGGCCACCAGCAGGGACCCCTTGTGCTTGCGGCCTCTAGTTGGGGGCCGAGGGGGCACCTGTGGTGCCCACCTGTTGATCACTGAACCCCGTGGCAGGCAACTTACAGGGTGCAGGGATGAACTGCACCTCCCATTTCCCTATGGGAGCATGTATTACAGCCGGTTTATGGCCGTAATGCATGCTCCCATAGGGAAATGCAGGAATGCGACCGAGCAGTGTTCGGTCGCATAATAATGAGGCGGTCGGGACTACCGACCAGAGGTCGGTCGGTCCCGGGACCGATTCAGTGTCGGGCAGAATTCATCTAAATCAGCCCCTAAGAGTCTACCACATTGAGAGCTGGGTCACCATTCCGCTAGGGCAACTGGGAGTAACTAGGTCTGCTTGACATAACATTTGGATTAGCACACAGCTTTTTTCACTCCATTTTCTGTCAGAATTGTATTGGTCTGTATAGTACAATGGCCCATGCTCACCTTGATGACAGTACTGGAGTGCAATGCTCATGTAAGGGGTAGTAGTGAGGAAATAATAATCATCCATTTCAACTTCACTAATAACACATTATGATAATTCACATGATTGCATTCAACAAAATAGAGCACAATGAAGCAATGACTCTCGGTTGTTCTTGCACTTGCCTGAAAACCAGGTTGGTCAAATGCAGAAGTTCATTCTCTAATACTCGAAGAGCCAGCTCTACTAACAAATGTTTTAGAGTAGTCTCCTACGACTTTCCAGCAGAACGTTTAAGGAGAAATATTTGGGTTCGCTCTGAAACCTTTTTATGGTTAGGAGTGAAAACTATCCTGTACTACGACTTAACTATCAAATTTGAGACCATAACCTCTTTAACCCCTTCAGCGCTGCGCGGATTCCTCCGCGGTGCTGAAGGGTTCGAGCGCGGGCGGGGCCATGACGGAACGGTTCCGTCATGAGCACAGCTCAACCGATGCTCATGACGGAACCGTTCCGTCATGAGCATGGAAGGGGTTAAATACAGGTTCATGATGCTTAACCCAACATCCAAGTAAGATCTGGTGCCATTGATGACTTGGCTTGATTGTGAGATCTACTATCATCAGCAAGATTAAACTAACTTGCCATAGATGCCATAATTTAAGAAGATCCAGAATTGTCCTGGGCTATGCTGCTATGTAATAGATTTTCCTTATGCATAATCCACTAAGATTCATGTGATCAGAGTGTTCTGAAGAGTTCCTACAGCCTTTCACCTTAACAGATCAAAAGTCTCTTTGTTTACTTGTTTTAATAGTTTACATCAGATCGTTTCCTAAAATTTTCAGGAGCCTTTTCCTTATCTCCATAGTAGTTTGAACACCACTTTAACTTGGGTAGATCACAGTGTGAATCAGCATTTAATGGATGCAGGTTTGCTTTTTTGACATTGGCAATGATATGTCTTTCCTGTCCCAGGCACCTCCGGTTAAACCCATGAATGGACTTTTATTGTGTGAGGGAAGGGAGGATGCACATTCTGCAAGCAGCTCACCTTTCACAGGGAATACTGGTGGTTATTCACAAACTGCACTTTGTAGTAGTAGTACTACTCACATACTTACATTTGCTATTTCCAATCCTATGAGCAGAACCCAGCCTCTATCGATCCTATATTTTCTATGTGGAGATCACTGACAGATGTGCAGAGATCTCTGCCACATCCATATATGTTTTTGTTGTAAATGTGGGATGAATAAGGCGAAATGGGTGCAAAATATATTATGAAATTCAAGAGGTTTAGGGAGGAGCAGGGATGGGTTTAGGGAGAGGTAAGGCAGGGGTTAGGGAGGGACATCAATGAGTTCATGGCCGATGCACAAGTTATATCTAGCTCAGTAAATTATAACCTGTGAAATTCAGTGGATTTTTGTTTTTACACATCAGATTTTATCTCATATCAAAACCTAACTATAACATCACTTTAACCTTTGTGTATCAATTAATTTCTGGAGTTTTTGAAGATATTCAACTCAGAGCATACGCCCAACCCCCTTAAGCAATCTGCAGCCAATACCTACACTGTGCACGATTGCAGCTCTCTGCACCCAACTCCCCTGCAGCCTCCAAATCCCCCGCTGCACAAAGCCCTTATCTGAGCACAGTGGGGCTGGGATGTAGAGCTTGGCCTCTGGCTTCCCCTGCACCCTATCCCACCCCCTGCTTTCAGTCAAACCGTGACAGCACTCGGCCTTTGGATGTGACTGCAGGGGTTTGCCACAGGCCCTGACCTCTTGCCAGTCCATGTATCCAACCCTCACTGGCAACCAACCCCCAGCAGAAGCCCAACCGTCAAGCGGATGGCCTACCACCTTCTGCATGCGGCCTTTAACAACAACGTAGGTGGCCAACCCACGCTTGCATACCCTATGGCCTACAGACTGGCAGTTTCCTGAAGGGTCTGTTCACAGATCAGACCCTTGCATGGGTTGCTGCGCAGGGTACTGCAGTATCAGACCATGAAACTTTTTTCTTTCAATGTAACTTAATGGCTGGGAGTCTCTTTGGACACCTACGTGGTCCGAGGATCAGAGTGTGACTACCCTTCCCCCTACTGGGCCTTCTCAATTTTTTTCAGGACTCGAGGACTTGGTCCTCAAGTCCTGCAACATTTGGTTCACAGTTGCGGCCAGCCAATCTATTCGCTAAATACTGCGTTATTGAAACCCGCTGCTGCATTACAAAAATGAGTGAGGGATCGAAAAAACTCCTTGTCCAGTCAGAAGGCTCTTTTTTTCACTATTGTGGGACTCCCTTCTTCAGAAGTAACTTTTTCTGATAGTTGACGCCTTTGTGCCCAAGCCCCTTTTTAAATTCTAATTTCTGAAAAACGGCTAAACAGATTTACACCAGATCACAAAAAGCATGCTTTCTTAGTATTTGTGAAGCATTTTGCCAGATTTGGTGTAATTCCCTTCAGTTGTTTTGTTTTGTAACAGACGGACGGTTTTCCGATGAGAAGTAACATGGGAAATAAATGTTTTGGAACTCCCTATTTTTCTCAGTTCCTCCTGATGGCAAAAATCTCCTTATTTTAAAGTATATAGAAAAGTAAAGGATTTTATTAAAACTGAAAATAAATTGTAAAGAAATTGTTATGTTAAATAATAATATAAATTAATGTTACATACGTATTTTAAATTCAAAACTAAATTTAAAAAACTACAGCACAGTAGGGGATTGCGCATTTTAACATGGAATGTCAATGGTTTGGGGGACCGATTGAAGCGAGGGGTGGTGCTACAATATCTGAAACGTCACTCTCCTGATGTAGTTTTGTTGCAGGAGACGCATTTGGTGGGACACTCATGCCATGCTATGAATAGAAGGGGCTACCGTTTGGTGGCCCACTCTGGTTTCACTACCGGATCCAGAGGGGTGGGCATTTTGGTTCGAGCCTCTCTCCCGCTGGAAATTGATGAGGTGATGCACGACGACCGAGGGCGTTACGTGGTGTTGGTTGGCCGGTGGGAAGGACAGACTTTGTGTTTGGTTTCAGTTTATGTCCCCCCTGGGTTGCAAACCACCACCTTTGCGGATTTGGGAGGGTTGCTGCTTGGGCTCCCGGAGGGCCTCCTGCTGGTGGGTGGCGACTTCAATTCTGTGGTATCGGGTAGAGAGGATCGGCACCCTCCCAGAGACCTCCCCGGGGCGCACTCTTGGCTGGGTGGCTTTATTGACACTATGGGGCTTGTGGACTGTTGGAGATCGATGCATCCGGGGCTTGCCCAGTTTACATTTCACTCTGGCGCCCACGGCTCCTTATCTAGATTGGACTATGTGCTGATGCCGGTCGCCCAAGCTCAAATGATCGGGGAAGTCAGACATCTGGCTCGTGGCATTTCTGATCATTCCCCGGTGCTGCTACACTTAGATGTTGCCTTGGGGGCAGGGGGGAGGGTGGCACCGATTAATCCCTGGTATTTGCATGACCCCACAACTCGTGCCCTTTTGGTTAAGTCTCTTGACCGTTATTTTGTAGAAAATCAGGGTTCAGTCTCATCAGCCGTAACATTGTGGGAGGCTTTCAAGGTGGTCATTCGTGGGCAGGCTCTATCCTTGATCTCCCTTGCTAAGAGACGTAAAAACGAGGAGGTGGTACGCCTGGAGTCTGACATAACTGACTTGGAAGAGGAGCTCGGGCGGGGGGTCACACGGGATAAACTCCATGACCTTTGCCTTAAACAGTCGGATTATAGGGCGTTGGTTACGGATGCGGCCAAGCTCACTAGTCGGGAACAACAGGGGCGCTTGTATGACGTTGATGACAAGGCTGGAAAGTTGATTGCATGGCTGGAGAGGAGAGAGCGAGCGAGTCATGTGGTCCCGGTGATTGTGCGTGCTGATGGTGTGAGTGTTACGGATCCGGGGGAGATTGTGAGCTGTTTTGCGGATCATTTGCATGACGTCTACTCTCCGGTCTCGGAGAGGACAGAAGACGACTCTCGTCAACTGCTACGAGATATTACATTGCCGTGCCTCTCTGTCGACGATAAAGAATTGATGGATGCGGCGTTGACGAACGATGAGATAGCATCGGCGATTCGCTCGGTCCGTTCAGGAAAGGCTCTCGGCCCTAACGGTCTTCCGATCGAGCTTTACAAGCTTCGTCCAGATAGGCTGGCGCCTTATCTCCGCGAGATGTGTATTGCATCCCGAGAGGTCGGCTCCCTTCCGCGTGATCAACGTCTTGCAACTATTGTGGTGATCCATAAAGAGGGCAAGCCGCGTGATTGCTGTGCGTCTTATAGGCCTATCTCACTCCTAAATGCTGAACCTAAGATTCTCGCTAAAGTGCTCGCTAATCGTCTGATTAAAGTCATTGGTGACCTGGTTCATCCGGACCAGTTTAGTTTTATTCTGCATCGCAACACCGCGCTGAACCTGCGGCGCCTCCACGGAGTCCTCGCGAGAGTTGATTCTATTCAGGAGCCCACCATTTTGGCGTCCTTAGACGCCACAATGGCGTTCGACACGTTGGAATGGTCGTATCTCTGGGCGGCGCTGGCTAAGTTTGGTTTTGGACCCGGATTCATTGGATGGGTGAAGTTGTTATACGTGGAACCGCTGGCGCAGGTGGTGGTGAATGGTAGAGTGTCTACCCCCTTTGGGCTTGGGAGGGGCACGCGGCAGGGTTGCCCCCTGTCCCCGCTTCTTTTTGCTCTCGCGTTGGAGCCCCTGGCGGCGTGGCGGCGGTGGGAACCCTCCATGACGGGTATTCGGTGGACACCGACATTTGAGGATCGCGTGTCACTCTACGCAGATGATATTTTGCTCTATCTCACCTCCCCGCGGAAATCGTTGATAGTGTTATTTGATGTTTTAAACTCCTTCGGTCGCAATTCCGGGCTTGTCATTAATTGGGTGAAATCCTGTGTTTATGTGCTGGTTGGCGACCCCCCTCTTCTCCCCCGTGGCTGTCCGATTCAGATGTCACATTCTGGATTTAAATACTTAGGTATCCACGTGTCCCTGAATCCGGCGGTCCGTTATGCTCTGAATCTGCTGCCCCGCTCCAGCGCCTTCGGGCAGATGTTGCTCGTTGGCGGAAGCTCCCGCTATCGCCGATTGGCCGGGCAGCCTTATTCAAAATGATGTCTCTTCCACGCTTTTTGTATGCATTGCATAATACGCTGGACGTGGTGCCCGCCCGATATTTTAGTGAGGTGGAGAGCCTACAGTGGCAACTAGTTTGGGATGGGAGAACGCATATTGCTCTCGCTAAATTGACCCTTCCGTGGTATGACGGTGGCATAGCTCTTCCTGATATTAGAAGGTATTATTGGGCGTCCCAGTTGGTGGCGGTGAACCATGGGACATATGGCCCGGCGGTGAACCCCGCGTACGAGATGGATAAGCTACTGTTGCCAGGCAGAGATTTCAATAGAGCGCTTTATTCTACGAAGGGAGGCACTAAATTGACAGGCCCTACGAAAAATGCAGTACGTGCCTGGCACTGCGCCACCGCTGCTACAGGTTGGACGGGCCGTCTGTCTCGTGCGACTCCACTGTATGCGTCTGATGCGTTGGGTGGTTTATGGCGTACTAAGGGCTTTGAGAAATGGGATTTGATTGGAATTAGTCGTGTGGGGGATCTCTGGGCGAAGGGCGCTTTTAAAACGTTTGAAGCTCTTCGGACGGAATATAAGCTGAGCGATAGGGAGTTCTTTCGCTATGCGCAGATTCGCCATGCGCTACTTTCCGCTTTCCCGAATCCTGCAGATATCCCTGAAGCCTCCCCGTTGGAAGATCGTTTACTTGATGGCTGCCTGCCGGATAGTACTATTTTCCTGATCTACAAAAAACTAATCAATACTCGCGCGGACCTCCTCACACATTTGCGAGAGGTCTGGGTCGCCGATGGCCTAGAATTGGATGATGAGGACTGGGTCGCGGCCATAGCCTCACCGAGGGTGGTTGCCATACCGGCTCGCCTTCGATTTGTGCAGTTAAAGATATTACACAGGGTCTATGTCACCGGTCCCCGCTTGCTTCACATGGGTTACACAAGTGATGGTTTATGTCGGCGTGGTTGTGGCCTGCTTGGTACTTTTCTTCATATTCTGTGGGAGTGTCCGAAGGTGCTACGTTTCTGGACTGGTGTGCATGCAGTGATGGAGGAGGTTACGGGTGTGGTTCTGCTCCCTGAGGCTCGGCGATGTGCGTTGAATGTGTGGGATACGACTGACTGCAATGTGGCACAAGAGCGCTGGGTGACTTTGGGCAACATGATCGCTAAAAGAGACATTGCACAACTCTGGGGTTCCGGTAGGCCTCCCACAGTTTCGAAGTGGAAAGAGAATATGGATTGGTGCATGTTCCGAGAGAAGACTGTTTACGTGGCCAGAGGCAAACCTAAGAAATGGAGTAAGATGTGGGGTCCGTGGAATTCCTACCGTGGGGATATATGCACTCCCCCCTTTGGTGGTCACACCAGACGTAACGATGTCCCCTTGACTTTGATGTTCCTGGTCTTTCTCCCTTTCGCATTGCAGGATTGATGACTGATCTCTTCCCTGCCCCCCCCCTGCCTTTCTTAACACGAGTTGATGTATAATGTGCTGCATTGTCGCTGTTGTCCCCCGCTCATGAGAGAGCAAGTCCCTGCTGATGGAGTTCCTATGCCTGGTCTAAGTTTCCTTTTGTTGTCTTTTTTTTTTAAGAAAACAGTTAATAAGAAACCTTTTAGTAGTGTTGGGTTCAGTTGTGGGCGTCTGCAGCCGTTACACGTGCAGTTTGCTCCTGCTCTCATGACTGCTGTATTATTGTTGTCCTCCTTTTTCTATGTTAGCGGCCGGCCCAGGCGGTTGTAGGCCCATGACTGTCAATATTTGATGTGTAAATAAAGGTTTTAAAAAAAAAAAAAACTACAGCACTATTAACTTAATTTAGAACTAAATATATATGTAATTTAACGTTAAATTCTATTATTTATTTAAGATTCCCACCTTAAGCAAAATGTTTATATAATTGCAAACAGCTATGTAAGGAAATATTTAAAAATAATGTCATTATTTTCTTTACAAAATAGTTATAATTATTTTTTATGGAAATGTTATTAAAATATGTTATCATAAAATATTATTTTAATTTAATTATATTTACTTTTTAACATTAAATTAATTGTGTATATATATATATTTCAAAAGTCAAACTAAATTAATTTAATTTAACATTCTTACCTATGGGTTTCAATTTTAAATCCCTGCTGTCATTATTTTCTATGGGAGAGTGTCACACTATCAGTGGTTGGCCATGTGTGGTATTGGACTTATTACTGTCCCTTTTTGGCAGTAGTAACTTACACTCATAATTTTGGCTCCACCCCCTGTTGTGGGGTGGACACATGTAAGGCGACATTTTTGAGTAACTTTACATTCATAAATGGTAAACAGCCAAATTAGAAAAGTTACTAAAAGCTGTAAGAGTAAACTTACAACAGTAACTTACAAGTGTAAGTTACCTTTGTGAATAGCACCGTTTATTGTCAGTCTTGGGGATGCGAGGCAGCCACTGAGGGAGCAAATTGAGTGTTTCAACTCCTTTGCAAAGAGATGATCTCAAATTGCAAAAAACACAAATAACCTTCAAGGGTATCTATGTGTTTTTAAAGCCAGCAATGTTCTATGGTAAAAATAGAATTTTAGTAGCGGTAACAAAGGTGAACCAATTAATCAGTCACACACACAAGTTAGCAGATGCATCAATGTCTCCTGATTTTGAAACTCCAATAATTCATCCAGTCCTCTGATGCAAAGTTATCATCAAGCTGGTCTTCCTTTATGTAATGCCAAAATACTAATGATTAGGTAGTGGACTCCGAAGTTTTAATGAAGGTGTACTGTAAAATATGTTTCTGATTCGTTGTTAAAAGAGTCAAGTTTGTAGGCGGCAGCTAAAAGTGCATTGCCTCCATCTTCATCTTTGTTAACAGTCGTTTTTGTCTAAATAAAAATATACAGACTATCTTCTCTATTTAATTTATTTGCGATGGTCAATATTTTGGTCAAAGTTGTATTAAAGTAATGAATTCATGTTTAAGTCTTCTATTCAGTAGTACAGCATAGATGCCATGAGATCTAATAAAGGCAAAGCAATGCACCCATTCCCTTCCTGTGCAGTAAATAATAGTCATAGTTGCATTGGAATGACCCCCTTAAACTCCTGGCCCTGGTGTAATCACACCAGCTGCAATAATGATAGGTATGCACCTGATTCTTGCTACTATTTTTGCTCCACTTCCTGAGCTATTTAATAAATATCCCAATGTTACATGGGTTGTTTATTTATTGATAAATATGTCCCATAATACCTTTATATTCTATATGAAATATTTCCAGGATGTGCCTGAATGGTCTGTCTATAAAACATATCTGTGGGAGTGTGCTTCTTGAGGGATTATTTACATAATATGAATGATATTATACTTTTTAAATTAGAGTCCTTGGTTCTCTTTGCCTGTGACCCAGACTTGGCTTGTTTGACTAGAAAAGCTTTGGAGTGTATGCAGCTTTTTACCTTGTTTATGGTATGGGTGCCGTCTCTATGAGAGCTGACCAGCACTTTTTGGCAACTATGATATTGATTAATTTGATTTTACCCAGAGTGTAGGGAGCTCCAGGAACAGAACAGGACATGACAAATTGGGAACTAATTTTATCAAAAATACTGTATAATCATTTGTGTGTCATCCACTATCATCATAATACCACCTTTACCACCTTTAAGTAAATCATGTGACACTTTTTGCAGTCTTTCATCTACTCTGATATCATTTATCAAATAAGTAAACAACCTCTTCTTGACTGTATTTTAGTTTCGATCACATAATCAGCCAAATACCTTTCACGGTGTTATTACATTGCGATATCTCTACAGAGCCACTCTTTCTAATGTTGTCTTAATCCCATTTTGCTAATCAGTTTTAGTGATTCTAACCATTTCTAACATGTTCACAAATACTTGTGGGTCCACCATAACCAGCGACGACAACCAGCAGAGGGCGGGAGAACTGACAGTACAAACCATGCAATCCAGTCTCAGGCATCACCCCACCTCCCCCTATACTAACACAAGCAGGAACCCTGATTACCTCCCCATGCGGATGTTAACCACTCACGTCAACCATTATTCAAGTCAGAAACATCCCTCCAGCCGGCGGTTTCCCCTACATAACCAAACATGCCCATCACTAATGAAAGCCACCTAACCCATGATCCTACTCTTCATTACCTTGTCCACGGCTACTATCCACTCACCACTACCACAACACAGTATTCAAACGTATTTCTTTATGCTGGCATTGCTCGAGAACCCCCACTATCCAGACAGAACCAACTCCCCACTACTGCTTCCAACACAAGTAGCATTACCCTGCCAATAGGCCAGACGGCCTATCGAGTCCTCTTCTGGGTCACACACCATTTGCTCAAGTCCCAGAACAAGGGATGAAACGCCGGAACGGGACATTGGCCCGGAGCGAGTCAGCTGCCTCCCGCACAATATGACTACGGCTGCGTACCTCCAAGTCGCGGCCTTTGTTCTTGAAATTCTTGAGGCGCTGGTTGTCTAGTTTCTCGCTATTGGCCATAGTGAGTTAGGGACTCCGGGCGTCGCTGCACTGACCGTCGAGTGAAAGAGACGGAGGGCGGCGGGACTCACAGATGGTTCTCTGCGCAGTGTGCATGGCAGTCAGAAGGCTTGGTTTCCTCGCTTGTTACTTGGGCGGAATGCCGGCACAGAAGGGGGAAGCCACACTCTGGGAGGTGTCGGCGTGCCACACCCATTACCAGCAGACTGCCGTCTCTGATTGACCAACGAGCAGACCTGATTGCAGCAAGGTACCAGCACAGACTAACTTCGTAAACATGATCCATCACTACACGCCCCCTATAGATAAGAAATACCAAAACGACAGCCGTCAAGCAAATGATCCAGTCCGGATGGGCCGTCCCAAAAGGAGACAGGGCGGTAACAAACAAGCCTCATTTTCAATCAGAGGCCACCGTTTAGCATAAATGATGACGCCAGCCCATGAAAATAATGAGCGGGGCTTCAAGTCCCCTTCTGAAATCTCCTCTACCACAATATGTCTCGCAGAGCGAGCAGCGCATCCGCGCTGCAACACTAGCCGAGACCTAAAAAGACAGCTTTTTTTAAAAGCCGTCCCAGACATGGTGGTCTGCTAACACCAGCAGGCCACCATCCCTAATGGGGTTGCAAATTGCGCCTGCCTCATTAATATTCATGAGGCATGCAATTTGTGACCCGATTAGGAATCGTAAACAGTGTCTGAGACACTGTTGTACATCCCAATATGCGAGTCGCAAATTGCAAGTCACAAATGTGACGCGATATGTGAGCTGCAAATTGGTGGGTCGTACATCTGGCCCCAATTCTTCAGTCTCTGGTGCTTACCTGTTTGTGGGCTTTCATAGTCCTTGCTTTTATGGGTCACTATAATTTACATGACTTTGTGCTAAGACATTTCCTTTTTAATGTGAAGCCCTATTTTTAAAGCATCTGTTTCATGTGACAGAATGTCCCAGATTTGTATTTCCGTGCTTTCTCTCACTCTCTTGCAACACCCATGCCATAAAATGTAACATAATTACTCAGAAGACACGTGGCAAATAAATGTGATGAAGGTGTTCTGGGATTGAATTCTCATATTTCTTTGCGTTTTCTTTTCTTTGTAATGCACCGCATGTCTTTGCCCAGATGTATAAACATATGTACCAAAATATGCATTGTATCCCAGCATTAAAATATTACAACATAAAAGTCAACAAAGAAATTAGTAAGACTTATGAAACTTGAGTATGCAATGTATTTATTTATTTAATAAGTTGTTATGGCCTAAACATTTCGTTTTCAAGCTTAAGCGTGGAATTCGGTTTTAGTCCTCGACATTGACAAAAAAAATCCACAACATACCTAAACAACAAATCTCACAGATCGCTGACTAGTAACACAGCTGCAAACACATACCTTACAATACAATACCAAACTGCACACACATATATCCCATTAACCTCATATTAAACTTGGGTGTCAGCACGCAGACACGCACATCTGCTTCGACAAGGTCTAAAAATCAGTATAGACTGCTAATGCAAAAATACATTGTGCAGGCCTAAACAAGGGGACACAGTGCTCTCCTAGAGTAAAACAGAAAACAATGCAACACACCACTGAATGACAGACAAAAAGTGTACATATTGTTCACATAAGCCACCCATCATGAGTACATGAAAACATGATAACCAAGCAACCATACAGGAGGGTAACAAAAAGATCAACCCAAACATTTATCAATCACAACACACATATTGTGGCAAATACATTAAAAAGGTATTAGAAATTATGGAAAATACAGACACATCGAGTCACATCTAATAATGGCATAAAAGGGCCGAGGAAATTTTCACCTATCAAACACCCGTTTATGAAGAGCACTGTGGACGAATCCCCTCAACACAATACCACTTGAACATCGTGCAAATACCCTTACAAATAATAAGGCGGATATAATCACCATGAATATAGATAATAATCACCATCTATCTGCTCATGCCCACACCACAATGTAACTTGCCAGGTGGCCTACCACAAAACACCCTGCGGGACACTGAAAAGCTGCAGTAACATTGAGTGCGCTAGGCACAGAAAAGTCCTTCGTAGATGGACCAAGACCTACAGTGGCCTTTGACAAAACACATCAACCAATTATTAACCACTCCACAGTAGTCAACCCCTAGCTTGGATAAAAAAGGATTTGGTCTAGTTAAAATGGAGGAGGTCATATCAGAACACAATCAAAATTTGATCCCCCGCTTGCTCCAACACTGTGCCGTACCATAGCCAAAGGGTCTCTGACCAATGATTTTAAATATATCATAGCCATTGATTGGCCCAGGAAATATTCCCTAGGAAAACAGAATTTAAGAACAGCATATCCAACGCACATCATGTGGACCAGCAAAAACAGATGATCACTCATCTGAACCAGGTACCCCAAATGCAGCTTCACTGGACTTCCAGAGTAAGCAGTAGTCTATGGTCTACCCCTACAGAGCCACTGAAGATGCAACAGCAAGATACCACCACATAAGATGACATAATTCCCACTGGCAGTTAACAGCAAAAGACTTCACCTATGAAGGCCAAAAAGATCAACATGATAGGCACCACCAAAATACCCCCACCCACCACAAATAAAACACTGATCCTAAATCGATAAGCATCCTCGTCTGAAGCTGCACTACCAATCAGTCAAAAAGCAAACATACCTCTACAAAGTTACATGGGACTACATATGCAGATGATGGATTCTCTGCATAGTTGAGCTGTAGGGCAAGTAAAGATAAGAAATCACCAAGTGAGACTCTTGGTGCTATATTTATCAATATTTCACGCAATGCAGCAAGACAACTTGTTGTGCTACGTTAAAAGGAGAAGGCAACAATGCACTAAATTTAACATTATATGGCGCATTCCTGTGCTCTCCTTGCACTGGGGCACTTTTGGCTGCCTAGCACCAACGCAGACACCCTTGCCTCATGGTGTTAGAGTGCCTGTGTTGCAAGCAGGATTGGTTTTGTTTAGGAAGGGACACCTTCCATCACAAAAACAATCCTCTTTGGCTTTTTCCTTTTATTACATGTGCTGCACTCTGCACCACAAGTAGAAAGAGGAAAAAAAATAGGAGAAGTAAATACATTTGTCCTTCTTACGCCTCCCCTGGGAAGGTGTAGCATTTTGACGCATTCATACACGTTTCACTAATGGTAAATCTGGGACTGCACCAAACTCCATGGGTGGATGCGTGGAAACACCCAAGCCTTACCCATGTAACGCCTCCCTAGGGCAGAATATCGCAAGGCAGCAACTTGTGCTGCCTTGATTTACTCCAGATATACAGCACCGCAGAGCCACAAAAGGTAGACTTTGCTTGGCTTGGTAGATCTGACCTTAATGTTGTGCTGTCCTTGGTTACCTTGCGTGATGCAAGGGCATGGCAACACTTTGATAAATCTGGCCCCCTTGTGGAAATGTACAATCTGATTCTTTCATTTTTTAATTAAGCTGTGCCTCATCCATTTTCACCCCTGCCCTGTTTTCAGCCTGGCTCTATCCTTGACACCGCACCTGCATCAACATTGGTAAAGAATCTAGATTGGGACATTGTAGGCTGTGTAAAAATGCTAAGTCAGCACAAAAGAACAGCTGATGTCTGCACTGGGTTTTCTAAACAATGGTAAAGCCTTAAAGTGTGTTCAGATAGGCTATCTTGTTGTGCAGCTTCAGGACGCGACAGTTACACAAGACACCAAGGTTGTTGATTCTTACCGATTGTCTCATTTGTGTGTTTTTCCCAAAGCACTATTTACCTCTGGGTGTCCCTTGTCTGTGATCTTTGCTATAAAAACCCATGTAACCATCGTTCAGTGTGCTCTCTCCTTGAGTATCTCTATGGTACTTGTCGGATGGAGTCCCATTCATGAATGCTTAATAAATGACGTATGGTTTGAATTTCGCTCCAGTGTCGATTCCTCCTTACTTGTTAAGAACCCGTGGACGAAGTGGTGACGCTGCAGCAGCAGATTAAAATTAATCTGCTCCACAAATTGGCGTCCAATGTGGGGCCCCATCAAGGGCTTGCAGTCGGACCGGGGGAGGAGATCAGGTCGGTAAGACAAACATCGCTGAGGGGCGCCCCCCCATGAGGAGACTAGTGTTGCTCGTGGTCTAAGTTGATTTTTCAGCTCTCCGACTCTGATCTTCCTGGCGGCTGCTTACCTTGACTGGGGCCTTCAGACGGTCAGTTTTGGATCAGGGAGGATTGACAGGTGGGATTCGAAGACTACACATAAGGTAAATCTGCATTGAACCGGTTCATTTGGTTAGGATTTGCCTAGTATTTGCTTGGTTTGGTATTTGTCTGGTATCTGCATGAAATTTTGAAACTTAGACTCTGTTTTGGATCTTGCTATTTGTTTTGACTAACATTTTTCTTACAGGTAATGCGAGAATATTTTTTAATTCTCTCTGTTTATAAGTTTTTTATATCTTATATAACATGCCTGTACTTAGCACCCTTTGGAAGTTTTGTTGTTACTGCTGCGATAAGCAGAGCATTTTGGAAGCAAGTCAGCCGGCGCCACCAGAAGGTACGCCGAATTTTGAGATGTACATCAAATATGGTATTTGTCCCATCATGTATAATACATTGTGGAACAAATATACGAAAGGAGATCCCCAGTTGCAATGGCATTTAGAGGGAACAATGGACCCTCACAAACTCGAGTATTTAGAGAAACAATTGTTTTTAAAGAAAGTTAGGCCATCTATGTTTGACAGTTTGCGTATGTGTAGGGAAGAAGTGAAGGAGCGGCAGCTCAAGGCAGAGAAGGTACAAAGGAAACAGGAAAGGAAGACAGAGTATCAAAAGTATAAAGAATTGAAGGATAAGGAAGTTCAGGAGAAAAAGGAATGTTTAGATAGAGAGCATAGATTGTTAATATCTAAAGAATATATAGTTAGACCAACAGTAGCAGTTAAGGTCCATCAAGAAGATGTGGATTCAGTCCTTGATGGATTATTGATTGAACGACCCCCGCCCCTGTATGTACCCTTAACACCTCTTCCCCCTGGACCACCAAATATCACCCCCCTTGTACCCCAGGCTCCCCCTCCTTTGCCCGCGCTTGTCCAGCTCCCTAATTTCCAATCAGTACCGGTACATTCCTTACCCCCTCCAACCCAGGCCACTGCACCCCCATCCCAGGCCTCTGCCCCTCCACCTCAGGCCACTGCACCCGAAATAACTGATGATCCTGTACTTTCTGTATCTGTCCTGACCCTTCGAGTTCTTTGTTCTACTGTACCTCAATTTCTTCAGGATGCGATAAGGTTGATGGTATTAAATTGGTTATGTGATCTAGAAATGGAAGTAGAAGAAATGATAGATCAGATACAGGATTTCTCTGAAGGTGAGCTTCTTTGTCTCATAAATAAGCTTTCTCATTAACTTATGGTTCAATGGGAGATACCTACAAGACAAAATGGCCTAGATGATGTTAGAGCTATTAATCGACAGTGTCAGATAGGCGCCTTCCCTGTAAATAGAATTAATACTGCCATAGCAACAATAATTGGATACCATAATGAACTCTCCTCCTCTCCCCGAATAAGACCTATGAGGGAAGCTGCGCCACAGTTCATTCCTGGAAGAGGGAATGCAGACAATGATGATCCAAATAGTCCTGATGCTAGAGCCCATTTTTTGTATAATTGGATATATACGCCCTGGAAAAGGACGGATGTACTCACTTTAAAAGCCTCCTTACCAGACATACGGAAAAATCCTAGAGGATTTTATGATGATGTACAGGCAGCCATTGATTCTTGTATCATGACCTTAGCAGATAGTGATATGTTTTTTGGTATGATCCTGCCACCAGATATGTGGCGACTTACCTGGAAACAGGATCATGCTGTTGATTTGGGAGGAGATTGGGCTGCCATAATAGCAGCTGATAGGGATAGCAAACCTGGTCAGAAACCTAATCATCTCATACTGGATCTTACTGGTAACATACTTACTTATATAAAAACGCTGGTTCCAGCTAGGAAAATAGACTGGGCACTCCTTACTGCTTGTAAACAATAACAGGGAGAGGCCGTCCCTGATTTCTTTACTCGCTTTGAGGAAATGTTCCACGATTTTAGTGGACAAGATACATCTACACCTACAGATGCACATTTATTTGTAGAACGATTTGTGGGAAATTTACTTCCTGAATATTGTTCCGCTTAAAGAATTCTGAGAGTACATGGGCTTCGGTAACCCCGAAAGCTATGTTAGATATGGCTCAGTATTACCAGAATCAGGTGACTACTGAGCAAGAACGAAAAGAAGGAAAACTAACAGAATTGAAAACTAAGGTAATGATGGTCCAGGCCTTTGGACCTCAAGGTCCAGGTCGTGGCCAAAATTATGGCCAGAATTATAGACAAGCACCTCCAGTAGGGCCACCGTGTAGACAAACTCCACTAGGGCTGGATCAATGTGCTTATTGCAAGGAGAAAGGACATTGGCGTGCTGAATGTCCTGTTTTAGCTGCTGGTGGGAGAGGAAGGGGACAAGTGACTAGTAATCGAGGGACTTCAGCTCCCCGACAGCAACCACAGCAGGTTCAAGCTCTAGAGTGAATTAGGTCAGGAAATTATTTTGATCAACAAAATAATCAATATTCTATGGAGGATTAGGAATCAGAGGAAACTGTGGGAACACATTTTGCCTAGGACAGCGTAGGACAAGGAGGACCAGTTGAGATACCTGTAGATCATTCAGGGCCCTATATAGCAGCCACTATACTTGGGCAGGATCAGAAATTTTTTAGTGGATACAGGAGCGACACGTAGTGCGATATCTCAGAAACTGGTCCCTGGGACACCCTTGTCTGGCCAAGTGATCACATCGATAGGGTTTGATGAAACACCAACTCCTAGCCCTGTGTCCCAAAAGCTGCCTTTGCAGCCCCCTTTATACTTCCCCCACATGCTCCAGATAATCTGATGGGATTTGATCTTTTGAAATATTTCCATGCTGCTATACACTGTTCCCCATCTGCAGTACGTGTTATTTTTGGGAAAAAGACATTCCCTAAACAATATAATTTTTCTTTATGTTCGGATCTTGATTCTGTCCCTGCATGTGTTTGGGCTACTGCTGACACCGTTGTGGGAAGAATGGACATTTCCCCAGTACACATACAGGTTCGGGAGGATGCTTCCTTACCAAGGGTCCCACAATATAAAATATCAAAAGAAGGTGAGAATGCATTGATATTTATCATTGACGACATGATACGTACAGGAGTTGTCAAGGAAGTTTCCTCTAATGTATGCAATAGCCCCATTCTCCCCATTCTAAAACGGGGCGATGGAACAGGTGATAAGATTTACAGATTTATGATTGATTTAAGAGAAGTTAACAAAATAGTGATTCCTCAATATCCTGTTGTCTCTGATATTACGACTTTGTTAACATTAATCCCACCTACAGCCACTGTATTCTACGTTATCGACCTCTAGAATGCCTTTTTCTCTATTCCTATACATGAAAACAGTAGATATCTTTTTAGGTTTTCATTACGGGGCTGCTCATTTAGATTTTGTAGGGCTCCACAAGGCTATACAGAAAGCCCTAGCATTTACTGTCAGGCACTTAAGCGACAGTTGGATGAACTTCTTTTGCCAACAGGAGTTACACTTGTGCAATATAAATCGATGACATTTGCTAGCCGCAGACACAGTTGAGCATTGTAAAGAGGCCACTCTCTCTCTCTTGCAGCACCTTGCTGATAAGTGGCATAAAGTCTCTAAGAATAGGCTGCAATATTGCCAGTCTGAGGTCACTTATTTGGGCCATCTCCTGTCTAAGGAAGGCCGTACTCTGACTAAAGATAGGATTCAAACTATCCTAAAAATTCCTATTCCCAATACTCAAAAAGAAGTCAGGGCACTTATTTGTATTACTTCCTACTGTAGACATTGGATCCCGAACTTCTCACTTATCATCAAACCTCTTTTGTCCTTTGTTACTAAAGATACTTCCTCTCCTCTACCATGGATATCTGAATGTCAGGAAGCATATCATCAGCTCCGCGCATCCCTTTGTTCTGCTCCAGTGTTAGGCACTCCAGGCTATGCAAAACCTTTCATACTCTATGCAAACGAGAGAAAAGGATGTGCATTGTCAGTTTTGACACAACCATATGGTAATAAGCATCGTCCATGTGCTTATTTCTCAGCAGTATTAGACCCAGTGGCCAGAGGACTTCCAGGTTGTCTCAGAGCGGTTGCCGCCACAGTGATTTCTATTCGACAATCTGAGGGAATAATGTTGAGTAACAAGCTTATGGTCATGGTACCACATTCCGTGGATGCAATCCTGAATCAGATTGACACAACACTTGATTAGCGCTAGACTCACAGGATACGAACTTACGCTTTTGGCACCTCATATCACACTTAAGAGATGTTTGACATTGAACCCAGCTACATTGTTACCTTTGTCATCTGAACAAACTCAAGATTTACACGACTGTATTTTTGTCACAGAAGAACAGACTAAGGGAAGAATAGATCTAAAGGATACACCTTTGTTAGACCCTGAGGGAGAACTATGGGTGGACGGCTCTTGTTCAAGACTACCTGATGGCACCACCTCTGCATCCTATGCCATAACTACATTACAAACTGTGGTATAAACAGCCTCTATCCCACAAAAATCTGCCCAAGCAGCTGAACTCATTTCGCTTTTGAACTCAGTCAGGGATTAAGAGTGAACATTTATGCGGACAGTCAGTATGCATTTGGTGTGGCACACTATTTTGGCAAGCTTTGGAAGGAACGCGGATTCCTAACCTCCCATGGTTTCAAAATACAACATGGCGAATTGGTAAATAGTCTTCTTACTGCCTTGACATTGCCAGAGTGAAGCCATTATCAAATGCTGTGCCCACAAGAAAATTACAGATGGTGGGAGAAGGAAATGCTTTTGCTGACGAAGTTGCAGGAGATACTGCAAGTTCACTCACAAGTAAAATGTATGTACTACGATCTCAAGCTGAAAGATGGGAACACATGTATACAGAGATTAAGGACATACAGCAGTCAGCCACTGAACAAGAAAGGGCAGAATGGCAAAAGGAAGGAGAGTTAGATGATGAAGGATGTTGGAGGTCAAAAGATATGTCAAAATGGAAATTGCCTATGTAATGCCTTTTGTGACTATGGCTCATGGACCTGCTCACGAAGTGCCAAAAACATTATTTCCCAATTAGATTCAGTCTGGGATAGTCCGCTCATTCAGAAAACGGCTGAGCATTTGGTAAAAAATCGTATGATCTGTTTACAGCACAATCCTGGGAAGGGAGTATGAACCCCTACTGGTGGATTTTCCCCACCTCAGGTTCCTTTTGAAGCACTCAAAATGTACTACATTCAATTAGAGCGCTGTAACAATTTAAAGTATGTACTAGTTGTGGATTGTTCTTTTAGTAAGTGCTTAGAGGCCTATCCCACCAAGGACAACACAGCCTTGACAACAGCCAAAATTTTGTTAAAGGAGCTCTACCCCCGTTTTGGAATTTGTAGAGTTTTATGGAGCAACAAAGGCCCTCACTTTACTGGCCAGATAATAGAGTACCTAATGAAGGGTTTAGGGGTAAAGCAGAAGTTTCATTCTGCTAATTATCCCCAGGCAGCGTTTTTGGTAGAAAGGTACAATGCCACCTTAAAATGAAAACTAGCAAAAATACAGGCAACAATGGGCCTTAATTGGCAAGATGCTTTGCCTTTAGCCTTGTTATCTGTTCGTTCCATCCCACATAGTAAGATTGGACTTTCTCCCTATGAGATTGTCTTTGGTAGGCCTATGAATGTATGGGGACCTCCAAGACCAAATATAATCAAAGAAATACAGTACTCTGTTTTGAGTGATTATCTTAAAAACTTGACTGACAAATTGTCTCTGATTCATCAGCAGGTGCATGAAGCTATTCCAGACAAGTCAGAGGGTCCGGCTAATGGTCTTCAACCTGGCGATTATGTTCTTATAAACAATTTCCAGCATTCTAAGAATTTGGAGCCTCGCTGGAAGAATCTGGAGCAGATCCTGCTTGCGACTTGAACTGCTGTCCGTGTCACCAACAGACGTCACTGGATTCACGGAACACACTGCAAGCGAATCCCAGCAACTGTTCTCCAGCCAGAAGTCAGAAACGATCGGAAAGATATCTTACAGACTCAAAAAAGTGTTGCTCCTCTGAATGAAGATACTTTGTTTCCTGATCAAACTACGCCTTCAGTAATAAGGTACGATCTACGAACAAGGAAGAGAAGGGGCAGATAGAGATACCGGAGGACCGATTTCAATTAGTGGAACGGTTCGGCTGTGACACTGTGGGATCACAGAATCGGCTGAACTAGGTTTAGAGGGGATTGTGATACGTGTTCAGTGGTGCCTGGATCTCTCTCCGACCTGTGGTTGTAACGGTACCGAGAAGGAGAGATGTAGAAATTGGGATCTAAGTTGCAGTTGCGAAACAAAGACAAGACTCTGTGTATGGTGAGTCTGATCATACTATTGATAATATTGGCAGCAGTTTTTTGGACAATGGAGAAAGAGATTACGGCCTGAACCCTATTGTCCGCTACTACTCCTGTCCCCATGGAACATATGTACTGTACTCTTCCCTACCATGAACAGAAACACCGAATGTCTTACCTCAATAACACTTTCATACAAATGCTACATCATACCCACAATGCTACGAACATTACCAACTGCTGGGTATGTGGAATGATGCCAGCTCATCAGAAGAAGGGAGGAATGCCTTTTATCCCCTTGCCATTCTCACATAATGACTCCTGTAGAGCCTGGTTTGCATTATTGTGGGCCTCTGAAATTAGTCACAAGGTTTTTGCTGATGTAGGTAGACTCAATTCCCAGCTCAACAGGGTTTGTTTCCCCGATGAAGAAGGAGATCCCCAAGCCAAAGGAACTGTATGGGAAATGGAGGAGTACCGCAGAGGGAATTCCTCCACCAGATATGTCTTGCCCAACACTCGAACAGCCAATGGTAATGGGCCTCCTGTTATCGCTGTAACCAGAGCCCGAGCAGAACTTTGTGTGAGCAGTACTGGCAGTATTCCCGTGGGAAAAAGTGACTGCATCACTGTTTTAAATATTACTGGAACAAACAATAGCACTTTTTTATCTTCCCATAACACTTACTTCATTTGTGGAAACAAGGGTTATTATTATCTACCAGTCAGTTGTTCCGGCATCTGTTACGTGTCCTTTCTGCTTCCCCCTGTGTTCTTAGCACCTGCCTCTTATCACAAAGACCAGAAATTGTTTAATGACATTTCTTTAAATAGATACAAAAGGACCATAAATAGTGATGAAGTAGATCAGACTGATACAACCTTGCAGCAATATGTTGATTTTAATTTGGGACTCTTTTTCTTTGTTGGTGCAGCCCTAAACAGTAAAAAGATTAGACGCCTAACCCGAGTGGTAGAAGCAGTGACTAATCCGACAGCAATGGATCTAGGAAATATTACAGAAGAGCTCCAAATTACAAGGATTGTAACTCTTCAAAATAGAATGGTACTTGATGTAGTGCTCGCCGATCTGGGTGGAGCATGTCGCCTCATCGGTAGTAGATGTTGCGTGTTCATACCTGACCACGCCCCTTCTGTCTATGACGCCATTTCCAAATTGCATAAAATAGCTGCATAAATACATCAAGACCAAGGGCCATATGTATGAACACATTTTCCCATAGACACAGAATGGGTAAAACCCTTTGATACATCTGGCCTCAAGGAACATGGTCCTGGTCTTAGTGGTTACAGGGACTTAGCTCCACTTGGGGTTGGAAATTATTAATGAGAATAGTAATTCTAGGAGCCATCTTTCTGACTTGCTGCTGCTGCATTCAATGTGCCCCTATGATATGCACTACTTGTACAAATGTTTGCAGTAGTATTAAACCTTCCCCATTTAATGTTCATGAATTGAATCGAGAAATGATGATGCACACTGAAATTCACGAACTTATGAAGATCAATACACAGGATTAATACATGTACTTTTTAGAATAAAATGAGCACAGCTGAAAAGGAAGGACTGTGGAAATGTAAAATCTGATTCTTTCTTTTTTTAATTAAGCTGTGCATCATCCATTTTCACACCTGCCCTGTTTTCAGCCTGGCTCTATCCTTGACACCGCACCTGCATCAACATTGGTAAAGAATCTAGATTGGGACATTGTAGGCTGCGTAAACATGCAAAGTCAGCACAAAAGAACAGCTGATGTCTGCACTGGGTTTTCTAAACAATGGTAAAGGCTTAGATAAAGTTTGTTCAGATAGCCTATCTTGTTGTGCAGCTTCAGGACGCGACAGTTACACAAGACACTAAGGTTGTTGATTCTTACAGATTGTCTCATTTGTGTGTTTTTCCCAAAGCTCTATTTACCTCTGGGCGTCCCTTGTCTGTGATCTTTGCTATAAAAACCCATGTAACCATCGTTCAGTGTGCTCTCCCCTTGAGTATCTCTATGGTACTTATTGGATGGAGTCCCATTCACGAATGCATAATAAATAACCTATGGTTTGAATTTCGCTCCAGTGTTGATTCCTCCTTACTTGTAAAGAACCCGTGGATGAAGTGGTGACCCTGCACCAGCAGATTAAAATTAATCTGCTCCACACCCTGAAAGTAAACAATTAATTCAGAGACAGGCACATATGCTGATCACCTGGACAAAATTACAACAAAGTTTGAGGAATCACTAGAGCTGGAACAGATCAAAGATGTAGGTACACAAATGGACCTCTGACAAATCTGTTTTCCAGCACAGAAAGGGAGGAGGCATAAAGGGGTGATCCCATAGGAGCATGCAGTGGTGAAACTTCCATAGTGGTGTTGACTATACGCAATAGAGCAGATGCATGACACAGCAGAACAGGAGGCTGAAGTTCATGTCCTCTTAATGTTCTGTGAAATTTGCCTTCTTCCCGGATATATGGGCACTAGTTGGTGGATGTCTATGGCTCATTGCAAAGCCAATTGAAAGGTGTGTCCTTGGCAGGAAGCCTATATTTATAGAATGTCAACACATTCTTTGCATCTCTATAGCAGTGAACTAGTTGTGCTGACCCACTGATATGTTCACCTGGCCGTATATCATGCTGACATTTACGATGATGAATAATGACACAGCAATGTAAGAAGGAACTGTCCATACACTGAAACACTCTATTCATCTTCTTCCAGGTGCATCCTCCAGTGAGGTTAAGAGCAGAACAGGAAGAAGTTGGGTCCTATGACTACATCCAGCAGAAACTAGCTCAGTACGCACTACTCATTCAGAAGTGCTTACCCTGAAGAACTCTCAGTTTACAGTTGGCTTGCAGGCCAACATGTTTCCATTCAAACTCATTGTTCAACCAGAAATAGGCATCTGTAAGCATCTTCTGAGCAGCTAATTGCCATGTTCTTTAATATTTACTGATAACCATCAAATATGCCCTGTTGGGGTGCATGTGAGCGTTATCCCACCGACATAATTTATAATGCCTTATACAATTTCATATTTTGCCTATCTAGATATCAATACACATGAGTACACTTTGCCATTCCTGTAAGTAACAAAAGTAGCATCTCCAAATACCACAGCAGATGAAAAGAAGGCATCGGTCTCCATGCCTGAGGACATACCTCATGCTGGGAACTTTGCTGTGGAGAATGGGAGGCCAGTTGCTATATTACTTTGTGAGCTAATGGGCATGTAGCACTTTCATTAGGGAAAGAGTGCAAGGAATAGGCATATGATTCAGTGATGTCAGACACCACCGGCAATTCTCCAGATGGCATAGTTCTCAGCAAAACAGAGGCTGAAGCACAAGTAAGGGGGAAGTGGGTGGTGGGGCTCCAAAAGGCAACAATCTGTGGGGTCCGGAAAAGGTTGAGATATGTGATATCACAATACAAATGGTGCTGAGTGCCTTAACAAATCAGCATCAAGTGAATTGAGAAGGATAGCAGGACAATGGAAGGATCAGATGTGCCCAGATCTAAATGAGCCAAATCACACACAAGCGCACACATTTATACACAAAGTTGGTGTACTCAATGTGGGAAGTAAAACAGTGTTGACTGAAGTGACTAAAGTCCTGTCCCTCAATAGTGACTGCTAGAAGTACACAGAGCCATGAAGCGACGGCAAGAAAAAAGATTTCCCCTAGAGAGCACGCAGAGCTGCAGACAGGCAGACACAGGGGGCTTCCAACCACACAATTCGAGCAATCCTCGCCACCACAGCACGCACTGAAAGTTTTGACATGGAAGGTCAATGGTCTGGGCAGTAGGGTAAAACGCAAATTGGTTCTACAATATTTACGAAGACACGCCCCAGATGTGGTATTGCTCCAGGAAACCCACTTGAGGAGTAACTATTGTAAAGCTCTCAATAGGTATGGATACAAACTCCTCGCACATGCAGGATATACATCCAGATCTAGGGGTGGGGATACTAATTAGATCATCCATCCCATTCACTATGGGTAGATGCTGGTACAACAACTTGGGGAGATAGGTAGCACGGACAGGAACATGGGAAGGTAAAACCCGAAATCTCTGCTCGGGATATGCTCCTACAGAGTTACATGATAACACCCTCTCAGCACTGGGTACTACCCTACTCAAAATGCCATTAGGCATGCTCATTCTTAGAAGCTATATGAATATAGTTTTGAACCCGGAGAAGGACAGATTGTCCGGGAGCCAGGGGACAACCATGAAGGAGCCACTGGAGGGCTTTGCGGAAGCGATGTGTATGATTGACTTGTGGCTTGCTCATAACCCGGCAAGTCGGCAATATACATATACCTCAGCCACACACAATAGCCATTCCCGGTTAGACTATATTTTTGCACTCAAGCTACATGTGGGTCAAATTTGGGGCACTATCCACAAGGCACAAGGTATTTCAGACACTTTTACTGTCGAAGTACAGTTCCAGAAAACAGTAGGAAGCAACACATTGCCACCGAGAATAGCTCCCCGGTACTTGTAGGAAATATAATTTGTACTGCACACTACTTTCAAGACAATGAGGGATCTGTGGAGTCGGTCCGCACATTATGGGTGGCATATAAAACACTGATTAGGGGATATGTTCAGGCACAAATAGGCATTCAAAAGAAAGAGAAGATCAGAGAGTTGGAAGAGCTGGAAAGAGAGATAAGCAGACTGGAGGGAGACACTTTAAAAGGGAGTGATCCAAACACGTCCACGACACGGCGGCTTTGTTGTAAGCGACAGGCACTAAAAGACATTGGGGAGCACATAGCGCAAGCACAAGCACTTGTAACCCAGAGAAAATTATATAACGAAGGTGATTAAGCCAAAACAATGATTGTCTGGTTGGAGCGAAGGGACACAGATAGAAGCTGCGTTCTGGAAATACACTCCTCAAGGGGAGCAGTGGAGGCAAAGGCATAGCAGAGGCATTCACCAATTATTACGAAACACTCTATGAATCCTCCTCAATGTGCTCCGTAGCAGACTGCACTGAACTACTGCAAGAGATCAATCTCCCCACACTATCGGCAGTGGGTAGAAAGGCACTAGACCAGGATTTCACAGTGGAAAAGATAGTGGCGCACTCACAGACCTACAATAAGGGAAGGCAGCTGGCCCCAATGAGCTGCCAGTGGAGCTCTATAAGAGCGGTGTGAGTAAAATCGCCCCCCATCTATTGAACATGCTTCAAGGGTCTAGGGAGAAGGGGAAACTGTTTGTAGACGAGCGTACAGCCACAATAGCAGTGATCCCCAACAAGGGTAAACCTCTCAATGACTGTCGTTCAGATAGGCCAATATCACTCTTGAACATTGAAGCAAAGGTCCTGACAACGGCGTATGAACGGTTATCTCCATTGGGGTTCATGCCCCACAGGGGCACAAGGCTTAATTTAACGTGACTGTATGGGGTACTACACTCGATGAGAACACAACCAACTGGAGAGGCGGTGCTACTTTCCATGGATGCACAAATGACATTCGATAGTATTGGATGGCAGTTCATGTTCGCAACTCTGCACAGAATGGGCTTTGGACCAAGCCTATGCGCATGGGTGAAACTTCTATATCAAGACCCGCCAGCGAGGGTTACAGTCAACCGAGAGGTATCTAGCTTGTTCCCATTCAGAAAGGGTATGAGGCAGGGTTGCCCACTCTTGCCGATAATATTTGCCTTGGTGCTAGAGCCTTTGGCAACTTGAGTCCACAATGATCCAATAATATAGGATATCCAAGGAGGGGGTCACTAGGAAAATAGAAAATCCCTATACGCAGATGACATCCTTTTATATTTGGTTAACCCGTATGGGTCAGTACATAGAGTACTTCATATATTCCAATTATTCGGAAGCTACTTGGGATATAAGATAAACTGGAAGAAGTCTCTAATCTTCCCCCTGATGGGTGACATCCCCCAAGATTGATAGGCACTACCCCAATGATAGTTAAAAATAATTTCACATACCTGGGTATCAAGATATTAATGAGAGAGCGTGAATTTCTACTAGACAATCTATATCCTCAGATTTAGCGATTAAAGAGCGACGTGGAATGCTGGAGAAAACTACCCGTATCTTTGATGGGTAGGTTGGTTATTTTTAAAATATCCCATATAAAATACCTAAGACAGTATTCCAAAGTATCCATAGCAAACTGCAAAGACTCCTATGAGACGGAGGTATCTCTAGAATAGTGCATCGTAAACTTTAGCGGGGAGTATATGAGGGAGGACTTGCAGTACTGGATATCCAAAAATACTACTGTACATCGCAATTGACCATAGTAAATGACTGGGTATTCACAGATCAGAATGATCCGGCCTTTCATGTAGACCATTGGGCAATGGGAGAAAGGGACTATCCAGCAGCACTATATAGTAAAAGCAGGGAAAACAGCTCCCACCCCACACACAAACAACAGTGCGAGTTTTGCACGAGTCAACAAAACACCTAGGCTGGGAGGAAAGAGAGACCGGGAAGACTCCACTGTGGGACAGCAACCAGTTAAGGGAAGTAGGGACTATGGAAGGGTTTACAAAAGTGGGAATTGTTGGGCATTGGAAGCCTAGGAGATATCTGGCAGGGACTGGCCCTACTCACTTTCGTAAACCTAAAAATCGAATATGAACTGGCAGACACAGAAAGATTCAGATATTACCAATTAAGCCACACTTTGCGCCAACATATCAAGGAAAGGGAATCTCCGTCTGATTACTCACCATTGGAAGATAGATTACTAATGGACCCAATGGTAGCTAGGGCCACCTCCCAAACTTACAAGAAAATCATGTACAAATCACCTAATTCGAGACTCTTTGAGGGTGGCGTGGGAGACGAAGCTGGGACTCTTAGAAGAAGACGATTGGGAAGAAGCGGTGCAGAGTCCTTCGAAAGTAGCTATAAGGGCCTGATTCCGTCTCATTCAGCTAAGTGTACTCCATATATCCTACCTTTCAAAAGCACTATTACACCGATTGGGCTATCCAAATAGTGTGCAAGAGGGTGTGGTGAATTAGGCTCCTTTTTTCATAATATCTAGAAATGTAGCTACATCCACAACTACTGGAAGGAGGTAACACGAGTTATGTCTGATGTCACCAAATTAGAAATCCTGGTGGAGCAACGATTGCTACTGTTGTATGTGACGGGTGAGTAAAAATGGCACAAATACATAGCAATATGGTTTAAAGTAGCGGCAATAGTGGCGATAAGCAAATATCACCAAGAAGTCGGGGGCAAGCCAACAACCAGATCTGTTGGAATGGGACGAAGACTTAGACTAGTGTTCAGGGGCTGAGAAAGTGACATATAAAGCGAGGGGGTGCCCATGCAAATGGTACCTGATTTGAGGTAGGTGGAAGACATACAGGGGACACTGACATGGGTGGCACGAGGAGGAAAGAGTAGACATTAAAAGTATGTTTGAAGGTCTACATTTCCAGTCGACAACAATAGACACAGTTTGAGAGCTGGTGAAGGCTAATTTGCGTACTAAGATGGTAATTAAACAAATTTATGCGCTAATTTCTCCTTTATCTAATGCTCCATCTATTTATGAGAAGATATCTTGAGCTATTGTAAAGAAAAAGATTCAAAAAAAAAATAGTGACTGCTAGAGAACAAATAGTGATCCGTTGCTGGTGAGAGTACTCTGCTTCCCTCTCTGACTGTATTGATGAGCATCTCTTGTGCCTTCATTAATTCCAATGTTCAGAATGCTGGGCATGTTTCAGCCATCAGTGTGACAGCTGTATCTACCCCATCCAATCTACTCCACACCAATCTTCCACACCAACCAACCCCACTCCCTGACTCGAATCTACCCCAATCCATTCTAACCCACTACAATCTACCCTATTTCAATCTATCCCCAATCCACTCCACCTCATCTCACTTCAGTCCAGTCTACCCCACTCAACTCCAATCTACCCCACTCTGCTCCATTCCAATCAACCCCACTCTACTTCACTACAATCTATCCCACTCCAGTCTACCCTGCTCTAACCCAATCTACCCCACTACAATCTATCCCAACCTACTCATTCTATACCACCGTACCCCAAGCCACCCTACCCCAATCAACTCCATTCCAATCTAGCCAACCCCACTCCATGCCACTAACTTTTAGCCATGCTGAACAGCAGCCATACTGGAGTGCAACATAACTAAAACATGTTGCACAAAGTCAATAGCTCTTGCATAGGTGAAACCTATGGGTTTAGCCAAATCTTATTGTTTTTTAAGCCAGGGGGGATGGTGTCAGTAGCCATGATTCTCCTCAGCATTCCTACTGCTTCTTGCACCCCTGTAAGATCATGTTGGGGCTTCTACAGTACATAACTCAGTTTGTCTCAGCCATGAAGGAAGACATGGGTAGCTGGAGATTGGCTTGGAGGAGCTGTGTGGGTGACTCATCTGGCAAAGCACAGATCTAGTACCTAATTATTTGCATTCTGGAGGAAAATAGACTGATCTAGAGTGTAGCGTAGGACAACCTCAAATTCCAAAGTATGAAGTTTGAGTTAATTTGTCACTTGCCAAATAGTCATCATACAACTTTGCAGATAGATAATGGTGAAATTCAGAGTGTGTCTTCAATGAATTCGGTAATGGACTCTATGGCATATTAGAAAATGTTAAATTGTAGGTTGGTGTATGCAAGCATGCTGTGAGACTTGTTCTTTTGGGTTCCAAATGGGGTAGAATGAGGAAACCAAAGTCATTGATGGTGCTATTTTGATGCTCGAGGTTCTCCGTGCATCCTTAGAGGGTATATTAAGTTTCATGTGTGCTTTCTTCTTCTTTCTGGGGTTTACAAGCAGAGGGGCTGCTTTTCACTCTGAAGCACACTATGAGCATTGTTTTGTCTGTGGGTGAGTTCTGCATGCTTTTGGTGCAATTGAAACCTGTCTATGTCAACCTGTGCTTGCATGCTTTAGCCCTTAGTGCATTTTGTGCTTTCTGTTCTGCAGTGACTGTTGTTGTGGCTGGATGTGTTCATACAAATGTGTTAGTAATAACAGGACTCGGTCTCTGATTACTTTTGTCAAGTATATGATCTCTTGCGACTTGAGAGATGGGTGAGAGCTAAAATCATGCATAGCGGCCATACATATGACTTAAGAGTGGTGACCCTCTTACTATTTTTCATTTTGCTTAACAAACATACTTATGCACATTGCATACTTATATCTAAAGGGTGATTTCCATGTTAAGGTTAACCGTAGTTTGAGTTTCTCACATTCTATTTGAGCATAGTTAAGGATTGTTTAAGTTAAGTTAGCCATAGTTAATGTAGGCTCAGTTTAACAACTCATGCTAATATTGAAAACGCATTTTGGCTGCTGTGTATTGTTTCAGCATTCTTTCCCATTTTAGGGGCCAAGCTTGAAACCACAGTAGTTTGAATTAATTATTTGTTTGTGTTGTTTAGTTTCTATAAGAAACTGCTATTATTGTTAGTTTGACTGTAACTGAATAATGAGTTTCTTACACCAGTGACAGGAACGGCCATACTGTGATGTGTCATCCTGTACGAGATATCACCTGAAGGCCCTGCAGCTGTAAGCTTCCTTTGTATGATGCTTGGGAAGGAAGGCAGGGCCATCTTATAAGTTAAATGCTGGATTTTGATTGATCCCCCGCGTCTTGGGAAACATGGGGAGTGTAACAGTTTGTTTAATCTTATGTTTTAATTGTGCATTGCTGACCTAATTAGCTTTAGATGCTGCTATCTACTCTTTCAGAAGCGGATTCCCCTTTCCTCTATTGAGACCCCAGGCTTATTTTATTTCTGCTCACAGAGTTACACTCTATTCTGCCTTGCCTGATGGTACCTTCAGTCGGTTCTGCCTTTAGAAGCTTTACTCACTGACACCTGCTGCTTAACCTTCCCTCGACCACATTTGAATTCTCAGTTCAGCTTTAGGGAACTTCCCTTTCATGGGCTCATTCCTGTGCAGCTGTTCAGGAAACGAAGGAGCACATGTCCTTTGGCAGCACAGCTGAAGAAATGTCAATTACATAGACCATAAAACGAAATAAAACAACATTGGTCTCATGTTAATTGGGGTGGTGATTTATACTGGTTGCAAATATCCCCAACTTCTTCAATATATTTTAAAGAGAACTATGCAAGTCAGTGATTAATTAAAACAAATAAAATAATAAGCACTGCAGCTTTTTCTCTTTAGATCCCTCTGCCAGCGCTACAGAACACTGGAGTTGCTGATTATAAGGGCTGCCTCTTTTCCACTGCCCTATGCCTCATGGATTTAATTCTCACTTTATCCTCTACTTGCTCTGACACTGATTTTCCATCTTTCTTAGCCTCCTTCTTTCCTCTTTTGCTGCCTTTCTTTCTCTTGCAGCAGGTCAAAGGCTGACAATGAAAAATAACTCCCAGAAGCCAACAAGCATTGGCAAAGCGAATGGGTCTCGCCTATGAGAGCTATTGGCTTTAGCAAAGTTTAGTAGCCATGCTGTACAGCAGCGTGAACGATTTCCAGTGGGGCTAAAACTAATTTAATAAAGCACTCTGATGCAGCTAAGTGCATTAGTGCATTATTATTATGTTTCGCCATTCTGCACAGCAGACATTATGCTATATAGCATAGCTACAAATCATTGCCAAAGTCGGCAATGCCCATGCTGTAAAGCAGTCTTCTCCATCATGTAGCTTGTGAGCAACTGGTAGCTCTCCAGCTACCTGCAAGTAACTCTCTTTTGCCCAGTCCAGCCAACTAAATGATATATGTATATATTAAACATTTATGTATTATATAATATATTTATGCAAACATTGAAAAGTGTGAAATCAAGATAAAAATGTGTGATTTTCATGACAGATAGGCTGATGTTTGAATTTCCAAAATATATTTAAATGTGATGTTTGAGTGATAAATTATGTGGCATTGGGAAGGTTAGCTACTAATATTATAACCAGATATGACTGTTATGACAAAGCCATTTTTTACATTACTGCTGGCAATCCTACCTGATCCACTGAGGTGATCACTAAGAGTAATTTTACATAGGATGCTGCTTCCTGTAATCTTGTCTGATGTGGTGCCTAGTACAACATTAATGATATTAGTAGCTCAGGATGATTTTTACTGATCATAAGTAGCTCTTAGAAAAGGTTGGAGACCCTTGCTGTGTAGCAGGAGCAAAAGGAAATGGCATAGCCATTAGTCTCAAAGTTGAGAACTATTGATTTTGCCACTGCTTGTTAGGTCTCGGCACAACATCCCCTGCGATTCAGAGCAAATCACTTAAACTAAACATGTAGAAAAACAATTGCATTTTCAAAAATGGGTGCAATTGCATCCATGCCTTGGTGAAAATACATCTGGAAGCAGATAACATTTATTGTCACAATAAAAGCAGATGACGTCCGTTGTCAAAATAAACATGCAGGGCTTCTTTGAAGTGTATGTGGCACAGTAAAACATAGCTATAAATGGCAAGAGGTTCTACAAAGATGACAGAAAAGAAGAACAAATATAAGTAGTACCTCAATCACAGCTCGATCAGTGGATGGACAGCACTCATGCAGAAGCAATCACTAATTGGTCCATGCCCCAGCCAAAAGAAGAGAAAATCAAGCCAGCATGCTTTGACCAATTAGAAGGCAGCAAATAAAAGTGACATTGAAGCCAACAAATGTTAAGCAATGGGTGTTCATTCAAGCCCCTGTTGTATCCAATATCTCTGGTAAGTGAGAGCACATGCAGCACATGCGCTGTCGCAGGTAGAATCTAAAAATTAGTGCTGGTGCTCACCACTCTCAACGACAACAAGTTAAGAACAGTATGTAATGGATTCCCCAGTAGTGGAATGGCTCCTCAGTCACATAGGCCAAATATAATTGAAACATCATCATATTATTACAAAGAAGGAACATAAGAAAGTTGCACTAGCAAAATCCAATCCCTCCTTCTTGCTTGCCATCTTAACATCATTATAACTAGTTCCATTGTCATTCTGTAGTTAGGTTTATGCCATCATATAGCCGCCTGGGCCTAAGTACCATTGTGGCCAAAGTAGTTCCCTAGTGTACAACTGCACATCTCCCTCTGCTCTGCTCTGCTCCCAGCTTAGCATTGTGAAAGCCCAAAGCCCCCCTTTAGCGTATCTTGAATCTTTGCTAAACCTTTAGGCAAGAAAGCCGTAAGAATGAAAATGTAGCCATTATTGATAAAAAAGATCTTGGTCAGAAAACCTAAACTGCCTTTGGGACTGATTCGCAATGGTAAACGTGCAATATTTTGTACGTTTACGATTGTTTTCTATTAACAAATGTATTTTACGAGTAGCATCTTTACGACTGCAGAGTATCCGCACACAAAATGATAGGACTGCCCTATCTTTTTATTTGTGGAGACTCCGCAGTCATAAAGATGCTACTAGTAAAATACATTTGTGAATAGCAAACAATAGTAAACTTAAACATATGTGTACATTTATCTTAGTGAATCAGGCCCTTTGTGTCCAGTGATAGTTACTTTATTTTCAATGACGCTCCAAGGCTGGAATTCAAACCCAGGACCCCAGGATCAAAAATTGCTGCTTGAGTATTAAAGCTCATCTCTTTCCTCTGTGAAACTTAGAATAGGAGATATCCTATCCATTAGTTTGTTTCCAACTCATCTCATGTAAGACTGCCTCCATCAATCCTCCTTCTTTCAACATTTATAAACTTGCATTTTAAGCGTTGTGATTCACATTTTATAGCATTACAATTTAAATCTACATCAATTGAAATACAATATTTTGGAAATATTTAAGGTTACTAGCAATTTTAATTTAATTATTAAAAAGTGTAACGGCTTGGGAATTGAGAGGGTAACCCTTTAACCTTGACTCACCTTCAATCAGGGATGTGTCATGCTATTTTTTTTTCTTTTAACTTCCTTTTCTGTATTTAAATGTTATGCTACGTCGTGTCATGTTAGAATACAATGTGGCTTGTCAATGTGGGCTACATTCACAAAAAGGTTAGATGATTAAAATATGGAAATTGGCTCCCATTAATTACTTCTATCTCTGTAGAAAATGGTGACTGATTACAGGATTCACAAACAATCCCAAAAGTACTCCTGGAAAAATACGACTACCACATATATCCAAGAAAATTCACATGTGGAAACTGTCCACTTAAGAAATTTCCACCTGGTAGATAAATTCATCATGTCTAAATGCGACACAAATTTACATTTGTACATGTAACTTTTTCTCTCTATGGTAAATGTTTTTCCCTAGTGAGAACCCATGTCCCATCGCATAGAATATGGTAGTGTGTTTGCGTCACATTTCCTGTCTTTGTACATTTGTAAGCATTTACATGGTGGGGAACCACCTGAAAGAGGTTGTCTACACCCACAACCTTGTAATTCTGTAAAGTACCAAAAACTTCAAAAGTTTCCTCTGCACCACATTTATGCATGCAGAACATCCACCATAATGGTTGCTTTTTAGTGTTCATAAGCGCAGTGTGTCAACATAAAATTTCCCCAAACAGATTCTCCTTTCTCCATTAACATGTACTCTGATGACTACCAAGATTTTGCAATCTCGAGCAGATGTCCGCCTCCTGAAAGATTGCCTCTCTACTACTAAGCCTTGTATCGCTTTTTATCCAAAAACCAATCTGATAGTCTAAATCTTGGCTCTTGACTTTGGGCAGTTACCTATTTTATCCTTATCAAAATCAATTGGACCTTTTTTATTAGTTTATCTTTTTCTAGCATTTATTTAGTGTAGACCTAGCCACAGGTCAGCACAATGCTTTACATAGACATGACACTAGTACAACAGGAATAATGATACCAAAGATCTTATTCAGACGCAAAGTGAGTACAAAATGACTGAAAGATGAAAAGGAGGTAAGACAACATAGGTGGTGTTCCTGGCAGGCTGTACATCAACCCGCCAGGACAGCGGACTTGTGTACACCACTGCTATGCTCGACTGCACCATGCCATCAGAGAAGCAACTCCCACAGCTGCTCCTTTGAAAGCACTGAAAATTTGCTGATAGGCCTCCATGAGTCATTCAGCAGATAGCAAACCTTTTTTGTTTTACAGAAATAAGCTCCCAAAGTGGGAGTTTGTTTTCCAGAACAAAACATCTAATGCCCTTTTCTACCTTCCTCTGCCGGAAGTATGAAGTTTGTCTTTAAAGTAAGGCAGCAGTCCCGAGAGTAGAGCCTTATATATTATGTGGGCTAATTTAAAGTTAATGCATGCTTCTAAGGCTAACTAGTCTCATTGTTTTAGAATTGAAGTGAGTTGATCAGGGTTTTTTCCCTTGAATACTATACACGCAGCAGCAGCATGAGGGTGAGAGGTGATGGTAGAGCATTACCTCTTACACCTCAGTTATCAATGAGAATTGATATCATCAAAAAAGCGCAGCCCTCCTAATATCAGCTTCACGTGCTGAAACGTAGTTACTTTTAATGTCATCCTTACTTTTATAGTCTGTTGATGCTTTTTGATGAGGGCAAAACTCTCTTGACTCAACTGAAATCCTCTAGTCTCCTGTCTCCATTCTGAAGCTCTACTAACAGTAGAAGCTACAGGTTGGAGCAGATTTCTCGGTTGTCTTATTCTTTGTACTCACTTTCTTTCTGAGGCTCATATTTTCTATAAGATGCTTGCTTCATTTACCAGGTCATTTACCCAAGGTTGCCCAGCTGTGACAAAGCTGAGTCCTACAAGCATTTGATCAAACTTTATATCTGGCTTTCATATACGCTGCACACACTACAGAAATATTTTCTCCACTGGATTACGTTTATATATCCCTCTTCACCTAATTTTCCAAAAACGGAAGTGAAAATCAACATTTTGATTGCTATTTATTGAAAATGATCAGGATATATTTCTTTTTCGAATTACCTACATGTCTATTTCTTTTGGATGTAGATAAGTTCAGGGAATTTTAAGTTGTGTGTTTTTTTCTGTACCGTAGCTTGTTTGATTTTTATATTTCTGTGAAAGAATTGCATTTTCACTCTTTTTGATGTCAGGGTAGATTTATATTTTTCAAGACTTGCAACAAAAAAAAAAATATGGTGACTGGGATTTCCAAAAGTAACTGGGCATTTCATTTTGCCTGAAATAAATTGTGTTGGGAATGGTGGCCTTATTACCTAACACAAAGCAAATGGTTTTCATCTTATGCTGAAAGGCAAATATGAATGTTTCGTTTCACTTATGTGGTTTATCTTAAGAAGGCAAGGAAATGTTTAAGTGTGCGTCGACTTTTATGACATACAGTGCTATATTTTATATCAACAGCAGCATTAACTGATGCCTCTACTTCTTTTAAAGGATTGCATCAAACTACGTATAATATAGTGAAAAATCTCAATGAGTTGCAGTGTCCGGTCTAGTTTCTTTTCCACCATTATTGGTGTTATTATCTTCTGTGATCTTAACTTTGCTATTAAATACTTAGGGCCTGATTTAGATCTTGGCGGATGGGTTACTCCGTCAAAACGGTGAAGAATACCCATCCACCGAAATCTAAATCCCTTAGGATAGAATGGGATTTACTCATGGGTGGCGGGGCGGGTGGGGTAGCGGTGCCGCATGCGTGAGGTAGTTTCGGAGAAAAAAAATAACTACTTTACCTTACCGCAGTTACCGCCGACACGTCTCTGCTCCTTGCTCCTGCTCTCTCCTTGTGGCGTGGGACAGGAAGCCAGGAACAACCGCAAGGCTCCCCTGACCAATCAGCGTTGTGATTGTTAGGCACCCAGGCTCCCCTGACCAATCACAACACTGCAAAGCAGCGTTGTGATTGGTTGTGAGCATCCTGGTGGGATACTCCATCAGGGAATGGGAGCCTGGGCTTGTCCTCCATGCAGGCTGTAATGCAGCCTGCATGGATAAGGGGTAAAGTGCACATGACTAGTTTGGCCGGTCCGAGAAGGCCGACCAAACAGTCACCGCGCAAGTTTAGGAGTGAGCAAACCACTCCTCTACTGCCCTGGTCCTCTTGAACAGAGCAGACCCACCCACCAGCCCGCAAAGGAAGGAAACGAAGGAAACATAAAACGATAATTACTAAAAGTTATTATTATTTTATGTTTCCTTTCCGCACACTGCTCAAAGCAGTGGGTCATCAGTGATGTCATTTGAGATGTCGTCAGTGATGTCAGCAGTGATGTCACTGACCATGTCATGAGTGATGTAATATGTGAGGTCAAAAGCAGTGCATTGCGGGGGTGCGAGTTATAGTTAGCTCAGCTAACTATAATGGTTGAATTTCTCTGGTTTTGTATGAGTGAACTGTCAGCCAAACTATAAGGTCCCTGTAACCTTTGTTTTTTCCCATGAATTTCTAAGGTTTTAAAAATGCTAATTTCTAACTATAACGTCCCTGAAACCTGTGTTTTTTCTGTGAATTTCTAAGGTTTTTTAAATGCTAATTTCTAATTATAATGTCCCTGAAACCTGTGTTTTTTCAGTGAATTTCTAAAGTTTTTTAACTAGCAGTCACGTTTGCAGAGTGGTGGAGAAAGGTGTCTGGGCCTCCGACCAGCTCTCAGGAATTTCATTGCGTAGGACTTACAGGAGGTATTGCTGAGAGGTGGTCAGAGGCTACGACCCCTTTCTCCACCATTCTGTAAACGCACCTCCTGGTGCACTGCTGCTTGGGGCATGAAGTCCACAGGACACAAGGGGACCTCATCGCCCCACCAGCAATGCTACAAGAGGCATGTTTGCTGAGTGGTGTAAAAAGGGGCAAGGCCCCTGACGACCTCTCAGCAATCCCACTGTGCAGGGCTTACTGGAGGTAAAAGGTGGGCTAGTTGACCCCTAAGGACCTTCAGCATCGAAGGGGACTTCATCCCCCAACCAAGAGCGTGCCATTAGGCGTGTTAGCAGAGTAGTGGAGAAAGAGGGTAGGGCCTCCGGCAAGTTGCTGGCTATGTTTTTTTGTTGAATTTTAGGAAGAGGGGCTGTGTGGCACCCCCTTCCCTTGGACCCCATCCCCCAGGGCCTTACCCTCACGAGGCCAATTTTGGCCCCGGGGACCCCATCCCCCAGGGCTAGGCCTATCTTTCTATTTTAATTCTTAAGTGAGGGGAGCAAGCAGCCCCCTTCCCCCTAGCCATTTTCCGCCCAGGGACCCCATCCCCCAGGTCTTGGCCATTTTTTTTTTTTACAAAATTGCATTCTTTTTTCTTTGAAACTTCTTTTTTTTAACATGTAGCAATCTTCAGATAGACATAGTACATAAATGATAAAGTCCCATAAGTTTACATGTGTTCCCTGAACCCCAAGTTACATTGTATCTTGGATTTCACTGGTTTGCTGCTGCTACTATTGCTCTTCTGAGAAGTATCGCTCAGTTATGCTGTCTAGGAAGACTTGTAACTGGCCCTCAGTCCTCTGCCCAAAGACCTCTATATGTTGCCCACGCTCCCCATATCTTCCCCCATTTGCGCAGGCAGCCCCAGCTTTGATAAACTGATTGTTCCACCCTGTAACACCAATCCATATCTCTTTTCCAGGCTTCTACTGATGGGGCATCACTTGCCCCCCATGCGTGGGCGATGTTTCTTTTGGCCACCCCCCCAGCCAATGCCAGCCTGGTCTTGGCCCATTGTGGCCATGTTGTCTCCCCAGTTATTCCCAGAATGTGCCATCTTGGTTCTGTCAACACCGGTTCTCCCACTACTTTAGACATTACGCAGGACAGGCTCTCCCAGAATGTTCGGATCATGGGGCAGTCCCACAGTATGTGGAAGAATGACTCTCTCTCTCCACATCCCCTCGCGCACTCCTCGGACATACAATTACAATACGAAATTGAACCATTCGTGAGGCATAGGATCTGTGGAGAATGCAGAGCTGGATCTGTCGAAAGCGTGCCCTGATAGGTATTTCTCTGGGGCTCTGTAGGGCCTTGGCCCAATAATCATCCTCAAGGAGACCAATATCAGATTCTCAGGCTTCCCTTAGGGGTCCCATGTAATCTGTAGAGTTATTGAGAAGCTTACGATACATGAGGGATATTGCCTTATCGGTGATGGGATCCAGGAGGAGTCTATCCTCGAGGTGAATACTCCGGTATCGAGGTTCCCTCCTTTAGATGGCAGTGTAGTGCATGTCATAGTTGTCTATAGCGGAGATATTCCCCTTCCTCATCTGAAACTCCTTCCGCAATCTATCAAACTCATTCATCTTACCTCCCTTCCAGACATCCCCCAGTGAGTCAATTCCTATAAGGCTCTGTCCGGAAGCCTTCTAAGCTGTTCAGTTCCTTCAGGTGGTCTCCCACCCACAGAGGTGTCTGTTCCATGAGTTTAGTCTCCCAGCCTGTCATTCTAGTCGCCTTATGCCATAGTTCGACCACTGTCCGCGTGTGCACCGGAAGGTGTGTCATATTTCTCCGCTTCCTGTATTGCTCCGCCAAGTAACTGCCAGTGCCCATCATCAGTCGGTCAACCCTATATGCTGGTTCCTCGAGCGGGGAAAACACCCACCCATTAATGTTTTTGAGTTGTGAGGCCCAATAATATTTCCGAAGGTCTGGAACGGCCAGTCCCCCATCATCCACACCTTCCTGTAATTTCTTAAGAGCAATTCTAGGACTACCATCCCCCCCCCCCATAACAGCAGTCTCTGTTTGGACTCAATGGTTCAAAAGAATGTCTCAGGTATTTGATATGGAGTGTTTTGGACTATGTATAGCAGGTGTGGAAGTGCCATCGTTTTTAAGAGGACTGCTCTACCCATAAGGGAGATAGGCAATCGCCTCCATTGCACCGTGTCGTCCCTCAGCCTATCCAATTGTGTCTGTAAGTTCAGTTGTAGGAATTCGTCCTCTGACCTCATGATCCATATGCCCAAAAACTTGAACGTCTCTTTCCTCACTAGCTCAGAACATGCCGATGTCATGGCTGGTAGTTCCCCCGCTAGAGAGAAGACTAGGGATTTGCCCCACTTGATACAATATCCCAAATATGTGCCAAAAGATTGTATTATATGAATGAGTCTATGGAATGTCTGTCAGGCTCTGTGGGCATTAAGCAGGATATCCTCCGCATATAAAGAAATACGGTCTTCCCAGCCCCTGCCCATGTCAATACCCCTCACCATCTGATCACCCCATACCCAGACTGGCAATGGTTAAAATGCCAATGCAAATAGCATCCGTGATAACGGACATCCTTGTCGTGTGTCCCTACGGATTGTGAAAGATCTGGATATCAATCAATCAATCAATCAAAGGCATTTATAAAGCGCACTACTCACCCGGAGGGTCTCAAGGCGCTGGGGGGGGGGGGGTCCGCTACTGCTCGAACAGCCAGGTCTTGAGCTTCTTCCTGAAGGAGAGGTGGTCTTGGGTCAGGCGTAGTTCGGTGGGGAGGGCGTTCCAAGTCTTGGCGGCCAGGTGGGAGAAGGATCTACCTCCTGTAGTCGCTCTGTGGATGCGGGGGACGGCTGCGAGGGCGAGACTGGTCGAGCGGAGGTGGCGTTTGGGAGCGTAGAAGTTGAGGCGGCTGTTGAGGTAGGTCGGGCCTTGGTTGTGTAGGGCTTTGTGTGCGTGGGTGAGGAGCCGGAAGGTGATTCTTTTGTTGATCGGGAGCCAGTGCAGGTCTCTCAGGTGTCTGGAGATGTGAGTTCGTCTGGGGACGTCGAGGATGAGTCTCGCCGAGGCGTTCTGGATCCGCTGGAGTCTCTTCTGGAGCTTGGCGGTGGTACCGGCGTAGAGGGCGTTGCCGTAGTCCAGTCGACTGGTGACGAGGGCCTGGGTGACTGTTTTCCTGGTCTCGGTGGGGATCCACCGGAAGATCTTACGTAGCATGCGCAGGATGTTGAAACAGGACGAGGAGACGGCGTTGACTTGTCTGGTCATGGAGAGGGAGGAGTCCAGGATGAAGCCCAGGTTGCGTGCGTGGTCTGTCGGTTTGGGTGCGTTGCCCAGGGCAGGGGGCCACCAGGAGTCGTCCCAGGCGGAGGGTGAGGAGCCCAGGATGAGGACTTCCGTCTTGTCTGTGTTCAGTTTCAGGCGGCTGGTCGTCATCCACTCGGCCACGTTTTTCATCCCTTCGTGTAGGTTGGCTCTGGCGGTGGCGGGGTCGTTGGTCAGGGAGAGGATCAGCTGGGTGTCATCGGCGTAGGAGATGATGTTCAGGTTGTGTTGGCGTGCGATGGCCGCAAGGGGGCTCATGTAGACATTGAAGAGGGTGGGGCTGAGCGAGGAGCCCTGAGGGACGCCGCAGGTGATATTGCCCCATTAACTCTGACACGTGCCATCGGAAGGTATATAGTCGATATATCCACTTCTGTAGGTTTGTGCCAAGTCCCACCTTATCTAGAACCGCAAAGAAGTATGTCCATTCAATACTATCGAATACCATCCTCGCATCCTCGCATCGAGCGATAGGAGGGCTGCGGGCACTTCTGGCTGCTTTTGGGTCATGTGCATTATAACGTAGAGTCGCTGTAGGTTGAGCTTAGTGCTCCTGTGCGGCATAAAGCCAGACTGGTCCAGATGGATTAGGGATTGTATGACTGTATCCTTGGCCAAAGTTTAGTAAAGAGATAGGCCTGTAGGAGCAACAGAGGTCATGAGGTTTCCCTGCTTTATGGATGACCACAATTGTCGCCATTCTCACATCTTGTGGGAGTTGACCCTCTTCCCTTGCCCCCAGAAACATATTGAGCATGTGTGGGGCAAGTTTCCCCGCCACATACTTAAATAATTCCGTAGGGAGCCCATTCGGGCCCGCTGCCTTCCCTGATTGCAAGTCCCACATGGCATATTCCACTTCCTCTACGTTTATGTCTGAATCTAGCACCCACCGTCGGCAATGCCATGTCTTTAAGTAGTTCATAGCAGTCCTCCTCTCCCCGCTGTGTGGCAATCGCGTGGGTGCGAACTGTATTTTCTTCCAAGTCTCTGAGTTCTTTTTGCTTGAGTCTCAGTATGTGTTTGTGCCTGGAGTCCTCCTCATGGTCAGTGCTTTGTGTCAGCTAGACATTTAATATCTCTTGCTCTAAACCTTCACATTGTGCACGCTTTTCTTTGCGCTTAATCCCACTGGTCGCTTGTACAAATTCCCTGGCCATCGTCTTGTTTGCCTTTCAAAGTATACAGTCCGATTGCACAGACCCCACATTCTCAGCGAAGAACTGCTCCGTTCGCTCCTCAAAGAGACCCCGAAACTCCTGATCCCTGAACAAGAAGGGATCCAGTCTCGGCGGGAGAGACCAATCCTTCACGGGCCCAAACATCTGTATCTCCAATGGCGAGTGGTCTGATATCCCTCGCATCTTGTGACATCCCCCATGAAAGAGTCCTACCGAATTGGTATGTGTGAAGGCATAGTCTAGCTGTGCACCACTATTGTGAGCCACTGAGGTGTTTGTATACTGTCTCGATCTGGGGTTGTGCCACCTCCAAAGATCCGCTAGTCCCATTGCACTCGCAAATGTGTTCAGTGGTTGGGGTCCCCTAGTGTTCGGAGGTTGTGCTTCCCTGTCTAGTTCCAGGGCCATCGTGTCGTTCAAATCCCCCTCCATATTCAATGTACCCTGTGGCATATCGAATAGTAATTTGCTGAGGTCAGGGAACTTAGTTCCATGTAGTCTTGGGGGCACATACACCGAACAAATGTTCACAGCTCTCCCCTCCCACAACCTTGACAGGGCAGTCTAGCATCCCATCTGATCATCCCAGGTGCGTTTCACCACGAGGGGGACCGAGTTTTTTACACAATATAGCAGTACCTCTGGAGCCCATAGTAAATCCAGCATGCACCCAGAGTGTATACCCATATTGGTTCAATGTTAAGTAATTATTGCCTTTAAGGTGCGTCTCCTGGAGGAGCACTATGTCCGGTGAGTGTCTGTGCAGGTATTGTAGCAGCATGGTGTGTTTAATTTTATCCTCCAGACCGTTGACATTCCAGGTGAGAATCTTTAGCTTTCTAACTTGTCGCGCAGCCATCTGAGAGATTTATGTGGTCCTTCTCCCTCCTTCCACCCTCCCCACCTGACAAACTTCCCAGCCCCTGAGCAGCAATGTACAGCATTGGATTTCGGGTCACGGTCCACATTTGTCGGAACATCATTTCTGAAGCATGGATAACCCAACTCAAAACTAAATAGATGAAAACCACAAAGAGAACTCCCCCCCTCCCTGCTACCCTGCCTTGTAGGTCTAAAAATACCCACATCCCAACTAGCAGAGTGCCTATCGCCCACAAAACAATCTAACGGCGTAGGGCTGGATGGTACCGCCACTCAATACCCCCTCTCAGAGCCCTGTCCCAGCCCCTCAGCATTCAGTATTGCTGTGTTGATCGAGTCAATGTTCCTGTGTGATAGTGTATCATATTTGACTGTCTGGTTTAGTCGGCCTCCTCTCTCCTCCAAAGGTCACAATCTGTACCTGGAATCCAGCATCATTATCATGCCCAGTTTCTAGAAAACGGCCAATGTTCGTCACTTTCCTGATTTCACTGCTCCAACGGTAGGGCTTCTGGAACGTGATTCTCACGACCGAGTCTCTAAGCTCTTATCCTCCACTTGTCGTGACAAGGATTCCAAGTTGCCATTTCAGTTTCCCCTCCTATTCTCCTCTCTGTGCCGGCCGCGCTTCTGAGGGCACACCTCCTCCAGCCATTGCTGGACCTCCGCTGGTGCCATGAAGTACCAAGATTTGTCATACTCTATCACTCTGAGCTTTGCTGGAAAGAGCATCATATATTTTATTCCTCTCTCCCTCACGCTTCACCCCGTCGAATGTGCGTCTCTCCTGTTGCATCCTGAGGGTAAAGTCTGGGAAAAATCTAATGACTGAGTTCTTGTAGGACAGGTCACCCTGCATCCTCGCCACCTGCAGTATGGCATCTCGGTCCCTATTGTTAAGGATCCTGGCTATAATAGATCTGGGGGGTCCCCTGTCGTGGCAGGCATATCGGCGTTCTTTGTGCCCTCTCCACCGTAAAGTAGGTCGAAAGTCTTTTTGGCTTAAGATGATTGAGTATAAGGTCCTCGAGAAATAGGTCCATGCTGGGGCCCTCCGCCCACTCTGGGACCCCCACCACGCTGATGTTGTTGCGGTGGGCTCTCCCTTCCTGATCTTCCAGCTTCAGTGCCATTTGTTTGTGTTGGAACATCTACTGCTGTACTCGTTCTTCCAACTTGCGTGTTGTAGTTTGTAACTCCATAATACTCGTTTCCACCGTGGTGACTCGTTCCAAAGTCTTGTGCATATCTGCTCGCATCAAGTTTATTTCGATCGTGGCCTTGTCTTTTTTTGTTTCCAGGGTCGTGCCCAGTGCCTGGATGGCCACTATGATTGCTCCCAGCGAAGGCTCATCTGACGCCTCCTTGTTGCCAGGCAGTCCGTCTTCAGATGCCAATTTACGTGGGCCGAGTATTTATCCAATTTATTTGACTGTACTGAGTATGGGATAACCTTTGGCTTCGTCATGGTCAGATCTGGTGTCCTTGGCCCCTCCAAGGGCAGTGCGCGGTCTCTTGTGACCTAATCCGGCTGTAGGACCCCGTCCAGTTCACTTTCAGGTTGGAGTGTGAGTAGCGGGAGAGGCCCCACTCTTGTCCCCAGGGCTTCCTGCACACGCTGATGGTCAGGCAATGAGGCTTTGCACTTGCAGTGAATAATAAGTCTCTCTCTCCAGCACTCCACTGATTAACTGTTTTGCCCAATTTTCAGGGGTAAATTCACCTCAGTCCTGTACCGTCTGTGACCCCAGAGGTTTCCTTAGGCTTCTAATCTGCCTTTATTTCAACCTTGCCAGGTGCAGACACACAGCCTGCAGTGCTCACTATCGCTCCGGGGTCCAGTACTATTTGGTGGCCTTGCCTCTGTCGTCGGGTGGCCGTAAGGTGTGTCCTACTCTCGGGTCAACACATCCCTGATGTAATTCCAGGCCAGTGTATACTGGCACGCTTGAGCCCCAGGCCAACTCCCTTGTGTAAGTTTGTGAAGTCCCCAGCCGGAGGCACTCGCACACACGTTCACTACAGGTTGCCTCCTTGATGAGTTCGCTCCAGGGGGAGAACGGCAACTGCTTACCGCCTGGCGTAGTGTCTTGCCTCCCTTCAGCTGCAGTTCCACCGCACCCGCACCAGCAGTCTCACATGAGGTCTCAGATTGGGCCGATCGGCACCGCAGGTGCATGTAGGGCCAACTTGATCTACAGCCAACAGCCTCTTCCTCACTGGGGCAGGATCGTCACCTCGCGGTCGGGCTCCGAAAACCAGTCCCGCACCACAATCCACACTCTCCTGGGTCCAGGCCGTGTGCTCCATCTTTGCACGTCAAGGCTGCGCGACTGAGCCCCACGTTGTCGCCGCTTTCCTGGCCCTGCTGGACGCGCATGCCCTGCTCCATCACACACCAGGATATGTTTCTCCAGATATCAAAATTCAGTCCAGAGCCTCAGGGCATCGCTCCAGAATTCACCCTGAGCCTCTTGGGATTACAGCTGCCAGATTTTGGATGGATTTTGCAGGCTTTTCGAAACGGTCCCGGCGGAGCTCTTACACTACACAGCCATCTTAGCTGGCACCAAGCCACGCCCCCTGTACTTTATTTTAAGGGATGGGGGCCACGCGGCCCCCTGCCCAGGCCGATTTTGGTCACGTGGACCCTATCCCCCGGGGCCTGACAATTTTTTTATGCTTCCATGAATCGAAGTAGAGTTTGCTATGGCATGGCGGGAGAAGTGCTCCCGCCATGCTGTAGCTAACTGGAATGTCCTGGGGGTAGGCACCCTGGGACATTGTTGGAGCTGGCCCTGGGGGGTGGTGGTCCCCAGGGCCATTTATGGCTCCAGGAGGGAGGCTGTACGTCCCTCCTCCCATCTTTTAAATAGTCCCGGGAAGGTGGTAGTCCCTGGGGCTGTGTCGGGGCAGGAGCCCCCCACGCATTACGATACATTTAGCTCCAGGGAGGTGGAGGTCCCTGAGGCTATGTGGGGGGGCTGGAGCCACCCACGCATTTTTGTACATTTAAGCCCACATGCCCCCCCCCCGCCCCACATTTCCAAAAATTTGCCCTCGGGTGGTGGCGTCCCCGGGGCTGCGGGGGCCAGTGTGGGCCCCTGCATCATCATTTTTTATAGTTTTGCCCTGGCCCACCCAGGGGTGCAAAGAAAATGAAGCATGGGAGCCCCGCTTCGTTTTGTAAAAATCCTGACCCCTTTTCTTGTTTTTTTACCTCTTTTAACCTTTTTCTTGGGACTCAGTTCAACCGAGTCCCAAGATGTCTGCCAACACTTCCTGGTTTTAAGTGTTGGCAGCAAATCAGATTGCAGGCAGGAGATTGGGAGGGTTCGCGGATCCTCTGCATCTCAACTTGTACATCTGAGACATATTTAAATTTCTCAGGAACTACTGGACGGATTTACAGCATTTAACAAAAAGAGTGCTTTCTGAACCGAGAATTACCTTTTTGCCAAATTTGGTGTGATTCCGTTCAGCAGTTCGGGCTGTAGCCGTGTCTAAAGCTTCCTATGGAAATGAACATGAGGAAAACTCGTTTTGGGACCCCCTTTTTTCTCTGCCCCCCCGCTTGATAAATCACCCCAAAACTTTCAACACAGCAGCTGACCTGACTGCTCCATTAGTCTTGAAAATTTTGCGAACATTCGTCAAACAACGCCAAAGATATTGGCAAATCAAAAAACGCTTTTCCTATGGAAACTAGGTCCTGACTATAACTGTATATGTATATATATATATATATATATATATATATAGATATCTATATATATATATATATATATGTGTATATATATATATATATATATATATATATATATATATATATATATATATATATATAAATATATTCACTGGAAAAAACATAGATTTCACACATGTTATAGTTAGCGGAAATTTTACTGATAAAAAACCAATGAAATTCCCCCGTTATAGTTACTGCAGGCAACTATAACTCACGCGACCGCAATCCTCTGCTGATGCTAATACTGTATTTAGACACTTATTTGCCCATGTCTTCTTCCATACATTTTTAGCTATACATATATTACAAATATTTTTTTTTCATAAAGACACATATGTCATCAGCAGAAGATTGCGGTCGCGTGAGTTATAGTTGCCTGCAGTAACTATAACGGGGGAATTTCATTGGTTTTTTATCAGTAAAATTTCCGCTAACTATAACATGTGTGAAACCTATGGTTTTTTCAGTGAATTTGCAAGGTTTTTTAAATGCTAATTCCTAACTATAACGTGTGTGAAACCTATGGTTTTTTCAGTGAATTTGTACGGTTTTTTAAATGCTAAGTTACTTTACGCCATTCGTGGCGTGCGCGCCCACTTAACGCAGTTCGTTCTGTGCGCGCACGGTGCGCTTCGCGCACCGTGCGCGCACAGTGAGCACGCGGTGCGCTTTGCGCACCGCGCGCCCACTTTACGCAGTTAGTGCCATGCACGCACGGTGGGCACGCGGTGCGCTACGCGCACCGCGTGCCCACGTTACGCTAGATGGGCCATGTACGCACGATGCGCTTCGCGCACCGTGCGCACATGGAGGACATATGATGCACTTCGTTTTGAAAGGTAATATTTTAATTTTTCGTATATTTTATAAGCCATGCACAAATGGTGCCCTTCGGGCACCATTTGCACACGGGGTGGAGAGAGTGTGGATAATTTTTATTTTTATTTTATTTTTTTAAAAATGTTAGTTTTTTTCTGCTGTGATAAGCCATGCACAATTGGTGGCCTTCGCCCACCGATTGCACACGGGGTGCAGAGAGTGTGGATGATGTTTTTTTTTTTTATAATTTTTTACCGTACGCGTACGGTAAGCGTAATCGGCGAAATTACCGAAAAAATAAAAATTCCGTTTTTGGCCTTGGAGGATCTTTGGGGACTCCCTCAACATGCCTATGTGTGTGGGAGCTGTCTAAACAGCCCCTTTACATGTTTTTGGGCTTTAAATTTTAAAAATCGCTCTCAGTGCGAGAGAGAAAATGGCGGCCGCAGCTTCCTGGTTTCGGCCGATTCGAATGTTTACTAAGATCTAAGAGCCAATCAGAATCGCGCTCGCGCACGCCACCGTACGCGTACGGTAAGCGTACCGTAAGCGCACCGTAAGCTGGCTCAGATATATATATTGATTTAAAGGCTATTTTCTCAGAATCTACTGAACAGATTTACACCAAACCTTCAAAAGGCACTTCCTTGACCTGAGGACTACCTCTCTGCCAAATTTCTAGTAATTCTGTTCAGCCGTTCGGGCTGTAGCCCTGTCTAAAGGTCCTATGGAAAAATGCATGGGAAAAACGCGTTTTGGGACCCCCCTTTTATCTCAGCCCCCGCTTGACGAATCCCCCCGAGACTTTCAGGGTAGGAGCGGAGCGTAGCGCCCCACCTATTTTGAAAAATTCGCGAGGATTCGTCGACCGGCGCAAAAGTTATTCAAAATAGAATGTTGCGGATTTCCTATGGAAACGTGGTCCTAACTATAACTACCTACTGGCGACCGCCAGTAGGTAATGTATATATATATATATATATCAGAGTCATGAGACTCTCGAGGGATCATGAAAAGTAGACATGAGTAGGTGATCTTTGAGTACACTGTTGTTTGCAGACTTGCTACTGTAGGAAGGAGTATTACTGGAGCTAATGCTTATCACATTTATACCCATCAACTTGGTAAGAGTTGTAAGTAGAATACAGTCTCTTCCCACATCCTATTATGCACACCTTTTATCAGAAAGAGGGGTGTTAGCAGGGAGAAGAGTCACTCACTACTACACACAACCATCATCTGAGAGAGAGGTGTCAGCGGAGAGGCCAGTCTCTCTCAACACACTCTACTATGCACACCAGTCACCTTAGAGAGAGGTCTGAGAGGAGAGACAAGTCCCTCCCGACACACAATTATGCACACCCGTCATCTGAGAGAGAGATCTGAAAGGACAGGCCAGTCCTTACCCACACCCTACTACGCACACAAATCATCTGATAGAGAGGTCTGAAAGAAGAGGGCATTCCTTCCCCACACCCTACTATGCACACTGTCCTCAGAGAGAGAGGTCTCAAAGGAAAGGCCAGTCCATCCACACAAACTACTATGCACATCTGCCATTTGAGAGAGTTCTGAAAGGAGAGACCAGTCGCTCCCTATAGCCCCTACAATGCACACCTGTCATCTGAGAGAGAGGTGTGAAATGACAGGCCACTCCTTCCCCACACCCTGCTATGCACACCTGTCATCTAAGAGAGGGGTCTGAATGGAGAGGCAAGACCCTCCCCACACCCTACTATGCACACCTGTCATCTGGGAGAGAGGTATCAAAGGAACTGCCAGGCTATCAACATACGCTACTATGCACACCTGTCATCTGAGGGAGATGTGAAAGGACAGGCCACTTCTACCTCTCACCCTGCTATGCACACCCATGATCTGAAAGAAGGGTCTGAAAGGAGAGGTCAGTCCCTCCTCACACCCTACTACACACATCGGTCATTGCTGAGCGATGTCTCAGCAGAGAAGCCTGTACCCGCCCCATATACAAATCCGTCATCTGAGAGAGGGGTCTGAAAGGAGAAGCCAGTCCCTCCCCACACCCTACTACACACACCCGTCATCTCACAGAGGGGTCTGAAAGGAGAGGCCAGTAACTCCCGCACCCTACTACACATGCAAGTCATCTCAGAGAGGGGTCTGAAAGCATGGGGCTGGCTGTATGGAGGGGGGTTTCCATTTCCATAGGGTAATTTAGTATTACTTTACATTTAAAAAATCCTAGAAATTCACTGAAAAAAACAAAGGTTAAAATGACTTTATAGTTAGGTATGTTTCTCAGTGACAACGCTAACATAAAAAAAACACAGAAATTCAGAAATTATAGCTAACCATAACTTGTGCCCCTGCCATGCACTGCTTATGATCTCACACACAACATCACTCATGACATGTTCTATGACATCATTTATGATATCACTTATTACATCTCAAATGATATCAGTGATGATATCACTGATGACATCATCCAAACTTCAGTTTCACACATCTTGCTCTATAAATTAGTATCATATTAGAGGCCTGACAGTAAGCACAAATTAGCTCAGGAGAGAAGTACCCATTTCTCTAGCCACTATACAAACAACTCACTTAGATATTGAAAACAAGGATTATATGTAACATTGAGCCCATAACATACACTATACAGGTAGAAAAGGTCAAATTAAAAATCAAACACAATTATATAAGGAACACTCATTGACTTCAGTATTCAATATCTATACAATTGTTGATAGAAAGCCACACCAATGAATGACAGTTCAAAAACAAATGCCTCGCTATGGACAGCTTTTATCTGTATCAAACCCTTCACACTCACCAAACCTACATTAAAAAATGAAGTTGATATAAGCTGAAAAGTAGGTACTGTAAACAGTTTTTTCTCTATGGAGAGAGTTTATTCTGTATTACATTGTTTGCAGACAGTGAAACTCTCATGAGAAATGCACCACAGAGTATTAAAAAAATCTATTAAGAACAGTGTACACTCTTTGCAACAGTTACAAAAAAAAACGATAGTTCCTAAAAGTAACCGTAATGTGAAGGCACTAAAGAACACACTACCTGCACTCTTCACACTGTGGTGAAAACGTTACAGATTGCTCATATATTCATGCAAAACTAGCACATGTGCATCTTAGTACCTGGTACACACAGTCTTCTGTGTTAAGTATAAAATATCATGCTGACCAGATTATCTCTAATAACTCAAGGCAGCTTACAAAAGTAAGTATCTACTATGTAGAATCTTTCTCTTCTAGGAGACTTTTCTTTAGAACCAAAAACAATTCTGAAGCAAAATGAACAAAAGTCAACTATCACCTGCACACAGAGATACTCTTCAATTTAACAAAAATTAGAACGTGTTCAATACCTCTACACAGGTATGGTGCATTAGGGGCATGTGCATTTTGTAATCACTTACATGCATTAGCTGAATCGAAGCTGAGCTAAATTAGTTTGAAAAGTAATATGAAAGCTACCCGCACTATGTAAACTATAAAACAAACTAGCACACTCTTTCGATGATGTCATCGGTGATGTAATTTGCAATGTCATCAGAGATGCCATAAATGATGTCATAGAACAAGTTATGAGTGATATTGTATGTGATGTCATAAGCCGTGCATGGTGGAGGCGCAAGTTATAGTTAGTGCTGCTAACTATAGCTGCTGAATATCGGTGTTTTTTTTAGTTCAAAACGTTAACGATATCATTGAGAAATTCACCTAACTATCCCATTACTTCAACCTTTGTTTTTTTAAGTGAATTTTCAAGTTTTAAAAAAAAACAGATACCATTATCGCACCTAAATATAACGTTACATTAACTTTGGTCCACCGAATCTAACCAGTGGTGGGAGCATGGCAAATTTTATTTCTAGGAGGGATCTCAAAGAAATTGGGTTATTCGTTGAGAGGTAAGAGCCCCATCCCCTTAATAAACGCAGTCCTTGTCAGTGCGCACCACAAAAGTCACAAAATTAACCTATGCTTAGCCCTCTGGTAGCTTGGCACAAAAACAGTCAGGCGTAACTTAGAGGTAATGTGTAAAGTATTTATGCTGCAGTCAAACAGTAATAAAGTGAAAACACAACATAATAAAATGTCCAAACTAATTTGGAGCAATAGAGTACAATTTAATAAATAAAATGATACCAAAACAACAAACATCCAATTAGTAGGAACTGAGATATACATTTTTAAAGTTTCAGATAAAAAAAGAACCAAGAAGCATAAAGTGCCACTCACAGTTATCAGGTCGCCCTGGACCGTGTCAAAGTCAAAAGTTCAGACCAATAAGATGGAGTGTGGGTTGGATACAAGAACCAGGTTCATCCAACTGAAGAGTTTACATCCTCAAAGTCCAAGTCCAGGCCAGGAGCCTCGGTTGAAGCTTTCCTTTGGAGGGACCCGTGATGAGGTTGATGAAGGTGGGAGGAGCATTCATCATTGGAGCTTCACATTGGCGGTTGATGAAGGTGGTCACTATTTGGAGCGAAGAGTATGTTGCCATTGGAACTTCATGTTGGGGGATGTGATGACTGGTGCTGGTGTGAGGAGCCCACTTGCCGCCACGAAGAGTCCCTAACTTCTGGATTTTCACATGGAGTGCAGATTTCTGTAGATTTGAAGCAGAAGGGTTACACTCTGATGCAAGCAAAGGATCCAAGGTCTGGGGTGTTTATCTCTTGGGGATTAGGACTCACTTCAAGAGAGGCCAACAGCAGAGCTCAGACAAGTCCAACAGCCTCTGGAAGCTTGTTGTGAGCCTGTAGGTCAACCAGTAGGTCTGCCAACTGACCCTTGAATTCACTTAAAGGAGTCTTGGGTTCAAAGCAAACATGTCTAGTCTTCCTTCTTCAAACAGAGTGAAGACCTTCTTCTGAGTCTTCCACAGGTCCAGGAGTGTGGGGGAAATCCACAACCTACTCACAAACTGGATCTGATCAGGTTTCCCCTTCCCCTGAGTATGGCTCCAACCTGTTAGGGTGGCAAGGGCAGTCCTTTTGTTAGGTTCCTTTGTGTGTGCTGCAGGCAGACTTCTTTGAATTATAATCAGTGCAGGGCACAGCTCCTCCCTACCCGTCCTGCCAGGAAGATCCACTGCCCCTACACACATACTACTTTTGTTACCATGTCTGGAAGGAATACACAATACAACTCGGGAGAGACATTCACATCATGTGACCCTGGACACAGGCAGAAAGACACATTTGATATAGGCAGGAAAATGACAACTTTCTAAAAGTGTCATTTTTAGAATAGTAACTTAAAATCCAATGTTAAAGGATTTAAAATTACAATTCAAATGAGCAGAATAAGCGTTTCTCTATCTGTTCGCAAACTGAAGTTATCACTTATTAAGTCTATCGGAGAGATGGCCTTGCTACAGTGAAAAACTACTTTAGGAGTTATTAACTGTCAGGACATGTAAAACGTAAACATACGTCTTAATTGTTAAATACCATGCCCCCTGCCCTATTAGCCTTTAGGGCCTACCTTAGGGGTGACTTATAAGTATTAAAAAGAAAGGTTAGATCTGGTAAATGTTTATTTTGGCAAGCTGAAATGCCAGTTTAAAATTTCACTAGGCTGCAGTTGCAGGTCTGAGACATGTTTTACAGTGCTACTTTACTGGGTGGCACAATGGGTGCTGCAACCCACTTGTAGCATTTAATTAATTTACAGATCTTGGGTACATGTACTACCAAATGCTAGGGACTTTAAGGTAAATTAAATATACCAATCAGGTGTAGGTCAGTTTTAACATGTTTTCAAGGGATAGTAAATCACTTTATCACTGGTTAACAGGGAAAAAGCACACAGAGCCTTAAAAGCAAGCAAAGGAAGGCAAACATCTGGGGTGATCCTGCAGTGAGCGCCAGGCACCAGGCCCAACAACCTCAAAAACATATATTTTTCTAACAGAGTCCTATGTCATAAACTTAATTCAGCTTTAAAGAAAGAAACGATCAAAGTTACGATTGAAACAATACAGACAAATAAAAAGGAACAAAGTGCCCCAGAGTCCCATGTAGCTCTGTAGCTCAGGCTTGCTCTACAGAAACACACTGCCCTCTAGAGTGGGCTGACCATATGCAGTATGTAAGTCACTGTATCGCATTTGTAACATGGACCTACATAAATATTGAAACCAATGCATAATTTATAACTTTATCAAGTTAAATATGTATTTACTATTTTTAACTACATCTCCACTTACTTAGACTTACCTTTTGGTTGCACTAGTAAAGTCGATATTTTGGATGCAATACTTTTGTAGGTCGATATTTTGATGGCAATATAGTGATGACATCAACAGCACGCGCCTTCACATTTTTCTTTATTGATAAAGGTGTTGCACAAATAGGCACAAAATAATTTCTCTCTGCATCCATACGAGATCTGCAACTTCAATTATGTATTGGTGGAAGATATCCACAGAAATATTTGGAGGAGAAAAAAGGTAAAGCCTTGCCTTTAATGGTTGTTCAGGATGCCCAGCTGAAACATAATCCAGATGCAGAAAAGCTGAGCTCCTAAAATCAACGACTTTAGATTTTTTTGCACTATAGGTAGCCAGGTGAGAGAAGCCAAACAATGAGTTTGGGTTCCACACTGTTAGGGATGGAGCAAGCATTTAACCACACTGCTACAACATATATGATTATTCCCAAAAGGGAAGTGCACTACTTCCAAATCTTAGAGAAATACATTTGCATCTTTTATTTCTTCAATAAGATAATTATACAATAGTCTTTCACATTGAGCTATCACATGCACCCTTTTCCAGGATTCTGCTGGTATGCTGATGAGAACAATGCATTTTAATTTCCTTTCTTGTGGACATCGGACTCCCTTACCTCCAATGTTTCAGTCATACCGCTTTGTATTGGCTAGCTTCCTTAACATCACCCTGTTTTTTCTACAGTATTGACAACTCAAAAACCCCTCAAGGTTTGGGCAGCAGCACAGTTTGCCTAGAAGTGTGACTTAACCTCTTGGGCGTCTCCTTCCAGCCCTCCCCCAATCAGCTGACCATCTGCCAGTTATGACTGCTTAGCGTTGGATCCTTGTAGACAAAATATCATTTGTTTCTATTGCTGTCCTATTTATTATTGTTGCTGCTTCTTCAGTTAATGCTAATTGCTTTCCTCTTCTTTCACTTTCGAATGATTCCTCTACCACTGTTAGCATATTTGTGCTCAAATTAAGTATACCAGTTGTAGTATTTGCTTGCTTATTGTTACTAGTCTGATCTGCTTCATTCCTACTTTTGTAAACTAATGTGATGCTGGACACCTTGTATGCATCATCGGTAAAAAAAGTACATAAATCCATCAATCAATAAATAAGAGTATTTCTTTTGTGAAAACTATGTTATGAAGATCCCAATTTCTGCAATTAGCAAAGTTTAAGGAGTTCCTGTGTTTAAGTTCACCTTTGCTTGTGCAAACGCTTCCGCATATTGTGAGACATTTTACTGCACTGTGAGAAGATTTCATCCCAATCGAACACAGGCACAATGGAAAATGTATGCTGATGTATTTATTTGTAATCTAAACGTTTACCTTGTGCAACGTTTTTCTATGCACAATGGTATATGTATGTTTATCTTTTGCGACGTAACCTTTGCAGAAGTCACAACTTCTTTGCAAATGTTATGGAAAGGAAAGCATACAACTTTGCCGCTTCATTATGTTGCAAGATTTTCCATAAAATTTCCAGAAGGCTGGAGAAAAAACAAACTCTTCCCTGCTCTCAGAATTCTCAGATTGGAATATGTAGGAATGACCTAGCCATCACTGCAAGTTGAGGGTTAAATATGAAACAAGAGTTTGCACAGAGATCAGAATTACCAGATGTTTGATAATTATCACACCCTCACAGTTTTCTACTGGTATATTTTGACAGGGAAAACGCCTGTTAAAAAATGGAAAAACTTATAGAATGCAATGTGTGATAAATCAGTTCTGCATGTTATGCCTCATTTTCATATTAATAACTTGGAATAGGAGGTATTTACCATACAGGTTAAATACCTCACCCTGGTATAATGGTATTTTTACTACATTTTGCAAATAACTCACCCTATTCTGACCAACTTGTAATGAGGGCCCTAGCCTCAAACTCCTTTTCCGTCCCAGTGAACTCAGTTTAAAGACCAATCTTTCTGCCACAACCTATAGACTGTCCAATTCACAAGTAACTCCTTAGAATGTCATTACTGTCCACTGACTCTCTCTGAGTATTGTGGGGCATATCAGCAACAACCGGCAATCATTATTGCTAACCGCACTTAGCGCTAGGATAATTTTCGTTGGCTATCACTGGTTGATATCGCCGAGATAGCGTGCTATCAGCAACGCTTATCTCGATTGCGATAAATAAACCAGCGATAGTTGAAAAAAGGTGCGATTATCGCTGGAAATCCAGCGATAAACGCACAGGGACAGGGGTTATCTTGTTGATAGGGCTGGGTGGTCTCAGCCCTATAATCCACCACCCATTGGCTAACATTGTTTAGTCAAAGGAAAAGCAGGCGTAAAGAAACCTGCGATGAGCGCTCCTTTTATCATCGCTGCACAGGTTAGCGTGCAGGTTGATAATAGGAGTAATGTGGCTTAGCGACATTTTCCTAGAAATATCTCTGTGTTACGTCCAATTTGCATCTCATTAGCGATGCAAAGCTGGGCGTTGTTGGAACGCGTGCTAAGTTAGCAAAACACGCGCTAGCGTGTCTTTACTGATAAGGCGATGAAATTATCACCGCTTTTTGCCCGAAAACGGACGCAAGAGCGGCGATAATTTCATAGCGCTGCCTTGATGATATGCCCCAGAGTGCGTTAGGCAGCCTGGCAAGATGGCTCAGCACATTAACAGTGACTGTGGAAACACACAGCGATCTGTGGAGCACAAGTTTAAATCCTAACATGGCAGATTCATCCTGCCATCATTTCCAAGGTTGGTGAATTGAGTGCCCTAGAACCGGCGAAGACTTATCTGTTATTTACAGACCCTAGCTGCAGTAGTGTGGTATTACCTATTGTGTAAAGGATCTTTTTTTATTATACATGTAGTCAGCCACTTCTTAACAAGTCCAAAAATATAACAAGACAACATCTTGACACTGTAACTCCTATGCTTAGCATACTTTGGTGAGTGTGCTTTGTGGATCATTTGGTATGTTAATAACAACATTGTTGCAGTTAAGATTCTGCTATTAGGATCATGTTTGCATTTCGAGAGCATTACATGTTTTTAAAGAAGCAATGGCTCTGATTATTGAAATAGCAATTCACAGAGATATGTAATGTCTGCTTTCAACATCTTACTTTCGCCATGTCAGTGGTTACTGTGTTCCTGATGAGTCACACAGGCCTGTCTCGGAATTATTTAGCTAGAATCACGTATTCTTTTCTGGTTTAGTATGTGTTCCCTACAGCAGTACGTGTTTTCCTGTGAATTCAGCATTTTTGGTCACTTCATCACTGACTGACTATTACATTTCTCTGGTAATGCTTCTGGGAAATCACCAATGACTAGTGCTCCTGGCAATCTAAAATATGAATACTTTGCTTATATCCCATTAAATCATCCTTGTAAGAATTAACTTCGACAACTTGCCACAAAGCTTTAGGTAGCAAAGTCTGAAATATTCTCCTGTGGAATTACTCAATAATTAAATTGTACTGGTGTTTGCAGGTTTTAGGCACCTGGGGCCGTATTACATAAAGTGCCCAGAGGGCGCAACAGGCGTTAGCGTCTGATTTGCCCGTCCGAGGCACTTTGGTATTGCAGAATGGGCTGCAGACACTTGTGCCGCCCCTTTTATTATTATTATTATTATTAATAATTTATAAAGCGCGACAGCTACTTCCAACGGAAGTGTCCCGGCGCTAATGTCCTGCAAACGCATGAGATTAAGCAGAGAGCGGCCTGAGCCAATCTCTAAGGTAGTCTGAATAGCCAGGTCTTCAATGCCTTTCTGAACGGGAGTTCCTTGTCATACCAATAGCGCTGGCACACAAAGTGCCAGAGCTATCTTGAGGGGGCGTGTGCTCATTTGCATGGGAGTGTGCCCCATGCATATGGGGGAATCCATTTTCCTCTACTCCCACACCCTATTACAGACATGGGCGCAGAGGCAAAGACACTCTCAGGAGGCGCACTGATAGGTGGCATACTTTCAGTGCGCCCCCTGACAGCATCCCTCTGGCAGGGGAAAAGGAGGTCACTTGGACCCTCCAGACATTCCCTTGCTGGCGAGTGGAGTCACTGACTGCACCTGCCTGCAAGGGGATCTCTAATCCCCCTTCAAAGTGCAGGCGGGTTTCTGCCAGTGCTGGAGCGGTTAGTACAAAATTTGGTATAACCCCCATTCTGCATGTTATATTGAAATGAATAATCAATTAATTGTAATATTATAAATTTGTTTAAAGTGATAACTCACCAACTATATTAACAAAAGAATTACACGTGGGAATTGCATCTTGCATGGCTATATTAATTGTAAACTAACTTGAGTACGCATATTAATAGTAGAAAACTAGAATATTGCATGTTATATGTTGCTTCGGTGATGTATTTGTGATTTGTGCTTTATTCAGTGAGTATAAACCGCTCTGAGTGTTGCTTCTGCTAGATAAATACACACACATATGAGTATTAGCAAGGGGATAACATTTTATTAGTCATTTCTATGTTTTAATTACGTTTTTGTGCTTCTTTTGCTTAAGTTGACCATTTCGGCCTAAACAAGATGGCTGAACGAGACGTTAAACATGACTGCCCTGACAACACGAGGTTCTGGGTGAAGTGCGCAGGCGTCACCGCCAGCAACAGTGGCCTGGAACTGACCCCGGGAGAACATGTACCCTCCAAGGACGCTCCGGGAACCCATCCAAGACTAAAGACAAAGCTCAATTTGAAAGCCGGAACAAGCAAGTTTGATGATTTCCTCATTCAACACCCTGAGAACTGAACCCTGCTACTCCAAGTTGACCAATCAGGACTCTCTAAACCCCGATCTTGATACTTTTTGATATTATTTTCATTATAAAAGTAGGTAGGGAACTAGGCTAAATAACGCTATTGATCGCTTGCTCTTCTTTGTCGGACTCGATTTCCTGACGTTATGCTGACGGAGAGGACGGTGACACTGCTGGACAGCTGTTATCCTGAATTTTTGAGAGACTGAATTGCGGCCTAACTTTGCTGAATAAAATTCTTCTTTGACTGACTGACTTAGAGGACGACTTTAGCCAGAATAGGTAAATATGATGCTCTGAAATGCTGATGATGACTTCTAACTTTTCTTGCAATATTTTTAGATAAAGAATATTTGATTAATTGACAGATGTGTTGTGTCGATTATTTGAAAAAGAGAATAGTGGTAAAAAAGTAATGTGTAGATAGACAAGTTTTATTCATTAACATCATAGATAACAACTAAATGATCCATCTCCTTATAAGAGGGATATCTTAAAGAGTCTCGGGTCAATGCGTTTAAGGGTAAGGTAAAGGTATTCCTCTCATGCCAGCGTTTGGAAGCGTATTTTCCCTCAGAAAAACAGATCAACGGAGTGTAAGTATAATTGGTGTTATGGGCCCCACCAATTAATGTATTTGAGTGAATTGGATGCCGAGGTGGTTGGTCTGTGCCAAAGGGGGAATTTGACGTTCCGCGCTGCAACAGTTTTCTGGTAGCAAGACGATGGTTTTTATTGTTTTGGTTTGGTGATTATTGCTTGTAAATAGCTTATTGATTATTGGTAATTGATATTGGTTTATGTACTAACACTCTATGTTAAGTTGTGTCGAGTTTTATGTTGTTTGCACGACTTCTGGGATGTAGGAAGTCGGAAGTTTGTAACGGTTCCGTAGTAGAGCCGAGGTAAACGCTGTTCTCGGGAAAGACGGAATTGTTGTTATCCTGTAGGTACACAGGAGAAAAGGTGTGACGATTGAAGTTGCACGACGCATTGTCTGGGTTCGATTCGGTGACATCGCCGTGTGTTGCCATTAGACACATTTTCTGTGTAAGAGAAGTGTGTATGATAGCGAAGGTTACCTGTGAAATTCTGGTCTTAGGTACCAGGGATCCAACTGGCATTCCGATAACGCTTATCACTGGAAAGGTAATAGGTACTCTCTGAGCTTGTTAGAAGGACAAAGGAGAGGTAAGCGCTGCTTTGTTAACGTGTGTTATAATTCTGTAGTAGAACAGACTGTTCGCTGTTCTCGGGAAAGACAGGATTCTGCGTGAATGTACTACTTTTTCATGTGTGAAAGTGCGTGAATGTAAAGGCATTCGGGTTAGTTGTGAAACTCTAGTTTTATTTCTCAGGAGCATTGGGTTTCCAACTATGTGTCTTAAATACTAGAGAAACGGTTAGCTAATGCTCGATAGGAGGGTGAAGTAGAGGGATATGCTACTTTATCAACGGAAGTAACGATTCCGTAGTAGGGCAGCATTAAGCGCTGCTCTCGGGAAAGACGGAATTCTCGTGAGAAAGGTCTATTGCTATTCTTTGGATAGCGAAGCGGACAATGGAGACGTTTTTATGTTGTTACTAACAGAATTGTATAAATTGAAACAAAAACTTCCTGAACAGATTTGTAAAGGAGGGGTAGACAGGAGCAGGAGCTGCCGCAGCGGCTGCTGACGTCAGAACAACCGCGCTGGGATTGGACAGTCAGTCAGAAACGTAAAACGCTCCGGATTGGTGCGTTAGTGTACGCCGCACTAGGAGTGGAGAAATACAGGGTGACGTAAATGCTCCCTATTGGTGTGTTAGTGTGAATCGTGCTGGGATTTGAGAATTGTGACAGTGACGTAGACGCTCCGGATTGGTGCGTTAGTGTGGGTCGTGCTGCAATTGGACAGAGTAGCGGTACAGTTGTAGGGAGAAACTAGTGAGACACGAAAGAAAGGAAAATGTATTACGATCCACCAGAAAAAGAGAAAAAGTCATGGTTTGGTAAACTTAAGAAGTGGTTTAAGAAGGACAAACCGATCATAACTAGGGAAGGACAGTTACTTCATCCACCGAAAACCCCTGCATCCTTTATGGTTGCAAAATATGGATATCACACCTGTATTTGGTTAGACAACTGGGTTAAGTATACAGAGAAAGACGGAGTGTTGGCTTTTCCAGAACATGGTTCATTTAATTTGGCCGTTTTCAGAAATTTGAGAGAGAAAATGATGAATTTAGAACCGAGACCTAGACCGACTCAATTTGAGGCTTTGACGGAGTGGGAAGATGAAATGCATGACCGAGAAAGACAGAGAAATGGTAGAGGATATAGGTATCTGTTGGCAGATCATACGGACATGAGACGCATGATGATCGAATGAGAAGGTGGCAGAATGCGAGTATGACTGAGGGTTTGTTTCCCGTAAGAACTGCAGGAGAGAATGAAGGACGAAAGTGTGTAGAAAAGAGGCATAATGTGGAATCAAGAGGGTACGGAGTGAATGAGTCTGAGGATGATGTTCTTGATGATATGTTCTATAAGAATCCACCACCATACCGACCAGAACCAGAAATATTAACTCCAAGTGCCCCAATAAAAGAAACAGTACGAATCATAAAATCGGAACCAGAGTTCCAAGATTTGGGAAGAAACAATCCTATTAGAGAGGTAGAAAAGAAGTCTGGAGGAAAATTGGATGGAGAAAATTCAGCAGCTTTAGCAAAAACAACCCTAGAATTAACGGAGAAAATAAGAGAATTGACTAAGAATTTGGAAGCGGTAACTGTACCAGTAACGATAGGTCCAGTAATGCCTATTTTTGACAAACAGAAAGACAGCGAACATTGTCTGACAGTGCCTTATAAAAGTAATAAACCGGTTGAACAACCAAGAATGAGTCAGAGTGAGAATCCATGGAGACAGACTATGGTATGATTGAACCGAGTTTTTCAAATAATCCATTTGTAGGTCAAAACTGTGCAGAGAAGCGTATGACAATGATAGAGACAATGTCAGAAACTCAAAAAGATTTTGGACAAGGAAATGTAGAGAAGCCAGTAGGACCATCTATGGAAGAGTTGAGTGAATGGTTGAGAAGCCTGCAAAAGAAAGACAAGGAATCCCAGTCAATAGATGTAGCTAAATTACGAATGGTACTGGAAGAATTAATAGTAGGAACTATCCCAACAGAGAAGTTAAAAACCTACCAAGATGAGGAGTTGTTATTTCCGTGCAAAAGCGTAACATGGAGAGCAAAAAGTTTTCATGAAAGATTAGAGGAAGTGGCAAATGAGATGGGTATTGATATTGAAAAGGTAAAAGCCTTACAGAAACCCTATCGAGTAGATTTCACCGAAAAAGACATTGAAAACATGAATACCACAGGACGAATAGGTCAGATTAAGGATATAATTATTTTGTTGAGAATATGGGGAGATGTGGACAAATGGAAGAGCAGATGGTATCGTAAGCGAGACGAATTTCAGACAAAACGTTTCCAGCCTATCCTATGAGAGAAATAGAAAAGGTTGTGACAGAATACCCTATGAGAGAGATTCCGAGAGGAGGATATGTGCATGTCCCATGGACTGGACAGGATATTTTGTCATTTACGAATGACTTCCCTCGACTGCGTGAAAAACCCGTCGAGTGGTATAGTGTAACGCCCTGAACGTCTCAGGATGGTTTAACAGACACGACAATGAGGACGCAACCACTTGTGAAGGGTTAGTTCTTTTAATGAAGGCAAATAAAATACAAAGAACAAACAAAAGTTATAGTCACTGGAATCCTCCAGGCTAAGTACGTTACCAGCCCACAGCACGGATGGTCCTAACCGTCCTCTGCATATACGCCGATCCCGGCGTATGCCAACAGAGGGCAGAAATGAAATGGCCGACAATGCCAATCGGTAGTCTGTGAGGGGCACGAAGAGTGTTGGGGAGAATCGAGGAGTCAGGGAAACACCCAGCCGGGGTCTCTACCTGAAGGGAGCAGCCGCTCAACCTCTTCCTCAGACTGCACCGGGACGCGGAGTCACCTCCTGGTGATGCGTCACCGATACCCCAATCACAAGCAAGAAGACTGAACCGAGAGCAGCCGCTCGATCGATCCTGTGGACTTCCGAGTCTGTAACGCGGCAAACACCTCCTGGTGTGCGTTACAGCTGGCAGTCCCTGTTTCTCTGGTCGGGCTGGGAGTTACGACTCCAACCAGCAAAAGCGCCACTGCGCTTGGACTCAGCCGAGTCAAAAAGCGAAGCTCAATGGTTGACCGGTAGAGCTTCCGGGTCCTTCACAGGTGACGATGGGGCAAGACACGGCCCAGGGAGTAACGACTCAACCTACCTCCGTTCTTGCCTTACTGGAGCACCACTCCGGAACACTGCTCTTCACGAAGCAGGTACGTCGGTGTAAACACAATATCCGACAGCCTTGTACCTCCCGGTTCCTCCCTTTATAGGGCGTGTTTTCCTTGAGTTATGTAACAGCTCTCCTGTTTACATAAGGGCGTGTTTCCCTTGAGTTATGTAACAGCTCTCCTGTTTACATAAGGGCGTGTTTCCCTTGAGTTATGTAACAGCTCTCCTGTTTACATAAGGGCGTGTTTCCCTTGAGTTATGTAACAGCTCTCCTGTTTACATAACCTCTCAACCGCTAAGCATCCTGGGAGATGTAGTCCGTTTTCGCTGGTTACCGTTTTCCTCCCCTCGTATGACAGGAATTCTTGACAGTACATCCTCCCTCTCAGCGGCTCCCCACGGGTCCAGCGCTGGCAGGAAAACGCCGATGGAACAAGGAGACCAAGCGCGGAGCATGAACCCCTTCAGCCGGTTCCCATGAATGCTCCTCCGGGCCATAGCCTTTCCACGCAACCAGGTACCACAGCTTCCCCCTGCGCCATTTGGACGCCCGTATGCCCGACACTTCATACTCCACCTCCGACTCCACGCATACCGGCCTAGGTGTCCCAGACGGCTTGGAGGGCGCTGGTTTGAGCAACGATACATGAAAGACAGGGTGTATCCGCAATGACTGGGGCAAGCACACCTTCACGTTCACGGGACCCATACACTTGGTAATTCGATAGGGGCCCATGTACTTGGGATGGAACACACTGTTCTTTCGAAACCTCATGTTTCTTGTGGATATCCAGACGTAGTCTCCAGTGCGGTACAGTGGCCCGGGCCTTCTCTTCCTATCTGCCACAGCCTTGTATCTTCTCTTGGCCTCTATTAGGACAGCCCTTGAGCGCATCAACGTGTCTTTTATGTGTGCCACCCTGTCCGCTGTGGCGGGAATCCTGTCCTCTCTGAACGGATGTAGAAATGGCAAGAACCTGGGATGTTGGCCATAGTTGCTATAGAACGGAGATGACTGTGTGGAGCTGTGAGTGGCGTTGTTATAGGCTATCTCTGCAACCCATAGCAAGTCGACCCATTCTTCCCTGCCCTGGTCCACAAAACATCGCAGATACTGTTTGAGCGTTTGGTTCAGGCGCTCGGTTTGGCCGTCCGTTTGAGGGTGGTAGCTGGTGGACAGGGCGGTCTTAACATGCAGCGCAGTGCACCAAGTCTTCCAGAATTGCGCAGTAAACTGCGACCCCCGGTCCGACACGATCACCCCAGGTAATCCATGCAGTCGTACCACATTCTTTAGGAGTAGTGACGCCAATTCCCCGGCCGTAGGGACTCTCTTGCAGGGGATGAAGTGCCCCATTTTCGTCAAGTAATCCACCACCACCAGTATTGCCGTCATCCCCTGGTCTACCGGTAGGCCCACCACGAAGTCCAGTGATATGCTATCCCATGGTCTATCCGGGGTCGGAAGTGGATGTAAGAGCCCTTGGGTTCGGCCATGGTCGGCCTTCATGGTAGCACACGTAGGACACTCCTGTCCCCACCTCCTGACATCCACTCTCATGGTTGGCCACCAGAAATGCCGTCCCATGCTAGCCACCGTTTTTTCAAAGCCCAAATGACCTGCGCATGGAGAGTCATGGCACCAGATGAATGCTTGTTTCCTTAGCCTAGGCGTGGGTATCAATAGGCACCTGCCCTTCAGGGGTATCCCGTCCTTCAGCTGCCATTCTCTGTGACTGAGGAGCCACCCCCGCCATGCGAATGACCTGATCCCTCTCTTTATTCCCCTCAGAAAAGTATCCGGTTGGATAACCCCCAATACCATCCTCGGGGAAATGATGGAACGCTCGGTTGCAGGCAATGGTTCCTTAACTGCAGATTGACGGGACAGGGCGTCCGCCTTCCGGTTTTCCGTCCCCGGCCGATATGTGATGCGGAAGTTGAACCCCGCAAAGAAGATCATCCACCGCAGCTGCCTGGGAGAAAGGTGTCTAGTGGCCGTCATGAACTGTAGGTTCCGATGGTCCGTGTACACCGATACCACATGTCTTGCCCCCATCAACCAATGCCTCCATTCGGTGAAGGCGTCCTTGATTGCGAGAAGCTCCTTCTCCGCAATATGGTAGTTGCGTTCGGCGTCGTTGAGTTTGCGGGACATGTACGCAACGGGATGAAGCACCCCTGTGTCGTGGTTGCGTTGGGACAAGATAGCCCCCAGCGCCACATCCGACGCGTCCGCTTCCACCACGTAGGGGAGATCCGGATCGGGGTGAGCCAACACCGGCGCCTTACCAAAGGCGCTTTTCAGGGCCTCAAAGGCTTTGTTCGCTTCAGGGGACCAGACAAACTCCTTGGACTTCCTCAGTAGCTGTGTGATTGGGGCCACCACTCCTGAAAATCCATCTATAAACCGCCTGTAAAAGTTGGCGAAGCCAATGAAACTTTGGACGTCCTTCACGCTTTGGGGCACCGGCCATTCTTTCACCGCCTTGATCTTTCGTTCTGCCATCTCCTGTCCCTCTGGACTCAGCATCACTCCAAGGAATTCCACGGATGTGACGTGGAAGTCACACTTGCTGAGTTTACAAAACAGCATGTTTTCCCTCAGCTTTTGGAGCACAGCTTTGACGTGGTGTACGTGCTCCTCCACACTGGACGAATAGATGAGGATGTCGTCGATATATACGACCACGTAGATATCCAACTCCTCTCTGAATACCTCATTCAAAAAGTACTGAAAGGCTGCCGGGGCGTTGCACAGACCGAACGGCATGACGAGGTACTCAAAAAGGCCGAACCTGGTCTTAAAGGCGGTCTTCCACTCGTCTCCGTCCCTCATGCGCACCAGATGGTATGCCCCTTTCAAATCCAACTTGGTGTAGATACGAGCTTTCTTGACCTGTTCCAGAAGTACACTGATGAGAGGCAAGGGGTACCGATTTTTTATGGTTATCGCATTCAATGCCCTAAAGTCCACACAGGCTCTCAGCTCCCCATTAGCCTTCGGGATGAAGAAGAGTGGCGAGGCGGCCGGAGACTTGGACGGGCGGATGAATCCTAGCTTGAGGAGTTTATCCAGGTACCCCCGGAGATGCACGTTTTCAGGCTCCGTCAGGGCATACAGCCTGCCGCTGGGAACGCTGGCCCCTGGCACCAGGTCGATCTGGCAGTCAAACTGTCTATGTGGTGGTAGCACTTCCGCCTTCACCTCATCAAATACATCCTCAAAACTGTGATAAGCCTGGGGGAGAGCCACATCTTTTTCTGCCGCTGTAGCCACCGTCTGACTCCCGCTCTCATCTGCGTCAAGGGATTCCGTTCTTATTCCACAATGCAGGATGCAATACGGTGACGTCATTTCGATGCGATGTGTTGGCCAATCCACAAAGGGGTTGTGTTTCTGTAGCCACGGCAATCCCAATATGACGCCATATTGGGGCGCTCGGATGATGTTAAAATCGATTTGTTCCAAATGGTTCCTCCCATATCTCATCGGAAGGACCCCCGTGTGCTGTCCGATGGGCCCCGTCACCAATCGCCTTCCGTCTACCGCATAGACGTCTTCGGGTACTGCTTTGGGAAGAAGCACTAGCCCTAGCCTGCATGCCTCGTTGTGGTCCATAAACATGCCAGTGGCCCCTGAATCCACCATGGCCACAACGGGTATCCACTGGTCATGCACTCCCACGTGCACCGTGATAAACAGGTGTCGTGTCTGTTATCGACCGGGAGACAGTTAGTGTTATTAAGGTCGGATATTTTGTAACGCCCTGAACGTCTCAGGATGGTTTAACAGACACGACAATGAGGACGCAACCACTTGTGAAGGGTTAGTTCTTTTAATGAAGGCAAATAAAATACAAAGAACAAACAAAAGTTATAGTCACTGGAATCCTCCAGGCTAAGTACGTTACCAGCCCACAGCACGGATGGTCCTAACCGTCCTCTGCATATACGCCGATCCCGGCGTATGCCAACAGAGGGCAGAAATGAAATGGCCGACAATGCCAATCGGTAGTCTGTGAGGGGCACGAAGAGTGTTGGGGAGAATCGAGGAGTCAGGGAAACACCCAGCCGGGGTCTCTACCTGAAGGGAGCAGCCGCTCAACCTCTTCCTCAGACTGCACCGGGACGCGGAGTCACCTCCTGGTGATGCGTCACCGATACCCCAATCACAAGCAAGAAGACTGAACCGAGAGCAGCCGCTCGATCGATCCTGTGGACTTCCGAGTCTGTAACGCGGCAAACACCTCCTGGTGTGCGTTACAGCTGGCAGTCCCTGTTTCTCTGGTCGGGCTGGGAGTTACGACTCCAACCAGCAAAAGCGCCACTGCGCTTGGACTCAGCCGAGTCAAAAAGCGAAGCTCAATGGTTGACCGGTAGAGCTTCCGGGTCCTTCACAGGTGACGATGGGGCAAGACACGGCCCAGGGAGTAACGACTCAACCTACCTCCGTTCTTGCCTTACTGGAGCACCACTCCGGAACACTGCTCTTCACGAAGCAGGTACGTCGGTGTAAACACAATATCCGACAGCCTTGTACCTCCCGGTTCCTCCCTTTATAGGGCGTGTTTTCCTTGAGTTATGTAACAGCTCTCCTGTTTACATAAGGGCGTGTTTCCCTTGAGTTATGTAACAGCTCTCCTGTTTACATAAGGGCGTGTTTCCCTTGAGTTATGTAACAGCTCTCCTGTTTACATAAGGGCGTGTTTCCCTTGAGTTATGTAACAGCTCTCCTGTTTACATAACCTCTCAACCGCTAAGCATCCTGGGAGATGTAGTCCGTTTTCGCTGGTTACCGTTTTCCTCCCCTCGTATGACAGGAATTCTTGACATATAGACAGGTGGACAGATTTGTGAAGCTATCCAAAGTATTGTGGATTGACCTGAATAGCTTGTTTGACATAATAGTGCCAGCAGATCTATGGACAGAATGTAAAATAGTAATAGATTGGCCGACACAGGAATACCCAAGGGATCCTAAGACAGGAGCTCCAGACCCTGAGGTAATGAAGAAATATGAACAGGTGATGGCATTCCTGAAAAACAAGGTACCCCCTAAAGAGACAGATTGGGTGAAAATTGACAGAACACATCAAGAAAGCAAAGAATCAGTACATGCTTATTATGAGAGGTTAATCTTAGCCTTTAAACAATTCAGTGGAGATGAGAATTTGAGTGACAAGGATTTGAGTCATTTCGTATACAGGTTTGTATATGGTCTTCGTCCAGAAATTAGTGAAATGATAAAACAGCATACGGTAGATTGGCAAAATAAGAAAATAGACGAAGTATTGAGACATGCTAAATATTTCAGTGATGAAAGTGAGGCAAAACAGCGAAAACTAAAAGAGAAGGCAATGTGGGCACAGGTAAAAGTAGCAGAGAGACAGGAAGCACAATTAGTGGAACAAGCTGGGTCAAAACAAAGATTTAATCCTGGGAAAAATAAAGGGAATATTGAGGAAGCTAAACAGAAATTTCCGTGTCATAATTGCGGTAGGATAGGGCATTGGAAATCCGAGTGTAAGAACCCACCAAGTACTAATGATGAAAATTCATCCTTGAATCCACAGGTAGAGAATGAGGTGAGTGGTCAACAGCAACGACAACAGCAGGGTGTATCACAACAGAATCAGGTGCCAAAACCCCCTTTTCCACAGAACAAAAATTGCCAGAAGTATAGTAAGGAGAATGGATTCCACAACGAAGGACAGGTAAATAAGCCGCAACGCGCTAGCGCTGCTTTGCAGTATTGGCTGCAACACGATGAAAGCGATTCATAAGAAGGTTATTGACGGTGCCGAAGGGAGGAAGAAGAGTGCGTACTTGGCACAACTCTAGAAGTAGACCAGACAGGCCCATTTGTAGATGGAAAAGTTAATAATGAAAATATTACTTTCCTAGTTGATACTGGTGCTACTCGATCAACTGTTAGATCAGCTGATGTTAAGAATCTTCCTCTCTCGGATGAAACGATCAAAGTAGTTGGGGTCTCCAACAGACATATTAAAACTTACCTTACAGAACCAGTGAAAGTTAGTATAGGGAAATTTTCTGAAATGCACAGATTTGTAGTGTGTGACACTAGTCCTGTGAACTTGTTAGGTAGAGATTTATTGTGCAAGATGAATTGCACTATATTTTGTACTCCAGATGGAATAGCCTTTGAAACCCCAGATGATGATGTGTTGTATAAAATGACATTGGCAAATAGAGAGAAAGAGGTTACAGGAACCTATGCTGTATTCAACCCTGACGAACTACCAAAAGAATTGAAACAATCAGTAAAAGCAGAAGTTTGGGACTTCACAGGAGAAGATGTAGGATTGATGAGGAATATAGATCCAGTAAAGATAACTGTAAAAGAAGGAGTATGCTATCCAAATGCCCCACAATATAAATTGACCCCTGAAATAATCGAAGGAGTTACTCCTGTGATTGAGAAAATGATAAAACAAGGAATTTTGAGAGAAATAATGAGTAGCCCATGTAATTCACCAATAATGGGACTGAAAAAGCCTAGTGGGAAGTTCAGAATAGTACAAGATCTGAGAAAGATAAAACAAATTGTTGTACCATGTTGTCCCATTGTACCGAATCCATCTGTAATTTTATATCAGATCCCTCATGACGCAGAATGGTACACAGTGATTGATTTGTGCCATGCTTTCATTTCCATCCCATTGCACCATGACAGTCAGCACATTTTTGCATTTCGTTTCGGTGAGCGTATTTTGGCGTGGTGCCGAATTCCACAGGGGTATACAGACAGCCCCTCAATATTTAATCAGCTATTGAAAAAGTCTTTGGAGAGTCTAGAAATGCCTGAAAATTCAGTACTAGTCCAGTATATCGATGACCTACTTGTGGCATCGAAAACTCGTGAAGCTTGTGAGGTAGACACGGTAGCTTTGCTGAATCATTTGGCAGATGGAGGACTAAAAGTGTCACCATCAAAATTACAATTTTGTAAGAAAGAAGTCCAATATTTAGGACACAGCATTGAGAAAGGACACAGGAAAATAACCATAGACAGAATCAGGATCATAAAAAGAATGAGTCCACCAATGACCCAAAGAGAAGTGAGAATGTTTCTGGGAATGGTTGGATATTGTCGTCAGTGGATAGGTAATTTTTCATTGATTGCAAAACCTTTGGTACGTCTGACAAGAAGTGATGTGAGAGATCCTATTGATTTGAACAAAGAGGAGTTGGCAACATTCAAGACGTTAAGAGAAGGAATGTGTGAAGCGCCTGCCTTAGGTATGCCTGACTACGATAAGGAGTTTGAGTTGTATTGCAGTGAAAGGAATGGATGTGCACTCTCTGTTCTAGTACAAAAGCATGGAAAACTGAGGAAACCAATTGCATATTTTTCATCCATGTTATACCCAGTAGCTGTAGCCCTTCCTGGGTGTCTGAAAGCAGTAGCTGCTACATGTCGAAGTTTGGAACAGAGTGAAGGAATTGTGATATCCTGTGAAAGTGTTTATACCTCAGGATGTGGCGATTCTTTTAACAAGGAGTCGTACTCAGTATATGACGCACAGTCGACTGACTAAGTATGAAAAGGTCATTTTGGGTGCAACAAATGTGAGTCTTGTGAGATGCATGAATGTGAATCCTTCAACATTGTTGCCTGATGTAGAGCATGTGGAGGTAAGAGATGAAGTAGATCATGATTGTTTGGATGTACTTGATTTTTGTACAAAACCAAGACCTGACATAAAAGATGACCCTTTACCAGAAAGTGATTATGTCATGTTTGTTGATGGATCCTGTTTGAGAACAGATGATGGAGTGCTGAGTGCAGCATATGCGGTATGTACAGTTGCAGCTGTGATGGAGGCATCATATTTGAAAGGAGTAAGGTCGGCCCAAGTAGCTGAACTTATTGCCCTGACCAGAGCCTGTAAGATTGGGAAAAGTGTGAGAGTGACTGTAATAACTGATAGCCAGTATGGCTACGGGGTGGTCCATGATTTCGGCCACATTTGGCTACAAAGAGGTTTCCTGACCTTAAGTGGGACTCCCATTAAGAATGCTGAAGTGGTTGGAAAGTTGCTTGAGGCAATACAGGGGGAACAACCTTTACAACGCAACTTTTACAACGCACTACCTTTACAACGCATTTTTTACAACGCATAATCCATTACAACGCATGACATTACAACGCATGACACTACAACGCATTTTTAAAAACTACCTTTACAACGCATTCCATTACAACGCATACTACCATTACAACGCATACCATTACAACGCATAATATTACACTACACTATCCAACACTTACCCTACTGTTGCACCCCCTGGAGTTAGAATAGTAATTTTTACCCCTATACTATCCAACACTTACCCTACTGTTGCACCCCCTGGAGTTAGAATAGTAATTTTTACCCCTATACTATCCAACACTTACCCTACTGTTGCACCCCCTGGAGTTAGAATAGTAATTTTTACCCCTATACTATCCAACACTTACCCTACTGTTGCACCCCCTGGAGTTAGAATAGTAATTTTTTCCCCTATACTATCCAACACTTACCCCACTGTTGCACCCCCTGGAGTTAGAATAGTAATTTTTACCCCTATACTATCCAACACTTACCCTACTGTTGCACCCCCTGGAGTTAGAATAGTAATTTTTACCCCTATTCTATCCAACACTTACCCTACTGTTGCACCCCCTGGAGTTAGAATAGTAATTTTTACCCCTATACTATCCAACACTTACCCTACTGTTGCACCCCCTGGAGTTAGAATAGTAATTTTTACCCCTATACTATCCAACACTTACCCTACTGTTGCACCCCCTGGAGTTAGAATAGTAATTTTTACCCCTATACTATCCAACACTTACCCTACTGTTGCACCCCCTGGAGTTAGAAAAGTAACTTTTACCCCTATACTATCTAATACTTACCTTAAATGCAATTTAATATTATGCGTTGTAATGGTATGCGTTGTAAAGGTATTATGCGTTGTAATGGAAATGCGTTGTAAAGGTAGTTTTTAAAAATGCGTTGTAGTGTCATGCGTTGTAATGTCATGCGTTGTAATGGATTATGCGTTGTAAAAAATGCGTTGTAAGTGCATGCGTTGTAAAAGTGTGCGTTGTAACGTCATACATCCCAATACAGCTGCCTAGGCAATTGGCTGTGGTAAAATGTGCTGCTCATAGTTGCAGTGGTGATTACATTGCCACTGGAAATAAATTCGCCAATGGCATGGCACAGTATTGTGCACGAAATCAGAATTCAATCAATCGGGCACAGGAAAAAGAAACTATTTCTTGTTTCCCAATGTTTACTAACACTGTGGGAACCTGGGATGAGGTAAGACAATTGCAGGAAGAAGCAGGAGAGGAAGAAGTAAAACAGTGGGTAAAGGCAGGATGTGCACCAAGAGAGAAAGATCATGTGTGGGTCTATCGAGATGGAAGACCAGTTATGCCTGATAGCATGATGTCTGCCATGGCACGGATGTATCATGGACAGGGACATATAGGGAGAGATGCCATGATTCGGTCTTTTAAACAAACTTGGTATTATGCCAAGTTTAGGCTTGTGGTGGAAAGTATTTGTCAAAGATGTCTAATTTGTCAGCAGTACAATCCCGGAAGAAAGACAGTGGTGAGTCTAGGAACAATAGGTCGAGAGGGAGGGCCTTTCACCAGAATGCAAGTAGATTTCATTAATATGCCTCCTTGTAACAGGTTGAGGGAAGTTTTGGTAATGGTATGCCTATTCTCTAGGAAGGTGGAGGCGTTCCCAACAAGAAGAAATGATGGAATGACAGTGGCGAAATTACTGTTGAGGGAATTTATACCTAGGTTTGGGTTCCCAGTAACAATTGAATCAGACAGAGGAGGACATTTTCATAATGAGATCATAAAAGTGATTTGTGAAGCATTGAAGCATTGAATGTACGACAAACACTGTGCCTACCGACCAGAGGCTTCTGGTGTAGTAGAACAAATGAATGGTACTATCAAAAACAGAATAGGGAAAATGTGTTTAGCCATAGGTATGAAATGGCCCGATGTCTTGCCTCTAGTACTCATGACTGTTAGATCAATACCAGACAGAACTACTGGTTTGAGTCCTCATGAGAACCTCATGGGACGCGCAATGAGACATGTATTTATACCAGACAACAAGCTGATGACAATAACTGATGACATGGTATTGGAATACTGTAAAAGCCTGGCTGACGCAGTTCATTCTGTGTTTCATCAGGTTGGAGCGGATGCCACCACTCTTGAAAAGAAGCCAGCTCATGATCTAAGCCCAGGGGACTGGGTAAGGATAAAAGTACACAGAAGAAGAAACTGTTTGGTTCCCAGGTGGGGAAAACCAAGGCAATTCATCTTGACTACAACAGCAGCTGTGAAGTGTGCTGGATTGAAGAACTGGATCCATGCAAGTCATACTTTGAGAATTCCAAATCCAGTTGATTGTAAAGAAAAGGAGTATTTTGATGAGTCAGAATCCAGTACTGAGTCAGATGACGGAGCGCCAAAAGATAAAGAAGGAGAAAACTCTGAAAGGGGGGAGACAGAGCCAAGGTTAACTTTGGTCCCCAGAAGTAACTCCCTGAGGAAAAGATTACAGATTTCTGAATCCAGTGCAGACTCAGCGACAGAGCCAAGAGCACATTCGTCTAAGAAAGAACAGAGGAAGAACAAAGAAAAGGAGAGTGGAGAGACAATAAAAGAAATCCGTGAGAAGGAAGTGCCAGATGAAGGATTGAGAGAAATTCCACCTGAGACAACACCTTTAGATGGACAGGTGCCAGATACAGAGAGAGAGGAAAAGATTAATGTGGAAGACCCCAGAGGAGGCGTAGGGAACTCCAACATCCAGTTAGAAGCAGGGACAAGTAATCAGCAGGAAGATTGCGTGACGGAGCTTCGTGGAGGGACAGAAATAGGGAACATAAAAGAGGTGGAAAAAGAACTCGTTGAAGGTAAAAAGCAAGTTGAAACAGAGTCTGAGGAAAGCGAAGATGAAATACCAGAAGGCCGAGTTCTGAGAAAGAGAGCTTGGAGAACTGAAAAGAATGATAAAGGGAGTAAATTGAAAATCGCGGCAAAAGACGAGGTGTGGCCAAACAAAATAAAGAGACTGAGATATCGACTGCCACGTGTAAATTCGCCAAGAGCTGAACAGGTGAATGAAGTAACGAGTCAGGAAAAATCGAAAGAAGAAGAACAGACAGTAGTCAAAGAAAACAAAAGAACAAGAAAACCTAACCAGAAGTATAAATCACCGGAATGGACATATGTGGCCCTGCCTGAAGTGAAGGAAGAGGCAGATAGCCAAGGAAATCCAGAGGAGGTTGTACCGGAAGGGGTTGAGGAAGACGAAGAATCGGAAATCCTGAGAGTTATCTTGTCCGATATTGGAGAAGAAGTGGATATTCAGGACAACCTGTATGTTGAAAACGAAGGGTAAATAAAAGATGATGAGATGCCAAACTGAATGAGACAAGAAAATTACTGATGGAAAAACAATAAAATACTGAAAAAGACAAAAACTGGTAGAACCACGTAGGTGCTTAGAAGCCTTGGGTTAGAAACTAGTTGTGAAGTAGAAGAGGCTAAGTCAAAAGACACGGCTCATTTTAGAAAGATGGCAAACATAGAAAGTAGCAAAAGGAGATGTACCTTCCTTAGAAGATGGTGCAAAATGTGTTGTTGTTGTACAGGATTATTAATGCTTCTTTGGAGTATTCTTGCTCTACTAATTTCATTTAAAGTTACTGTAGAAACATTAGAAGGACATGGTGATAACATAACTAATATAGGGAAAGTCCAAAAGGTAGTTCCAACTAGAATAGATAAAAACTATTTACATAAAGACAGGTCAATAACAGATTTTTCTAACAATGTGTTTTCAAAATTGTTGCATGAATATGTAAAAACAATGGACGTAAGGGATTGCTACGTATGTATGCAATTACCTGCATCTGTATCTGAAGGAGTGACTTATCATCACCTTCCTGTAACATATGGAATAACATGTAGTGTAATAGCTAGTTTATTTTATCAAACAGGTAAATTAGAGTATTATTTTTCAGATGTTGATACTATATTTTCACAAGTACCAGCAATTAACAAACTAAACAAGGTAAAACCTGCAAAGGTATTAGGTGAATTTGTCTTAGAGACAAATGAACTAACCTTAGAACATATATTTAGAAACAACTTGACTTGCAGTTTAAAGAAAGAGGAGAAGACATTTTTGGATATGGTTGAAGAAAGGAGATTGAAAATGCAAAGGAAGGTTTCAGAAGGGAAAGTGGAGAAAACGGTTTGGGATGTAGAAACGGAGAAACATTTAAGAGGAGAAATGAGTCCAACTATGTAAATTGTAAATTGATATTTGTATAGCGCACTACTCACCCGCAAGGTTCTCAAGGCGCAATACCGCTGTGGAACCCATCCTGGCTTTCCCTGTGAGGCGTCCACTCCTGGGCACCCCCAAGGTGGAGGCCAGGCATCCTTATCGCTGTGGGGGCCGTTGTGGAGATTAAGCAAGCTATTGCCCAGAGTTGCAGAGTGGGACTCCATGATTGGAATTGCACCGAGGCGAGAATTATCAGGTCCATGGAATTTTTTAGCCCAACACCCGCCGAGGCGGGGAATTGAACCCTGGTCCCAGGCTAGACCTCTGCATCAGGGTCTGCCGCCCTAATCATAGAGCCACACTTCTCCACAATGGCTTTAGATTGGCTTCAGAAAGGGAAATTGTATATAAGAAGGAATCAGACGGTGTATGACAATTATTTTCTTGGGAATAGTGAGTGCCATGATACATACCAAATCATGGGCGGATGGGGATTTAAAGGTGGAAGAGATCCAGTCTTTCCAGGACTGTATTTTATCTGTGGGAATAGGGCATATTATCGCTTGCCAGACCATTGGTATGGCACATGTTATGTTGGCCTGGTTTTTCCAAAGATTTTTCACATGGATAGAGGAGATGATGGTGTACATAGTTTAGGTAGTTATTTAGCACGTAGTAAGAGAGAATCTTGGACTGAAATTGTGGGTGACATTTTTGGAGCACTGATACCCGCAGTGGGAATATCTCTAAATGCGAACAGAATTAGAAAACTTTCAACAGTAGTGGATCACTTGTCAACAAGCACCGCTGGAGGATTTTTATTGGTAAATACTAAAATGGTTCCATGCGTGCTATGGTAATGCAAAATCGACTTGCCCTTGATATATTATTGACAAAAGAGGGTGGAGTCTGTGGAATGCTGAAAGTTCAACATTGTTGTACTTACATTCCTGACGAAAGTAAAGTTTTGAAAATTTATATTAAGAATATTACAGAATTGCATGACGAAACTGTACCACTGGAAGTTGAAGGTGTTTGGGAGAAGAAAATATCAGCTATTAAAGACTTTGTAGTAAAATTAGGTAGTACATTTATAGGTAAGATATTATTTCCATTAACTTGTGTGATTTCCTTAGTATTAATAATTAGACTAGGTTGTATTTGTCGTAGAAAGAATAAAAACCAGAAAATAATAAAAAGAGAAAACTTAAGGAGAAGGGATAAGAAACAAGAAAGAGAATTTGAAGAAATAGAACTAGAAGAGTTAAAGGATAGCATGTATAAAACAGCAAAAAGAGAAAATTAGAATATTGCATGTTATATGTTGCTTTGGTGCTGTATTTGTGCTTTATTCAGTGAGTATAAACCGCTCTGAGTGTTGCTTCTGCTAGATAAATACACACACATATGGGTATTATCAAGGGGATAACATTTTATTAGTCATTTCAATGTTTTAATTACGTTTTTGTGTTTCTTTTGCTTAAGTTGACCATTTCGGCCTAAACAAGATGGCTGAACGAAACGTTAAACGTGACTGCCCTGACAACACGAGGTTCTGGGTGAAGTGCGCAGGCGTCACCGCCAGCAGCAGTGGCCTGGACCTGACCCCGGGAGAACATGTACCTTCCAAGGACGCTCCGGAAACCCATCCAAGACTAAAGACAAAGCTCAATTTAAAAGCCGGAACAAGCAAGTTTGATGACTTCATCATTCAACACCATGAAAACTGAACCCCGCTACTCCAAGTTGACCAATCAGGACTCTCTAAACCCCGATCTTGATACTTTTTATATTATTTTCATTATAAAAGTAGGTAGGGAACTAGGCTAAATAACGCTATCGATCGCTTGCTCTTCTTTGGCGAACTCGATTTCCTGACGTTATGCTGACGGAGAGGACGGTGACACTGCTGGACAGCTGTTATCCTGAATCTTTGAGAAACTGAATTGCGGCCTAACTTTGCTGATGAAAATTCTTCTTTGACTGACTGACTTAGAGGACGACTTTAGCCAGAATAGGTAAATATGATGCTCTGAAATGCTGATGATGACTTCTAACTTTTCTTGCAATATGTTTAGATAAAGAATATTTGATTAATTGACAAATGTGTTCTGTCGATTCTTTAAATAAGAGAATAGTGGTAAAGAAGTAATGTGTAGATAGACGAGTTTTATTCATTAAAATCATAGATAACAACTAAATGATCCATCTCCTTATAAGAGGGATATCTTAAAGAGTCTGAGGTCAATGCGTTTAAGGGTAAGGTAAAGGTATTCCTCTCATGTCAGCGTTTGGAAGCGTATTTTCCCTCAGAAAAACAGATCAACGGAGTGTAAGTATAATTGGTGTTATGGGCCCCACCAATGAATGTATTTGAGTGAATTGGATGCCGAGGTGGTTGATCTGTGCCGAAGGGGGAATTTGACGTTCCGCGCTGCAACACCAGCACTGTGCAAACATGGAGGTGCTGTAAAGCAGCCACTCGGTTTTTCATAGGAAAGGCAGCGCAAGTTCCCGGCTGCCCTGGGGACAGCACATTTATGGTAATAGGGTGCATTTTCATTGTTTGCGCCTGGCACCCCTTTTTAAAGGTGCACCCGGCGCATACAATGAAAATGCACATTTACTGTAATACTTCCCCTGAACCCATTTCTGGACGAGACACCTCACAGAAGTAGGTGAACACCCAAACACTTGGTACTTTATGGCTTTTCACAGAACACTTAAAGATATCTCACCTTCACAGATGTGATCTCACTGCACCTCACAACATCCATGTCTACAGGAAGTGACATTACTTTTTCTAGTTAAAACCTTCTTGAAAGGAATTCGTCAGACAAGTGGACTTTATTCCCTGTCATCCACCTCAGCAGGAAGTTATATCACTGCGGTACGCAGCAACCATCTCCAATGGAAGAAACATCTCTGCATTTCCCAGCATCCATTTCTACAGGAAGTGAGATCACTCTTTAACATCACCCTACTTCAATCAACTCCCCAGGAAGTCCTACGGCTCAGTTGTTCCCAGCAAATGATGGACACAGACAAATGCTTCTCCTGTTTAGCCCAATTACCATTAGGAAGGGCATAGAGACTGAATCTGTGGTCCATTGCAACTTAAATGGTTCTTTAATTAACCTGGGAGCACCAAAAGGTATTATCCATTTTCTTGCACAGCTTTATGAAATGTTATCTTGCAAAGTAAGATATGGATCACTGGGCGAGTGCCCTCCAATTTTTGGAGTAAAACGTGGCATTCACCAAGGTTGCGTCCTTGCTCCCTTACTTTTCTCATTTTTTATTGATGAGATTGATAAAGCGGACTGGACTTCCTGCATTTCTCCAACCTGTCCGCCTCGTTATGTGTATTGGGCGGAATCACGGAGGAGCTGAAGATCGGTCGTTTTCTGGGCTCTCTCCACCTAATTTGAGCAGGGTTTTGTTGCGCTCGCAAAGGTGGGATTAATTGAATTTATTGGACTGGTTCCTTGTCTTTCCTGTGAAGGGGCATTAGGAGAAGTGTATAGGCAATTTCATTTAAACGGGCCCTGCTGTATGGTAGGGCCCAGTAACGTTTTTTTTTTTCCTATTTAGGTTGATACGGTTTTTCTCATTTTAACCTATGTATTAAGTGCTGTGTTGATATTCCTGCTTCAGTTTTTGGGGGCTTATCTCTCTATTGTGCAATGGGAAGGCGGAAGACTCAAGTTAGTCAAGATGGTTCTAAAGCTGTAACAAGGGCTAGTGCCACAACCATGGATGCTTTTTTAACAAGAGCTGCTTTAGTTATTGACAAGGAGATCGAATTAGTGAACAAGCGTCTATCTAGATCTCCTTTAAATGGTCTATTTTCACGTGTGGCTGGTCCTATTAGCCTTATTAGGAAAGCTGTTATGGAAACACCAAGTCTACCCTTGTCCCTAGTGCTGGGTATTGAATCACAGCCTAACAAAGCCTCACTTCCCTTACAAGGAACTTCTGGTGTGACCTCCTATAGGCCACTTAACCGCAATGTTGCTATTGTTGTTAAGGAGAATGGTGCCCCTACACACACGACTGAGACCGGTGGCATTAATAATTATACATCCCAAAAAGTTTATACTAATGATGGCCCCCCACAACAAGCAAGGATGGTTCATAGGGCATCTGGGAGTACAAAAAGAAAATTAAAGCCCATGGGTAGTCAAGCTAAAAAAATCAAGCCTAATATATATACTGAGCCACCCCCCAAAAGCCTGGTATCGGTAGCACCAGTAGTAAATACAGTCCAACCGGCCATGATGGAAGCTTTTATGAAAACCATGAGTTGTATGCTGGATGCCAAATTGAGCCCCATCTTGGACAGGTTAAACTCAATAGATAAAGTTCTAATAGAACACAAAAGGTCTGTACCATCCACCCAAATTATTCAATCTTCGGCCTCGGACTTGTCCTGGGATAACATGACTCCTGGTTTTATGTCCATGCCTGGGCCAGATCTAGCTCCTCGGCCTGCTAGAGGAGTTCAGCCCTGCGGCAAAAATGTGGCCTCAAAAGTCCTAGGGGGGTTGGTTGATGCCCCAAGTGAAAGACATGTCCCTAATGTGCCCTTTCCTATTCATTCCCAGGGTGCGGGTTCTCAAAGATCTGGACTACCATCAGAATGACGCAGGGTCATCCGTCAAACGCTGCACGAAATCTGCTGGGTATCAACCTTCCACCCCAATCAACACCCCTTGTAATAATTTTGGGTAATGTTCCTCCGCTTCAACCAGGGTCTAACCTTGGCCAACTTAAAAACAAGGTTACTCATTGGCTGTCAAATATTACATCTGTGGGCCCAATGGTGGAATGTAATATTATTATGGGGCGTCCGGTGGGCTGGCTAGGGAGCTCGAGAAAACCTGGCGGGGGTGATTGTATTGTTGTGAATTTTAACAGCTCTTCCCTAGTGGATAGAATTTTACAGGATGCTTATTATGACCATTCACAGCGTGTTTCTGGTATCCAGGTCCTCCCGCTGGGCTTTTTCTACAAGGCAGTCCATACTAGGCATCCAAATATTAGTATCCCATGTGACAGGTGGTCTCAAAGACCCCATGTGGACCTGGGTGTTAAACAGCTTTTATCTCAGGGGGGGTTATCCCCGGTGGACTGGGCACCAGCCTGTTACTGGGGTAGAGTTATCTAACAGATTCTCAGTTTTATCCAGATTGAATGAGTGTGATTGACTAACGAAGATCACTGAGCCCGTGGGGGATATATTACCTCAACAAGGGTCTCCACGTGTCACTAGGGGAAATGCTGTGCCAAGTGCCATGGAGACACTTGGGAAGTCGAGCTCCTTGCAGCAGGTGCTATTACCGGTTATACATCAAGGGATGACCGCAAGTGCAGACTTGTACAATATCCTGTCATGGAACATTTCAGGGCCCTATATGGATGCAGTTCATCAGACAATATCCTGCGATCTGCTTCAAGGAGACCTGGCTTGTGAACTGTAACCTGTTCTTGGAGGGTTATAAAGCCTTCTTTGTTCCCGTGTCCCCATCTCCATGTGGTAGAGCTAGGGGTGGGCTGGTGATCTATATATCGTTGGCTGTGCCCTGTAGGATACAGCAACTCCCTACAGATAATAAGGATTTTCAAGCAATCATCCTAAGGAGAGGAAACGACAGCATGGGCATTATTAATTTTTATAATGCAACAAGTGCACAGGGAGAGTGTAAGATTGTGCAATTGGGATGCTTCATAAGACAGTCCTGTGGCCCTGTTGCATATAAGCTTATGGTGTCAGGGGACTTTAATATTCATCCCTGTGGTGATCCTAAAATCAAAAGCATGGCTGAGTTGGGATGTGCCAGGATGCGGTGTTTTCATTTTGTGCACTCTGCCCAGGGGGACGTATTGAATAATTTGCTTAATGAATTTGCCTTGCTATCTTCAATGTCTTTATCTGCTCCCTTTAGCACACAGCCCGTCCCCTCTTTTAAAGGATGCAGTAATAGTTCTTTTATAGACCATATCCTGATCTCCTCTGGTCTACAGTCTAGTTTTTGCAGGTTCACAATTATGGTTAGTGATTTTAGTGATCATAATCCCGTCTGTATGTACTTGGATGGTAGGCTACTATCAACACAAGCCAGGGTGATAGCCCCGGGCATGATGAGACCTGTGGAGGAGGAAAATCGCCGTTTAAAATGGTCGCAGATTTCTCCTGATTCTTTTTATGGCAAAGTCCAAGAGTCAGGTGCATCAAAAATAGCTTTTTGTGTGTCAATTGATCCCGATTCGGGGGATGTTCTTAAGGCTTTTGATGTTATTATCACCAAGGTCGGGGAACTCCTACGTGTTCCTTCACATAGGATGGTGTCACCTGATACTAGATGGTTCAATTCACTCTGCTCTAAGGCAACAAGACAATTAAAAGAGGCCCTAAATGTTACCCCTAGAAACCAACATATGATTTGTGCCCGACGTCTAGAGTACAAACGGACTTTGGCCACCCGTAAGGGTGAATTGAAGGAGGAAATGTGGAGAGACCTTTTGGATGCTAATACCTTGGGGAACAGTGCAAGCTTCTGGGGTATTATTAACTGACCTCTATTTGAAAGGGCGGGGGCCGGAGATGTAGGCGCGAATATAACTGAGGGTGAATGGGTGTCTCACTTTCAAGCTATCTTCACCTGCCCCACAGTTTACCATCAATCCCTCGGCAGGGCTAACTCCAATGCTCCATTAATGTTCGAATAGAAAGAGGTGGAGAAGGGCATCTCAGGGCTTACATGCAACAAAGCCCCAGGCCCGGATGGTATTCCACCGGTCCTTTTTTAAAGCAAATTCACTCCTGTGGGCCCCAGTCCTGATGGCGGTGCTTAATGCGGCGGCCATGACCGGTTGCCCGGATTCTTGGGGCACCGCGACGATCGTGCCGGTCTTCAAGAAGGGAGTTCGCAACAGTACTCTGTGTTATCGCCCGATCTACCTTCTTGATTCCGTGGTTAAGGTTGTGGGTGGGGTGCTACTGGGAAGATTATCCTCCTGGGCGGCAGAGAATAAGATCATCTCTGAAATACAGTACGGGTTTCAAAGAGGGCAGTCCACCTTGGCTCAGTGCCTTAACCTGAATATGATCTTGGGGAAGTACACAATCGCCCGCCAAGGTACAATCTACATGGCCTTCATGGATCTTTCCTCTGCTTTCGATTGTGTTAATCGGGGGAAATTGTGGCAATCCATGAGGGCCATGGGGGTGGAGGCTAATTTGGTTGACTTCCTGGACGATCTACATAGGGACACCAAGGCCAACATTAGATTTGCCAAGGATCTTCGAGTATCCAGGGATTTTAAAATAGAGAGGGGGGTTAGGCAGAGTTGTATCCTGGCCCCCTTCCTATTTAACTTATATATTAATGACCTGGAAAAAACTCTGGTAAATACAGGGGCCGATTTCCCTTACGTGGGACGACGGGGTCTGCCCCTCCTGCTATATGCGGACGACGCGGTCCTGGTCACCAGGACGGCAAGGGGATTACAGACCCTACTTGATACATTCCGGTGCTTCATGGAAGATCGTGACCTTGCAGTCAACAACTCTAAATACTATATAATGCAGGTTGGGATTTGCCCGAAGAAACAGTACCCTTTCAAAGTGGGTAATGAGAATGTTCCGGTGACCACGTTATTCTCTTACCTGGGTGTCTTGGTAGATGAGCGTTTAAGCTGGGGGCCCTTGATTAAGAGAAAAAAGGGGAGGTAACAAGGGCGAACGCCGCGATTTTTAACTTTGCCGCGAAGATGGGTAAGCGCCCAATAGCGGCAATGGTGAAAATATATCAGGCAAAAAGTGTTGCCGTTGCCAGCTATGGGAGTGAAATCTGGGGCTATGTATCAACTGACGCTTTACAGGTGGCTGAGAATGTTTTTTTAAAACGCCTTTTAGGAGTGCCTAGCGGAACATCAAATCTGGTGGTACATGAAGAATTGGGGTTGCCATTTATAGGGGATACTTTGGCTTTGCGTCCAATGTTGTTCTGGCTCAATTGCTGGCTAAATAAAGATCTAGCTCTCAATCTCCAGATATTAAGAGAAATCATGAGCCTCGACCATATGACACGCATCCCATGGTTAAAATACATTAAGGATTGCTTTGAAGAGCTGGGACGGCCAGACCTTTTTATAAACCCTGATTCTATTACATTGAAGGATGTGGAATTTGTAAAGTATACCTTCACTACCCTAAAAAGTTTCGGTAGAGATGCTACAGAAATTGGAAAATCGAGTGTCCGCAAACACATGGTGCTCAAAACATCGCCATCCATTAAGCCCAATCTTTTGTGGCCACTTTCATCTCATTAAGGGTTTTTATTGGTCAGGTTTCGTTTACATTATTTTTATTTGTTGCTTGCTGCCCCAAAAGTTAGCATCCTGTGGCTGCGACGGAGTGTCTCCTCAAGATTTGCTACACTTTATGTTTTTCTGTAAATTTTATGAAGTACCTCGCAGATATTTTTTAACACCTCTTTTAAAAAAGTTGAATTTTATCCAGGTCCATCCAGCTCTTTTTAATTTACAATTGTTGAAACCAGAATGTGTATCTTTTATAGTAGGCTTTCTGAAATCTTCCTTGAGATCTAGGATCTGTATGGAGAGCTAGTAAATCTTTAATGTTGGTAGGCACCCTTCATTGTGTTTTTTTTCCGCTTGATTAATCTTTTGCACAAGATGTACATACTGCTGTTTTTTCTATAGGATTAATTCCCTTTATTTTTATTGTCATTTATTGTATCATATGGAATTGTGTAACTTTTATGGTTTTAACTTTAAAGCCGAATGAAGTATATTTTGATTTGATTTGATAATGTGCTGCAGTTGGAGAAGGCAGATGCACCGTTAGTATCAGGTAATCCTATAGCGATTTTATTATATGCAGACAATGCAGTGCTACTGTCTAGGACCCCGATCGGCCTACAATGACTCATGGATAAATTCAGCATGTTCATAGGGGAAAGGAAACTGTTAACTAATAAAACAAAGACTTTTACTATGATATGTGGCACCACAGCAACGAAGTGCAAAACCTTATATATTGATAGCACCCCAGTTCGAACTGTCAAAACATTCTCCTATCTAGTGGTAACCTATGCCAGCAATGGGAAATAGAACCAGGAATTAACTAATGTTCGCTCCAAGATGGCTAAGAATGGACATGGAGTTTTTAGATTTGCTTCTAAATTAGGTAATAATCCCGTAAAGGAAATGCTGATGATATATAAGGCGAGATGTGTTACTACAGCCTTATATGGTGCAGGGGTATGGGGATATCATTGTAGTCAGGCCCTACAACTAGAAGAAAATGCTTTTTAAAACGTCTCCTAAATCTACCTCCCTCAGCTTGTACTGAGCTAATACACCGGGAGGTGGATCTGACATACGTAGCAGATTTAACCTCTATGCAGCCACTGCTCGTATAGAGATCGATATGGGCTAAAGAAGAGACAGTTTTTACCAGATCTATCATTAAAGATTGTTTACTCCTCGAGAAAAAATCACGTATCCCGTGGTTAAAATATATTATGGATACATATTACAAGTTATTTAATATTCAGATCTCTGCTAACCCGGGTGCAGTGGTTTCCTTAAACAAAAAGGAAATTAAGGATTCATTCTTGTTAAGCAAAAAACAAAATCGTAAGAGTATCATAGAGAAAAAATCAAGTTTTATATTTTATCAATCAATTGAATTCAAAAGAGGAATACAAGATTATTTGATTATAGTGAATAAATCTTTGCATCGTTATGTGCCGACTAGATTGAGACTAGGCATAGTACATCATCTAGTTTCATTTCTAATTATGAAAACATGCCCTTTGGATTCTACCCCTTGCCCTTGCGATGAATCTTCTTAACAAAGCACTGTGCACTTTATACTCTTTTGTAAATTTTACTTGTATTTTAGATGTTTTTATTTGAAACCGCTTTTTATAGAAAATTATGTAAGATCGCATCATGCTGCTATGAATTTGCTTCTTGCACTGAATGATCCGGGAACTTGCTATTAAGTAGCGCAATATATTTTAAAAGCAATTAATGTCAGGAAAGGTATTGTTCCTATTAATTGACTAAGAAAAGATACATGTAAAATCGCATAATGTTGTTAAGATCAGTTACTGCCCTGAATGATTATGGAACTTAGCTTTATGATGTGGTATTAATCTACGAAGATATGTTACCATTACCGTCCTCTATGGTTATGTAATTAGTAATTAATCATATAATTGATTTTAGATGCGTACTTCTTTTTTTTAACTCATGTAAACACTTTTATGGTTGTTCCAACAAACCAAATGAAGTATTGAAATTGAATTGAAACTTAAATGGTAAGATTGAATCATGTGCCTCAGCTAGCACCCCTCACTTCCCATCCCAACAACGACACTCAGATCTAGAAAACACAGTCACAGATGCATGCCAACATTTATAAATTTTACATAGGGAAATTTTGGAACAAAAATAAATCGGGAAGTGTATTTTCCCCACTGACTTAATTTGAAGTAGTGCTGCGGCAACAAATTATGGACTAAATGCTGAATGAATCAAATACTCACCCCCAGTCAAGAGATCTAGGTTAAATCCATTGTTCTTTTCTCACTACACCACTCCAGTTTGGACCCAGTCATATGCAAATCAGTCTTGTCCCTGCTCCTTATGGGAACCGTCCAGCCCAAACTACCAAGGCAGGTCCTCCCTGGACCGGAAACAAGCATCCTGAGACCAGTTTGGGGGTAATACCCCTCATCAGCCAGGCTAGCATGAATCCAGAGGCCCAGCAAGCAAAGGACCCATGTCTGGGCATACCCATCCCACTTAGGGCGAAAAGTGCTATGACAACAAATGCTGGATGGCAGGCTCACCTGTCTTTAACAATATGAACCACATAACTCTTGCTCATTCCCTGAAGTCTTGAATGGGATTAACTGGAATATCCTTCACTGGTTCTCATCATGCATGTCAAAATTACACCAGTTTGTTCATATGGCCAAATCCAGGTCCCAGAAGATCATCATCACCTGCAGAGTTCTCAAGGGTTTCATCTTGTTAATCGTCATCTACACTCTGTGCATGGACGCTTTTGGGGCTTTACACACAGATAACAACATCAAAATTCACCTACATGCATATCACACATCACATATATGTGAATGTCTCCTCTACATCACACATTCAATGTGTCAAACACTGCAACAAGCAATAAGTTGTCCAAATTTGGCTGAACTACGTAAACCTGTATGGATTCTAAACCCAACTTTCACTCAATGTCAAATCACTTGTATTTTCCTTAGACACTGATCTAACCTCAATGACCACAAAAGTAACAAAACCAAGATGATCTTGTATGAGTTTTCTCTACCCAAGAAATTTAAACCATTTCTCCCAGGAAGTGACTCTGGGACTGCTGTTCAAGCCCTTTTACTGCTCCATAAGAATGAATGGTGGTAACAGCATGTTCCACTGACTCCCAACTTCACACAGGTCCTCTTAAGGTCATCCTTCATGCTATAGCATGCCTCATTCAGGACCTGAAGAAATATAACAACATCACCCACACCCTAAGGAAGCCTTCTTGGCTCACCTTGCCAGCCCGTACCATCTGCAAAATCTCATCTATAAAGCCATCATAACTGGCACTCCTGCCTACCTGCTTCACAAGCTCACCATCTCCAGGGACTGTCGGCAAACCCACAGACAGGACATTATCAGACTTCAGATGAAGAAGTGCAAAAAAGAAACAACAAGGCAACAGACCTTTTCCATCTGTGCACATAGGCTCCAGAATGATATCCCTGAACTCATCAGGATTGCCCCAAATCTGCTTCAATTTAGGTAAATGCTGACTACTCACCTCTTTAGAACCCTACATCATTATGCAGTAACAGTCCACAAACCAGCTACCTCTCCTACCACATGTTGATTGTGATTTTACTGTTGACCCTATATCACATTCCACTCCCTTTCATCTAGGTTTGTGCTATATGATTAGCACATACATACATGTCTGTCGATTGTACTACAACACAATAGGCTAGGAATACCGTCAGACACTAATATCATGTACAGGATACCCTGGGACAAAATGTTGAGAGTTTTGTGAATACAGAGAAAGTATTGAATTTAATATTTTAATTCCACATCTATGCACCTTGAAGTTATACCTGAATCGTCAATGTAAATATTTTGGTGTTAGGTATAGAACATATTTACTTACTTACCTTTCAATATTTTGTTCTTTAATACTGTGTCCATGATATTTGGTACCAATGAGACTCCTCCCTTGATATTCCAGTGGCACACCATGTCAATCAGCTAAAGGATCTTTTCTTTGTCCTTATTTGCCTTGCTGTTTCTTTCCCTAGTTCTCCATCGAAATGGACCTCCCATTTTTTTCCTCTCTGATGGCGCATTATATCCACCAACAGCATCATGTGTCATACCTAGTCATGCTATCTTGACCCGTGTCTGACCCAGTGATCCTCTGCAGCCAACATAGAAGATGGTGTCCAGAGATGGAGAATGGAGCAGTGAAGATACCCAGCGCATATATACTTCCTTTACTATAGCCTTATAGCCCGCCGTAGCGGGCTATACCGGCAGTTAAAGGCCCGCTGCAGCGTTAAAGGCCTGAGCCGAAGGCGAGGGACTTTAACAACAGCAGCGGGACTTTAAAAGCCGGTATAGCCCTGCTACGAAGGGCTATAAGGCTATTAGAACATTCTGCCACTAGAGGGCAGAATGTTCTAACAAAACGAAGCCTTCAGGGAGCGCGAGGGGATTCAAATCCCCTCAGGCTCCCTGAAGTCTTTGTTCACAGCCAGAGCTGTGAACAAAGACACATTGGAATGTTGGCGCTCCGGGCTTATACCAGCCATTATAAGCCCGGAGCACTCCATTGTTTTCAATGGAGCTGCCAACATTCCAATGTTCTAATAATGTCTTACTTCTGGTTCAATACAGCGAAGACTTACCTAGCCGGTCGCTGTGGCAGCCGCTGCTCCGGGGGGTGAGTGGTAAGCCCCGGGGTTTTACGGCCTTCCTGGAGTACCGGACCGGGTCCTGTAGTACCTGCAGAGCCCGAGAGATATGTGTGTGCGAGCGGCTGCTGCACCATGCAACATCGAGGATCGAGGCCTGCCCAGGGGGAGTGGTACCGGCAGTGCCGCGGAAGCTGTGCCCTCCCCCGCGAAGGCTCATCTCTGCATAGCTGCACTCAGCGATGGGGCACACTGGGCCGCTTTGATTGGCGGCACGACTTGCCCCGCCACGCCGGCAACCCAGGCTGCCTAGGCCGAGACGAGGGAGGTGTCACCCCTGGGGCGGCATCGAGGAGTGGCCGGCGGCCCTGTGGTGCTGCAGGGGGAGGTTACCCCACACATACAACGGCGCTCATGGCCCACTGGGATTGGAGGAGGTCGCGACTAGTGTTCTGGACCCGGCTGTAGCGCGCACGACCTGCTGCACACGACGCAGTTCTGGTGGCTGAGGGACCTGGCTGGCTGAGGTAGGGGGGGCCTAGCCTGAGGATGTAGAACGCGTGGAGGCGGGTCGGCCATTCGAACCTGGGACCCCACCGCGAATCACCACAAACTGGTTATAGTGGGTCAAAGACCGCGGCCCCTCCCCCCCGGACGAAAGCCAGCTCGGCCAAATCTCTCAATCCTTGAGGACCGTGGAGCCGGTTGGGGTGTGGGGGTGAGGGGTGAAGACCTGCATCTTCCCCGTGCTGCCGCCCGGGGCGCGGAGGGTCTGGGACATGGCCAGTGAGACCCGCGCATGGGTCGGGAGTGCGGAGTGTCAGTTCTGTAGCCAACATGAGTGGAAGGGGTACCAAGCAGTCACAGCAGAGCAGACTTGACAAGCACACCTTTTCTAAAGTGACGGTTCCTGAAAACCCATCTTGAGAAATACCTACTGGGGACGCAGGGGATGGCCCTCACGGCCTAACATTGAAGGATGTCATGGAGGCGATAGCTGGTGTTCGCACCTCGATGTAACAGAGAACGGATGCAATTGCGGTGGAGGTGACTCTCATTAGGGCCGATTTTGCCAAAATGAGTGAGAAGGTCCAACAGCTCCAGGTGACTATGACTAGCCTTGTTGAAGATGTCTCGCAGCTCCAGACCGAGCTCCGCAATTTGCAAACCTTCAGAAAATGCAGAGGACAAGCTTGATGATTACAAGGGGCGCACCCGGCGCAACAACGTACAGATCATTGGTGTGCCAGAGAGGGCGGAAGGGCAGACACCTAACCTATTTGTCGAGGAACTGATAAGGACTGTCTAAGTTCTTCGTCATGGAGCGAGCCCATAGGGTCCCCAGGGGACGACCAAGACCTGGGGCCCACCCCCGGCCCCTACTGGCTAGGTTGCTTAACTTTCGTGATCTGGATACGATTGTACAGTGTGCAAGAGTGGCGGCGCCCCTCAAATATGAAAGCGCGACTATCTCCTTTTTCCCGGACTTTACTCAAGCTGTTCAGAAACAGAGAAGATCCTTCCTCACCGTCAAAAAGAGACTCAGAGACAAGGGCCTTAAGTATGCCATGCTCTTCCTGGCTAGGTTGCGGGTCAAGGCAGATGGCAAACCATGGTTCTTTGACCGTGCTGAGGACGTGGCAGACTGGCTGGAGGGCTGGAGAGATGCAAAAGAACATAATGCCCGCTGAACCCGCTCTGATGGCGGACCTACCTTGTGGTCTCAACTATTTGCTTTGTCCCTGATCCGGAGTCGCATCGGCCTGGCCCTCTGAGTGGCCCTGACGACCAAGAGATACATTGACCATCCGACTTACACTATACCTCTTTGTTTCTAGAGAATCTGGGGGCTGTCACGTACGGGGAACAACACAGATTGGTATTGACAACTGTGGTTGGGAGGGGGGATGGAGCAACCATTTTTTCCCCACATTTAGCTACTTTTAGTGTCCAGGTTGGGCAAAGTTAATCTCATGGGTAGATGTAGGCCCAGAGTGCAGGGGAGCAGGGAGGGGGGCGGTTGGAGTTGGGAGTGGGAGGGGTGTTCGTTTGTTTTGGTTCAATCAGCAGCACTATCTATAAAGGGCCTTCGAAGGCAAGCATGCACCTGACAGTATTTATGGGTACACAATGGGATAGGAGTTTCACCTTGTTGAGTTGGAACGTCAACGGGCTCAGGGACAAAGTGAAACGCACCCTGGTCCTCCAATACTTTAAACGCCATTCCCCAGAGGTGGTCTTCCTTCAAGAGACGCAGCTTGTGGGTAATTCCTGCAAGGTGCTAAATAGATGGGGTTATAGGCTAGTGGCCCATTCTGGTTTCACCTCTGGATCCAGGGGGGTGGGAATCCTGATTAAAAACTCCATTCCTTTCTATGTACAAACAACTCGGGCTGATGAGTGGGGCAGATACGCCTCGGTTACGGGACAGTGGGAGGGCAACACACATCCTTATATCAGTATATGTACCGCCTGGCCTGCAAACGCAAACCTTCTCTGATCTAGGGACCCAATTGCTTTCACTCCCTGAGGGTCTCTTACTGGTGGGAGGGAACTTCAATGCAGTTGTCTCTGGTTCTCTGGACCGTCACCCCGCCCGTGCGACATCGGCCCCTCGTCCCACTGGCTCCCAGACTTGCTGGAGTCTTTCGGCCTCTCCGATGTGTGGTGGACTTTTCATCCTGGCGACATCCAGTACACCTTTTTCTCAGGGGCGCATCGCAGCTTCACTCGCATTGACTATCTCATAATTCCTGCATCCCAAGCTGCACATATCCGTGAGATTCGACACTTAGCACGGGGAAACTCTGATCACTCCCCAATATGGACTCAACTGGTTTTGGGTGATACGCGGGTGGGTGTGATTGCGCCAATCAACCCCTGGTTTCTCCGTAATCCCTTGGTTCGTAAAGGTCTCCTGCTCGCAATTGATCACTATTTTTAGGAGAACCAGGGCTCAGTCGACTAGCTCCAAACTCTGTGGGAGGCGTTTAAGCAGTGATAAGGGGGCAAGCTCTCTCACTGATTGCGGGAGTCAAAAAAGAAAAACAAAACGACCTGGAAGCCATAGAGAGAGATATTCTTCGCCTCGAGGATAGACCTGATGAGGAGATGGGCCCAGAAACAATCCACCTCCTACAGCTCAAGACAGACGAATATAAAAGTATTGCTACCGACAGGGCTAAGAGTTGGGGGAGCGAGAAAGACGGTGGGGTATATGAGTGGGGTGATAAGATTGGGAAGCTCCTGGCCTGGTTGGACAAGAGGGAGCGGGCCAACAGGCTTGTCCCAGAACTGTCTGATGAGGAGGGTGGAGTACACACCGACCCCCTCGAGATAGTCCATGAATTCGCTACATATTATGACAGAATCTACCAGTCGAGCTCACCGTTCCGCGAGGAAGACTCCACGGGCCTTCTTCGCGATATCCGTCTGCCCACGCTCTCGGAGGAAGACAAAAAGTTTCTAGATAGCGACATAACTAATGATGAAATAGCCCAGGCAATCAGGAGCCTACATCCGGGAAAGGCGCTCGGGCCCAATGGCTTGCCCATTGAGCTTTACAAACTGCGTCCTGATGGCCTTGCCCCATTTCTCCGTTCCATGTTCAAAGAGAGTAGGAGTGTGGGTGTTCTCCCTCCAGATCAGAGACTGGCATCCCTTGTCGTGATCCCCAAGGAAGGGAAGCCCAGAAACAAATGCACCTCTTACAGGCCCATTTCCCTCCTGAACGCGAAACTGAAGATCCTTGTCAAACTCTGGGCCACACGCCTGTCTCGGGTGATAACATCACTGGTTCATCCGGATCAGTCGGGCTTTATGCCCCACCGTAACACGGCCCTTAATTTGCGCAGGGTTCATGGAGTGCTGGGGAGGGTTGATACTATTAACGAGCCGGCTGTGATAGTGTCCTTAGATGCCTCCATGGCTTTTGATACCATAGAGTGGCCGTACCTGCTAGCTGTCCTTGCCAAACTGGGGTTCTGGCCTGTTTTTATAGCATGGGTCAGACTCCTCTATACGGAACCTATGGCCCAGGTGATAGTCAACAACAAGCGATCAGATCCATTTCAGCTGCACCGAGGGACCAGACAGGGGTGCCCATTGTCCCCCCCCCTATTGTTTGCCCTCGCCCTAGAGCCACTGGTGGCCTGGATCTGCGCAGACCCGATGATCCACGGATTAAAGTGGTCAAAAGACTGAGAGGACCGTATCTCGCTATATGCTGATGATGTACTCCTCTACCTAGCCTCCTCCAAACAGTCTTTAACCTGTGTGCTGGATATTTTCACAATATTTGGCAAATATTATGGCTACTCCATTAACTGGAGCAAGTCACTTATATATGTACTGGGAGGTGAATCCCCCCCATTGCCCAGATTTGCCAGATGCAGGTCGTGAGGGATGGTTTCCGTTACCTTGGAATATTTATCACCGCCGATCCTAAACTCCGATACTAGCGGAACCTATGCCTGCACCTGTTGCGACTCAAACGGGATGTTGCTGGTTGGAGGACCCTCCCGCTTTCGCTGCTGGGCAGAGCAGCACTATTTAAAATGATGTCCCTGCCCCGGCTGCTATATACCTTGCAGAACTATCCCGATCCGGTCCCAGCACGATACTTCAGAGAAATTGAGGGGCTGCAGAGAGAGTTACTGTGGGAAGGGAGGCCTAGAATAGCACTCAATAAATTGGTCCTGAACTGGTACGACGGAGGTATCAGCCTCCCTGACATTCGGAATTATTACTGGGCATCCCACTTGGCTGCCCTTAATCAATGCACCTATCTCCAGCCTGATGACCCGGCTTTTACCACGGACAGGTGGCTACTTCCCGGATTTAATTATAATAGAGCCTTGTATTCAAACCCCCGGAGACTCTCTCTTACTGGCCCCACCAAACACTCTGTTCTGATTTGGCACACCGTCAATAAAAGCTTAGGTTGGGATCTAATGCTCACACTGGCGACGCCTCTGTGGGACTCCGAGCAGTTAGGTAATCTTTGGTCCACGAAAGGCTTTGATAAATGGGACCTGATCGGTATATCCCGTCTCGGAGATCTTTGGGTGAAGGGTGATATGGTTACCTTTGCCACACTCCAGCAGCAATTCGAGCTCACTAGTACAGAACTCTTCCGCTATCTGCAGATTTGCCACTCCATCACCGTGACCCTGCAGTAAGGCACAATCCCCCCTGACTCCTCATCACTAGAGGACCGCATACTAGGCGGCTACATTCCCCAAAAAGCGATCTCTCTTATATATAAGAAACTAATTAACAACACCCCTGACCCGCTTGAGCGCTTACAAGAGTGCTGGGGGAGAGACGGACTGGAGTTTGATGACGAAGAATGGTGGGAGGCTGTTGCCTCGCCTCGGGAGTTGGCAGTCTCGGCACGTCTGCAATTGGTCCAGCTCAAGATACTATACAGAACATACATCACTGGGCCCCAATTAGTCCACATGGGGAGGAGGGAGACTGCAGCCGCAATTGCGGACACGTAGGTACCTTCCTCCACATACTATGGGAATGTGGTCAGATACAAAAGTAGTGGCGGGAAATACATGAAGTGATGGAGGAAGTGCTGAATAAATCCATCCGTCCAGAGGCTAAAAGATGTCTGCTAAACATGTGGGGACCCACTGACTTAACAAGTATGTAGAGGGTCTGGGCCACGTTAGGGGCAATGGTGGCCAAACGAGATAAAGCTAAGCAGTGGAAGAAGGCTGCCCCTCCAACTCTGGCTTCCTGGAAGAGGAGTCTGGACTGCTGCATGTTTAGGGAGAAGACTGTATATTTAGCACGAGGATGCCCCAGAAAGTGGTCCACAGTGTAGTCTAGGTGGAACGACTATCGGGGTGGAATATGTGTAGCCCCTATACACTCCCCAGAGGAGGAACCGTTGTCCCCTTGATGCAACTCAAACGATTAATTATTACCACCGAACTAATACATGTTGTCTGCCTGTAATCACCATTGTGTCATTTTCCATAACAAATGTGCTAATGCCGACTGTTTTTTATCTGTTACTGTTTAATAAAAAGACATTAAAAAAAAAAATAGTTGGTTCTGTTTTAGGCGTGCTAACAGGAGAAATGGGCTGGTGCTAGCTCCCTCCTTTACAAACTTATGGTTTTTTTTTCCAATTAACTACTGCTAGAGTCACCAGAAAGAAAACTGGTCAGCAGGTTGTGAAAAACATTAAAAAAATGTGATTTTTCCTGAAAGCACATACCAAGGTCCAAAGTGACGTCATTATAATTTGGATCTCTGTTTTTCTATCTTCCTGTCTATAACGACTTCCGGCAGCTGAGTGAATGAGTCTGCTTCAGATGATCCTTCCTTTGGGAAACAACTCAGATTTCTTAGCATTCGGTAAAGTTTAAGTATTATTAGTTGAAAAGGAATCTATGAGATTATTCTTTACTCAAGTACAAAGGCAGACAGACCCACAATTCTGATGATCAAGAGAATGCATGTAACAAACGCACCCTGTCACCACTAAACAGTGAACATGCAACCTGTGTGTCCAAGAAGCTGCTTTTCACGGAATTACATTTTGCCCATAAAATGACAACATAAACTATGCCTGTGGGTTCGAAAAGCTTATTACACCACATAACCCATCATCATTGGTTCAATTCTAAACATTTTACTCCGAAATCGTTCATCCAACCGTAGTTTTACATCCATTTACAATAGATAAATAAAAGTCGGCTGTAGGAGTACAAAATCCATTGGGTTGATAGAGGTGCACTATTTTTTTGTTGTAAATAGCACAATGTATGTATTGTCCACACAATCAGAAGGATTCAGTTTCTTTCGTTCTTCTGTCTTTAGTGACTTTTAATTTCAAAATATCATCTCATTCATCTTCTTACAGTCGCGTATTACAGTATTATCAATCTGTTCACACCAAGATCAATCATCAATCTTTACAAGCACAGCTGCAGACAACATGTATTTTGTGGAAACCCACATTCTCAGGACTTCTAATCAAATGAAAGTGGATTTACGATAATATATATATTCTGGACTCACGGTACACACTCATGCAGGTACATGCAATTTAGGTACAGCAATTCAAGAGGATGCTGAATTAGTGTACCATGAGGGTGTTACCACTTTGGGAATTGAAAGAGATAGGGGTGTACTACTAAATATCGACCCCCCAGAATATCGATTTACAAGAATATTATAGAAAGAATAATGAGGGACAAACTAACAAAAGGTAAGTGCAAATAGGGAAGTATAGATTTACTGATCCTAACTCCACATCTATGTACCTTGAAGATATAAGAATTGCCAAGGTACATATATGTGAACTTGGGTATAGAAAATCTATACGTACTTTTTGATAATTTGGATTTGAAATTTTGTACTCGATGTTTACATCCCTCGATAGTCTGGACTTGATATAAGGGGGCACACCGAGACAGGACGTGAAGATGAAAGGATAGAAGTAATGTGGGAAGCTAGAAATATCTTGAAATATGATATGTGACCACATCAAGATAGATACCCACATTATTTAACTGCCTGGAAAATCTAAGGTCTTTTTTGGAAACAAGAGAAAATAGATTTTACTTCCAATATTTATCAAGCAGTCTTGGGTGGTGCATGTGGGTGGTGAAAGGTCTCCACACAAGATCTCTAGGGAGGTAAATTCTTGTTTAGCACACAAAGAAAGTATTGGAATATTTCATGACTAGCCCTTCAGTATTGCTTGAAAAACTGCTGGTGTTTTGCGAATTGTGCTGTAAAATGCCCAATTTTGATTAATTATTTATTTTTTACCTCTGGAAATTCCCCCAAACCTCCTGCTAGCCGGCAGATGTGTTAACTTGCTTGCTTAGACTTATTTCCCTCATCTATTTACATGCAACAATCAATTTTTCAAAGGGGTAGAACACACTCCTTTCCCACTCCTGGGGAGGATCCCACTTACTTAACATACTAGACAGATACTGAAATGTGTCATCAGTGGCCGATCAGAACTACAAGTGGAACCTATTGCCTTTGGGCAGTGTATTTCCAAACTGGTTAGTTAGAGGCAGTATTGGGCCCCACTGTCTTCAAGATTTTGTTTTAGGACAGAACTTTCTCAGGCCATCATGGAGGAGTCAGGCAGCAGTACACTTGATAACTACCTCTTGTGGTGCAATTAGGGGCAGCTTTTAAACACTTTTAAGCCTGCTCCGAGTTCCCAGTCTAGCCCTAAACATAAGTCAGGTGTAATGCCATTGTTGAACAGGATAAACAGTGTAGGATCATGACACAGACCCAGGACTCTTCCTGTGAACCTGGATCCCACTAAGTACATGCTCCTGCACTCCCAACTAAACGGTTTCCAAATTATCAGTGTGCAACACCTAGCATCAGTCAATAGATAGTAGTTCAAAATAATTTACACTGCTGCTTCCCACTAATGGTTACAGTCAACATGATCAACCACACTCCGCATCGATAAACACAATGAAGAGCGACCACTTATCCATAACCAAAAATTAAATATAAAAGCCTGTCCCAGCCATACCCCAACTGGATATGAGATATGAGTTTAATATCTTGCCATCGGAGTTTGCCAGTTATTGCTGAGGCCCATTCTCTGGCCATGTGAGCATGTCCATCAACGAGCATCCTTGCCCTGACTCGTTGTCATGTAGTTCCTATAAAAATGTATACAGGATCTCAGTGGCATAATGAAAGTTGAGGGGGACCCCCTGCAAGGTACATGGAGGGCCCCCCGCTCTGGATTTAATCCGGAGTTCTCAGGGCTGAGTACTGTGCTGAGGGACCCCCACCAGCATAGGGGATGCGGGAGCCTGTGTTACGCCCCTGGTTCAGCCACATCACTCACATGCACCTTGCGGGGAGCTGCACCTTGTGTGGCTACACCTGAACAGCTTTCCTGCTCTTCCATGCCTCGGTGTCTGCAGAGGTCATCCTCACCAACTGTCTCATTTTGTTCACAGGGCAAAGCGCAGCAAACACCCTGGACTGGCTGTACTCAAGACATAACTGTATCCTCAAACAAACCACCGTGCTTGTGGGTAGAGGCAACCTGCGGGGAATGTGAATCATCTTGCATCCCCTGTGGAACTGCTCATATGAACTGGGCCCACCATTATTTTTGGTGAACTGCCTGGGTCCTATGGATTTGTCTGCAACCTGACTGAAGAGCCTAGGTTTAAGTCCTGCAAGATTAAACTAGCATTTCAACCTTCCAGTGTCAATAAACTGAGTAGCACTGAGATGGCAATATTAACATACAAATGTTATTGTTGCAAAGAATAATGGATTGAATGCTCTAAAATGACAGACACGCAAATATTTATTTTGTAACCACAGTGATACAGATTGTACTAAATGCTGTGTCTCAAAAGGAATATTGTTAAATCACCACAAACCACAGAAGAGACATTCAGAGGTTTTATGTTTGTTGGCCCCACTTTATATTTCGTTGTAAAGCAATTTGAAATATCTGATCAAGCTTGGTTTTAGTTATAAAATGCACGTTATTTTATTTGAACAAAAAACCACAACTTATGCTTTATATAAAAATTGCCAAGGAGTCTTTCACGTTACACAGGATCAGCTTTTCACACTTTTTCTTCTCAAACACACCGGTGTGCCCTGTTAGTACACCAATACAATTGCATTTAATTCACAGTTCAAAGACGGCCAGTGTGATTGCATTCACAGGTCAAAAGCATTTGAATTCCATCCTGTTCCTGCTTTCAGTCAGTAAATCAAGTAACCCAACCCCTCACCTCACTGTCAAGAAGCATATCGGCAGGGCGCGTCGGTGTCATTGTGGAACACATGGTATTTCCCTCGGGATGACAAATCCAGTTGTTTTTTTTCTCTCCATTACTTATCACAGTGAACCATATTTGAGTTTTTGCTCCCTGGACAGGGTGTGCCAAGAACTCTAAACCTGTTTGCTTTTCACTGAGTTTATTATAATTTCAAAGCTTGCCACGTACCTAGTGGCTACTTATGACAGTCCAACAAGTGGTATTTTTGTGTGCTTGGGCAGTAGTCATCTTTGATAATTACTCCTTGCTCTCTATTAATTCCAGCCAGGCTGCACCAAATACAGGCACGTGTTTTATACAAAGCTTGGGGAGTTTAAAACACACTGCCTGACATAGCTTGCAGCTATGCCTCCTTGTGCCCCGGCCCGCTGTCACATGCAATGTGAGCAGCGAAAGCAACGTGCTCCTGATGGAAAGAAAAAACACACTAAAAACGGGAGGTCCTATACCAGTGGGCACATCCTGCAAGATCCGGCATCATAAAAAGCATCATGGAAAGAAAGATACAGTACTAGATTCCTTTGTTTCCGAAGATCCCTGCTTCAGCGCATGCTGGGAGCTCTCTCCAAAGGATACAACTTAGATAAACAAGTGCAGAGGGTGTGAGAAGAATGGGGGCTGCAACACGAAGAAATGGTCATCACAGCTGCCAGCTTTAGGCTCCAAGGAACAGGGTTCAAGTCTCCGCCTCGACTCGATATTCTGTGAAAATCACTCTATTTTCCCAGTGCCTAAACGTGCAAAAAAAATTTAAGTATGTATGTAGAATAGAAAATACTGAATCCACAGAGACTTCGGACCTGGGGAGGCCTCCCTGCACGGAATGCAGAGGGCCCCCTCCAGGCTCATCAAGGAGCTCTCCGGCCAGAGTGCAGTGCCGAGGGGGCCCCCTGGAGCTTGGGGCCCCCCCACACCGCGGGGACTGCGGGGGCCTGTGTCACGTCCCTGCAGGATCTGCACATTCGGACAGCATACATTGTAGGGATTGGTGTCAGACTGATTCTGAACACCCCCACTGGGTATGTTGGCCTATTGTACCAGCTAGCCCACAGTGCCAATAGAATCTCCTCTTACCAAGGAGAGATACATAGATATTATACAGGAGATGGTAGTCCTGCTGTGCTTCCAAGAATCCTCATGCATAATGTATGAGATTTCGAACAAGGGAAAACCCACGTTCTGATTGCAGTGTCGTATCTAGGTAAAAGGTCAGTCACTGTAAACCGTTATATGTAGGATAAGTGCTGTTTCACCTCTGACAGTGTTGAGGTTCTTAGCCAATCCAGGCACAACTTCCCAACACTGTATGATATCATTACCTTTGGATGTTCTCTCTGTACATAGCGTGGATCTGGCCTGTGGATATTAAACCCTTTGGTTTTACCCTGACATCTATTGGTGTTTGAGGGCCAAATCAACCATCCCTTTCAATTGGGGTCTGATCTATTGTATTGCATGATCTCATCTAATGTAATCCCTTCTTGTGATGTTATGATACCCTCGGTGTGTGATGGTGTGGGCATCCGAGGTGTATTCAAGTCTTTGTTCTTGGGTATTCCAAGACAGGTAGTTTGTTGCACAGTTTCATTCAAAAACATGATTTGCTGAGGAATGAGGCATGCTCAAAATAGTGCTTCTGTTCCCTGGACCTGCCAGTCGCTAGTACCCCAGACAGATTTTAAGTCTATAGTATCTTTCCATAAGTCGAAACCTTCTTTATACAACTGGGTAATAAAGGAAGCAGAATAAATCTGTTTGTCACTATATTTTTTTGTGCTGGTGTTGGTGCAACCGTATAATAATATGATGCTGGGTCTGACGTGTTAAACCCTGACAAATATTGACATTTCTGTGCAAATGTCTTTGAACTGCTTTTCGGTGGTGTAGGGCAATGTTCCCATTGGTGGTAGGCAAAAACATTTCTGGGATTAGCAGATTTATGCAAAAAATGATGACCATAATGTTGATAGAAATACACTGTTTCAAAATCTGATGTGTCTTCCAACATTTCACTATAAGAAAAGGCAGAAGATTTTTCTAAATCAGACAACATATTATTTATAGTTTCATAATCCCAGTCATCGGCAAATGTACTGGAGGTAATGATATCACTCAATTAAATTTTAAAATAAATGTGGAATTTTTAAAGGTTGGGTCGGACCAAATATATCATAATCAACCTTGTCCCACACTATACCATTAGGTATAGGACCTGCTGTAATGTTCACTGATGACAGGTCTCTTTGTTCACGATGGGATAATACGTGAGGTTTCAGAATCAGATTCACTTTTTGTGCTGCAGAGCTTTGTCGAAGGTAAGTTTCATTTATAAGCATGCAAAACACAGTTACTAAGCCTATCCAGGAAAGAAAGAAAAGCATCCCGGTAATTAGCCAGAGTTCTATCCACGGTGATACCAGATAAGTCTTTTTAAGAAAGTATAAAAAATCTTTAATTTGCTGGTTGCGTGTTTTTTGGGCTGGCAACGTTGCAGGTCCAGTTGGATCCAATGAAAAGGTATCAAAGTCTATGAAGTAGTCAGATGCTGTTTGATCAGTTTTCAGTATTTCCGCAGGTCCTGTGGAAACTGTAGCTTGCTCTTGTTGAGGCATGTTGATGTAGATATCTGTGTTTGGTCAAATTGAAATTTGTCTTTCGTTTTGATTTTGATTCTGATTATGAACTTCAGTTTCAAGACGAACGAGTTCCATGGCATTATTGCATAGTCCATCATTCCGTGCAAGAGACTCTTCAAACGTGATGAGTCTTTCTGTTTGAACTTCTTGTATGGTAGCGAGAGGAGGGCGTCGGCTGCTCAGGAGTCTACGAGGCCTACTATTCAGCATCGGCCACATAGTGTGCTTTGATTAAGTAGATTGAGACAAATCGTTCTTTTTCCGGCAAGAGGCGGCAGAAGTACAGTTCTTGTTCCTTCAACTGCCAGGACAGGCTTTCTGTATCATGGCCCCAATTTTTTTTTGTCCGCAATTTTCTCTCTGACCAGATCCCCAACTTTAGGGACCCAGTGCCTGCACAATCAAGATCAGGTACCCACATTCTCGTCCCAAATAGGACCTCATATGAATGACCTGCACTGGCTCCCCGTCAACAAGAGAATCACCTTCCGTCTCCTCACCCACGCACACAAAGCCCTACACGACCAAGGCCCGAGCTACCTCAACAACCGCCTCAACTTCTACGCTCCCAAACGCCACCTCCGATCGACCAACCACGCCCTCGCCGCCGTCCCCCGCATCCGAAGAGCGACAACAGGAGGAAGGTCCTTCTCCTACCTGGCCGCCAAGACCTGGAACACCCTCCCGACCGACCTTCGCCTGACCCAAGACCACCTCTCCTTCAGGAAGAAGCTCAAGACCTGGCTGTTCGAGCAGTAGCGGCACCCCACCCCCCCCCCCCAAGCGCCTTGAGACCCTCCGGGTGAGTAGTGCGCTTTATAAATGCTACACCCAAACTTCCCATGGCTTCCTTGTAAGCCCTAGAGTTAAACGCGGGGTCCACCGTCAGAATGTAATGTGTCAATTGCGTATGTCCCTATAAAGACAGTTCGAGCATCAGCCGAGTGCTGGGGCCACACCCTTAGGAATCTAGAGCAGGAATCCACTGCAACCATGATATACCTGTAAGCCCAATCTGTTTGTAAGGTGCTGCAGTGGTCCAAATAAACACACTCAAGTTGTTTGTCTGATATTAGCAATGGTGTCTGCGCTGGACGTGTTACAGTGGAGCCTTTCATCTGCTGACAGATGTCGCATTTCAAGACATAGTCCTTAGTCTGCTTTGTTAATTCTGGCCACCAGTAGCGTTGTTCTAGTCACCGTAACTCCTGTGTGTGCAGAACCTATACCATTGTGTGCTGCTAGAATTAAACCTAACCTGTGATCCATATTTGGTATTAATCTATCCCACACTCCAGGAATCTGAGCAAATGGAACGTTATTTACATTTATCTTGTAGGAGTACTTGAGTGGAAATCTTTTCGGTAGTGCTGTTTTATTACGTGTAGCAATAATTGCAACCATAATCTCACCGTCTATTCCCGTTTTTGAACGAGTGATTGCAGCTATGGAAGCCGTGCATCCAGCCCCCTTTGCGGCTTCATCAGCCAATGAATTCGCTTCAACGTGAACGCCATCACGTTGATGACTCAGTGCGTGTATCACGTGAGTCCATGGTAGTTCGTTTTTCAACTTCACTACCTGTTCCCATAGCGTTTTGTGCTTAATTGTGCAACCTTTCGCATCTTTGAACCCATTTTGTCCCCAGTGGTGTAAGTATTCATTGTATGACCGTACACAGTAAAAGGAATCACACACGATTAGTGTGGGGAATTCTCAATCCGTATTTATCAGTGCCAGTAACAGGGCTTTTAGTTCTTCCAGCTGCACCGTGCAGTCTCCTAGAGACTATGTTTTTGTACAACTCGGATGAAACTTTCCATCCTGCATGCGTCCTTTAATGATTGCGCATGCGGCGCTGTATTGCTGTTTATTCCCAATAGCTGGCTGAGCAGATCCGTCAGTGTAAATTATATATTCATACTGATCTAGAGGCAACATTTCATTAGGGAGAGGATATTCTTGTTCGTATTGCATAAATGCTTGTGTTTCCAGACTTGGGTTGTACCTGTATTCTACGTCTGTTGCAGTGAGATAATTAGCCCATTGTTTCCATCTCAGATGTGAGGCCTTAGCGTCAGGATTGCTAGCCTTTGTAGCAGCCTATAGGGCCGGTACCGGGGTTACAACAATTATTCGTTTTCCCTGAGCCAGTGCTCTTTCTCTCACTACATCAGTCTGTACCGCTGTTTGAATCTTTTCTGTTGATGCAAAGCGCATCTCAGCATTCGTGTACAAATGTGATTTGTATGCTATTGGTACTGTTTCACCTTCATTATATGTTAGTAAGTGTATCCTGGTTGACCCGCAACAACATGGATCACCAGGTTGCGTACGTTTACGTGTGTCTGTAAGTGCTTTGAAGCTATCATGTCAGCTTGTAGGGAACTAAGAATATCTGTGTGTTCCTGTGTCCATTGTCTTACTGAAAAATCAGGTTTTATCAAATCGTAGAAAGGTTTAACCCTTCCTGCATAATCCAAAATGTATGTTCTGACAAAGTTCAGGAATCCCAGTATTGATTGTACATTTTTTTTATGATTTTGGGGGTTGTAGCAGTGCACACCTTTCTAAAAAGTTAGCTGCAAAGCTTTTCCCTTCACTTGAAAGCTCATATCTCAGAAAAAGGACATGGAGGTGGGCTATCTTTGATTTTTTTAAATTAAATTTGTAGCCCTCAGAGGCAAATCCCAATATTATGGTATTTACTCTAGTCAAGTGTTCCTCCAGGTCATCATCCGTTAGATAAATATCATCCATGTAGGACAATGACTCTTCATCCAGATTTTGAAGTAATTCAGTTACTCTGGCCGAAAATAGCCCCGGGTTGTTCTTATACTCCTGGGGGAGTCTACAAAATTGCCACTGGGAGCCTAACATGGAGAATGGGGTTCAATACCTGCTTTCAGGCTCTATATTGTGGCAAAACAATCCATTTGCGATATCTAGTGTTGTTTAGTATTTTTTCCGCACAATGTTATTCATTAGTGTGGCACTGTCTACATTTTGTACTGCATATGTCTTTGTGCAAGTGTTTAAATTTCTGTAATCTAAAACTAGATGATATGAGTTGTCTGATTTCATTATTGGAAACAAAGGGTTATTCATTTGAGAGGTGCAAGTTTCAATCACCCCTTGGTTTTCAAGTTAATCTAAGATCTCTCTGACCTGTTTTTTAGCTTCTTGCTTTATTGGATACTGCCTCTGTGGAGTCGGAGTATTTTTTAGTGGAATTATGTGGTGGGTTGAATCTTCATCCCATCCAACATGGTTTTTATATAATGCCGGGGCTAGGTCTACCGCCCACTCCCGTGCATATGTGTATTTTAGATATTTGGGAACAGGGTCGGAAAAGGCTGGTAAAATTACTGTTTCTCCCCTAGGGCAGTCCATGACAAACGCTGGTGGCCAATCTTGTTCAGCTAATAGAATGTCATAACCAAACGTCAGGTTCTCCCAAACAAGACCTCTAACTTTCCTAAGCTTGTCCCCCTCCATTTGGAGTGTTATTTCATATCATTTATGTGGGACACTTACCCTAGTATCAGGTGTTTCCACCGTGATATAATCATTCAAGTCTGCTGTCAGCAGATATTTCATCAGGTTATGGAGAGCTATTGTTCCTTCTGCCGCATTGTCTAGCATCGTCAGAGCCCATTCCCCGTTCAGTAGTTGAGTCCTCAGAATTCTGGGCATGTCTGCTCTTTAGACCTGCAACCTTCTTCTTTTAGAACTGAGGTTTTGGTTTAGCTTTATCTTCTTTTTTGGAAGTATAATCTTGAATGTGCTGCTTGTCTTTGGACTTTGTACGCTCTTCTTGTCTGTCTGACCATTCTTCCCTCTCAGAGTTTTTCGTTGAACCCTGAAAGGAACGAGATGAACGTGTATCAGTATCCTGATACCTGTCAGGTTTCCAACTATTGTCCCTTTTCCTAAGGTTATACCTCCTTTCAGAGGGCTCCTGTGGAGGAGACCTACCTCTGGATTGAGATCTATTTTCTTTATTTTTCTGTTTTTTGTTATTGTCCCACTTCTTCTTAGAAGAAGCAGGTGCCTGCTTGAAGGTGTTCTTTTCTGGACCACACATCAGCTGAGGTTTTACTGCTTTACCCCCCAAAATGTCTCTGCCCTAATTCTGCATATGCAGTCTCAATTAATTTTGGTAATTCATGATCCTGTTGTAAAGGATTGAACTCCCTTAGGTGTTGATGGATTACCACTGATGCTGCCACCCCTTTAATATTTGCTAATATTATAGCTGATACCTGGGCAAAATTCCCTAGTAATTTCATCGCTAAGTTCTGAGCAGGCTCTGCTCCGTCCTCATTTTATATTTGTCTTAATACATCTGGTATTACTGTCAATGACGGGATACCATGAGTCCTGGTATATATGGCAGCGAACTATACTCTAAGAGGTACTATCCTCTATTTGTGGTTTAATGCCCATGGGCAAGCAGATTGTTAGCATTCTGTGTTTTTCTTAAGGGCTGGTATTTGGGATTACTGCTTCTAGTTGTGTTATTTTCTGAGCTATATAAAAATAGAAACAATTCAAGTCGTGGCAGAAAGAGTAATTTTCTTCGACGCGCATTTTGAAGCAGACTGCGTCTTCGTCAGGAAAAGCCACACATATACTAGAGTAGTCAGACGTAGTGTCGGATATAAGGTCCAATGTCTGTTTACTTGCCGTCTGGGTCAGTGAGTACCCTCCTAGATTCTCTCTTGCGGGGCTCTGATATGTCCTTAATTAAAATTGTCACGTATTCGTAGTGATGTAGAGTATTCTTTTAAAATCTGAAGAGAATGTAATTTCTTGCTTCAAATCCGTTCATGCAGGTCGAATTAGGTTTATTCAATTCGAAAATAGTTAACACATGATTGTGGTGGGTCATTCCTTATTTTGTCAGTTGGGATACAGCGTCTCAGTGTGCTGATAGCGGCTCCGTCGGCGTGTAAAGTGGATAACATACTGACGCGACCAGTCAGGACGTTTACACGCCTTTAAACCAGTATAAATGTTCCTGGTAAGTTAGTTGAACTTCAATGTCCTCAAAGGGACAATATTCGTCCAGTATTCCACTTTCTGTGTAGAAATGAAATGTTTTTGTTCTTGCATTTGCAACTGGGAATGTAAGTCATGAATAGAATACCTCTGTTCTATATGATGTATGTGCCTCAATCACAAAAGCTACCGGTCCACCCCTGGATGTTAGACCGTGTGCACCTAGTTTTATGGTAACGGCATTCCTAACATTTTCTGCAATGGGAATTGTATCTGCTTCTTCTTCGTATGCTGAGAGATGCAGTTCTTGCACAACTCTATCCACATTTTCTTTTTCTTCAGTCATTGTTTTAGAAAAGAAGAGCTTTTCAAGGGAACTAAGATAAGGTGTTTAGCACAGTTTAGGAACAAAGTGTCCTTCAAGCTTGATTAACCAACAGCTAATATATAGGATTTTTGCCTACTCAGCCTTGGCGGAGTTTGCACCCATATACAACTACAAAAATAGACTGGGGGTCTAAAAAGGGGGAGCACAATCGGTGATGTGTATACTGATAGAAGGATAACTTTTCTTTAGTCCCTGGCAAACAGAGCTGAGCAGGATTTCCATCAAATTATATCGTTGTGATAGAGCTAAAGTATCAAGCGCTGTTGATCAGTGTTATCACGTGGTTATCCGCCACCTCCATGAGGGTAACCTTTTTGATCATAGGAATTCCCTCTGTGGCAAGCTCATGCGCTCTTCGTGAATGCCATTCCCAACCAAGGCAAGCAATTGATGCCACAACGTGTTGAAGAGTAATAGAGAAAAAAATCATGTGATGCAGTGCAATGAAAATTAAAAAGGTTATGTGAAAAGACTTAAAGCGTTTCGACAATATCTCTTTCCTCACACCTAGTAAAAACAAGGGGAGTTAACTTGAGTCTCCGCTATTGATTCATAGCAGAAAACACAATGACTCCTACTTCATGGTCAACATGTTTCAGCCCAAACGGAAATGATCCAGGCTTTCTTCAGGACCTATTAGCAGCTACTGCACATTAATCAAGATCTTCTTATGTCAGAACACTGTAGTAAGAAGAGCCATACAACCTCGCTTGATGCGAAACCTTCATTTACAGGATGCAATCATCACCTACAGAAAAATAAATCAATTATCAAACTCCTTGCTCTAAAAATAAGACCTACAGGCGTAGAAGTATGCCCATTAGGACTCTAATATTTCGCTTACCCTGCATGATCAAGGCCCAAACCTCACCTCCCTGGAGCCTTCCTCGGGTAGAAATGAGGCCCTGCTCTACAAGAAAAGGAGGGGAGAAAAAGGAGGGGAGAAAAAAGGGGGCTCTTCATCAATCAAGCGGACGAAAAAATGACCCTGTCCTAAGTACAGAATCTTAACAAATCAATTAGTATACTTAGTATTTATGCGTATATTACGCACTGAGCTACCCATCAGCTCTTGAAACAGAAAAAACCAATAAACGGTCAAGAAATTCTAAACGGTAAACAGTAAAAATAGCTTGTGGCAGAAACTACTGAATCCCCTGCCTAATACAGAGGCAATGGTGCAGACACACATTGCTATGTGCATACTGCCCTTTACTCAATTTGCAGGGACATAATGTTGGTATCTTGTAGCTATGTGTCCTAGATAGCCCACTGTCTGGGCTCAGTTATTAATAAGAGTGTACTCGGCTCCCTAACCCCAAGATGTTCACGCCATTAGTCAACCCAGAATAATGATTATTAATGCAGTTCAATGTATTTTTCCTGGGCTAGTGACCCACTTGTATGGCTGAAGAAAGTTGGATCTAGAGGTACATCAGTCAAACGAGGCGTGATATAAGTAAAACCATGGTAAGGGGGAATCGCCTTCTTTTCAAACAGCCTTAGCGCTGCATCAACCGGGATGTAAGGCCGAGAAACATAACGTGAAATCACGGCTGGAGAAAGGAAATGCAGTACCAACTCTCTAGGGCTGCTCCACCACTGTACCCAGGGACAGAGTCTAGGGGATTGTATAATCATTAGCGATAGATTGCTTCGTTTACTGCTCTCAAGTTGCTATTCATCAATCACACACTAACCTGTCCGTCGGTACCTCTGTGTGTCACCGAGTTTGGGAAGGAGGCACCGAAGTTGCAACATCATCGGGTTTAAATACATCCTGTTATCATGGGTATATTTCCGGTTTCGAAAATCGCGCGCTTAGTCAAAAGCAGCGGCACAGCGTAGTACTACAAATTGACGTCACGCGTGACTATTCTGTAGTTCCAAGATAGAAACAGGTCCGAGCGTAGTACTACAATTTGACGTCACGCGTGACTATTTTGTAGTTCAAAATAGAAGCTGGTCCTACCTGCGGATTCCGGCCTCACTGATGCAAGTTAACACTGCGTGTGAGAGGAGGAAACCTGCAAAGGGTCCTATAGTTAATAACTAAATACCCCTATCGATCATATTGCATTAGCCAAAGCTAAAAACGGTCTGCATGTGAGAATAAAGTGATCATTATCTTCTTATTTGCAACATGCATGGTGTGTGTATTCAAAAATATATAGTACTCCAATCAAGCTGCACAAATATATACCTCCCATCAGGCTTACACTAAACAAGCTCTCTTGTCCATAAGAATGTATTGTCATAGTATTCTTATGTAGCACATCGTATGTCCAGATCTCATGATAATCATACAATGTTTATCATGCATACAATGCCCAGGATACAGCACCAGATGTTATTCACAAGCCTCATAGTAACAGAAGTCCAAACCATACCTACAAGTGTCAGAACCAGAGAGTATATGGTGGTATGTTACTGAGCAGTTAAAGAGCTGTGCCAGATTAGAGACTAACCCAAGGTATGTCATCATTGAGACCTAGAGTGTCACTATGCAATTTATATACCCATTTTTGCTCTTTGATAAACAAATATCTGGAGATGTCACTGACAGATAAGGGTATATTAGGTTTTTCAAGCACTGTCCATTTGAAATCCTCTGGTCCATGATGTTCATTGAAATGTCTCATGAGTTTTGTGGTGAGCTTTTTGCATCTAAATGTGCTTTTGTGTTCTAGCATTCGTGCCTTGACTTTTCGAGTAGTCATCCCGACATAGTTTATCCGGCACGGGCAAGTGATCAAATAGATCAGATTGCTGCTATTACAATTAGTGAATTGATATTGAACCCATAGTTTACTAGTTCCTATATCAATTGTTGTTGAATGCGAGGTCTGTGGACAAATAGAACAATCCCCACAAGGATGGTGACCCGTGGCTGCCGGTAAGCCCCAGAGTGTACCCAGTTGTCTCGGTAATGGTGTCTTGGGGCGTGTATGAACTAATTTGTCCTTGATGTTACTACCTCTTTTAAATGCAAACAAGGGCAGAGAAATCTTTTCTTTACTGGAATTCAGCAAACGCCAATGGTGTCTGATGCTTTTCTGTATCTGGTTTGATAATGTACTAAAGGTATGTACAAAGGTCAGTCTGTCTACAAGAGGCTTCTGCATCGGTGGCTCTAACAGGGCCTCACGATGGTTATTAGTGGCTCTCTTTCGAGCCCGTTTTACCAAACTGCGAGGATAATGCCTCTTCAAGAGATTGGTGGTCAGCAACTTGGTATGCGTATTGAAGCACTCAGAGGTGGAACAATTCCTCCGAACTCGAAGGAATTGTCCGTAGGGCAGATTGTCTCTGAGTGCTTTAGGGTGCTGACTATCATATCTAAGAAGCGAGTTCCTCGCCATAGGTTTTCTATAGATCTCACTCTCTAGGCCATGTTTTGTAGCAAAAATGGACAAGTCAAGAAAGGCCAATCTGGTCTGATTTGCTTCAACTGTAAAACTCAGAAAATCATTTTGTGCGTTCAACCAATGGTGGAACGCGGAGATAGAATCATAGTCCCCCCGCCAAATGACCAAAACATCGTCAATATATCGCTTCCACAAGCGAATAGATGAAAAGAAGGGGTTAGTGGGAGCTAAGACATGTTCCTGTTCAAAAGCATGAACATATAAATTCGCCAGACTGGGCGCGAAGACACTTCCCATACTTGTACCGGAAGTCTGCAAGTATAAGGAGTCTTCGTATCTGAAAAAAATTTCTTTCATGGCCAATCGTGCGAGTGTCATGATGAAATGGACAGGTGTAATCGAGTGCAAGTCAGTTGCCTCTAAAATGGACATGATAGTCTCCAAGGTTTCATCTTGGGGAATCGAGGTGTAGAGGGACTCAACGTCAAAGGAGACTAGGTAGTCCCTCTCCACCTCGAATTCTATTGTTGGTAGTAATCTCAGTACATCCTTAGTGTCCTGAAGGTACGTCGGCATCTGTTGTACAATCGGTCTTAAAAAGAAAAGAAATCTACAAAAGTCGACAGAGGCTCTAAAATGGAGCCCTGCCCGGAAATGATGGGTCTTCCGGGGGGTGGTCTTTGCTCTTTATGTACCTTCGGAAGGATGTAGAAATAGGGAGTAACAGGAAATTGAGTTCTCAGAAACTGAGCTTCCTGTGCTGTGATCCACCCTTCATTGAGTGCCTCTTCACTACATTCCAGAATAATATTCTTAAGTCTTTGAGTAGGGTCCTCATTCAAAATTCTGTAGGAGTTCGCATCATGTAGCTGACGGAGGCATTCAGTCCTATAGTCATCAGCATTTAGGATGACTATGGCCCCGCCCTTATCTGCCGGTTTGATGACGATGTCGTCATATTTAGCTAGGGCTTGAAGAGCCAGATGTTCAGAACGTGGTAGATTTTTGTAGCTGGTGTTCTGCCGAGTGCATAGATCAATGATCTCACTCCTTACTGTGTTCTCAAATGTTAAAACCTGTGGTGGAACCACATGGCTTGGAGGGTTGAACGTAGATTTTATTCTCATACCTGTGTTACGTTCAATGTCCTCTGTTGTGGTCATATCTTTGTCCTTAAAAAAATAGTGCAGCCTTATTTTCCTAAAGAATTTGGCGAGTTCACACTGTATTTGAAAAGGATCACCATCAGAAGTGATGACAAAACCCAAACCCCTGTTTAGTACTCGTTCCTCATCTTTAGATAAGGTCCGCTTACTCAAATTCACTACTAGGTTTGGTTCTGATTCGTCCCTGTCTGAGCTGAGTTCTTCCTGGTGTTGCTCCTGGTCCCTGTATGTGGACCGGTAGTCAGATCCCAGTGGACTTGGGCCTGTTGATTTCTTCTTCTGCCTCTTGGTCTTGGTGGGCCATACCCTAAAAAAGACTGGTCATCATATGTTGGTTGATAAGGCGTCATAGGGGTAGGGAACGTTGGGGGTGGAAAACCCCATGGGGGTGGTTGCCACCATTGTTGAAAATGTGGAGTATAAGCACCTCGTTGATTAAAAGGTCTCATCCCCCTGCTTCTCCCTCTTTATCTGGGACGCTGATTGTTGGGTTCATCAGTATCGCTAGAGGTGTCCTCTGAGCTGGAACCAGAGTAAGTAGATCCGTATCTTTTCCCATTACTCTTGAATTCTGGTGGTGAGTAATCATCACTGGTATAGGGATAGACTCTATCATGTTTAAAACTGGCTAAGTCTTTCTTAAATTTCTCGATTTTGGATAGCAAAATTGAGTCCTTAAACTCTTTGTTACTCTTATTGGATTCCTCGAGGTTTTTTTTTAATAGGGTTGCTGTTACAGTAGTTTTTATTTGTGCCTCCAGAACTTGAATCTCTACTAGAATAGAGTCAGCAACTCGCTTGGCAGTGCTGATTATTAAAATTAACCAGTCTCTGGTGCACCGCCAAGCTATCAAGGACCAATCTTTTCGGAAAGTTTTATCCTCAAGAAATAATCTTGGTGCATTGTTTACTATCAGCCCTGGGGGGGCACAATTGGCCCGTAAATATTCGGCCATTATTGCGGCATGTATTGAAGCCCGTGAATGAGATTTTTTCAAAAGAAGAACTTTGCCCCAATCGTTGCTAGTATCCGGCAAGGAGGTACCAGCTATATCCAAAATACTTGGCATATTATCCAAGATCGCCTGATATACTGTGTCGTCATATGCCAAGCCACTAAATTCTGCCATCTCTGTCGTTCAATCAGAACAAACCTTGCACCCACCCACTCCAGACGTCTTTGGGGAATTGTGAGTAGGGGTCTCTGAGACTAGCACGACTGAACTACTCAGATTCTACTGTTAAATAAGTACCCAACCAATGTTGGCGGCGCAATGTTGTGTAGTTCCTATAAAAACGTATACGGATCTGCGCGTTCGGACAGTACACACTGTAAATTGATGTCAGACTGATTCTGAACACCCCCACTGGGTATGTTGGCCTTTTGTACCAGCTAGCCCACAGTGCCACTAGAATCTCCTCTTACCAAGTAGAGAATAGTTCTTGGTAACCATCAAACATGACAACCCTGATCCCTTAGGACCGTGGAAACAATATACCACTTTTCGCTCAGCCACTGGTGCTTGTCTTGGAGAGATACACAGAATAAACAGGCTGGGCGTTTTCAATAAGTATTTATTGAACAGTTGTTATTTTGGTGTAAAATAGATGAGCTGAAACAACCACTAGACAGTAACAAATATAAATGATTAGAAGAAAAAGTGAAAGTAAAAGGATGATAGAATTCTACCATTGTGCGATAATCATGAATACATACGAATATATAAAATACATGTCAATAAAAGATGCTCCTAAGTGAACCTAGCATGTGTGTATGTGTTAAGCCAAGAATCCCTCTAGGATAAAGTCCACCCCATTACCTGAAGTGAGAGTCTGTGGGACCTCGTCTTGGTCTCGGGTTGGACATACGCAAGGGATGTTAGACCTCTGCGAGCTGGAGTGTCTGCATGCAGGAACCTCAGCGTCTTGAGTCAGTGTATCAGCCAGGAAGTCCTCGTCTCCTCTATCTATCTTAGCAAGATGTGATGTATATATACCCATAGGTCTCCCCAGGGATCCTACCTCGCTGTATTACTGTGTCGGCCTAAGGATGACATCGGGCATGAACTTTATACATAGATATTATACAGGAGATGGTAGTCCTGCTGTGCTTCCAAGAATCCTAACGCATAATGTATGAGATTTCGAACGAGGGAAAACCCGCGTTCTGAATGCAGTGTCGTATCTAGGTAAAAGGTCAGTCCCTGTAAACCATTATAAGTGTAATAAGTTATAAGTGTAATGTAGGGAAGAATATAGGTGAAGGGTTATGAAGTTACCTGGGCCTATATCAGGATACCTATATGGAATATAACAATATCTTGGCATCAGGGTTTGCAAGTGATTGCTGAGGTCGATTCTCTGGCCATGTGAGCAAGTCCATCAACAAGCATCCTTGCCCTGACTCGTAGGCCTGATGATCCATGGAAAATAATGAGAAAGGCTTAAGAACCCACACTTTCGAACCACAAAGAAGTTATTTTGCATATTGCCATTCACATGCATTTCTTCCTGTATATTAACGGGTAGGTGACTTTAAAAATGATACAAATGTAAATTTTAATAAAGGGGAGATAAACTGCGTTGTTTTTATCAGAGAAACACGTTGTAGGTTTACTGTGGCGATACTTTGTTGTTAAGACCCAGGCAATGGCTTGTATTAGCAGCATTAAGTGTGTCTCACACTTAACACCCGGAGCTCTCCTGTCATGGTCAGCTACCCCACCCCTCCTGCTCTGCTCACAATTAAAATGGTTCCTTCCTCAGTTTCGGAGAGGTCCAGCCAAGATTACCAAGGTGTCAGGGCCTGGCCTGCTAATAAATTATTAATGTGGATTGGGTTCCAAGCACCCTTATAACATGACAGCCCCGGCTTTCCTTATGGCATTCTAAGGTTAAAAGTTATAAGAGGCTCAGATAGAGGCTTCGGTAAAAAAAAGCTGTGGCTTTTCTCAGGTACTGGATCTGTTTTTACTCCCAGATGCTCTGATAACAAATAGCTGAAAGCAACGTGAACGGCCTTCAGATCTATGTAATGAATATTGGCTATGCGATGTCCCTGAAAACAAAAATTGTACAATATGGCTTGTGGATTGAAAAACGTACAAATAAACAAACATTTGCCAATTTATTATTACAATGCAAAGGTCAGATTCCTTGTTATTATCAAAGTACCTGGAGGTGAGGAACAGTAAAAAATGACTGCATGTCTTCCCATCTAAATTGGACGGGTGGACATGTAGCCGTTTCTATGATGGCCTGTAAGGTCGCCCGCAGTTAAATTTGGCGGGGCAGACCACTATATGAACAGGGAGGGAACTCTGTCACTGTTGTGACAGAGTATCCTCTCTGACAAGATATAAATCAGACCCTTAATTCCCAGCCACAGACTGACCATTTTATGGTGTGTGTGTGTGTGTGCGTGCATGCGTGTGTGTGCGTGTGTTTGTGTAATCATATCATTTATCCAACAAGTTCACAATAGAGCACTGTAGCCATTATGGATCTCCTTACAAGGAGGCTGGAAATCAAGATGGGGATATTGGAACCAAAATTAAGAATTCCAGCAGGCTTCGCCTCTCTTGAATCTGGCCATTATGAGATGAGGGTTCCCAAAACATAGAATTGAATGTGGGATCTTGAATTACTGGGTCTTTTACTACATGTGTTTTCTGAATCTGTGACATTGATCACTGACATTTTCCAGCAGCTGGAGGAGCAGGTAAGTGGTTTTACCATTTGAATTTTTACCCAATGGTAAAACGGCTCATGTGTTCTCTCATCCAGAACATCAAGCCACTCAGAATCAGCAGGGGTGCTATCCCCCACGCATGTACCAATCAGACTCAATTGAGGGCCAATTGAGGGCCTGGCAATGACTGAGGGCCTCTGTTGTTTTTCTAATTATTTTGCCTGGTGAGTCGGAAATTGATTCGATTTGTTTGATCCTCATTTCTTGTTTTCATCTAGGTGTGAGGTACAATGTATATTAACACTGCGCTCACGTGTCATTAACTTTAAAGGTAATATTAAACTTGTATGAAAGAATAAGTAGATTGAAGGGTAAAATCAAGTATAATTTGAAAAATTATCCTGAAAAGCATGACAAGATTTGAGAGGTATGGGGTGAATACTCTCAGGCACTAGACATATAAGGTCTGCTATTTCGCATACACCGACTGAACACGGGGTGCCGACCCTGTGTAAAAGGCAGCCGTGGCCCGTGCAGGTAAGAGCGGTGGAGTCGGGTGGGGAGGACTTCGACAGACGACGAGGGAAAATGTATTATTTATTTAATTTTCCCTTAGGGTCATCTGTCGAATCCCCCACCGCTCCTACTTGCTTGGGCCGTTCCTGGTAAGAGACTGCCCACACACACTAACACCCAACACATGCCTGATCTAATTAAGCATACATACATCCTGGCATCATATTCAACCATACTATGACATAGGCTTACAAGATTACACAATGTACTTAATGTTGTTTGTATTCCAATTGACACAGATGTATGTGGGACGAGAGTGAGATACGTCTGTTATTGTAGTACAGGTTGTGTTAAAAACATAATACCATTTTTAAAAAAAAGTTACAAACATATGCAATATTATTTTAATAACTGGTGCGACAGTCTGAGGGAAACGCAAAACTTCTCCAACAGCCCAATTTAGAAACCATTTTGAGCTTATAAACGTAATTTAAATGCCAAAATAGCCATTTGCGATTCCAGATTCAATATCCTGATCCACATTATCTTCGATGCATCGAGTGCTCTTACAACGGTGTAATGTAGGGTTAGGTGCTGGAAAGGGTGTGTGAAGGGAGAGACAGTAGCCCAGCAAAATCAAGTGAAAACTCACACACTTTGGTTTATGCTTATTTACAATGATTTTGGTATGCATGTTCCCCCTATGGAATTATCAAAAATTTGGAAACTGTTCTCAGACTTTTTGAATCAGGCCCGTAGAGAGCAGGAACACATATTGTATAGCAGTTCTGAAGAATAAACAGCATGGAAAGATATTGAATTCCTGCAAAATAGATAAAACTGAGGCATAGAAAACAAAAAGGGCCCTTTTCTCTAACAAAATTAGCAATATGCTTATGAAATATGTATCCTACCTTTGGTGAAAAGGGACCGTGGTCATCCAAAAAAGTAGAATTCCCTGTAAAGAAAAGATAAAATGCAATAATAAATATATTGTGTTTGAAACACTCCTCACAATCGTTCTGTTAAAGAGATCAAGGACTGCAGACTTGGAATCTAGCAAACACAATGAATTCTAAAGATTGTCGGCTCTCTTAATGCATTCTCATTCGCAAAAGAGATTTTTGTGAAACAGAAAAGTGGAATCTCTAGTAAAGTTCATTTTGCATCATATGCTTCAGCACATTTTCGCTGATATTGATACTTAAAATGGTGCCATACTGCTTGGGACTGTTCTAAGGAATGTAACTCCAGTTACCGCCCATACCGGGAATATGTGTTTTCCAGCTGACACCAAAACTTTTCAGTTTTCCCAAAGTACATTTCGACAGGTCATACTTACCGAAATTTACCAGGGGAAACGTTTTCTGGCAATCTCCTGAAACATGTCGATTGTGGTGTGGTAAGCACCAAAATCCACGTGTTATTTCCCAAAAATTCGTAATAGCTGATAATAATCATACCCGATAAATTATGAACACTTCGGTATTTTATGAAGAGCCATAATTAATACAGCCAATAACGGTCCACTCCTAATGAGCGTCTGTATGGATAACATAAAAGAGTACGTCTTGATCTGAAGTGGTATGAGCGAATTGATTAATTGAAACACTATACAGATATTAATAAAAAATGCACACTTTTAAACAGAAATTCAGTTTTGTTTCAGAACAGTATTTTACAGAAATAAAAAATGACTTTGAAACTTGTGGGTATATTTTTGGGTTACATTTTCAGTAAAATATTCTCATTTGTATCACAGCTCTGCAGATGTCAGCTGCACATGAATACTTGCAAATTATTTCCCACAGGTTGCAATTTGTATGTATGTATTTATAGGTTTTTATATAGCGCAAACCTTGCAAGGAAGCAACGTAGTGCTGAACACTTACTGGGGGAAGGGGCTTATATTGGGGATTACACATATGCATTTGGCACATACAATATTTTTTAGGCACGGGTGAGATTAAGTGATTTGCTCAGAATCAGACAATGCTGAGACTATAGTCAAGAAAAAAAATTAAAGACCTTTAGGCGGTAGCGGGGAGGCGATTTACCTTAAACAAGCATTGGCAATGTCAATAGATATGGCTTCAATGTGCTGTACCATGCACTGCATAGAGCATGCCAATTTCTCTGCATTTACATTTACAAACCTCTCAACCTGCATGTATACAGACACACTGCTTATCCTTAAATCACGCTTGTGCACCACTCTGCATGCACTCACCTACCTCTTACCAATCACTCAGAAACTGCACACTCTACATTTATACTACTCTCTCCCACAAATAACCCTTACCATGCAGTTACACAGCACGTACCCTGCACTGCTACACCACACACTCACCCACTAATCACCCTGCAGTCTACCATTTCTCACCCTACACCCACCCACCTCTCCCCTTTTCAACTAGACACAGCTCACCTTCTTTCCAGACACCACTGACCTTGCACTCATACACTGCTTACCTGCCTTTCTCTGATTAAAATATAATGCTTCACTCACCCACCTTTCACCCTGCACACTCACACACCTCTCATGCTACACTCCAAAACTGCTCACTTTACACACACACACACACACAGAGAGCTTACCTTGCTCGCACACAGAGCTCACCCTCCACACTCACACCACTCAAATTGCACTTGCACACATCAAACACCCTCTACTCATACAATGCTCACTCTGAACTCGCCCAGCTCTCAGCCTGCACTCAACCACATCTCATCCTGCAACCACACATCTCTCACCCTGCACTTACAACACTCATCCTGTACTCATACTGTTTCCATACCTCTCACTCTGCATGCATGCTGCCTGCTCATCTCGGAATCACACGCTGCTCACCCTGCACAAAGATGCCTTTCATCATGCACTCAGACACTGATCTCCCTGCACATTCATGCACTCTTCACTTGGCCTACTCACCCTGTACTGACAGGGATCACCCGGCACTTAAAAAAACTAACCTAGCACTCATGCACAGCTCACCAATCATCTGGCATTCAGACAACCTTCACCCTGCACTCAGACACCTCTCACTCCGAACTCACACTCATCAGATACCCCTCACCCTGAATTCCTAAGAATTCACACACTACTAACATACCACTCACGTTGACTTCTCAGCCTGAACACTCACACACCACTCACCCTGTACTAACAAACCACTCATGGCCAAGACAGTGTTTACACATCACAGAGGTGATGGACTGGCCCTCTCTGCAGTGTCACCGCCAACCCTATTACTTACGGCGTTAGGACTCTGCACACTTTACAACTGCCAACCAGTGCTAGAGTGTTTGCTCTCTCTCTTTTAAACATGCCAAAATTAGCTTACACCCAATTGGAACATTTAATTTACTTGTAAGTCCCTAGTAAAGTGGGACTACATGTATCCAGGGCCTATAAATTAAATGCTGCAATTAGGCTGCCGCACTTATTATGTCATCCACTTAAGACGCCTTTGCAAACAAGTCTTAGGTCTGCCATTGCAGTCTTTGTGTGCAATTTTAAACTGTCATTTAGACATGGCACAATAAATCTTTTGCCAGGCCTAAACCTTAATTTTTAATAAATATAGGTCACCCCTATGGTAGGCCCTAACCAGCCCATAGGGCAGGGAGGAATGTATTTAAAAAGCTGGACATGTATTTTTAAGTTTACATGTCCTACTAGTGAAAAACTCTCAAATCCATTTTTACTTATTGCAAGGCTAACCTCTCCCATAGGATAACATTGGGTTACCTTATTACATTAAAAAGTGTTATCTTTTGTTAAGGAGTAGGAGCAATCTCATGTTTGGCATCTGAAGAATTGTAATTTAAAACAATCTTTGATGGTAAGGTCAGATTTTAACCACAATTCTGAAAATTCCACTTTTAGAAACATTTTCTTTTTCCTAACTATTTGGTGCCTGCAGCCTGTCTATTGGTCACATGACTAGGTGTAGTCACAGTTGGCCTTTGAGTATTCCTCCCAAACAGTGTCACAATAAAGGGTGTGGTTGCTGGCAGGATGGGCCATCTTTGGCAGGATGGGGGACATAGCTATCACCTACCACACTTACACTTCAAACACACTGGCTCATCTCACACACAAAGGACTTCCCACTAGCCTATTGTGCGTCCAGGCAGACTGGGAACAGAGCAGTGAGGCAAGAAATTCCAGACAGCTATTTAGGGGGACAACTCCACAGGCTACTATCACTTCAAAGTGGGTACCATGTATAAAAAGAGGAACCTCATACCCAATCTTCAATACACTCCTGCACCTGTGGATACTACAGAAGAAGGATGCCATGCTGCCCTGATACTTGAGGCATGCCCTGCTTGCTGAGAGGAAAGACTGGACCTGCACGCTTCATCCCAGGTTGAAGTGACTCCACGGGTCAGCTGGATGTCCTCCTGCTTGAGCTCCAAGGACACAAGCTCCAGAGGCCTTTCTGTAACCATCCAGCGGACCTGCTGCCACTGGACCTGATGAGCCCTGATGGCCCCTGCTGAAGTGAGGTTCTGATCCCCATGAGGCGTCTCCCAGGTCCTGGACTCTTGCATAAGTTGACCTGGCTCTTGAAGGAAAGGAAAAATCCTTACGTTTTCAGGTCTTCACGACCACAAATTGGCCTGTACACACCAAGACATTGCCTCTCATCCCAACCGCCAACATGAAGTTCCTGTGAACCCGACTCGTAACGGCATCCACCAACGACTACCGGCAATGCAAGATCTGCACTTTGCGCTACAGAATCGACAGACAAATGTGAACTACCAATGCGTATCTCCAGTAACAGCCATCTGCAACGCATGGCAGGATCTCCACACTACAGCACTGACCATCCGCAACGCCCGGCCTGCCCTTTGTGCTACAGCGACAACCTTCCACAACACTTTTCCTGCGCTTTGCAGCCTCCTCCACCACAAACGAACCTCTTCACGATGGACTTAAGTAGGTAACTTTTTCAGCGGGACTAACCTGGTCCCTCCATCTGGCCCATGCTGCATCGCAGTCAGCCTGAGCTTCTGTCTTTCAACACGTCTTTTATGACCAGATAACGGCGAACAACAGATTACTTTGAGGAGCTGTACTTACCTTAAATCCTTGAAATTGCATATCTGTGGTTCTACTGATTGGATTTTTGTTGCTTTGATGTCAAATAAGTTATTACATTTTAGTTGGAGTGGGATTTGTTTTGTGTTGGATTTTCACTTACTGTGGTAAATACTTTACAAATTAGCTCTAAGTTAAACTTGACTGCTTTTGTGCCAAGCTATCAGAGGGTTAAGTATAGGTTAATTTAGTGACTGTTTGTGGTTCACCCTGACAGGGATTGTGGCTGTTGCTTGAGAAGGGCTCACACCCACCTCAACCAACAACCCAGTTTCTTACAAGAGGCAAGTGGCATGTGCAAACTTCACAGCTAATGGGCACTTCGAACTTCCGTGCAGCATGCTATCACTAGCTGTGCTTCTGCCAGTGCTCTAATCCTAGGCCACTTCACACATAGTTGCTCCTACTTCCAAAGGACTCCAGTCATGCGACTTGTTGTCAGGCACTTTGCAAGTTCTGCAATTACTGAGTACGCCTGTGTAATTAGCAGCTTATGTCCACTTTTAAAATGCAAGCCCATAATGCCATGCGATCTCCGTAGCGGTTTATCTACTAGGAGAAATCAACTGTAGTGCAGTCACTACCAGTGCCCCATGCGGGATAATTTCTCCCTTGCACGCTGCTACTGCATCATTCTACTGGAACACGTCATCCATGTTAGGTGTGGGGAAACCATCCACCAGCCAATGAGTTAGTGCAGTACAAGCACTTTTCATAGGATGCACACAACTCTCACCCAATGAAATATTGTACTCAAGGAAACCAACATCTCAGTGGCGCCAAATCCCCACAGAAGTGCTTCTGGAAGCTCGTTTTCTATTCCTCGCATGAGGTCTAGCAACAGCTGCGCTGTCAAGCCACCTATTAATGTAAAAATAGGAAAACAATAATAAAAGTGCATTCAATCTAAACTTGCAAAGTTTTCCACTGATGTATAGGGAGACAACCCCTTACTTTTCCGTATATGGACCAATTCTATTTCGATGACTTCTCCTAAGCTCAGGAGTTCATGCAGGGAGTGGAATTTTGAATTTAGTAGTCATGCCTGCGCCCTTACAGTTTTTCCAGGAACAGGTTTAGCCAAGTTAGTCCTGGCAAGATTTATTGGGAAAAAATGCCCAGTAAAAAGACAAAACAAGCTGATTTCAGTGCTATAAATACCGAATCAGCATGTTTTGCATAATTCTGAGGCGGGAAAATAGAAATAGGAGGTATTTACTGCTGCAGGTAAGTATTCCATACGGGACTATTGTTCTTACCAATTGTGTTAAAATATCCCAGCATTTTATGCCTCACTCAGAACAGTGCCTTAGAAAATCTAACTCAAAAACAGGATTAGAGCCTTCAACTGCCTTAAATGTACAACTTTTCAAGTTAACCCTTCCAGGATGAGTACCTGAACATACACGATTAAGCCTGGTCATCCATCTTTTGGAAACGTCTTAGACCTAAGTACAGTGTTCACACCAGAATTAAATTCCAACTTTAATGCATTACCCAGTAGCTTTGCTAAAGTCAATTACAACTACTTACCAACTCTCACACTGTTCGTTCTGCTGGGCCACAATTTAACTGACTGGCAAGGTTTAACAACCATCATATTAAAAAAAATCACTAGCCAAAAAATGATCACTGTTCACAAAAAAAACATGTTTCTTGAAATACGGGAAAAATATAAAAGGATTTTTTGTGAAAGTGTTGGTGGATGAGGTTAATTATTTTTGAAGCTCGGAGTAGCCTTTGAGAAAGGTCTAAGTTATGGGGCAACCTGCTGCTCCCATTAAATAAAAAAACACACATGTTGAAGGAAGCTCTTATCACTTTGGTCTTGTGAGGTTCGAAAATGGATGCTCTGCCAGGATTTTTCAGTGGAAGTTTATGAGCATGTCTCATAATAATCCCATAGATGCCACTTAAAGATACCTGGGGTTTCAGTGCCAAGATCTTCATGGGTTAAAGGCCCTTGTTAAGTTACATATACTCACAGTCAGTTGAAGGTGCATAGAGGTTATTGACCTGAGGAGCACCCAGCAGCACATCCACCTCAGCCTCTGTTTACCCAGCAACTGCCTCCCCAAGGAATTCAAAGAGCGTGGAACCTCCTTCCACTTTCCAGCTGTGATCCTTTCACACAATCACAGCAACCAGTTAACATCTTTGACCATCCACTAATGTATCAGTTTATGGTTTTTCAACAACTTTTTTTGTTAGACAAACCAGTTCTGTTTCTTTTTGCAACCCTGGATGTTGAATTGCACCAAGTAGAATGTGCAGCAGTGATGGGATTGCTCAGAGAGGAACATCTCATGTGTGCAGGCAAAAATATATGTTCACCCTGAATTTCAGAATAAGGAACAGCGACTCTTCATCCTAAATCAGTGTTTTTTCACATAAATTCCAATTATGTTAACAAAAAAACGTTGTTACTTAACCTCTCAGGGCTTACCACAGTCTAATATGCAAACTCTTGGAGAAACATAGTTTTGGTGGTAGGAGGATATCAAAACAGGTTCGTCGTTTTGCCCCTGGAACACCACTAGGTACCAAATTATGATTTTGTATTCTGTTTTTACCTGACATAAGGAAAGTACATTCCTATACTACACCTATCACACACTTTGGATTATGTTACTTACCAAGTATACCTAGTAGGAGATGTTTGGCTATATAGTTATTTTGAACAACATTTCTGTTCAAAATGATGTTGCCACAGTAAATAAATAAACAAATAAGATGCAACGCCTAGAGACCTGTTACGTGCTGTGCATAATGTAAATGTAATAAGCAATCAATTTTAAATTAATCGCAAGTATGCAAGCTCCCAAGGATCTTCACCGCAAATCCTCAAATCGGCCACAGATGCCCCCCGGACCCTTTGTGGTGTCAGCAGAGCGGATTTCCTGAACTTGGTGACACAGGTGGTGGCAGACTCAAAGAGAACCATGCACCTCAGAACAGAACACCTCAGAGTTGTTTACTGGACAATTTTAAGAGGCCCAAGGATCAAAAAATGGCATACAAATGTTTACAATTGTCACTGGTGATAGCCAGGTGTAGAGTCGCCATCACCTGGATGGGCCTGCGAATACCTGAGATCAAATACTGGCACAGGGACGTACAGGAGTGGTCACTAGCAGAGCAGACACATACGAAAGTTAGTAGATGGACGAAAAAGTAGACGAAGACCTCTCTGTCTCACGAGATCTATGTAACACACTCCTAGACACAGATGCTGACACTGAATCAATAGACAGCACTAGCACTGATGGGGACATGGCAGATGACACGGATTCAGGGGGCAGTGGGAATCGGACTTAACGACGTCAAGGATAATTGCTTGCAAGCTTGGAGTGAAGCCTTCACCCTGGGGTGACATTGATACAGCAAGTGTGTGATGGATGCTTGGTGAAATGCATTCTCATGTTAAACCTGTTGTGTACTATATATTGCACTCCACTAAATGCTTGTGTTTCCTAAAAATGAAAACTAAAGGTTTAAAAAAAATCTGAAGTATGTAAGAGTAGGGTGTAGGCAAGATATCCGTCAATACCATTGTATTAGGGAGTCCTCTTCTGCAGCTTGTAAGCCGGGATTTTCTAAAAATGAGAATACCCAAGTGTCTCATCAGAAAGTGAACAACCTCTGATAAGTCAGCTGGTATTCAGAAATCTAATTTGCCTGTATTCAAAGACAAGAGGACCTACTGAGCATAGTTCCTGTGAATTCTCTCCAGGAAAAATATCTCGATACACAGAGGCAGGAGAAAGAAGGCTCCATCACGTTACTAATACTGTCTATGAGGAAGAGCCATCATATGAAAACAGACCACACTGCCTGTAGTGTATGTGTATTATATTATTTGAAAAATATAAAAAATAAATACCTTTCATCTGATTGTCTTTTTAATAATATTTATTATACTCTAAGGTATCATCACTGATGTAAGGTAAATAAATGGATCCATTGATTCTAGTTAATATACATAAGCAAGGTGTTAGAATCCATCTAATAAAAATTAAAACATTTCTCAACTCATAAAAAGTAAAACATAGTTGACCATTGTTACCATTTTTAAAATATTGTATTCAGTCACAACAGAAAGGCCATATAAATGCACCTAACCAATCTGTTTGCTTACTTTCTTATTTGTTGCATCAGAACTGCTACATTGAACTTCCCTGGGTTTCACCTAGAACTCTCTTGCTGCTTAATATCAACATCACGCCTTTAAAAGGCCTTGCCAAGGCTGTGGTTTCCTCCATCAAACCCATGTTAATGACAGACACATTTTCAAGTTTAATGTAAACACTCAAGATCAGCAGGCCAACATGTTATGGACCGATGAGGCAGGATACCTAAGGAAACAGGATTCTTTTCTCTGGCCTCAAACAGAGGTCTTTTTAAACTCATTCTAACCATCTTAAAACATGTAGAGTGCCAATGCATATTCATGAAAGGCAAAGAGAGTAGAACTCTCTCTTGGATGGTAGGTAACTATAGTGATTATTTGAGTACAGCAATGTCACTGAAAGTTTACCTTTGACCCCCTCAAGAGACAAAGTTGGGTTGCCAAATGCACCAATCCATAAGATCATATATTATGCCATTTCTTCTACAGAGTTTACAAAAACAATCATGTAAAGTATAGCCAAATCAATTTAGTGTGGTAATAAACCATTGAATTAGGCATGCAATCCCTTGAAAAACACCACTATTGTCACGCTCATCCCAGGCAATATGGAATTCACTCAGCAACAACGATATGTTTTTGCTCTTCCTACTGAGATCGGAAACTGACCAGTACACTTGACCTCGCTTGTGTTTCCAAAGATCACCATGCTAGTTGACCAGGAATTGAGGTAAAGGTGAAAAGGCATTTCAAAGTTCTCTGCGGTGGACAATACAGACGAAATTCACTCCTAGAATACCTCAGAGGTATACAAAACCACATGCAACTGTATAAGTACCAGAAATGTCAACACACCTCTTCCGTATTTGAAAACACTGCTGAGATCAAAAGTGCATTAAAAGATTCTATAGAAACTCATCCCTTCTTCTTCATTTAGGTGTTTGTCTATAATCTGGGCACTGCTTTGCTAACGGTTGGCCACTTGCTTGACTAAGTGAAGGATGTTCAATAGCATTCCAGTGAATTATCATATCCAAGCCTCTCAGCACACTCACTCACAATAATTGCTAAAGTGCCTCACAGGTGTTGTCAGGGTTCTGTCTTCTTCAACTGGCAATGTTCTTCTCTCACTCACTTCTCATTGTTGGGAAAAGGTTTGACTCGATTTGTAAGGAAGGGGTGTAGGTGTCTGCCTCTGGTGATTTATATACACTAGTGAGCTATATGGCTTTAACCTTTCCTGTCTTCCTGTTTGTTCAATATTAATATTTATATAACAGACTGCTGATGGTAGCCCATCAGAGTTGGTGCTCACCTAGTAAAATAGAGATTTGGCTGAATCAGTGGTGCTGTGACCTCCTAACTCCAGTAGCTTAAGCGTGCACCCAATGAACAGATAGCTGGGCCATCTTGAAGGTAAATCAGTTCTTCATGTGCTTCTTCTGTATGTATGTCTGCAGACATGCACTCATAAATACCATGACACAGCTGAGGAATGTGGGCCAAGTGCCAAAGGCTGAGAAATGAGCCAAGTACATTCAACTAGAGAAAATGAAACTATGAAAATGACGAAAATAGGGCAAAGGCAGGCAAAAAGGACAGAGTGAGCGGGGGGAAGAGAGACAATAAAGGAAAATTAATGAGGGTAAAAGAAAGATGGGGAGATAGAAAGGGTAAAGAAAAAGAGAAGGAAGGGTGAGGCGAAGAAATGAAACACGGAAGCTAGGAATGAAGGAAAGGATGAAGGAAGGAAAGAAGGGTTTAATGATGTGATGTGAAAGAGTGAGAGTAAAAGCTGATGGTTGCACAAGAAGGAAGAAAGGGTGAAAGAATGGGGAAGGGTGAATAATCAGTGGGTGAAAGGATGGAATGATGGCCGTGTGAATGGATGAATTGATGACAATGGATGACATATTCAAGTGTAAAATGCTGGATGGATGGTAGCGTATTAGTGAAGATTGGGAGGGGTCAATGGATCGATAGATATGTGGATGAGGATGGGTCGGTGAAAGAGTGGATAAAAAGTTGAATGGATGGATATTTGGCAAGAATGGAGAAAGTATAGATGAATGGTTAAATGTGGGGATGGATGGGTGGATGATGGAAAGGTGTAAGGATAGGTAGATGGAAGAAAGAATCGAAGCATGAAAGGATGGATGGGTGAAATGATGGACAAATATGTGAATGTTTAAATAGATGGATGGGAAGAACTGTGAGTGAATGGATGGATGAGCAGATGGGTAAATCAATGGATGGATAGTTGGATGGCTTTGGCTGTGTTGGTGTATGGAAAGGTGAAAGGATAGTTGTGTGGATAGTTTTGGAAGGGGAGAGGATTGAATGATAGAGCCAGGGAGGAACGAAAGAACGGATGGGTGAAGAGATGGAATCGTGGAGCATGAGTGGATGAAAGGAAATATTGGAGGGACATATGAGAGGTTGATGGGTAGAAAGATGGAACAGTGGATGAATGCAGGTGTAAAAGGAAGGTGGATAGAAGGATGAAGAGGCAAAGAGAACTATTTCAGTGGTCTGGCTCGAAGTACTGTTCATAGACGGGCTCATCTTAATTTCCTGGTTCGCATTGCCACTGCCCATAGGAAGATGTCACTTGTCAAATAACCAAAACAACTCCTGGAAACACTTAGTTTGATGTCTACATTGTTGAGTTGTGACTGCAAGAATGCTGGTGCTGGATTCAGGTGCCATGCAAACGTAAAATGAATTGGAATGACCAATTGGAAATCAGAGTTGTAAACCCAGGCATGCCCTGTCCTGAGTTCCAGCTTCTTACTATGACGCTTGTGAGCCTCCTGTATCCTCCCAGTAGCACTTTACAAAATCACAAATACATCAACAAATTAATCCCCACTGACAACGTGACACTTTTAAGTTTAGGAAGTACATTCATGACTGTATTGCTATTTTAATTTTTAGCGCTATTACATCTTTTAAACTACCCACACAGAATATGGATGTGATGGAAACAGCGTTGTGTTTATGGCTGGGAGTCAGCAAAAAGCACAGGGCCTGATTTAGATCTTGGTGGACCGGCTAATCCGTCACAACGGTGACGGCAATACTGTCCTCCGAAATATAAATCCCATAGGACAGAATGGGATTTATATTTCAGCACACGAGATACCTGTCACAGTTGTGATGGAGAAACCTGTCCGCCAAGATCTAAATCAGGCCCACAAAGTTATTATCAGTAAATCACTGACTGCTGACTATAAGGTGGCAATCTGTTAGCCACTCTTTGGTAGCGATAGACTTGTATCCATCTATATCCAGGAAGTACCTCATTAAAATTCAAAATGCTGACTATAAACACACCCTAGTAGGTGCAATAGATGTTTATGCTTATCACTTTAGCAATATTTCAAGTGGCTATTTCCCATTCTTGAGAATGTCATTGTTTTCCTCCTTGGCGCACAGTCATTTGTTGACAATGTGCATCTGTTAGCCTTTGGATCCCACACAGTATGCTGGACGAGACAAGACACAGCCCTTAAAATAAGCCAAAAGCCAAAGCACTTTCTTTTCAACGTACAGACCATTTCATTTACAGTGGCTATATTTTGAACTGTTGCTGTAACCCAAACAATTCAATGTTGCTGAGCATCTTCCCTTTCATTTTTTTAAGCATCCCACTGACTTTTCAACTGCTGAGCAGTAGCAGAGGTTTATTTAAGCAGAAAAGCTTCACTTAGACAATGGCGGGTGGTCCACTGTCTCTCAGGATGGTGGACGTAATTATCTTCACCCTCTTGGTTGGACTGCCACTCGCCATATTTAGTGATCACTGTCAGCCTTGCAGAGATCTCTTCGCCTTCAGAGGAGTCGTCTCAATGGCTGCTCCTCTGAAGTCGCTGAGAGCTTGATGGGCAGATGCATTGCTTCGGGTGGCTGACAGTAGTAAGGTTTTTTTCTAAACCAAGCTCCCAAAGTGGGAGTTTGTTTTTGAACAATTAAAAACTAATGATCCTGACACTCTGGGAGTTTTAATTTTTTTCACTTTACGGCTGCCAGGGTTTCCTCTGAGAGGTCATTACCATTGGAATCATGATGGTTCACCAGACTCAAAATAGAGCAGGCGACCATAAGTTTGGCGACAGGGTACTTTACCACATTCATGACATAAGACCTCCAAGCCCACCGGGGAAATGCTTTGTGGAATAGAAGGCCTGTCAGGCCATGGTTTATTGTTGGAGGTGAGGTAGGTACCTAAAAGTGGATATAAGATAAAACACTGCTCGATTTAAGTCATTACAGACACAGAAATTAGTACATGGCGATTGCAACGTAATATAATGTAAGCAAATTGATCAGTGCATTTTCCTGGCAGCATAACATTGATAGTACTGCAAGACACAAGACTAGGTTCCATGTATAAGTGCCAAAAGCTAAATATGTTTGCTGTCCTCATATAATAGGAATTGGAAATATTGAAATTGTGCTCATTGATGTAAATAAAGTGTTATGGTTACATTGGAAAATAGAAGACATGATATGCTAATTATGATATATATTTTATCTCTTTCTGTCTCTTTTGAATTGACATAGTGTAGTGACATTTTATTTCATCTAAAGTTAGGATGCTTAGAAATGTTGGCGAGGGTAAAAATAAAACCATATGTGCCTAAGACACAGTGTCATATGTCATCACCATTGCTAAAAATGTTGACAAGACTTGAAAGTTCTTCCCTTATTCACTGCCTCACACCATAAATCACAGTCTGATCCTACAACACGTAGCTGCTAAATATACCTATACCACATGATGAGAGGGTGCCACAGGATGAGTCTCTTTTAATTAAGATGGCATAATTATATGTGTGAGCAAAGAAAACCATGTGAGTTTATGAAAAGTCTTCACCTTTAATTAGGCTTGGCATGAATGCTTATGCCACAAAATGCATATTATACATACTTTTAATCCTTCTTATGTTAAGGAGGTTTTCATATGCAACCAATACAATCTATTATATATACATATACACAGACACACACACACACGCAGACACACCCAGACACACACCCATATTACCTAGTGGCAGTCACCACTAGGTAGTTATAGTTAGGTCTTCTTTTCCATAGACTGAGCATTTTTTGGGGGTTATAATAACTTTGGTCCCATTTGACATATCTTTACAAAACTTTCCAAAGACAAAGTTAATCTGGCTGAGCACCTTCCTGGAAAGTTTTGGGGTGATCCGTCAAGTGGGGGGATCGATCTCAAAACGCAAACTCCCCATGCATTTTCTATAGACTTCTTTAAACAAAGCTACAGCCAAAACTGCTGAATTGAAGTGCACCACATTTTGCAGGAAGCTAGATCTAGGTCCACAGATTGTGCTTTTTGTGATTTGTAGTAAGTAATGGCTGGGCTTGCGAGATTCTTGCGAGTTTCTTAGAGTGTTCTGATTTGCCCAGGGAGCTTTATTTCCCTTGGGCCATCTTGCTTACCCGGGAGTCAGACTCACGCGAGAGCGAGGGCACTGACTGGCTGCCAGCAACATGAGAAAAATGTTGCTGGCAGCCATTACAGGACTCAGGGATTTAGTCTCCTGTCCTGAAATTCAAAAAATAAAATATATAGAGATACCCTGATCCCCTTTGCCCAATGGGGGGGCTCAGCATGAACTCTCCTGGTGCCAAAAAAAGAAAAAAACACCCCAAAAATATGATGTAATTTGTGATGTCATCAGTGAACATGTCATGAGTGATGTCATATGTGAGGTAATAGGCAGTGCAAGGCAGGGCCCAAGTTATAATTAGCGCTTCTAACTATATCTGGCGATTCCTCTGATTGTTCTAGTTTAAAACTTTAATGTTTTCACTGAAACATTCACCTAACTATAACGTTAATTTAACCTTTGTTTATATGCAGCCTTAATGGTGCCTTCAGTGCAACCATGAATGGGTGCAGAAGTGTTTGGAGAGACACTAACAGCGAAGATATTTTCACACAGTACCTTTGCATGCTCGCTCTTGTGCGAGTAGGACCTCTGAGGACCGTGATGTTTCCTTCCAATGACACCTTTGTGGTGCATGCTACCTGTGATCTACCTTCTGGATCACACACAGTTATAATGTCCCATGAGGACCCTTTGCATATATGCCTCTGTCAGCAACATGGCACAATCACACTCTCACACCGGGATAGAATTGAGCAGAAAAAATCTACATTGAGAAAATACATAGAAAATCGCCTTAAATAGGGAAGACCCCCTGAAGCATCAAAGTCTGCGGCCCTGTGGCAAACGGGTTGTCACCAATAACTGATTTCCAGCAGGGTCAGTGAAGGCTTCGCCTAAGGTCAAAAAGCAGCTCTCCAACCAATGTGGCAGACAACCAGTAAATGTAATGGAGCTGGAGCCATGATGCAAGTGGTTCCCTTTACCAGCTGTCCTGTCACTAGTCTTATCAAGTGTACCCATTCTGTGTACCCAGTATGTTAAAACCTCTAAACCCAGGGCCACTCAAATTATGGCAAGGGAGCACCAAAATATGTGGCAGGGTTGACTAAATTATGCAGCAGGAAAAGGCAAAGTATGCGGAATAATGTGGCACATTTTTTAAAAGTATTATTTCATTATCTTGTCATTTGTATGCCTTGCAATATTATCTGAGCAAAGGTTTCACCTGATTAGTGCCAGTTTAACAACCAAATACAGAAATAAGCAACTGAAACATGACAATTAAATCTTTGCACCAGGCCTGCCACTGCACGTGAAGACATGCTGCCACGTTTTTAGTAACTTTTGATCCGTTTGAGCTAGAAACACATTTTATTTTTGTTAAAATCTGCAGATTATGCAGCAGATGAAGAATTATGTGTCAAATTAAAAATTATATGCAAAGGACCGCGGCCACAGAACGGCAAAATTCCAGTGGCCCTGCCTAAACCATCTATTATAAAGATGCCTTCCTGAACTGATTAGCTAATTTTGCACCTAGAGTTCAGAGACATACAAGGTTTGGCTACTTCTTGAGCTGTTAAGTCGAGGTGCTCTTGAACCATGTGTGAGAGTGGTTGGTGGTAGCACAATGACAAGTCACCCGCACCGGCAAAACAGTATATGGATTCACTGCCACTGGCAATAATACAGACATTGCCAAACTCTTTTGCGGAAGACAGAAGGATGTAAGTAATGAAATCCTGGTCTTACTGCGTGTTATGAAATGTAAACAGACAATTTCCCCTCCGTATGAACCTGTTGCCACTGGACATGAATCTGTAGCTCTACAAAGCTTGTTTCCAAAGATACATAAGAGTGGATATGAAATAGATACTACAAGTAGAGTGGGATTAAATACAATGGCACAAAATGGTCTCCAATTACGTCATGTACACAAACATGCACCAAGAATAAGAAATACGAACACAAACACGAGGGATATTTAAATGTGTGCGTGTGTATGCTTGTGTGTATGCACAAATGTGTGCATGTATGTGTAAGAACCTTTATAACTGCTGTATTGCTAAATTATGTATTTCTAGTTTTTTGGAGCAATTGCTTAAATGTTTAGACTGGTTTACATACTCTTTTAGACCAGGCATTCCCAACTGAAATGCATGCATGAAATGAGGTTCAAAAGGCTTTCAGATAGCTTGCTTGTTCTCCTTTATTTCATTGATTTTTTCCAAATATCACAAATGGTCATCACATGTTTCACACCTAAAAAGTTGCTAGATTGGGCCCCAAACTGGTTTCTTCCTAAAACATAAAACAAGGATTGCCAATGCCAATTGGTCTGGCATATTAATGCAAATGCCTTTTGTGTCATTGGTGGGTTTAGGAACTTAGTAAGTCATCATACATGCACTTGGTCACTCATCTTTGAGCTCATGTATCCAACAATCCATCTATTGACTCACTCCTGCATTCATCCGATGGTACAACAGCAATAAAACACACATAGACTTATTCACTGGGAGGAGAGCGAAGCACAGAGCACTTTACTTCGGACCGCCAGAGCACAGGCACTTTATTGGGGACAGCTCGCAGGGGGTCGCTGGAACCACAGGACTACATTGCCCAGCAGACTTAGCGTCGGGAGACGCCCATGTGTATCGTTCACGCCAGGTGGCGCCTAAAAGCGGCTGCAGGCTCTCGCATCATGGGACGTGCGCGGGCGTGCCCTGGCCATGCCCGGGCAAAGGGCGGGCCCGTCTGCGCCTGGGTGGAGGCTGGTCCAGGTCTCTTGGTTGTACACCAGTGTAGAGGAGCATTCGGGTATTCCCGATATAGCCAGCCTGCTGGGGGCCTTTTCAACCGAAAGGTAAGGAGATGGGGAAGCGCAAAACAGTCATGACTTCTGCTAAGGATCGCTCGCTAACCTCATCAATTACTAACTTTCTAACAACAGCAATGGGGGCAATAACAAGCGAAATTGAGTCTGGGAAGGAGAGATTTGGGGTAACACAAAGGGCTCTACAAAATGGCACTCCAAAGGAGATAGTTCATCAGCATGATAAATCAATAGAACCTCCTGCATCTATTAGTTCGGACACAAGTAGAAATGAAGTTAACACTGGCACCACTCAACAGGGTGTGCTTTGTGATCTCTCTGCTCTCCCCATCAAAAAAATCCAAGGCCTCTGGGAAAGCTAAGAAAGATGCATTACCTATGGTAACACGCAAGAAAACCGTGGCCCCCCCTCTAAAGTCAGCAACAAAGACCCGAGTTTTGGATATTGTCACAGACCCTAAGAATGTTGAGTTAATGGGGAACACTGCGTCACTTACACATCTTACCAGCTCATTAGAGGCTATTATTAAGTCAATCCTTGAACCTCTTGTAGGGGTGCTAAATAGCATCGATGTGTCCCTAAAGTTACTAATTGGCTCCAGTGTTTCAAAGATAACCTCTGGTCCAGAAATTGTGACTAACTCTATTCCCAATGCCAACCCGGATACATCCCATGTGGCACCTTCTCTCCTGTTATCGCCAGCAGTGGATCGCATTACTAATACTACTCAGACTTCAACGCAATCAGTAAAACAGTTAGAGAGTGGACGGTCGGGTTCAACATTTGGGCATGGGGAAAATAGTGGGCCCAATCCCACACTGATAGTCATCACAACAAACATTCAGTTGGTACCCGGAAAAATAATCAGAGAACACTTTATCTTCCTCCAGAAGCCACCCCTTATGTTATTGTCCTTAAAAATGTTCCCTCCTTGCCAATTAATAAGGAAGAAGATTGGAAGTAGCTTATAAACAAAACAGTGCATTGGCTGGCAAAAGCTATGGATTGGTCAGGAAGTGATGACTTGTATGATAACATAAATAATGTTGAACGTGTGTCATGGGTGGGCCCACAGGCAAAATCTGAAACAGGTGACTGCATTGTTGTAAATTTTAAGGACAGGAACTTAGTACATTGGCTTATGGATAGGCTTCCCTGGAGTAACAACGCGGGGGGCCTATTGAAGTTGTACCATTAGGATACTTTTACAAGCCGTTGTCAAATAAAGGGCCTGGTCTTGTCCCCTCACATATTAAAACATTACCCCCGTTCACCATCCCAACTTTCAATTATTTTTCCCCTTTAGATCATGTGGACTGACTGAACTACCAGTCTTTGAGTGTTCTTGGTGTTGAAAATCCAATCCCACCATACACTCCTATTGAGTCGGACAGTGTTAATTATTATGACTCAACAGCAATTTCTTCATTACCTTTTAATATTAAATCCCCAAGAGAAGTTTTCCCGGCCCACTTGGGTGGTTTGCCAAATCTAACTTACCCCAAAATGTTTAATATAGCCAGTTCCATTTTTCTGCTACGTCAAAGCTTTTGTCAGTATTGCCTGATGTATCACCTTTTGGGGAGTCAGTCTCCCATGTACTAATTGACATGGTCATAGAAGATGGTTGTGTTGCAGCTACTTGCTGCTCAGAGAGTGAGCACACTAGCCAGATCAAAGTAACCACACATGGCAGTCTCTTTTGGAATATTGCAGGACTGTCGAATAAACTAGAAATTAAAGAATGGGCAGCTTGTGTTGGGAAATATAGCATAGTAAGTTTACAGGAAACTTGGATGCGTGATTCAGCTCATATAAATGGTTTTTATTCCATTCATACACCAGCTAGAGCCTACTTAGGTGGATACGATAAAGGAGGATTATTAACTCTGGTTTCAACAACATCAAATGGCAGAGTGGGAAGATGCAGCTGGTGTCTCTGCGTTTCCAGATTATTAACATCTCATTTAGAAAAAATGTGATTTTGGTTGTTGTCAACTTTGATCACATCAATTTTAATAACATAAACATTACTATTGCTCAAGAATTGGAAATCACACTAATGAAACATATAAAGGAGATAAAAATGGACTTTGTAGTGCTCTGGGGAGGTGATTTTAATTGTAAATTATGTCCCCTTTCCAAACACTCCGCATGTCACCGATTAGCGGGGGACATGGAGGGTGGTTGTCATTTTGATCACAATCCTTGTGGGAACATTTTTAATTCTTTGTTATCGAAATTCTCTCTTTTTTTATCTGTGGATTTAATCGAAATGTCAAGTTCTGACTTAGTAACATATGTTGGGAGAGGCCAAGGCACTTTGATCGATTTTATTGTTTTATCTGACTATTTTAATTCACATTCTGTGATTTTTTAATATACTTAAAATTCCTTTTAGTGATCATTATCCATTGTCTCTAGAACTGGTGGTCCCTTCTGATGATTCAATCGTGTCTGCCAGAATATCCCTCTTAATTTATGTGAAAAACTAGTGGTTATTACAGAAGTGGTCTGCTGTTAACCCTGATTTTGTCTTGGGGCAGATTATAAAAAATAATTTAAGGCAAGTTTTGGATTGCCTGGAAGATAATATAACCTCACAAGTTATGATTACATCTTTCATGGCAATAACTGAGACAACCAAGGTGCTTTTAACTAAGAAACATAATGACAGACCACAGAGTAATGCAAGGTGGTTTAATAGTGAATGTTTGCATCTCCACAACAAACTAATTAAGACTCTAAAAGCCAAACTCCGTAATAGAATGGAGGTGAGACAGACACATTTGGATTATAAGCATGCGCTGGAGAAATGTAAATTGGAAATTAGGCAAGAAGCCTGGGGTCAACTTCATGTGGCATGCCAGAGGAAAGATTCGAGACTCTTCTGGGAAACTGTAAATCAAGAGTACTTTAGTGACACTAAAAATGGTAACATTGATGCAACAATCATGCCCGAGACCTGGGTAGATCACTTCACTGGTCTTTGGTAGTGATCCCCACTTTTGTACTAATTTCCAATATGGGGCATTTACTTTGGAACCCCTGACCCTAGATGAGGTGAATAGGGCCTTATCCCAGATCGTGAAGAACAAGGCTTCTGGGCCGGATGGTATTCCCGCGGATCTCTTTTTAGCTAATCTCCCCCTGTGGCTCCCATTGCTAATATATTGAGAGGTTATGTGGCCCAGGGCCACCCGGATTCCTGGAGATCGTTGTAACAGTCCCCATATTTAAAAAGGGAGACAGGTCGAACCCTAAATGTTACCGGCTAATATCTCTAATTGATTGCTCCTGTAAGATCATAGGTCGAGTGATATTAGAGAGGTTGGAGACCTGGATAACAGAAAATGGGAAGTTTTCCGATGTTCAATACAGCTTCAGGAAAGGCCTGGACACGGTAGATCAATGTCATAGCTGCACCTGGTCATTGGAAAATACACTCTGGCCAAGTCTGGATCTTTATACCTTGGGTTTATGGACCTGACTTCTGCCTTTGACTGGGTGCAGAGGGGGAGGCTCTGGGAGAAAATACTGTCCATGGGCATTGGACCACCTATTCTCCATTTTTTAGCAGCAATGCACAGGGAGTAATGGGGAGAGTGTGATATGAAGTAGGTGGTGAACTCACCTCTCCGATAAAGAGGGATCGCGGGGTCCGCCAGGGATGCGTTCTTGCCCCTTTTTTATTTTGTTCATATATAAATGATTTAGAAAGCCACATCAGAATTGGAAATGTAGTTGCACCCCTGATATGCCGTAGGTCTCTACCAGCAATATTATACGCAGATTATTGTGTTTTAATGTCCAGAACTGGGGTGGGGTTGCACAGGCTTTTAACCAGTTTTATCAATTTTATGAGTGACCTTGGCCTAAAAACAAATGTTGCAAAATCACATGGTGGTGAGCAAATCTCCCTCGAAAACAAAATCCTCCTATATAAAGAATGAAAAATTGCTTCATGTACCAACTTTTTCTTATTTAGGTATCCTTTTTAACCAAAGAACTCTTGGTTCCATTTAGTTGAGGCAAGGATTGGAGGTTTTAATCAAAATGTTGAGGCTATTTTTAGATTCACAAAAAAACTAGGCTCCCGGCCCATAAAAGCTATCATAGATATCTATAAAGCACGTACATGCGCTGTTACTTTTTATGGTGCCGGAGTTTGGGGTTGTTCTAATACCTTGGGCCTACAGAGAGCTGAGAACATGTTCTTGAAACGAGTGCTGACAGTACCCAAAAGCACCGCCGCTACTATTTGTCATAATGAACTGGGTGTAACTCCACAGTTTTTTCGTATACAATTAGCACCTTTGATGCTATGGTACAATATCTGGGTAAAAGAGGAAACAGTTCTGAATCATGCTATAATATCGGATTGTTTGAAATTGGAATGTGTGAGAAAAATCTTGGATTACCCACATACAAGATCAATTGGGGAAGTTGGGACTGTTGGATTGTTTTGATACCCCCGGAAACATAGCTAAAATCCCAAGAGCCAAGCTGAAAAGACACTTTTTTTCCTATTTGTATCAAGTTAGAGATAGTCAAGAGATGTTAAAAAAAGGGGAGACTTTCCTGTGGCCAGAATCACGGAGGGAGCGTGCCTACCTGGGGGCATTTGCTTGAGGGGCCGGGCTGCTGCTGATCGGTCCTGTGTCCTGGACGCCTTCCCTCCCGCTGCCGCTGCCGCTGCTGTTGGTGGTCGCTGCGGTTGCCGAGCGGAGGGAAGGACTACGGTTCCCAGAATTACCGCCTGTGACACCGCCCCCTCACACTCCCACTTCCGCGCCCGGAGGCGCCAAATACGAACGGCTCCCTCCGCGTCGCGGGACACGCGCGGGCAGCGCCGGGCTAAGCCTGGGCAAAGGGAGGGCCCTCTGTGGCCCTCAGAGGCCAGAGGAGGCTGGGCTGGGCCACGGACCTTGGCTCCGTCTTAAAGATTGTAAAATCAATGTTAGTTTTGCATCATCAGAGTAAAGTGCCTGTGCTTATTTATGTTTGTTATTTGTAGTGATCTGTGACATATAGGCAAGTTGGAACATGTCTAAGTCTAAGACCGATAAAATTGTATCCGGGCTAGGAGCCATGGACAACTACTTGGTTAAAAAGGTGAACCAAATTAATAAAGAGCGTAGGGCCTCATTAGGTCGAGGAGATAAACCTGCTGCACACGAATAGGTGCTTTACCAACCGCTGGTCCAGGCTGTAACTGATATTCTGGAGGGGGGTAATAGGGGAATTATCACGGCTGAAGCACAGGTTCATGCCGTTTTGAATGAAGTCCTACCTGTAACAATTAATGAAATAGCTGAAGAAGAGCTATTACCTTCCCCTAGGCCAGTGAGACTATGTAGAAAGGCACAAATTAAACGTGGGGGGAAGAACAGCAAAAAAAGAGCAGAAAAAAGCCAATAACGCTGTGTCTATAACTGGTTGTAACGATGATATAAATGTGGTTGGTACAAATTTAGACACAAATATGGAGCAACTTGCCCTTTTAATTCACTCTTTAGAAGCAAAGATAGAGGCAAAAATTACTGAGCTGTTGAAACCCCTGATATCCAAAATAGATACAGTGGCACTAGAAGTCGAGAGATTGGGTGGGCTGCTGGCAACACACCTGGCATCAGCAGCGGCAGGAAGATCTATGGTGGTGGATAAGAGATCAGTTGCTGAGGGGCAGGGATCTGGTAGAGTAAATTCACAGCAAACTATCCAACCATCATCCGTATTTGTGCCAGCCCCACTTGAGTCTATCCCTCCAATCACTCAGAATAAAAAGGCCATAGTAGCCCCTGAAGGAACGCCAGCTCTTACGTATGTAAAGAATAATCGCCATGTTAACCTCCCTCCTGAGTGCGCTCCTTATGTGGTTGTTCTTATAAACGTTCCCTCCATTGAGCGTCATCCTCATCAGGCTTATGAGGAATCACATGACTCACTAAAAAACAGAACAGTATCATGGCTGAATAAAAACTGTGGGTTTCCAGTCACATTTGCTGACCAAATATTGTCAACAAGGAGGGTAAACTGGATTGGAACATCCAGGAAATCAACAAATGGAGACTGTATTATTGTTAATTTTAAGCATCCCCAACATGCTGCCACAGTTTTATTAAGAGCGGCATCTTTAGTCTATAATGTGAACAGTATATGTGTACGCCCTCTTGGTTACTTCTATTTCCATCTGATTAAAGTCCCACCGAACTCTGGGTCACTTCGACCACCTACTCCTATTCAGCCACTGACCCCTAACGGAGCATACTTTCCCACACTGAATGTTGGAAATCAGTGTGGGAAAGGGCTCAACATTGTAACGCAGAATAGATTTGATATTCTCCCAGGTCTAGAGTCATGCGATTGACGTGAGGAACTTGTGGGACAGGAAAATGGGAGTTTGGAGGAAGTGGGATGCAACAAGTTATTCTGGGCAAAAAAGAGTCAGAATAATGTGATTTCATGGAATATTGCGGGTTTGGGCACCAAGATGGAGGATTGTAACTGAATCAGGTACATTAAGCAGTACCAAATCATCTGCCTGCAGGAGACTTGGTCCATTGACTGTAACCACTTCCTCGAAGGGTACAAGGCTTATTATGTCCCTGCAATAGCGACTATTAGGGGCAGGCCCAAAGGGGGAATGGTTACATTTATCTCGGTCGCATTAACTTGTAAAGTACGCAGAGTCTTAACAAGCAGTACTGGAATTATTGGTCTAGTTTTAACGGGGGAAAACTGTATGGCCGGTGTGATTAATTTTTATAATGCTATTAATCTCAGTTCAGCTCCCAGTCAGATAGTAGCATTGAATGATTTCATTAGTAGTTCCTTGAAGGACTGTGCCCATAATCTTCTGATCATGGGGGACTTTAATGTCCATCCCTGTGGGGATCTTCTTTTTAAAAGTACCATGAACTGTCCACGATCCGCAGATTTTCATTTTGAACATACAGGGGGAATACTTAAATAATATGCTTAATGATCAGGACTTAATGGCGACAATGGCATTGACTGACCCCACTATGTGTTTTGAGATACCGACCTTTAAGGGTCACGGGAGGGGAACCTTCATTGATTATGTGTTACTGACATCATCAATGCAGCTGTTTGTGGGTTCCTTTACTATTGAAGCCAGCGAGTTCAGTGATCACAACCCACTCACTGTACACATGAGGGGTCCGTAGTTAGTTAAAGAAGGAATGAACTCCTCCTCAGGTAGGGCAAGTACGACAGATGGGAGACGTCGTTTAAGATGGTCTAAGATCACCCCAGATTTGTTATATAAAGAGATTAAAATCGCCTGTGCAGATGAGATTATGGTTTGTATGCAAGATGGTGCACAGCCAAATAATGTTCTTAACGCTTTTCAAAGTTTAGCGGGTAAGGTTTCCAAGATGCTGTCAGCTCCAGCAAAGAAGCTGGAGATTAAGGGACCTAAATGGTTTAATCATGAATGCTCAAAAGCCGCTAGAAACTTAAGAATAGTACTGGCAGCCAAACCAAGGATAAAGGCAGAAGTTCAGTTATGTCGTAAGATATATAAAACTTCTATTGCCCGACACAAGGAATTCCTTAGGGAAGAGGCATGGAGTGAGATTCTTGATCCCTCTACTCTGCAGTGTAGTACTAGATTCTGGGCAGTGTTAAGGAAACCTTTTTTGGTCCAGGAGCCGGGTGACGGCTTAGAGTGCTATATATCTAAGGAGGATTGGGAAGCACACTATAAGAAATTGTTCTGTTGCTCGGTGGATGAGTCTCCTAGCTCTGCGCTTTCTGTTAGTGGTGAAACAATTAGTTTAAATAGAGGTGAAGTTATCGAGGGCATTGTGGGTCTAACAGCTGGTAAAGCACCAGGGCCTTGATGGGATTCCTCCGGACTTGTACAAATCCGAGCCAAACTTCTGGGCTCCCATATTAGAATCTGTTTTTAATGCTGCTGTGAAAGATGGGTGCCCGCAATCATGGGGTGTCTCTACAATTGTCCCGGTCTTTAAGAAGGGGGACAAAGGTAGTCCACACTGTTACAAACCCATCTCACTCTATGGTTAAAATTGTAGGAAGAATTCTATTGCAGCGACTCTCTGACTGGGCAGAGCAAAAAAACATCATGTCTATCTCTCAGTATGGATTTTGCAGAGGTCGCTCTACAATAACTCAGTGCCTTAACCTCTTTTTAATATTAAGTAAGTATACCGTTGCACAAAGGGGCACCATCCATCTCGCCTTCATGGATCTGTCTTCAGCTTTCGACTGTGTAAACAGGGGAAAGCTGTGGCAGTCCATGAGGGAGAAGGGGGTAGATAGTGGTGTGGTTGATTTTCTGGCTGGTTTACATAACAACACCAGAGCTAACGTGAGATACTCTCAAGATCTGAGTGTAACGAATAATTTTAGTATTAGAAAGGGGGTTCGCCAGGGATGTATCCTGGCCCCCTTTCTTTTTAATTTTTATATCAATGAACTAGATAGCGTGCTACAGAATGTTCCGGCTGACTGTCCAAGAGTCGGAAGGCGGGGAATTCCTATTCTTCTGTACGCAGATGATGCGGTCTTAATCTCGAGAACTGAGAGGGGACTTCAATCTCTCCTTGATGCTTTTAAATTGTTCATGACAGATAGAGATCTTTTGGTTAATAATTCCAAATCATTTGTCATGCAAGTAGGTCAGCAACCACATTTAAAATCGATGAAGCTATAACCCCCTTAACAAAAACGTTCTCCTATCTTGGGGTTCTCTTCGACACCAAACTTACCTGGGCCCCTCATCTCGCTAAAAAGAAAGGAGAACCCGTGAGGGTTAATGCTTCCATCTATAATTTTGCTGCCAAATTGGGGAAAAACCCCATTTAAGCCATGTTAAAACTGTATAACGCAAAGTCTGTGGCAACTGCAATTTATGGTAGCGAAATTTGGGGGTATGTTGGTGGTGAGCAATTGCAGATTGCTGATAACTCTTTTTTGAAGCGTCTTTTATGTGTCCCTGCAGGCACGTCAAATCTTGTCGTACACGAAGAGTTAGGGATGCAATATTTAAGTGACATGTTCTCTTTACGTCCCTTGACCTGCTGGATCAAATTATGGCTAAATCAGGATATACCACTAACGCATTTGATTGTGAGGGATTTTCTGGGTCAGGACAAGGTAACGTGTTCTCCCTGGATAAAATATCTGAAATCCAACTTTGCTAGGTTGGGCCGTCCAGAACTGTTTGAATACCCGAGTAAAATTGTAAAAGGGGATTTGGAGCTCATTAAACGGGCCTTCCTTATGGACAGGAGGACCCGGAGGGAAGGTGTGGAGCTCCAGAAACAAAGCGTGAGGAAATTTGCCATGCTGAAAACTTGTGAAACTATAGAACCGTACCTGAATGGTTCATTGACCTCCCATGAAAAATTCGTATTGACGAGGTTTAGGTTAAATCTTTTCCATCACCTGTTGATCAGACCAAAAAAGATATTTTTAACAAATTGGCAGCACCCTGCGGCTGCGACGGAAAGTCTCCGAAGGATTTGCTGCATTTTATATTTTTATGCAAGTTTTATGAATTCCCACGTAAGCGCTATCTGGTAACTCTTTTAAAAAAACTTGATTTTAAACAAATCAGACCGGCACTATTGTACTTACAACTTTTGCATAGTGACAGTATCCTCCAAATGAAGGAATTTTTAAAATTAACTGTTAAATTGAGAAATTGTCTGGGCCTATAACGATTCACTGCGTATTTTGCACTATTTATGTCTTCATCTTCAGTAATGTCTTTATTTTGGGGAAGAATGTATAGTTATTTATTTTCGGCACTTTACCTGAAATGTGTTTATTTGTGTTTTTTGTGTGATATGTATTTTATAATGTATGTGTACTTTTATGGTTTGTAAATGAACCGAAATAAAGTATTTATTGATTGAAGTGAGTAAAAAAAGGGTTGTTGAACACTCGCTGTTAGTTAGCTCTCTAAGTACTGAGCCCTACCTTTCTTTTTACTTCAATCATGCCAAAATGTTTTATTTGATCAGGTTTTAGATGGGTATCTCTAATTTTTTGGTCTCATACCCACGAGAATTGTGTCCATGCGATTCAGAGTCTACACAGAGCACCTTGCACTTTATGTTTTTCTGCATACTTTATATTAACCCAAGACGTGCTTTTTTAAAACCATTGTTAAGAATTTTAAATATAAGAATGTGTTGGTCCGCATTACACTAGTTACTTCTTTTAAATGATGAATTTATTTGTTTGATGATTTATAAGTACATTTCCTCCACTGTTCGGCTCCATAATATTGTTGAAAAATTATTCTTTGTGTACTGATCATGTTGGTTAAATGTTATTGTGTTGATTCCTTTGAAATGCTGTTTGTATGATGTTTTCTTTTATGGCTGGTACTCAGCCGAATAAAGATTTAGACTGACTGACTGACACACAGACTCAACAAAGTAGGCAAGATACATTAAAAGGATACAAGCAGAAAAAAGAAACCATGTTGCCATCTAACCATGACAGACATATGCTTGCAATATATAAACTGCACAGAGCAAAGGGTGACAATCCTAAAGAGGTATTAGACATAGGCTATCATTGTTTTAAAGTTCCAGCATGGTTGTCACATATAGTACAAACATGTTTGCCTCAAGCTTAACTCAGACCAGACCAAAGTCCTCTTCCTGGGCTCCTCCCCCTTCACCTGTGCTGACTCATGGTGGCCAGAAGCGCTCGGAATACCCCCTACATCTACGGACCATGACAAAACCTTGGAATCATCCTGGACTCCTCGCTCTCAATGAACCACCAAATCAATGCTGTTTTGTCCACCAGCCTCCACACGCTCTGCCTCCTTTGTAATGTCTTCAAGTGGATCCCAGAGTCCAGCAAAACGGTCACCCATGTGCTCGTCAGCAGCAGACTCAGGTACGGCAACGCACTCTATTCCGGCACCACTCAGAAACTCCCCAAAAAACTGCAGACCATCCAGAACGCCTCCACCAGACTCATCCTGAATAGCCAATGCACAACCACATCACTGGCCACCTGAGAGACCTTCACTGGCTCCCTGTTAACAAGAGAATCACCTTCAAGCTTCTCACGCATGCCTACAAAGCCCCCCACAACACCGGACCTGCATGCCTCGGCTACTGCCTCTCCTTCTACACTCCCATCAGACATCTCTGCTCCGCCCAACTGGTCCTGGCTACCATCCCACGGATCCGCAAGACCATGCCTGGAGGAAGATCCTTCTCCTACCTCGCTGCGAAGACCTAGAACTCCCTGCCTCTGCACCGCAGGCAATCACCATCGCTGCCACAATTCAGGAATGACCTTAAGACCTGGCTATTCGGCTGAAATGCAGACCCAAACACCCCCATCCCACCCAGAGCCTTGAGACCCTCACGGGTGAGTAATCGTGCTTAATAAAATCACTGTTTGATTGATTGTTGGCCATCTTGTAATGGTAAAACAATGATACACTATCAACAACAACACTTAATGTTTTCCTTCTTTACAGGAAGAGGCGATTTGGATTGTAGCAAGCAAACGACCCATTAGCCCTGTCTGGAAAATGGTAGTATCCTCTTTAGAGCAGTAAAAGTAAAAATAGGAGAAGCTAATTAATTAAAGAGGAACTACAGAACGAGAAAACTGAAAACTAAAGGACTAGCCAACCAGCCCTGACACTGAAGCACACTCTTTTTCAGGTTGAGGTGCACATGTGATCAGAAAGTTTCATTATTTAGAGGGCAAGAGAGACAATGACATGTGGATTGAACCATTACTCCATGAAATACATTACCACGGCTGAAAGAAGAATGTAAATAACTCAGACAAGCCAATGGCAGAACAGTGCTCAGACAATAATCTTCTATGTATACGCATGGATATATATTTAAATATCTGGAAGGATGTATTATTTAATGATTTTTTTAATATAAGATACTGGCAGACAGCTAAGAAGAGATTCTAGCAAGAAATAATACAGTAGAAATCTTCTACCTGTTAAGTTTGTCAGAGGCAGTAAAATATGTTTTCTTAGTGATCCAATCAGGCCTTCAGCGGTTATCATTGTCTTGACACCATAACCAACTCAAGCCTCCTGTATTGAGCTTAAGCAAACATCACACAAACAGTCATAAACATGCAGAGTATATACAATTACAGTTTGCTAAGCTAAACATAATCTCTTCTAATAGTGCCTAACAATGAATCTCACAGAGCAAATCTTCAATACACACAATTTGTCATAAGGGAAGCCAGCTCCAAAAACCTTGCTTTGAGATTTCATGTAATAAAAATCCTATCTGTAGGCTTTAATATAGTGCAATAACAATCCACAATTAAACGACTATTGATTTTACCATATGATTTTCACATAACCTCATCAGCCCTGGTGTCTTTATCATAAACTTTCATCATAAACAGATCAGCCTTATAGCCATGATCAGTTGCCTGCCATCATAACCAGCTCAGTCCTGCTGTCTCAAGTATAAGCTTTGCCGCAAAGCAAAAAAGTGCAATACAGGCAGTCATTTTAGAGGAAGCACACAAATTTGGCTCAGGAGAACAAACATGTGGGTGAAGTCTAAGCCCCTCTCTCAGAAGTACTTTTTGTTGATCACATAAGGCCAGGCAGCAGCACTTCTCTCAAGTAAGCCCTAAAATCCATCTAGATTAGTGTAGCCCTGGGCATCTCCTACTGTTCTCAAGCACACAAATGCACTCTGAAGCCCAAATTTAATGACTGAACCATGGGGACTGAAAACAGCAATACATTGCACATGATGGTCTTTCTCCCATTCGTACTTCTGCCGGAGAAAAACAAACATCTAAATGATCTACGTTTGTAATGTGCGTTAACAGCATTACAGTGCTATTTGTGTGCCCCAAAAGTTGAAGCTCCAAACTCATTGTAAATTGACACTTTATGGGCCATATTATCAAGGACGGCGTTAAATTATCGCCGGTTTAGCGGCAGAAAACTGCTGCTAAAGCGGCAATAATGGCTATGATAATATGCCCTGGAGAATTCCAATAGAAGACCAGGTTGACACCAGAACATGGACTTCTATTGGAATTCTCAAGGGCATATTATCAAGCCAATTATTGCCGCTTTAGCAGCAGTTTTCTGCCGCTAAACGGCGATAATTTTTAACGCCATCCTTGATGATATGCCCCTATGTGTGTTGGAGAGACTTCTCTAGGCAGCCATACTGCCACTGGCTCAGGCAGCTGGATAAACAAACAATATAATCACAGCTCTGAGGAAGCACTCAACTTCTTCTCAATCAAAACATGTACTACTGTCTACCCACATGTGGACAGAGCCAAAGCCCCTCTCTGTAGGACTCCTGAAAGCTTTTTTTTTATCAAATAAGATTAGGCGGCAGCTGTGCTGTCAATACAGACCTAAAATACATACTTTATTCAATTAGTTGATCAGCGCATAGATGGAAATATTCCTTTTGACACACACCATACCTACCTCAGATAACTTCTAAGGAAAAACCACTGTGTTCCTCAAATCAATCCCATCTAATGCATCATTTTCCATAGTAAACTTGCATAAATGCCAGTTATTATATTTTGTACTGCAGGTTTTATGACTTCAACTAGAGTCCCTCTCTTCATATGTGAATTCATCATCTTCCATACTTTAAACAATAATCATGTCATCAATGACACATAACGCTAAAATTACCGAAATGTTTTACAAGCATTGATCATCCAACTTTACCTTTCTATTTGTCTTGGTGAATAAATCACTTTCCTTAATGTATGCAGGTTCATCATATAAACGGATACAAATGAAAAATGAAAAATGCAACATAAAAAATTAAATTTGAAAAATGAAAAATGCCTCGGAGATGTCAGATCAACTATTTCATTTCTTTAGAAAATTATGTATTTGTTTGAGACACAGAACACACATACACAGAATCACACAAAGGCACGCGCACACATGAGCACTGATGCACTCATCTGCCTCTAAGCAAAATCCCTACAGGGCTTGATGTCCTCCAACACACACACACACACACACCAAGTACAAATAAAAGTCCAAACACCCTGAAAGAAGCGTATAACTAGAGTGCCACAACCACCTAGGTCAATACCCGTGTAAACCTTTGAACTGATGGCTCATCTGGTACAGTGCTAAAACGTGATGGTGACGGTCTCCCGGGTCTATTTAGGGCAGGGCAACCATCACTATTATACCCTACTCAGGAATGAAAAGCAAGGCATGGTGTTATCAGGAAGGGAAAGACAAATCGGCCCTCACATGCAGGAAGAAAACTTACCCTGCATCAGGGCCACTGGTTTTCTCTGTCGATTTTAGATGATAAAATATGTACTGTGGTTTATAGATCAATTGGTCTAAATAAACTTTATTTTTTGACTTGATTTGACTTGACACTGGTTTTCTCAAGTTTGTTTCTTGAAATAAAAATAAAAACTTTCCGAGAGGAAGCAGCCACATTTCACCCACTCTGCCAAGTTCAGGGACATCAGTGACTGCTGCTGCATCGGTGGCTCTGCTTTAGGCACAGAGATTCCCACCATCCTGGCGGGATCACGAAATATGGTGCAAGGTACCCCGCTGTCGCCTCGGCAGGATGCTAGCCATGCTCTAAATTACCCTTTATACTTACAATTTTTGTATGTAACTAATTTGGTTGGAATTTACATGGTCATGATTACCTGAGCAAAAACAAAAATCACAGAATCTGTAACCAAGTTGGGGTCTCTATATTAAACTCTGCACATTTTATCTTAAATCTCCACTAGTGTTTTTGAAGGAAAGCACAAACGGTACAAAATAGATCCAGTTCTTGTGCAATATTCTCTGCCACCTGTGCAATCTAACTAATCCATTCCAAATTATTTTTGAATCATGAGAGCTGTAGTATGGGGCAGGGTGGGTTTTGGGCGGGGTGAGATCACCATAGCCCTGCAAGGCTTGGGGTTTATGGTGTGAAGGTGACCTGAGAGGGAAGAATAAAGGGGCCCGCTGTACTTGGAGGCGGGTCAATATGTTTACACCTCTAGTGTGTCTGAATCATAATTAGGGCCTCCCACAGTGATAAGAAAGCCGAAACAGGCCCTACATAACGAGAACCTTCACGGCCCCAACCAGTGACGGGTGTCAAAAGTAAAGGGTGGTAGGGTGGGAGGGGGAGTACGGGAGGGGTAAGTCACAAGGGGGATAGAAATAAAAGATTTTTTTTTAAATGTTTAACTTACCTTCAGCCGCCGGCTGCCTCCAGCATCGCGCCGCCTCTCCTCTTCTTTCTGGGTCCCAGCAGCCCCTGGGACAGACTCCCATCCAATCTCCATGCTCAAGAGCAGCGCAGGGATTTGCCTAAGCAGGCTCAAAGGACGCCCTGCTCAGTATGAGGGCGTTTCTCCAAACCGGCTGCTCAATGCAGCTGGGCTGGAGAAAACATAAGTGCGCATGTGTGTTTTGGTCTGCCTGGGACAGCCGGCCAAATACACATGAGCACTTAGGGAGTGGAGGGCACGTAGCGCTCCTACTCCGCCTCCCACCTCTCGATAGCCCTGGCTAAAAGCCGGCAAATGCAAAGTAAAACGATGCTAGAACATCACTTATTTTACATTTGCTGGCTCTGTGCCAGGCAGTGGGGCGCCCATGCGGAGGAGCAGCTGCTAGCCCCAACGTCTCCAATGCTTTTCTCATCGTCTAAAAATAGGGAAACATTTTCAAACATGCACCAGAAAGCCTGCCCCCTTCCAGGTCGACAGTTTTAATGCATGTCCTCTTATTCTCACAGACAGCCCTGAACGCTTTGTCAAAAACATTTTAACTTAGTGATAAAAAACACTGCTGCTCTATATTTAGTATGAGAAATTCTACAGAATGGTTTTGCCTTCACATTCTGATTAAACAGCAAGCTGTTTTTCCTCTCTGAGTGAGGAGCCGAAATAATCATGTTTATTGATTACAATGACCAATGTCCGTTTATGGCCTGGAGTGCTATCAATAAAGGCTTGTAAAAATAATTACATTTAAAATATGCTTGTTATTAATGGTACCTGGCCTGCAGTGCATGGCGCAGGACACTGGAAAAGCCCAATTATTTGTGTCAACAGGGTGGTAATTTTCTCTTTTCTAAATACCACGTTGGTTCTAATCAGTCTTTGGGGTCTAAAGTTCACAGTACATTATAAAATTCGACCCGCCCTTACAAATGAAGGCATCTCATAAAAGTGTGTTTTATTACACTGCACCATCTAAATGCACTGCCAAAGGGAGCTGCAGCAGAACTCTCATGATTTTCTTCAGTCAAACACTGCATTAAACAAATGGATTTTCTTATTTATCAAGTTATTTATTTACAAGCGTTGATTTGTTAGCCTCATCCCAACAGAATATGAAAGCGAGCCGCATCAGAACTCTCATGATTTTCTTCCGTCAAATACCACATTAAGCAAATGGATTTTCTTATCTATCCAGCGGCGGCTCCTCTGCTGAGGCGAAGGAGCTTCGCCCCACTGCTTTTCAGCAGTGCAAAAAATAAAAAATAAAATGATAGTAACAGGTTATTATAATTTTATTTCTCAGTGCTGAAGCCAGGTTTGGTGTGGGGGGGGGGCTTGGCTTACATGGTGGGTACTCTTTAAGGTGCGCCTTCCAGTTTCGCCGGACAAACAGTCATGCGCACTTAGAATGTTCTCCACCCAGCTGTAGTGAACTGCCTGGGTGGACAACATGCACAGGATCCCAGTCCCTGTCTGAACTCTAAACCACGGTGCTCAGACCAATTACAAAGCTGCTGTCATGCTGGTGACATTAGCATCGTGATTGGCTTAGTGGAGCCTGTTCGCTTCCTGCATCCAGGACTCATAAGGATGAGAGGCTGAGGAGAGAAGACAGAGGAAAGACGGCGGCTTTAAAGAGGTAAGTATCATATAATTTTTTCCACCATCCCACCCGACACCTCCGATCTGTGCCAGCCGCCACTGTATTTATCAAGTTATTTATTTACAGGCATTGATTTGTTAGCCTTATCCTGGCAGACTATTAAAGTTGAACAGTAGAAGGCAGTAGAGGAAGAAAGTATCAAGGAGCTTGTAAGCAACCATTGTAATAAAGGTAACTATGAAAAGTTCAATTTTGTATCACATATAACTTTAGGAGTCTGTAAATTGCCCTTTGCCCCACCCCAAAAACACACGAACTATGGGAGCTTTTTAATACTGCATCACAATCATGCATACATAGTATGGTTTATGTAAGGTTAATCATAACCAGGGGCACAGAGGATTAAGTCCCCAAACTCCAGTAATGGCTGCGCAATATTTTCTTTCATGGTGCAGCCTGAAAATCAGACCTCTTGCTCCCGAGAAACCTTCACTCATGCAGGAGCAAGATGACCCATGGGGACAAAAGCCCTCTAGGCCAATCAAAGTGCTCTTTCTTTTAAGTTGATCTGGAGAGTCCCTCAAGTCCAACTGCCCAGATATACAAATATTTTTGTACCTTATTTTCTCAAAAACTACTGAACGGATTTACACCAAATTACAAAAGTCACACTTTCTGGAGAAAGATCTAGCTTCCTGTCACAGAAAGTGTAATTCAGTTCAGCAGATTTTGCGCTACTGTGTTCCAAAAAAGCAGTGCTTAATTTGAGCTGGTGGTTTCCGATGCTCAGCACAGGCACTTAATCATCAACACCGGCACTTTTCATTTATGGTAGGCACAGATGAAGGGATTAGCCCAGAATCACAGGATGTTGAGCTGACCCGAGACTCAAACCTGGTTCCCCACCTCCGAGGTCGGCAGTTCTGGCCATTACCCCACATCCTCTCTCCACTTCCATGGTTAGTAGTTGGTTCTGTTTTAGGCGGGGCTGACAGGAGAAATGGGCTGGTGCAAGCTGCCTCCTGACAAGAGCCTCAGTACTTGTGTTTTTTACCACTGCAAAAAAGTCTATGGAAATACATGGCGATTTTGCATTTTCGTACTTCCCCTTTTTCTCAGGAGCCGCTTGACGGATCACCCTGACACTTTCCAGGAAAGAGCTGAGCAAAAAAATTGCACTTTTTAGGAAAGTTTTGTGAAGATTTGTCAAACTGTGCCAAAGTTATTAGCGAACAAAAATGGCATTCATTATGGAAACACACCTGGGTAATAGGCTCTGGATCGCCACAGAGTAATATATATGTATCTGATCCAAAAAATTAACAAATTAAAGCCTTTGGTGAAATGAGGATGAGAATGAGAGAATGAATGAGAATTAGGTGAAATGAGGATGGTGAGAAAATCCAAAGCAGGCATAGCAGACCCTACCAAGGGCCCCAGAACCAACTACCAAGCCAAGAGTGCATTTACTTGGGGGGTGGCACACCACAAGCACCCACTGAAGCTACGATCTTGAGAACATGTATTCATCAATCACATGAAAACGCACACAAAAGAGATTTAAAAAGCAATAGAATTTCAAGTTGTATGTCGCCATGCCCTTTGGCAAATCCTGCTGTAAACCTGGCAAGTAGTTTTTAGTGTGAGCTCAAACAAACATTCCTATGGAATTTTGAATGAGGAAGGCTATTTACAATAGCAAATACATTTATAAACCTTTCAATCAAAAAGCCATAATTAACATGAAACTATGACATTATTTTCTTAAAATCCCCGATCCAGAAAGTGTCTGTATCTTTCAGTGACGTTGTGGTGGCGATAGGGGCCTCTGCTTATTTACAAGGCAGCATTAAGCCACTTGATGTGGCTTAACACTGCCTTGTAGATAAGGCACCTTTTCACACTGTACTTAGCTTGAAAGGGGAGGGCAATGGGTGTTGCGGTGGGCGTTCCACCCCAACACCCATTGATTTTGACGCTGCCCCCTATTTACAAGAGTGGCGTAAATATGGACCAGTGCCAAAATAAAGACCAGGAAAAACCTTTTTTAAAACAGGAGAAACAAGGAGAAATGCTTTATTTATTCTTGTTTTTGCTGTTTCCATGTGTGCTACGTTGTGCAGCACACATAGAAACAGCAAATTGCCTTTTAATTGTTTATACACAGGAAGGTGTCCCTTCCTGCACATAAACAGTTTAAAAAAAATTAAGTTTTGCAACTTCAATGTGTGCTGCATTAAGCAGCACACATAAAAGTTACAAGACATAATTTAAAGATTGTTTATGTGCAGAAAGGGTGACCTCCGTGCACATAAACAATCTTCCCCGCAACGCAGACACCCTTGCACAATGGTGCCTACATTGGCGCTACGCTGCTAAGTTTAGCACCTGCACAGGGGGAAATACAGGGCTGCACCATATTGTTGTAAATATGGTGCAGCCCTGCATTTCTGAAGTGGCGGAGTGTGGCGTTAAGACAGGAAGGCTAACGCCCCACTCTGTCACTTCTTTGTAAATATGCCCCGAAATGTCTTGAAGTCTACTGGAAGCAGAAGGTATGGATATTTTTATATCACATAATAAACATGCTATAGGCATAATCTACTGAACTAATAAGATTTTAGGACAACATCTACGCATAAATGCAAGAAGCAAGGGGATGCCAACTGCCAGGTTTGTACTGGTATGTCCAGCATTTTAATGTCTGCGTCGGTTCAAAAACTGGGGGCAATCAACCTAATTTTTTACCTTATCCGTGCCTACTCAAAACGGTAATTATAGGAAGAGATCACATTAAAAAGTGTTCCAGAGCTGCCCATATGATCCTTGACTGATAATTACAGTAAGCAAAGACAGAAAAGCAATGTTAAAAATTAATACAGAAAATAGTATTTAATTTCCTATTTAAGTATCACATCCCGCCCCTTGCAGAATCTTAAAACATGAACAAATGGCCAGCATTTTTCTCTGTGAAAGATGGCAACGCTAGCTGCGTGTGCCAGACACTAATGAAAAGGAGTTATAGTCAAATTAAATTTCCACCATCAGAGAGGTCCAGGGAACACATTGTCCTGATGTGCTTACAAACAGGAAAAGACTGTGCTTGCGGGACATGTTGAGCGAGATCTGGAACCAGATGAGACGATATCCAAGAAGTGAAAAGTGCAACCCAGTTGTAAGTGTCTTCCGGGTATTAGAAGTGTAAATGCATTACTCCAGCCATCTCGAGATATTTTAGGACCATAACTAATGTAAACTTGTTGGTGCTCTACCCCACTTTCTTTGCACCTGCAAAGAGTGCGTTGTTCCCTCCTCATCCCTCAATTGTTTAACACTCTGGGGCCGATTCCGATCCGGGTCGGAAGGGCACCGAACGCGAAAAACTACGAGCCGTACGCGTGTTTTCCGATCGACTCGTACCGCTGTACGAGCGAGCAAGTACAATGCGAGCTACATGAAATTCACCGACCGAGTCGTTTCCGGGTCCGAACCGCTCCGTACGTCTCGATCGTAAGCTAACCGTGGCGTGCAATGGATGCGATTCACGACCGAGCCAGTACGATGCACGCGTCGGACAGCCTATGCGAGCTGGAGTGTCCGGCTCTCAAATTGTCCGGCTCTCAAATTGTCCGGGTGGTTGCCTTTGGGGGTCCGCGTCGGACCCCCTGTCACCCGCAGTCCTACGACTCGGACACAGGGGGAGACCCATGGGTCTCCCCAACACAGGCATGTACGGTGCGGGGGCGCCCTTGTCTGCGACGTACCCATTCAGTCAATGGGAGCCCATGTACGCGTCGTACGACTGGCTCCCATTGACTTCTATGGGAGTCCGACCGAACCGAGTCCTGCAGCATACGGCCGCATCGTACTCACTCGGTCGGACTGCAGGACTCCGGCTCTGTCGGAAAATACTCCGGATCCGGCTCGGTCGGAGTGCTTTCCGACCCGGATCGGAATCGGCCCCTCTATGTGAGAGACGTTTAGATGAATTTATACAATTTTACAGCATGCATTATGGTTCGGTGAGTTAAGAATTCCATGCTAGTATTGGTACAAAACCTGCAGGTTTCAATCTTAGCAAGGCCAACTCAGACATTTATTCTTTGCAGTTGCTATGTGCCATTACATTGGGTAAAATAAAGACTTGTTAATTACACGGCTTGAAAATTCCAAATAGTTCCATCCACCTCATTTAAAGTCAAGTGGAACTTCAGTATGTCAACGACGGCAAAATCTCCGCTGCTGACATACACCTCTGATAGCCCACAACTAAGGGCCGTTTGAGGTTTAACCCAAATTAGAGCGGGCGGACAAATGGCTAGCATTCAGTCTCGGTCAGTGCCAGGCACAACCTGGAAGTTAAGGGTAGTGAAAACTGCAAAACGAGCACCGCACCATGGGAGATAGCTGTCATGGTGCAAGGCTCAGGAATTTTTTTGTTTTTCAAAACTAAAAACTAGCTTTGGGATTAAAAGTCTGACGGATGGTACCATCATATCGACAGAGCCATCCGTCAAACATGGAGATTCAACACAAAATCAAAATTATTAGCCCATAGAAAATGATTTTGCTATGAGGCGCAGACAGGAATTACCAGGATGCTGGAGTGTGGGTATTTGCCCAGGGTGGCAGGTCTCTGGGCTAACGGAAGCCCTAAACAATGTCATAGGACTTTGTTTATTATCTATGAATGTATGCTACTGGCATGTTAGAAGATGGGCCTTGGCCTAAGAACTTAACAACATGGAGGCAATCATGATTGATGTGAGCAAGTGTGTATTCTCCATAGCCAGGATGTTGTTTAGTGGCTACATCTTTACACAGAACATTCTAATCCTGGTTTATCTTTTAACAAATATGTATTGGCTTTTGTTGCATTTTGTAGCATGAATGTCATTAATATGATTGCTGCTCAGAGAATTCTGAGCAAAAAAATATATAATTGAGTTTGGTTGCACTTACGCCCACCATATGCACACTGCAAGAAACTGAATTGTCTAACGTGGCCAGATACTGGCAGAACATTAAATATAAAAGAAAGGAGTGATATACACGTGCTATCTAATGCAGCTTCTTATTGTTTTATTTTACTTCATTATGTGAAATCCAGTGACACTGATTATGTGAAGTGATATAGCAGCAACTTTCCAATGGGGCAGCCAAGTGATTTGCGAATTGCGCTTTTTGGATTATGATGCGATGTTGAGGAAAGCAGTGACTTGGTTTATTTTCTATTGACTGGTAGGCTAATCTCTTTGCATGGCTCCTCATAAGTCTGCCGTGTGTGTGTGAAAGTCTCAACTAGATAAAAGCAATTCAATCAAAAAATATTCAAAACCTTTTTGTAAGCAGCCGCGGCCCGTGCAGGTAAGATCGGTGGAGAGGTCGGGCCGGGTCGGGGGGGATTCGACAGACGACCACGAGGGAAAATTAAATAAATAATTATCTTACCCCCTAGTCGTCTTTCGAAATCCCCCCACCCGGCCCTACCGCTCTTACCTGCACGGGCCGCGGCTGTTATAAGTCTGTTTAAGGTTGTTGGGGAAAAGATTAGGTAGGATTTTTTCCTCATTAAAAAGATTATTCATGTTACCTATCAAGTTTAATTAGCCTTTCAAAAAGGCGTGTCTTCGCTTTTGTTAAAGATGCATCAAGGGATAAATTAAAATGAGCAAGGCGCTAAACATTATGATAGTGGCTTCGTTTACATGATGGATCTCTCTGCTTGCATTTAAAAATGTTTGGAAAAGGATCTAATTATTTTCAAAGTAGTTAGTGGGTTTTGGATTCTTGCCTAAACACAACTGAGCACACTTAATTGCTCTTGTCCAGATGTTGCACTGACATAGAGGACTCCCATACTCACTTACTGATTATTCCGCTCTAGATCTTCACGCAGTTCATAGGCCTCTCCCCAGAACCTTGAATAATAAATACAATGTGAGCTTCTTGAGCTCAGACTGGCAAGACACAGACAAAATGATGATAAGTGTTCACACCCAGCCACCAATTAATGATTATATGTATAAAGACCAAGAAAGAGTTTTTGCTATGCAACAGGGATGATGCCATAGCTACGCACAATTCATACTTGAAAACTATTCACAACTGCTCCAGATGGGGCATATTATTGAAACAATCCAAAATTCAAGCTGGATAGTGAGGTGATATGAGCGTGATTTGAACAAAGAAAGAGGAAAACTGCTATATTTTATTTCACATTTTCTTTACATAGGGAACATTACTACATTTAATAGCTTTATTGCTTTTTCTGGCACTTTGCTTTGCTTTGTCTCTCACATTTTCTGCAGCACTTACACCTGGGTCATTTAGGTGTAGGTTTAAGAGTAAGATAAAGTGGAGAAAACATTGCAACACGTTTAAGAATACCCACAACTATAGGCTGTGTAGTGGTAATGGGGCATATTATCAAGCATGGGCTTCTATGGGAATTCTCAAGGGCATATTATCAAGCCCATTATCGCCGCTTTAGCGGCAGTTTTCACCCGCCAAAGCGGCGATAATTTTAACGCCGTTTCTTGATAATATGCCCCAATGTCTTTTGTATTTTTCATTCTCTTGGGTAGCCCATCACTGCTCGCCTAGGTAATTTCCACATGCAGACAGCTATTTTGAATTTCCCCTCAAGTAGAAGACAACTTTGCATGTAAAAATAAAAGGTTTCTGGCTTTGCAAATCTGTTCATGCACAGGGCATGTCTGCTTCCAGGTCTCAATCACACTTGCACACGGAAATTATTTGTTGCTTGGTTTCAATATTTGGGAACACAGTGAGCAGGAGGAAAAAAGCTAAGAGAATGAAATGAATTAACAGCAGAGATAACATTGTTAATCAATTGGGCAAAAAGATATTTTTAGTATGTCAGTGCAAAATGGAAATAAAAGAAGGTGTACTCTGAAAGTAGAAGATTGTGTTAGGCAAAGAACAAGGAAATCCTCGTGTTAAACCAAGACATATTAGGGTTGGCTGAGGATGGTGTAGTATTTTTCAGAGGACAGAAACTATCCGGGGGAGTTTGTAGGATGGCCCAATGCTGCGGCAGCAGGTAAAGGAATCCATGCTAGTGGACCAATATTATCGCACTAAAATTAAATGAGTAATGGAGTATATGCCTGAGTGCACCTTTGCCCTCTTCAGAGATTTCACTCATTTACTTATTGCTGGCAACTGCTGAGGCAAGAGAGATTGACCAGACTTGGCGCCATAGACCATATGAAGTATGAACCCTTTTCCCTTCTCCGTTCTCCAATTGTCTATGGGCTGAGGACTTTCCACTTGTGCCTTCATATCACCAACAAGAGGTGTGGTGGTAAGCAGTTTCTCAAGCTTGACCCCTCTCTGTTCCTTTGCTGCCCACATGCTTTCTCCACCAGGCCAGGAGAGCAGGGGTTTAGGGAGAGCATGGGACTGCTCCCCAATATTGGTAGCTCTCTTGATTCCTCACTATAGCACAGTGGAGACATAAGGAAAGAATCAATAGAGTGATAAGAAAGCTCTCTTGTCATCTTCATGCAGGGCAAAAATTATTTGCCCACTGACCAAAACATTGCATCTATGGGGGCGTCTCCCCCATCTTCACAGCAAGAAGGCAGGAGCCCATAAAGAGACAACAGAATGGGTGGGCTGTGAGTGGGATAGTGAAACTGTACCTGAGCATGTGAACCTGTACAAGGCAGATGATAGCAAAAGTCAGGCACATGAGAGCATAATAGGGATGGGCGTGTGAGGTGCACCTAATAATTGATGCTGTACTAGGTATATTAGACTGCGTGTGAACATACAGAAGGAGAGTGGGGGAACACTGCCTCACATCCCAGGACTCAGTTCCCCCAATGCATCATGGTAAATGCAGTGCCTGATATTACATACTTCAGAGGTAGTCTTTCATTAAAGCAATTCAATCCAAAAATATTCAAAACCTTGTTGTAAGCAGCCGCGGCCCCTGCATGTAAGATCGGTGGAGAGGTCGGGCCGGGTCGGGGGGGATTCGACAGACGACCACGAGGGAAAATTAAATAAATAATTATCTTACCCCCTAGTCGTCTTTCGAAATCCCCCCTCCCGGCCCTACGCTCTTACCTGCACGGGCCGCGGCTGTTATAAGTCTGTTTAAGGTTGTTGGGGAAAAGATTAGGTAGGATTTTTCCTCATTAAAAAGATTATTCATGTTACCTATCAAGTTTAATTAGCCTTTCAAAAAGGCGTGTCTTCGCTTTCGTTAAAGAGGCATCAAGGGATAAATTAAAATGAGCAAGGCGCTAAACATTATGGGCCCGATTCACAGAACTAACTTAAGACAAAATCCTAAACTTACTACCATTTTGGTATTCACAGAAGGCACTTACTCATTTTGGTATTCACAGAAGGCACTTACTCATTTCGGTATTCACAGAAGTTAGGAGTCCTAACTTTAGGACTCCTAAATGCCTTCTGTGAATACCGAAAGTCTTAAAATTAGGATTTTTCTCAGTTTAGTAGTAGTATAGTTAGGACTCCTAACTTTAGGACTCCTAAATGCCTTCTGTGAATACCGAAAGTCTTAAAATTAGGATTTTTCTCAATTTAGTAGTCCTAAATCTAAACTTAGGACTACTAAATTGAGAAAAATCCTAATTTTAAGAATTTCGGTATTCACAGAAGGCATTTAGGAGTCCTAAAGTTAGGACTCCTAACTTCTGTGAATACCGAAATGAGTAAGTGCCTTCTGTGAATACCAAAATGAGTAAGTGCCTTCTGTGAATACCAAAATGGTAGTAAGTTTAGGATTTTGTCTTAAGTTATTTCTGTGAATCGGGCCCTATGATAGTGGCTTCGTTTTCATGATGGATCTCTCTGCCTGCATTTAAAAATGTTTGGAAAAGGATCTAATTATTTTCAAAGTGGTTAGTGGGTTTTGGATTCTTGCCTAAACACAACTGAGCACACTTAATTGCTCTTGTCCAGATGTTGCACTGACATAGAGGACTCACATACTCACTTACTGATTATTCCGCTCTAGATCTTCACGCAGTTCATAGGCCTCTCCCCAGAACCTTGAATAATAAATACAATGTGAGCTTCTTGAGCTCAGACTGGCAAGCCACAGACAAAATGATGATAAGTGTTCACACCCAGCTACCAATTAATGATTATATGTATAAAGACCAAGAAAGAGTTTTTGCTGTGCAACAGGGATGAGGCCATAGCTACGCACAATTCATACTTGAAAACTATTCACAACTGCTCCAGATGGGGCATATTATTGAAACAATACGAAATTCAAGCTGGATAGTGAGGTGATATGAGCGTGATTTGAACAAAGAAAGAGGAAAATTGCTATATTTTATTTCACATTTTCTTTACATAGGGAACATTACTACATTTAATAGCTTTATTGCTTTTTCTGACACTTTGCTTTGCTTTGTCTCTCACATTTTCTGCAGCACTTACACCTGGGTCATTTAGGTGTAGGTTTAAGAGTAAGATAAAGTGGAGAAAACATTGCAACACGTTTAAGAATACCCACAACTATAGGCTGTGTAGTGGTAATGGGGCATATTATCAAGCATGGGCTTCTATGGGAATTCTCAAGGGCATATTATCAAGCCCATTATCGCCGCTTTATCTGCAGTTTTCACCCGCCAAAGCGGCGATAATTTTAACGCCGTTTCTTGATAATATGCCCCAATGTCTTTTGTATTTTTCGTTCTCTTGGGTAGCCCATCACTGCTCGCCTAGGTAATTTCCACATGCAGACAGCTATTTTGAATTTCCTCTCAAGTAGAAGACAACTTTTCATGTAAAAATAAAAGGTTTCTGGCTTTGCAAATCTGTTCATGCACAGGGCATGTCTGCTTCCAGGTCTCAATCATACTTGCACACGGAAATTATTTGTTGCTTGGTTCCAATATTTGGGAACACAGTGAGCAGGAGGAAAAAAGCTAAGAGAATGAAATTAATTAACAGCAGAGATAACATTGTTAATCAATTGGGCAAAAAGCTATTTTTAGTATGTCAGTGCAAAATGGAAATAAAAGAAGGTGTACTCTGAAAGTAGAAGATTGTGTTAGGCAAAGAACAAGGAAGTCCTCATGTTAAACCAAGACATATTAGGGTTGGCTGAGGATGGTGTAGTATTTTTCAGAGGACAGAAACTATCCGGGGGAGTTTGTAGGATGGCCCAATGCTGCGGCAGCAGGTAAAGGAATCCATTCTAGTGGACCAATATTATCGCACTAAAATTAAATGAGTAATGGAGTATATGCCTGAGTGCACCTTTGCCCTCTTCAGAGATTTCACTCATTTACTTATTGCTGGCAACTGCTGAGGCAAGAGAGATTGACCAGACTTGGCGCCATAGACCATATGAAGTATGAACCCTTTTCCCTTCTCCGTTCTCCAATTGTCTATGGGCTGAGGACTTTCCATTTGTGCCTTCATGTCACCAACAAGAGGTGTGGTGGTAAGCAGTTTCTCAAGCTTGACCCCTCTCTGTTCCTTTGCTGCCCACATGCTTTCTCCTCCAGGCCAGGAGAGCAGGGGTTCAGGGAGAGCATGGGACTGCTCCCCAATATTGGTGGCTCTTTTGTTTCCTCACTATAGCACAGTGGAGACATAAGGAACGAATCAATAGAGTGATAAGAAAGCTCTCTTGTCATCTGCATGCCGGGCAATAATTATTTGCCTGCTGACCAAAACATTGCATCTATGGGGGCGTCTCCCCCATCTTCACAGCAAGAAGGCAGGATCCCATAAAGATACAACAGAATGGGTGGGCTGTGAGTGGGATAGTGAAACTGTACCTGAGCATGTGAACCTGTACAAGGCAGGTGATAGCAAAAGTCAGGCACATGAGAGCATAATAGGGATGGGCTTGTGAGGTGCACCTAATATTTGATGCTGTACAAGGTATATTAGACTGCTTGTGAACATACAGAAGGAGAGTGGGGGAACACTGCCTCACATCCCAGGACTCAGTTCACCCAATGCATCATGGTAAATGCAGTGCCTGATATTACATACTTCAGAGGTAGTCTTTCATTTTTCACCCTTGTTGCGGCAGCCTGCGCTGTGTAACTCTAGACTTGTGTTTCTGGATTCATTCCTTCATCAGTAGAGAGCAACATGTTGGTTTGGGGGTGCTGGAAATGCTGCCCAAACGAACTCTGTACCAGTCACAGGACTGAGGTGCATCACCACAAGCTCCTCATTAGGTAAGAGCAAGGGTCCTTGGTCAAAGTTTAAAAACCCAAACCTGAAATTGAAAAGTTCATGTAACACTTTCATGCAGCTGCGGCCCGTGCAGGTAAGAGCGGTGAGGCCAAATGGGGGGGGGGGGGGGGATTTAGACGGACGATTATGAGTGAAAGGTAAATAAATAATTAATTTTCGCTCGTCATCGCATGTCGAAATCTCCCCCACTCGGCCCCACCATCCTACAGCTCTTACCTGCAGGGTTCATTTTCCCTCATCATGTACTCCTTAAAGCACTGACGAAGAGCCCCAGAGACCAACTCATTCCACATTTTGTCAGTGCAGTCTTCAAGACACCTTACCATACTTGATTATATATTAAGACTATGAAAATACACCTGTCCAATATCTCTGCCACTTCCTCCAGTCTGTCCAGTAAGGTAATAAAATATTTTGCATCAAAGGCAGTAGTTAGGTCCTGCATCACAATTATTTGCTCGCTAAGCCATCTTGTTGGCTAAAGATCAGTAGTAAGTTGTCCCATTTTCCTCCTTCTTCTTTGCAACCGTCAGTGCTATATAAGAATTTCAAAAATGAATGTTTCTACAATAAACAAAATATGAAAAAAAAATGTTGTGCCTTCAACTGCGCTGACTGCTGCCAAAATGTATGCTTGTACATTTATAGAAAGCAGTGCTAAGGAGCACCTTGCTGTAAACTAGTGCCGACAAAGAGCATAAACCCACCTCGGTCATATATGCAATTTGTCCCAAATCATCTTACATTAGAAACCAGAAACATTTGTTTTTTTGCAGCTCTCTTACCAAATTGATTGTCATCTTCTTTTGATGAAATCCTAACCCAAGAATTGTGTTTGAAAGAAGGATGGACCCACAAAAGATGCAAACTGAATTTACAACATTTTGTTTTACTTTTTTCTGTAGTACTCAAGTAGCTTCTTTTGCAGGCTGGTTACATAGGAAGAGAACAATTCCAGACTAAAGTGGAATTTTGCTGGGATCCAACAAGGTGAATCTTTAAACCTTTATGCTACTCTGCTTAAAGTCAAACAGTCACTATTAGAGAATTTGTAAGAGGAAAGCATTATGTCTACAAGGATTTGCCACCAATATTTGTATCTCTGCTGGGAGAGGGAAACTCGCTTTCAGTAGCTGACCTCGGATGCCATGCCCAATATTACATACTTTGCAAAAATAAGTCTGTCTTTACGATTTTTCACCCAATATACTAATTTATTTATATATTTTTATCTTGTTTTGGGAGCTACTAACTTTACTTAGTGGCCTAAAATATGGAGAATCTCCTCCTCAACATAATTTATGTATTTTATAATGCTTAGTTGAAAAGTAATACAAAGGCACACTGACAGCTCTTCTATCTGCCCCTATCCAGCAGTCATACAAAGGTAAATCCAAGCCCAGAAAGAATTCTGGCTGTGCATTTGCTCTTCCGTTCTCTTGTAAAGCCAAACAAAATGGAGGAATAGTGCACACAAACAATTACAGTAGCAAATCAAACTTCAGAAGCACAATGCAGCTTCATGACTTGCCCAGTTAGAAAAATTGAAATACATTGTACAACAGTCCCCTGCACACGGTCAACAGTGACTTTGCTAAGGGGTATTTAACATAACTACACGCCCTTAATCTTTGCCTGGTACCCGAAGGTATGTAATAAAAAACAAAATACCTATTCTCAATGCGTGAAGATCCTAAGGGTAAAAGAGACTGATAAAAATACAAAAGAAACGTGATGCTAAGTTTGCAAGCCCTGTAAAAGTAAGTTTATCATGCTACGGTGACCAAATCTGAGCGGGAAACCAACCTTAAATCGAGTTGTATTTCCGTCCCGAATGGGATTCAATAGGGTCCAGTGTGAGTCACACAGTTAAGACTGCACAAATCTTGTGTCCAGAAATAATCCCTCCTATTCACACTATATGTATATTGTTTCCCAATGAGGAGTCCCTGGGAATGGGTAAATAAAGGAAAACAGCCTAATTACATATAAGAATACACCCAAAGAAAAAAGGGCAGGGGCATATTCTATATACTTTGAGAATATGGTAATGTGGTCCCATGTACCTTAAACGAGGATTTAGTAATAGTGCAAGTTTATTCAGGCATGAATAAATAAAATCAGTGGTGCATTGCACTCACTCGATGTAGTTTGTGTTAAAGAAAATACCCAGCAGCCATATCCTTTCCCATATTAATACGGGACCTTTGCCTAATAAAAAGGATCAAAGGAACGTGTGTCAGAATAAGCGAGTAGACAGACCACACGGTGAGTTTTTAAAAGATGCCCCCAAGCGCAGATGCTTGTATCTAGCGTAATTGGCACTCTATCGCTGTGTGCATACAGAAAAAAGGTTTGTAGAAGGAAAACAATGCTGATGCCCCCATGTAATGGTGTGTCCACAGCAAGTTTAGGAATGTAAAGGAGACACATTTAATAAACGGAACGTGGTTGAACCATCCCCAGGGTAACGGATCCATCTGGATATAAATTACCTGAAACAATAAGTTATTTAATATTTGAATCTAAGAAAAAAGAGGGTCTCCAGTAATAGAGTTCTAAGGCAACATTAAAGGAGAGTCAAGAGAAAGAGATTCCCGAGTTCAGTGTGTGCTGCAAATGTCCTAGTAGAACGGTACAGAGTAATAGTTATCATAAATCTAAATAACACATATTGTATGCCTACAGGATTACATACACAATCCTGTGGGTCACCTTAAGATAGTTAAACATACACAGTAAGTACATCGGTGCCAGAGTAAGCATATCGGTTCTAGAATAAAGAAGGGAGGTTGTGACAGTAGAACCCTAAATCCGAGGGGACAGGATAATAGCTATAAGGAGCATAATAGATGGTTAGTAAACACATAAGCTCCTCAGGTGACAGTCGATAGTGCTGAGGAAATCAAAACCATGTTAGGACGTGTAGTCCTAGGTAAGCTTGCACGTAAGCTTATGGAGGCAACCTTCAAAACTTCAGTTCGAACTCAACAGTAGCAGCAAGATAGAGATCACATCACAAACAAGTCAGAAGACCACATGGAGATTGTGGTACTGAGTAAATAGAAACTGTTTCAATTTGGTAACATTACGTCTCATGTGGGGACCAGGAACGCTAGTCCCCCAAAAAGTAGTGTAATTCGTGGTCTGTGTTTAGATCCATTTCCACACTTCTTAATTGCATGATCCAAGTCGCCTCCCTTCTCCTCAATGTTAGTTCCCTATTGCCACCTCTCATGTCTCTGGGTATGGTGTCAAAGCTGGAAAAGGAGAAGGTTTTGTGGCTACCCTGAGCAGGACATTCCAATATGTGCATGGCTACGGGGTACTAAGACAGAATGAATACTTGAGGACAAACAAGAAGATGTAAGGAACAGAAGGTGGAGAATTTACATGAAATGTTTATCCATGAAGATTATGAACACTCATGCATTGTCAAAATTGAGCTGGTAAGGACAACAGGTCTACCAGAACCCACAAGACTACACATGATGAATTTATTCCAGATAATGGGTCGTCATGGTAAAATGTGTTGATACTTGCTTACCCTTGCCACTCTCTTCCCATTCCATGAAGAGTAAAGAACAGAAAGCGTTTGATAACCTAGAAGGCATCATTCCAACTATAAATCATCTAGATACAATAATTCTGAAAGAAACCCTGAAACTGATACAGATTAACTTTGACCACCATGAGTGGAACCACAAACTAGACAAATCAGACCAAAATAGACAAGAGAAGAATATCAGGTAAATTTATAATTTTGTTCTATGCAAAGTGATAGAAATATCCAAACTGGAAGTGAGAGAAGGAAAAAGGGAAGAGAACACCTAGATACATAGTTTTAAATGCCAATATTGGACCATGTCAGTACATAAAAGAGAACTCCTTCAAGAGTGGAACCACATAGCCTATAAGGTGACAGTGATTTCACATCCCAACAAAGTTTGAGGTTCTTCTGTTACCCTTACCACCCTGGAAGGAGAATTACACTAGCCCTTTGTTGGAGTACAATTGTGATCATTGTAAGGGTGGGAAAGGATTGGAGCGGAGTTTATGACTACAAACGAACAAATTCACATGTTTGTGGAAGTTGTGGGGAACTTACAAAGCAAACCAAGCCTTGATCCTCCCACTTCTCACTTTTTGTATGAGGTTTACTACTGTCCAACTGCACAGAATACAATTACACAGTAGTAAAACAATCCACATCTCCTGGAGGTTGTGGATTCCTGAGGGGTGTAAAATAGAGCAATTTTCAAAAATAAACATGCGTTTAGAGCTGTAAATGGCTTTGTGAATTAAACCCCAGATAAAGTAAGTGGAGCACTACAAACTTTGGAGATGGCTGTGATATAAAAAAATGTGACCTTTTTAAAATAGAAATAGTATATATTTTTAAAAAGGCAAGCAGACCTCAAATATGATTTTCAAATTGCTTACCCCAACAAGCAGCATCCCTTAAGACAAGTCAAGTCTAATATGGCCCACATTTTTCAACAATACTAAGCCTAATTTTACACTGTATATGAGGGGACACAGACATTATAGAAACAAATACAACAACATTTACAAGACTTTCCCACATTGGTTCTCACTAGCAAAGGAAATAAGTCTTAAACAAGAGATTTTTGACATTGAATTGAAAAGAAATAGCCAAAAAAACTGCTGTCACGCATAAGATCCGGATTTCACATGAAATAGAGAACAATAAGGCACCAACCCTGACAAGTGTATCTAAAGATATGTGGGAGATTGATATCCAAGTCCCCAAACATGCTAACCCTGATATAAGTAACAATTTCAGCACCTCCCAAACCCATCAAACACCTTTGACTTTGCACATCTTACCAATTGTAGAATAATACATTAAGTAAATAAATTATAAATCAACAGGAAAATATACCATTGAAGCATAATAACATGGGCAATTGAGTTTTATTTTATTTTACAAATAATGATAGATGGTGGACAGAGGATCTTCCGACAATGGTACAAGAACTGGAGAAACCCTTCAACTGCTCCCGTCACGGATACTATTTTGTTGGAAGAGTCGATGAAGAGATTGGTTTATACTGTAAAGTAGAACACTCAACATCATCATATTTTAAATAGCAGTTCAAACTTAGTGAAGCTTGAGAATTAGAGTATCGCTTGGCTATGTTGCTGCCACTCATTATTGGGAGTGCTTCATTAAACAAATCCTAATGTAGGTACTCCAAGTGTACAGATTTCCAGCATTTCTTTTAAAGTTTTGAGTGACTAACTCCAGAAACGTTGAAAGGCATGGTAAAAGTGGGCAACAGCCCCTAATTAGACCTTTGTGAAAGTCTTAGACTTTATAGAGTTTATACATAACCAGTTTGTTTACATACTTTTCCTTTAGCAAGTCCAGGCTTTCCAGTCATTCCAACCCTTACGTAAGAGATAGTGAGGGTTAAAGTAAAAAACCTATTAGATGCTGGTTAAATTTTGAAGCATATAGGTCTAGCCCCACTGCACAAGCCTTTGTGCAGTATACTATCATCCATAACACACGTGTAGCCCTGGGATCCACAGGGACCTGGGTAAATTAGCAATGTTTTCAAGAAACAGCGGTCCCTAATATATAATAGTTAAACACCAGCTGATGGATAAAAATGCATTCCAAAAACAATGTGTTAAAGAAATTAAAAAAACATTGTCATATGCATTAGTGACTGTGGAGTGCATTAAGCAAGCTTGGTGCTCAAGTGAAAGTGATACAAATGCACCACACCTGTTTTAATAATTATATTCAATATGCAGGCTGCTTACTTGTGTGTAAATTGTGATACTTCATTATGTATTTGTATCACTTTCTCCTGAGCACCCCTCTGCTCTTCCAGGAAGTAGGTCAACCATTGATAATTGCTCCATTTTTGAGTGAAGGCCTTTATTCTCTCTCTACTAGAGAACAGAGCAATTATCTTGGGCCAATAGGGGGGAAAAGGCTTGAATATGATTATGAGCTGAGACAGACATATATGACAAAATGTGAAGTCTCACACGATATGAATGTAGTGTGCTGGAAACTGCAAAATCTAATTTGCCATGCATGTTTTACCCCAGTTCGACACCGTGCTGGACTGTGTAGGTCTAAGTGGAAACTGCCTATATGTATAATACAGTGAAAGCACTACATATTTTCCAGTAAATCCTACGGGCCTATCTATGCATTCCGTCTAATATTATATGGCCTATCTCAGGGCAACATCAATTCTTTATAGAGTCCCTTTTGCACCATTCTACACATGCACAATTACAGGACTGCACAGGGTGGTAGTCTCACAAGTGCAGCCTGAACATGTGCACACACGCATGCGCACATGTGTAAACAGCCCTGGGCCTCTAACCCTAGTTCCACCATAGAGGTCCTATTTTAAAAGGTGGACACTGCCAGCTACCATGCTCCGTGCAATTACAGTGAATCTACCATGAGTGAGACTCAGGTAGTTAGATACACTAACAGTAAAGGTCCAAAAACTAGGTAGTCAACCAGTGAAAAATCCTGGTGGACTAAATGGACGGAACCGTTTTGCTACACCTGCCTAAGTGAGTCTTGGTCCTGCTCCAATAGGGACAATGGACAGTCTACCCTGAACTACAGGGCTAGTTTCCTCTCCAGAAAGGAACACAACCAACCCCAGACTGGGTTTGGCCAACTTACACGTCATTGGTGAGATACAGGTTGAAACCTGTGTCACAGTGATAGTAAAATCCATATCTGGGCATACGCATGTGCAGGGGCACATTTGAAATATATTCAGGAGTTTTGCACAATTTTACTGTAGAATTTTGCTAAAATATTCCAGGGTATTAAAGATGCAAAGTTACCCTATGTGTCAGCCTGCAAAAGGCTCTGCCCAAACACACCAGAGTTCTGCTCAGCATACCTGTCTATCTGTCGATTCCTGAGGCTGATATAGGCCAAAGCCACTCATAATGATTGCCAGAAGTCTCAATTTACACGGAGGAGCAGTGGGATGCCACAACTGTTGCTCATGGTGTAAAGACAGAATCCGGTAACGTATTAATTTTTGGGTACTGATCTTACCGGCCGCAGCATATAAAGCACCAACGAGCTTTAGGTGTACATCTCCTTGACAATTTATATCATGCATTAGTACATTAGACATCTATTACCAACAACCTCTTTAATGCTTCTGTAAAGAAGCATGCATTTCAAATGCAGTTAATATAATATCCACTGTGTGAAAATCAAGTAAACCCTCTTTAAATTATTGTTGTTACCTCTTTAAGGACTAATTTCTCAAAAGTACTTCCATAGGAATTCTGCTGGATGGTGAGGAAAAAGTGCATGGGTGTTGTAACCTAGTTGCGCCTGAACTGGGGACACCATTGTATCCTCAAAAAAGGTTCTTAGGTGAATTAATTCCTCTTTTGTAAATGCTAACCCATTCCTTTATTTCCCTCAGTTTTATATTCTGTTTGCACGTGACCCTTTATAGTACTTTACTGCATTTAATTTGCCTCATGGGATTCCCGATGATTCCACAGCTTATTCTGAAATTCGCAGGCTTACTTTTGAAGCAAAAGAGGTGGGATACCTTAAACAAATTAAGTGTATTGTAAAGAATCCCAGAGTTCAGGTTATATACACACTCCCCAAAAACCACAGAAATCAGGATACCCTACAGAGGAGACCAATTGTAACAGGTTACAAGTCCATTCTAGAACCCATAGGCTTGTACATAGACTTTTTAATTAAAACATTCCCTTCTCAGACACAGTGCTTCATACAAGACAGCATGAATTTCATAAAACCCATTAAAACACTTCATTTGATGAGTCTAATTTTATACCTACCACACTAGGCATTGAGCCACTCTATAGTGACATTCCATTGCCACATGATATACATGAAATCAGTGATCTCTTGAATACAAGACCAGTACCCTATCATGTACCCTTATAACTTTCCTACATTATCTGGAATTTACAAAATGTTTTTAGGTCTCGCCTGGCGTTGCAGCCCAAAGCGCTGTCCGCTGGGCGAGAGATTTTGTAGGAGAGTAGATTTTCATTGGCTGGCGTCACCGTTTATGCTAAACGGTGGCCTGCCATTGGAAATGAGGGTTTATTGGTGACGCCCTTTCACCTTTTCGTTCCGCCGATCCGGACTGGCTCGTCTGCTTTGTGGCTGTCGCAAAGCACTTTCTTATCTTTATGGGGCCATGTGTTTCTAATTATCGTGGAGGAGCGCACTGCCCCCGATCTCTCAAAGGAAAATAATCTTGGTTTTGTTAAGATTTTTTTCCTTTGAGAGGTGGGGGCAGTGCGCGCCTCCACGCTAATTAGAAACACATGGCCCCATGAAGATAAGTATTTTTGCCTAAGCCCCCTTGTGTTTTAATATACCCGAAAACTGTCTGTCTCTCACCCTTGTGCAGACCACAGAGGTAAAATGAGGCAATAGCTGCTCGAGCATGAAGTGCCACACAGGAAACCGCTTCTTTGTCTGAAACCAGGGCGGGTCCAAATGTCCCAGAAGCAGTTTTACATAATTGTTCTCTGACACCTTCATGGGGCAGAACACCCCCAAGGTACTTCTTGAGTTTCTGCAACAGTTTAGATGGCGCCCTGGTCAGAATCAATCATCCTGGCAGGCGCCGAATGCTCTCATAGCTTCTGGTATATTTTAATGTGGACGGGCACCTGAAACATCCAAGCGCCTTAGGACGTCTTCTAGCAGTGTGGCCCCACCTTTTGCTAATCTAGTGATAGTATGACACGATAACCAGCAGGTCTACTGTTCTGTGCAAGCTTGATTAACAAAGCCCATAGGTCTCACCTGCGAGTCCATAGCTCTTGGCTATGTCAGTGTTATGCCATGTTGTTCAACTGCATGCTGCTGAGCAGCGTGGCTTAAAAAATAAAGCCTTGGCAAAGCCAATAGTTCTAGTCAACGAGAGTCACTGTTTTAGCCATGTTGCATGTAGCGTGGCATATCATTTTTATAGGTCACGCTTGAGGTGCGGTTGATGTTTTCTTTATCTATAGAATGCATGAATGTGCACATGCCGCTGCTGACATGCCGCTGCTGACATACCACTGCTGACATGCCGCTGCTGACATGCCGCTGCTGACACGCTACTGCTGACACACCACTGCTCTTACACCACTGTGACACACCACTGCTGACACACCACTGTTGACACGACGCTGCTGACACATCACTGCTGACACAGCACTGCTTACACACCACTGCTGACACCCCTGCTGACACACTGCTGCTGACACACCACTGCTGACACACCGCTGCTGACACGCTGCTGCAGACACCACTGCTGACACACCACTGCTGACACACCACTGCTGACACGCCGCTGCAGACACCACTGCTGACACACCACTGCTGGAACACCACTGCTGACACACCACTGCTGACTTGCTGCTGCTGACACCACTGCTGACACGCTGCTGCAGACACCACTGCTGACACACCGCTGCTGACACATCACTGCTGACACACCGCTGCTGACACGCCTCTGCTGACACGCTGCTGCTGACACCACTGCTGACACACTGCTGCTGACACACCACTGCTGACACACCGCTGCTGACACGTTTCTGCAGACACCACTGCTGACACACCACTGCTGACACACCACTTCTGACATGCCGCTGCAGACACCACTGCTGACACACCACTGCTGGCACACCACTGCTGACACACCACTGCTGACACGCCACTGCTGGCACCCCTGCTGACACGCCGACGCTGACAAATCGCTGCTGACATATTGCTGCTGACACATCGCTGCTGGTACATCACTGCTGACGCCACTGCTGACACGCTGCTGCTGACATACCGCTGCAGACACCACTGCTGACACACCACTGCTGACACACCACTGCTGACACATTGCTGCTGAAACGCTGCTGCTGACACCACTGCTGACACACCGCTGCAGACACACCACTGCTGACACACCACTGCTGACATGCTGCTGCTGACACCACTGCTGACACGCTGCTGCAGACACCACTGCTGGAACACCACTGCTGACACACCACTACTGACATGCTGCTGCTGACAATACTGCTGACACGCTGCTGCAGACACCACTGCTGACACACCGCTGCTGACACATCACTGCTGACACACCGCAGCTGACACGCCTCTGCTGACACGCTGCTGCTGACACCACTGCTGACACACTGCTGCTGACACACCACTGCTGACACACCGCTGCTGACACGTTGCTGCAGACACCACTGCTGACACACCACTGCTGACACACCACTTCTGACATGCCGCTGCAGACACCACTGCTGACACACCACTGCTGGCACACCACTGCTGACACACCACTGCTGACACGCCACTGCTGGCACCCCTGCTGACACGCCGCTGCTGACAAATCGCTGCTGACATATTGCTGCTGACACATCGCTGCTGGTACATCACTGCTGACGCCACTGCTGACACGCTGCTGCTGACATACCGCTGCAGACACCACTGCTGACACACCACTGCTGACACACCACTGCTGACACATTGCTGCTGAAACGCTGCTGCTGACACCACTGCTGACACACCGCTGCAGACACACCACTGCTGACACACCACTGCTGACACGCCGCTGCTGACACGCCACTGCTGACACACTGCTGCTGAGACACCACTGCTAACACACCACTGCTGACACACCACTGCTGACACACCACTGCTGACACACCACTGCTGACATGATGCTGTTGACACGCCGCTGCTGACACACCACTGCTGACACACCACTGCTGACACACCACTGCTGACATGATGCTGTTGACACACTGCTGCTGACACACCACTGCTGACACACCACTGCTGACACACCACTGCTGACACGTCGCTGCTGACACACCACTGCTGACACGCCGCTGCTGACACACCACTGCTGACACACCACTGCTGACACGCAGCTGCTGACACCCTGCTGCTGACACCCTGCTGCTGACACGCCGCTGCTGACACACCACTGCTGACACACCACTGCTGACACACCGCTGCTGACACGCTGCTGCTGACACACCGTTGCAGGCACCACTGCTGACACACCACTGCTGACACACCACTGCTGACACACAACTGCTGACACACCACTGCTTACACACCGCTGCTGACACACCGCTGCTGACACACCGCTGCTGACACACTGCTGCTAACAACACTGCTGACACACCACTGCTGACACACCGCTGCTGACACACCACTGCTGACACGCCACTGCTGACATTTCGCTGCTGACGCCGCTGCTGACATGCCGCTCCTGACATGCCGCTGCTGACACGCCGCTGCTGACATGCCGCTGCTGACACGCCACTGCTGACATGCCACTTCTGACATGCCGCTGCTAACACGCTGCTGTTGACACGCCACTGCTGACACACCACTGCTGACACGCCACTGCTGACATGCCACTGCTGACATGCCACTGCTGACATGCCACTGCTGATATACCGCTTCTGACACACCACTGTTGACACACCACTGCTGACACACCACTGCTGACACGCCACTGCTGACATGCCGCTGCGGACACACCTCTGCTGACACACCACTGCTGACACGCCACATTTGACATGCCGCTGCTGACACACCTCTGCTGACACGCCGCTGCTGACACACTGCTGCTGACACGCCGCTGCTGACACACTGCTGCTGACACGCCGCTGCTGACAGACCACTGCTGACACACCGCTGCTGACACGCCGCTGCTGACACGCCATTGCAGACACCACTGCTGACACACCACTGCTGACACACCACTGCTGACACACCACTGCTGACACATTGCTGCTAACAACACTGCTGACAAACCACTGCTGACACACTGCTGCTGACACACCGCTGCTGACACACCGCTGCTGACACACCGCTGCTGACATGCCACTGCTGACACACCACTGCTGACACGCCGCGGCTGACATGCCGCTGCTGACACATCGCTGCTGACACATCGCTGCTGACACACCACTGCTGACACGCAGCTGCTGACACGCCGCTGCTGACACACTACTGCTGACACGCCGCTGCTGACAGACCACTGCTGACACACCGCTGCTGACACGCCGCTGCTGACACGCCATTGCAGACACCACTGCTGACACACCACTGCTGACACACCACTGCTGACACACCACTGCTGACACATTGCTGCTAACAACACTGCTGACATACCACAGCTGACACACCGCTGCTGACACACCGCTGCTGACACACCGCTGCTGACACGCCGCTGCTGACATGTCGCTGCTGACACACCTCTGCTGACACACCACTGCTGACACGCAGCTGCTGACACGCCGCTGCTGACACACTGCTGCTGACATGCCGCTGCTGACAGACCACTGCTGACACACCACTGCTGACACACCACTGCTGACACACCACTGCTGACACATCACTGCTGACACGCCGCTGCTGACACCACTGCTGACACACCGTTGCTGACAAACCACTGCTGACACATTGCTGCTGACACCACTGATGACACACTGCTGCTGACACACTTCTTCTGACACGCCGCTGCTGACATCACTGCTGACACATTGCTGCTGACACACTACTGCTGACACATCGCTGCTGACACGCCGCTGCTGACACGCCGCTGCTGACACACCACTGCTGACACACCACTGCTGACACGCCGCTGCAGACACCACTGCTGACACACCACTGCTGACACACCACTGCTGAAACGCCGCTGCTGACACCACTGCTGACCCACCGCTGCTGACACACCACTACTGACACACCACTGCTGACACACCACATCTGTGCGCCCCAGTGATGAAGGCAGAATTGAATGCAGCCAAATTTGGAAGAGGTGGGCATGCACAGTACAGACTTACGTCATCTGAAGGAGTACGGGCACGGAGGAGGGTGCAAGAAGCTGCCAGCACAGCTATGATAGGAGGAACATTAGACAGGTGCATGAAAGACAAGGGCGAAATCCATTTGATCCCAAAGTGTAGTAACGCGGGCGGGGGATAAGAAGGTGGGTGCAACTAAAAGAAGTGGAGTAGGAGGAGGCAAGAGCTCTGATGTAAAGAAACAACTAGCTCCATAGAGCAGATGGACGACAAGGGGTGCTACCGGGTGGACGAGGCTTTACAGAACAGATTAAGGCTGCTCGGCTCTCACTAAGGATAGTCGCAGGTGCAGGTAGAAGGGATGTTTAACAAGGATTGTAGGGGGAGAGGACATGGGAGAGTTACACGAATAGAACAAGCATTGTAAATGCAATAGGTCTCACCTTTGAATAAGTTAAAGCCATTTGCTTTGCTAATGGTATTGTATAGCAAAGCAAAGCAAATGGCTTTAACTTAATGAAAGGTGAGACCTATTACATTTTTAATGCTTGTTCTATTCTGGGACTGATTTTTTCCTTTAAAACAAAGGTATATTTATGGGGCCCATTTTTACTCCAAATTTGCAATTTTATTCGTGGATTTTCTCAAACCCATTACAATTTTGGCACCTTCTAATCCCTTCGGGCACCAGAACATTTTCTGGAAATGTTACATTGCTGATATTTTTATGATTTGAGAAGGATCTCCCTCACTCCTCATTCAATTCCAAAATTGGCTAAACCACAATTGTAATTGTTTAAAGTTTACCATGCGCAGTGACAATACCAACATTTAATTTCTGGATTTACTGATTAGAGTGGAAAATGGCCTCCGCTACAGCACCCTCTATCCCAAATTCACTGATGAGAAATACTCTATTGAATTATTCAAGCTTCCCCCTTTGGCTCTAAAAGATTATTTACCATTTAGCCAGTTCCTCAGGATAAAACGAAATTGCAAGCTAAAGACTGATTTTTTCAAAGAAGCTGAACTACTCATTGCTAAATTATTGAAAAGAGACTTCCCCAAATGGTGGGTTGCCCGCTCAATGAAGAGAGTGCCTCAGAGAGACTCTATTGACACCATAGCAAAAAGAACAAGCATTTACAATGCAATGGTCTCGGCATTGGTAAAGTTAGAGCTATTGGCATTGCTCATGACATTATTTTTGTTTATGTTTTTTGTTTTTAAAACATTTAAAGAAACGGCATTGTCATGAGCAATGCCAATAGCTCTAACTTTACCAATGCCGAGTCTCTTTGAAGTCACATTAAAGTTAGTGAAAGGTGTTACTGCTGCAGAGGTAAGATTTTTCTTTTCACCCCGAGGGCAATAATGGAGCGCCCGATAGGGACCCGTCTCAGCACCTGCTTTTTAGAGCTGCCGGTGATGAGCACCGGCAGGACCCGGCACACTTAAAGCTCTGGCTCTAACCCTCGCACATGCGAGACCGAGTGGCAAATGCTTGATTGTCTTGATGTGGAAAGGTCGAACTATTGGGCACGTTCTATATGTAGTTGTGTCTCTGTGAACGAGTCTGTATATCCGAGCGTCTGTCTTGCCAGTTTGCATGTTATCCTAGATGCCCATGTGGCAGCGTCTCTGCCCCCCGCTGTCTCTGGATGATGCCCGGATGTGCCCTCGCTCTGCAGCTGCAGGCGGAAGCTGGCGAGGGCAGCCGGGGGACCCAACAGTTCCCTCACATGGCGGAAGGCCTGCTGGTGGGCAGGATGTCCTTCCTTTGTGAGGCCCAGCGAGAGAAGCCTCAACTTCCCCAGCGCGGAAAGATGCAAGGAAAGGGGCGGGCGGGAGGACACAGGGCACTGAAAGAAACCAGCGAGCAGGGACGGAGAGGGGGCAAGGAGAGATGGCGGGAGGGAGGACACGGAGCTCTGAAAGAAGCCAGCGAGCAGGGACGGAGAGGGGGCAAGGGGAGATGGCGGGAGGGAGGACACGGAGCTCTGAAAGAAGCCAGCGAGCAGGGACGGAGAGGGGGCAAGGAGAGATGGCGGGAGGGAGGACACGGAGCTCTGAAAGAAGCCAGCGAGAGGGGGCAAGGAGAGATGGAGGGAGGACACGGAGCTCTGAAAGAAGCCAGCGAGCAGGGACGGAGAGGGGAACATCCTGTGACAGCGCCGTGAAGCCGAAAGGTGTGGAATTCTCTGAAAAATAATCACCTTCTGAAAGTATCACTGCTCGGCGGTTTTACAAGTATGCACGCCCACGGTTCACTGGAGTTTGGGACAACCACACCGAGCACAAACAAGCCGAGGGCACCGGAAGACAGCACCGCCTTTCTCCGAGGCACAGCAAAAATGCCTCGGAGAAAGGGAGCCTCATTTTCGGAATTGGGGGCGTGTTTTGCTGTTGTCTCCTCCCTGAGACTTCTCGCAAAAAACACGCCCCCCGATCCGAAAAAGACGGGGCTTCAACGGAGTGACTGGACCTCTTCTCCAGTGGCTGGCCAGCATTTAAGAGGCCAGCCAATGGAGAACAGGAGAGAAGAGGGGCGGGTGCAAGCCCCTCTTCTCAAAGACATTAAATCTCCGGACTTCCGGTCTGCCGACCGGATGGTCCCGAGACCTAAAAATCTGAGAGACTACTTTGTCACCAGCATCCACTTCTGTCAGCAAATGTACCAAGAATATTGTCATGTACTAAGAGCAGGGGACCTTACTCTTGAATCTCCTATGTTTCTTACAAAAAGGTAAAAAATATGAAAGATCATCTGGTACGGGCTGTGACGACCTGTAATAACTCACGAAGCCTCACTGATTTTAAGGGGTCTGCCTCTAATTCAGCATTACAAATGTGGCAGCACCAGTGTCTGCTCTTTTACCATAGAAACTAAAATATTCAATTCTGATACCACTAGTATCACTCTCAGGTACCTCTCTAATTGCAGTACAAATAATGTGGTGTAAGTGATTTGTTGTCTTTGTAATATTGGTCAGACTACTCAGAAAATAAAGATCCAGATATGCCAACATAGAAGCCGTTCAAGAAGTAAGATCCTCATTGGCCCTTTAGTAGAACACTTTATCAAACTGGACAAACCAAAGACAACATCTGATGGCAGATCATTTCAGCTAGCTTCTGAACGGCAAGAGGAGAAAACCTAGTACACCTTTTCAACAGGGAAGAATGGATCTTGAGATTAGATGTCTAATAGGTCTAAATCGCCACAAGGATTAGACAACTCTACAGTGAGCATGTGCTTGTATGAATTACAAGCAGTTTGCAATGCCTGTTTCTATTAGGTGTTAGCATGTATTGGATACACTGTGTGCAACTACTTGTTTGAATTCAAACTAACTTGCAGAGCCTTATTCTGTTAGTTTTCAGTATTCATTGGGCTACTATATTTGAGAAAATATTTGACTATGTGCTAGTTTATGAACATGTTTGCAGTGGCTTATTCTGTTTGTTTTTGGTGTTCATTCCTCTTCTGTGAATGTTCAACTGTTCCTTTCTTTCCCCTGGTTTTATATTCTGTTAATACTCAATCCTTCAAAGTACTTCACTGCATTTATTTTTCCTGATGGGATACTCTAATATTCCACGGCTTATTCCTTATGCAATGGAACCCATGCTCTTTCCCCTCTTACAGATCCGCGTCAAGGTTCTTACACATCCCTGCCTAATCCAAACTGTCTACATTTTTCAATTTCATACACCTTCTTCAGGTCTTACATGAAGACATCTTTAACTGTCTCTCCTGCCTCATGTCTTCCAAAACGTGAAAAATAAAAAAAATACCTAATAATATACCATAGAGAGTTTTAGCAGGCCCTCTTCATCCATTGCTCTGCTCAATTGTCATCCGCATTTTACTTCTGCCCATCACAGCATACAGGAAGGGATAGTGGGTCGGCCCACTTCATCCACTGGGCTGTCTTGCACTGCAGACAGCAACCTGAAAAGAGCGTGCTTCCGTGCCACAGCTGGTATGTCATTTTTTACATATTACATATGTTACCGAGAATAGACAAAAAACATATTGCGTGCATTGTCATGGTTTGATTTGGTCCCAGATCTCAACAGTTTTGTTTAAGAATTCAGGGGTATATTATCAATGACGCAGTTAAAATTATCGCTGGTTTAGCGGCAGAAAACTGCCGCTAAAGCGGCGATAATGGGCTTGATATTATGCCCTGGAGAATTCCAATAGAAGCCCATGTTCACACCGGAACCTGGGCTTCTATATGAATTCTCTGCGGCATATTATCAAGGCCATTATCGCCGCTTTAGCAGCAGTTTTCTGCCGCTAAAGCGGCACTCATTTTTAACGCCGTCCTTGATAATATGCCCCTCCTAGGGATTTTCAGACCATGTGATGAATTTTCAGGCCCCCTATTTTCAACAGCCTTCAATTTTATGACCTATTCTTTGTTTATTTAAGCCGATATGATACTAAAGAATGTTGAATTTTACTTCACACAAAACAGCTGTAGTATGTTTTGCCTAATGCCCGAAGTCATTAAAATGACACAGGGTAGAGAGTCAGAGGAAGGCAGAGCGGATCTTGTTGACAAGCTGACAAAGATGTGATAGACAGTGGTGTAATGAAACTTGAGGGCCCCCCTTGCAAAGTACATTGAGGGGACTCCCTCCAGACTCTCTCAGGAGCTCTCAGGCCAGGGTACTGTGCTGAGGGGGCCCTCTGAAGGTTGGGACTCCCGCACTGCAGGGCCACTAGAGACAGAGTGAGAGAAAGATCACTTTATCAGGGAGCCCCTTGCAAGGTGGGCGCCTTGGGCAGTTGCCCACTTTGCCTCTGTCTTAAAATGCATCCTGCTCATTGCATTAAAATGACTGTAATGATTTCAGCCTTGTTTATATTCGTCCTAGAGTCAGTTACCCGAAGCCCTCAGCTGCACTCCTTTGCTCTGACATAGATCAAGGGCTCTTATTTGGTATTTTAACATGTTTCTGTTTCTCCTCAGTTGTCTAATTGGGCCTCCTCCTTGCTCCAGGGTCCCATAACTTTGAAAGCAGGGGTTTTCTTCATGAGAGATAGAAGTTTGCATTGTACGTGTGCCAGTTGGATTGTGAAGGGAAGCAGCGATCCGTGCATAGTAAAACAATACTCACTGTGGTGAGCATCCAAAGGAAAAAAATTGTATTCATATCTGAAGGGTTTGTGCCTCACAAAGTCACATATTTCAAATTCACCAGTCAAAAAAACAGAAACAAACCGAATGTTCTTGAGAGCCCTCTCTTCACTGTAGACACTGCTGATAAATAAATATTTTTAATTCCTTCGCTGCAGCTGGTCACAGTGTTAAGAGCCAATCTCAGGTCAGTGTCTTCATTCAGTGCCAACTGCAATCAAGCACTGGCAAAACCAATCGGGTGAAAGTGACTGAAAGCCCAGAATCACAGGATGTTGAGCCGACGCTGATTCTCTTTGCCCCCCCATGTTGAGTTTATTGTCCTTCCCCTCCTAACACAAAAAGCGCTTTGACATGGCCTGTGCTAGCCACATCATAGCACTTTTTTCAGTGTCTTTCAGCCAGGTTGAACAGTAGATGTGCCTCTAGACAGCATGACTAAAAGACATTCACATTGAAAAGGCCGTTAGCTCGGGCATTGCCAAGATCTATAGGTTTGGCCAGTGCTTCTTTGGTTTTGACAGGGTCTCGCTGAACAAATGTGGAAGTGATAGTGAGAAATAGTTGAGAAGCTTTGAAGTGAAGTGAGGATGTGGCGTAACAGCCAGATCTGTCGACAGGGGAACTGGGGAACAAGGTTCGAATCTGGCGGTCGCTGATTCTGGGCAAATTACCTACACTTTTCCCTGCCTATGACAACAAATGTGTCATTGTGAAATGTAACTGGTGAGCACTGAAAGCACTCCAATACCATTGGCTAGTTTTAGCACTAAGGCAAGTTGAAGGACAGAACAAGCGCTCCAATACTATCGGATCGTGCAAAAAAAAAGCAGCCGCGATGAAGGAGGCAGTGGGGTGACTTGTCAAGCAGGAAAGGCTAGAGGGGAATGGGGAGTTGGGCAAGCAACGATGGGGAAAAAAACCTTAATTGAAGCAGGATCAGTGACAAAAATGAATGTGTAATTGTGTAATGTAACTGGTGAGCACATAAAGTGCTCCAATTCCATCGGCTTGTGTTCGCGCTATGGCAAGACAGACGACGCAGTGAGCACTCCAATACCATTGGATCGTGGGAACAAATAAAAAAAACAGGTGCTGTTCATGCTTAAACAACTTTATAAGAAAAACTTTAATTTATGTACATGTGCATATGTTTTAGTGGTACGTGTGTATGTGTACAACGGGAGATGGTCTGAAAACTCCTATGGGAACAAATAGCTATGCAAACTGGGAGCAATGTAAGGAGACATGTACTTGGTCCATGCACTATGGGAGGGCCAAACACAATAGGACCACATGACGCCAGCAAGCCATGATGAAACGCTTCAAAGAAAATGAGAGCGACACTGACGTTTACCAAAGGTAGGCGATGGGTGGCCTGTAAGCCCACAGACAGAACACAATACATCCCTTCGAGACAGCGCATGCACTGTCTAGACGAGACATAAAAACAGCTCTCCCCCATGGCCTTGAGTAACAATTCCATGATTCAGCTGTTCTAAAAAGATTGAATGTGACCAATAGTGAGAGAGGATCACAGGGTTTAAATGGCATACTCAAAGTAACACACTATGGGCCATATGTAGGACGCCTAATACCGGTCGGTAACGGCTGATTTTCGGTAAATATCCCGTTACCGACCGGTATTTAGGCTTTTGGTATGTAGGGGGCATATTTCAGGATTCGGTAATTTACCGAATCGGTAAAATTACCGAATCGGTAAAATTACCGAATCGGTAAAAATACCGATTCGGTAAATACCGAATCCTGAAATGAGATGTAGGGGGAGTGTCTCGTTGGTGTGGGGATTCGTTATTTACCACCAACTAAAAGTTGATGGTAAATGACGAATACCTGTAAAAAAGCATTTTTGTGCAATTTTAAGTGTGCAATGTGGCAGACATACATGCCCTTAGGGCATGTATGTGCGCCACATGTGCACACATGGACAAATCAGGGGTGCAACAGGGTGTCAATGTGACACCCTGCCACCCATGATACTGCCTCCCCCATTACCGATTCAGTATTTACCGATTCAGTAATGTTAACTGGCTTCCCATTCATTCCTATGGGCCTCCAGGCCCATAGGAATGAATGGGAAGCCAGTTGCCATTACCGAATCAGTAAATACCGATTCTTAAATACCGATATTTACCGAATCGGTAATTATTTACCTACATTACATTTACCGATTCATAAATACCGAATCGGTAAAGTTCGGTATTTAAGAATCGGTAAATGTAATTTACCTACATATGGCCCTATATGTGTATGGAGTAGTGGAACATTCTTGTTCTAATTAAGTAATCATTTATTTTCCATCAAAGAGAAAAGATAACACAGAACAAGTACACCCAAAGAATGCATGAAAAATTGCATGTTGATACAAGCTACTGTCATGACACTTGGGGCAGATTTATCAACACTTTGTACTAGTACAAAATCCCAAAACGTGGCACAAAGTGTTAGTAGTGTGGTTCATTTCCATTACAAATTGTTGGAAAATAGCCAGAGTAAATGCTTTACACTGCTTTGTGTTACTTTGCTACAAGGTGGCCACACCATGGGTGGTGCATATGCTAACACCCACTGTTTTGATGCAAAGATCCATCTGCTAACAGTACTAGAGAGCACTCTGTGACACAAAATACTGGCTCCTTGAGACAGGACCTAAAAAGGAGAAATTATAATATTTCCCCAAACTTTTACAACTGTACGTGTGTGTTGCCCTGCACAGCACACATACAGTGCATGAATAGATTTAAATCTAGTCTAACCATAGTATTTTGCACTGGAAGAATAATCCTCCAGTGGAAAAAAATCATGCTAGACATCAAGCACACATCTTTGCACTATGGCGGAAAGGTAGCCTGTTTGAGCGCCAGCCCGAAGCATGAAACCAGCAGCGCCATATCTTTGTAGTTATGACTCTGCGCTGTCTTTTCTACCTTGTGTAACTCAGAGCAGCTACTTTGGTTGCTACACTGTTTTCCATGATTTTTGGATAAATCTGCTATCAAGAATGCCACAATTGGGGAGGAGCCTAGCGCGCAACCAAGATGGCCGCATAGGCTTACGGCTCTCGAGGGCCTCCGCAACCTCCCACGTCTATCCTGACTAAATCCCAGTAAACTTGATGGGCTTTTGCTGAGGCATCCGCGCTGAGGTGCCACCCGTTTTCCAAATTCAGATCGGACGCCGGGAACCCGAATGGTCACCCTCCGAAGATTGCGGCCTGCTGTTGCCTAGGTCCCGATCTCGAGTTGGTGGGGTGCCCGGGTACGAAGTGAACAACAGCGGCATGCTGAGCGTGACTTGCCGCGTACCCCGCACTTTCACTTTCGTTTTCGAGGCTGTCTCTTTGAGATCGGCCGAGGGACCTCGGTGTTTCAGAGGAGAGCGGACGGCGGAGTGTCTAGCCTGACTCTCGGGCTACACACGGACTTCCTGCCCGCGACTGCAGTGTTCGACTGATTTGGCCAACTGGTTCCTGCCCCCGGCTTCGACGAGTGCCAACCTTGGTGGCCTCCGGACGATGGCGACTAGACTAGACGGTGACAAGTCGAAACCCAAGTCAACCCGGAGGGGATCCTATGCACAGGCCAACAATATGGATCGGTATGCGCAGCTGAAGGGATCCCCCAGTGGCTTGCATAAATCGCCTGAGAGGGCTAAAGAGGTTTCGGGCCCATCGTCAGAATTGACCCTGCAGGACGTTATGGGCGCCATTGAGGAGATGAAGGCTGCGGTGGGTCAGCGGTTTGATACCCTGGCGCATAAATTGGACGCGGTCCTTATTGATGTGAATTTGGTCAGGGCAGACCTGTCCAAAACCAACGATCGGGTCGACTCTTTGTCTCAAGCGGCGTCGAGCCTAACTGTGGATGTGGCAGCCCTGCAGACGGAGGTCCGCCGGCTGCGGCTTGCCAGTGACCAGACGGATCGTCGACTTGAGGACTCTGAAAGCAGGGCTCGACGGAATAACGTTCGTATCATCGGAGTGCCGGAAAGATCGGAGGAATCTGCCGCGGATCTATTTGTGGAGGATCTGGTGATCAATCATCTCGCGCCCAAGGGATTGAGTAAGTTCTTTGCGGTGGAGCGGGCCCACAGGATTCCGGGTGGTGCGCCCAAAGTGGGTGCTCCCCCGAGGCCTATAATTGCCCGACTTTTCAACTTTCGAGATAGAGACGCTATCCTTCAGGCGTCGAGGGTGGCAGGGCCGCTGAAGTTTGAGAACTCCAATGTCAGCTTTTATCCGGACTTCACGCAAGCGGTCCAGAAACAGCGGCTGGGATTTCTGGGTGTGAAACGGCGCTTGAGGGACATGGAGTTGAAATACGCGATGTTGTTCCCGGCAAGGTTGCGGGTTGAGTTCCAGGGTCGTTCCCACTTCTTTGACCGGCCGGAGGCAGTTGGAGAATGGTTGGATGCCCTGCCGCGGGGACAGGACCGAGACAGTCGGACGGCGGAAAACGAACGGGATGTGGTGGAGCGGGACTAGAACTTGGTTCCTGGCGATGGACTAGACTGGCGAGGTTTTGTACCTTGGCTCAATTGTACTTTAATCTGGTGCATCATGCCCTTCAAGTGCCTGGGGGTTGTGGGGAGCTTATTGGGGTCTTTTCCTCCTTCTGGGGTTCTTTTTGTGGTATAGGTTAGGGCGACAGGTACACTGCAAGTTGGGGGGGCTGTTTGGGCTCAAGCAGGGGTGCAGGGAGGGGGGAGTTGTTGTTCTGGGATTGTGGGGGAGGGGGGTTGTTGGGGATGGTTGTTTTTTTGTTTTGCAAGGCAATGTGAAGTTTTCTGGTCAATTCTCCGGGTTGTGCTCTCCGGGGTGTGGGTATCATGTGCGGGAGTGGGATGGGGGGTAGGGGATTGAGAATCCTTTCGTGGAATGTGAACGGTCTGGGGGACAGGATCAAGCGCGGGGTGGTGTTGCAGTTCTTGAAACGAACCTCGCCCGACATTGTTTTCCTGCAGGAGACACATTTGATTGGGAACTCCTTCCAGGCCCTAAATAGGAGGGGCTATCGCCTTGCCGCTCACTCTGGTTTCACTTCTGGCTCTAGGGGAGTGGGCATTCTGGTTAGGGCCTCTCTCCCATTGGAAGTGGACGAGGTGCTTCACGATGATAGGGGGCGATATGTGGCGCTGGTGGGGAGATGGGAGGGCAGGACTGTGTCGCTCGTGGCTGTGTATGTACCTCCGGGGTTACAGACGGCTACGTTTGCTGATTTGGGGCGTTTGGTCCTGGGACTCCCTGGGGGGGTTCTGGTGTTGGGTGGTGATTTTAATGCCGTTGTCTCCGGGTTGGAGGACCGCCACCCTCCCAGGGATCTCCCTAGGGCTCAGGCCTGGTTGGGTGGCTTTTTGGATACTTTGGGACTTGTAGATTGCTGGAGATTGATGCATCCGGGACAGGCGCAATACACCTTTCACTCGGGGGCCCATGGGAGTCTCTTGAGACTTGACTATATGCTTATGCCGGCGACCCAAGCTGGAATGATTGGGGAGGTGCGTCATTTAGCCCGAGGTATCTCTGACCATTCCCCTATATGGTTGCAGCTGAGGGTTGTCTCTGGGGCAGAGGGGAGAGTGGCGCCCATTAGCACCTGGTATCTTCGTAACCCTAAGATCCGCGCGGAGTTGGTCAAGTCCACTGATCACTACTTTACTGATAACGTGGGGTCGGTGTCGTCGGCCGTCTCCCTATGGGAGGCTTATAAAGTGGTGGTCAGGGGGCAGGCCTTGTCCCTTATCTCCCATACTAAGAAGTGCGAGAGAGCGGAGGTGGTCCGCCTGGAAGCGGAAATAGCTGTAATGGAGGAGGACTTGGAGAGTGGGGTTACTGCGGAGAAATTGCATGTCCTTAGCCTCAAACAGTCAGATTACAGAGCGTTAGTCACGGAAGCTGCTAAAGAGATGAGTAGAGAGCAGCAAGGGCGGTTGTATGATGTGGGGGATAAGGCCGGAAAACTGATCGCTTGGTTGGATAGGAAGGAGAGAGCTAGCAGGGTGGTGCCCGTTGTGGAGAGGAGTGATGGAGTGCGTGTGACTGACCCGGCTGAGATCGTTGACTGCTTCGCGGCTCATTTCCGCGGAGTATACTCTCCGGTCTCAGTGCGATCGGAGGAGGATTCCCATAGCCTGCTTAGAGACATTGCATTGCCAACCCTATCGGAGGCAGACGCGGTGTTGATGGAGGCAAAGTTGTCGTCCGATGAGATCGCTTTGGCCACTCGTTCGATTGCTTCGGGTAAAGCGGTGGGTCCTAATGGTCTTCCCATCGAACTCTACAAGTTGCGTCCCGATAAGATAGCACCATATCTTCGAGACATGTTTTTGGCGGCAGGTGCGGCGGGCTTCCTCCCCCCTGACCAACGCCTCGCCAGCATAGTTGTGATACACAAAGAGGGGAAGCCGCGAGATCGCTGCGCCTCCTATAGGCCCATTTCGCTGTTGAACGCGGAACCCAAAATTCTGGCTAAAGTGTTGGCTAACCGACTGGTTCGGGTCGTGGGCGACTTGATTCATCAGGATCAGTCTGGTTTTATACCCCATCGGAATACCGCTCTAAATCTGAGGCGGTTGCACGGCGTGCTTGCTAGAGCGGAATTCATACGTGAGCCGGCCATCTTGGCATCTTTGGATGCTACTATGGCATTCGACACTTTGGAGTGGCCATATATGTGGGCCGTGTTGGCGAAATTTGGGTTCGGCCCGGAGTTTATTGGTTGGGTAAAATTACTATACGCTGACCCACTGGCTCAGGTGGTGGTGAATGGTAGGGTGTCGGCTCCCTTCGCACTGGGGAGAGGTACGCGGCAGGGGTGTCCGCTATCACCCCTTCTCTTTGCACTTTCTTTGGAGCCTCTCGCCTCCTGGTTGCGTTGGGAGCCGTCGTTGCGAGGCATTAGATGGACGCCGGAATTCGAAGACCGTCTCTCCCTTTACGCGGATGATATCCTTCTCTATCTCACGTCTCCCCGGCGGTCGCTAATTGTATTGGTGGATGTGCTGAATTCTTTTGGCCGCAACTCCGGCCTGGTCATCAACTGGGCCAAGTCGTGCGTCTACGTCCTCTCGGGGGATGCCCCCCTTCTGCCGCGGGATTGCCCAGTTCAGATTGTTACCCAGGGGTTCAAATATTTGGGAATCTTTATCTCACTGGACCCCGCGGTTCGCTATGAGCGAAACCTTCTACCTCCCCTCCAACGATTGAAGGCCGACGTAGCGAGATGGCGACGACTTCCGCTCTCGCCGCTCGGATGGGCGGCATTGTTTAAAATGATGTCGCTGCCGCGTTTCTTGTATGCTTTGCAAAATACTCTTGATGTCGTGCCGGCCCGTTATTTCCGGGAGGTGGAGGGTCTGCAGCGCCAACTGTTTTGGGACGGGCGGCCGCGGATTGCTCTCACCAAGTTGACGCTCCCTTGGTATGATGGGGGGGTCGCCCTCCCCGATATTAAACGATACTATTGGGCGTCTCAGTTGGCGGCGGTGAACCACGGGATATATGGTCCTGCTTTAAACCCGGCCTTCGAGATGGATAAACTCCTGCTTCCGGGTGGGGACTATAATAGGGCGCTGTACTCGGTGACCCAGGACACGCGGTTGACGGGACCCACGCGGGTGGCGGTGCGTGTGTGGCACGCGGCGAATGCTGCGATGGGGTGGAGGGATCGCTTGACTCGGGCGACGCCGTTGTATGCTTCTGGGCGGTTGGGCTGTTTGTGGAGATCGAAAGGCTTTGAGAAATGGGATATTATTGGTATATGTAAGGTGGGTGATCTGTGGGCGAAGGGATCTTTCAAAACGTTCGAAATGCTTAAACTTGAATATAAATTAAACGATAGAGAGTACTTCCGGTATGCTCAAGTCTACCATGTGCTTTGCTCGGTTTTTCCGGATGCTACTGCTATCCCCGAGTATTCCCCACTGGAGGATAGAGTGTTGGATGGTTACTTGCCCGACAGCACTATTTCCCTGATTTATAAGAAACTCATTAACGATCGTGCGGACTTGCTGCTCCGTTTGAGGGAGGCGTGGACGGGCGATGGCTTGGAATTGGATGATGAGGACTGGGTATCGGCGGTGGCCTCCCCGAAAGAGGAGGCGATCCCGGCCCGCCTACGGTTTGTACAGCTGAAGATCCTCCATAGAGTGTATGTCACAGGGCCCGGTTTGCTGCGTATGGGTTATTCGACGGATGGATTGTGTAAGCGTGGATGTGGCCTGCCGGGCACGTTCCTTCATATCTTGTGGGAATGTTTGGAGGTTGTGCGATTCTGGAACGGTATCCACACTGTAATGGAGGGGGTCACGCACGTGGCCCTGTTGCCAGAGGCTAGGAGGTGTTTGTTGAATGTCTGGGAACCGAATGATTGTAATGCGGCACAGACGCAGTGGGTGACCTTGGGATACATGGTGGCTAAGCGTAACATTGCACAGCTATGGGGCTCCCCGAGGCCGCCCACGATTGATGTATGGAAGGAGAATATGGACCGGTGTATGTTTAGGGAAAAGACGGCGTATGTGGCGAGAGGTAAGCCAGGGAAATGGACTAGGGTATGGGGTCCGTGGAATCTATATCGGGGACGTATCTGCACCCCGCCTCTGCCATTAGAGGTCGATATTGCTCTGACCCCCTAGCCGCGCGTTCCGCGGGAGGGCTTGATGTGTGCTCCATGCTTTGTTTTCCCATTGCCCCCCTCTACAGCTCCCGGACAGGAACTGCTTTGGACATTATATGTTATTCCCCGTCCCGGGAAGGGCACGCTGCTACTTCAGACTCTCATTGCCTTGAGTGTGTTTTCTATTTAATACAAAATGAAACTGTTGTTTTCAATTGCTCCTGGCCTATGACCACGGCTTGTTATATGTATTCACGGACTGCCGGGCGCCTTGCCTATGGTTCAACGGATTGTGTGGCGTTACATTGCGGGCCCTCGGGCTCTATAGAGGCCGGCCCTGGTGGTTGTAGGCCCTTGTCTGTACTTTATTGTTTGCTAACGGTTTCGAATAAAAAATTAAAATAAAAAAAAGAATGCCACAATTTCATGCAACTACAGGTACCTTCATTTCAGTACTTTTTTATAATATTAGCACTTTAAATGCAGAACTAATTCAATGCTCACCAGGTACACTGGTCATTGCCTGAAAATCTGCTGTATAGGTGAGTGGACAGCTCTGCATCAAGACTGATTTACCCTCTGGCTGGCTGCTCAAAGAATACTGAAAGCATAGTGATGCAAGCTATCTGTGCCATGATCTTGGTTGCCATGTTATCATCATCCATGGTCCACCCTAGCTGCCCTCCCTGTGCAGTTTATCATTGCTTTCAGGTTATGACTCTTTTTTTAATGAGAATACTGGGCACAAGAACCCACCCACTAATCCTAGAAGACCACAGCTCAGTTGGGTGGTGTTTATCAATATCCACTCCTCTCCGGTCTACAGTGGCAAGGCTTCTATATATGCTGTTTTTATCAAGCATTGGTGTCAGCTTTTTAATAGTTCAGAAAAATTAAATGATCATGAGGTTCTAACCCCATACCATTGTGCTGACTTTCTTATAGATGTGAGTCTAAATATAAGGATCGATACAAGTTTAACGTTTCAAATGGATGGTTGAGCAGAGGGAGTCTCATGATGCAGTGACTCTCTGAGTCCTGACGCAATGTAACTTGAAGGAAACTATATAAAGATGAATGCAAAAATGAAGACATACATTTATGAAAAAGTAATTTAAAGGGAAGTATAATGAAGAAAAATACATTTTACTTTTCATTGAGAATTATGAAGAATACCAGGATGATGAAAAGTATACAAATCTAGAAAATGGTACCTAACACACTAACCCTAAGCGTACCCTAACTAATCCTTATCCCTAGCTACAATCTCACCTCTGATCCTATTCACCGTTGTAACTATGAACCATATAGTACAACTCTAAACCTAATCCTAACTCTAAAACATATCCCTAAAACCAAAGACATAAACCATTACTATTACGTTCAGCGCAGTCAAACAACACTTTAACCCTAATTACATTTAGTGCAGACTTAACATGCAAACAATCCAAACTCTAACCCTGCTTAAAATCCCAAAGCCACCACAAATCCTATGACACAATCCTGATCCTAACCCAAAAACGAATCATAAGCCTACGCACAATCTTAGCCCGAACAACTATCTTGAGCCTAACACCTATAAAACTACACTTTACCATTATTGCTACTCCTAATTCCAAAAAAATGTAATCATTGATTATAAAAATATGCTTACCGTGTTTAATATATTGTGTTTGTTTTCCCTCAGACTAAAGATACAGCATGTTCAACTTTTCCATTAAATGTTTCTTACTTTTCTTAACTTTCTTCTGACCATTTTCAAAACATTCTGCTTGCTGGTTCTTCAATGATCTATGTGAAGAATATATACAAACCTGACTCTTGCTCGTTTAGACCAGTTATTTTATTTATTTGTTTTAATTAACTGAGCAGTGATGAGCAGGATCGGAGAACTGTGTTTGGGCAATTCAGTGATGGGGTAGTGGGGCTTTCAGGGCTTACTAAGAAGACACCGGATTGGAAGGATTTTTATGCAGGGGTAATTGTAGAAAGGTGGAGTATTATGTGGTGTAGGCAGGACCAGACTGGACGTAGCGGACATCGGGTATTTGCCCAGGAGGCTGCAAGGGTGGGGGCTGGTTTTGGAGCAGTGGGGGCTGTTTTTGTTACTGGTGGCCGGTCTAGCAGCGATGCTGCAATATCGGCCCCCAGTAACAATAGCAGCAGTGCTGGGGGGCGTTTTCTGTAAGCAGCAGTAGTTGGCATTTGCGACCCCCCCCCCCCCTCTTGGGTGGGGAGGCGTTCCGACAAAATTGCCAAGGCTGCTTTGGGTTCCCAGTCCGACCCTTGTTGTGGGGGTTAGGCCTCACCATGTAAAACTATCATGATACCCCAAAGATGGTCCTTGGATTCACACTAATAAATCCTTAGCTCAGTCCTGATAGTGTGGCAAAGAACAGTCCGGCTTTACTAGAGGAACATGTGTCAAGCATTTTAGAGTACCACGATGGACTTCAAGTAACTGACACAACTCGAGGGAAATCCGACAACAATTTATAAAAATAGAGTGTATTTTTATCTTAATTTAGACACCAAAGCAAATAGAATAGTACACATATAACCAGAGTTATAGATTTTTGAAGCAATATAAAATCAGTGCAAAGTAATATAATGAAAATTCAACCTTGGGATAATGGGAAAAACCACTGGTGACAATCGGTCACTTGCAGGCCAAGTTGCATTGTACCCTTGCAGGATAAATGTGATGTGGTTCCCAGGACCAAGCCATGACAGTCAGTTAAATTTTACCTGGCTCATGAAGCGCGGGTGCTGAGTTGTTCTGGCTGTCCCTGGTGCTGAACGGGAGAGCTGTTTTTACCGCTGAAATGGTGCTGCTGGGAAAAAGATACAAAAACAACTAGGCCACTGCTGATGTAAGATGAGCGGTGAAGTGAGTCCCCTCTTGGTGCAGTGTCAAATGCAGGAGTTGTTCACCAGACTTGGCAGCTGTAAGTGGAGCAGAAAGTAACTTCGATGTCCGGTGGTCCTGGGGAACGCGGTAGCTGCTTGTGACTTCATAGAAGGCTGGACTTCAGTTCCCAAAATGCACTAGACTATCTGGATTTGGGCGATCCCTCAGAGGGCCAGATAGCCAGTGATTCTTCAGATCTGGAGCATTGCTTTTTTACTTGCAGTTTACAGGGGACTATTTCCACTAGTCCAAGGGAGTGTGAGGGTGCTCCAGGATTCCATGGGGGTCTCTCTGTCTGGGGAAAGAGACGTAGCCAAGGACGAGTCTCGATCAGGCAGTTCCAGGAGCATTGCCGAATGTGCAGGGTATCCCTCTTTTTCTTTGTGCAAGTTCTGTTGTCACTGTCAATGGTCTCTTCTTCTGTACTCTTTGAAGCAGATTGTTCAGAAGTGAGGTTCTAGTGTAAGGGATGTCTCTTAAATCCTAGATTTAGGGGAATTAGGTGTGTGGGAGCAAGTAGTCAGTGCAGCTAATCTGCCCCTGAGGTGACCACATCCGGGGTGTAGGTCACCTTTTCTACCCAGAACATTTTGTTCTGCCAATCCTAAAGATGGCAGAAATCAAATTTTAGTGTACAGGTCAGGCTGCGCACCCTGGAGGTGTGGCTAGCCTTCTGGTGGTGTACACCTCCTTGACTAACTAATTTCCTGCCTGTCAGGTTGCAAACGTGTCTGGGGCAGGGGAGGGCTGTTTCCTCCTCTGGGAGTCAGCCCTGATGCATAGCAGGGGCTGTGCAGCCTTGAAAGCTCACATTCTTGATGTTCCACTCCCCTATCCTACTTGGGAGGAGGGAGGTGTGACCTCCTTCCTTCCCAAGCCTTTGTACCTTAATTCTGAAAGTAATCACACTGTTTGTCAGGAGGTCAGAATCCTGTCTCTGCGGCAGAAAAAGCGGGAAAGGTGGCCTTGCCAGCCAAAACACAGAGAAGCTGGGGCAACCAGGTGCGCAACCTCAAAGGTAGCCACCTGGGTGCATGCCACATGGCCCTTGACATGAGATTCATGTCAGGGGTGAGAAGGCATGTTGTTTGATACCAAACACAAAATATTTAGGCAGTACCATAATTGAGATGCCAACCCAGGGTTTTCCCGTGTGCCAGCCCAGGTAATTCTATGGACCTTCCATCACTTATAGTGCCCTTTAATGGTAAAGGACACTATAGCATCATATAAGCTTGCACTTACATGTCCATGCCTTTGATATAAGGCACCCTACATCTTGGGCTGTAGAAGGCCTTCCTTAGGGGTGACTGGCATATATCAGAGATAGTGCATTGACTTTAACACACATGGTGAGGGTAAATTTGGGTAAATTTGAATTCAAGCAGTTTTCACTGCTCCTGCAATCTGCAATGGCAGGCCTGCTGCCAGTAGTTTATACGGGTCACTTAGGGTGGCACAAACAGTGCTGCAAGCCCTGGGGACCTCTTTACCACCGATGCCCTGGGTACCAGTAGAACCATATACTAGGAACTTATAAGGGGGGTAAAGTCCTTGTCGATTCAGATGGCCAATTTACACATAACAGTTTTAGGGAGAGAGCCCTGTCACTGGGGCCTGGGCAGCATGTCCATGTGCACTAACAGTCATAACCATTAGCATTGGAGCATAACTTGGATGGGGGTGACCATCCAAAAAGGGCTCTTTCCTACATTAATCTGCTCAAGACTGTATAGGTCTGAACAGAAGTAGATTGTAGTTGTACAAAAAGCACACATAAACATGGATTGGTAATATATACAAATGAATGGTTTATTATAAGCCATTCTTCTACAATGGATGTCAATGTGAATGATAGCAAATATTATTAAGCACTCAGCAAGTAATATATTCACATTAGCTCAAAGATGAGATACTTTTACTATCATATGTCATCACATATTTCTACTAGTTCTATTGGCCAAAGCCCTACCTAAAATATTACCAGCTGCCTAACAGCATGGTGATATGAGTTTGTTAATATGTGCCAGACTCCTTGCCTGGCTTATTGGCATTTACAGAATTGGTGTGTCATTCAGGACTTGCCCATCGCCCATGCCTCGACCAGATACAAACAGGAGTCCATAGGGAAGGCAGGTCAATACTTGCATGCAGTGTGAACATGGCATGGTCTTTGACCATGTTCTATGTGTGTTACATATAGAAACGTATGCTGCAAAAGCAGCACATAAAAAGAGCACTCCTCTATATGGTCTGCAATCGGCATGATTTTCGAACATATCCATTGCAATCTCATACAATTTTGTAGGGTATAAAGAAATGCCCTTTAGCCGACACCTCTATGTCGTATGCACATACTGGATGTTACCAATAGCAGCATAAGGCACAAATGAAATTGGCACATGTATGCACAACATGTATGAGCATAAAGCACATGGGACATAATCTTTTCAATTGATCAGGTCATTGATACGATTGTCTTTGGGGAAGTCATTTATGATTTCCTTAGTGATATCGTAGTTTATGTTATTTAATCTGTGATGTCACGTGGTCAGCCAAGGGCAATGCATACTAGCGAGTTATTGTTGCATAACCATAAGTGTTGAGTATAAGTGTGTTTTGCATTTTGGATCACAGGCATAACGTGCCTTCAACTGAATTTCTTTCAGGGCAGTTTGACATTTTTTCATTAACTTAGGTTACTTTGCACCCTTAGTAGGGGGGCATAGTAACCCTTCCCGAATCTACGGTTTAGTTAATGTCTCGAGCATTTTAATTATATACTTTGACTTTGACATCTACGAGGCACGCATAAGGAACACAGACTAAAGCTATGCCCAGTAGATACGGAAAACAAAACATGACTTCTGACCATGTCTTGAGTCCTGCAAGCATTACTCGTTGGCATGTGCTACTGGTATTGCACAAAGGAAATGGCATTTTTTCATGCTCTATGTTCACAGTACACCTGCCTACAGTATGCACAGTGCATGGACTGTATCAATTTCTGGGGGAGGCGGGGCAGGGTCTGTGTATAGAGCAATTATTGTGGCAACGCATTTTGTGCCTTGCCAAGGCCCACAAAATACCTGTATGCACTGTAGGATATGTGGATATGGGGCACAGGGCATAGTCTGTGGACATGCAGTGTGCACAATATCCAAGCATGCAGCACCTGCAGCACCTGGCCACCGTCAATGTCCTGTAGTGACTGTGCAATGGTATTGGCAAATGCAAAACCAATGCTGGATTAAAGACTTTTGGGCCTGTCTGCTGAACCCCTGGCACACTTTATCATTAAAAACGAGTCTGCGGATACTTGTGCATCCCCTTCTATTTTAGAGAATATTCAAGATCACTTTTTGCGCTGGTGCAATCAAATGAGGGAACACTTTGCCTTCGTGTCCGGAGCATATTACAGATATGGGTGCAGAGGCAAATGAGCTGTTGGGACCTGAGCTTGCTGCAGTGCTTAATTTGAGCCAGTGCTTTCCGATGCTCAGCACCGGCACTTAATTGGTTTCCGGTGCTGGGCACCGGCACCTAATTGTCATCAACATACTTAGAACAGTCTACCGCATGGTGGCGCTGCTCACCTAATTTAGAGATGAGCAGAACAACGGTTGTTTAGGAAAACAATATACATTAAAATAGTGCTAATAACCTGTCTCCTCAGCCATTCCTTTAGGTTTGGGTACCTCAAATAATCTGAGCTGTCGCATTTACATGCAAGAGAGATGGTTAGTAGTTGTTGTGGCAGCGATGATAAGGGCGATGGGTGGTGAAGGCTGCAGAGGCCTCCAGGTCAGAGCACTGGCACTTAATATTTTACAAATTAAGCACTGGCCTACTGTGTGCTGCATAGAGATGGCAGGCAGTCAGGGGTCCATGAAGGTGCCCCTATGGAGGGGGGCACAGTGGTCCCAAAGACCCCCAATAATCTGGCGGCAGGCAACTGCAGTAACACATTACACCCACCACCAGGGGGATCCTTTGAAATGTTGCTAGGATTCCAGCTGTGAGCAAAAGGCAGACCACAGCTTCAAACAGCCAGCCTACCTCTTACTAAAGCACTGTTCAGAGCACAGGCGCGAGTCCACACTGGCCCTCTGAACAGTGCCGTCATCATAAGAGGGGTACTGTCCTGGTCTGCGTCTGGCAAATCCAGACAATTGTGCGCCACAGCACAGAGAGGGACAATGTGTGCTATGCATAATACAGCCACAGAATGTAAAAGTATTATGCTGCATTGAAAAGTATAGTTTTGAGTGTAGGTCCTGTACAGCAATGCTGGAAAAGTAGAAATTCAATCAAGTACGGTAGACATAATTGAAGGATTTCGCCCCATGAAGGTACCTGCAATGATACCTCCAATCCAGCAATTAATATGCTCTCTCACATATTCTACCAGCAACTAGGCATATTAGGGACGAGAAAAATATAGAGTGCAGAACCACCTAGTTATATGGACTAAATAAGTTGGCGTAAGCTGATGCTGCAATTTAAAAATGCCCAAAGTACTAAAAGGTGTTTATTGGAATAAAACGTAATTGCTTGTTGTATCAGGTTCAGACCACAGAGCACTATCTCCTTACTTTCCTACAATTTTATATGTTGAGTTAAACGCTTATCTGCCCTTTTCGAAACGGTACGGAGTCCGGCTTGGACAAATCCTTTTTAGATTCACCTTGTACGGACAATAATTAAATCAGTAGAATGGGCACCCACTGAGGAATGGTGCATGAAAGAAGTGCTCACAGATGACAGAGTGGAGGAGGACACTACCACCTGGGGGGAACTCTTACAGAAACTGCCAACCCCAGGAGGCAGTGCACCGATGGCTGGCCAAGCACCGATGGCTGGCCAATCCAGCAAACCCGATGGGAGGGAACCATCAGAGGGCAGCAGAGCCAGTCCTGAAGAACACACACGCCTCTAAAAGGGCCCCAAGAGAAGCATGCCAAGCGGTTAACCATTTATAGTGCCTTACAGCTATGGCGTAGCTGTGTGGTATGCCCCGAGGGAGGACCAAATATATATCTCATGTGGGGGTTGGCTGGACGGGGACGGGAAGGGCAGCTGGAACTCATTCTCTCTTTGTAAATTGTGCTATAAACTCCATGCTTATGCTTGTCCTGTTGTATTGTTATGAATTTGACACTTAAAATGGAATACATGAATTTAAAAAAAATTATGAAATCAGGATTTGGGTCAAAATCATTAAACCACTGGCTTACTTGGGTAAGCTTCCTTCAGCCAAAGGCTCAAGAAATTGTCAATCACTTTTTGGATCAGCCAGAAACACAGATACACCATTGGCTGTTTGTATAGTTCTTCCTCCTACAAAGTGCTTTCATTGGAATGCTTGTTTTACATCTGAGAAGGTCACTCAATCATCACACATTTGTCACATTCATTATGGACAACAAGATGGCGAACGCCATTTTCGGGTCACTGTAGTCAAGATGCCATGGTTACACCAGGCACCACTACACTGTGAGAAGCCGACAGCCCCTGTGCAAGGATCCCCACCTGTAAGGTTCTTGCAGAGGATCTTATCAAGGGGAGGCCTATAGGATTCAACTATGCACAGTGATGCTGTATCCCCGGGGGACTTGGGAACACTCCCTAAAGTGGCCCAGTTTGATCAATAGAAAGATTGCAAGATAAAGGAATTATAGTTCTTCTTATATAGTCCTGAGGAGGCAGGAAATTACCTGGCCGAAACATGTCATCTTACATCGAAAAAGAAGTCCATAACAAGTGGAAACACATAATTAAGACAAGGATCACCAGCCTAATCAAATTCAGAGTGGGACTTTTTGGATATTATGCAATTGGTCTATTGGTTCTTTGGAGTGGACTACCTTGTAGACAAACCCAAAACAGAGAGTGTTAATTTGGGCCATTTAGTTTTGTGAAATGTATTTGTATTTATAAGGACAGTCTATGACATTGCACTAAATATGAAATGTACACCTAAGGAATGAGGGAGACACAGCCAAACGCTGGAAGTGTTTGAAGTTACTAAAATGTGGAAAACAAGCTGTGAAAACGTTATGCGAATCCAACATTAATTAAAGTATTATTGTGACATAAGAACGTTTAATTTGTCCCTCTTGAGTCAGTTTGTTTTTGTACTACATGTGCCCTAGATTCAAGAGGTTTAATGGTGTCACCCCCTTGTAGTACACAACTTTCATTATTTATGTCTTACATGTATTGTAAAGAAAAAGCAATTATTTGTTTGCGGCAATGAACATTGGTTCTCTTTGTGGCATAAAAAAATATTGTTATTGGCACGAAAGGACAATGTGTCCCTACATACATTACAGCAATAGTCTGTAGCCAAGCCACAACATTTAGCCAGTGTGTGGCTAATATGGTAGAGCATGCCTCAAATCTACTTTTGCTGCTAGCCGGTGCTAAAAAAATTCAGTGCACTCTGCAGTATTGGGAAAACCAATAGGTGTGACTAATAATGAAAATGCTAGCCAGACCTATGGATTTTGCCAAGGCTTGATCCTTAGGGATCACTAAACCTCTAATTGAGATTCAAGCAATTCCACCAGCCCCATAATGTTATTGTATGTTTCACCATGAAACGTGATTTGTGCTGAGGGAGTCAAAGGTAAAAAAACAATGCAAGCTAAATGGCTTTAATTAAGGTGTTGTATGAAACCATATCAACAAAAACAATATCGACAGAAAATATTGAAAACAAAAATATTATGACTCTATATGTAAACAGTAAGCACACAAATATCGCAGACAAATATATTACTAAAAACAAAATATATAAAATAAAACTATATGTAAACAAAATTCAACAAATAACAAATATCACATACACATTAAAACTAAGGAAACCTCAAAAATGAAAATATCAAACACCATAAAATCAACATAATTCTAAATAAAATACACAATATTGCATTAAACATATATATATATATGCATAAACAAATATTCCAAAATAAAAAATAATAAGCATTGAAAAAAAAACAATCTAACTAGCATTTTCCATAAATAGTGGAAATAAATTTAAATTAGTTCACACCCAAAACCATCAAATTAAACTTAAACACAGTTAACAAATAGGAATGCTTTTCTAAATAACAAACAGCATAAAACGGCAATAAAAATGAAGAACAAAATGCCTCCTAACAGGAGGTTGTAGCAGGGCCGGGCTAGGAACCAAAACTGGCCCTGGCACACTGCTCGGCCGACCCACATAGGGGGGAGGTGAGGGGTGCGGCCAAGCTGTTTGCAGGGCCGGTTTCGGATGATTTTGATACAGGGGGCCATATTGCCAGCCTCCGGTAACATAAACGGGCCCATGGGGCCTAAAACCGGCCCTCAACCTGGCGGCTCACCAGGGAAACGCCCAGTGCCCACTATGGCCAGTCCAGCCCTGGGTTGTAGGCCTACAAAGAAAGACTGAAACACTTCAATAAATCACTAAATACTACAAATAAAGTAAGTTTAACTATGCATGAACGCTAATCAAATGAATAAATAAAAGTATGTTGCAAACCTATGCTACATTCATCTCAGCAAGTAACATGTGCAACCTCTATGAGAAGGAAAAAACATTAAAATGAAAAGGAAATAAAGACATGTACACCGACTTGTTCAAAATACAAAAAACACCACCTCTAAAGAAATAACTGCAACCAAAACAAGAAACTCAAATTCAACTAAACATAACCCTTCATTATATCTAAAATAAACATACAACATTTTACAGTAAGAGACACAGCTAATACATTTTCCTTCTCAACAGACATCAACATAAGAAAGGTGTGCCAAAGACAACACCAAACAGATCTGCAAAGCTTAAATCTACAAATAAAATGAATTAAAGACAACGTTCAGAACGTAAGTCAAAACATGCACTTGCAATGTAAAAATGTCAAAATAAACATAACATCATGTGATTTGTTTTATAGATTTATATTTTCTATATCTAAAACACACAGATAGATACAATTTCATAAACTGCAAAATGCATCAAGTCCCAAAAAGGGAAGCTACTATTAAGCTATAGAGTTTATACTACATACAGTAAGGAGAGCATCACAATTGAGAAAACAAACTAGAAATGCATCAAAAATTATTCAAATGCATGCTATGGCAGGGCTGCCATTAAAGATTAACTAATAAAATGAGTTAGGGAACATAACCATCCCCCTAATATTGCTGAAAAAAAGCTGATGACACCATCTTTGCTACTTTTACTTCTGTGAAGATTAACTCTGGGATGGAAACACCAATGATGAAACTCCATGACAAATTATATCTGACCCTTAAAGGTTTTGTTTTACAAATACTAAACCTAGGTATGTGCACATATCATTATTTACAACCTAGTGTGTTGGTCAGTCATTTTTCTGAACTCCTGGCAAGCCAGGATTCTCCAGATTCCAAACTACAGGAAAGTGCACATGGGGTGGCATTAGCGTTTTGTCTTACCAATAGCCTATTGTCAGACACAATTAGTGTAATCAAGTCTCCTTATTGGGGAAAGGCACATGGCCCGATATGATCGAGGGAGACCTATATAAGTCAGAAATTACTGTTTGGGGCCCATACATGAATACATTATATAATTCCATTCTTCGGGGCATTTATTTGCCTGCTACCTGGTCTTGGGCACATATTATTCCAATTCATAAAAAAGGAGACCACGCTTCCCTGGGGAACTATAGACCTATAAGCTATCTACGACAACTTGCCAAAAAGATTTGCAAGCAACTGCTAGTCAAACTACAAGACTGAGTAGAAGGTGCCCAGATCTTATCCCATTACCAGGCAGGAGTTTGTCCTAAAATTAGCAGTATTGACCAAACCTTCTATCTTTTGTTAATAATATGGAAATATGTCCATCTTCAAAAACAGCATTTGTATGTGGCATTTTTAGACCTCAGGACTGCCTTCAATGTGGTTCCTAGGAAAACCCTTTGTGAGGTTCTTGGTTCTATGGGTGTTTTGTTACATTTATTAAACACACTAAACAGGCTAAATGAATCGAAATATGCCCAAGTCATGTGGGGCATAGCTGGTGAGCAGACAAATTCTGTTGGCATCAACAGGGGAGTCCATAAGGGCTGTGTACTAGCTCGCACTCTTTTTTTCCCTGTGCATTAATGGAGAAGTAGATTTTCTGGACAACTGTGTCAATAAGTCCCCCAAACTGAATGGAAAAAAGTCCTCGCACTCTTAATTGCTGGTGACACCTTACTATTGTCTAGAACACCTCTTGGACTACAGAACCTCATTATATTTGAGGAATTCTTCCAGCTAATAGGCTTGGAAATAAATACACAAAAGACAAAGTATATGGGTTTTAGTCAGCACAAGGGCCACAGAGGCACCCCTTGATTAGGAAACAACACTCTTGATAAAGGTCATGTCTTTGATTATCTTGGTTTAAGAGTGGCTAGTTTGTTATCCAGGGGGAGTGGGGTGCAAATTCAAAAGAGTAGCCGTATAGTCCAACATAAAGCAGCCACAATATTGAAAATGCATAGGGGCACTGGATCTAGATCACTTTCACCAGCCCTTCAAGTTTACAAGATCAAAGCTCAATCGGCTTCATTGTAAGTCACCGAAATCTGGGTTGAGGCTGCTGTTAGACCACTGGCTGAAAAGGAGAAACATTTAGTTAAATCCTTACTAAATCCTCCTACTTTGCCAATTATTCTTGATAAAGCCTTGAAGCCGACAGCTCAGCCACCCTCAGGCCACTCCTCTATTGGTTAAGGCTGTGGTCCTATACTGAGTCAGAATCATATAAAGATGAAATGGTCAAAGCACTTCAACTCGATACCTAATCGAACTTAAGGTTGTTCCAGCATGTGAAATCATAACTCACTAGATTGGGGATGCTCATGCTGTGGTTTGACCCCTTGACTATTATAAAAGCTTCCAAGAAAAATCCTATATGTGCCTATTGGAGCACCATTATAGACCAGTGCACCAGTCAGTTATGAGTGGGAACCTCACAGATCAATTTGTGATTTTGAAACCTACTACAAAGTTTGAGTCTTATCTTGACGAGATTCAGCCCCCTTTAGCAAACTGTCTTTATGTTAAGTTTAAGCTTGGTACTTTATCTGTGAGGGCTTTCTTATAAAAATGGAACTCTGTCTCAAACGTTTCCATTTGCTCTTATTGCACTCATACTGCTGAAATTATTAGACATGCGGTGCTCTTTTGTCACATTTATCTCAGGTTTAGAGGAAAGTGTATTCGACCATTATGCCTAAATTTTGGCACAAGAAGTTACCAAGTTGCCTTAAGAATCCTTAGATCCGACACAAGCTGATTGGTCGTTTTTGGAATGAGCACGTTTCTATTCTCGGTTTGGCCACTAAGAAAGCATCTAATTTCTTTGTTTTCAACTGGAAATAAGGGAGAAGGTACAAAAGCTGTTCTTGTACAAATGTTTAGTGATCCGATTTACTGTTTAGTCTTGGGGCAATTATGAGTTTTGTAAAACTTTTATGCCTTCTGGAACATTAATGAAAAATGAACATTTAATTAACTGCACAAGGGAGCCACTGAAGCCAAAAATGTTCTTGACACTGTTATATTTTGATTCTATTTTTATAAATTTTTTATGCTTTTAATATTTAATATTTGATCACTGTATTCAATTTGTGATTAATATATTTCTGTGTTTTTATGAGGATTTACTCCAAAATACACAGTTTTTGATGACTGAAATAGAATCCATTAATAATTTACAGGACCTAAAAGAGGACAGTGTGAGCTAAGAGGAGCCAACAGGAATAAAACTTAAAAATATTATCCCAAAATATCCTCAACAATCAACAGAAATATGGCATATCAACCCTAAAATGATTCAGTGGCAGATCATGTAGAACAACCAGAGAAGCACCAGTAACACCTATAAAATATAAAGATAATTATAGAAATATCTCAATACTTACTAATCGCACATAAAAAAGACGTCTTTTTAACTATTGAAAACCTCAATAATGAAGAAAGAATAATCGTTTCTGCCACCATAGATGATAAATAGCACTTTTAAGTTGCACCCTCCACAATTCAGCCAAATATACACAATACATGGTCAATATCAAAATCCAAACATTCCATCAGTGCATGCGCTGTTACCTTACAAATAAAGTGCAACTTACAACGAAACGCTAACAGATATAAAACAATACACTAACAAGTATAACCGACAAAACATCATAATAGATTATGAACAGGAAAGGATTTCGAACCTATGTGAAATCTACTCACACACTGCAATTCTGGGAAGCTACTAAACTAGAGCACATGGAGGCACCTACAAAAATCTACCCTGAGCATAGATTATGCAACTAACCTAGATATTTTTTTACATCAAATTAATAAGCTAATAGCTTCAGCATATGCCCCTGTATGAGGTAGGTCATTTACGACCCCATTGGGAATCGCCAAATGTGTCAGAGACACATTAGTACATTGCATTTTGCGAGTCCCAAATTATTTTTCCTCAACAGACTTTTTGATCCAGAGCGAGCGAAAGAAAAACACAAAAGGGGAAAGTAGGAGCAAAAGAAAGACAGAAAGAAAAAGAGCAACCGGAAAAAAGTAGAGATGAAAAAGAACCTCCAAGAGTGAGATTAAGTGGCCAAGAGTGTCTAGTGGTGGAGTAAATAGGCATGATATGGAATCAAGACTAGTGCCTGCTGCAGCTTCTGAACAAAAAATTCTGCAAACAAACTAAACACTATCCACTTCCAAGGTTTGAGGGAAAAACGTTCAGGGGAGGAGGGAGAGAGGTGGGTCGTAGTCTACTTCTGAACTGTGTGCAAAATGTAATATAAGCTGTTTGAGCATGTCACTTAGGGCAAGATCATGAAGGTCTCTTAATACTGTTCTGAGGGGAATTAAGAGTTACCATTCAAAGCGCTTTAAAGGGTCTAATGATATTTCCTCACCTGTTTGACATCGGGCACTTTCTCCACGGCATTGTTCCTTGGAAAAAGACCCAGAATTATGGGTTCATGAGTGAAAAACAGTGCAATGCCACTGATTTCCACTAGTTATGCCTTAATTCGTGGAGGCCTATAGAAGGTTAATTTACAATCCCCTTTTAAGAATGCTGGTCTAAATCATTTTTGCTAAAATCTGCAAATTATGCATCTGAACTGAATTAAGTGGCAAGGGCAGAAAAATAACATTTATTTAGCTAACAGCAGGGTTGTACAGTTGGGTTATTCCAGTGACCCTGATTATAAGTACCAGAATCGAGGAAAAGTTAGCTAAAAAGCCAAGTTGCTCTGAAGATCTCACAGCAAATATGGGAATAGAGGAGAGCTCTGAACACTTAGGGGGTGCGGTGGAGCATTTTAAGATAAGATTTTGATCAAGCATGCATACCTAAGTAGTTATTCACCCACAATACTTTGTATAGGAGAGTTATAGTTACCTGCTAAGATCATAAACTAATGGATATTATTCATGCTTCATGACCTGCACTTTATAGTTAAAACAGTGTTGTATTGATTAGAACTACAGACCTCCAGTTGCAGTCCAATGTGGGCCACATGCAGGTTTATCTCCATGACAGTAGCCCACAGCACAACTTTTCAAACAAGTTAGAAGCTTTGACGACATGAAGGACAGGATAAGCTGCAGCAGGGTCAGCCTGAGAAGTGCCAATGTTGTGGCATTGATACTAGGAACTAATAAGATAGTAAAATCGTCCAATGAATTTCTTCCTTGATCCACTCTTTGTAGCTCCTAATTCAAATGCTGATAAAGCATGGGACTGGGGAATTGATGGGAGGCTGAACTCAGGTTTGAACCCCAGGCTGGGGCAGGGCTCATGTTTCTGGTTATGACAATCGAACAGTGTGTTCCTCTATTTATGAACTCAAATCTTCTCTGAGGAGTTGCAGACACTCTGATTAACGCTAATTTGCCTTATGCCAATACCATTTTGAAGGGATGCCCTCATATCACCTGGAAAGGCATCAGAGCAATCCAAATTCTACTGCATGACTGATTCTCAAACTTAACAAATTTGATGACTTTCACAGGGCATTCCCTAACATTTCCTCCACAGTTACGAAAGGGTGAATTTTCAGATTCTTTACCTGATATTTAAGTGCCTATACACAGAAACCTATTTGTCCCAAGGAACAAATTCATCGTCATATCAATTTCCAAACCTAGAGTACTAGTAACCTAGGGGTATATTATTAAGAAACAGCATTAAAATTATCACCGCTAATATGCCCTTGAGAATTCCAATAGAAGCCCATGTTCTGGTGTCAACATGGGCTTCTATTGAAATTCTCACCGGCATATTATCAAGCCCGTTATCGCCGCTTTAGCGGCAGTTTTCTGCCGCTAAAGCGGCGATAATTTTAACGCCGTGCTTGATAATATGCCCCCAAGTCTCTTTTAAGCTTGCAAGTCCATATTTTGGTGAAGGGGCTCCAAAGTGCGCATTACATTACATTAGACTCTTGATTGACTCAATTTTCAAAGAACTGTAAAGTCCTTTCTATTTATGGAACTGGTTGTCATCACATTTTACATTACAGCGGTTGCAGTTCTACTAACAGCCAAGAGGTGTTCTTATCAGCATTGTACAGAAAAGACTGGCTTCAGTTACATTGACAAAACCTTGTGTACACAAGTGAGACTTCTGTTACAGTGACAGTGAACAGATGTTCTCAGAGGGAGTATGTGGAACAAAATCATTGGCACTGACAACAAACAGGTGGGCAGTTAAATGATATTGGGTATTGCCAAGAGGATCGGCAGGCACCTCTCCAGAAGTTACACATAAAAAGACCAATATTCATATATGGTGGTCACCATTTTAGAGTTTTGTTTGCAGTGTTGCCATCTGTGTTGTAATCAGTGTCTGAAGTTATGAGTCATAGTGCTACAGCAAATGAAAAAAAAGCAACAGTGTATGTCAGAATCTTTTCACTGCCAGAAGGGTGCTGATACTGGCACACCACCTTTCACAAACCTGTGAATTTGCCAATGAAGTCAGAGGCATATCATCAATCCATGGATATATAAACAATTTGCTCACAATTGCATAGACTGCTAAGGATCTCCAAGTCAGGGAACAAATCTCATTTAAACGTAGAAAAAGAAATAGCCATTCATGCACAACAAAGGAAAACGTATACATATTGTGAGGGTATGGCACAGAGACAGAAGCGTAGAGATTTGTGATTGTGGAGTACCGGCCGCTGACACTTGATGCATTACTTGCATGTCAGCGGTCCCTTTTAGAAACCTTGATCAAACAGCAGCTCTGATCATATTAGGCATTAGCAGTGTGAAAAGGCTGGGAACATTTACCTCAGAGACTGGTAATGACTGGCAACATTGTTATTGGGTTGTTCAGACTCCAGCTACTTGCTCTATTTTGATCATTGGCTTTTCCCCTCACTAGCCTTTTGTTTTCTCACTTTCGGCTTCCTTCATGTGTCTCTGTGCTTGACTCTTTAGATTTCCCCTCTATCCTCCAGTGATTTGTTATTTGTGTTTGGGATGTGTTTGTTTTTGTTTTTTACCTCCTAGGTGTTTGCCAGCTGCACATGATTCCTGGATTTGTCCTGGTACCCCATGCGGTTCATCAATCACATACTGGTGGATGAAGTCTGGCTGACATGTGAAACCTTAAAATCTGTGCTCCACAGACATGCTTTATTGGCATTGTATTATTATCTGATACTGAATCTGGCCCATCCATTGCAGGGTTATCCGATTACCAGAAGAAATGCAGTAAAAGTGCTGGCTGTGCTAAGAATTTAGATCACATGGTGCCAACTACTAAAGCATGTGCTCCCCTAGCAAGACATCTTTTGTTCCCTCTCTCCCATGAGGCTCTGCATTTGTGAGCCTTACCTTACCTTAGCTTCGCAAGTGGAGTCTGTCAGAAGGGTAGGGTTTGAGGTCAAATCTATCTACCGTCTCATTACATTCGGATACTAGTCCCGGCGTATTCTCACAGAGGCCGTCACAGAAGTGGTCACATTCATACGATCACCTCAGCTTTGGGTGAATGGCAATTGGCATGAAGAGGACTTGGAATGTACTGAAGACAAGGTGGTGGAAGAATAATGATTGTGATTTCAAATCCACCATAGTACCAGCTACTGTTGGGCTGCTTGTTGTCTTCTGTCTCATCCTGCTCCTGCAAGGTGTGTGCAAATTGGGTGGGAAAGGGCGGCTGCATTGGAGTCAATTCATGGAAAACGTTCCCAGTATCTCAGAAGTTGCGGTGATAAGAGTTTCTGCACTTTATCATGGTTCTATATACCACAGATGTGCACTGTGTGGTGTGTCTGTTCATTGACCTGCATGAAATTAATCAATGGTTAGGATACTCACAGCTGCAATATCTGCACCTAAATCAGAGGCTCCTCAGATCACAATGAAAAATTATCCCACCCACAGTAGTTTGCATCTGGTTCAAATCTAACCATTCTCCACTTAAACAATGTTCCACTTCAGTAGAACATCTTGGAGGCAGACTTGGCTAAATTAAGATACAGACTTTTAATCTGCATGCAATAGATATGTGTGTAGAAGAAGGTTAGCGTAGATTATAAGTAGATTCTGAGGATGGCTGAAGAGTGAATAGCCAATGGTCAGTAACAAGAGAGTAAGTGCTGACGACTTTTCTAAATGCATGTAGTGAAGCCACACTTTATCTAGGTCTGACACTGGGATAGAGTCCGTCAAGGTACTAAAATATCCTTGTTAACTAAACAATATCACTGTGGTGCTGCCAAACTGTTAACTTTAATCCCATCTCTTTAAGCATTCCCCATAGCTGACAGAGGCCATCTTAATGCTATTTCCTCTACAATTTTGGCTTCTTGAACAGCCTGATTGCTGGTCGAAGTGAGAGGGAAGGGGCTTAAAACGCAACAATTCAGCCATCTGATACTAGCACAGCAAAACTTCAAGTAATTAGAAGAACAAGCATTAGCCAATCCATTATGCCTGGTTTGCATTTGAGATCAGACTGAAACATAAAAAGCACCCTCTTCTGTGAAAAAAAAGAACAAAAATGGATTGCTGTCTGTATACAATGTATCTCTGGAATAAATAATAGAGTATGTCACAATTCAAAATAAATTTAAGAGTCCCAGGTGTACTTCAATGCGAACACTTTATAGGAGGCAGTATGATACACCAAACAGCCAATAGCTTGGGGTGTGAGAGAGTAATACTGCTTTGGGGAGAGCACAAATCCACTCTATGCAGAACTGGTAAGCCTGGTATACTCCGTGAGTACTAACTTACTCCTGGAATTCAGGAGTAAATTAAGAAAAAATCCAACAAAGTGTGACCTATTTACAGAAAAATCTTTGTGAATTAGGTTTTTAAAATTAAGGGTGAAAGAGTTAGTGGAAATTAGCTCGATTTATCGTTTTTGTTTGGTTGCATAATATTACTGTTAATATTGGGTGTTTTTTCAAGCCCCAGGGTCTATGATGTTACAGGAAACAAATGATGGATGGAATGCTGACAATGCAAACATTCTCCCCCAGTCAAAAGATCTGGGTTAAATCCATCGTTCTTTTGCCCACTACGCCACCCCAGTTTGGACCCAGCCATATGCAAATCAGTCTTGACCCTGTGCCTCATGGGAATAGTCCGGACCGAACTGCTAGGCCAGGTCCTCCCTGGACCGGAAACACGCTTCCTTGGACCGGTTTCAGGGTATGTTACCCTTCTTCAGCCAGGATAGCTTGCATCCAGTGGCACAGTGAGCAAGGGACCCACATCTGGGCATACCCATCCTACTTAGGGCAAAAAATGTTACAGCAAACAAATGATGGACGGAATGCTGACAATGCAAACATTCTCCCTCAGTCAAAAGATCTGGGTTAAATCCATCGTTCTTTTGCCCTCTACGCCACCCCAGTTTGGACCCAGCCATATGCAAATCAGTCTTGACCCTGTGCCTCATGGGAACAGTCCAGACCGAACTGCTAGGCCAGGTCCTCCCTGCTCTCCATGCCACTGGAATCAAGCTATCCTGGCTGAAGAGGGGCAAAACCCCGAAACCGGTCCTAGGTTGCTTGTTTCCAGTCCAGGGAGGACCTGGCTTGGCAGTTCGGGCTGGACTGTTCCCATGAGGCACAGGGTCAAGACTGATTTGCATATGGCTGGGTTCAAACTGGAATGGCATGGTGAGCAAAAAAACGATGGATTTAGGCCCAGATCTCTGTACTGGGGTGAATGTATGACATTGTTCTGCATTCTGTCCGTCAACTGTTGTTTTTGCCAGGGTCTATGATAACAAACGTTTTCCCACTATATTTGGAAAAAAACGGAAGTGGGTGTAGTTCTGAACCTTATTCCAAATTTCTTTTAGTGGTGCTCGAAACGTGGACTGATGTCAACTTCAATATAGTCCATGGCTACCTAACTTGCGATTGCCAGTGTACTACTTTGCTCACAGAAATCTACACCCATGTTGCTTTAGCCTGTGATATCAAACTCTTAATCTGCTAAGCACAAGGAAACGCATCAGGCTTGGTGAAGTCATCATTTCATGAGCCCCTTCAGATGCACAAACTCTGGAAGCAATTGTTTTCACTCTGTCCCGCAGCATGTGCTCTCTCCCAAAACAAGGCCTTGATTATGCCAACTAGATAAGCAACCCTCATGCTGACTGGCCATCTTGCAATGATTATCCCTGCTTATTTTTAGGTCTCGCCTGACCCAGCGCATGCGCTGGCCTGGCGAGACATTTTGTGAGGGCTCCAAAAAGTGCTACCAGGCCAGCCTAGAGCTACAGTGCATGTGCGCGGGCGCGCGCGTCGCGTTTTACCGCGATTACTTTCACTTTCGCGGCCGCTTTGATGTTTGATCGCGATTGCAATCACTTTCGCGGCCGCATGGCCGCTTTGATGTTCTCCGTGAGGCTTCAATAGATTGCAGAAGTTAAAACAAGCATTAGCATAGCCAATAGGTCTCGCTTTAGGGACCTTATAAGTGTTTAGTTATGCAACTGTTGCATGGCTAAACACTTATAAGGTCCCAAAGGCGAGACCTATTGGCTATGCCAGTGCTTGTTATCTCTGTCAACAAAACATGTATTGAGAATAGCTTCCTATTATTCCGAATGGTTGCCAACCTATTAAGAAAACTTTACCAACCGTTTTGAGCTCGTTGGCTTTGAGGATAATCATTTTTGATTTCTTTTTAATTAAATGAATGCAAACATGATGTGAGTGCCTGCTGTGTACAGAAATATCAATTACATTTCTGAGCTTGTATGTTTGTCTGTTTATTTTATTGTATTTTCCTTTCCCTCTCAACAACTCCAAAATGATTTTGCCTTTGTATGACTTTATGTCATGAGTAGCAATGCCACTGTCGTTTTCATTAGCATATCCTGTGCGCTGTGTACTTTCTAAGGTGCATATAAAATATCTATAAAAAGTTTTGAACTAAAATGGATTCGTTAATATCAAGGGGGCTTATGAATGTGCAAAATCAGGATAATACCAACAAATTCTGAGCGAGAGATTTGTCAAAAGTGAAGGACCTGTGTGCGTATGACACCTTTCAATTACCAAGTTCAGAACAGTTAGCGGACATTAAGTGCACTGATAAAATATTATAGAAATTGCACAGCTGCCAAGGTATCTGGTTGCTGATGTGTGACATTTTCCAAATTTCAGTGTAATTATGAGTGACATTCAACAACTATGACTGACCCTTTCTCACCAGCAAAAATCAAGCAATGAAGATGAGGAAAAATATAAATATCAGAAATTACACCCATTTGAGCAACGAGACACGCTGAGAATATCTTAAAAATGCTCCAAAGCACCGGGAATGGAAAGGCACTAACCAACATGACACATAGAGAGCCCTGGCCCCGGGTAGGCCACTTGTTACTAGTAGTAAGTGTCATCTTCAATGCTCACAACACCAGAGTGCACACTAGATTACTTGATGAGAAGATGGTGGTCAATGGTATCAAATGCTCCTGAATGATCTCAAAGTATTAGGGCACTAACACCCCCAAAATCCACCTCCCCCTTCAGTGCATCATCTGCCACCCGGAAAACCATTTAGGATCTATGACTCAGATGGAAACCCCCCAGGAAAAGATCTTAAACGTGGGCTGCTTTATAGTACTGGCTCATTTGTTTAACTTAACAGCCCTCTAACAACTATGCAAAGGGTGGGACAAGAGAAGAGCTCCATAGTTACACAATATATCAGGTGTATCGTCTATTACGTGGGATAGTGAACACCTCAACCATTTCAAACTAGCCTGAAAAAATCCCTTGCTGTAAAGACAAATGAAGTATTTGTTTAAGGGGATTAAGGCCTAGTTTTTATAATACTGAAATTGTGCAGGGTTATATAGAGCGCCAGAAGAAACTAAGGGGCATATGTGCAAGTAACTGTCGCCACGGGAGCATCACTTTTTGTGACGTTCCCGTGGCGATAGGGGCCTTGCATTATGTACAAGGCAGTGTTAAGCCACTTAACATGGCATAACGCTGCCTTGTACATAAGGCCCCCTTTCATGCTATGGTTAGCGTGAAAGGGGCGTGCAGTGGGTGTTGTGGTGGGCGTTCCACTGCAACACCCATTGTATTTCATGCTGCCCCCTATGTACAAGGGTGGAGTACTTAGGAGGCAGCGCCTAAATTAAGACCAGGAAAATCCTGGTCTTAAGTTGGCGAAACGAGGAGAAACGCATTAATTCTCTTCGTTTTTACTTTTTCCATGTGTGTTGCCTTGTGCAGCACACATGGAAAAAGCAAAATGCCATTGTTTGTTTATGTACAGGCAGGTGTCCTTTCCTGTAGATAACCAAACCTTTTTAAAAAAATCCATTTTGTAACTTTCATGTGTGCTGCATGAAGCAACACGCATGAAAGTTACAAAATGGCATTTTAGGATTGTTTATGTGCAGGAAAGGACACCTTCCCACACATAACCAATCCTCCCCTGCACACAGACACCCTTGCACTATGGTGCAAGGGTGCCTGTGTTGGCGCTAAGTTGTTAAACTTCGCAGAGGAAAACGCAAGGCTGCACCACATTCTTGTAAATATGGTGCAGCATTGCATTTCCGAAGTGGCGGAGCGTGTCGCTAAGCCCAGGAGGCTAACGACACGCTCCGCCACTTCATTGTACATATCCCCCTAATTGTGATAAACAGAATTTACGTATGCAACCCATGAAAAAAACAGGTGCAAGCTTGAATTTATATGAGTTGTTTTGTAAACACCAGCCTTGTTGGCTTTGCCAATGATTGTTCCATTAGTCATTGTTAACATTTTCTCAATAAAAGTGCTTTGCAACGGGCGCGAATTGCCCATAACGGTGCAGTTTACTTGATTGTGCCCCTCGACCCGTTTATCTGTGTCATTGCAGAATATGAAGGAATGTGCACTCCAAATGGTTAATAAACAGAAAAAAAAGTAGATTGATAAAAACAACTATGAAATATGAGCTCGAGCAAGAAGTGCACTTATGGAGGACTCAGAGAGGAGAAATGTGAAGAAAACACTCCCCCCCCCCCTCCCAAATTGTTTCATTTGTTGCGAGCCATCTTTCACAGCCCAGCACGTCACAGACAAGTACGTCACAGCCCCGCGCGATTGTATTTTGAGCGTACTGCCTGACTGAATACTACGCCACTACAAGAGAGGAAACTGTGTAACATCATGCTAAACCTGCTGCTAATGGGCAAGATGACAACAGTTTTCATTTGGTGTTTATGAAGAAGCTCTTGAAGGTGTAACTATGCCAAGAAAGCAAAAAATTCTATCAATTCAATAAATGTTGGCTGTACATTTTCACAGCACAAATCCCGTGGGTGTTGAAATGCTGTCACTTGTTAATGGGATTTAAGCGAACGCTGTACTTTTCTGATAAAGTAATCCACAACATATCGTCTGCCAAGATAAGAATTCAATTGAAATGTGAGTCCCTTTGCAAATAACACTCATAGATCATAAGGACCATGTCAGCTGTGAGACGCTCTAAATTTACTTCCAAAAGTATTTGCCTATAGTTTGAGGAACAACAGACTGGAAAATTGAGATTTATTTCAGGCGCTGCCTATGAGATTCATGTGATATGAAAACTGGAAGGTTACCTCAAAACAGATGAGTGGAAATGGAAATGAAAAAATTGCCAATGACGTTTTGTGAATGTGACAAAATGTAATGAAGTGTATCACATTTTAAATACTTTGCCTTCAGTGGGAAATTCTGGCTAAAAACGTTAATGTGGGATATATTTAGCAAAAACACATTTTGCTGGATAATCCTCTCACAGAAAAAGAGACATTGTTTTTTTTTTTACTCCCAGAAATAGGACTTATTGTGAGAGATCCTCACTCACTAGTTGGTGAAAGTGTTGAAGTTCAAGAAATCTTCATGAAGTTGCAGCAGCACAACCTCACCAATGTTCCCCTTCCTATTTGGCACATTCTGAATTATATTGCTTACAGGCATTTGGTTTAGGGTGCTATTTGGTGTCACAAATGAAGGAGGGTAAAGTGTGCTAGCGCCTTAGGATCTCCAGAGCAGGTCAACCACTTTGCACTTCCCACTGTTGCAGAGTGATGCTGCTGAGGGAATTGGATGCTAGGCCAGAATTCATGCTACACCAACGTTTGGTGCTCTGACTACAGATATTTCACTGTTATACCAATTGTGAAGTACGTTTGCTCGACCCAAAGAAAGACACAGTTGTACTTGATTGTTTGCCAGTGCAAGTCTTTGAGCTGAGTTGGGTAGCTGATGGTTCAACATGAAAAAAGTTCAATTTTTTTCCCTGATGCTATGAAATTATTACTTTGCTTCAGCATTACCATTTTTAACAATATGCTGCTTTTACTCAACTATCAAAGCTATGGTTGGGCCAAATTTGAGAGAAAGACGGGCACAGTAGATAAGGATTTGGTCAATAGCCCGTGCCTTTGAGATTCTTACAAATCATCAATACTTGAAGACAGATGTAATTGTCTTGTGTGATCTCTCCTTGTTCTGTTGTTTTTATAATATTGATTTCATGTGCAAAGTGTATTATCCAACAAACTGTTTTTTATTGACGCTTTCTCTGTGATGCATTATTAGTTTTGATTGTTTTTTAATATTTGTTACGATATATGAAATGCTTCGTGATTAAAGCTTTAGAAAAACCTTTGGAATTGTTTATAGCACTGGACTTACTCAGGATTGGGGTTATGAGTGTATGGTGCATGAGAATCTGCCCTTTAATGTGTGAATTGTTGACGACAGAAGTGGTATAGTGTGGTTTCAAAGGGAAAGATTTGTTACTTGACAGTTTCTTAACATATAGTCATATTTTGTTACCATATGTAAAGCCACCCCCGCCCACTGCCTCCGGGCAGGCTCTGTGGCCGACCCACCTAGAGGAAGCCAACACCACACCATGCATGACCTTCGGTTGTGTGCAGCATGGGGTCGGCCAGGGGGCCTGGACTTCAGCAAGGGCCTGTATCCAACCCCCTGCAGGCAGCCAACCATACGCTGTACACAACCTTCAGCTGTGCCCAGCGGGTGGTTGGCCACAGGGCCTGGCCAACCCACCCAGAGGCAGCCAACCCCATGCCGCACTTGGTCTTTGGTCGAGCACATTCCCCAGGACCACTCTAAATCATAGATGCCCACCCAGGGCACCTACTAAGCAGCACGTTGAGGACTATGATGGAGCCCCAGGGCACCGTGGCCCCAGGCAGCTCCCTGTATGGGGCCGGAGCCGGCACTGCTCCCGCCCAGAGGATGCAGCTGTTCTTGCTTGCTCCGTCTGGGTGGGATCAATATCTGTTTTCCTGCCCACAGGAGCATGTTCAGGGAAACAAAAGCCTACTCCCACAAGTTGGGGGTATGTTTAAAGCTCCCATCGGGTGAGAGAAGATTAGCCTTCCCTGCACACACTCCTGCAGGGAAGGCATGCTGGCTCCCACCTAGCAGGAGATTTAAAAATGCCCCCACCAGGAGGCAGCAAACATAGGTCTCCCTGCCCGCACTGGTGCAGGTAGGGAAACTAGTGGGTCCCGGGGTGGGCTCCCCAGGAAACAGTAACTGAGCTGCCCCTGTGGGATGGCGTCCCCGTGGCTCAGGGAGGGTGGTCGCGTACCGCCCCTCCTTTTTCAATTATGTTATAACCCGGGAGAGGGGATTCCTAGGGTCTTTATAGGTGCAGGGAGGGGTGCTGAGCATCTCCCTCTCCCATTTATGCATTTTGGCACCAAGGGTATGGGGTCCCCGGGGCCTAAAAGGCTCTGGGAGGGGGGCCCTCCTTTTGTACCTTGGCCCAGAAGATGGGGTCCTCGGGGTCTCTCCTAGGATCGGGGAGGGGGGCCATACCCCCCTCCTGCCCAAAGATACAGTTTGTGCTGCCCCCCGTGCCCTGAAAATTGCCTCGGTTTCATAGATCCTCTGCATATTTGTGACAAGACTAAAAAGAAAAAACTTTTTTGGGCCCAGGCGGGGACCACATTACCAGGTCTAGGGGTAAGGTTATCCTCAGCCTGCCCCCTTTTTTAATGCTTTTTGAGGACTCGGTGGGGAGGGTGCTGAAAATGTGCTGGGTTCATGTGATGAGAACTAGCATGGCTTGTTTGAAAAGGCATACAGACTAACTCACAGAAATTAAAAGAAAGACATGGGCTCTGAGGACTGTGATGGTAGTGATCAAAACCGCAGATCTTTCAGATCAAGCGCTAGAGGTACTAAGATAGGATTTATAAAAATTAGGTATCTTGCAAACCAATCTGTGACTTAATAGGTCAGTTCACAAAATAATAAATGGCAGTGGGTTGCAATTCCACCTATCTTATGAATTTTAATGATAGGATGGAAATTACGACCAACTACAATTCGCTGGCCTTATAGCGATGGTGGCCTGCTCAAGTTAGCAGGCCACCATGTCTGTAATTGCTATTAAATAGAGCAATATTTTTTTAAACACATCCTATTTTCATTAACCGTACACTGGCTCCATTAAAAAAAAAAAACGCATTTAAAACTATTTTTTAAGAGAAAGCATTGGTCACATGGACACTGTCTACTAATACAAAATGTTTTTTTCAGAATTCATATACGGGAAGGAGTCACTTCCTGTTTGTGAATGGGTTACCACTACCTTTCAGCAGTCAGTAAAATGTTAATGTTTTGCAACCATATTTTGGCTGAAGAATATTAATACATACCATAAATTATTGCTATTTGGATGGGACAACCTAAACACGGCTCTCCAACCTGTAATTACAAGCAATTTCCAAAAACCTCATTTAGTGATTCGGTTAACATGTTACTGACCCCCTAAATGGGTTTATTACATTTGAAAAACACATTTTCCTGTTTTAAACTCTGCAATTTATCGAACTGCAGGGTTCGCGACCACAAAATGACTTACATCTGGCCCCAAATCGGGTGCATGAAGATTCAGAAAAAGAGGTGGTTCTGTTCAATGACAGCAGTATCTGTTTTTTTAAAGACCTAACTCTGACACCCTAATGTCAAAAAGATCCTTATTGGGAAGTAACGGTGGTTTGTTGTCTGACAACCTGCATGGGTTTCCCAGTGAGGCACATATATCCATGACTTTCTTGGATGGTTTGAATTCTAAACTCTGAACCAAGCTTCCTTTGGTGATGTCCTGTTGCTGTTCCTATGTCAGGGCATATTGTGGAAGTTGCGGAAGAATGTCAGTTCTTGAGGTGACATATCCAAAGGGTTATCCGCTGGGAAGGAGGCTTTCTGGGATTGTGGGGAATAATGCTGGTTTCTTACAATACTGGTCATCTAGGTTACTTGTTTTTTTCTCTCCGTATCCCTCTTCTTCCCCCTAACTTGCAAGGGGTTGACCTATTTAACTATGATATTTTAGTGAAACATAAGAGTTTTTTATCTTGGATGTGTTGTTGAGCATGGACTAGGTCACTGAGAGGAACTCTACTATTTCCCAGGATGTTATATGTCATCCCGCCAAATTTAAAATTGGAATAATGACCAACAAGCACTGACAATTACAATAGGTCTGATGTTAAAGGAATATTGTATGGTAATACGGAACATTAAAAGTAAATACCATGGGAATAGCTATGTATCTGTGTGAAAGCAAAGAGCTGTAAAATAATATTAGTGTAAGTTAAAACGTCATTTGACAGTTGCACTCACAAGCCAGACTAAATAATCCTTGTAGGTTAATGAATGCCCTTCTTCCATCTGTGCTGTTGCCAGAGAAAGGCATTCAATATAAATGTTCTAGTTATGTAAGACACTTACAATGTCATGTGTGTGAGAGTTCAAGCACAACCAGCTGGAAAAACAAAATGACCACAACTGGTTGAGTGCAAGCACTTTGTTTGTGGAAGCACACAATGTCTGCCCAATCTAAACATGTACTTCTGGTTCCCAACATATGCTTAGGGCCAAAGCCCCTCTCTAGTGGTACTCACATATTTGTCTGGTGACATCTGTGCTGTCAATCCAGACCATAAAAGGAACAAAATCATTTGTACTGATTTAAATAAGTCTACATCTTCGTGACATAATGAATCCAGTAGAACCATTGTTTTTGTTACAATCGTATAAAATATACAGGCGCCGCCGGTGCAGGTAAGAGCAGTGGGGCGGGGCAAGGGGAGTCGGCAGACAATGGGATAGGTAAAATTAACTAATTTGGTAATATGGCAAGCGCAAGGTAAGTGGTTTTATTTATTTTTTATTTAATTTTACCTATCCCGTAGTCTGTCGACTCCCCAATCCTCCTCCGCCCCCCCACTGCCCCACTGCTCTTACATGTGCCCGCCGTGCCTGGAAATATGGATGGCAGCACCGTAGTAGAGAACATCTATTTATAGGAATGCTGCACAGATTTTGGCTTTATGCTCTGTAGAGGCACTTCTTTGGAAGCACAGATCTTTTTTCGTGTCTTTCATTATAATTTAAGTACTCATTGGGGCCCATTGCCTTTGCCAATGTTTTTTGACTATGATGTATAGCACCAGCAAGATGCTGTGCAGAATAGCCGGAAAGTAAAAAAAAAAAGGGGGTTGATGACGCAGGCATGTCATTTAGTTTGCACGAGTATTCCTTGCAAAGGTACCAATTTCTTTTTTTCACAGATTTGAGATTGATCTGTAAATAAATAAAAACAAATAGAAGTCGTGCAAAGTGCGCTATTAAGCCACCTTACAATAGTATGTTTTTATTATTTTTATACACATCTTTGGGCGTGTATAGAGAGCTCTGGGCATAGGTAGGCTTCAAACATTATGTCCAGCTCCCACAAACTCCAATGGATATGGAGAAGTCACTTGACCAAAGATGTGGCCTTTAAGCAAGCACAGAACCCAATCACACATAACTGTCTTTTTCATTTCCTTTCAGCTTCTTCAAGATGTAAGTGTTAAAGAATTCTTGAAAATGTGCACAAAGTGCAAAAATAAGAAGAGGTAAACAAGTTGACTTATTTTGGAGAAAATGTAATTCTTCCTCCTTGTAGGGTATACCTGCATCATCATGTAATTGGGATTTTTCTCAGCTTAACCCAACAAAATATATTTTGTTTGCTTCAAAGCCCTGGGTCTCTGGTATCCTAAGCCCTTATTTTGTATGAGGTGTGCCTAGATTCACTTCGCCTCGCTCCAGCTCAAACTCCTGACCCTGATCCGTCTACAACCATCAGGCCATAGTTCCTGGTTGGACAGCCACAGCGGCATCTGTGTGACATCTTCAAGCCCACAGGTTGCAGGTAAAGGACACAAAGGGCAGTGCTACATATTTCTATTTTCCAGTCAATTATGAAAAGGAAGGCAATTCAACTTCCCCCACCAGGGAAGTGCTGTGCCCTTTGGACTAGGCAAGACCTCACACAGTGGTGTATCTTTTGCATTTTTCCTCAAACCCTATTGGAATTAATGTGGCATACAGTGTGTCTTTCTTCTTTTTAGTGTTGTGCCTGCGAGAGAATGTGCTTTCGAATGCGTCTTGCTTGCGAGACACTATTGTATACACGAAAGGGCTTGCAGCCTGCCCATTGCTTATGATCTGTTCTTTACCATCCCCTAAATTGGCCAGTTCAAGCTAAACGTAATTTCTGGTCATTTCTGTGGGACAGGGAGCAAGCACAGATTGATTCAAGTTAATGCGTGCCTGTCCCCTGCTCCCAACATTATAGGGGGTATTATTTCTTCCCCCCCCCTCTATCTCCCGTGCCTGCTGCTCCCTCCATTGCGCTTGAAATAATTTATTGTTACTTCCCCTGTCGAAGTCGTCTCTGCACTGTCCCTCCTTAAAAAAACTGAGAAAAAGCTCATTGACATGGCCATACCTAGATGTGTCATAGCACTTTTTTTGGAGGGGGAGTGACTGTTGATTATATCAACGGCTATTGCATGATACAACATGCACAGTTTCATACTCACAAAGAGGAATGTTTCGTTCCTGAACAATAAATATATTCAACACATGTTTGACATTAACACCAAGATATTATGCAAAGGCAACTTTATTAGACTTTCTTTTAAAAATAATCTGTTCCCTGTTTTAGTGTTCAGCGTGCTGATAGCACAGTTTGAAGACGCGCTGGCCACCTGCCGTCTTCCTGATCTGTTGCACTCTCGCAAAAGGAGTGGTAGTTCACTGAAGAGTGACTGCTCATTGTGTGGGCCCAGGGGCCTAACACAGGCCCCTGCAGCCCCTGCGGAGTGGGGGGGCCCCCAACCTCCAGGGGGCCCCTCAAGTTTCGTTACGCCTGTGTGTGGGCCTGAGCACCATTTCCTGTTCATTCTGTGATACTTTCCCCAAATTAGAAGATAAGTGTGAGAGTCGGCACCGTGCAGATAACAGTTGCGCACAAGTTATCTCCAGTGAGTCTTGGACCTCAGTGGACCTTATCACAAGTGCCCTGAGGCATTTGTCATCTAAAGCCACAGTATTAGAGGATTGCTAGAAAAGATAAAATGTAGTTTTAGGGCCATCTGTCCCAAAGGCCTTAAGAAGAGGGCTTTCAAGGCAAGTGAAGGAAACACCACTCTGCTGCTCACTAATGGTGGCCATTGAGAGTTTTACATTATAATGATGGTTCAAATAGGGGACACATAGTGAGGATTTTCAAAAGCTTTCACAGTTATCAAGACACCTAAAAGAGTCCTAAGGGGTGCAGCATTACCTCTAAATATGTGTCCAGACACCTCCCATCTCTGAGCCTGCAACATCAGACATAGTCATGTATCCCATCCTGCCCGCCCTTCATTGGCAGGTTGCTGCCTTAGCCACTTTCACCTGCAGTCCATTGTTAGCTTGCTCCCCAGACCATCCCTCCTGCCCCCTATTATCTCTGTTTACCCATCCCCTCCCACATGAAGTTGTCCATGCACTTCCCCCTTTCACATACTTCCACCTGTTTTTCATGTGCTTCCTCACGGGAATCAGCCTTTACACTGCAACTGTTACAACGCATGCATTTGCCCCGCATGCCATTTCTACGAAAAAGGTGTATAGCAGTAAGTAGAAGGTGTTGGATTTAACTCCAACACCTCCCCTCTGTTGCACACACTGGAGTTGGAATAGAAAATTAATCTACTCCAAATCCCAGCAAGTCGGGGTAAAGTTTGGCGTTGCAACGGCATGCAGGGTAATGGCATGCGTTGTAACGTCACATAACCCTTCCACAGTACCACCCACCCAACATCACTAGTCAGATTGCTGCCCCATGCCCTTCCACCCACCCTAAGTTGTTAACTTGCTTCTCTAGTCCTTCCTGTCCACCCTCTGATGTTTGTGTCCCTCCCCAGTCCCTGACGCCCACCCTGTGCTGTCTGTGCTTCCCCGTTGTCTAGCACGTGTCCTCTCCCTGCATCCTTCTTTCTCATCTTCCCTTCCTCCATGTTGCTTCGTACCCCAGCCCACTCCCTTGTTTGTTTTTTGTAAATTGCATTAGTGATAGCCACGTCATAGAGCTTCTAAAACTATTATTCATAGGCATACTGCATAGTAGATATGCTGCTGTACCGCATGACTAAAATCACTGCCAAAAGTAATAATTCTCCTGGGCCAGACCTGCTGGCTTTGCCAGTGCTTGCTGTGTTGTAGGACAGCCCCCTTAATTGCTTTGTACCTGTTTTTCCAAGGCCTAGGGAGGGGCAGAGAGGTGGCAGGTCTTCAGAAAGTACCATTACTTTTTTATCTTTATTTTACATCCTTTTGGTCCTGGGCTGGCACTCTAGCGAACATAAAAAGACTAACGTCTATAGCAGTGCCCACACACTTGCAGATGGTAGTTGATTTACTATGTCTGTGACGCTGATGACAGTAAATGGAGTGCCTGCCACCAGGTAGATCGAGTTTAAAGTGGGATTCTTTACTATATCTAAGGCACAGTAATGTGCTAAAAATATCACTTTTTAATTTGACATAATATAAATTTGCCTTTTATTACCTGAAAGTGTGTCTTCTATTACTAAGACACAGTTCTAGATACAGAGCTGATTCATAGAGGGACAGAAATGTTTGATCCTCCAAAATATGCAAATGTTATGCTATTTCCTCCATAAGTGTAGCATCCATCAGATTCTCTGTCAGAGAAAATACCAAATCTAGACTGCAACACGATAAAGGCAGTTCCTCAGGTGGAGAATCCTCCAGTAGAAATTCCACATGTGGAGCAAATGATGTTACCACTGCTTTTCACAGGATTGAGTGTTGCTACTCTTCTCAAACAGGATTATAATATTTTCAGTTCATGTGTTTTTGCCTCAGTTGGAGTTTATGTAACTAAAGAATATTTCAAAAATGAGACCCACTGCCCAGCTGTTGCTAACCTCCTGTTTCAGGATTTAAAATATTTGAAAATAAATAAGAAGTTTGTTTGGACTCATTAATTCCCATGTAAATACGTGGGAGTTGGAGATATGGATCCATAGGAGACTGGTGAATATTCACATATTATCAGAATTTGTCTGATGAAACCCATCAATTTTGGTTAGCTTCATCCAGATCTAGTGACAAGTATAATTTTGAATCATATCAGACTTTATGATAAAAAACTTAGACTTTTTGCAATTTCTAAACATCATTTCATTCACAAATAAGCTATCTCGTCAAGCGTGTCATACAGATGCTTTTTTTTTTAGTTTTGCTTAAATCTTTTATCTGAAAAGCAATGTTCCCTCTTTAAAAATTGAAACATCTAACTGTATGTGTCAGACGACTAATGAGCTACTTGAATAAACAGCTATTTTCCTCCACAGTACAAACTGCATTTGCAGAAAGGAATTACTGAACAATCTTGGGATAGTGTCCAATAAACTAAAAATAGTTCCTTTGCCTAAAATGAAAGATTTGGCAAGAAAATACTTCCAAAACACTCAGCACGTGATTCCGTACAGAAAGGAGGATTAAGATCCCTAATTGTGTATTTGTTAGAGAACAGCTAATGTTTGATTTAAGCAAAAAAATCCTCTTTGTCAAAGAGAATTATGAGGCAGTTCACCTTGAAGAAGAGCTTATTTGATCTGCTAAGCATTAAAGGGTCACAAAAGATGTCTTCAGCACTTGTGCAACTATGTTGAATGTTATTGGGGCGTAGAGCAGTTAGCTGCTGCAGGCATGGTGAATACACATCACAGAACAAGCTTTTGCTAAGCCAATTTGTCTGGCCTTTGGCAAAGCTACTATACTGTAGACATTTCTAGATACACTTATTGAGTCAAAAGTATCAGCTTGAAGCCTTTAACAAGGCTACAGCCCTTAAAAGTGTACTAGTTATCCCTCTTAAGCTAGGAACAACTGCTTAACACATTTATCACAAAACTGCATTAACTCTAGTTGTTACTAAATGTCTCCCTGTAGTTAGATGCAGCTGCATCAGAGATCCTTCCATGGTGTGGCTACAATATACAAATGTACATATACACTTGTGCTACTCTAATGAATGGTGCTTGTTGTCTCTAGGATGATTAAATATGCCAGTGATTGTACATGATGATGAATCAATATTGAAACTGTCAAAAAATGATTTGATTATTATGAAATACTAGTGAAGACATCCTAGTATACATAAGTACTAGCTGTCACTGATTAATTCAAGTGCCTTTAACCTTATCAAACTGCTTTTTCAGTTGCATTTTACTTTGTTAGTTTTTTCAAAGCTGTGGCAGGAAGATACAAAATGGTAATGTTAGTCTAGCAAATCACTAAACATATTTGATGAAAGATTCTTGTATATAAAATATTATGGGAATTACAGTTTTCATGAAGCGGGCATAGTATTTTCAATACTGCAGTGCCTAAGTTGTTAGTAAATGGTAGACTACTACATATGTGTGCCAATAATCGCAGTCACCTATATTAAAGGTCACAGGTGATAGGAAGAAGCAAAATGTCAATATTAGTGGAGTTACACAAAAGATAATGATATTTATACACACACACACATATTTCCCCTAAAAAAAACTTAGGTTAAAGTGGAGTTATATGTAGATTTTCTAATGATAATAAAGTTTTAAAACAAAAATTCCCTGAGTGGGCAAGATGGCGCCCACTGGATGGACGTGTGAGTGAGAAGCTCCCTGCTGTATTCCCCCTCCCTCTCTTGCTGTGGTTAACGGGTCAAGAAGCACGGCACGGCTTGTGGAAAACCAGCGGAGGGAAAAGATTTAAATTAAATGAAAAGTGCTGGAAAAATTGCGTAAACTGCGAAAATAACTTAGCAGGAACTCTGAGTGAAGGTTTTCTTGGCAAGGTAGGCTCACCTGCTGCATACGCCTGTGGTGGTGGAAGAACAGGCAAGAGTAAAGGCATCGGCAGAGCTGCAAGGCAGGTATGCTGAAGTAACAGGGACGTGTCGGGGAAACGGTGAAAACAGCGAAAATGGTGAAAACAACTGAGTAGGAATGCCGAGTGAAGTCGTTCTTGGCAAGGCACGCCTATCTACTGTGCATACCTGTGGTGGAAGAGCAGGCAGTGGTAACTACATCGGTAGCACTGTAAGGGAGGTATGCTGTGGTAGCGGTGAAGCGGTTGGCGGTCTGCCTCATCAGTTCTGGACGCCGGTGTGGACGCCGACATGCCTCCCAAGACAGCCCGCGGCGGGAAAACCAGAGCTACTATCGAAGCTGTGGCAGGGAACAGAGTGGCTGTTGCGGGGCACAATGCTACGGCTGCGCTGGAGGGAGCAGTAGGTTTCATGGACAACCCGGTGCAAGGAGGTGAGCAAGGGGTGGAGAGTAAGAAAATACCCCAGATATTTTTGGCAGTGAACAAAAAAAAACATTTAACCCCGCATGTGTTTAAGGCTGCTGCTGAGAAAAAGTTAGATGGGGGAACCGGCAATTTGGATATCGTCGGGGCTAGCAATACAGACCAGGGGAAGTCTATGTTGGAAATTGAGGTTGCACAGAGTCAAACACAGCCTGAACGGAGTGTTATGGGTACTGGTGCTGCTCTGGGAGAGTTAGGGGCAATGATTGAACAAAGTATGATGACAATAAGGCTTCATGAGAGAGACTTGTAAATAAAAACAGCTCAGGATACTCTTGTTGAGGACAGGTTTGGAGATAGCGGTGTGGTAGAAGATGAGCCTGGAGCAACTGGTGATGCTGTTAGCAGAGAGAGTGATTCAGGGGAGAAGTTTTTTTCCCTCTCAGACCCCTCGGATATATCGGATGATGATTGTGTACTAGGTCATAAATCGGGCTCGTTGGAGGGATCAATAATAAGCATTGGTAGTGATCCGAATATTACAAATCTGGAGGATGAAAACTCTTAGGTATCCACTGTCTTTAAGCAAGTCCCAATTAAGGAGAAGGGGGTACAGTCAGAAGTAGTAAAGAGTTTGCTGTGGGATTATTCCTCTTCAGTCGAATCAACCCATGAAGGTGTAAAATCCTCCGATCAGGTCCGGTTGTTTAGTAGAAAAACCCGATGAAGAGATCTCCCTGGAGTCAATTTACCAATGTATTTTAGATCATAGCGTGGAGACACGTACGGAGAATTTAAAAACTCACACGGCTTGACGTAAACTTCAGAACACAGAGAGGAGGATTGCCAAAGCGTGTAATGAATTTACTGAGAGAATGAATGGAGCTGAGGCATGAATATCTACATTGGAGGATGAAATGGTGGCTCAGAAAGCGGCTATAGAAGCTATAAGTGCTCACAAAGACAACACACAACTTAAGCTTGTGGATTTGGAGAACAGGCTTCGGAGGAATAATCTCAGAATACTAGGAATACCTGAGGGGATGGAGGGTCAGGATGTTCGTAAGTTCGTGGTGGAGTTGTTTACAGAGGCTTTTCCTGAACTGACGGTGTGGAACTGGGCCAGTGAAGAGCAAAGGGCGCACAGGTTCCCATTCAAGCAACGGGTTGTGAAAAGGGGGCAATCTGAATTACGGCTAAGGGCGATTTTGATCTGTCTGAAAATCTTTTTGGCTTGTCGGGCTGTTTATGACCTTGCACGGCAAGATAGGAAGAGGACGATAGGGCACGCAATTTTTTGTTAGACCCGAATACTGCCATCATGCTGTGGAGAAAAGGTGGCAGCTGCGCCAATTAATCACTCCCTTCCAGGGAAAGGGGGCACAAGCTTTTTTGTTAAACCCTGCCACACTTAAAGTAATCTGTGAGGGGCAAACGCGTTTCTTTATTTCAGAGGAGCAAGCTAAGGATTATTTGATGTCTATTTAGGCATACCTATTTTTATGTAAATAAGCTTCTCTTTTGGCTTTGACTCAATGGCGCAGGGAGACATAAGAAGATGGACTAGGATGTGGTATAAAAAGTTAAGGTAGTATAATCAATGTCTCCTTATGATGTAGTAATGTTTGGTCTTGATTATAATTCAGCCAGGAATGAGTCAGAGGGGTGGGGGACCACAGGATCGTGAAGTCACTTTCCATCCCAAGGGCCATAGGCCCTATTGCCTGCGTATTGGGGAAAGAGTGGAGGGTGGGGGAGGGGGAGGGGGAGTCTGGGGCACGGGGTGGGAGTGAGTGGGGGATCTGGGGTGGGGCATGGGAGAGAGGGAGGGTTCGGGCGGGGGTAAAAATTCAATCCATAACTATAAAAACATGACTTTCACAAATAGTATTATGTATATCAAAAGTATGATGTATATGCTGGTAGGATACCTTATAAGACTTGGTGGATAAATTAAAGGATTGTGGGCTACGTATTTGCTCATTTAGGGCCATATGTAGGTAACATACTATTTACCGATTCATAAATACCGAATTTTACCGATTCGGTTTTTAAGAATCGGTAAATAGTATGTAGATAAAAAATCTGTAAATTTTACCGAATCGGAAAAATTCGGTATTTATGAATCGGTATTTACCGATTCGGTAATGAGGCATACTTTCCCATTGATTCCGATGGTCCTGGAGGCCCATAGGAATCAATGGGAAGCCATTCACCATTACCGATTCGGTAAATACCGATTCGGTAAGGGGGGGAGCATATTCAAGGGTGGCAGGGTGTCACATTGACACCCTGTTGCACCCCTGATTCGTGCATGTGTGCACATGTGGCGCACATACATGCCCTAAGGGCATGTATGTCTGCCACATGGCACTGTCAAAAAATAGATTCCTGAAAGGTATTCGGTATTTATCACCAACCTGTATTTGGTGGTAAATACCGAATCCTGAATACAAAAAATCACTCACCTGAGTGCTCCCTACATATGATTTAAGGATTCGGTAATTTACCGAATCAGTATTTTACCGATTCGGTATTTTACCGAACATTTACCGATTTGGTAAATTACCGAATCCTTAAATCATGCCTCCTACATCTGAAATGCCTAAATACCGGTCGGTAACGGGATATTTACCGAATTTCGGCCGTTACCGACCGGTATTTAGCTACCTACATGAGGCCCACTATGTTTGTGGCTTCAATAATAATAGTAAAAGACAACGGGTTGCAGCTGATTTGCGGTTAATGAAACCTGATAATGTATGTTTACAGGAAACACTTATACCCAGGGGCAGACTTATGGTGTTGAATGAACTTGGATTTAGCTTAGTTGTGGCATCCCGACAGACTATTATGAAAAGGGGTGTGGCTATAATGGTTCGACAGGGATTAGGCGTGATTGGGAAGACAATGGCAGATAATTTTGGGAGGTGGGCCATTGCAGAATGTGAAATAGATGGGATGAAGGTGGTGATATGCACTGTGTATGGTTCAAATTTTGATGAAGCAGAAATATTAGCAGGATTGAATGTTGAGTTAGCTATGTGGGGCACTCCGCTGATTTTGTGTGGAGATTTTAATATTCATGTGGAGGGGCAGGAGTGGGAACCTAATAATAAAACGTATGAAGGTCGGAAACCTAAGGTTTTTAAAGTATTACGGCAACTAATCTTGGATCATGGATTGGTAGAGATGTGGCCAACCTTAAATTATACGGATCAGGGATACACTTTTTATTCGCACCCACACCATAAATTAATAAGACTTGACTATGCCTTTATGTCAAGACAATATATGATCGGAGCAAAAATGCAGGTATGGCCTAGGATCACGGCGGATCATGGCCCATTGCTATTAGATGTTAATTTGGTTATTCAAAAGAGGGTGGGTAGGGCCCTATACGCTCAATAGAAAGCTTTTATTGGACAGTTTGTAGAACATATGAAGGTTTGGAGTCTACAATTTTTAGAAGTTAACAGAGGATCCACCTCTAAGGCTATGATCTGGGATGCCATGAAGGCTGGATTGCGGGGTGAGGCAATTAGCTATGGATGGGGTTAGAGGAAGCAATATCAGGATACGATGCGGGGATTCTTGGATGATCTTAGAAGGGCAGAACAGGAACTTATGCAGGAAATAAGGAGGGGGGCTTAAGCTAAGGGAATACAAACTAAGATAGCCTATTGCAAAGCTAAAATCAAAAGGGTCTGGAGTAATGATGTTGCTAGTCAATATAAGACATATAAAGAGGAAAGGTATGAATTTGGTGAAGCTACAGGGCGTTGTTTGGCGCAGCGGTTGCGAGTTAACCAATCTCTACAGAATATAAATGCATTGGTGGATTCGGCTGGGAATATGGTAGAAACTATGGAGGATATATTGGGAGTCTTCCACGTATTTTATAAAGAATTATATTCTGAGGATGAAGGGAGTAAACAAGCTTTATGGCTTTTCTGCAAAACGTAGACTTATGAGAATTAGGACAAGAGAAGCAGAAAGCGCTTGATGCCTTGATAACCATGGAAGAGTTAGAGGAGGCAGTGGGGTCGTTGGCTCAAGGAAAAGCAGCAGGGCCAGATAAATTACCACTTGAGGTATATCAAATGCTCTTTCAGGTGCTCAAGAAGGACATTTTGGCTGTCATGCAAGAGGCACATGACTTATGGGCTGTTTTACATAAGATGGGGTTTGGTCCAGGCTATATCCGAGCTATTCAAACTATGTACACATCACCCAAAGCCAGGATATGTGTAATGAGTAAAGAATCGGAGCCGATGTTCATAACTAGAGGAACAAGGCAGGGTTGCCCCTGCTCCCCGTTGTTATTTGCATTATATATTAATCCGTTATTGGATATGCTTGAAAACAGTAATAGGATCAGCTCCATGACCAGTGGGCAACACCAAGTTCGAGTTTTAGCTTATGCAGATGATATAGCGGCGGGAACATCGGATCCAGCGCAAGCAGTTGAAGAGATAGAAAGTCTTGTCCAAGTATTTGGGGAGGTGTCAGGATATAAATTAAATCCCACAAAAACTCAGATTGTGTGTACAAAGGAGGTGTGCCCTGGGGATCCTCTGGTAGTTGTTGAGGCTACTTACCTGGGTATAAAAATCAAGATGGATCTGCAGGAGTTAATAGAGGTCAATTGGGGAAGTATAGTTGCAGGGGTTCAACAGTGGTTGGAGCGATTGGAGTGTTTGCATCTTTCGCTAGTGGGAAGGTGCAATGTCCTCAGGATGTGCATTCTTCCTAAGGTCATGTATTATTTTAGGGCAGTACCATTAGAGTTAACCTGAATACAACTAAAAAAAATACAAGCTATTGGTGATAAGTTTTTGTGGGGACAAAGAAAAGCTAGGAGGGCTTTTAAGTATATGATGCTACCACCGGATCGTGCGGGCTGGGCTGTACCCAACTTTGCTTTTTACTATTATGTTTGTCTCTTTCAAAATATGAGGAGATTGTTAACAGGTGAGGAAGTGGAAACATTGGCAGAGACACCATCAATGTATCAGTTAATGTTGGGGTCCGTGGCGAGAAACTGTTTATTTAAATTCTTGGAGCCAAGCTATTTTAAAAGGACACGATTGAAAGTTTGGAAGCTGGTTATAAAGAGGGTAGGGATATCAGGAATATGTTATTATACTCCCACAAACACTACTTCAATGCTGCCGGCTATACTTTGGGATTTAAGAATGGAGAAATAGAGGGCAAATGGGATTGGGCAACTAGGTGATTATTTTCAGGAGGAAGTATTTGTTTCATTTAAAATGCTAGTGGATGGATTTGGGTTGCAAAAAAATGATTTTTTTTTAAATATTTACAAATTCGAGATTATTTTTTGAAACAGAAAAAGCAGAGGGGGGGTGAAAACTTGCCCTCTCGTTGAGGCAGTCAGGCAAGGAGTTAAAATAGGTGCACTGTATGGTATATTGATGGATTTACAACAGGATGATATGGAGACGCAGGATAGGAATTGAGGTTCCCGGTTATAACAGGATGGCTTGTATATGCAGGAATCAATAGACGTTGCGGAGAAAATTTTGGTGTCAGCTAACTTGAAAGTCCAACATTTTAAGACATTATTCAATTTGTATCAAACAACTTTGAAGATGATGAAATGGGGGGGTTCGAATGATGGGAGATGCTTTAGGTGTGCGATGGAGAGGGCGGATATCACCCATATTTTTTATGGGTGTATGTACCTAAACCAATTGAGGGGGCATATTGAGGGGTTTCTCTTAGAAATAACTGGTGTTAATGTGCAGATAACGATGATTATAATGCTAACAGCAATTGGAGATCCCCTTAAACCGGGTAAAGTGTGCTATCCATTTAGATATTTGATATTTAAAGCAGTGGCGGTAGCTGGGCTAGGTCTAGCGTCACTATGGCTGCAGCAGGAAGCCCCCTCTTTTGAAATGTGGCGGGCCAAATTCTATAATAGCTTTAATTTTGAATCTAGTTTATATTCCTTGAAATCAATTAAAAAACAAAATCTGGGTATGCACATATGGGGGCCTATGATGGAACACATGAAATGAGAAAAGTTATATAATGGATATCATCATATATTGGTTTGTTTGATTGTTCTATTATTGTTTATATGTTATATGGCTCTTTGAGGGCGGCACTGAGCCCCGCAGTAGTACGCCGGTACAGCGGAAAAAATATAGAAATCTGTTATCAAAATCCCTGTGTCCTGTGCCTTCTCCTCCTACTCTTCTTATATTCTGCACAAGTGCCAGACTGATCTGCATTTCAGTGTACTGCAATTCTTCATTGAGGTTATATGGATCAGAATAGTTCATGGGCTACATCTTCATCAATGCATTGCGGGGGTGATTGGTATCAGCTGTTAGTTTTGAACTGTACTTTGATGTAATGTGGCAGGTGTCAACGTTTTAGGTCTTGTCCCTCTTGGATGTGTGATCTCTCAAGTTTGCAATATAAACTTGTACACATTTTAACCTTTGGTGTTTGTTTGCTCATAATATAATACCTTTTTATATTATATTCCTTTGCAGATTACATTGGTATTTGTGTTCTGGGGCTGCAAGTGTAAATAAGGATTGTTTAAATTAAAAATCTTTAGGTGTCTATTTCTATTTGTGGTGGGGAATCACTTGTTTTTGTATCATCTTTGATTAAGGTTTTCTCTTTGGTGGTTGTGGTCATGGAAATGTGATGGTAAGATCAGACTTAGGGCCTGATTTGGAGTTTGACAGACAGGTATTCTGTCACAAAAGTGACAACTATCCTGTCTGCCTAATTACAAGTGCATTATATCCAAATATGCTTGTAATATGAAGGACATATATCTGTCACATTGGGGAAGGAGTACCTGTCCATCAAACTCTAAACCAGGCCATTAGTTTATAATTGTTTCTGGCAAAGATGATGTAATTTGCAGCCACATGGCTTGAAAGACCGAATAATATGGCATGGGCAAACATGTCAATTCCATTGCCACTAATTTTGGCAGTTTTGTCTACGCTAAATTAAACCCTATATGATTAGTTACCATTAGACACAAATAACCAGTGCCAAGATGCGCCTGCAGTACTCATAGGGTTTTGGTGGCTTATGTCATCTTGAAAGGTGAGCTTCAGAGACTTTGGGCCTTATTTAGAGTTTAAAGGGCGGGATCCCCCATCACAAACTAGAACTATATTCCATCTGCCTTATTACAAGTTCTATAGGTATAATGCACTGATAATACGTTGGACATGATATCTGCCATGTTTGTGACAGAGTATTGAATCCAATAAACTCTAAATAGTGTAGTGTCTTAGATGCTGGGAAATAAGATAATATTTTTGGACTGTGAAGTTTATACTCTGAAGTTATATCATTTAAGAGGTGTGGCACAGCGGCCAGGACAACTGACTCCAGAACCCGGAGACTCACAGTTTGATCGCCGGTGGCAAATCAGCCCAGCACCATGTGACTCTGGTCAATAGCTTGCTTAATCTTCCCGACGGCCCCCAGGGCCTTGACAACCACGGGTAACTTTTTGCGCTTTACAAATACTGGACATTTACATTTACATTTACTAACTGGAACTTTTAAGTGAGGGAACCCAATTAAAAGAAGTTCCCATAAGTCAACCGAGTTGACAGCATTTTGTGGATGCAGCATCCCCCTCCTTAGTGATAGCAGAGCCTATTTTCAGGAGAAACTGGAGTGGGAATAAAAAAGATGCCAAGATTAATACAATCCAGCTACTCCATTGCAATTCAGCATAAGTTTGATAGTCCAGATTCCTATCCAATACTATTAAAGGAAGGGTGGAATCCTATTTCTCTAAGTCAAAAGCTTGAGTTTAAGAAGTCTTGTTTACCACATATCATTATGATCTTAGTTTTGTTAAAGTTCAAATTCTGTCAACTGATGACTATTAGGTCCCGTATTTCTAACATGCATAGTTAAACCAGCGGGCCATCTCACCTAGATTGACCCCTTACCTTTAACTGTGCTTTAAGTTCATTAGTGCACTTGTGCTGTTTCACAATTATGTTATCCTACTGGACTATTCATCAACTCTCAATCAATTTTCTGTTATCACCTGCTCTCTCGTCCCTGTATATCCTTAGAGTCATTTCCACACTCTGATGTTCTCTACTTCCCACTCCCTACAGCAATGCAAATACTAGACCTGCAAACAGGGTAACATGGCAATTGAACACTGCTACTGGGTCACTGACTAGCGGCGGCTCCTCCGCAGTGGTGAAAGAGCATTGCCCCACTGCCTGGTTCAAATTCAGCAAATGAAAAATAAAACTATGTAATTGTTTAATTTTTCATTTGCCGGCTCTGAGCCAGCTTGTGCAGGGAGGGGCGGGACATGGGGAGGAGGAGTGCTATGTGCACTCCCTAAGTGTGCATATGTGTTTGGCCGGCCATGTCAGGTCGACCAAAACACACATGCCCACTTAGGTTTCTCCAGCCTGGCTGCATCAAACAGCCTGGCTGGAGAAAACCCCACAGACTCCCTGGACTGAGCGGAGCATTTTTCCAGCCCACTCAGTCCAATCCCTGGGCTGCTCTCATAGCATGAGAGCAGACTGTGGATTGCAGGGAGTTCATGACGCGGCCCCAGTGCTTGCTGGGACCAGGAAGGATGAGGAGCAACACGGGAGGCAGGCAGCAGCTCCAGGTAAGTGTTTATTTTAAATAATATGTATTATTAAAACCCCCCGCCCGCGTGCTCCCGCACTCCCCCACGCACCCTCTACCCACCCCGCCCTCTCTTTATTGTGGCGGTCGCCACTGTCACTGACAAACAAAAGCAATAACAGTGAAATAATTAAGCTAATACTTTCATGCACTGATGCTACAATACAGATACAGATACTGAAACAAAAATCATGCAAAGGAGGATATAGACACTGTGACATTGACTTTGTGATACTAACAAGAACAATGGCACAATTATGGGGCCACGCTGAGATTCTGACTTACAGATATAGGTTCAGAGTGACAATGAAATTAGCATAGGAATACTGACTGACCATGGCGAACGGGCACAAGACACTGTTTTAGCAATATGTAGATTAGACCATGGGAACAAGCAGTGCAACTGACGTTGTCAGGCCAAGAAAAACGAGGGGCAATGGACAAGGGCAAAAAGACATCTGAATACGCAGAACAATAGGCCTAATCTTAGGAGCACAGTGCTCGTAAACATCTCAGCACCATAGCACAGTCACTTGGGGGGTCACGAGTCCAAAATGAACCAAAAACAACTGTGATTCCTGTTTTTTCTTCAGAGCAGTCTTTACTCCAACCCATTTATGAGGGCTGGAGCTACTTAGAGGGTCAGGTTAGGCAGGCAAGGAGGATTTCAATTGGCAGGTGGACCCCACAGTTCCATGAAGGTGGTGGCATGCTTCTACTGTACCAATCATAATGTCTGTCAACATCTTTAAAATGGGGTGAGGAGAGCTTAAATTATTGAAAAATGAAGGCATGTATTCCTTGTGGGATCAATTAACCCATTATGCACAATGCTGGGAAATGTACTGGCAGAGGGAGTGATTCAATCCCTTTCATCCACAAGTAAAAGATTCCTACTATAGTGCCACTTTGTGTTGAGACACCATATCCTCTTTACATATTTATCAACACACCCCAGTCAAACATGTATTTGGCATGTTTTTTTCTCTGTGTTTTTGCGGGATGTGGGAGGGTGATTTTTATTTCATTTACTTTAAACATCGATTACTGCAAATTTTGCTGGAGCCCATGGATTGTGCAAGGAACAAAGTTCATCACTCTTCCTGCTGTCACTTTGAGCGCATTAAATTCCATATTTGCGGGAAGTGATTCTTCAAAGGACCAAATTTGGCAGGCGTTAGATTTAAATTTTGTTGTCCTCGGCTTCATAGCACAAAAGAGAGCAGTGTTTTTTTTAAAAGCTCAGAAATGTACGCAATTCTCCCTGCCAAAAAGAGAAATTGGCAACATTTAATTGTATTCAAGAGGTCACATCTAAACTTTTTTTCTTCTCATCCAAAGCCAACTTGCCCTAATTAGCACACCAAGGGCACTTTGTGTTTTTGGACTTCAATCACATCATCCTTAAAATACTCTGTGCTTCAGAGATGCAGAGGGCACAGAAATGCCACATCTTACTGTTCAACGGACAATACATTTATCATGCCTTAACTAGCCGGATGCTATGAATGGACCCTGGGTCTGAAACCAGATGTAAAGGTCACAATTACAGTAGAGTACAGGGGTGTTTTGCATTATGACCTTTCCCTGCCCCAGCCATCCACCAATTATAAGACTGGCCAAAGCTTGACCAGAAAAATGTGGTTGTGCCCTGTTTAGGAAAATTACAATTTCAATCATCACCAGCCACTCCGTAATTGAAGGAAGAGGTTTAGGAGGGAAATTGAATTTCCGGCTTTAAAACCAGAAAGATATCAAAGTATTCCAAGTGTGGTGAGAAATATGTCAGGTTTTTAGTCAGAGGATTGGCCCCAGGATTTAGGGCTTGTAAGGCATTCATTCTAAAAGGCAGCTGAGTGTTCTGCCTCAACAATACCACAGAGCTGGCAAAGCTGATCTCCCCAAGAGATAATTGCCTGGTCTCAAAAGTATTCTTCAGCTAGTGTGTCATCAAGGGAAGAGCTGGAAATGGAAACAATTTACTCTGAGAACCCACTAATTGTTGAAGAGGGAAGAAGGAGTTTTCTAGGTGCCTGGGAATACTCAACAAAGGTAAATAAACATTGTAGACCATTATAGACTGTGAGGCTTGATGGGACTAGAGGATGATGAAATTATTTGAGGAATAAATAATTTGCACGCTGAATCATTTAATTCATGTTTTCATGTCAAATTGATAAAATAAAATATACACTCTGTGACAATCATATAGATATTCATTGTATTTTTGTGAACACCGGGAGGTAATTCCCAGTGGTCGTCAGTCTCAGAAGTGCTATAGCCTCACAAGTGCCTATAGCCGGCTCTGTTCACAACTAAAATATTGACAGAAGTTAACTAAGGACAACTCAATGAAAGGTCGTATACTACAGAAAGGAACCAGAAAAATGACTGCCATAAAATGTAAGAGTAGAGTTTACAAACCCGCAGGAACATTTTTCTGCTTAATATGGTACCCTGACACGTCAACAAAATAAAACATTGCTTTTAACCCCTTAACTCGTTTTTCACTACTGTGAGGCCTACCCCTCTCGTAGGTTAGCATTGGGAATGCCTTAAAACACTTTTAGGCTGTAATTACTGATTAGAAAAGAGTAGCTAAATCCCGTTTCATATCTTTGGAAAGGTAATGAGAAACCATATTTAGTGGGGTAAAATTGGATTTGACATTACTGTTTTAGAAATGCCACTTTCAGAAAGTTGACATTTCACTGCTCTTAACTTTGCTCTGTGTGCCTGCAGCCTGTCTTCAACACACATCTGGGCTAGGTGACAGCTACACTTTATGCATTCTGTCCACACAACGACAAACACAGGAAGGTTGAGGCTCATATGCATTCTGAGCACTCATCTGCATTCTGATGGGTCAGGGAGGAATGGAAGGACTGAAACTTACACTTCAAAATGTAGTGTTCTATCCACACACAAAGCACTGATTCACTTACACAGAAGGCCTATCAGACAGGGCTGGGTTGGAAGGGATCCTTGTGCACTTCAGAGAGTTGCTTTGAAGTCACCCCCTACATCAAAGGCACTTTCAGGTATAAGTACTGGGGCTCAGAAGCTACCAAATCAGGACACTACTTGATCTGGGAAGACCTCTGCTAGAGTAAAGACTGTTTTGCGGTAAGGATTGACACTTTGCATTGACTGACTTCTCAGAGGAACTGCTTATCTGCTTTGCTGAGGTTCCCTGCTGCCTGCTGATCTGTGCCCTACTGAGGACAAGGACTGGACCCATCTTACTTGACCACAGATGACTCCAAGGGTTTGCTAGCCTGCCTCCTGTTTTCTGAAGACTCAGGGACACAAAATACTTCCTGCAATGATGCTGTTGGTGCTGGACTTTGCTACAAAACCAACACATCGTCACCACTGTGCTGGAAGGAATTGACGCATCACCCTTTGATGCCGAATTAGAGACTGTTGGATGACAGCGGTTCTATAGCCTGTGCGGCCTGGCGACGACACTCTGTGCAGCTTGATGACAATGTAGGGACTTCATCTCTACAGACCTCGACGACGACGCAGGAACCCACTGCGTGAATTGGAAATGACGCATCCTACTCTCACTGTCGACCTGAACTTTGGATTTGCACCGGTCCGTCGTGACTTCAAATGACTTTTTGACAGCTAGTGACTTCTAAGCACTATTATTGCATTTTTTTTTTTAATTCATATCTCGAATTCTAATGACTGGAATTTTGTTGTTTCTGTCTTATTTTACTCAGATACATATTCTCTGTTCATCTAAACCAGTGTGGAGTCGTTTTGTGGCATATTCATTGTGTTACTGTGTGTGTGTTGCACAAACACTTTACACATTGCCTCATACGTTAAGCATGCCTGCTATATGCCAAGCTACCAGAGGGTGAGCACAGGTTAATTTAAAGTGTGTATCTAGCTTACCTAGACTAGGATTCTGTTCCCTATTTGGACAGGGGACAGTTGTGTAGAGCCCTCAAGGATTTCCCAAAGAAACTAACTGTTGAAATAAAGAAATATTGAAAATAAGTAGGACAAAACAGCAATTTCTGACAACATTTGCATCTGTAACTTTTTGTCACAATGGCCATTCTACAAAAGCACTATACCATTATGTCCGCTAGACCCTTTGGTTGTGGGGATGTATAAAGTTTGTAGGTTCCCCATGAACCCAAGGTACCCAGAGCCAACAACTGAGCTGGACCATACAATGTTTTTTCCTTCATATGATGAAATATGCAAAGTGAAAAATGGGTATCAAGGAAACCTACATATTTCTGAAATGGGCACAAGGTGTGGAGATTATGAGGACTGGTTATTTATACATCTCTGAATTTGTGGGTATCCATACAAGCTTACAATCTAGAGGGCATTTTTCAAATTGTCTTCTTTCTTACAGACTGGCTTACATTTGGAAGGCACAAATCCAACAAAATAACAATTGGTTATAACAAATGTTCTACTATTCTATGCCCCATATGTCTTCCGATAAAAATGCTACCTTCCTTGTGTGGGAAGGCCTAGTGCCCGCGGCAGGAAAGGGCCCCAAGCCCAACATGGACACATCACATTTTTCCACAGAAGACTGTGTCTTTTTTGCAAGATGGGTGGCTGTGGAATTTGGGCCCTAGCTCAGCAGGCAACTATAGAAACCTAGCAAATTTGCACCATTTTGAAAACTAGACTCCTGGGAAACCCAGGATGGGGAGACTTGCATGGCTCTCACCAGCTATTTTTTTACCCAGAATTCCATGCAAACATTAACAAGGAAAAAAAACCATTTTCGGCAGATTTCAGTGATGGAAATTTAGGAATATGCCATGAGCCACAAACTTACAACCACCCAGCATTCCCCCAAGTCTCCCAATAAAAATGGTATCCCACTTGTGTGGGCAGGCCTACTGCCCGAAACAGGAAACAACCCAAACCGAAACATAGATACATTAACTTTTTTCACTCAAAACTGACTCTTTTTTTGCAAAGTAGCTTTGGATTTTGGGCCCAAGCTCAGCCGGCACCGAGGGAAACATAGAAGGCCTGTACAGTTTTGAAAACTGGACAACTAGGGTAGAATACAGGTGCATGACTTGCTTAGTTCTCACTAGGTAAGTTTAACTTGAAGCCTTGCAAATGTCGAACTTTGGTAAAAAATTCACACATTTTCCACACATTTCTGTGATGGAAAGTTCTGGAATCTGCGGGGAGCCCTGAGTTCCCACTTATCTACCAATAAGAACAGTACGCCACTTGTGTGATGGGCCACAAGACCATGGCACAAAAAAGTGCTATATTGAGAGATAAGCAATTAGAGAAGCTGCAGTATTTGGGGACGTGCTGTGGTGCCACCCCGGCAAACTTATGGACCACAGAAAAACTAGAAAACAAAAGGATTCCAGGGTAGTGTGCCTTGTGTGGATCCTATGAAGTTTTCCTTTACACAGTGCTCTGCAAAACTCAAACTTTGCCTGAAATCACACATTTTCTTTGCATTTCTGTGATGTAAACTTCCGGAATCCACAAAATTCCTACCACTTGCGTGGCTGGGGCAACTGCCTGCTACAGGAATGGGTCACACTAAGGTCAATGGGAGCCCCTGAGGGGACGTCCATTGACTCTTCCTGTTGCGGGCACTAGGCCGAACCACACAAAGAGACTACCAGCATATTTTGTTGGAGGTTGGGGCGTAGCCATGCCCATGATGGACAGCCCCCACCCCTATATTTGTTTTAAATTAATCCCTGGGGGCAGAAGGACTGATGTGGGGTTGGGGGGGCACAATCCCTTCACAAGGGGCTGCTCCCCCAAAATCCCTGGTATCTAGTGGGTGGATCGCTCGCCTATGGTGATCCACTAGTTGGGATCAACTAGGCAGAGATATCATTGGAAAGGGGAAATTCTCCCCTTTCCAATGATACCCCTCCCATCCAAATCAGTGCTCGGGGGGCTGAGATACACCCCTGAGCACTGATGCAATGAAAGAAAATTACACTAAACAAAAGAAAAAGACTAAGGATGCTCTGGTAGCTCTATGTGAGCAGCCTAAGTATATTAAAGGAATCCCTCTGGTGCTCTGCACCAGAGGGGCATTTAAATGCCTTCCTAGTGTCACCCAAAGGCCAACAGAGACACTGGGGAGTTAGTGTGGGTGTCAGCCGTTGGCAAACACCTGCACTTAAGGGGTTTAGAACAGTAAACATGTTGTTTTTATTAATGGAAAGTAAAAAAATATATTTGATGGGACCCAAACAGTTCTCATGCTTTTATATCTAGGTCTGTTTATTTTTCAATAACATATTTGTAGTTTAAGCTGCTAGTTCCAACCCCATTCCAAACCAACAACAAATTATTTGTTTCTGTGCAGGGAACATAACACTCCTTATACTGTAGTAAAATGAGAGGATTATTTTGGTTTGTGACACAGTTGTAATTGATGCTATCGTCTCCTTTTAAAGTTTTACTGAAACATTAAGCAATCATTTATTAAAAGCACAAGCCAAATGTAGATTGCACTGAACCTGAAAAAAGAGAACAGAAAAGAATGGAAAAAATGCAGAAAAGATAATGAATTTCAACACTGAACATCATGCATATAGAAATGAGTCCTGTTACGCCTTTAAATGTCTTATCTTGAGGGATTATTCCACACCACTAAATTTACAAATTGTAATAAAACAAAAATACACAGGGGGTGTTAATATAATCCCATTGGAAGCTGTGTGCCCGTTTTGAATAAATCTATAATCTGGGTAATTTTGCATGAGAGTGCGTACTGCTGTCGTTTGCAGCAGCAGTGTAAACCACACTCACAAAAAAATGAACCACCCTCTTGCAACAATAATAGGTTCCCTCATGCATGCACAGTAGGTACTGCGAGGGCATTCTAGCGCTATAAAAATTCCAGCTCAAATCAAATCAAAATCAATTCAAGGCTAACTGCAGTGCAAAGTTCATGTTGAAATATGACAAGGCCATGTGGAGAACAAGATTAATGTTGAGTGAAGAGGGGATAGTATAAGCACCTGAAGAAGGAAGCTTTGTATCCACTGTATAGTACAACATTACTCCTAATTTGTCATCTGGGATCACAGAGTGTTATAAAATGGGTTATCACAGGGTTACAACTCCAATGATCCAGATTCAAACTGATCAACTTACCACTTCACCACACCTGCATCCCCATAGTACATAATATCTCACTCAATAATAAAATCACTATATGTTTACAAAATATTGCAAATAAGGCATATTAGTTGATTGGCTTGATGCATGATTCTCTCATTCAGTCCCTATTCCTGTCTCTCTGGTTGTTCGTCACAAGCGTGGTTGGCGATGGACCATGAAAGACATAAATCTACCTCTGCAGCTCCGAAGAACAAGTAATACAGAACGTGGGGGGAAACAGAGACATCCAGAAACAGCAGTAAAGAAAACAAAATTCCATACAAAGAACTGACATGTGTTAGCACTAGTTGGCTGACCATCGGACACTGCAAGTTACATTATTTCAAGAAAACAACGTTACGCTGATCACAGAACACATGCCAGGCCTAGCCATAAACTCAAACAAGCATTGGCATAGCCAATAGGTCTCGCCTTTGGGACCTTATAAGTGTTTAGCCATGCAACAGTTGAATAACTAAATACTTATAAGGTCCCAAAAGCGAGACCTATTGGTTATGCCAAGCGGCCGTTGGGCCGTGTAAGTGAAGGTGATCGCGATCAAACATCAAAGCACCAGCGCACATGCACTGTAGGTCTAGGCTGGCCTGGTAGCACTTTTTGGAGCCCTCTCAAAAAGTCTCGCCAGACCAGCGCATGCGCTGGGTTAGGCGAGACCTAAAAAATTCCCTTTGAGAAGCTACATAGCATGGTTGGGATCAAACTGCCTGTATCCTCTCTGAAGTATCCCATAGACCAACATGTTCAGTGCACAAGGAAACCCTAAATAAGTAAACCGAAGGCAATCTACAGGTCTTATTTCCAATAAACACTTTTTTGATTCCAGCAAAGTGTGAATAGGTACAACATACTGCTTAGTTTCGATTCTTAGAAACAGATACATGATCGTGTCTTTAAAGCAATCAGCTTCAGTGGTAATTCCTATATGAATATCAATGGATTTGCCTTTAATAAGTCATACTTTCTATAGAAAAAACAAAAACTGGCAGAAGATCAACCCTTGTTTCCCTTATCCATTGAACAGACTTTATTGCTGGAAGGGAGTAAAAACAATTTTATTTCTCTGTCTCTAAGTCTGTACTAGACTTCATAAAGAGGTTCCACTGGGTGGCAAGTTAACATGGACAACAAAGACGTGTGCGACAACAAACCCGTAGTCAATTCATGCTAGCAACCCCACAAGCCTCCCTTTCATGCAAGCGACTCCCGATCCTCATCAGTACCGCATGTCCTCCGCAATCTCAAAAGCAAAGGCAGAAGGACACGATTTGATGCATGTCTGCCAAGAAGACGCTCAATGGAACCCTTAGTTAGGACAAATTTAGCCTTTCACAGAGGTTTGTAAAGGGTTTAACAAAGCAATCTCTTTGAATCGTTACACACTGAAAAGACTTATTCAAGGGTTGGCTCAGTACAGAAAGACCCCTGCAAATATTCAGCCGCCCTTTATACGCTCCATCTAATTACAGAACCTCCTCAGACCATTTGTCGTGCCCAGAGATCAACAGTGGAAGGGAGTGTGAACTAAAAAAAGGCAAATACGTGTATGATGTTAGTAATGTAAAACCAACCAGCATTTTTAAATAATTCAAACCATGCTCACAAATTGCCATTGAGCAAAATGGTTCACCGGTACAATCTAGCAAACAGTAAACAGCTATTATCGGATGCATAATATTACTTAAGCTTGTATGTAAAGACATAGAGTAATCCCTTTGCTGGGTTAATCTTTCATGTGACAAACTCATTTACATTTACAGCATAGGTGCTACATTTACCTTATAAGTGCTAATTAAACTTCTATCAAAGTTTTGCACCTTATCTGAGAAATGAAGAGGGAAACAATGCTAAATGAACAGACAAAAATGACTAACTGGCAAATGCATCAACAATGCCATTTGCGATGCCTTAATAGCGAAAAATAAGGATTCGCTAATAAGGAATAGCAAAAGGCTATGCATGTAGAAATCGCTTACAAAATAGCGATTTCTAAACATTCCTTAATTGCTACTCGCAAATTGCGAGTCGCAATTAAGGAATACCTCCCTATTGATTCCTATGGGCCTAGAGGCCCATAGGAATGAATGGGAGGACTTTCTCAATTTGCTAATCTCAATTAGAGAATCGCAAATTGCTCATGCTATGTCAAGGGTGCCAGGGCATCAAAAAGACACCCTGTTGCACCCCTGAAATCTGCATATGAATACATCTTGCACACACACATGCCCCAAGGGCATGTGTGTGTGTAAAATGGAACGTTGAAAAATGCACTTTAGTGCATTTTTCAAAGTTTTTGCAAATTACCATGAAGTTCAACTTCATGGTAATTTGCTCCCCCTATTAGCGAAATCGCTAATTTTTAAACTTTCATGCATTGCATTTAAGGAATCTCAATTTGGGATTCCTTAAATGCAATCGCAATTTAAGGAATCGCTATTTAGAGATTCCTTAAATAGCGATTTTTGCATTTGGGATGATGCATCCCAAATGCAAAAATACCGGTCGCAAAGGGGCAGACTCTGCTAATCTGCCCGTTTGCGAGCAGTTTTCTCGTTGATGCATGTGGCCCTAAATCAGTGAAAAAAAAGTCTTTTTCATCTGAGATATATAAGCACAAACTAAAGTACCGGTCAACGTGCACCACAGTTATAACCTATTTTCTAATCAGACAGCTCAATTGTACCTGCCAAAATGAGTAGATTATATTAAATATGTCACTTTCTATAATAATTTACTTTCTATCATAGTTTTACATTTTGTTCATATAAACCAGGTTACATCGGACACATAATTCTGAATTTCGATGCGCAGATTCTTGCGTGGAGTGCACACTCTCAGTCTTATTTAATAACATTATTTTAGATATGTCTTTTCTTTCACCCTTATATGTGCTATTGTTTTCTTGCCTGTTCCCTTGCTCAACTTTTCTTTTTATCTTCTATCTTTTTTTTGGGTCGGGAGGCTCTTTGGGCTGCTGTATTATATGTCTAGTGTTATATTGTAATGTCCTTTGAGACTTCTGGTCTATTCTATTTTCTTTTGCACATTACAAAAATGAATAAAGGCATATTTAAAAGAAGTGAAGAAACAAATCTATGCATCTGCGAGGGTATATTAAACTAATGAACAAAATAATTTGAACTTTAATAATAGCTTCCAATTAAAACAAGGACATTAAGATTGAACAAGTTATTCGTTATAGTTTAATGATCTTTACAACCAAGGACCTCTAAAGTGTACTCTCCTCAATAAGGCAGCACTGAGTCATCACTGACTTACAGCATATGTTTACACTTCGGAATAGGTTATGACTTTTTGATAATTCATACTCATGTGAAAGGGTAATATGCATAATGCAAGTATCTGTATGATATCTGGGTACATTTTTTAGTTAGGGATATTAGCTAAACCGTGCAGTTGCATACAGTGCTCTAGCTGGAAGTAATACATCGATGGCGTTTGAAAAGTACACCAGTTTCTGAAATATTTTCCCTTTTCACTTATTTTCTTATTAACTAATAGTTTTCTTTTTTGTTCAGTGCCGTGTCTTTCCACTCACGTTTTAAGATCACTTCATGGACTGTTGCTCGTTGTGACAGTGTATGGTACGTTGGACTGCCTGGAAGTTAGGACCAGAACAATGTAGCTAATTAACTCCCAAACCTTTGTTTACACTGAAATACATATTTTGGGTAGGTGCAGGGGTGTACATCCAATTAGCACTACATGTCCTTCGCCTCTTTTTGGACACTCCCCTTTTTATGGCCAACACTGCATGCCTATTCAGGACTGTGTTTAACTTATGCAAGGGATGCATAAACTAGGCTAGGTAGGAACATAGTATGCACAATACACTGTCACACAAGGATTGTGCCCCTGATTAAGCGGTAGAATCATGCAAAGTTATTAGTCGACACATCTGGCATTTCACGATGGACAGGTCCAAAGAGGAGCAGTGTCTGTACTTGTTAGATATTGGGTCCTTATTTGGCAGAGGTATGTACCTTGTCCAAGTAGGGACCACAGTCCTAGGCAGGGTATACTAGATACACACTAAAAAGGTAACCTGTGCTCACCCTCTGGTAGCTTGGCACAGAGCAGTCAGGCTTATCTAAAGAGGCAATGTGTTAAGTATTTGGGGAAAAACACACAGTCACACAATGAAAACACCACAAAATACTCCACAAAGGGTTTAGAAAAATAGAGAATATTTTGCTTAGAAGTCAATAGTGCTAATGGGCTACTTGAGGTCCCACTGGACCGGAGTAAGTCCAAAGTTGAGGCCGACCACGAGGGAGGGCAAGCCGGCTACAGGACTTAGACAGGTTCTGCTGACAAAATACCTTGGATGGAGCAAGCCCTGAAGTCGAGGGCTCGATGCGAGGAGTTGGGGAAGCACTGCGTTGCCATCGAGCCCATGGATGAAGTCAAAGTATCGCCACCGATCTGCGCAGTTGATAAAGACTTCGGCGTCAAACCCCTTTACAATGCAGGTGCATTGTCGATGTTGAGCCATGCTGTCCGTCGTCGTTAAGCAGCGCAGTTTGTCCAGACGATGTAGTTGAACGGCTCCTGCCTCGGCGTTGAAAGGTAACACCTTAGTTCCAATCGGCACAAAGCCGTCACGGCATCAATTTCGTAGCAAAAACAGCTGCAGAACCCACTTCTGGGGTCTGGGACTGGATTGGCACTTCAGACAAGGGAGGACTCACAGATGGCAGAGTCCTACAGCAGCAGGGTTGCAGGAAGTCTTTGATGGCCCTGAGACCTCAGAACAGGGGGCAAGCCAGCAAGCCCTTGTAGTCACTCTGGGTTCAAGTGAGATGGGTCCAGCCTTGTCCTCAGCAGGACAGAGATCAGCGTGCAGCAGGGCAGTTCAGCAAAGCAGAGAAGCAGTTCCTTCAGAACAGTCAGTCAAGCAGAGTGGCAATCCTTGTAGCACGATAGTCTTTACTACTGTAAGAGTTCTTCACAGGTCCAGTAGTGTACTGTCTTGGTAGGGTCAGAGCCCTAGTACTTATACCCAGTTGTGCCTTAGAAGTGGGGGTGACTAGAAAGCAGGCCCTTGAAATGCACGGGTCCCCTTTCATCCCAGCCCTTTCTGCCAGGATATCTGTGTGAGGTAATTAGACCTTTGTGTGGGACACACTATGGGATATGCGGTCCCCCTGCTGCTGGCGGCTGATGATGGCAAAGATCAAACAACACAGGATGCCCTTAATCGCCTTCTGGCGCGGAAACACGCGTTGGCAACTCCCCCGGAGGTTTGCACTATGGGATATGCAGTCCCCCTGCTGCTGGCAGCTGCTGGCAGCTGATGGGGGCAAAGATCACACAACAAGGGCTCCCACCCTGCGGGAGCCCTGGGCTACACTTAAGTGCCTCCTGGCACAGAAACACGCATTTGGCGCCTCCCCCGGCGCTTTGCACTATGGGATATGCGTTCCCCCTGCTGCTGGCGGCTGCTGGCGGCAAAGTTCAAACAACACGGGCTCTCGTGCTGCGGTAGCCTTGGACTGCACTTAAGCACCTCCTGACGTGGAAACACACGTTTGCGCCTCCCCCGGCACTTTGCACTATGTGGTATGTGGTCCCCCTGCTGCTGGCAGCTGCTGGCGGCAAAGATCAAACAACACTGCACAGGAAGAGCTATCAGAATGTAGATGAATGCAGATGAATTCTATGTCACACCCACCCTCCCTGTATTTGGGACTGTCTAGGGGGACTGCACAAAGTGTAGCTGTCACCCACCCCAGACCTGTATTGGAGACAGGCTGCAATGCACACAGAGCAGTAAGAGCAGAAAAATGTCCACTTTCTAAAAGTGCCAGTTCTAAAACAGTAATGTTAAATCCAACCTTACCACTAAAGAGGATTTATCACTACCATTCCAAGGATATGAAACATGAGGAAGCTACTCCTTTCTAAACAGGGATTACAACTTAAACGTGTTTCATGGAATTCTCAATGCTAGCCTATGAGAGGAGTAGGCCTCACAGTAGTGAAAAACCAATTTAGCTGTTTGTCACTATCAGAACATGTAAACATAGATGTACATGTCCTACCTTTTAGTTACACAGAACCCTGTCCTTAGGGCTATCTAGGGCCTACCTTAGGGGTAATGTATGTGTAATAAAAGAGGAGTTTAGGGCTTGGCAAGTGGTTTAAAACTCAAAGTCAAAGTGGCAGTAAACTGCACACATAGGCCTTGCAATGGCAGGCCTGATACAGGTTTGAAATACTTTTTGTGTGGGTGGCACAAACAGTGCTAAAGGCCCACTAATAGTATTTAGATTATAGGCCCTGGGTATATGGTATACCACTTTACAACTGACTTGTATGTAAACTAAATATGCCAATCAGATATACACCAATGTCACCATGTTTAGGGGAGAAACACATCCACTTTAGCATTGATCAGCAGTGGTAAAGTGCTCAGAATCCTAAGGCCAACAAAAAGATACAGCAAAAAGTGTAGGCAAGTAGGCAAACTGTTTGGCCGAAGACCTCCCTATGGATGACAGGTCTAACAGTACTGAATAGCATAAGGCAGGCCTCTGTCCAGAGCTACACAAGGGGATACACAACAAAGGATTGGAATGCCATCCAGAGCAACTGCCAATGGTTTAGTCTATGTCCAAGTGTTCCTCCTGTCCCCTTTTTGATATGATGCCAATTGTGGCCAATGGTATGTCGGGACATGGGTTCCTAGCTCGCAGTGCCACAGGATATCAGCAATACCTCAATGATGCGGCCTAACAAAAGGCTGCAATTGCTCCAAGTCTGCTTGTGTTTCATGCTTTTTAGGTCTCGGGACCATCCGGTCTGCCGAAGGCAGAACCGGAAGTCCGGAGAATTAATGTTTTGGATAAGAGGGGCTTGAACCCGCCCCTCTTCTCTCCTCTTCTCCATTGGCTGGCCTCTTAAATGCTGGCCAGCCATTGGAGAAGAGGCTTTGTCTCTCCGAACAGGCCCCGTCCTTTTCGGATTCGGGGGCGTATTTTTTGCGAGGTTTTCTCAGGGCGTGTTTTTCTCTCCTCCAGCCAATGGCAAGAGGAGAGAAAAGAAAAACACGCCCCAGAATCCGAAAACGCCACTGCGTTTCTCCGAGGCATTTCTGCTTTGCCTCGGAGAAAGGCGGGGTGGTGTTCAGGGCGATTCCCTCTGAGAGCCCCTGGGAAGGGGTCACTGGGCCAGGACCAGCACCTGTGGACGGCTCGACCACCCCTGGACATCCTCGTCTACTCACGGGTCCCTGGGGTCCATAAATACTGCCCTAATTACTGTGGCACGGGTTTCCTCAAGGAGGCGGGATACAGGCATGGGCAGTGGGCGCTTTAACCTCTTCTGTAGCGCCATTATCAAGCCTGTAATGTAAACATGTATACTAGTTGTCTCGTGTAACTGGGCTCTCTGTGCCCAGGACCTCTATTTAAACTATCTTGTAACCTGGCATGTATTATTTGTAAAGCGCTCTGCCTCTATCAGCTTCTTGGCGCTAAAGAACATATGTTTATTGTTGCACAACTCAAGGGTACTCACATTACTGAGGATGAAAAGGGAGTGAACCCGCCCAGATCCAAGCATGCTGCCGTCAAATACCGATCCCCGCAGTAGGTGCATTAGCCCAATGAGCGACCAACACTTCATGTATCTCGGTGCCCGTCCAAACTGCTAAAGCTGCCGCATGAAGCTTGCTGCCACGCACTGGACTTTTGTTCAAATGGTAACAATTCCAAATAAATATAAAGATCAAATGGAATGTGTACAATGCAGGGCGCGATAGCTCAGTGAGTGCTGTGCCTGCTGCGGCCACATGGGTCAAAAGAAGACATCTGCGGGTATGCTGCAGGCTCAAATCCCCTCCATGCCGACTCCTCCTTTCATCATTTTGTGAGCGATAAAGGGAACATTGGATTTGGTTATGATGTGAGCTTTCAATTTTAAAGACAACTCAGAGAGCAGCGCCTGCCAGCTAAATGCCCAATAATTACTGGTTCTACAATGTATATTCAATAAAGTAAAATGTTTTCTGCAGCAGCGAAGAGGAAATGATGTGACACGCATACAATAAAACACGTACACTAGAAAACATGTATCGCTCTAGCCAACTGGAATTTGCACCCGGATGCCACTTGAATTGAATAAAACATTCAGCCGTTTTCACTGAGCTGGTTTCACACCCACCCCTCTGTCTAATTCTGTGCGAGGCCCCTAGTCCGAGGAAAAGAAATAAACTCGAAGGAAGATGATCAAACCAAGAGTGATGCCTGTAAGAATGTTCTGGCGCAGCGCTGCTCTGAGAGCGGAATAGCCTCAAGGTGCTTTATTTCAACGCGTGAGCGCAGTGAGAATGGAGCTGCGCTGCTTGTTTGTAGACTCTTTTTTAGTAAAAAATCGCAAACTGCGCTTTTCAATCTGCACCTAAGAGTCGAACAGAGTTCCTTTTTTAGGAGGGGGGGGGGTGAGAGGATAGGGGAGCACAAAACTCACAGAAGTAAGTAGAAATCCAAGCAAGTGGGAGGCTTACATTTCACATCCGCTAAACCTACTCCTGTTGATCGCACAGGTACATTTATTCAAAAGATCTGATTTTTGCACAATGTTTTTGTTTCATCTTGTCTACAGGGACTGTATTTTGCCAGTGAATGAGTATGGCAGTGCTGCCTTCCGGTTTTCACCCTGGGGATACCGAGGCACGCACTCCTGTCTTTCGCAGAGTCCCACACTTTGAATCAGAAGATCCGACCTTAACGCTTAGTTGACCTTTTTGTGCACATAAACTCGATCTCAGTGCATTAAAAACTCTGCGAATCGTCCCCTTGAAACTTTGTCTAACATGAGGCAACTGTACCCACTGGGGCCCACATCCTGAGAGATGTCAGGCTGCCCTATGCCCGGCGTGAGCAGCTGGCAGGCTTTTTTACCATGGTACAATCTGGAATTTGTAGATTTGCATTTATATTAGGAAAATAGAAACTAAAAGATAGAAAAGAAACTCGTATTTCGTACTCTCCGCTGGCGTGGGACACTTGAGACGTCTGCGCCCTGGCAGGTTGCAGCCTCGGGTCCTAAAGCTGTGTGATGTGAAACCAGCGGCGGCGGCCAGCGGACGCCACTAAAGACAGACACACACAAGCACGCACTTCACACCACTCGATTCCAAAACACAGGCACAGCCACGCCTCACCGATAACTGTATTCTTGTAGTTCGAATACTCACACTCCGCTTTACACCTTTTACTGTAGACACTGCAAAGTGGTGTATGTGTTTATGTTGTCCGTATCCTATGTACGACCCCTGACAAGGCGCTGAAGTGAGCGTGCAAGGCGTCTAGGCGCTGAAGTAAGCGTGCAAGGTATGCACGGGATTCCCGACCCCTGACGAGAAGCGGAATTGAATGTGCTAAGGTGGTACAGTGCATACATCTTTAAAGTTTCACTGGGGGGGAGGAGCCTAGCGCTTGACCAAGATGGCCGCGTGAGCTCTGAGCTCCCGAGACCCTCGCGCCCTCCGTCGACTATCCTGTCTCTAATCCTGTCTGTATGCATGGCATCGTGTAGATGACTTGTCAGGGAGGCGATTGATGCTACCCGAGGTCGGATCGTCCACCGGGAACCGGAGTTATGCATGGCGGAAGATTGCGGCCTATCTCCGAGGGATGCCAGGGGCTGGAGTTGGCAGGATGCCCGACCTCTAGTTGAACAACAGCGGCCAGGCGAGGTGTGAACTGTCGGATGGAGGTCTCCGTCCTTTCACTTTCACTTTCTCGCCCTTTGTCTGCCCTGCCTCTGGAGAGCTCTTGGTGGCTTTATTATCCTTTGGACGCTCTACATGCTCTACATGCTACACTGGCGGCCCACTGCAGAACTGATCACTCCTGATTCCTCTCGCTGAGAGAGGGCCGTCTTATCTGAACCGACCTGCTTGGTGCCAACCATGTCGGGCAAAGCAGAGGTGGATCGGCTGAAGCCTAAGACTACCAGGCGGGGAGCCTATACTCAAGCCAATAATATGGACCGCTATGCTCTGCAGAAGGGGTCACCGAGTGGGTCGAGCCAGTCGCCGGATACCCAGAAGGCGGCCTCGCCCTTGGCCCCGGAGCTCTCGCTGCAGGATGTCATGGGCGCGCTCGAAGGGATGCAGACTTCGATTGGGAGACAGTTTGATGCCCTGGCGCATAAAGTGGATACCATCTTGGTGGACGTTAACCTGATCCGCGCGGATTTGGGCAAAACAAATGAACGGGTTAAAACCCTGGATCTCAAGACCACGGGCCTCGCCGATGATGTCTCGGAACTGCAGACCGAGGTCCGTAAGCTGAGGACCGAGGGTGATCTCGCCGCCCGTCGGCTGGAGGACTTTGAGAGCCGGGCCAGGCGCAACAACGTGCGCGTTATCGGGGTCCCGGAGTCCTCGGATGAGGCCTCGGTTGATCTGCTCGTGGAGGGCTTGGTGCTTAACCATCTGCAGCCTAAGGGTCTTGGGAAGTTCTTCACAGTTGAAAGGGCCCATAGAGTGCCGGGTGGGAGGCCCAAGGTGGGAGCCTCACCGAGGCCGATTGTCGCCCGGCTCTTTCATTTTCGAGATCGGGACGCTATCCTGCAAGCATCGAGGGTGACGGGCCCGGTCCCCTTCCAGAACGCGTCGGTGAATTTCTATCCTGATTTCACCCAGCAGGTGCAGAGGCAGAGACAGGGCTTTCTGGGGGTGAAGAGGCGACTTCGGGAGAGGGATCTGAAGTATGCCATGCTCTTCCCTGCCAGATTACGTGTGGTGTACGAAGACCGGACATTCTTCTTTGAGTCTCCTGCCATGGCCGATGAATGGCTGGACGCTTTGCCCCGACGACGGACGGGAGAGGACACTGCCGCGGATGGGGACAGTGGCCGGGATGGGCAAGGTTGATGTTTTCGGAGCCGGTCTGACTCGATTTGACTTTATCTAATGACTTGAATAGAGTGCAGTAAATGCGGAGGGTTGCGGGAGGACGAGGGGAGCTCTTTCCTCCCTTAGGGTGCTTTTTGTAGATTTCGGGTTTGGTAGGGCGACAGGCACACTGCAAGTTGGGGGGGCTTTGTAAGCTGCAGCAGGGGTGCAGGGTGGGGGGGATGGTTGGGATTTTGGGTTTGTTGTTGGGGGGTCTGTTTCTGCAAGGCGTAGTGATCATTTTCGGGATTGTTCCATGGTGGCTCTTCGGGTGGGGGGTGGGCCTCTTTGTGTTTGGGGATGGGGGGTAGAGGTTTAAGTGTTATTAGCTGGAATGTTAATGGTTTGGGGGATCGCATTAAGCGCGGGATAGTTTTGCAACACTTGAAACGGTCAATGCCAAGATGTTGCCCTACTGCAGGAGATACACCTTATAGGTAATACGTGCTATGCTCTTAATAGGAAGAGTTATAAATTCATAGCTCATTCGGGATTTTCCTCCGGGTCCAGGGGTGTGGGCATCCTGGTCAGGGCCTCGCTACCATTTGAGGTGGACTCCACCATTGTTGACGATAGGGGGAGGTTTGTGGCGGTGGCGGGGAGGTGGGAAGGTAGAACTTTGGTTTTAGTTTCGGTTTATGTCCCTCCAGCCCTGCAGGCCTCCACGTTTACAGATCTGGGTAGGGCCTTGCTGGATCTCCCGGGGGGTATGCTAGTGGTGGGGGGGGATTTCAATGCTGTCGGCTCTGGGCTGCTGGATAGGTGCCCGCCCAGAGACACTGGGGGGGCTCAGAAGTGGCTTCCAGACTTACTAGACACACTCGGCCTGATAGATTGCTGGAGGCTCCGGCACCCCACACAGCGTCAATACACCTTCCACTCCGGGGCGCATGGTAGCCTCTCTAGGATTGATTACCTGCTCACTTTGGCTGCGCACGCCCCATTGGTGTCTGAGGCCAGGCACATGGCGCGTGGCATATCGGACCATTCGCCAGTGTGGGTCAGGCTGGATGTCGGCCGCGAGGGAGGGGGAAGGGTGGCTCCTATTAACCCCTGGTACTTTCGAGATTCCAAGATGCGCAGCGCACTGGTGAAGACGGTTGATAATTTTTTCAAGGACAATCAGGGGTCCGTGGACTCGGCAGTGTCGTTGTGGGAAGCATTTAAGACCGTGCTGCGAGGGGAGGCCCTCTCACTTGTGGTGGCGGCCAAGCGGCGGAGAGATGGCGAGGTTATGCAGGTGGAGGAGGAGATCGTGGCTTTGGAGGGAGCGTTAGAGGAGGAGGTAACAGCGGCCTCACTGCATGAGCTGAGCTTGAAGCAAGCCGAGTATAAGGACCTTGTTACGAATGCCGCTAAGACCCTCAGTAGGGAACAGCAGGGCCGCCTGTATGATGTTGGTGACAAGGCCGGGAAGCTCCTAGCTTGGCTGGATAAAAAAGAACGGGTTAATAGAGTAGTGCCGGAGCTGACGGGAGAGGGGGGAGAGGTGATTGTGGAACCTGAGGGGATTGTACAGTGCTTCTCGGACTATTTCCGTAAGGTTTATGCCTCAGTGTCGGATAGGCCGCCCGAGGACTCGCGTGACCTCTTGCGGGATATCGCTCTGCCCAGTCTTTCTGATGTAGATAGAGATGATCTTGATGGAGACATAACGGTCGATGAGGTGGCGGGAGCTATTCGCGCGCTGAACTCGGGCAAGGCCTCGGGCCCGAATGGCTTGCCGATTGACCTGTATAAGCTGTTCCCGGATAGGGTAGCCCCTCACCTGCGCGCCATGTTCGTGGAGGCGCGGGGGAGTGGGACCCTCCCGTTGGACCAGAGGCTGGCGACAATTGTTGTGATACACAAAGATGGTAAACCCCGAGACAAGTGTGCCTCATATAGGCCCATATCACTCCTCAACGCCGAGCCGAAGATTCTGGCTAAAATCCTGGCGGGCCGATTGGTCAGGGTACTTGGAGACTTGATTCACCCGGATCAATCCGGTTTTATTCCGCATCGCAACACCGCGTTAAACCTTCGGCGCCTTCATGGTGTGATCGCCAGGGCTGGCACGCTGCGAGAACCGGCTATTGTGGCGTCTCTTGATGCCACGATGGCCTTTGATACGGTGGAATGGGCGTATTTGTGGGCTGTGCTAGCCAAGTTCGGCTTTGGCCCTGGTTTCGTGAGCTGGGTGAGGTTGCTGTATGAGGGACCCCTTGCGAGTGTGGTGGTAAATGGCCGAGCATCGACTCCGTTCCGGCTTGGGAGGGGGACTCGGCAGGGCTGCCCCCTGTCGCCTCTGCTGTTCGCCCTTGCCCTTGAACCGCTGGCGGCGTGGATACGCTGGCACCCGGATATACGTGGCCTTAGATGGTCGCCCGAACACGAGGACCGCATTTCGCTATATGCTGATGACATCCTGTTGTATCTTGCCTCGCCCAAGAACTCACTTATAGTGGTCTGTGACGTTCTTACATCTTTCGGTAGGAATTCGGGTCTCGTCATCAACTGGAGTAAATCGTATTTATATGTCCTGAGTGGTGAGGTTCCACCGGTCCCGCGAACTTGTTCGATCCAGATTGCTCAGCAGGGCTTCGTGTATCTGGGGATCTTTATCTCCATGGACCCCGCTTTGCGGTATGAGAGAAACCTGCTCCCCCCCCTGGCGCGCCTGCGGCGGGATGTTGAGGGCTGGCGGAGGCTGCCGCTCTCCCTCGTCGGGCGCGCTGCCTTGTTCAAAATGATGTCCCTTCCTCGGTTCCTCTACGCATTGCAGAATACTCTAGATTGGGTGCCGGCCAAGTACTTTCGGGAGGTCGAAAGCCTCCAACGAACGTTGTTGTGGGATGGGCGGCCGCGGATAGCGATTGCTAAATTGACGCTTCCATGGTATGACGGGGGTATCGCGCTTCCAGACATCCAACGCTATTACTGGGCCACCCAGTTGTCCGCGATTAACCATGGTTTCTATGGCCCGGCCCTCAGCCCTGGTTATGCCATGGACAGATGGTTGCTGCACGGTGGGAACTATCATAGGGCGTTGTACTCGCGGTCCCTCGACTCGTCCCTCACGGGGCCCACTGGGGTGGCGGTGCGTGTATGGAAGATGGCGACTGACTCTCTGGGCTGGAAGGATAGGCTCACCCTAGCTACCCCGTTGTTTGAATCTGAAAGGTTGGGTAGGCTTTGGCATACGAAAGGGTTTGATAAATGGGACTTGATCGGCATCTCCAGGGTTGGAGATGTGCTGATTAAGGGGAGGGTGAAGTCCTTTGAAGAGTTGCAGAAGGAGTATGAGTTGGGGGCATCTGAGTTTTTCCGCTATGTTCAGGTGCCTCATGCCCTGCGGTCAGTCCTCGTGGAGGGTGAGAGGGTGCCTGAGTCCTCTCCTTTGGAGGACCGGATCCTTGATGGCCATATGCCAGAGAGCACGATCTCGCTCATCTACAAGAAACTGATAAATGTTCGGGCTGATCTGCTTCTGGGGCTGCGGGACCAGTGGACTAGGGACGGACTCGAGTTGGATGATGAGGACTGGCAGTCTGCTGTTTCCTCTCCTAAGGAGGTTGCGATCCCGTCGCGTCTGAGGCTGGTGCAGCTCAAGATACTGCATCGAGTGTATGTGACGGGGCCACGGCTGGTTCATATGGGATTCTCTGAGGAAGGCCTATGTAGGAGGGGATGTGGTATGGTGGGTACTTTCCTACATATCATCTGGGAATGTGGTGTCATCACGGAATTTTGGAGGCGAGTCCATGCGGTGATGGGGGAGGTGACGGGCATTGCTATGCAGCCGGAAGCGCGGTGTTGCCTCCTGAATGTCTGGGGGCTCACTGATCACGATGAGGCACAGACCCAGTGGGTGACTCTGGGTAACATGGTCGCTAAGAGGGACATCGCGCGCTTGTGGGCTTCCGTGGGGCCCCCCACGTTAACAGCGTGGAAAGAAAATATGGACTGGAGTATGCTCAGGGAGAAGACAGTATATTGCGCTAGAGGCCGCCCTCGGAAGTGGCATGCCATCTGGGGGCGGTGGAATCAATACAGGGGGGGAATATGTCTTGCCCCTGATCTGGATCCCCCCGAGGAAATGCTTTCTTCTTGACCTTCTTTCCAGCTCAGTATGCAGATGTGATGGTTAATTGACTTCTTGGGCCTCTGCTTTTCCCCCTTTTTTCCTCTTATCATAGTACTGTGACTGTTAGACGATTGGGGTCCGGCTCCCCCTGAGGGGCTATCACCGTGGGCATTCAGTGTTGTTGCCTTGCAGGGGTTTGTTGCGTGTTTGTAATTATTTAAAAATGGAACCTTTTCACTGCTCCTTTAATGCACTGTGGACGCTTCTTTGTCCTCTCCTATCGAAGCTGCCGAACCTCCGGGTTGTCGGCTGAATAGCTGTGTCCAGATTCTTGCAGAAATAAAGGTTTTTAAAAAAATAAATAAATAAAAAAAAAAAGTTTCACTGGGTTTGCATTTTTCCCACCCACGAGGCTTCTTACAACGCGCGTGAAGGTTTTGTTAAAGAATTCGTGGCTGCAGAGCGTGCTCGTGGATTCGAGGAGTCCACCCCCAATAATACTAGCGGCCAAACCATACAGCTAAAGACAATCTTTATGTGTCATACTTATTTGGGTAGTTAAATCCCCACGAAGTACAGTGCCCGGGGGTTTGGAAGACATGCGAGTGCCCCAGGGCGAATTGCCAACCGTACGGATATAAAACGACTTTCTGAGTAGCAGGGCCGGACCCTGAAAGCGAAAATGTGGGCGACTATGAGGATGCTGTTGGAATTAAACTTACATTTCAGAGCATCGGGTTAAACTCTGAGATCTCACGCCTCTGGCTGACTCTACCACGACAAGTTGGAACACGTGCGCTTCAGACCCTGGAAGCCCCGGACACGCTACGGGAGTCTCCCTGCCCACACCCCCAAGAAGCAGGTATTCGGGTGGTCAGACAATGCGCGCCCCCGAACCATGCGCCGTCCCAGAAGCAGGTACTCAGATGGTTGAGACCTTGAAACCTCCCGGACACGTCTCATGGGGTCTCTCCCGATAGAGACCCGTTTCGAGGCCCCATTTAAAAAACTGCAGATGCTCTTCACTGGTGAGACCCGGCCCTCTTAAAGCCCTGGCTGTAGCGTATATGTGTGTGGGAGGCTCTGTGTGTGTGTTGGAGACTCTGTGTGTGTGTGTGGGAGGCTCTGTGTGTGTGTGTGTGTGTGTGTGTGGGAGGCTGTGTGTGTGTGGGAGGCTCTGTGTGTGTGTGTGGGAGGCTCTGTGTGTGTGTGTGTGTGTGTGTGGGAGGCTGTGTGTGTGTGGGAGGCTCTGTGTGTGTGTGTGGGAGGCTCTGTGTGTGTGTGTGGGAGGCTCTGTGTGTGTGTGTGAGTCTGTGTGGGAGACTCTGTGTGGGGGTAACTGTGTGTAGAATGCTCTATGAGAGTGGTGGGGGTAACTCTGTATGTAGGTTGCTCTATGTGAGTGGCTCTGTATGTGTAGGTGGCTCTGTGTGTGTAGGTGGCTCTGTGTGTGTAGATGGCTCTGTGTGTGTGGCTCTGTGTGTGTGGCTCTGTATGTGTGGGTGGCTCTGTGTGGGTGGCTCTGTGTGTGGGTGCAAATGCAATAGGTCTCGTATCGGAGAGTGATTAAGCTATTGACATTGTAAATAACAATGCTGTTTCTTTAAATGTTTTAAAAACAAAAACATACAAGAATGTCATGAGCAATGTCAACAGCTCTAACTTTAACAATGCCGAGACCATTGCATTGTAAATGCTTGTTGTAAGTGGCCTCTGTTTGTAGTTTAGGATTGACTGTTCCTGTTAAGATCACTATCAGTACTCATTGGCATAAGACAGGCCTCTCTGTCTGGAGTTGCATAAATGGTGAAAACCCATGGGTTGTAATACTAACCAGGGTGATTGCCAGGGGTTTCGTTCATTTGAAATCTTTCCTCACATCACATTGTGATGTGATAAAGCCATAAAGGTACAGTTGTGCCACACGAATGAGGCCTAACAAGGCCAAAACCAGTCTGGGGTTTCTTGTGTTCTCTTCTGCAGAGGGTCTAATCTGGCAGCTTGGGATGAACTTTTCCCATGAGGAGCAGGTTCACTACTGATTTGCATGAGGTAGGCCTCAGTCTAGGGGGCACCCTGGGTGAAAAACTATTAGTCTGAATACTACACAGAGCAATTATCAGTAGTTTAGGAAATTTGCAGGGATTCGTCTCATCACAATTAAAAGATTCCACAAATAAAATGGTATAATGATTTGCATATACCAGAGTAATTCAGAGGATCCTTAGAAAAAGAAAACACAGGCATAGAGGGACTACCAGAAGTATATAATGCAGCAGTTTCACAAGTTCATTCACAACAACTGATTTTGTTTTGTCTCCAACACTCTTGGGGTTTTTCCTACTATTGTTTGTCATTTGTGTATGGACAGTGCTTTTTTAATACTAACGTTATTTGTACTCCTGATCCATTTTGAAACAGTAATACAGTATAGGAGCTAAAAAGGTGTGCATTCTAATTAAAATTCACACACAATCAATTAAACCTTTGCTACTGTGTTGCTGCTTTTTCTCATTGTCCAAAGACAGGCATCTAACAAATCATGGTTGCTCAAACTGGAGTAAAATAAGCAAGATGTGTTAGTGGTTTTAAAATAACTCCTTTTCACCTCCTCACTCCTCTCCGGTTGTTCTCACTTCCAGGTTCCGCACTCTCGCATAGGTAGGTGGCAGGGAAGTGGGCACCAATAAACTAGATGGTGATATTAAAAATGTTTACTTATTTTCATTTAGTAACTGTAAGCCAAATTGCAGAGAATATTTCCGTCTGTGGTCGGTCTAATAATGTAGTCAACATGATTACTTTGCTCTCTTTTGTACAATGGCCCCTATGGATAGTGTGTCTGTTTGTCTCATTAAACCCCACATGCATTCGGGATTTGACTGTCTCAACAATGAAGCGGTATTACTAACAGACAAACTAGACTGATGTAGAAGGCAGATACTGAGAGAATAGGTTTAGTATTCACCCCAAGACCAGGAAAGTTTAACATAAGGAGAAAAATAGTGCACAAGGAAAATGAGCAATGTTGTTCAGTTAGGTTGTATGTGCTGTATGTACTGTGAGTTTCCCATAGGTTTTTCACAGTCTTCCCTCTAATGGTTTCCACTAAGATTATTTTGGGTAGTCTGTGCGCATGTACACTTCGCATGGGTGGACCCTGCATTTTCCAATACAGCCAGGACGTCGTGAGACTGGCGAGGAAGAAGTGCATTAAAGATCAAATCAGGAAAACAGGCCTTCTGGATCTATTCACCCAGGATCTGAAACATCTTTGTGTCTGTCCTAAAAGTCCATCAGTTAAGGTGTAGCGCCCTGCCCATCCTGGGTACTCTTAAATGAATATGCCACACACAGAGCTCGGTATTACACGTCTTTATCCCCGGGAAGTCTGTCTTCACCACAGGGGAGAGGCAGGAGCTTGCAACCCCTAGAACTGCTTGCGGCTGTCCCAATGCCACCACCCACGTCACTCTCGCACCTGGCGGCGCTACATTTGGAGCTCGGGGCAACCACAGCACCGGACGCCTGTCATCACCACAGGGGAGAGGCAGGAGCCTACAACCCCCAGAACTGCTTGTGGCCATTTCGAGGCAACCGCCCACGTCACTCTCATGCTCGGAGGTGCTACATTTGCAGCTCAGGCTCCTGCAGTGCGGGAAGCCTGTTATCAACACAGGGGAGAGGCACTTCACTCTCATTTGCGCTACATTTGTGCGCTAGCTGGGCCTACTCCCTTGGTCCTTGGGTTTTTATGTTGGCACAGTCAATCCCAGGATACCAGCTTTACATTTGAAAAGGACCTGGTAAATCCCCCGGACACCACAAGAGCAGCAGTTTGCGGCGGATAAAGTTATAGTGAGTACTCGAGCACTTGTACTTTGTGGGGGGTCTAGTTCTTGCTGTGGTCTTTGATATCTGGAGGCCCTTTGGAACAGGATACAATGGGGAAGAAGAAAGCAGCCCATGTGAGTTCCCCACATGGTACGAAACACGCAACCATTGACTCCTTTCTAGTGAAAGCAGTGGGGGTCATCTCAAAAGAAATAGACAAGGCAGAGAGGAGGCTTTCCTTCGACTCAGGTGGCCCTAGTGTCCCCCTGCTCGGCGATCCCCCAGACTCAACTAACCAAAAACCTCTGAAGAAGCCCCGGAGGCAGCTCTTACAGCCATAGAGGCCTTTAGCTCTTGTCCCAGCAACTTTACTCAGAAACTTAACAACAAGAGCAAAGTGACTACTGCCTCAGACCAGGGAGTGGAATCTGGAGGGCCCCCAGTACCTAAAAGGTTGCGGCGAGTCAACAAGAAAGGGGAAGTAACTGCAAACATCGATCTAAGGGGCATAGAAAAGCTCTGGGCTCCTCTAAAACAAAAAATTACTGAAGTATTGACTGATTTATAGACTAGGTTATGCAGGGAACTCACCAAAGTAATGTTAGAGTCTATAGACACTTTAGGCAGAGTTGAAAATGCGCTGGCTTCTATTAACCCAACACCCCCCACTGTTACCTCACAGCAACAGACAGTACAAATTGGAAGCCCCCTTTGGTTATCCCGAGTATTAATAAGCCCCTTATTTCTAATTCAAGGGCACGAACCGCAAAATTGAGCCTTTGGATATCCAGTTTTGATGGATTAATACAAAGTCAGGCCACTCAGACCTGACCCACCAGCACCCCCCGCTACAGCAAAGGGAAGCGGTCACAGATAGTTTATTTGCCTTCATGAGTCCTGGGTTACTACTAATTGATCTCCCCCCGCATGCTGCCCCTATACTGTGGTTTTGGTAGGGGTGGCAGGCCTTGACCCTCAAAGGGCTGAACCTACTGACCAAATTATCAACAAAGTTACACACTGGCTAAGCAAATATGCCAGATTTAAAGTGGAAGACCATAGGCATATCTTGATGGCCAGGATGGTATCTTGGATAGGTCGCTCTAGGAAAACTTTTGAGGGCAATAGTGTGATAGTCACATTTATATTCCCAGAACTAGCCGGACCTCCCAGCCCCTTTATCTAGAGTTGAGTATCAAGTCATTACCTTTGGGCTTTTTTAAAGGACTTCCCAAAACATCATAACCAGCAATCACCTACCCCCTCCCCCATCCCAGGGAGGAGTTTCTTCTTCCCTTGGGGGAATACAGACAAGGCATAATCCCTATGTTCCCCTGAGGGACCTTAACAACCCAGACTGACTGCAAGAGCGTGAGGGGAACAGTATAGCCACTGTTATGCCTGCGGAATAACCATCACAGAGATCAGAATTTATGGAGATACAGTCTGATGTTAATGTTGAACATCATCTTAGTTGTACAAGTAGCCCGGGTCAAGTAGCATGGGGACTAGTAATGTAAATTGGGCTTCATTGCACCATTTTTAAACCACACCCAGGGCAGGGGTGGAAATTTAAAAATTGTTTCCTGGAACATGGCAGGTCTAGCCGCAAAATTTGCGGATGACAGATGGCTCCATTTTATTTGATCCTTTAATATCATTTGTCTTCAGAAGACATGGGAGACTGAAAATAACTATTTTCTTGAGGGTTATAAAACCTTTTTCTGTCCGGCAGAGGGTGCAAGAACGGGAAGAGCAAGGGGTGGCCTAATTATCTTTATAGACCTCAGGAAATGTGGGTCGGTGAAGCACTTGAATTGGGATTCCAATGTAGCAAAAGGACTGACATTAGCGGCAGGTAAATCATTTCATTTTACTATAATTCATTTCTATAATGCGAAATGAAAGTCTCATGGGCCCTCAAGTTTTGAAGTGTTAAGTGGTCGCCTTCAGTGGATGCAGGGAGAAAGTCTTCCTCAGACGCATCTAATTCTACTTGGAGATTTTAATTGCCATCTACACCTAGACCTTGCACTGAATATGCAAGATTGGCCCACATGTACGATTAGAGATGGCTTGCATATGGACCACTCTCTAGAAGGACAGGCACTGAATGCCTTCCTAAACACTCATGGTTTAATATACACCCTGGATCTGGTGGTGAACCCTCTTGATTCCCCTCTGCTGCTGACCTATAAAGGTAGGAGATCCGCAACTATTATTGATGTTGTATTTGTTTCTTTTCCTTTGAAGCGATTTATATCCTCTTTTAATATCCAACACAGTGCTTTTAGTGATCACAACCCTCTGACTTTGGCTCTCGAAGCGCCAGAAAACCAGACTGTGCCCCGTTGGATGAACGTGGGCTCTTTGCCCGCAACTGATCAAGGGAAGTGCCTGAGGTGATCACAGTTGGACACCACAGCTCTTTTTTGTTTGAGACAACTGGAGATTCAAAATTGTTTAGAATTGCCACCCTCTAGAGAAGACATTATACATGCATTTTTTGCAATTGCGCAATCAGTCACCAGTTTATTAACAGTCCTGGTAGCCACCCCCGTACTGATTTCCCAAGATGGTTTGATAACGAGTGCACCCGGGCTTTGCCCCAACTTATGATGGATTTGAAGCAGACCCCACGTGATAGATTTTGGGCGGCAACCTGTTGCAGTAATTATAAGGGGGCCATCAAGGCCCGGAAGTGCTTGCTACAAAAACAAGCATGGGAGGAGTTAATTGAGGCTTTCGAACAAAAGGATTGTACCCTTTTTTGGAGTGTTATCAATGGCGCCTGTTTTACAGAACCGGATAAACCGTGCCTAGGTCATAACACAACCCAGAGATATGGAAGGCTCACTTTGAGGGAGTCTATAATTATGGACTTACCGTGCAACCCACTGAGGATCCAAGTCCCCCCTCTTGTGCTGGATCCATTATCTTTACTCTTGACAAGGTTAGACTGGGCATTGAGGGTTTGTCGCAGAATAAGACTCCTGGTCCCGACAGGATCCCTCCGGACCTTCTTCGCAACAATATATAGGTCTGGGCCCCAGTTTTAACCAGGGTATTAAACACCACAGTTACAATAGTAATTCCCCCCTTGTGGGCCACGGCCACCATCATCCCGATCTTCAAGAAAGGGGACAGGAATAACCTTCATTGTTATCCCCCCATATACCTTATTGATGCCACTGTTAAAGTACTTGGCCAGGTCTTACTTAATAGGCTTTCTGAGTGGGCGGACACTAATCAAATTATCTTGGAGTTGCAATATGGGTTCCGCATAGGAAGTACAACAACAGATAAGTGTCTAAACCTCTATCTCTTTATCTTGAAATACACAATAGCCATATCGGGAGCTCTCTTTCTTGGTTTTATGGATCTCACCACGGCATTTGACCATTGTGGTCTCTGCTTGTTGGCCTTGGGGTTGATCCAGCGATCATAAATGTTTTAATGACCCTGCACTTCAACACCTCTGCTGCAGTCAGATACACTCAGGATGGGCATATCACTGATCATTTTAAATGCTGCAGTGGGGTCAGACAAGGATGTATACTACCTCCTTTTTTATTTATGGTGTATATCTATGGTCTAGAATCATCCCTGATTGCTTTACAGGCTGACACCCCCAGGTTAGGCAGGAGATTGGTCACCGTCTTGTTGTATGTGGACGACACAGTACTGTTAGCATGAACCCCAAGAAGATTGCAGGTTTTACTTGCTGGGTTTGTGGCCTTCATGAACTTCTCCCTTTGAAAAAAAAGCCAAATGGTGCTCCCGATGACCTGAGTAACCTCCGTCCCGTCTCCCTACTAGCAGCCCCAGGAAAAATGCTCGAAAAGCTGATTCAACGTCAACTGAACAGCTTTATCGAAAAAAAAGGAACTCTACATGAAACACAGTCAGGTTTCAGGTCCGGCTTCAGCACCGAGACGGCCCTTATCGAGGTTGCTGAGTCGATCAGGTGGTCCTTAGATTCAGGAGCATCAGCTATGCTGGTGCTCCTGGATCTATCTGCCGCATTTGATACAGTGGATCACAGCAGATTGCTGCGAAGGATGAAGGACATAGGTCTGGAAGACAAGGCATTGAGCTGGCTTCACTCTTATCTCACAGACCGCTCTCAGAAAGTGGCACTGGGCACCTTCTCCTCTAAGCCAAAACGCCTTTGGTGTGGTGTCCCCCAGGGGTCGGCACTCAGCCCGTTACTTTTTAATGTTTACTTAGCCCCACTCTTTACCTTGACTGCCAAATGGGGGGTCAAGGCGATTTCGTATGCAGATGATACGCAATTAGTCTTCCCCTATGCGGAGGTGTCGGAGGCAGCTTTTGGTAAAATTAAGGGCTGCCTTCGAGATGTAGCCAGCTGGATGAATACTAACAAATTAAAACTGAATGCAAGCAAAACGGAGGTACTATTCTTTGGGAAAAGTACACATCCTCCCCCCGACCTATGGTGGCCTCCCGAAATGGGCCCAGCACCTTCCCCTGGATCCAGTGCAAAGAATCTGGGAGTAAGATGGGACGAGAATCTCTCTTTCTCCTCTCACATACAACAGGTCACTACAGGTTGTCTCTATAAACTCAGAAACCTCCGAAAATTTCTTTCCTATCTACCAGTTGAGTGTCGCAAAATGGTCGTCCATGCGACAGTCACATCCAGACTGGACTACTCGAACGGCCTCTACCTTGGTCTGCCGAAATATCTGGTGCAACTCCTGCAGATCGTGCAGAATGCGGTTGCGAGACTGATAAAGCACATTCCTTTCAGACATCATGTCTCTCCGCATCTGCACGAACTGCATTGGCTCCCAGTGGCGAGCAGAATAAAATTCAAAGCTCTTACCCTAGCGTTTAGAGCACTAAAAGGAACCTGCCCTAACTATCTAAAACTCAGACTTCCCTGCTACCATCAAGAGAGATACCTGCGATCTAACTCCCTGCTTCAGTTAGCTGTTCCGCGAGTTAGGAAAGCTAGACTTGGGGGCAGGTCTTTTTCTGCTGGCACGGCGAAACTCTGGAACACCCTTCCCTTTGACATCCAATCTGCTACAACAGAAGCTAGTTTCAAGAAGCTTCTATAGACCTGGCTCTTTCCGCAGAAAACCTAAGCAATTCACTATGCATCTTGCCCTGCTGAAGTACTCTTTTAGCGCCGGGACACCTCCCCGAGAGGTAGCTGTTGCGCTTTACAAAAAACAGTATTATTATTATTATTATTATGAACAGGATGGACCTGTCAACGAATCTGACCAAATCGTATGTTGCGTTCTCTCTTTCCTTTTTGTTGCTCTGCCCTTCCCTTCCCCCCTCTCCCTTCTATCATCAGCTGAGCGTTCTGGAATGTTGCCAGACGACAGCTGATGACCGCAGTGACTGGACGCTTCTCCCGGTTCACCCCACTGACCTGATTTTATCTGTGTTGGAAGATCATAATAAACTTCGTTCTACATCAACTCCGTGATTGTCATCTTTCCTCGTACATCATGGAATACGGTAAGCAGGCCACCAGACATAACACTTACAAAATGGGCACTCATAGTTTAGCGAAGGTCCCGGCCTTTTCTTACCTGAGCATCTTATTTGACGAGAAACTAAGTTTTAAACATTTGAAGGAGGGGAAGGTACTAGACATGAAAATATCAATAGGAGCAATTGCAAACTATGCCCACAGACTAGGCACCTGGGGCCATATGTAGGAAGCCAAATTGCGATCGCAAATGCTGAAATTCACAGAATTTTACCGTTTGCGATCGCATTTTGGGCAGTGTGCTATGTAGCACACAAAAACCCACACGCAAAATAAGGAATCGCAAAATTTGCGATTCCTTATTTTGCAAATGCATTTAAGGAATCCCAAATTGTGATTCCTTAAATGCAATGTAGGAAGCACCCAAGTTGTGCGATTTTGGCTTAAGGAATCGCAAATTACCACCAGCTTCAGGTTGGTGGTAATTTGCGGTTTCTTTGAAAAATTCACTTTTTTGCATTTTTCAAAGTGTCATGTGGCGTACATACATGCCCTTAGCGCATGTATGTGCGCCACATGTGCACACATGTTTATTTCAGGGGTGCAAAAGGGTGTCCTATTGACACCCTTGCAACCTTGAAATTGCATTATCAATTTGCGATTCTCTAATTGAGAATCGCAAACTGAGAATGTCTTCCTATTCATTCCTATGGGCCTTCTAGCCCATAGGAATGAATGGCAAGGTATTCCTTATTTGCGAATCTCAATTTGCGATTCGCAAATAAGGAATAGGTGGGATTCGCAAAATATTTTGCTAATCCTACCTACATTGCATTTTGCGATTCTCTAATTGCGATTCCCTAAAAATCGCAAGTTGTACAACTCCTTTTTGTATCTCTATGGTTTTATATGGCAGTGGGATATGGTTTTTTTGGGGGGACAACAAACTACAGACCGCACAAAATAAATATCTCAGACGAATTTTGAAACCACCCCAGGGTACCCCCTCATACTCAGTCCATGAACAATTGAGAATGAAGCATATAACGGACTTGGTAGCCGTTAAACATTTGTTATGTTGGGTGAAGATCTGGTCTAGTCAGGAGGCAGGTTTTAATCGACTAGAAATTCAGAACTGCCTCTCACTTGACCATGCATTAAAAATCCCATGGTTAATATATGTCAAGGAAACCCTCAGGGCTCTGGGCAGAGCAGATATTTTTATATGATGCAACACAGTGAAATTTACAGGATAAGAATATTGTGAAAGAATAGTTTCACTATGATTTTCAGGGGGGGGAAATCAGCTTAGGAAACCCATGGTAAGAGGGCATGTCTTGGTGAAGTCTGTTCAAGGCATGAAGTCTTATTTAATGATTTTAACAAAGGCTCACAGCATATTTCTAATTACCCGTTTTAGAACATGATTGAACATGCTTCATCACGTATTGGCATCTCCCCCTTGTCTCACACATAGAAGACAGAGGTCCCTGTGGCTGCAACAATAGGTCTCCACAGAATACCCTACACTTTGTTTTCCTTTGTAAATATTTCACGCACCCTAGGTGACTGTTTCTCAAAGTGCTTTTAAAAGAAATGAGATTTAAGCATCCCCGTGTAGCTTTACTGTATTTACAGCTTCTGCTGAATGCTCGCACGCTTTTTAGTGTTATTAACTTTTTAAGCGCCGCACTAAAGTCAAGATATTCTAGGTGTGACTGAAAAGCATAAGGGTATTTGCAATTTTGCACAGTCTTTGGGACATGCTTGCACAAATTAATGTTCTGTTGTTTTTAACTGTGGTCTCTTTTATGGCTTGGATTACTGCATACTAGTTTGCCTCGATTTGTATTTATATTCATATCCGATCGCGCGCTATGACTGACGTTTACACGCCCAACCAGCGAACTTTGCACACTTAAGTGATATGCTGCTGACAAATGGATTTGATGTTGTCTTTTTTAAAGTAGCTTCTTTTATGGCTGTGACTACCGCCAAATAAAGATTATCATCATTAAAATTCACACACATTTAATTAAACCTTTGCTACCGTGACAGGTATCTGACAAATCATGGCTGCTCAAATTAGAGTAAAATGAGAAAGATGTGTTAGTGGTTTTAAAATAACTCCTTTTCACCTCCTCATCCCTCCGCACTCTCGCATATGGAGGTGGCAGGGAAGTGGGCATCAATAAACTAGATGGTGACATTACAAAGGTACTTATTTTCATTTAGTAACTGTAAGCCAAATTGGAGAGAATATTTCCATCTGTGGTCGGTCTTATAATGTAGTCAACATGATTACTTTGCTCTCTTTTGTACGCTGGCCCCTATGGATAGTGTGTCTGTTTGTCTCATTAACCCCCACATGCATTCGGGATTTGACTGTCTCAACAATTAAGCGGCATTACTGACAGACAAACTAGGCTGATGTAGAAGGCAGATACTGAGAGAATAGGTTTAGTATTCACCTCAAGGCCAGGAATGTTTAACATTAGGAGAAAAATAGTGCACAAGGAAAATGAGCAATGTTGTTCAGGTAGCTTGTATGTGCTGTATGTACTGTGAGTTTCCCATAGGTTTTTCACAGTCTCCCCCCTAATGGTTTCCACTAAGATCATTTTGGGTAGTCTGTGCGCATGTACACTTCGCATGGGTGGACCCTGCATTTTCCAACACAGCCAGGACGTCGTCAGACTGGAGACGAAGAAGTGCATTAAAGATCAAATCAGGGAAAACAGACCTTCTGGATCAATTCACCCAGGATCTGAAACATCTTTGTGTCTGTCCAAAAATCCATCAGCTAAGGTATAGCGCCCTGCCCAGCCTGGGTACTCTTAAATGAATATGCCACACACAGAGCTCGGTATTACACGTGTTTATCCCCGCTGCATGTAACTGCGAACTCAACATTCTAAACAAGAACTCTATTCACCACACCAGAACACTTACGTCACAGTGCTATGGAGTCCATCAGGAACCAAAAGCGTCCTCTCCTCCCCAATGTTACCTCTAATTATTTTTCTCTGTGTGTGGCAACAGAATATTTGTGAGTGCCCTTTTCTCAGATGTGTGCAGAACCAGGGCCATAGCTAAGAGTGTATCTTTTTCTGAGATATGCCATTATTTTCAAACACATTAAAAGGGCTGTAGATTCAGTTCCCCAACCAGTTTCCTGGTTGGGGAATAGGGAAAGGTCTTAAGGCAACCATATATGTTGGTGTTGCTTGATAGATCTGGTGTAAGCCCCAACCTTTTCATTTTAATCAAAACATATCTATAAATACATACTCAGTGGGACTTTAAGTCAGACCTATTCATTCATTTGGCTGTTATAGTGGCTTTCTGCTTTTTATGCAGCTGACTACAGAATAGAGCAAGAAGCAATTGGTCTGCTAAATCAGCAATCCGCCCCTTCTCTGTGAGCGACAGCATTCTGCCAAAGCAAAATGTTGCCACCCATACAGAAAATGGTCCTCTTCAGTGCTAGGGACTCAGCACATGCCCATGTGTTGGTGGCAATCCTTCAATGACTTTTGTAAAACTTTATTAATACAAACATTGTAAATGCCTCTGTGTGCACTTGCTTAAGCACACATGGGCAGCCATTTATTAATGGCTGGTGTAATGGTGTTTTACAAAAAGGAGTTCAAAACAAACAAGCATTGGCAAAGCCAAAAGGTTTAAACGCAACACCAAACCTACTGACTTTGCCATTGCTTGTTTATTATTATTATAATTGTACTACAATGAGTATTTTGGAAGATGGGTGACAGATAGTGCATTTCAAAGAACAGCATGCAGGAACATTGCTTAGGACTAGATAGAATGTTAGAAAGAGTTGCTACCCTTGAAATCATTTGGAAATCTGAGACAAAGCATGTAGTGTAAAGCACACTGCAATAGAAATCTCTGGCAAAACATGAGATTTAAAGACAACTTTACATGGAGTTTCTGGGCACCTGCATAGTGAGTGTTGGGAAAGAATGAAAACAATTTTTATAGTTTATACAGTTTTAAAGTGGGGTTTGGGCATTGTCTCCTAACAATATTTTTTTTTAAGTAGCACATTTAGCGGGAAACATTGATCATAATTTATTAGTATGCAAGTTTAGCTTAGCAACGTGTATCCAGGTGAGAGCAGGTAAAATAACGTGGTGATTTAGCAAGCAGTCCTCTCCGCCAGCACTAATGTACACTGGCAGAGCTGTGCATGTTCTGTGTGCTGAGAAAGTGAACGAGCCTCAGGTTAGGGCTGATGTACATTCACAGAGCAGTGTGCAGTTTTAGGATGAAAAAGTTGCATTTGGTATTCATCACCAGCAGGGAGCAGTGCAGATAGGGCAGAGGTGGTACCAGCTTTATAAAACCTATGTTGGAACTGGGCATATTATTAATATAATAAAATTTAAGCACTGGTGCAAAACAATATACCCTTCCGTTCTATCCACTTCCCACATCGCTTGATGTGGCTAGGTTGGAAGAATCTCCTTTCCCTCAAACCATCTTTTTGTCTTCAGTATATTTTAAGGAGTAAAGACATTTCAGATAAAAACTAAAAAAAAAAGTATACAGAAGAGGAAAACTGAAAGACTCAAACTGGTGATCATAAAACAACTGAGACTTGAAAATGCATTTTTTTTGTTATAAAGAAACTGCTTTCAGGTCAACCTTCATTCCAAGGTAGCCAGGAACACGTACTGTTAAATTCAGAAATTAAAACATGTAAAGCTGATTTTAGCTTGCAACTTTCTTGAAACTAGCTATGTTACCTTCCTTCTGCACTCTGTTTCACTCTTTGTTTCAGTTAAAATAAAAGGAAAGCGAGGGTATGATCAGCTAGAGCAAACAAAAGCTTTTATAATTTTCCAAACAAAGAGTGTGCGCGCTGCAAATGTCTCCGCACGCGCCATCAAGAAGAAAGATGAGCGCCCGCGCAGGCGCGCAGTCGAGATGGAATAGTGGTCATCACTAACTCATAAGAGACACTACTTCAGAGAAGCTCCAACACTTCACAAAATACTACAACTCAATTCCCAGGACTGGACTGGGGAAACAAAAGAAATCCTGGAAATATGCTCAAACAAGCCTCCTCCCTCTTCTCCCTCTCGGATTGTTGCCTCCCTTCCCTTCCCCCTCCCACCCTCTCTCGCTCTCTTCAAGTCTCCCCATGCCTGCTGCACTTAACCTCGAGTAGCTGGGTAGAGTGAGAGAGGCACTAGCAGCGACCCTCTGCTTTTAAAACCACCCTTCAAGGGCTCCAGCCCACCGGGGAAATGCCCAGTAGAATAAAAGGCCTGTCTGGCCCTGTCAATTCAATCATATGCTGCTTCTTCCTCCTCTCACCAACTCCTTTCCACTCGTATCATATCTTATTCGTTGGCATTCAGCCCAGTACAGAACTCTGCTGCCTTTTGGCTAGCTTTGTGCTATTCAAGTTCCCATACATATATACATACATAATTGCACTAGTATTGACTTTCATAGACAATATTTGATAACTGAACGAAGATCTCCTCAAGAATCTGTAACACTTTTGCCGTGTTTAAAGGTGTCTGATGAATGAATCCAATACCTTGAAGTATGTACTTTATTGTTCTCTGTTTGCTTACAGAGAGTGCCTCATTCCTCTCCTACTGTCTTATCCCCCCAGTCCTATCTTTCTAACCCCTCCTCTTCCAGTTCCTGGCTTCCCCTTTCCTATCCTGCCTTCTCATCATCTATGGGTCCTGGTTCCCCTCAAGTAATGCTACCACAACATTGCATATTTGACAACATAACGCACCTTTCTGTGACGCCTGCACAGATGAAGTTTTGCATTCACAGGAACATAATTGGGGCACTTCTCTGGCCTGCTTACGCCTGACATCAAACGCTTCAAATTTAGGACACACAACACATATGGCTTCCAATCATATATGCATGCTTTTTCCTAAAATCCTTCATGCAAGGTAACAGTGCGAGGAGGTCCATGTGGTGGCAGCAATGCACTGTGATCAGAATTACAGTAACCATGTAACATCATGCAAAACAACACAATGTGCTTCCAGCACCACACCACGTTACATGTCTGCACACAACACCCACAAACCTCTTAATACCACACATGATCCAAACATGGCACGAGTCCAACCATAAAATAACATCTTGAGCAATACATCGAAGATATTATTCACAGAGGTAGAACGGGCAATAGCGAAAAATGTTGACCATTACCTTAAATAAAGCGAAATTCGTGTTTTTTAACCACCGCACTTTTTATTACAATACTAAGATAATAGCTTACAAGTTAGGTTCCCTCTTTGAAATCGCATGTAGCACATAACATCACAGTGTATATTACGAAAAAATAAGAGTATACCCTAAAATTATAACAATGTTATTACAAAGTGATAATTTGTCGTCAATTAGATCTTTTTAAATTAATAAAGCTCTCCAGTACCAGGAAGGATGACCGAAACCTATTACGCTTGTCGTTTATCTGAAATGTCACTGTAGACAATAAATTGATTCTTCCATTGCATAAGAATCAATCTGCCTGCTCTCACACTCCTTGAGAGAAAACTATTTTTCATTTGACATTAAACGCTTATGAGCAAACACATTAGCAGCTATTGCATGATGATAGGTATTAGTCATTTTTTCTAGTAAAAACATACCTAGCCTACCAAACTTTTATTGCCAAAAATGGGTTAATCCATCACAATACAGTAACAAATGACTTAGGTCTTAGATTTCTCCTTCACAATTCTAACATATAATGGTGTGTTTGATGATCTTTTCTATATCCTATATGGAGTCCAATAAATATGCAACAACATTTTGCAAATTCATTGTAAATTTCCTGCTCAGCCCACTCCTCTTTCATTCTTCCTGGTTGGATACATATTTTTGAACGTCTTAAAAAACACATTATTCTGATCCATTCTATGTCTTGCAGCCAAAATGGACTCTTAGCTCCATTGATTATATGTTTTAAATACTTAAAATGTAGGTCATGTGCCTGTTTTTAGAGGATAGTAGCTAGCCGGTTTCTAGTAAGTAATATGCCATCAAAGGTCCGTGGAAGGCATAAATTCAGATATATTGATTGTGCTTTCAGATCAAAAGTCCTTGAAAATATCCTTCAACAGGCAAACATGTTTTTTGCCTAGTGAGCTGAAGATCACTGCACCTGCCTCCTCTTAATCTGGGTCCAATCCACCCCATCTCTCTATAAATGTAATTACAAAACAATACAATCCTCCTGGGGCGCTGCAGTCTTTTCAGATCACCTACACCAGTGCTTTTTTTGAGCAGGCGGTTGAAGATGGGGTCACATAGCATTTATTTTTGGACATCAGCACTTATTTTCTCATGAGACTTTGATGCAGAACAAGAGAGAGAAAAAAGGAGGAAAGAAGGAGAAAGAGAAGAACTGAAAAAGAGTGACAAAGGGACGAAGGAACGTGCAAGAGTAAGTTTGAAGGCAGGGAATGTCGGGTCATGAATTAAAGATGCAGGAGTGGGAATGAAAACTATGCAACTTGGAATTCGGCACCATGATCACCTGAAGCCGCGGCAATGGGCTTCTGAGCAAAAATTTGGGCCCCAGCACTTACTATTTTGCAAATCAAGCCCTGACTACATTGGTAAGATGTATGTGTTCCTGCTATTTAATGAGGGGCAGCTGTGTTCACCAGGACCAATGCCCACCTGTAGCCAGGCATGTCTCCTCTAGAATGTTTAATTTTTCGAGCTGAAATCCATTTGACTGGATGTCATTGAAATGTTTGGGAAGTAATCTATATCCTAAATAAGACACACCTTATCAATTAAGATACATTTCTGCTAAATCCATATGAGGAATCATACATATATACCAAAGGCCTGGCTTGCCAGATGCTTTTAAGGGTCTAAGCCAAAAACATTCTGCCAAGCCCAACTTGTGACAAGCACTTGTTTCTAGATTAAACAAATGTCCTCAGGGAAAGAGAAAACATGGCAACTTCAGTATCTTGTGCCATCTGGTGGCTTCAGCCGCGTTAGCTGCCATGAATAAGCAGGGCACGTTTGCTTGAAAATCTATAGAGTATGCAGCAGAGCATGGGCCACTGATGCTCTGATATGATAAAGCATAAGGTCTGGGAAATCATCACCCCTCTAATCCTGCCTTCTGAGGGCCATGGATGAGCCTGTCCTTCCCATCCTTGAACACACATAATAGAACTATTCCAAGGTGATGCGCTTCAGGCAAGACCCACAGCATATATGATGGTACATTTGACTTTTGTATAGAAGCTTATACCACTATGTTAGCCTCAAGGAACTGCTGGAGGACAAGAGTGTTGGAAAATAGGAACCGCGATTGTCAATGGAAAGTGATCAGTTACTTTGCACAGTCGAAGGGTTGGTCACTCTGCATTGTTCTTTTTAAAACTGACCCATCAGTCAATCAGTGCAAAAAATATAAGACAGAACTTCGATTTTATACATTTTATTTATTTATTTACTGTATGTGTACAGTCCTCATCCTTCCTCAAGGTTGCTTTAAAGCTTTTGGATTAAGTTTAAACTTCTAATGATATTTGGTTTGGCTCCAGTGCCAATCTGGAGCCATGCAACGAAGGGATGTGGTTGCTCAACACACATCTGAGCACTTATATGTATGTACCTGTACAGCATAAAATTAAATCATTTAACGCTGCGTTTCTCCGAGTTACAACTCGATTCTCAGATAGCATCATTTGGAAACCGTGAGCACGGTTTGCCTCTTTCGGTTTCTGAGCTGCGCTGTCTAAAATAATGCACTAATACAGAGAAATTTTGGGTTAAATTAATTGACTTAATGGTTTGCATGCACCTAAAACAGGCGCTTGGCTCTACACTGCACTGGGAAAGCCCATCATGATAAGGCCCAAGTGCATATGTTTGAAGTGGTTGTACACAGATATCCTGCGTATCCCACCAGACCAGTTGTTGTTTTGTAGACTTCAGGACAGCTTTTGACTCTGTGGATAGGGATACCCTTTGGGGGAAACTTGTTGCCTGGGAGCTTCCGTTAAACTTCCTGAGTGTACTCCAATCCCTGCATTCTGGTAATTGGGCTCAGGTGGAGTGAGACAAGTCAGGTCGGTTATCCCAAAGAATCTCCATAGAGAATGGCCTTCGGCAAGGGTGCGTTTTAGTTCCCCTGCTTTTTAGTTTATTTTTAGCTGACCTTCCCGCCTTTTTCTCCCAGTCCAAGTATTTTTCTCCCAAAGTTGGGAAGCATCATATCGACTGCTTGCTATACGCAGACGATTTGGTGTTACTGAACTGTACTCCAAATGGTCTGCAGAGGAAATAAGAAGCTTTAGCAACTTATAGTAACTAGGACCAGCTTTGTTTCAACATGGAAAAGACAAACATTTTGATTTTTGGGAAAAAAGTTAAGAAATTCAGTTAACACTCAGATAGAAGAGACATGGAGCAAGTTGACCAATATAAATATCTGGGTCTGACTTTTAGGAGGGACCTGAACTAAGTCTTGCATCAGGTTGATATTAAGCACAAGGCCCTATTGCAAGCCAGTTTCCTATCAAGATTTAATAGTAGTTTTGGGGGGCTTTCTCATACTCCAGTATTAAAGGCTTATGAAGGGAAGATTCCCCCACTGGGTCTGTATGGGGAGAGGTATTTTCCCTCGATCTGACATATAAATGGGACAGATTCGAAGGGGCAATACTAGGAAGGCTTTTATCTCTCCCCAGGGCACTATAGTACAAGCTGTAAGGAGAGAGTGTAAGTTGGCTTCCTGGAGCCTAATGGCCTTTACTCGGGTTCCAAGATATTTTAACACACTCTCTGATGTTGATGAAGTGTCTAAAGTTTCCAAAATGTGTTAGGTCGAGATCCAAGGTAGCGAAAGAAGGTGGGCAAAGGATGTAAGAACCAGATTAATTGCCCTCAGGAACCTCCATACAGATAGTGGTACAATTACATCCTGGTACACCTTCCCAAACAAGCAGGTATTAAAAAAGTATGTTGCCTTGGTGTCTGAATCCAACGACTTATCTTACTTGAGCAAGAAACAATCTATCAGCTGTTCACTCCCTACTCTGGGTCAGGGTACTGTTTTTCTCTATTTGTTGCAGTTACCAGATCCAGGGTTGCGAAATGAAATATTAAGGGTCAGGGTGGGATGTAACCCAATCTACTAATCCCATCTAAACAGGGCCAGGATCCAGAATAATAGTGGCCTCTCTCTCTGCCCCTTGAATTAAAAATGTTCCTTGCAGCATATATTAATGAACCGTGTTTTTTATTTGGAAAATCGAATTAAGTTTTTAAGACCTTTGTTTTTAGGTCTCGCCTACGCAGTGCTCAAGCGCTGCATAGGATATGACCTCTTCGAATCGCTCAGGGCTTTTTGGGAAACTCATGCATGTACTGCACTGTTCCCAATGAGCCCTCGTGCATGTGCAGCATTTTCCTTGCGGGAGCGAGCAGCACCGCCATCTGTTAGCAACTATCCCGCCTTGCTGCTCGCTCCCGCAAGGTAAAGGCTGTCCATGGACTTCCGGACACCCTCCACTTAAATTCCTTTCAGGGGTGCCCTCAGCGTTACTAATGATTTCATTGCTTGTTCTTCTTTTTTGGCATCTTTGCTATTTTCTCTGCACTTCAAGAAACATTTCAGACACTTACAGGGGTTTCTAATGGATAAAGGTGGCTGTCCTCTGCCCTGCAGCTGCACGTGTAATTGTACATCAAAGGCCAGTCACGTGCTCATCCCTGTCGAAAGCCTAAATTTTAACAGCAACATGATCACAGAGCACCTTGTTAACCTAAAGGACTGCACATTAGCCATGCTGAAACCCAGCGTCACGCGGTATTTCATCTGTGCGGCACCCAACACTTTTTAAACCACAGGAAAGTTATCATCCCGGTTAAAGCAAAACGAAAGAGATTCGCCATCATACATGCCAATTGAGGGTAACCTCTACCCTCTCACAAAATTCATGGCCAAAAGGCCAGGATGCTCAGGCCTTCAGATCGGAGAGTTCCACGTGCTGCTTTCCTGCAGGTGGGCGCAGTCATTGTGCTTGGGCGTGTGGAATTCAGTTTTGCAACCCACTGTTCATGACATTTTTAAAATGTTATTTACTTTATTCTCTAAAACTGGACGAGACAAGGTTTGAAATAACGACATTTGAAAGCCCCCGGTAGTGCTCTAGCCGTAGAAAGCTGCAGGACTTAAGCACTTAAGACTTTGGTGATGATTCTTAAAAACCTTTTTATAAAGAAGGTGCCTAACAATAAGCTTGTACTTTTAAGAGATTTTAAGTAATGTGATGCCGTGTGACTTCTATTGCTTTTAGGAATATAGTAGCATACAACTTGGCATACAATTGTAATATTCAAATAAAGCGATAGTGTCATTAACCGCTTTATCTGATCAGGGACGGGCACTCTAGTCTTGAAGTGATGCAGGCTACCCTCTAGTAACCAAGCAGGGGGTGGGAGGCAGACTTCCGGACTCTGTCGCTTTTAATAAAGGGCTGCGTACCATTTTATTTCAAATACATTTTTTTATCTGATGCAGTCTGGAAATTAAAGCTGGGTTGGTGAAAGGGGTTTTTCAGCACAGTGAATCGACGTTAACGGTCTCTCCCAGCCTGCGTTTTTGAAACAGTGATTTACTTTTTCGTGAGAGGCATAGGAATTGAATCGACCAACGGCAGTGCTGCTCTTGTGAATCCAAAAAAAAATAGTGCAATAAAAGTCTAAAGTGCCCGAGATGTGACAGTGACTTATCTCGTTTTATTCTCACAAATGATTGTAGTTAAACAAGAGGCATAACTTGAATACCCTCAACTTCTAGAAGGAAACTGTTGGCCCTTACACCATGCTGTCTATTTTCGACTAGTGAAAATGGTGCTGAAAAAAAGACAATAATGGGTTTCATTAGCATGGTCAGGCGCATCATTCTGGTTGGTACATTCTAATATCTTCGAAGTGGTAGGTAGTTTTTTTTTGTAGGCAAAAAATTTAATTATCGTACCCCTTCCTTTCAGGGTTCCAGAAACTATTTATCCAGAAGTTTTTCTCGTCCACCACAAGAGGTTGATGCTCCAATTCCAATACCTTTCAGTACAGTTTCTCTGTTTTTCTCTATTTTATTGAGCCTCACTTGATATCAGTTTTAAGATGATATACTACCAACGTTGGATCATATATACTGAACTACCTCACCTGGTCTTATTATAGGATGCATAATCTTTTCCAATTGGGCAACTCTATAGAACTAGAAAAGAGGCTTGTAGTATTCTTACAGAGCCATCACTTCCAGTAATAGAACTATACTTACAGCCAATAGTTACAGTAAGCCCCTTCTAAATCATAGCCCTCCGTTTACCGACTTTATTTTATGCATCTTCAGGGCTGAGGGATAGGTGTGCATAGGACATAGGAAGATACTTATGCGGTTTTAAGTGTTTCCAAGTTTTAAAACAAGCATTGGCATAGCCAATAGGTCTCGCCTTTGGGACCTTATAAGTATTTAATTATGCAGCACAATATCCTTGGTGCAACATCAACTGTTGCATGGCTAAACACTTATAATGTCCCAAAGGCGAGACCTATTGGCAATGCCAATGCTTGTTTAAATATGGTACTCTCCATAGGGGGGCGCTGTGGAGTTGTTATCAGAAATGCGCTATTTAGATGTGGCAGTTGGAATTGCTCGGTTTTTATGGTCAGTTAAACTAAATATTATGATGAATTATATGTAAGGGGGCTGCCGGGTAGTAAGATAGGTCTTTTTTTATTGATTTTAATTGTTAACTGTGGTTTTAGAATGTTTTATGGACAATTGCCTAAATAAACTTATTTTTTACCACCAGACCAGGATCAACATTACAGCCACTCCAGGCAGCTTTCTGATGCCACTGTCACGGATGGATTGCCACAAAGGGGTGCCCAATTGCAACAAATGGCTTAAGAGTGGGTTCTTGCTAAGGGCAACGGTCCACCAAAGCGGCAAAAGGTCATTTTTCCTGGGGCTCGGAAAATCCCTGCACTGAACCTACTGCCTGATGAAACCTGTCCTGATTTCCTCATGCCTTCAGATGTTTTTAAACCATAAAGAAGGTAGTGTCTCTTCATCGAATAACATAAATGAAACATGAACTTTGACAGAAAAGAATCATTCATCATGAAAATGTAAACATAGCTTCATCAGACGCCATTTTGAGAGGGCTGCACACTTTTTACCTAGAGAGATCTCAAGCAACAGACCCATAGAACTATCACTAGTCATACATACATTATTTGCTGTTTTTGCTTGGATTCTCAGGAGAAATCCATGTTGGAGTTAATGGAGAATAAGTGGGAGCAGATATGTGTTGCAGCAAAAAAAGAAACACTCAAAAATCCAAAAGCACAGTTAACCCATCTAAAAAATAACCTTTTATTGACCTCAGAAGGTTGAGAAGATGAGTGAACCTATTAGGACGCAAGCCTGAAATAAGCGTTTTCTACAGTAGATGCATTAACCCACAGAGCTACCTCACCAGCATTTATAGTTGAGAAGCGAATTAGTGTTACACAGCACAACTGACCAAATCCTTTTAAGAGATGCACTCCAGGAGCCAGGTCAAATGGAAGCATTTGCAAAAACGCCACTCACGAGTAGAATGTAAGGCTACCCGGGACTGAAAGGTGCATTTATTTCTAAATTAAACCTGTGAAACTGGCGAGTACAGACAATTCCCATTGTCGAGGGGATATTGGAGACACGGTTTTCTCCAGTTTGCCTCCCTTAAGAGTCACAAAAGCTGTTTTCTTTCCTCCAATACGATGAAAGCAAGAAGCTGAAGCCATTTTCAGGTGTGTTACAAGAGACAGTTCGTTGTGAATTTTAAAGACTAGATTTCCTGAGGGAAGATATTATCCGCTAGCACCGCTGAAGGACGCGTCGGGCCCGATCGCTTCTCTGGTAGATACGAGGATATTGCTTTTCAGTTGCCTTTCAGTTGCCAACGGCTGAAAAATGATCTGTCGTGGTAGCTTAGGATCACCCGCAATCTCACGAGATGGAATGTGGACCAAATACATGATTTTTTCCATTAGCAGAGACTGGAAGCCGAGAACGAGGCTGCCTGAGTTGTAGTGGGAACCCGGAAGTTGAACCACTCTTCGCTCTTGCTCTGAGCTCTGCAGTGGCCGCTAACCACAGGTCGAAGTTCAAAACCCTGTGCATGGCACGTCACAGGGTGAGAGAAGTGTCCTCCCCAGCCTTACCATTCATTCACAATCACTCATAAACAAATCTGCTGCAAATCCCAAACACTGCTCTGCATTAACTGCTCATTGAACTTTCATGTGGGCAAAAAAGAAAGGAAGTCGTTTTCGCTCTTAATAGGCCCTTATATTTTAATACATTTTCAGTGCAGAGTGAGTAAAACCCAACAATGCATCAGACCCAGAGGCGCAACTAGAGCCAAATGTCAGGGCGGGCTACTACAAATTTCTAGGGGGGGGCTAATTCTTCCAGCAATAGTCAGAGTGGAGATGCAGGGGCTCTAAGAAGGGGTGAAAAAACAACAGAGCCTTGTTAACAAGTAAATGGTCTTTTAAAGACCTGTGAAGCGCAGCTGCAATAGGACAGACACTAGACCAGCCAGCCTACAGCAGTTCAAAAACTGTCTGTGTGTCCGGGAGGCTGTCTCGGCCCAGGCTGACACACAGGGGGGTTGGGGGGGAGTGCTGAAGCCCTTTGAGCCCCATGGGCGTTGCATGCCTAATCAAACCCTTAATGCATCTTCTTTGGGACAGTCCTCCTGCCACACAGGGTGGGGATTCACAACATCTTAAACACCTGCATTTTTCCTGGTTATGACTATGACAATAAAGTGGTGCTTTTGAAAAGTTGGATGGACAGATGGTAGCTGAACTCCACTGGAGTATTTGAATCCAAGCCTATATGATCCAGAGATCGGGGTTTAAAAATGAACTCTTTGATGTGTTCATAATGAGAGAAGAGGTTTCAAAGTTCAACTGGCTGGAGACACTTTTGGTTCTTCAACATCAATGGTGGGTAAAACTATTTTTTTAATCTACCCTAAGTTCAAGCACCGTGAGGCGCACATTTTTTTACAGATCAACAGAATGTCGGTTACCAGCTCTCCACGAACTACAAAAATCAGGAGTATGTAGTTTATTTGGGTCTCTGCGGACCAGTACTTTTGTGCCCTATGAGGCCCACACAAATGCCCAAATTATGCTAATTTCTCTGTTTTGGCTGTGAAGTGTACTCCACAAGCGAACTCAGAACAAGGTGGATCTTACCATTTCATGTGATGTTTTTGCCCAGTCCTAGCCAAACCATTAAGATTATATATGCCAATAGAATTGGAACTTAGATCTGGCCTTTTGCCATTTGACCACGCTGACTGTATAATAGCACCTACCCATGTGGCAAGCAGAAGTTTGAATGTTCTCACAGATAACAACTCGCTTTCTCTATTCACACAGCAAGAAGTTCTTGTTGAAACTTAACTTTTTCAAAGCTCAAACATTTAAATACAGTATCATTGCCAAACGTTATTAGCAGCTAATGTCTATATTGGCAATAAAGAAGATATTCACCTTTAACTAAAATCAATGAACATCTTCTAAAAAGCACTTCTAACCTTTATTTCCTAATGGTTTAAATATTTGTCAAAGAAAGAATATTGATGTACAGATGCCCATGCTTTCTAGTGTACTAATTTACAAAACATTACATTATTGAACGAAGGAAATCAAAATATCAAGTCAAAGGTTTTAGCATTCTGTAATTTTTGCTCTATTTTTTTTAATGGCAAATGACAAAATAAAAATTGTACTTTTGCCTTGAAATACAGGACTCAAAAACTGCACCACATTTACAACTGCAAAGACATTGTGGAACATTTACGGCCTTATTACACCTGACTTGTAAAATTGCAATACATGCACTAACACTTGCTTGTACATGGATGTATATTATTAACGGTGCAATGTTTATTGTACCTGTTAATTCCCAGAAGCAATAAAGTTTGTATGCCCCTTCAAATGTCGGTAAGTCAAACCTGCTGGAATTTAACAGGCAAAAAAGGCACACTATTTACCAGGACTAGTGGATTTTGGTGCATTAAGCATGTTATTCCCCAAAAAGCCATATTAAGTGCAATTTATTGGCTCCACAAGGTCTTGGAACGCGAGGTTCTCAGATTACAACTGATGTGATAATTTCCAACTACCTTTCAGGAGCACTCGAAATCAGGTGCTACGTTTTGAGTATTAGTCCACGTGTGCTACTTGTTCACCGCATATTCATTTCAATGTTATATGCTACTTGTTTTATAGGTACACAGTTTGCAAAGTAAAGGAAGTAGTGAGTGATGTGAGTTTCGCAGTAGGGAATTATAAAGCGTGGTATGTGGGCCTAGTTTGCTGGGCAGATTATTGAATGCTATATGTCAGTCAAGAATTGGAAGCTATACTAGACTTGCGGATATGGGAAGATTCTGAAATTCGAAGCACACTCTTCTGGCACTTAATGTCCTGCTTTAATCTTTCATTCATCCTTTGGATGGCAAACAAACATGGTAGGTGAGACTGCAAGAGCCTTATTACAGAAGTGCCCTGGGCCATAAGAGGCATTTGTCCCTGTTTTTTGCATGCTTGGGCATTTCCGTATTACACAAAAGAGCAGCAGGAGATTTTGGAACCTGTTCTGTAATCCCAACTGTGCAGGTGAAAAACACCATCTTGAAAGATGGAAATAGAACAAAAACTATGACACCTTGTGTAAAACCGTTGTGTTGCCAAGTGCCCAACAGGTGTGACTATCAAAGAATGTATCAGTGACATTTTTTTTTATGTGGAAGAATGAAAATATGAGCCAGTCCTCCTGTGAATTATATTTTTATCCTGCAGGGAACTGAAAATGTCAGCAGCTAGTGTTTTAGTCAGTATTTTTGTTTCTTGGGGTGGTTCAAATTTTACTGGTACAGATTTCTTATTTCTGTCAACCAGATAAATAAAAATACAAAAATGCTGTTATTTCTGAAAACTATAATGCCCAAATTCTCCCTATGGCCCATCAGTCAATATACCCTTAGTGGTAACAAAATTACATATGAATACCTTTTGAACACGCCTGGATAGCTTCTAAAAAAATAGTAGGATGACTTGCAATCACTACTCTTTGTCACCTATATCTTCTCAGAACAAGGAGATCATGGTTTGTAAGATAATTTTGCATTACAAAATAGAGCAAGTAGGTATTTCATATCCCCAGTCATAAAGTCAGCTATTTAGCAAAGTGACATAATCATCAAAACAACAAGGCGCCTGAGATATGCACAACAAGGCCCCTGAGAAATGGCAAAAGTAAATTGCTGCACATGACTACATTTAAAACAACACCAAGTCTTAGAAAATGTTAACATAGCATGACATAATGCAGGAAATTAACACTTTATAGGGGAGAGAGAAATACACAGCTGGCAGTTTGAGCCTGAGCGTATTTTCATAAATCATTCATAAAAAATCTGCTTTTTAACGTATTATATTTGTCAGTTGGGTTTCAAACCCCAGCTCTGCCTTGAATTCCCTGGCACTTCTGGCTGCCACAGTTTGGTCAGACATAGTCTAACAGGTCCTGACAGATGGTTCCAAGGGCATAGCCTTCCTAAATTACTCGAGCTGAAATAAACAAAAGGGACATGCAGTGTTCCTCTGCGATATTATTTCTGTTTTGTATATAACTTACTTCAGAAAATAAAGACTGAAAGAGATAGATAGTTCAAGATAATAATATTATCAAAATAGTTGCTTTCAGATTAAAGTATGAGCACAGACTTCCTTTAAATGTCATGAACTAACAACAACGTAAACATGCCTTGGCAAAGACAATAAGGTTTTGAGCTTGCTGCCAGCCTTTTGACTTTGTCAAGGCTTGTTTTTTCGTGATGTTTGTAAAATTCGCTTGGACAGGGGGCTGCAGGACATCCCCCAAAATCAAATAAATGGCTAAAAGAAAATAGTAGTCATAATAGTCTCCCTGACACTAAAAGGAACTACTTTGAGGCTGGCTGTGCTTCTTGTGAAAGGGATAAATGCGTCCCGCATAGTGCAGTTAGCCAGCGGCTGAAGTGGGCAAACCCACGGCCCACTACAGTATGAGATGTGGAAGAAAAATGTGAATGAAAAATCAACAGACAAATGAATGAAGAAAAGTTGGCTGAAAGCCCCTCTAAATAAGTATATTATATACTCCTTATGGTTGGTCTCTCAGTCAGGTTTCTTTAACAGCGCCCAGATGCCCCCGAGTGAGTCGTGCGCTATAAAAGTCGAATTAACATAACATAACATATATGTAATTTTCATTAAATTAAAAATTCGTGGCTAACGATAGACCTGAATAAGGAACAGCCGTTTCTACGCATTTGCATCACTGCACCTAATGACAAGTCTTTCTTTTCGCAAAGATTTAATAACACGTTGAGTCACTTCACACATCTTTAATTTCCAGAATAAAATGCTATATTAAAGAAAAGGCACACAAAAAGCACCTTTCTCTAATTTTAGTCACAATGCTATATTTTAATAGTAAATAGATTTGTTCACTTCACGTCGGGTCAAACTTGGTCTCTGTGCTCAAGGTCTGTACTTACATTTAAAAACACAGTGGAACTGGTGGAACCTCCTTTTCTGCCCAGGCAGACAAATCCTGGAACTCAATGCCTGCTTCCGTAAACAGCACCAGGAAGGAGCATCTTGGTCTGCTCTTGAAGGAGTGATCAAGGATCCTCAGTGGGTGCAACTGTTTTCTTCTGCTATATGAAAAGGGAATGTAGAGGACCCTTCTGCTTCCCTTAAAAGACCTTTCCCCTTTGGAGAGGCCTCATTGTAGACCACCTAGTTTTAGAGTTGAGGGAGTTTTATCCTAGGTGCATATTGTGTAACAGGACACATGATGAGATCACTGGAGAGTACTTCACTGAATGCTTATGAATACAGTGGTGGTCCACGTTCACCACCACATTAGGTATTAGCATAGCTTCCATTTCTGCAACATCAAACTACGAGGGACGCAAACATGTTGCAAGAGCTTGTGAGCCCGAGGCAGGGCTTTAAGTGGGCCGGGTCTCAATGGAGCTGAGCACCGGCAGATTTTTTAAAGGTGGCCTCGAAACGGGTCTCTATAGGGTTCTGTTTTGTACCCTGGTACAGGCGTTCTGTTTTTTTCTGGACAGCAGGGACAGCAGGCACATTGATGTGCACGCGCGCACACACTGCTCACTTCTCACTAGTGGAGAAGTTTATGCATGACGTCATGCCAGGTGAGCGTTGTGGGGGAAAGGACATCCTTTAAAGAGAGTCATTTTCTAACTGGATTTCCCTTGTCTTTTTGAAACTCAGGAGCAGCAACATTGTGGTGGTGTCACTAGGGCTTTAAGTGGAAGCTTTTCCATTATTATATACAAGCCATAGTTGCTGCTTATTTATCTTATGCAACTAACATCCATTGACAAAGCCAATAGTCCAGACTTGTTGCAGGTATGATGTAACTTGTGTCATATATCTGGATGCAATGACAGAAACAGCAAAATACAAGTCGGGCGGCACACTAAGCTAAGCGCAGATTTTTAGCTTATGTGTTTTTAAGCCACGCCTTTAATTACATTGGTCACGCCCCTTTAAGAGACCCCCCAGTTTTTTTTTATCCCACTTAAAGCCAGGGCCGAGGCACTTTACCTAAGCACCTAGGACCTATCTTGCACTATGCACATTAGGGCTCAATTCTCAGAGCATTTAGCAAACATAAATTCAACTTAGGGTCACAAAAAACTTTTTGCAGTGGTATATTTCCAGCCCTGCGTCATGTAATTGGAATGGCAGAGTGTAGCCTTGCAAAGTGCACTTCTCAATGTGAAAATTACGCCAGCAGGTAACCTGCAAAGGTTGAGCTGGCCACATACTTATAAAAGTTGGTATCTGCATATAAAACAAATTGAGTCCCACCCTGGAAGTACAATCAAATCTGCTCTTGTTAATTGTAAGAGTGAGAGAGTTACAGGGATTAGAGGGGGTATTGAACACCACCACATGCCTCTAAAACGTATTCTCCCATAGAAATTAATAAAATCAAAAAGAATCATGCCAGGCACATTGGCATCATATTTCCACATGTATAATTTTCAGCCATTTCAAGACAACTACGCCACAGTTTTCCAGGAGCAGTCCTAGAATTCTTTGTGAATCCCAAGAAAGTCATACATGTTTTTTCAAATGTATGAGTAGCACTACAATAAAAAAAAGTTTCCACCTTTCACATCCAGGACTTAGTGAATCAGGCTAATATGAAAACATTGCAAAATCCCTAGTGTTCTTTAAAAGAGTGATGCGGCAACTTCTTAGAATGTCCTAATTTTAATATTAAGACGCCTCATCAGGGGTTGTCAGTGCTATATAAATGCAATTACAATACAATACATTACAATTAATCTTTATCTGGTCTAACGTGGACAGTATTGTAGACACCTATGAATGGCACCATGTCACTGTTATGTGTTCAGGAACATAAAGCTTGTAACCAAAGAGAAGAGTTGCTTTGCCTTTTTGAAAATAACGTATCCTTAATGACCACAATCTTATTTTACAAGTTGTTGCTTTAAAACTTAATGGTGAAGCTGTATAATTCATGTTGTGATTAGGTTTGACACAAAACAGAGTTACACAGTGTTCACTTAATAAGATAGCATGGATACTGGACTGCAACCACCAGATAATTTTCAATCTTCCATTTAAAGTGACGTGCAAACCTTGTTATGCCTTATAATGCTTGGCTTCCCTCCTCATACAAATTCTGTAATCATTTGTTTAGGATTGCTGAAAAAGTTCTATCAAAGATATATAGTAATGCTTGAAATAAAACAAATGTGTACATCATCACTCTTTTTAGTAGGCCTGGACAGAGTTTGTGGAGTTCCGCCACGCATAACTACGCCGCATTACACAGAGTTTTGCAAGCGGCTGAGTGCATTAGGTCACGCTGTTCATGCTGATTTTTAACACTGGGTGTCTGTCCCACAGGAATGGCACCATGCTCAGCGAAAGAGGGCACTCCTTCTGTCGGATGCTCCAGTGGATATTCTACTAGAGAGGCAGATTCCTCAACATGAATGGAAGGTTTCTCAACACTAGCGGTTGCGGCTATTCGCGACTCCCCTCATTGAGAATTCTCGCCAGAAGGTGTTCTGAATTAAATTTTTCTGCACTCGCCAACTAAACATTGGCAAGCGCGAGTGAGGAAAAAACTTCATGTGCTACCCGGAGCATGGAGCGGGAAAAACTCTGCACACTCCATGAGGAGTGCACAATTTCACACTCAAGCCTACTTCTTAGTAGGTTAATCTTGCCCACAAATGTTAATAATTGATACCAACATGCAATAAGTTGATGAACTGTACTGGCAAATAATAATTAAACATTTAAGCAGTGTATTTTGTATTTTTTATCCAAGCCTTTAAAACCAAGGGACCATTTTTGTTCCTCCATATTGCTAGTCTGCCATTCTAATGGAATGGATCATTTTTACCCTGTAGTAATATGATTTATGCTCTACTAAGTGTAGTATAATTATCTTATGTAGAATGCTACCAATATGCCAAGCTTTACTGAGAGATGTCCTGCAATATCATCTGTATAAAGGAGTATTTTTGTAACACCTTCTAAACAGTGGATGCACGCAACATCGATTAAGCTATTAATCACAATGGTGAGGGATCTGATTATCAGGAAAAATGGCACAGAATAAAGGGAGGACACATATTGCACCGTTCTTTTGATGGGGAGTACAAACCGTATCACCAATAGCACGTTTGCGCCATATTAAAGTTGCTTAGTTGACGTAGGGACCTGGAAAAGGGGCCTGTTATATCCATTAGCCCCCAAAACCGTTTTCAATTAACTGGCTCAGCATCCAACAGTATTATGGCCATTGATATTTATTAAGTTGATGACTAATTAATCTGCAGAGTAAAGGATGTAATGTTATTTTCTTTTAGACATATTAAGCAAATAATCAACTATGTTTTATGGCATTTAGTGAGCAAATTATTTGTAATTTTCTGCTCGTATTATAGTTTGAATAGATCGTTTTTTTTTATGATATCCTGAAATTGAGCAACCAAGGGAGAGGTGTGGCGCCACAGCCAGAGCGGCTGAATACGGAGCGCGGGGCTCACAGTTCGATCACCTGCTGTAGCTCAACTCAGCATCATGTTACTCTGGACAATAGCTCACTTACTATCTCTGAGGGCCCCAATCAGGGGGTGATATGTTTGCGCTTTACAAATAGGAATTCTTGTTATTCATTATTATGTTTTTGCTGCTTTGAAGGAAAAAGATTGATTCCTAAAGAAATTTGTTCTGGCTCTAGACATAGAGAGTAGGAACAGATGAGTAGACCATAACAATCTTGAAGACTTGTACCAAGGGAATTTGAAGACAAAAAGCCAGGGAGACCTGCTAAACATCTTTTTAAATGATAATTGTTACCCTGAAAATTATTCTATTGCCTTTAGGAAGCCAATGTAGCTCTCCTAGAATAGGGAAATTGTGATCATATCTTGAAGCACCATTAAAAGGTTGGGCAGCTACATGCTGTATCGACTGTAGGCATTTCAAGAATTTTTTAGGAGCAGCATAGTAGATAACGTTGTTGTGGTCCAATCGTCATCGTACCACGGCATTGTTTACAGGGATATGAAATTGCATTATTGAGTATCCAAAGCCAGATGAGAATCTAGGTAAATGTCCAGATTGTAATCAGTGCAGCTTGATTGGGAGCAGAGGCCGATAATACAGGGTAAATTGTAGAACTTCTTCTGTCACTTGGCCCCATCTGGTGATAAAGAGCTCTGTATTAGTCTGATTCAACATCATTAAACTTTTTTACATTCACCAGCAGGTCAGCATTAGACGCACAGCTGGAGCAGAAGAAGTCTGTGTGGTTCAGGACAACCCAAAGTTCAATTGGATGCCATCAGTGTACATATAGCCTTATTGCATCTGAAAGAACTTTGGATTTAGGGCTGAATGGAGGTTATGTGACTGACTGGAAGTGGTCTTTTAAGAATGAGATTAGACAGCTGAGCATACAACCTTTGATGTCTGCATTGCTGAGTCTGGTGGTAAGAATGGTATGATCGATGGTGTTGATGGCAGCAATTAAGTCTAAAAGTACTAAACCCTCAACACCATTGAAGTCCATGGGCCTGCACAGATCATCTATTATTGACACTACCACAACTCAGTACTTCTGCCAGGATGAAAACCCACCTGAAATGAATCAAACAGACCAATTTTTTCTATGTAATTCTAAAGCTAAAAACTGTTTTTCAGGAGCTTGGCTCTATATGTCTATTAGTGAGATAGGTGTGAAGTTATTCAAGTCAAGTAGACTCAGAGATGCTTTTTTCATACGTAGTCTGACTATAACTATCTTCCAGCTATTAAGAACCATTCTCAATATTAGAAAGCTATTGAAAATTGCTAAAAGTTCCGTAATTGATTAGGTGCTCAATGTGCATAGCCATCCAAAGAGATCCCACGTTCAAATAGAAACCAGAAGGACCACTTTCGTTAATGGCTTCACAGATGAAAACGAAATGGTGGATGTTTCCATGTCACAAGCTATGTCGCAAATTAGGTTTAGTTACATCTTCAGTAATGACGGTATTCCTAATATCTAAAACTTTCTCTTGAAAGAAAGTTTGAAATTCCTCACATAATTTATCTGGCTGAATAACATTATTTTGGGTGATAAGGGAGAAATAGAGCTCTTCAACGATTCTGTCTAATACCTCAACTAAAGTATGTACTTAATTTATACATTTATTAAGTTTTTTGCTTCTTTGATAAGTAGATTTATTTAATAGGGTGGCAATAAATTAAGCTCCATTGTTTCTCTAGTTGCCAGGTTGCCAACTTACGTTCGGCAAGGTCTGCTAAAAAACAGGTTTATTTTTAATGATGACTTTCCTCTTTTCCTCCTCAAGTGGAATGGTGCTGTCTAATATCTGTCCTAAAGATTGAGTGAGAATGTTTTTTTTTTAGGTGTTCATATCTTTACAGAACCTATCCCAATGTTTTTCCTTAAATCTATTGACTAAGGGACCGATTCTGATGCGGTTTGAAATCATTCCGTCCAAATCGGTTTGGGAATGGTTTCCGACCGACTCGGATGAGGAGAGACCGACTGACCGATTATGATGCATCCGAATGCTTTCAGATACGATTGGGTAAGAATCCCATTGACTTCCATGGGAGCTTATGTTCCAACCGAATTTATAGGCTCCCATTGAAGAAAGGGATGGCTGGGGAAAATCGGACACCCTGTGGTGGACACCCCCTGGTGCATGGCTGTAAGGGGGGACCCACAGATACCCCCATGGGCCTGACTGGGAAGACTCCGGGTGCAGGGGGTCCAGTACGGGCCCCCAAAGTCTGATTCCGACTGCTGATTCAAGTCAGATGGCACAATTCGGAAAGGCTGTCTGAATCCAGCATCTTAATCGGTCGTTCGGAAATGAAGCCTGTAGAGACGTACAAGTCTGCTCCGTACGGCTAGGTCATTCTGAATGCCGCCAGGTTCGAATTAGGATATTCCTAACACCTAACTCGTATCGTAATCGGTAGGTCGGAAACCTTTCTGATTCGGTCGGAAAGACACATTCCCGATCCGATATGGATGGAGCAAATGCCGTTTTTTTTAAACATAATTTATTAGTTTTCTAAGTACAACGACATCCAAGATAAAAAAATCATATATCGGTACGGCACAAATTACATTATAATATATGCCAGTGTCAGCGCATTATATACTCAGTGATATTCGCATGTGAGTTACAGTATAGAAACAACAACAGTAATTATTATGCCTGTCCAAACAACGAGATGCAGATGGAGCAAATGCCGTTAGGAGGACTTCCAAACAGCATCAGAATTAGCCCTCAAGTGTGGAACAATTGGCTCCCAGAAGCTATATTTTCATTCATTGGAGAAAGGGGCTTCACTGTGAGGAAGAAGTACATTTAGTAGAAACAGACAGGTTGATGTGAAAAGGTATGTCTAGATATTCAGCCCATATCAGCGGAATGGACCCCTCAGTGAAAACTGCTTAAAAAGAAAAAATGGGATCCAAAAGATTTCCTCTGAATAGGAGCTGTAGATTAAAGGTTTCCATACATTCTTTAAACTGTAGTAGTGTAGTGCCTAAATGATTGTCTAAGCCCAAGGAAGTTTAGATCACCTAACAGGATGACTTTTTTTCTGTGTAAGAAATGGCCCCCTATTTCTTCAACATAGGGAATTAGTTAAAAATGCATGAGGGTGATATATTATCAAGAAATGGAAATCTGTCTTTCCAATCGTACATAAAAACTTAACAATTCAGTATAGAGTTATAAGAGAATGGTTCACCAGGGAGGGTCAAGGAGTCACAGGTTATATAACAACCCCTCCCCCTGATTTATTTCTATATAATTTATCTTGATTTTAAAATTATTAGGTTCTAATTCATTTAAAATAAGTTCCAATTGTGATGACAGAAAGGTTTCCAGTTATATGACACTAACAGACAACTAAAGCCTGGGTTAAAGCCCGTTTGATTCTCAACAACCAGCTCAAAGATAATTCCGGATAAACATGACATGCTGTCTCTCGATCAGTAATTTCAAAATTGGTAATTTTTCAAGAAACTTTGCCTAGAATGCCTTTTGAAAGTCATTAAATCTTCATAAAAGTTCAGAACAATATTCCTGATTCTGATCATTTACATGCATTAGACTTTGGCTACATGTCATTATTTGATAGGTATATGAAAGTGCTTGCTGGGGAACCATTCCATTTGTGATATGCACAGTATAACCATTATAATAATAATTATTATTTTTCTTCTTTTGCTTCTTCTTCTTCCTCTTCTTCTTATGTTATTATTAGGATGGCAGTAGAAGTAAAAGGTGGTAATTTGAAACATCATAACAAACTGCATCTACTTACTATATGATACGGTAACATTCTATATTTTGTTTTTATTTATTTATTGTTTTAGTTTTATGTTATTATTACACTAAAACATTTTCCATGCAATACCTGCCACCGTCAAACTTATATATATTTTTAATTTTTTGCAAAACATAAAACACTTGTATTATACATGTTAGCAGCAAGGGGATTAACTGTTATTAATCAGAAACTAGTGATGGGTTGGTGATCACGTGTTGTCAACTACTACATATGATGTGTTACATTACAGATGTAACCTTGTGTAGTATTGTAGTAAATGATAATATGTAAGTAATGCCGTAATGTGTCTTTAAGAATGTGTTTACATTTCTATTGTGGTTGACATCACTGGGTTCTGGAATGTAACTGAATGGTCAGATTGCTGTTGGATTTTACTGCGATCAGTCGTGGGTCTTGTTTCATGAATAAAACTTCATTTCCTAATAATCTGCTGACTCTTCCTGGATTACTCAGCTATAAATACCACTACATTATTTGTCGACGCTTGGATTTATCGTCCGGAACCATGCTGGAGGAGAAGGTGATGGTATTCGTAGTATGAACTATGAGGGACGGTTGAGAAGACTGCCTACACGTTTTCGTGACTATATCATGAATTAAAGTTAAAGTTGCTTCATTTTATTTTACTTTATTCGATTTCTGTGTTCCTTTTAATTTGTAGGTTTCATTTTGTGATTAGTAGCTATTGTTTTTCATAATTTGTTTTTTCCTATAAAAGAGGAAGGATGTGTAGTATTGTAGTAAATGATAATATGTAAGTAATGCCGTAATGTGTCTTTAAGAATGTGTTTACATTTCTATTGTGGTTGACATCACTGGGTTCTGGAATGTAACTGAATGGTCAGATTGCTGTTGGATTTTACTGCGATCAGTCGTGGGTCTTGTTTCATGAATAAAACTTCATTTCCTAATAATCTGCTGACTCTTCCTGGATTACTCAGCTATAAGTACCACTACACCTTGCTAACACTGGGTGGAATTATGAGGAAGGCCGCAAATAAATGCCCCTGATATGTTTCTTTCTCAATTTTAAGACTGTGCTCACAAGAAACTGTACTGAGGTACACAGCTGACTTATTTGGCCTTAGACGAATGTGCAGTCTGTGTATTTGACGTCACCACCAGAGTAACCTGCTGCGGTTTTCAGATAGAGACATCACCAGTGAGTGCGTCAGCACTCTGTATGCGGTGTCACAGCAAGCAAGAAGTAAAGCAAAATAGTTGTATTCAGGACACGAGTCGAGGTTACATCGGGGTGTACGGCGTCCACCCACTATTTTTAAAAGGTGGACTCTGTCCAGCCTGCCAAGAATTTGGGTTCCACTGTAAAATATGCTGAACTCATCTCAGTGTAATTTTCAAATACCGGGACACATTCAGCAGGCCCTGCTCATTGTCTGCTTTTGATCAGAGCAGCGACGTGTAGGCAGGGGTCTTTCTTATTTCAGACTCTAGCTGGGCCCATAACAATAGATGAATTTAAATGGACTTTTGGCCTCCTTTTGTTCCAGTATCCTGGATGGGAGCTACCTGTAACCTAACACCTTGATGTAAATGTAGTGGAAGGAAAACAAAAGCACACAGCTTCTTAGCACTTCACAGGTACTTAAGTGAGGCATGATTTTGACTTTGTTCAGACACGGTATTTGAGATATGCATACGCTGTAAGAATGACAAATGTGTTGCTCTGTCCCAGTGTTTACACAACATAGCCATTGAAATATCAGGATTTTCTATTTCTTTTATAGCGCTATTCATCCCAATGCAGGGTATCAGAGTGCTTTACATCCAAACGAACCGCCCGCCGAACAAAGTAGGCAGAGGAGTGGCTGCCATTATACACCAGGATCTTAAATTTACAGCACTCACCCCACTAGGCCTCATCTTAGTAGACAATGTCGTAATAAAACTAGAGTCAGATTCGGCCCCCCTATTCTGTGTACTACTCAACAGGCCCCCTCAAAGCATGCCTCTGTTCCCCTAATCTTTGGGTGAACAAGTTGCCCAACTGGTAACTAACCATGCCAAAATCCTGCTCATTGATGAATTTAATTACTGGGCAAATGACACACTGGGTGGGCCCCATTCCACAGAGCTAACTGATTTACTCACTGGATTAAACTTTGTTCAGCAGGTATCTTCTGCTACACACATCAAATGGCACATACTTGACCAAGTATGAACTATCAATCTTGTCGTGTCTGCTCTCTTGATCTCCCCATGCATATGGTCAGACCACTATCTAATAAAGTTCACCATCAAGAATGCTATCACAGCCAAAACCCCTACTAGTGAAGGTGGGATGGCCAGGAACTGGAGCACTATCGATAAAACTCTTTTTCATGACACACTGGCCAACACAGCCCCATCCAATGAATTTGCTATCAATCTCAGTGAGGAAACTATCTCAGCCTGGCTATTAGCAGCCAGTAATAAGCATGCTCCACTCAAGAAAATAAATGTAGCCGGTCGTCATGACGCACAGAGATGGTTCTGCACTGACCTAAAAGCTCAAAAACTAGCCATCCAGCAATTAGAAAGGAAGTGGAGATAGAGTTACTCATCAGAAGGAAACCGTACTTATTTGGCTGCTATGCGCGATTATAAAAAAGCTATTTGGACTGCTAAAGCCGCTCACTTCTCTTACAGAATTCTGACCTCTAATAATAGATCTAAGGAAATCTTCTCTATTGTTAATGAGCTATCCAACCCGGACAGAGTTACAATAAAGCCACTCCCTCTCAAGCATTATGCAATTCCCTGAATACCTTCTGCATTGAAAAGATCTCCAATATTAAAGCTAACATACCTACATGCCCCCTTCCTGAGATACCCCCCTCAACGCTAGGAAATTCCTGCTCGCTCAAACAATTTCTGGCTATAAGTACACAGGCATTTCTGCACTTGATTTCTAAGGTAAAATCTGTATCACCTACGGATTACTGTCTGGTCACATTCTAAAGGAAGCCTTTACTAGCCTCCCTGGGCAAGCCCTCTCCAACTTGATAGAACAATCTGATTATCTAGATCCACATCAAGCAGGATTCCGCCCTGCCCACTCAACAGAGGCTGTGATATTGGCGGTACTAGACTCGGGAGATGGCTGACAGTGGCACCCCTCAGGCCTTGGTGCTGTTGGATCTCTCTGCTGCTTTCGAAACGGTCGACCATGGTATTTTGGTGGACCGTGTCAGAGATGCGGGCATCCAGGGCTCAGCCCTCAGTTGGATTAGTTTCTTCTTAGAGGGCCGCACCCAGTCGGTCCGCATTGCCCAGTAAGGACTACCTGTGGGGTTCTGCAGGTCTCTTCCCTATCCCCTAATCTCTTTAATCTCTACCTTCTCCCTTTCATCTAGTCCCTCAAAGAGAGGAAAGTTGACACTTTCAATTACGCAGATGACGTGCAACTAATGTCTACTAGTGATAACTCGTCTGAATCAGCCCTCGAATTCCAGACTACCATGCTGTACATCCGCCACTGGATGGACAGCAATCATCTAAAGCTTAACCCAGGCAAGACTGAATTAGTTCTTACTGGGGGCAGCCATAACCTCTGGGGCCCGCACTTCTAGCCAGGGGAACTGGGATCCTCCCCTACCCCTTCCCTCTCCGTAAAAGGTATTGGCGTAACAATAAATAACAACCTAACAATAAAGACCCACTTTGGCTCAGTGATCTCAACCTGTTTCTTCCAGCTTAGGAACATTAGAAAAATCAGCAGACTCCCAACACAGCAAGCATTGATACAGGTTGTTATAGCCATGGTCAGGTCTCACGTAGACTACGCCAATTCCATTTACTTTGGAATTCCAATGTACTTAACCAAACGTCTACAACTGGTGCAGAATCAAGCAGCTAGACCAATTTATCAGCAACCTAAGTAGCAACATGTCACGCCGCTACTGAGGAAGCTGCATTGGCTCCCCATCTCCCAGGGCTGCGCCTTTAAGGTTGGCTGCCTAACCTTCAAAACCTACAGGGTCAGAGCCGCAAATTCATTGACAGCCTTATTCAAAGGTATACTCCTCGCACAACCTGCGCTCGGCACACTTTCACCTCCTTGCAACCCCCTCCTTCAAGCTGAAGGGGCAGGGCGGCTGTAGGTTAGCAATTCTGGCACCTAGATTTTGGAATTTCCTTCCCCTTGTAAACAGAGCCTGCACTGACCTACTGAGCTTCAGAAAATCCCATGGCTGTTTAAACAAGCATTCGAATAAACTCCTACAGGGTTTGGCATTTCCTAGGACAGCGCCATGAAACCAATCAGTGAACGTACGCTTTACAAGAATTTTATAACATAACATTTATAACATAACATAACATGCACACATTATATTGACAATAAATCATACAAGTTTGTAAATCCATGTACAGGATATGTTACTTAATACTGTGAGGGTTACAAGGTGGAGGACTCACATATCATCATTTATAGCTCATTGTGCTATGTTATAAGGGTTACAATGCAACTGAAAGTAACAAAGGGACTTCTGTGTTAAAAGCAGTAGCCTACTTAGCTAGCTACATAAAATAAAAACCTGTAATCTGTATGTTACATGATGTGCTTTGCAGGAGATGCATTAACCCTGTATGCTACTTTGAGTCAAAACTGGGACTAGACAAAACACAGATCTTTCCAGCAAATATGTTAACCACCAGGGAGTTATCTTACCATTATTACTATTCTGTTAGATTGACTTGGAACACAAAGATCTCTGCAGCAGGTGCCCTAACCCGATAAGAGATTTTAGAATTCAGACCTTACTACCAATTAAGCAGAACAGATTTACTGTCATGTTTCTCTTTGTTGCCAATTTCTTTGTGCCAGAGCTTTTAAAAAATAAAAGTATAAATTGAGGCCCAGATTTTGCATCAAGTTTGTGTCACTTTTCTGGCACAAACCGGACACAAAATCTATTTTGGATCTACAGTGCTACACAAATCCCATTTGTGTGACGCTGTAAAAAAAAAAAAAAACAATAAGCGAACACAGGGCAGCACATTGCCCTGCCTTGTGTTACCTTGCATGAGGTAGGCATTTCATGGGTATACTTTGGGCGTTCCTGTGTATCCACCCATGTATTTTGATGCAAACCCATATTTACAGAGACTTACAGCAAACTTGTGAGTCTCCCTGAGGCTGGCGTAACAAAGATCTTTATTTCTTCTCCTTGTATCCACTTTGCTTGTATAATGCAAAGAAGAAATAGTCTCATCGGATAGTTTTTGTTTGGCTTTGTAAAAACAAACAACAAAAACTGATGCAAGACAGCGCGCAGCACTGCACTCGTGTTACCCAGTGTCGGGTAAAGATTACATGGGTGGTGCATGAGTGTTCCGGTACATCCAATCCATGTATTTTGAGTAAAAATAATATACATAGTCTTCTTAAGGCAGGCACACTTGCTTTCCTTTGGTCAGCTCTTGAGTACCACTTCCCTGTCAAAGGATCATGTTATTCCTCATTTATGTAAGGCGACATTCCAGCTAGGCCCCACTAGTGAGTTCAAGTCTTAGAAAGAAGAAATCTTAGAAAGTCAGTGCCTTCGCTCGTAGCATGCCAGCCAGAGCAAGTTGCCCCTGAAGCCTGGTTGCCCAGTATTCAGTCTTAGCAGTTCTTGTTGGAGTCGAGGTTTTGAGTGCCCTGGCACACGTCTGCGGCCCAGCAGTGAGCTGAAGTCTAGATGCAAGAAGTCTTGATGCTACGATATGGACATTCCTCTCCCTGCACAGTAACGTTCCCTGAATCCAGTGTCCTCCTGTATTGTTGGATAGTTGCATCGCTGCTTGTCCTCCTTGGGCAATGGTTTGCTTCTCCTTCAAAGCTGCATGCTGCTCCAGGGTGACAGCCCTCTTACTTCATCATGGCCCTCTCCTAGCATTTGGGGTTCGTAACAGCACACACAGGGAAATGGTCCCTTCATGTTGCATAGCAATGCACCAGGGCGACAGCCCTCAATCACCACCGTGGTCCCACCTGGCATACAGAGGTCATGGGGAGCACACATGGTTTCTGCATTTACTTTGTGCAATTAAACCGCTAAATGGACATCTCTTTATTTCTCTTATTTCACAACAAAGGTTAATGTTTTGTCTTAAATTGTTGGTGCATGAGTTTAGAATGTGGCTGGCAGACAGAAGACACATGAAAGTGAAGTGTCAAGTTCATCATATATATGGCATATATTCTCTAAATACATGGTATAGCATTGCAGCCTATTGAATACAACACAAGAGAGATTTTCCTAGGATCACACAATTTGGTCAAGCTGGAAAGCCGGATCGACCACAGGTCTTCTGCTTTCACATTGTTCATTTTAGCCATTAGATGGACATCTCTTTATTCTCCTGTTTTACTTCAAAGGTGAATGCTTTGTCTTTAACTCTTGGCACATGAGGTTGGAATGTGGGTGGCAAGCAGATGACACAAATGCATTTTTCACTTCAATTAAGGACTGCCTTGCATAATCAAGCCTGCTCCTACAGAAGTATCTAAATTTGTCACACCACAATAAAAAATGATTTCCAAGCATTTGAAATTATGCGCTTTATTTACCAGTTCCAATCACTAAATGTTGAAGAGCTGTTTTCCTTGAAAGAAAGACAAGTTGCTTTTTTGTACCTCTGAAAATTCGAGAGAGCTAGATATGGCTGTGCTAAACTTTGCCAAGTTGTTTCCCTGCCGGCTTTTGGGTGGTCTTGGTTTTTGCACTTCTCACAACTACTTACTGCAGCAATGCTGCAAAGTTTGCTATGTACTGAATTATAACACAATAACACAGGGTAAAGTTGTTGTTATGATGCTTTTAGGTCTGGGAAATGAAAGATCATGTGTGCTTACTTAGGGCTGGATGGGTTTACAGTGAATAGGTGAGCCCGCAGGTCAGTGTTACTGTAAACTAGTAGGTCAAGTAGGCCACCTCCAGTGCACTATTTTTGTAGTGTAACTTAGTCTAGTGTAGATTCTGATTTCTGGCCATAGTTTGTGGTGTCTCTGTATGTCCTCACTTGGGTAGTTTTCCTATGCAAACTAGCCATATTTACATATGAAAGCCAATACCTTCTTGAAAGTGCTAGTTGGAACTGGATTGCATGTACCTTTTTTCTTGCCAGTTACCTTTGTCACCATTTCCTTCTCATCTTTAACTACTGGATGGCTTACACTTATTTTGATGTGGAGCTGATACATCTTACTTTGAAATGTATGGTCCAGTCTTTGTGTGGGTATTCTGGTTGTACTGATCTCAGGGTGAGCTGTCAGGTTTGCTGGTGAGTGTGAGGGTGGTTTAGATATAGTTATGCCAACTGTAAGAACATGAGAGAAGTCTGCTGCTAAATGTGGAGGTGAAATTTTGGGGGGCAGTGTGTAATTTGTAAAAACATAAATGCAGAACCCCAAACTTTTCCTTAGGGTCCTACTGCTGAATGTCAAGTTTGCCATGACCTTTTTCTTTCACTACTCTACACTTGCTCATCCCTGGTGGTTCTTTTGGCATCCTCTTTTCTGCCTTCAGCATTGTTTTCCTATCTTTCTTTCTCATTTCTTCCCTTTCTGTATTTCTATCTTGCTTCGGGTAATGGTCTGTTGATGAAAAATGAGCCCCAATCTCCTAAAATGAGTGAGGGTGCCCACCACAGACACATTAAGTGGTGGTTAGGGCCGGGTAAGCGTACTTTGCATAGGAGAGCGGTCTCACCACTGGAGAGCGCTGGCAGCTAAAGCAATCACATCTACATGCAAATGTGCTGCATATGGAATAGTGCGCCTGGTGTAGTAGGCTGACGACAGAGTTAGTTTGTTCAATTCTTGTATAAAGGAAGCTTTCCACTGACAAAAGGCAACATTGTGTTTTTGCGTAGCATACAAATGCAAGAGTCTTCTGCCTAATTCAGGAGCTTTTGTGTGTATACTCGTTACGCGCTCAGAAGTACTCATGATAGACCTGCTAAACATGTATGTGAGGTCTTAAGATCTGAAGTCACTTCTTGCGATATCACTTCCTGTAAAGCCATGGCTTGAGATGCCACTTCCTCTGATGTCACTTCCTGTGACAGCACATGCGGTCATGCACTGTGATGTCACATGCCATGATGTCACACGCCATGATGCCCCCTGCACACCACCTAACTTGGTTAGTTCCCCTCACTTCTTTATTTTAGGACTTGTGTCCTGGTGTTAAATTTTATTTTATTTTTAAAAAAGCAGGGACAGATAGAGAGGACAATTTTTAAAGGGAAGTGTGAAGCTGAAAATAAAGGGAAAACATTGTTCTCCATGAATGCAGCTTGAAAGCCTTTCAGCCGTGGTGGACATACCAGATAATAATTATATGCCAGTGAATCGTGTGTTGTATTTTCAATGGCTGCAATAAAATGCCCGAAATGTGTTCGGAAAAGCAATTTGATATGTAATAAATCTATTTATATTCTTCAAAGCTTGAAATGATTTACTTTCTTGAAATGAATTAATTATTCAACAGATTATTCTTTGTGGCAACGCGCATGCCGAGGAGGTGGTAGGCAATTACATCATTATTAATGACATATTAACGCACACTAAATGAAAGGTTTGTTCCCAAGGCCCAAAAAAAAAGGATTTGATGGTTTTAGCTTCCAAGATTATTTTTTTTAACGACTCATCGTGGACTAATTACATTAATGGCTCTAGCATTTTCGTTTTACTGCTGCGCCCCAGAAATCACAGTGCATGTGGAAAGCAGTTCCACTGTGGAGTGGTATGTGGAAAACATGACATAACTTGATAGCTGATGAGAAAAAGACGCGGGCCCCTGTTTATGGCAGGGGTTGTTGTGGCAACCAAATTCTGTAACTCTGCTTTCATTCACACATCTCGGCTCCAGCCTTCACATGCTTCATTTTCTTTCATTGTTTTACAGAATTTTGGAAGAGTATAGATTTTGCAGACAGTCCTCCAACTTGGGCTCTGCACAATGTGGGTCGACGTAGCCGTTCAGAGTATGGGAAGAAAAACAGAGGAGCTGTTGAACCATTGTGTATTTCAGGTAACTCGGGCAGTCCTTAATTTGTAATAGAATAAGTGCCGGGGCCCAAAGTTGTGCTCAGAAACCTGCGGTCCACGCTATCGAAGGCTGCTAGTCATTATTCCAATAAAAACACAAATCCAGCAATAAGGCGCGTTAGCACCAGGAAATCTACACCTGCTCTGACCTGGTGTAAAGTCGGACGGCAGCCAGCACCACAAAAGGGAGAACTGCCCAGGGCCACATCGGAAGTGCAACAGATGCCATGGAGCCACACATCATGCGGCCCGGACACCCAAGAGGGCCACAACACCCACCGACACCACCCCCCGGACCACCCCTCCCTGGCAACCCCCCAAAAAAGACATGCCACATCAGCCACACAAAAACATGTACAAATTATTCTGCATGATGTCGCACAATCACAACAGTTGATATGCATGTGTCGACACAGAAATGAGCATCACACATTCACTTCTAATGCAACAAAAAAAACTTTATTGAAATTAACACCGAAATCAAATGAAGACACATGGCGGCTCCCCGCGGAACAGTCCGTAGGTCAAAGCCTGCAAGACAAAAAGCATGATGAGAAGGTGTGTCCTGCACACATCAAAGGACAGAGAGAGTGTGAAGGAGAGAGTGAGAGAGAAGAAGAAAGGGGGAGAGAGAGAGAAGAAGCGAGGGAGAAAGAGGGAGAGAAGAAGAGAGGGAGAGAGAGAGAAGAAGAGAGGGGGAGAGAGAGAAGAAGAGAGGGGGAGAGAGAGAGAGAAGAAGAGAGGGAGAGAGAGAGAGAGAAGAAGAGAGGGAGAGAGAGAAGAAGATAGGGGGAGAGAGAGAGAGACAAGAAGAGAGGGGGAGAGAGAGAGAGAAGAAGAGAGAGAGCCGCCCCATGCGCACCCAGCCCACACAGCACACCTGCTACCACTGGTGTGTTTCCAACCACTTGCCGGCATGTAGTGCAGTCCATTAGGTCACACATCTCAGTCAGAGCCGACATCTGAAACAGAGTCCAGATACATGACTAGCACAGTACACACACTCGCACAAGACAACAGCACCTGCTCGCCCATGCACACCCAGGCAGAGGCATCACAAAGGCACCCGCCGCCCACAGAGCATGCCCGCCCATGCACCCCCAGGTCTCACTGCTCACCTTCCACCGCTGGCGTGTAGACTGGATGTCCCACCACGTGCCGCTGCAAGCCATAAGCCCGAGGCCTGTGGACATGGCACCCTCCACACCATGCAGCCACGCTCTGCAGGCCACCAGGGCTCACGTGTGCTGCTGGGTCTTGAATACTCCATGGCTGAGGACATACCAGTGCCCTGGCAACATCGCAGGCTGCACACCCGCTCAGTTTTGCTTTGTTCAGCATTACGTACATCAATTGTGTGTCTTTTGCACACCCGATCAGCCCAATGGGTGCCAATGTGTGACCTGGAAGCAAGGTCTCGTGGCGGTAGGCCCGCGCTGCCCGCTGGCTCTGGCCTACACTGCGGTCCAGCAGGGCACACGAAACCTGAGTTACTCGGACCGCCGGGATGGGGCATCATCGCAGGGTGCCCACCTGCTCAGCAGCTTAAGGTGCCACTGACTCAGTGCACCCAAAGTCACCGTCCCGTGGCGGGGTGCCTGTGCCAGCCGCAATGCGCCAGGTGCGACTAACCATGTGCAACCCCAGTCAACGCCACGTGGTGGTCGGCCCATGCCATACGCAGGCCTGGGTTGCCACTAACTCTGTGCAACCCCAGTCAGCACCACGTGATGGCCGGCCCGTGCCATACGCCGACCTGGAATCCCACTAACCCTGTGCGCAACAAAACTCTTGTGCCCTTTATGATTGGGAACCGTGGCGCCCGTCATCCAGTCACCACGGGCAGAGGAGAATGTGACGTCGTTGGCCCCTTATGTTGGCGGAGTCCCATGGCCTGTGCCGGATGGGTGTGGTTTGTGTGCAAAACAGCCCTCAGGGAGTGGCTGTGACATACTGACAACTAGACCAGTGACCTGCACACCACTAGCGAGTACGCCTGTGATGGGTAGCAATGAGGGCCCCTCCTCGGAGCGTAAGCGGAGTGGTCTGGTCTGCCGTACGCCGGACCAGCGCAGGTCTTGCCACAAGGACACATGGGCTCTGGACGTGGTTCAGTCCATGTCCGGACAAGGAAGTGAGTGATGCGTGTGTCCCAGTTGTAGTGTCCACGGGACCCGGTACACAAAATGCAATGTAGCACCCTCTGACCGGCATACCACAGGATGTGCATCATTGAGGCAATGGAAATCACTGTCCCTACATTCATTCACACATGCATACATGACTGATGATAGACATGACACAACGGTGCCACAATGGATGTATATTGCACATCCAGTGCAGTTATGAAGCTGGAGCGGTTCAGGTTAATGGCCAGCACACTACACAATATGGGCCCGTGGAGGGCCAGCCAGAGTCCATCCAGGGATGACAAGTCCTGCTGAAGGGAAAGGTACAGTCCGCAGCCTGGTCACCGTGTCATTGGGCATCAATCCGGAAGTGGCAGTCCATGTTGCTGTCCAAGGTGAGTGCATAGGAGTGTATCGTGGGTCAGTGGAAGTTGTGTTGTGTCCTGTCAAGCAGTGTCCGGTCCCCCGACTCCAGCCACAGTCTCCTCACTGATGACTGTCGACACCAGCTCCTCCATCTCATCCAGGTCCAGCTGTGGTGCTGGCCCCCCCCCCCTCCAGTCTGCGTTGCTCCCTTTATTTGGTGGAGACTTTCTCCTTGGTCTTCCGCTTGATGTCATTCCATCTCCTTTTGACCTCGTCCATTGTCCTCTTTTGCTCTCCGACAGCATTCACCTTATCGACGATGTCCCGGCATATTGCAGTTTTGGTGCCCAGTGACACGTTGGAGGTGACGAAGAGTTGTCGATGGTGTTTCATCACCACCGTGACTATGTTCCTGTTCGCCTGCGGACTGAACTTCGTCTTTCTTGCCTTCTTGTCCTTGCCCTTCCCTGTCCCCGTGGTCCCAGGCTGGTCTTCCGGGGTGCTTGTGGGGTTGCGCTCATCCTCTGCGCCTGCTCTGGCTGCCTCCATGGTGCTTGGGTGTAGGTCAGTTTGTGTGTGGGTGTTTTTTAGGCTTTTATGGAGATTTTCCCACCTGCCAGGTGTGTGTTGCAGGCCTGGCGCTGCTTATCGCTGATTTCCTCATCGCAATTTGGCCCATCGTAGGTTTTTTGATGTTGTGGTTTGTGTTTTTATCTCCATTGAAGTGGTTTTATCGCAGACATTGTCCGTGGTTTCGGCAGACTATCGCAGGCTACCGCCTTGTTGTAAATCCCACGTTGTCACGGGGTTATTTTCCCGCGATGGGCTGCGATATTGAAAGTTGCGTTACGCTACTCTTGCGGTAGTTATCACACGTTCTTGTGAATATACCCCTCAGTTTTTCTTTCTCTTACGGAAGTATGGATCAAAGTATGGATCAAAGTCTGTTGAAGGCCGGCACCAAAATTGAGTGCCGGTGAGCCTCGCCTTCAACCACCGGTTCAAAATAAGCAGTGCTCTACGGCATGGGGCTAACAATTTCAGCTCTCCCGGCAAAATAAAATCTGCCTGATGTGATGGATCGCTGCAAATACACTGAAATTATTTGACTTATTGCGAATTGTGCTTTCAATGAGTTCTGCCACTAGATGGCAGCTTGTGGTTGCTGCTGCCTTACTTTTCCTAGGACAGGACTGACCCTGGGGGCATATACAGACCAACTAATAAAATGGTAACTCAAAGGATGCTACAATATAAAGCAATCATGGATTTTTGGCAAGGAATAAATGCAACTCTGTTTTTTAAAACTAGTAAGGACAGTACCTCGGCGGGCAGACACGTGTCCGTGCGTACGTGCGTGCCTCAGGCACCTGTGGGTGTAACACTGAGTGTCTTGTCTCTCTGCATATGAAACATCTGAAAATGAAACACTGTGTAGCTTAGTAATAATACCATCTGCTGTTTGTCCCAAGGGCCGGTTCTGCTGCCCGGATTCAAAGTGGTCTGTTTTATTGTACTTGGTTGTGTTTTTATTGTTATTTAGAAATGAGTCATATCGGAGTGTGGCTGGCAAGGTTGGAGTAGACTGACGTATTGAATTGCTGTGTTATATTTGTTAGAGGCTGTATGTTGTTATAGGTCTGTGTGGAAAATTTTGTGTGTGAATACATGTGCCTAAGGGCACTGCTTTTTGTTTCATTCTTGAGGTGTGCTGTTGTCCATTACACGGCTTCATGTGGTTGTGTTTTGAGGTGCATTTGCTATATTGTTGCATTCATGCTCTTGTATGTGTAAGTGGGTGTGGTAGGCAGGGGCGTAGCTTGGTGAGTAGGATTAGGGGTGTGTGAGCTTTAGATTTCTCAACGATCACGCTGGTCAAAATACATTGTATGAGAAGCATGGCAGGAGGGGGAGGTAAGGGGCAGTAGGAAGGAAGAGGAGTGCGGATTGTGAGTGGGCACTTAAAGCTCAATATTTTGTAAAATAACCATTTTTGAGACCTTTTAAACAGAGACGAGAGTGTGTATGATTTTGTCTGCATGTGTATGTAAAAATCCCAAGGGAAATCCTACAGACACCTCACCATATCTGACTTAAAGCACTGGTACTCAAATGTTTAATACAGAATACATTTATTAGGGGGGTGAAACACCCCAAACATCCCCCCGAGGCTACGCCCCTAGTGGTAGGGTTAAATTAACTTCTTCAGACTAGGAGTCCATAACTTTCCATGCCATTAACTTGCTGCCAAGATAAAACTGGTTGTGCATTGGCTGGCACATTAACAATACACCGAGGCAAGATGTATACACAATCCTTGATCCAACTTACCACACCAATGGCCATAAGTTACAAGCTCACTAGGTCATGTAGCCTGCTTTTGCTTGTGCTGACAGCTCACTGCTCTTGGGAAAAATTGGGCACAAGGATGGGCTTATCCACCAACCATCCCCCATAGCAGCCGTGGCCTGAGCAGGTAAGAGCAGTGGGGCGGTGGGGGGATTTCGACAGCGGATGAGGGATGGTCGTCTGTCAAACCCCTGCCCTCACCTAACCCGGCCTCACAGCCCCACTGCACTTACCTGCACGGCCGCGGCTTCCCCTTAAATACCTTCCAGGTTTTAGCCAGGCAGGCCTAAAGGCAAATGTGGAAATATGGTTGAGGGTAAGTCCAGACTTTGTGGGGGATGTTTATAAAAAATGTTTACTACTTTCTATTGTACAGTTGACAAAGATATATGGACTACAGTTTGGGCAGTTCCTGATGTTTAGTCGCACTACCGCCATGTTGTATTGAGGAAAATGAGGATAACAAGCCATGGGACGCACAGCTGCTTATGATTCTGGGCAACAATAGAAAGGTGATAGAAGGGCGGTAGGCAACATTAGGAGTTTCGAATCACACAATGTTATCTGACCTTGAGACATTGTGGGAGTTTGATTTGGTGTCCTAACCAACCAAAGATGACTGGAATCCCACTAGATAATTTGTAACACAAATAGCTATGAATGCTTAGTCCAAATTCCTGCAATATAATGATATACATAGAACCTACCTGCCTAACTTTTTTGGCATCAAAAATGTAACCTTTTGTAGGTGTCAGTACCTTGGATGTGCAGCTGTGCAGGCTAATTCCTACTACCTGGTTTGGACGTGTCTGGTCTTGGAGGCTTTCTGGAGGGAGGTGTCGCAAATAATAGCACCCATAACCACAGACCCAGTATGTTTAGACCTGAAACACACCAACTCAGTATTATGTCCAGACCAGAGAAAGTACAGGCAGAAAGTACATTTTTAGACCTGCCCCTGGTTTTTACCTAACATAAATCAGCGAAAGCTTAGGCATCTGTTGCTGCTCCCTTTATTAGAAATGTGAAAAGTTTTGTCTCCGGGTGGGCAGAGTCTGAACACGGTGCAGTTTGAGCACAAACCACACCTACACACAGCTTGCATATCATCCTGGAGTGAGATAATTTATGACCACAGACCTCACAATAAAGAGTATGCCACTGTAACCTATAAGCATTTGTTCCCTCTCATCCTGCAACCTCTCCTCTGTTCTGCCTTGAAATTACTGAAATGTTCTTGACCATCTAAAAATACCCCATCTGATAATGACAAGATGTTTGAGAAATGTGGTCTGGCTACTCCTAACCTAAGTAGTGCTTATAGATGTACGTTATTCCAAAATGGATCAAAGGCCTGATGTATATCCAGTGATTACTATATATTGTTGTATTATTAAAGTTTCTCTTGTTGCATCCTTTCCACCGAAATATCTCAGACAATTACTATGTAATGTGCATGAAGCATTTTAGATGGCCTGCATGTAAGATGGAAAATGTATATATAAATAGATTACTCAGTAGCAGTTGTCACTGGTTGGTTATAGTTAGGATGCTGTTTTCATAGGAAAAACATTTTTTGTTTTCCCAATAACTTTTGCGCCGTTTGATAAATTTTCACAAAACTTCAAAAGCAATGTTCTTCCATCTAAACTGCTTCCTGGAATGTTTGGGGTGATAAGGCAAGCAGGGGCCAAGAAAATGGGAGGGTCACTAAATGTGGTTTCCACATTAATTTTTCTATAGGAAAATTAGACACAGCTATAGTCCAAATGGCTGGATAGAATTATAATCACATTTGGCAGAACGCTAGATATTGGTACAGAAAGAGTGATTTTTGTGATTTGATGTATATCTGTTGAGCAGTTTGTGAAAAATTAAGGCTCAAATGTATTTTGTATTTCACACAGCGGAGGACCCACGACTGATCCACAAGCAAAACCAGGCATTGTGATTGGCTGGCCGCAACCCAAAAAGTACAGTTGCAGCCGCCATCTTATGTCTATGGGATTCAGTCCAATAGAATAACAGAAAATATAAGTGGTAGAGTAAGGGCACCCTGGACCCCTGGGCCTGGTGGTGGGTCCCAAAGGGACCTCCGAGGGTCAAACTTTATACAAAATGTTTGTTTTGGGGTTTCGGAGCGAAACCCCAGAGTTGGGCATCCTGGTATATCTGCAGATCCATGAAACCCCCAAAAAGTAAAGAATCCGGTTGTGCAACCAAACCCCGCACAATGCCCAGCGATGAATTTGCTACTTTACAATAAAAAAACAAGACATTCACTGAAAGAAAACAAAGGTTAAAGTGACGTTATAGTTAGGAATATCTTACTTCATAATAAAAATGAAAACCTTAGAAATTGTTTGAAAAAAACAAAGGTTAAAGCGACAGTACAGTTATGTAAAAATGTCAGTTAAATGAACAAAACCACAGAAATTCACCAGTTGTAGCTATCTCAAGTATCCAAAACTTGTATCCTAAAGTAACGACAACTCGAACCCTCACCATGCAGTGCTTCTACCCTCACATATTACATGATTCATGATATGTTCAGTAACTGCTTTGATAACATCCCTAAGGCCATCTGAAATGTCATCATTGATACTAACACAGTGCATGGCAGAGGCGCGAAGTATAGTTAATTTGGGGTATGAGTTATAGTTACTTGAGATAACTATAACTGGTGAATTTCTGTTGTTTAGACAGTAAGTTTTAACTGACAGTTTCACCTAACTGTAACGTCCCTTTAACCTTTGTTTTTTTCAGTGAATACATATATATATATATTAGCGTATACCGAAGTACGAGACACAAATAGAAATTGGATGTGTACTATACAACTTAATGGAATGGTCTCATATTCGAATGTGTAATAAAGATCTTTAACAAATATAGAATATCATGGTTACATTATATAGACACTCATTCATGAAAATTTGAATGAATAGCCATGTGATGCATGTAGGCTTATGAACAATCATGCAACTTGATCCAGATTGTAAACATACAACAATGTGTAATATTTAGGAAATATTATACTCACAATATACACTTGAAGTTGTTGAAGTATGAACTCATACAAAGTAATTTGTTTGTATTATGATTCATGTGGACTACCATTCCCATAATGCCTCTTAATGGATAACGAGGAAGAGAGGTATTTAAGATCAAAGCAATTATGGACTAATTTGTTTACCGTCATCAAGACCAGTTTGGTTGAAACGCGTAGGTGAGAGTGATAAGGCTGAGTTGCTTTTGGACTCAATAAATGATTTGAAAATTTCCCTGGCGAGTGCAGCATTATTATCCTTTTGATGGACAATATACATTCGGGGGTGGTCCACCCCTGACGCGTACACCGGCTGTACAAAGTGCACACTTCGTTTTGGAGTATTTTGGTGAATTTTATATATATATATATATATATATATATATATATATATATATCCACATCAATGGGGTCAGAACGCCAGATCACACAGCAGCGGGTGCAGGCTACGGGCCGGACCCAGGGCCAAAATTCAATTTTGCACAAAGTTTAGTCGCACACATCAATCCTTCGTTTTAGATGTTTATTCAAAACAGAGCCAGTCTGTCAACCGACGCGTTTCGGCTTTGCAGCCTTTGTCACGGTAGGGAAACATTACTTTCATCATCTGTTTTATAATCATACTCATTAAGAGACAACCCCATTGCCTTCTGGGAATTGTAGTTTTTCAATGTTCCAATGACAGTTACAACCATATTATCGTTATTTTGAACTATCTACATTTTTACTTTATGGCATTTGCTAATATATTCAAACTGATTAGTGTCTATTTTATCACTTGGAGAGTTCAATTCTTTGTATAGTACATTTTTCATACAGTTACGTCATTGTCTCTCACTTGTGACCTCTATTTGTTGGATTAGTATCCCGTCGCTTGCTGCCATATATGGGGATAATTTCTTGTACTGATTTTTAGTTCTTTTTCAGTCTTTCATTATCTCTGTTTCAGCTTTACAAATGAATGTACATCTCTTCGTCATTATTCAATCCTCTCGGAGTCTTTGTACGTAGCCGTATTATGTATTTTGACTCCAACTGGCGCAGTTTCTTTTTTCTATCTCCTGCTCTTAAATTTGATGGTATAGTATCCAGTCCGAAATATTCCATCTTCCTCCAATCACTGTTTTGACATTTATTCAGATGTTTTGCTGTTGCATAGTTGATATCTTTGTTCTTTACTGCTCTAATATGTTCTAATATCCTTTTCTTAAGCATGCATGTGGTGCTTCCAATGTATTTTTTGCCGCATGCACATTGGATTACATATACAACGTATTGTGTTGTGCAGGTAATTCTTTGTTTTATTATTATTTTTCTGCCTTCAGGATCATAGATCTCTTTTTTTTTTTTTTTTTTTTTTTTCTTCAAAAAACAAAAATCAAAAACAAATCATCCATTTAGACACTTATATACCCATTTATTCTTCCATCGACCTTGACATATACATAAATAAAACATATTTAATTTTCAGAAAAACACACATTCACTGGATGATGTCATCAGTGATGTCATTTGAGATGTCATCAGTGATGTCATGAGTGATGTCACTGACCATGTCATGAGTGATGTAATATGTGACGTCATCAGCAGTGCATTGCGGGCGCGCGAGTTATAGTTAGCTGAACTAACTATAACGTGGCAATTTCAATGGTTTTTTACGAGTAAAATGTCCAGCTAACTATAACATGTGTGAAACCTATGGTTTTTTTCACTGAATTTCTAAGGTTTTTTAAATCCTAATTCCTAACTATAACGTGTGTGAAACCTATGGTTTTTTCACTGAATTTCTAAGGTTTTTTAAATGCTAAGTCCTAACTATAACGTGTGTGAAACCCATGGTTTTTTCAGTGAATTTGCAAGGTTTTTTAAATGCTAATTTTTTTTTTTCTTCTATTTTTTCTAACATATTTTTATTTTAATTTTCTTACCTTTTATAAAGACTATGATTAAATTTTTAAAATTCTTTAATATGTTTTTTTTAATATATTTTTTAAAATAAACATGTAAAATTTATTTGCAGTACTTTTTTTCTATTTTTTTTATTTTTTTTTAGTACGCGTACCGTAAGCTCACGGTAAGCGTACGGTTTACGCTACGTCCGTAATTTATCCACGCTGCTTGCGTATAGTTACGCAATTTGCGTAGCCGCGCGTACTCCGCGTGGGACGCGTACGCGTGTGCGCTACATGCGCACGTTACGCGGAAGTGTCGGGTAGTGTCTGTTATGCGCATGCGCGCAAGCGCGTGTCTTTTTTACGCGCATGCGCACTTTTGCCGTAAGCGTACCGTAAGCGTACCGTAAGCGTACGGTAGGTCATGTGATCATGAAACACAACTTTTGATTGGTTGAAACTACTTTCAGTTCTAGAACTCTCCTACACCACACCCATTCCCCTCATTTCTGCTTGTGATCCCTTAGGAGAAGGAGCTGGTTTGTCTTTGGGATACGATGGCAAAACAGCAGAGCTCTTCTGAGAGTGAGGCTAGCACTAGCAGCACTGTCTTGAGGCAGAGATCGAGGAAACAAAAGCCCTCTTATGTATGGGATTATTTTACTTTTCCTGAAGGCCAGCAAAAGGTGAATGCACCCTTAGTAACTTGCAGGCTGTGTCAGCGTGTACTTTCTAGAGGTAATCCTGACAGGAAGTATTCCTTTGGGAATCACACCATGAAGAGACACCTCAAGGATGTACACAAAAGGACACATGGTCATCTTTTTGGAGGTAACTCTTCAGAAAGACAAGCAAGTACATCCACAGCAGCTCAGCCTGGACCATCATCTGCAGAGCTGACTCCTTCTTCTGCAGGTCAGGTGAGCCCTTCATCTGTGGGGGGAGAATCTCCTTTTGCTGGCCCTCTGGAAATGAACCCTCGATTTCGAAGGGTTGATATTCGATGCGCCTTTTGTCAAGATCTAATTTGCCATAGGGAGACCAGTGTTTCCCTAGTGAACAACAAAATAGATCAGCACATTTGTCGCTTTGAATAATTTTCCCATGCTTTCTTTCCTCTGTCCCTGCATGAACACAACGGTTCTTTTAAGAGCCAACCTTATCTTTCATCTTTTTTTTACATATGTTTTTAAAAACTTTTTTTTTTTTTTTTACCGTACGCGTACGGTGCGCGTACTTTTTTTTTATTTTTTAAAAAAAACACTAAAAATCAATTATCACATTACAAGGTCCTTGAGAGACTACAATTATTATTATTGACTTACCATACTCACTCAAAAAAATATTTATTCATTTGTTTTTTTAAAAAATAGCTTTAAAAATGGTTCTAGTTTTCGAAAATTTTCTATATGAATCTGAAAAAAAAGAAAAAAGTATTAATATTTTTAAAACATTTTATAATACAGTACACATATTTACATTTTTTTCCCAAAAATATTTTTGCCTTATTTTTGCTGTTTTCAGAATATATTGCATTTCACTATAAATTGTGAAAGCAATTGCATTCATCATTTTACAGCGGGCAAAAAAAAATAACAATCACAAAGATTGTAATAAAAAAGCCCAGAATCTCTTTTTACTTAAACTTAACATTATAGAAATGCATAATATTCTAAAAAAATATCATCTAATACCAATAGTTATTTCTTTAAAATACCGTCTGATATGTTTGTTTCAGAAGTATAATCACAATATTATATCTCAAATAACTCCACAATACATCTGATTCCATTTCCTTTAGGCCAAATAGTAATTTTAAAATTTTTTGGGGAATACATTTCCAACAGTAATCAAATAAAATTCTAAAGTTTAATTTGTCCAGATCTCACCGATTCTCTGTTACATTTTGGTTCACGAAAATTTTTGGAATAATTTATTAAGTCCACAATAGAATTGGTTACTTTTCCGCATGGCCAAATAGTAATTTTTTAAATCATTTTTGAAAAAAATTCCAATGGCAGTCCAATAACATTCCAAAATTTAAATTGTGCAGATGTTACCGATTATCTCTAAATTATTGGTTTTTCAAAGTTTCATTAAAAATTAAAAAAGTCCACATTACAATTGGTTATCTTTCCATTAGGCCAAATGATAATTTAAAAAATCTTTTTTCTACAAAATTGCAATGGTAATCCAGTAAAATGGTAAAATTATTTTGTCCAGATCTTGCCAAATCTGTCTAAAATTTAGGTTTCAGGAAGATTAGATAGGAATTTGCTAAATCAAAAGGCAAACGTTGTTTGAAAATCAATTGGGAATCATTACACAGTGTCCAACCTTTTTCACATTTAAGATAAACTGTGTAATGTCCAGAAGTAACAGTAGGTCCATCATGGAAAATTATTGCAACAGTTACAAAAGTTTTTCCTGAAATTGATAATTGCTGTCCTGTAAACTTCTTTATTAAAGTATCCAATTTTGAACCATCAGCTCTACATCGTTGCATCTTTAAAATTACATACTGTCCGTATTCCTTTAAAATTAATGTTGAAAACATGTCAGATTTACACTCACCACATTTCATGCTATGATTAGCATCTTTAACTAATTTTGCAAAAGTAACTGTTTTACTTTCTGGCAATGTCAAATAAATAAACCTTTCATTATCAACATTAGAACCACATATATTATAACAATTATCACAACTATGTTCCCATTTATAAGAGAGACCAAAAAAAATGTCAATGGGAACTCCTTCTTCTTCCACTACCTGAAGAAAATACATCAAAAATTCCTGTACGTCTTGCTGTACATTTTGAGAAAACTGTGTTCGTCCTGAACATACATCTAAAAGTTTTCTAATTTCAGTAGCACTTTCTATTTGAGTTTTATCTTTACTCAGCTTTTGAAAAAGGAGACTCAGCTCTGAACAGAATCTTTTTCCCTGATTTACTATTATCTGCTCTTGCAAACTTTCCAGATAAAATGCAACATTCAGCACTACATTTGCGTAGCAGTTGACACCAGAGCTATTTTCAAAATGACATCCTACAACCTGTTCTTCATTTTCCTTTTTCTTTTTGCTTGCAATTACATCACTCCTCTTTTTTTTCCTCTTCTCTACATCTTCATTACAGATATTGTCATTTTTTCTTTTACGAGAAACTACACGTTTCTCTAACACAGGATACTGACCTAAATGAGGAGCATAGCTTCTTCTTAATCTATTATACTCCTTTACACAGTTTGTATCAGCACTAACTTTTGAGTCATCAAACTCTATCATGAATAAACCTGATAATGTTTTCACTCGTGACAAAGCAACATATGCCATACCTTCTTTGAACACAGTTGAACCAATGTTCACAAATGCACAATCTACAGTCAATCCTTGAGACTTGTGAATAGTTACAGCATATGCTAGAGAAAACGGAAACTGCTTCCTACGTACATATAAGTCTTTCACAAGCATGAAACGAACTGTACAACGACAAATATCTTTAACTTCCTCTATCTGATCAAATTTTATTTTTAAACATTCAATTCCTTCTTTTTTCTGATAATTAATAAAACCCACAACTCTTCCCATAGCTCCATTAACTAAACCTTTTTCAACATCCAAATTTCTTCTTAAAAATACTCTACAGTTCATGCAAACATATAGATTTTTTTCTAATCCAGCTGTTTTGGAGATGTTCTTCTCTAGTGAGTCCAATTTATTTTTCATTTTGCCTGTTACTGTGACAGTAATTCTTCCATCCTCAATTTTGTCCACTGCTTCCAATTTCCTGATCTCTTCCTTTTCCAATTTCAAAAGCTCCTCATTGAATATTGAGCATTCACGTAGAGTTGGCATTAAGCAGATGACACTTTTGTTTTCTGCAATGTTCTTGTATATCTTCTCTGCAACTATTTCTTCCTTTGGAAATAAATTATGTAGCAGCCGACTCTGTAATGCTTTTTTGCCAACTTCTGTGAGTAGTCCAATTCTGATATCCTTCAGAATACTTCCATATTCTTCATCGCTTGCTTGCCTCATATTAGTAGTAAGTTCCTTGTACTCAAAGAAGGACCAAATATTTGTATTTCCGATGCTTCCCAATGACTTCTTTGTGTCTTCATGTGTGACAGTATTAAATACTGGTTGTCCTTTAACTGGAGTAAGTTGCAAAAGATCTCCAAAAACTATGACGTGTTTTCCACCAAATAACATGTCATAGTCTGTCTTCAAAATTTGCTGCATTCTTAAATGCACAAAGGCAAGCATTAAGTTTGATACCATGCTCACCTCATCAATAATGAGAACTTGCATCTTCTTCAATACTCTTGAAACTTCCAAGGATGCTTCTCCAGTTAGCTTGTTGAATTGTATTTTGTTCTCATGCTCCACTGGTAAAATTAGCAAACGATGTAAAGTGATTCCTTTTATGTTATATGCTGCTAACCCAGTTGGAGCAGTAACCACACAAGACAAAGTAGAATCCGTTTTTTGCTTTAGGTAGCTTCTGATGACTTTTATTAGGAAACTTTTTCCAGTTCCAGCTTGTCCGCTTACATACATCCTGATTGGATGAAATGATGTGCATGAGCACTCTTTTTTTTCATGTAGAAATCCGTGATCAATTTTGTTTTTGATCTCTTCATAAATTTGTTGCTGCTCTTGATTCAGTTGTCTTTCCAAATTTTCTAAGTCTATAAATTCTTCTTGAGCTTGATTCATAGCCGTTTCCACTTCATTCATGGCTATTGATGCTTCATTTTCAACGATTGGTTGTCCTAGGGGATCTTGACTGAGTGTTCCTGAACTTTGGCTGTCCTGAGAACTGTCTCTAGCTATTTCTGCTGCAATTGTAGTTTCCTGTTCAATTTCTTCATTTAACATTTGCAGATAAGTTGAGAATGTACTGCATTGTATGCTGTCTTTGCAAGCATTAAAAGAATCTTCATAGCTTTGAAATTCTCCCAGTAGTTCATCCTCTGTACGCCATGGTTTAAACAACTGTAAAAGAGCCAAGTAGTAAAATTCCTTCTTGTCAGTAGTGTCACAACTCAGCTTCCGGTGATTTATCAAACTTCCTTTTGTTTGCTTCACCAAACATCCTTCTTCACCAACGACTTTATATTTTCCATTGTTGATGTCTTCTGCAGCTTTCCGTGAATAAATGTAGTTCTGCAACACTTCATAGAGACACATGTTCTCCAGATGATGACTTCTCTTGGGATAATAAGTGTCCAACATGTTTGATTTCAAAATATCTGTACTTTCTGGGTCATTCGCGGCCAAATATTCAATTTCTCCTACAGATTTCAGTACCCGATTTCTCATTGCTACAAGGCCTAAACTTGCCCAAATTATTCTTCTTGACTTCGAGTAGAGACTTGCAGAAGATAACCTATCTGAACATTCGTAGGATCCAATTTCTCGATGCGATAACATCTTCAAACTGAAACTGTACAGCTTCTTACTGACAGTCTTCTCGTGAGAAATCTCTTCCCACATTTCCTTCAATTCTGTTTTTTCTGATTTCGTAATGTAAGACGTTACATATCGAGCAACAGCAATGGAATTGTCAGCAACATACTGTATATCCATGTTAGCGTTCCACATGGATAAAATGACTGGGTTGTAGTCATTTATATTTTTTGATTCTTCTTTTCTTTTAAGGTTGTAGGTATTCTTAGGTGATATTCTTGTGATAGTATGTCTCACAGCTGACATAAAACTGTTTACTCTTCCATTTGAAAGAACAGGTCTAGGAAATCCAAATCGACATTTAGTGTAGTATTTTTCTTTGCTCTTGTATTTCCGTCGACAGTATTTTCCACACCAATGACTTTGGAAACGTAAAACTTGCTCCTTTAACTTGTTCTCTTCTGTGCTTTTTGGTATAGCACATGTTGCATATTCTTCAATGTAAGATAACACTGCTTCATCAGTATCTGTTCCAAACTTTGGGGCATCCTTGATCCACAACAGCATATGAATATGAGGAGCACCTCTTGCCTGGTACTCTTTTCTCCAAAAGAAATCCACTACTTCTCCAAGAGGTGGATTTTTTTTATTGCAGATGAAGGACATCATAGCCTCAAATCTATGATTGAAATATCTGCAAACATTAACCGGATCCAATTAGCACAGTTCTCCTGCTGTCTTGTATTCGATGTTTTTAATGTTTGAATTGGCCTCCCCGTAGAAAATCCAGTAAATCATCCCAAGCGTACTCGGCACAGCTTAGGGTAAGGAACCATGTTGGTGTTCCTAAATTCCGTAACATGCATTTTAGTTCACCATGGCGTCGGTACCAATATTCATTTGTCCCATGCTGACAAGCCATCAGATTGATCAGTTGTGTTTCCAAATGATCATCTCGGTGCTGCACTTTCTCCATAAAATCCTTAGCAGACACATTTTGTAAATGTACTCCACTTTTTAAAATGTGATTTACTGCATAAGACAGTGCAGACAAGTCGCTTTCAAATAAAAGATGGAACAAATAAGGAATACTTTGTCGAAATCTGGGATCTTCAGCATATAGTCTTGTAGTCCGATACTCAGAAGCTGGAATCTGTTCTGGACGTTCATCGTATCGTCCTCCTTTTCCTTTAGGAAACAGCTGGGGAAAACATCGAGCTTCCAAGCTCTCCTCCCATACACTCACGGGAGTTCCTTTTGCTTTCTTCATTTGAAAGAGATCAATATTGTCTCCCATAACTTCTTTTGAATGAAGAGGATGTATGCTAAAATGTTCATAAATTTCTTCTTCCTTTGACTTGTCCACTTTTTCAATTTGTCCAGTTGGTGTTTCTGTGTCTTCTTGTAAATCTTCTTCTTCTTCTTCTTCTTCTATATAAATTGATTCATACCATTTGTTATTCCTTTTCAAATACAAATTTGCTTTTTGTACTTTCCGTACATCTACCAGCTCCTGCCAAATCTTCTTATTCTTTGTAGGTACACCATTAACCAGAATAATTAATGGTTCAGTTTCCAAAGTATCCGCATCAATAGTTTCCATATTTTTTTTCAAATCCAAGGGCAAATACACCACTCTACCTTTTAAACCTCTCAGTAAATCTGAAGGAGGTAATTTACCAGTTTTGGGCTCCATACGTACTATGGTCTGGAACGGATGAACACATTGAATGAGTATAGACTCATATGTATTTAATTCAGAAAGTTCAGCAGGAATAGCATCCAATTCTAAATTATTATGTACAGTTCTGGTCGGCATTCTATTTTCCTCTAACTTGTTGTAACAGTATTTACAAATACGCTGATCTTCACCCAATTCAAAACAATTTTCTAGAAATATATATGTGGCAAAATCCTTCCACTTATAATTATCTTCATTTTCACTCTTTCTGTAGAGATCAACATTCCTAGTTTGTTTTCTATAATGAGTTCTGCGGCAACAAATACAAGTAAAATTTGGTCTTTCATTAGAGACTATTGCAAATTTTGTTATGTGATCATTAAATGTGTTACTTACAGAGGGTTCTACATTCTCTTCCACTTCTTCCTCATTTACTGTGTCCTTCTCTGCACTGTTTTGTTCAGGACCAAAGTAACAAAACTGAATTTCATCAACAACCTTCTCTACATCTGATACCGTTCCTCGGAACAGAGCCCTATTCAATTCATTTAACTTTATTGCTGGACTTTTGGCAAAATACAACCGTCTCACAAACTTTCTCATTTCAGTATGATGAACAGCCAGCATCCTAAAATGATGGAAAACACTATTGCACACTTTTCTAGATAGACAAGCCAGAGAATGACCCTGCAAACCAGTATTCTCTCTCACTCTGCATGGATCCAGACTTTGAAGCACCTTAATCTTCTGTTTTATACTTTTTTTACTATATTCTCTTAGAAACTCTCGAAATTTGTCAATAGATTCCTGACGCACAGTGCAAATACTACTACAATTCCAAGTGTACACTGGGGCTTTAGGACGTCTCCCCATTGCCTCATCTGCCATCACTTGTACCTCATCTCTTGGAACCATTATCTCCTTCTCCATTATGCAACCATTTTTTACTTCGTATGAACGACCTCTGGTGTCAACTGCATGCAGCAAACTATTACTTTGAAAATAGCTCTCTTCATTAAAAAAAGGTTCACTACTTGAACTATGCATCCACTTTCCTAAAAACACTTTACAAAAGTTTGTTCTGTTCACTACTCTTTTCCTTTTGCTATGTGATTTCAGTACATTAACCATTTTGTCTAATGTACGCATCCTATTCAAAATTAATATGAATAGTTTCCTTTTTAATTCTAATGCCTTTGCTGCAATGGCTTCAATTTCTTTTTTTCTCTTATAAAACTTTGCCTTTTGCTTATATTTCTTCACATCCTTTATCAAAGTGGACATAACTCTTCTCTGAAACATTTTTCTACGTATCTCTTTAAACGCTGTTTTTCTGTTTAAGTTTAACTTTTTAGTTGCAGAAGGTATATTTGCATTAACTAAATTCTCAATTTTTTCTTGTCCTTTTTGTTTGAAATCATTCTTTCCTGTACAGACATTTTGTACATTTTTCCTTTTTTTGAATATATTCCTTAGAAAATCTTTTTTTTGCTTACCAGAAGATTTTTTCTTCCTCCCAACATCAGCATCTTCTACTAACTTTGATCCTCTAGTTGTCTTCAAATATAGTTTTTTTTTTAGCGTTTTTTGAACTCTGGATTTTGTAGGCATCTTAAATTTTGTTCACTGCTCTTCAGCAATACCTGAAAAAAACTAAAAAAAATAATTCCTTTATTTTATTTAAATATATTACTACATTTCTTTTCACAATACTCACAAAACGAAATTTCTTTGCCAATTTGAATGCACACTTACTGCTCTTTTTTTTGGGCAAGTGAAAATCACTTTTACAAACTGACACATTATGAAACCACTTTTCAGATTTTTTAAAAAGCCCATGTCCAGACTGCTACACTCCATGTGTAACCTGGGTGGCTGCCTACACTCCAGCAAGGGCAACCAGCCTTAGTGATGCTGAATGTATTTGCATTACAGACTGAAACCTGAAAACCCCACTCGCTTGTAAATACTGTGCATGATTATACATGGCAAGCACATGGGTGTGTGCTAAGAGTCTGCTTCTTCCCCCAAAAAATCGCTCCCCCTTTTTCCTACTAATGCAACTGTGAAATCACCAGAAAAAAACGCAATAAATCTCTGCCTATAATTCCTCTTTGCACACAGAGTCATGTTTTCACATTAGTCCCAAAACGAAATTTCTTTGCCAATTTGAAAGCACACTTACTGCTCTTTTTTTTGGGCAAGTGAAAATCACTTTTACAGACTGACACATTATGAAACCACTTTTTTGATTTTCTTAAATGCACATGTCCAAACTTCTTTTTCAGACCACCACCATGTGTAACCTGGGTGGCTGCCTAAACTCCAGCAAGGGCAACCAGCCTTAGTGATGCTGAATGTATTTGCATTACAGGCTGAAACCTAAAAACCCCACTGGCTTGTAAATACTGTGCATGATTATACATGGCAAGCAGATGGGTGTGTGCTAAGAGTCTGCTTCTTCCCCCAAAAAATCGCTCCCCCTTTTTCCTACTAATGCAACTGTGAAATCACCAGAAAAAAACGCAATAAATCTCTGCCTATAATTCCTCTTTGCACACAGAGTCATGTTTTCACATTAGTCACAAAACGAAATTTCTTTGCCAATTTGAAAGCACACTTACTGCTCTTTTTTTTTTGGCAAGTGAAAATCACTTTTACAGACTGACACATTATGAAACCACTTTTTTGATTTTCTTAAATGCACATGTCCAAACTGCTTTTTCAGACCACCACCATGTGTAACCTGGGTGGCTGCCTACATTCCAGCAAGGGCAACCAGCCTTAGTGATGCTGAATGTATTTGCATTACTGAGTCCAACCTCAAACCCTTAAACTATTCTTTTTTTTTCCAGTACACCTTAATTTATTGTGAAAACATAGTCCATATTATTTTACATGTTCCTCACATTTAAATTTCTCCCAAAACAGAAAATGATAAACGCAATTTCAACAAAAAGAATTTCCATTTCTATTATTCATTTCTTAAGTTACCACATACATCCCCTCTCAAACTCATAACTCACCTTTAAAATTAGTTAGTTGTGAAAGAAATGTGGCACTCAAACAGCAGATTATCAGACCAGGATCTCTGTTGTGTTCACCTCTCTCCTCTCAGCAGAACCAGATAATGGCAAACTTTCCCTCTATTTTTCCACACATATACATGTAAGTTTCAAATCTCAGTGCTTCCCCCTTTTTTTCAAATGTAATCACACATTTCTATTGGTTGAAAACCAACCCTTTTCCAAAAGTACCCTGCCCCCAACTTGACTTTTGCCTAGTACCCTTCCCCCAACTTGACTTCTGCCTGCTACCATAGCAACAGCTCATGGAACACTGCTGTGTGGAGTTAGGTCAGAAGTTCGCCACACAATGTTTCAATTCCACAGAGCAAGAGTGCTTGACTTTTCAAACCTAACAGCAAATCCATAGTACTGTTCTTTGGTAACACATTTTTCTGTACCAATACAAAACATGCTTCTATTAATTTACACATACAGCCTAGTTTTTATTCTAGAATGGTATGAAACAGCCAATCAGTTCTTTTTGTTTTGAAAAAAATATGTATGCCTCCATTTCCAAACTGTCTTTCTTTTCATATTGCCATTCTACTGAAAGACACCTCCTGAGTGCATCCAGTTCTCCTTTGAAGATGTTCACAGTGTGGATTGTAGGGCACAGCTATGTCTTCTGGAGTGAAAAGTTTGCAGAGAAAACAGATATGGTGAGAGACCTTGCTTTGCCAAATGTAGACATTAAATGGATTGGTCAGAGAGGGTTAAAGTGGCACCAGTTGATGCCATTGGTGAAATCCTTCATGCAAATCCAACACCCTGACCTCATAATAGTGCACTGTGGTGGCAATGACCTAGGCACTTTGACTGGGGTAGGTCTGGAAATGCTTATGAAGGACACCTTTGCACAACTGTTTTCACTTTTCCCTAAAACTGCCTTTGTGTTTTCCAACATATGCCAAAGGCAAAAATGGAACTGGTCCAATCATTTCTGTCCGCAGATTGACAAAGCAAGAAAGCACGTCAACAAATCTGTTTCTGCTTTCCTCCGTGACTATGGTATGGGTGCCATTTACCACAACAACTTGCGTTATGACATGCAAGACATTTATAGAGGAGATGGTGTGCACTTCAATGATGAAGGGAACAGAGTCTTCCTTTTGAACCTTAGACTCTGCATCGGTACTTACTTGTAAGTACCACTTAAAAAAATGACTTCATAAACACAACAGCTCTTTTTAGAGCTCCCTAATATCTAAACTCTTAATTCTGCATTTCATTTATTTATTTATTTATTTTTTTTACCGTACGCTTACCGTACGCGTACCCCGTGATTTTTTAAAAAATCAATAAATGTTTTTTTTGTACTTTTCTGTCCTTCTTTGACCCCCTTACAAATGTTAGGGGGTCTGTAACTCTCCTCATTGCCCCCTTTTCTTGTTTTCACTCTTTTTTTTCAGAGTGAAATACACAAAATGGCGGCCGCCGCTTCCTGGTTTCGGCCGATTCGAATGTTTACTAAGATCTAAGGGCCAATCAGAATCTCGCTCGCGCACGCCATTTTTCTTCCGTACGCTTACCGTAAGCTTACCGTACGCGTACCCCGTGATTTTTTTAAAAAACAATAAATGTTTTTTTTGTACTTTACAGTCCTTCTTTGACCCCCTCACAAATGTAAGGAGATCTGTTACTCTCCTCTTTGCCCCCTTTTCTTGTTTTCACTCTTTTTTTCAGAGTGAAATACACAAAATGGCGGCCGCCGCTTCCTGGTTTCGGCCGATTCGAATGTTTACTAAGATCTAAGAGCCAATCAGAATCGCGCTCGCGCACGCCACCGTACGCTTACCGTAAGCGTACGGTAAGCGTACCGTAAGCGGGCTCAGATATATATATTGATTTAAAGGCTATTTTCTCAGAATCTACTGAACAGATTTACACCAAACCTACAAAAGGCACTTCCTTGACCTAGGGACTACCTCTCTGCCAAATTTCGAGTAATTCTGTTCAGCCGTTCGGGCTGTAGCTCGTTCTAAAGGTCCTATGGAAAAATGCATGGGGAAAACGCGTTTTGGGACCCCCCTTTTATCTCAGCCCCCGCTTGACGAATACCCCCGAGACTTTCAGGGTAGGAGCGGAGCGTAGCGCCCCACCTATTTTGAGAAATTCGCGAGGATTCGTCAACCGGCGCCAAAGTTATTCAAAATAGAATGTTGCGGATTTCCTATGGAAAAGGGGTCCTAACTATAACTACCTACTGGCGACCGCCAGTAGGTAATATATATATTCAATACCAGTCGGGTCCTTCCGGGATCCAAGCCCTAGTCAGGTGGTGCGCTGTCCGGCGAACCCAATGCCGGATAATCCAAATGACGATCCAAAGAAGAGAAAACGCACTCTCAGAGGTCAGTCGTTTTTTAATTAACAATCGCTACGCGTTTCGACACAACTCGTGTCTTGCTCACACGATTTTTTGCATGGTTCCTGAACGTACATATAGTCATACGTAAATACAAAAGAAGTACTAACATGTTGCTCACTCTAAGCTGTGCGTATGGCCGCCATTTCTGAACGGGTTTAGAACTCATAGAATTGAATGAGTACGTACATGTTCCCTTCACAAGGAGTCAGCAATTGGACTGTACAACAAGATAATACTCAGCATTACTGAACTGTAAATCATGGTAATGAAAAATCATAGTAACGAAAATTTGGGTGACTGGTCCGAGTTTACCATACAATGAACTGCTGGTGCAGACTTGAAAGCATTGCTAAAAACTTTATCGATTGCATGTTACTTCACACTAGCAGATTTCTTATAAAAATGGGGTTACTAAAGCCAGGTGAGCTATAAGTATATATGTCAAGCGGACTAGTGCCTCATACGTTAGTGTTTACGTGCTGACATGCTGAAATACAAAATCTGCTAATTGTATATTTATAACGCCCAGCTTGGGGTTCTCGGACTCAGAACCCAATTGTAGATTCATCATATATATATATATATATATATATATATATATATATATATATATATATATATATGTATATATATATATATATATATATATATATATATATATATTGAATCCCAATCCTGGCAATAGAACAATAGTCAGGCACAGACTCCGTGAAATGATGGCAAAAAGATGTAGTTTAATCCAACAAAAGGCAAGACGCGTTTCGACGGCGAACCGCCTTGTTTACTTGTCTATAGCACACTCATGTGTCACTTAAGTACAGTATAGTTGTCAGAGCAACCACCACTCTGTCATCATAGACATAGAAAACCATGACTTAAACATATGGCATGACATGGCAAGAAAACGAACAAAATTGTAACAATGGTGCTAGATTTCAATACATAGAGAAAAATGTGAAGAGCACAAGATACATGTATTAATAGCATACATATATCTTAGTAACAAAATAACATCTTTAACTAAAAAAGTTTCTCGTGTGTCTCTGTGTCCCGTAAACAAGTGTAGACATAGAAGAAGTGGTAAAGGTGCCGAAGGGGAGATACAGAGTCAGATTTGTGTGAAGTAAACAAGGTGAGCTAACGATAAAATTAAATTTAAGCAGACTACCCAAAAGAATCGGTGAACTATTTACTATCGTAAAGGAAGACGCACTCTTGATGATACTGTCTTACCTGCGTGTCTGCCAGAAAGTGGGCGATTCAAGTGAACACTCGCGACAGAGACAGGCACGATCAAGGTGGAAAGTTAATGCTACGAACCAGTGTAAGCATTTAGGAAACAGAGTGAGTCTAAAATTATCCTAATTCGACGACAAGTGGGTAGAGTAGATGGGGTGCCGCCCAAGTGGGCTTTGAAAAGTAAAGGTCCTGATATGCAGAAAAATAAAACTAGATCACAGAAGGGGTATTGGAAAGACTCCCTAGGGCATGGTTATATAAAATACGCACAGGTCAGAGATAACACAGGAAAAAGACTTTATATACAGAAAAGAAGTGGGTTGCAAAGATATTGAAGACAAAACAAAATTGGAAACAATACATAATAAAAGGAGATGTGAAATAGAATGTTGCAAAATACTAGAGAGAAAACGGGAGTGACTGCAAGAGACAGGCTAAAGGTGTACAGTTAGCGCTTCATCTGCATTCATACCATTAGGGATTTTTGAATTATACAGAATGATGTAACGGGATTCCAATCTCCTAAGAGCTAGAAGGCGATTACCTCCCCTGGGGTTTTTGGGGATGCTGTCTACCACATAGAAAGAGAGATCTTCTGCTTTGCCATTGTGGTGAGTGTTTATGTGTCTGGCCACTGGGTATGTGGGGTCATTGTGTGTGATAGCTCTAAGGTGTTGTAAAATGCGTACATGCACAGGGTGAATGGTGCTACCCACATACTTTTTGTCACATGTGCAAGTCAAAACGTAGACTGCGAAGTCCGTTTTACATGTGAGATGCCTTCTGATGACATAGGGTGATTGTCTAAATGGTAAGGCGATTTCCTTGGTGTTTTTGCCATGCCTGCAGGCCTTACATTCGGCACATTTAAAGAAGCCTTTAGGCAATCTGAGCCAAGAGCCATCAGTTTTGGTTCTGCTAGGGGCGTTGTTCACTATTTCTTGTCTCAGGGACTTGGCTCTTCTGAATGTGATTTGGGGTTTGTTGCTAATGGTTGTGCCAAGAACAGGATCATTCCTGACTGCGTTCCAATGCCTATAAATGATTTTTCGGACTTGAGCATGGTAGGCATTGAATCCCGTAACAAGTCTCGGGGTGTTAGTAATGGGACTTTCTTCAATTACTCGAGGAGTGCTGATCTTAATATCTAGAAGTTCTTTACGGGTTTTGGTGGCTACCTTGGATTTGGCTTTGTTGAGGGTTTCTTGGTTGTAACCTCTGCTAGCTAATCTGTTGCACAATTCGCCCGTGGCTTCTTCAAAGCCGGTGTTGGTACTGCAATTGCGCTTCATGCATAGGCACTCAGCATATGGTATGCTGGTTTTAAGGGAGCTCGGGTGGAAACTATGTGCGTGGAGTATGGCGTTACCTGCCGTTGGTTTTCTGAAGGTTTTCGATTGTAGTCTATCTCCTTCCGCATAAAGTTCTAGGTCTAAAAAATGAATAGTTTCCCTGCTCATGTTGCATGTGAAACTAAGGTTCAGAACATTCGTGTTGATTTCTTTAGAGAACTCAGTTGCACTTTCTTCGGAGCCCTTCCACAATATAAATATGTCGTCAATGTATCTGACGTACATTTTCACTTGTTCTGAGAATACAACCTGTTGTTCCACCCTGAGTACCTGCTCCTCCCACCAGCCCATATGCAAATTAGCATAGCTGGGGGCGAAGCAGGTACCCATGGCTGTGCCCTGCAATTGTTTGTACATCAGGCCATCAAATATGAAAACATTGTTGCTCAAACACAATTCAGCCATTTGCACAATCATCTCAGTGTGCTGAAACATAGACATAGGTCTTCTGCCTAGAAAATGGTGGAGTGCTTTGAGACCATCTGTATGCCTGATGCTCGTGTACAGTGAATTCACATCGAGTGTCATCATTAGAAAATCACTTTCCCATTTAACATCATAAATCTTTCTGAGGAAGTCCCCAGTGTCTTTGATGTAACTTGGAAGGCTGCACACAAAGGTTGCAACAAAAAAAAAAATATATATATATATATATCCTTAGTGGAGGACTCTACAAACAAAGTCATAGATTAAGATTGCCCCTTTATAAATTGCATTTAGGAATTGTGAAATAAAATATTACGTTTAGAGTTTAACTTACACATATTAATAAGTTCCTTTGTGAACTATGCACAAAGTGTTTCATAGCTGAAAACTGAACATCTGACACAAGGGTCAGCTTTACCCATCCCTGGCTTTTTGACTTACAGTATTTTGGATTCTGGAATATGTAGTTTAGCTTTTCCCTTAAGAAAATGCCTACATGCCCCAGCAAGCAAAAATATTTGTTTGATCTGCCGAAATGTATCGAGGAAAACAGCAGGTGTTAGCTACCAAACTGCTAATTGCCATATCTGTTTTAACAGTAGTTCCATACATACCACAATTTACCATTCCACCTTTAATGAGGGCCTTAGAATCATTGTTTAATGCTTAGACCAATAGACACAGCAATGCAATAGCAGGAAGGATATGTTTATATTGGCTAAGCACTTCCATGCCTCATGTTCATTCCTTCTTCAAATTCCAAGGTGAAACTTTTTGATTTACGTGTAAAAATGTACATAGCAAAACCCCAGTGGTCAAAGTAGGAATATAAGCTCTTTATCTTTTTCCTGTATGAGATTTCGAATTTTTGGGTAAACATTTGTGCTTTCCTTACCATCAGCATGATTATGTCTTGGTTCTCCTAGCTCGTGTTCTACGCCATGCTGGGTCTGTACTAAAGACAAACCTGTAGATTATGAGTAACCCACCTCTTGTGGAGGCGACTGACTTCAAGTTCCTGAATATGTGATACCAAAGAGGCATAGGAATCTGTGTATTTGTTGACGTTCAAGGCAGAGGTAGAGCGTCGACCTTGAAGCTGGGGAACTGGATTCGAGTCTCGGCAGGGAAGCTCAACATCCTGTGATTCTGGGCAAATAACGTAATCTCCCTGTGCCTAACAAAAAAAATTAATGTACCCATCTGTAATGCAACTGGTGTTCATGTAAAGTGCTCTGATACCTTTGGGTTGAATTTGCGCTATATAAATCTAAAAAGAAAAAAATAGTTAGCCAAGTCTACTGTCCTGGTGCTATAAACAAGAAGGCATACATTTTTGTCTGTGTGTTATCTAAGCTTGGCTAATGTATTATTCTGTGCCTCAAATCCACCACTGTGTACGTTGGGGCAGATTTATGTTCCCTGGCGCATCCCTGCAAATCAGCATAGATGCGCCAGGGAAGATGCGTCACGAAAGTTTACCCTTGCGCCACAATAGATGCGCCGCATTTACAATACAGCGCATCGTGGCGCAAGGATAAACAGATGCGTGACGCATCTGATGGCGGAAGGTTGGCGCATTGCTGGAGTTGCGTCGCAAGCGCGACGCAGCTCCAGCAAGGCTCGGGGGCGCCCTATCGTTACAATGCTGCGTCAATCCTTACGCCTGCTTCAAGCAGGCGGAGGGTTTTGACGCAGCATGGCCGGCAAAGTGACTGAGTGAAATCTTGTAGATTTCACTCAGCCACTTTTTGGAGGCGTTCCTGCGCCGGAACTCCCCCCCCCCTGTGCAGGTACGCCCACATGTGGCGCAAGCTTTACAACGTGACGCATCTCCCTAGATGCGTCACATTGTAACTGGGGCGCAACATGGCGCAGGGTTTACGCCGCCGCTGCGCCACAAAAGTGACGCAACGGCGGCGTAAAAGGGGCGCAAGTCCCTCATAAATCTGCCCCGTTGTTTTACAGAGGCTAGAATGCTTATTAGAACCTTCTCTTCACTGTGCTTTGGACCAATCAAATGCCATGATTTTTATATCACATTTCCAAGTAATGTCTTTGTCGAAACTGGTCTGAAGTTGGTTGTATTGCATGAGTGGCAGTTTGAGCTGGTTCCTGTTTGAGCAACAGCTAGGCTGATTGGCATATGGCTGGTCTCTGTCTATGGTGGCATGAGGGCAAAAAGATGATGCACTGGAATGCAACCCAGAGTAAGTACCAATGGTTAATATTAAGTATTCCACCCATCAACATTTTGTTTCCCCCAAGCTATTTCAAAGGCAAATTCCATCTCAGTGTGCCTTCGATAAGCTTTCTTCACAATTTCCTTTATAAATGTGGTTTACATTCGAAAACTAAAGGAGTGAAAACTTTTTCAATCATGGGAGTGGCAACATATAACAATTTCTCACCACTCCACAGCTCTTTTATTATTACAGCCTCTTTGGAATCCTGGGGCAAAAATCTACATTACTTGTGGACATTTTCCTAGACTTTCATTTCTGGTTTTTGAAACGCCAGCGACAGTGAGTGGCCCAACTCAGCAGACATTCTCACCATTGTGTGGCTTGCATTGCTTTTTAAAACAGTAAATATCTTTTGTCACATAATTGCCCTACAAATCTGACAGCATATTATTCGCTCATTATATTCATGGACGCTTATATGAACATGATTGCAGTACTCGAGAAACCAGTGGCAAATATGAAAGTGCTTGAAAGGATAGATGCACTCAAGAAAAAATATCCTGGCCATTATTACATAGAGACTTGTGTTTTTTGAGATAAATGTAATTACAACGTCTGATGGCAAGAAGATTTAAAGGCATCCTGCCTAAAATTCTGGCAAACCTTTCTATCAAGAAGTGTGTACTTGTTTTGCTTTTCCCACCATTTGCAAGAATGCAAAGAAAACATACACTGACAAAGCCAATAGGCCTTACGTGCTTTTTGAATACTGAGTAAAACATTAAAAAACCTGCTTCCATTTAAATACAAAATAAAACACATTGCTTCTTTATAAGAATGCATCTCTATGATGATGGATTTAAAGTGATGATTCATAGTACTATTGGGATGGTAAGATAGTCCCAAATGCATTGCAAGGCAAACATTCGCTAGAAGCCACAATGATGCACCCATGAGCTGATTGCAAGTGAAAGAGGAAACTCCTCTTGGTGTAGCCAAAGACCAATCTAGGCATCCTGTAAATGCAAATAAAGGTGCTAGACCTTATATCATTTAAAAAATATTGATTAGCACAAATAAGATGTCAAAAATATTTATGATGTAAAAATATCGTCAGGCGGATTATTGCAGGTAAGAATATATTTTTTATGTATTTTATATAGTTTTTTAATGTAGTTAAATATAAATTCATTTTTTAATCATTTTCTTGTGTTTTATTAGTTTTTGTGTTAAACATGCACAGTTAGAATATATTTATATGTGCTGTGAACACATTTACAAGCACCAACACTATTTGAAAGTAACAAAATATGGGGCATATTTACAAAGTGGCCTTAAGCCACTTTTTGAGGCTTTAGCCGCTTTGTAAATATGGTACCCTTTCACGCAGGTATCTGCGTGAAAGGGGCGTGCAATGGGTGTTGCTGTGGGTGTTCCACAGCAACACACCTTGCTTTTTGAAGGACGTGTAAATCTGAGGCAGCACCAAAACTAATGCCATGCAATAGCAGCCATTAGATTGGTGTAAAGAGGAGAAAATGCTTTTATTTCTCCTTATTTTTTCTTTTTCTATGTGTGCTGCATTATGCAGCACACCAAGAAAGAGCAAAATGCCATTAATGATTTTTAAAGTGAAGGAACGTGGCCCTTCCTGCACATACATAATCATTAAATAATGGCGATTTGCTACTTCTATGCATAGAGGTAACAAATAGCCATTATGGATTGTGTATGTGCAAGAAGGGACACCTGCCTGCACATAAAAATCATCCCTGCAACGCAGGCACCCTTGCACTATGGCGCAAGGGTGTCTGTGTTGGCACTAGGCATCTATTTTTAGAGCCAGCACTAAGGAGAACACAGGGATGCACCGTATCGTTGTAAATACGGTGCATCTCTGCGGTTTGGAAAAGGCGGAGCGTGGTGCTGCACAATTTGCCGCAGCTCTGCGCTCAGCCATTTCCTTGTAAATATGCCCCTGAGTGTGTTATGAACCGTTCACATTGCACAAAAATTACACATTTTTGTACTCTATAGTTATCAAACTGTAAAATTTCTATTTGAAACTATCAGAACGTACATCACATTTTCAGGGTTGGAGGCAAATCTGGCAAATCCAAGTAACAGAGCTGGCGGAACGCTTGTTAGAGCTGTACTGCAAAGTGACATTTCTCCATCGCATCTGATGTAGCGCCTAAAGGTTTTGAAAATTGTAGGGGTGCATCATGTTCACTGTTAGTTGGCACCCGCATATAATTAATGTATCTTTAGTTATGCCGTGCGAAATGTATTAAGAAATGTATCAGCTATGTCGCAATGTAGAAGCGTTAGGAGATGTGAAAACATATTGTGAATGTATTTAGCAAGATGCATAACGATTAGTTCCTGTTCAATGCAATGTATTAGGCTAAACGTGTAACCTGATTGAAGTAACTCATGTATGTCGTTTATCCACGTATATGAAAGTAAAAGCACTAATGTTAGAATGTGATTTAATAGTGTGTTTAACCTAGTAGAGGCCCGAATTCACATATCTCGTTGGGAAGAAAGGCCTGGTATTTCTTATGTTAGCTGAATGCGGTAGGCCGCAATTGATTTATTCTAGTAGAGGTTTTGGGCTGCAGTAAATTGTAAAGTTAAAAGATGCGAAGTATTCCTCCATCCCATGATCTCACCGCAGGTGCAAGGACAGTTGGTTCGTTAGTATAAAAGGTCTTTGTCTAAGAGTTGAATTATGGGGAAAGCCAGACATGGGAGTGCATTGGAATGTGCCAATCGCAACTCCTAGTGCCGACGGTGTATGGGACTCAAGGCCAAGCTGATGGACGATGGAAGATGGACAGAGCTGGATGGAAAATTACTGGAAGAAGACCTGGTCGAGGAGGTGTGCCGGAGGGGGTGTTCTGTGATTTGAGGTTTTGTATTAGGGACAGCGCCCGAGGGTTGAGCAGAGAAGAGGTAGGCGAGGAGCTAGAAGGAGCGTTTAGATCAAGCTCTCTAAGTGAAGACTTCTTAGGAAGTTCACTTCTGACACCTTTTCACGATTTCTTGGGTCTTAAGGGAATGGTAAGCAGAGATGTCATCTAGCATAGAGTAGGGAAAGAAATGCTTTGGTTTAATGATTCCTAATATCGACATTAGCTTGGTAGTTATCTACCTCATGCTTTTAGAAGCTGTACTTTTGTTTATATTTAGTCGAATGCGGATTCTTCGTAGAGTGGCATTTGTATTAGTGCCCATTTACCTGTTGTGGCCTATATCTGCAGATGTTTTTTCTGATAATAAAATCCCGAGAGAAATAGCAATTGAGTTTCGAGTCCTTAATTATGTCAAATTTCGGAAGGTACTCTCTGATAATTGTGTTTGCTCCCTCCACGCTATTGGGCAAGTAAAAAGGTTCAGTCGACCAGAGTGGGTTCTTGGAGATAAATGGAAACAAGAAAATTGGGCCCCAGCAGTTGGTAGCAGAGTCGGATGGTTACTTCCGATAGCGAGGGACGATTAGATTAGGATACGTGATCCTTGAGACCCATAGACAATAAGTGATGGTGAATCATCAGATGGTGAGCAGCAGACGACGGCAGATGATGAACATTGACGGCGAGTAGCAGTGCGGCAGGAAGCAGCAGTTCGTGGAGTGAGTATGAATAGGATGAGATGTTGTAGATTGCGGTGTTGATTTGTTGTGTGATATCTTGCGGAGTTGGAGTGAATGTCGAGAGATTGTGAGATCAGGCTGTGAGCGCGCGCAGCCTGGGAATTGTGGTGTAGAAGACACCCGTGGTAGATTTTGTTGACCACAAGAGGAGATCGTGAGGTACCATCGATCACCTGGACCGAGATAGGGGGAGCGAATGTGTGAATGCATGACAACTCGACGCTGGTCGTGGGTTGCGTATGTGAATTTGAGTATTTGTAACCTATCAGAGGCGAACTTTCTGCCCAGACGGGGACAGACAGTTGCCAACCGAGGTCAACAATTTCGAGAGACTGTGGACGAACAGTCAGAGGCTGTGAACGGACAGCCAGAGAAGTAACTTGTAAACGGTTATTTCAGTGTACGAATGGGATGAGTGCAGGCGCGAGACGTAAACAGTAAGGAAGGGGAACTGCTGCGAACGAAGAAAGGTGACGTCAGAGAGTGTCGCGCTGTGATAGGCTGGTTGGTGTTAGTCGCGCTGTTATTGGAGGTTTCGACATCAAGAGGTAAACAGTGTGTGAGGTCGAATTTTGTCAATCATGAAGTGTTTTAAGGTTTTTCGAGAACTGTGTAGAGGTGACAAACATGTGGTTACTCGAGAGGGAGAAGAAGCCCCTCCTGAGGATACTCTACCGCATTACATGGCAAAGAATGTGGGATTGCATACGATAATTTGGCTTGAGAATTGGCATAAAATGACTCAAAGTGAAGGAGAATTAGCATTCCCGAGGTATGGCTCATTCAGGTTAGCAGTGTTGTACCAGTTGAAGTCTGTGATGGCGGCTTTACGACCTTTGACAAGGCCGACGCAATTTGAAGCACTACATGCGTGGATTAGAGCAGCGCATGATAGAGAGAGAGGAAGAAATCAAGAAAGGGTGAAAAAGTCGATCAGGGCTTTTCAGGATGCCAGATGGGAAGCAGCGGAGAAAAGGTGGAGAGTACAGGCAATAGAGGGAAATAGACTGTATCCCTTATTGATCACTTCGGAGGGTGTAAAGAACGTAAAGCCAGAAGACGAGGATGATAGTGATATAGATGATAGCCTATTGGAAAGGTTGTTGTCAGAGAGACCACCTCCGTATAACCCAGAGGTCCCAGAAGGGACATTGGTCCAGATAGAAGAGACTGGAGGAGTAACAATCCACCCAGAGATGAGAGTAGAAGGAAGGATCTCGATAGGAACAGAGAGCACAAGGAGTTCGTCCGAGGCTAGCGTAAAAGTCGAGAGAGACGTGAGGTTACCGGATGCTTTCAAGGTACCGGTCACTATTGGACCTATTGTATCGATTTACCACCCAGATTCAGAGGATGGTGCGAACCCAGAGCGGACAGCTGAGGGAGTAAGGAGAGAGGTCGCAGGAAGTGACCTAGTGGGTGCAAGGGCTCGGACTCCGGACCCTATAGAATGGAGTACCCCCCTGCCAGCCATGTCAGACTCATCTGGGGAGCAGAGAGAGCAGAGACCAGAGAGGCCGAGGTCTCTGATGGAGTCGAGATCAGATTTACGATCATGGGTACCACCAGCGAGAAACCAAAGCCCAAGAGTGATGACAGCAGAGAGAGAACGGGTCAGTTTCAGAGATCGGTCCGCTCCAAGGGGTATGCCAGAAGAGAGTAGGTCACAGGACCAAGAATGTGAGGACAGCGGTAGGGAAGGGGCAGCCTGCTGAGAAATACTGAGAGGAGCCCTGAAAGGGGGATGATGATAGATGTGGTAAGGTTAAAAGCGGAAGTGGATGAGATAGTAGGTGGAAGCTTACCCATTGAGAGAATATTAATATATGGGCCAGACGAATTACTCTTCGTAGCGAAGGATGTGACTCGGAAGGCACGAGTTGCACATGAGAAATTGTCAGAATTGGCTAGGCGATATGAGGTGGACTTATCCAAAACGAAAACATTGCAAGGAGGTCATAGGTTGCAGTACAGTGACCAGGAACTGGAGGAGAAAAGGGTTGCTGGATTGAGATCCCACATTAGAGATCTGATCACATCCATGAGTGCATGGATGATGCTTGATAAGTGGGAAGAAAGATGGGCCAAGAAGAAAAGCTCTAGGGGAGCGACAGGAGAGACCCCACCTCCGGGTGGAGGGGTGTTGGAGATAAGGAATTTCCCTTTGAGGGAAGTGCAGAATGGAGGATACGTGCATGTGCCCTGGAGCAGGGGTGATTTGGCGGCGTTTACCAATGATTTTCCCCGGCTTAGGGAGAAGCCCGCAGAGTGGTACAAGCAGGTTGACCGTTTTGTAAAGATTTCGAAGGTACTATGGATCGATCTGAATACCTTATTCGATATTGTGGTTCCGGGAGATTTGTGGGCAGCATGCAAGATTGCTGTCGATTGGCCGACTTATGAGCCTGATAGGAACGCGATCACGAATGGTCCGGCAATGATAGTGATGAGGAAGTACGAGCAAGTGATTGCTTGGTTGAAGTCGAAGGTTTCACCACAAGACATCGATTGGGTGCAGATAGACAGGACAGTGCAGGAACCTAAGGAGACGGTACATAAATTCTATGAGAGACTCTTGCAGGCTTTTAAGCAGTATAGTGGCCTAGATGCGTTGGAGACGAAAGATATGGGACAGTTTGTTTCAAATTTTGTGTTGGGATTGAGGCCAGAGGTTAGCCTCATGATACAGCAGCATTTGATTTGTTGGCAAAACAAGCCTGTTGATGAGATTTTACGGTACGCCAGATATTGCACGGATGAGATTGAATCCAAACACAGGAAGTTGAAAGATAACTTGACGCTCGTTCAGATGCAAACCGCTCAGGGACAGCCTAATGGGGGAGCGTTGGTAAGGAGACAGGGAAATTATCAGGCGGGAAATCAGAATGTTCAAGGGCAGGGAAGGCCAAGACCAATAGATCCTAGAACAGGGATGGATGTGGCGACATTGAAAAAGACTACAGCATGTCATCAGTGTCACCAGGTCGGACACTGGAGACGCGAGTGTCCCCTGAACCCTTGGAGTCAGATACAGCCAGAAGAAGAAGTAGTTCAGGTCCCTGGGGCGGAGGCGGTACCGACAGTAACTAGACCCAGAACGATAAAAGGGGAGACTGGTGTTCCGCAGGTGCAGGTTCCCCAGCCACCCAGAATACAGAATGTACAGCAGGGAGCACGAACTTATTTGCAGATGCCAATGTTTGAAGTGAGTGAGGAAAACGATACAAGCCTGTTGGCACGATTAGGGTCAAAAAGAGATAAGGATTGCATGCTTAGAGCCATTCTAGAGGTAGATCAGAAAGGACCCTTCGTACAAGCAGACCTTGACGGTCACCCTACAACCTTTTTGGTTGATACGGGGGCTACCAGATTGACTATAAGATCGGCAGTGGTTCCAGGGTTAGCTCTTTCTGGACAAAGTATCCAGGTTGTTGGAGTGGCAAATAAGAAACTGATTAGTCCACTGACGGAGTCAATTCCAATCAGGATAGGAAATTTCAGTGATCGACACCAGTTCGTGGTGTGCGACTCTAGTCCGGTTTGCCTGTTAGGAAGAGATCTATTGTGCAAGCTCAACTGCACGATTTACTGTACCCCGAAGGGAGTGGAGGTACAGACGAGAGACGATGACGCGACCTTTAAGGTTGCAAATCAGCGTGTGTGTGTGGAAATGTACCCAGCATTGACGGTGGAGGAGCTTCCACTTGATCTGAGGGACTCAGTGTCTATTGACGTATGGGACCTTAGTGGTGAGGAGATTGGTTTAGTCAAGGGAGTAGACCCAGTGAAAATCCAGATTAAACCAAACGTAGAGTTTCCGAGGACACTCCAGTATAAGTTATCTCCTGAAACTATTGCAGGGATTAAACCTGTGATTGAGTCTATGATCAAGCAGGGAATATTAATGGAGATTATGGGTAGCCCATGTAATTCGCCTATCATGGGACTACAGAAACCAAGTGGGAAATGTAGGATTGTGCAAGATTTGCGAAAGATAAACGAAATAGTTGTTCCATGTTGTCCAGTGGTACCGAATCCATCTGTGATCCTATTTCAGATCTCATGTGAAGCTGAATGGTTCACAGTGATTAACTTGTGTCAAGCTTTTTTCTCGATTCCTCTGCATAAGGACAGCCGATTTCTTTTTGCCTTTCGGCTGGAAAATCGTTTGTTAACGTGGTGTCGTATCCCACAGGGGTATACAGAGAGCCTATCTATCTTTAATCAGATCTTGAAGAAAAACCTTGAAGGCCTTGTGTTGCCACAAAACTCTCTTTTAGTGCAATACATTGATGATCTGCTTGTTGCGTCGGAAACTAAAGACGCCTGCAGAATTGATACCGTTGCTCTGTTGAATTACTTGGGAGAAAATGGTCACAAGGTGTCTCCAAACAAGCTACAATACTGTTTGAGCGAGGTACAGTATTTGGGGCACCGAATTGAGAAAGGCAAAAGAAAGGTGTCTTCAGATCGTATTGATGCGATTTTGAAAATGCCGATTCCCTCGACACTGAGGGAAGTCAGAATGTTTCTGGGAATGGTGGGCTATTGCCGCCAGTGGATCCCAAACTTTTCCTTTGAAGCGAAGCCTTTACAGCGGCTGACGCGAAAGGATGTGAGTGATCCGGTACCATGGGATGACGACTGTTTAAGGTCATTTTTGAGGCTGAGAGAAGCTTTATGCAGCGCTCCAGCTTTGGGAATGCCAGATTATAACAAGGCATTCGCCTTATTCTGTTGCGAAAAGGAAGGTTGCGCATTAGCAGTGTTGACTCAGAGTCACGGAGGAGTCCGTAGACCAGTTGCCTATTTTTCAGCTACTTTAGATCCAGTAGCTTCTGCGTTGCCCGGATGTCTCAGATCCGTTGCTGCAACAGGTGTCAGTATCGAAAGATGTGAGAGCATTGTGATGGGTCATCCGCTTACTGTTCATGTGCCGCATTCTGTTAAATTGTTGATGACTAGGACTAAAACACAGCACCTCACAAATAATAGGTTAACTCGTTATGAGCAAGTCATCCTTGCTGCAGACAATGTGACGCTGAAGAGGTGTTCTGTTTTAAATCCTGCTACACTGTTGCCTATTCCAAAGGTAGATGATGATGAAGATTGTGAGGACCATGATTGTCTCAATGTGACGGAACTATGCACCAAACCGAGACCTGACATTGTCGATGAACCGCTCCCAGTTTCAGATGAGATTTTCTTTGTGGACGGTTCATGTTAAGAGACAGCGTTGGTCGATTGAGAGCAGCATTTGCTGTGTGTACTATCACAGGGATGGTTGAAGCCGCTTGTCTAGAAGGAGTACACTCCGCACAGGTGGCTGAGCTTATTGCCTTGACCCGTGCCTGTTTGGCCGCTGATAAGATCCGTGTAACGATTTACACGGATAGCCAATATGGGTTTGGTGTAGTTCATGATTTCGGACAGCTATGGTCCCAGAGAGGGTTTATGACATCTTCTGGTTCACCCATCAGAAATGGGGATTATATACGACAATTGCTGGAAGCATTGCAAAGCCCAGATGAAATTGCTGTTGTTAAATGTTCTGCACACACTAAAGGAAACGATTTTGTGTCATTGGGTAATAATTACGCAGATGAAGTTGCTCGATTTTGTGCAGAGCAGGGATGTAATTATACTTAGAATCATGTTGTGGAAAGTGAAGAGAAAACAGATTACACTGTGATGTTAGCTATGGCAGACTCATGGGAGGAACTGAAGCAGTTGCAAGATGGAGTCTCTGATCAGGAGCGGGACAGCTGGATACAAGCGGGATGTGAGAAAGGAGATGTGGATATATGGGTTTCGAATGATGGACGCGCTGTGTTACCGGAATGTTTGATGAGTCCCATGGCGAGACTGATACATGGTGCTGTACATCTTGGCAGAGATGCAATGATGCGAGTGTTTCGCCAGACGTGGTACAATCCGAAGTTTCGGACGGTAGCTGAGGCTGTGTGCCAGAGGTGTGTTACATGTCAACAGATGAATGTAGGAAAGAGGACCGCTGTGACGTTGAGTCACATAGGTAGGTCAGGTGGACCTTTCAATAGAATGCAGATGGATTTTATTGAAATGCCGAAGTGTAATGGGTTGAGGTACATATTAGTCATAGTATGTGTCTTTTCCAGGTGGGTGGAGGCTTACCCGACCCGTAGCTAAGTTATTATTGAGAGAACTAATCCCGAGGTACGGTTTTCTGACCTCTTTTGAATCAGATAGAGGAACGCATTTCCACAGTGAAATCATGAAGCTGCTTTGTGCTGCCTTAAATGTAGACCAAAGATTGCACTACAGCTACCGACTAGAGGCTTCTGGGATTGTGGAACAAGTTAATGGAACTTTGAAAGCCCGAATGGCGAAAATATGTTCTTCGACATCTTTGAAATGGCCGGACGCATTACCTTTAGTTCTCATGAGTCTCCGTAGTGTCCCTGATAGGAGGACTGGATTGTCACCCCACGAGATCATTATGGGAAGGGCGATGCGCTTGCCAGCAATACCTGCCACTGCTTTGATTAACATCACTGATGATATGATTTTGGACTATTGTAAAGGCCTGGCCGACGTGGTCCGTTCTGTGTCTCAGCAGGTGCAGACAGCAACGGTTCCAGCCGCAAGCGACCTGTGCCACGACTTGTGCCCAGGGGACTGGGTATTGGTGCGCAAACACGTGAGGGAGAGTTGCCTGGATGCTCGTTGGCGTGGGCCATATCAAATTATTTTAGTTACGAACACAGCAGTAAAGTGTTGAGGATTGCCGAACTGGATACACGCCTCCCATACCCGTAGAGTTCCAGCACCCTTGGAAGAAACAGCCCCTCTCGAGAACGAGAACCCAGCTGAGGTGGCAGACCCATCTGAGAGGGCAAGTCAAGCTGTAGGGGTTGCTGACGCAGCTGGTTGTGCACTAAACCAAGCCGAAAGGGAACGTGAAAGTAACACTGAAACGGACTCGGAAGAAGAAGAAAGAGCTGCAGTGGGCAGTACCGAGTCGAATTCTGCAGAAGAAGAAAGCAGTGCACAGGGTACCAGTAGGGAGCGTGGAGGTGCCACAGAAGCAGAAAAGGTTTGGCCCGTGAGTCAGAGACGGGTAAACTTGAGATTGGCACCAAGAACAGACCTCGCCCCAGTTTCCGAAGAATCGGAAGCAGAGCAAAGTGACAAAGATCGACCCCAAGGTGCACTGAGAAGATCGAAGAGAACAAGAGTGCCGTGCCAGAAGTACACCTCACCAGAGTGGGCATACACAGTGACTGATGCCAAGTTTACTGAACACGAGAAGGTTGAGGTCGATTACACTGGTCAACAGTTTCCCGTTTCCGAGAGTGGAAGTGTTGTTGAAGATTCCAGGATTGGAGATCGAAGGAATATTGACCATCAATATTCAGAATCCGCCGCTGTTGAGTATCATTCGCGGTCTGATTCTGGAAACGCAGGACTTCCCAACCCTTGCAGTCATACCAGCTCCCCAAGAACTGACAACCCTTAAACTTGAAATACTGCAGGCGGTCCTAGAGCTGTTGGGACCGGCAGTTATTCTGGACTGATTGTAAAGTTGTTGTATATAAAGTTTGAAAAGAAGATAACCTAGGCCCGAGAGGAAGAAGAATACATTTAGGGATTTTCCATTGAAAGACGAAGAAGAGTTAGGGAAGTCTTCCTGATCAGAAGAAACGAGAAATTGAACTTTGCTAAAGGTTTCCCCGGTTCAAGAGAGCAGCTGAATTGAACTTGCTGGATGAGAAAGAGACTTGTGTCAGCAGAGACTGTACTGAACATTGAGAACAGTTCAGAGATGGCAGAACCTGGAAATACACATCGTAGAGTCAAAATAGTGATAGGCACACTGTTAGGGGTAGTGATAGCGGTTATATTTGCAGTAGTAGTGACTTCATACATGGTGGCCCATAGACAGGAGGAGGAGGTTCAAGGAGCACCCACACCTACCACTCTAGGACAGGAAGGGGTCACTATTAGAGATCAGAGAGCTCAGACGCTTGAGGAGAGTCGTATGTTTCATATAGGTTTGTCCAGAGCTGATTTTAAACTTAATGCTTATGCGAAGCTGTTGTATGAATATGTGGATGCTATGGATGCGAAAGATTGTTATGTGTGCATGCAGTTGCCTGCTTCAGTAGACGAGGGTATTAGGTACCATCATCTCCCACTGACATATGGGATTTCTTGCAGCCTATTGCTTAGTTTGTTTTATGAAAGGAAACAGTTTGAGTACTTCTTTTAAAATTATGATACAGTTCTTCCTGAAGTTCCGGCATACAAGCATTTGAATAAGTATGATTATTACAAGTCAGAGGATAGGCTTCGGAAGTATTTTAGACCAACTGTGAAGCTAGATACAGCTTATGCTCATAGACATAATCTGACATGTTGGTTGTCCGAAACGGAAAAGAAGTTCATAGGGCAGATAGAGGATAGGTATAGAAAACTGACCCAGACACGAAATACAGGGGATAGTCCAGTGGATTGGACGGATAAGGAGAGATTGCACAAGTCCAAGGGAAGTTATGGACCGATTGCATTAGATGAAGTACAGAAGGGGAAATTATGTGTTGCCCGTCCTCAAACTCCTAAGGAGAAGGTTTTAGTGGGGCATAGTACGTGTGAACATACCTTTACCATGGAGGACTCTGCTAAGAATTTCTTGCAAGGTTCGGTACAGGTGATTCCGACTGTATATTATGTGTGTGGGAGAAACGCATATGTGATATTGCCTGCAAATTGGTATGGTACGTGTTATTTGGCCATCATCTTCCCCAAGATTTATCATACTGAAGACTTGAAGCTATGAGAGACGGGACGTCATTCTAAAGTGCGTAGAGCTGCAAATGCAGGAATGGTGATTGGTGATATATTCGGAGTGACAATACCTAGTTTGGGTGTGGTCTTGAATGACGTGAAAATAAGAAGGTTGGCGACTGTGGTGGATGAATTGTCAATGAATTCGGCGAGGTCATTGCTGTTGGTGAATGGAGAAATGTTGTCGATACCGAATATGGTTTTGCAGAATCGACTTGCGTTAGACGTATTATTGGCAAAAGAGGGCGGAGTCTGTAAATTGCTGAAGGTCCAAGAATGTTGCACGTATATTCCAGACAATAGTAAGGACCTGGAGAAATACATTGTCAACATTACCACGATCCATAAGGAGATAGTAGATTTGACGGAAGAGAATGTGTGGGAAAAGATTGGTCAAGGATTTGGTCGAGTGGGGAATTGGTTTGCAAAATTGGGAATGGGATTCCTGGGATCTGTGTTGAAGCCAATCATAATTGCAGTGGTATGTGTGATCTGTTTGTGGGGACTCTTAAGAGCCTGGTAGTGGTACAGAGGGAATAGGGCTGAAAGAGCCCTCAGAGCAAATGAGCAGAGAATGGCGTGATTGCAGGACCGTCAATATCAGAATCTTAAAAGGATGGAAGGGATCCGACATGGTAGAATGGTAGCAACTGCAGTTTAGATCAGCTTTTATTCCAGGAGAAATGGGAATGATGGTGTGATGACAGTTGTCATCAAAGTGGGGAACTGATGTAGCGCCTAAAGGTTTTGAAAATTGTAGGGGTGCATCATATTCACTGTTAGTTGGCACCCGCATATAATTAATGTATCTTTAGTTATGCCGTGCGAAATGTATTAAGAAATGTATCAGCTATGTCGCAATGTAGAAGCGTTAGGAGATGTGCAATGTATTAGGCTAAACGTGTAACCTGATTGAAGTAACTCGTAACTCATGTATGTCGTTTATCCACGTATATGAAAGTAAAAGCACTAATGTTAGAATTTGATTTAATAGTGTGTTTAACCTAGTAGAGGCCCGAATTCACATATCTCGTTGGGAAGAAAGGCCTGGTATTTCTTATGTTAGCTGAATGCGGTAGGCCGCAATTGATTTATTCTAGTAGAGGTTTTGGGCTGCAGTAAATTGTAAAGTTAAAAGATGCGAAGTATTTCTCCATCCCATGATCTCACCGCAGGTGCAAGGACAGTTGGTTCGTTAGTAGAAAAGGTCTTTGTCTAAGAGTTGAATTATGGGGAAAGCCAGACATGGGAGTGCATTGGAATGTGCCAATCGCAACTCCTAGTGCCGACGGTGTCTGGGACTCAAGGCCAAGCTGATGGACGATGGAAGATGGACAGAGCTGGATGGAAAATTACTGGAAGAAGACCTGGTCGAGGAGGTGTGCCGGAGGGCGTGTTCTGTGATTTGGGGTTTTGTATTAGGGACAGCGCCCCGAGGGTTGAGCAGAGAAGAGGTAGGCGAGGAGCTAGAAGAAGCGTTTAGATCAAGCTCTCTAAGTGAAGACTTCTTAGGAAGTTCACTTCTGACACCTTTTCACGATTTCTTGGGTCTTAAGGGAATGGTAAGCAGGGATGTCATCTAGCATAGAGTAGGGAAAGAAATGCTTTGGTTTAATGATTCCTAATATCGACAATAGCTTGGTAGTTATCTACCTCATGCTTTTAGAAGCTGTACTTTTGTTTATATTTAGTCGAATGCGGATTCTTCGTAGAGTGGCATTTGTATTAGTGCCCATTTACCTGTTGTGCCTTGTGCTAAGGTGCCTATATCTGCAGATGTTTTTTCTGATAATAAAATCCCGGGAGAAATAGCAATTGAGTTTCGAGTCCTTAATTATGTCAAATTGCGGAAGGTACTCTCTGATAATTGTGTTTGCTCCCTCCACGCTATTGGGCAAGTAAAAAGGTTCAGTCGACCAGAGTGGGTTCTTGGAGATAAATGGAAACAAGAAAATTGGGCCCCAGCACATCCATTGCCAGTGGTGTTTTAAGAGGCAGCCATTTGTGAAAGGCGCTCTATACACCTGCCTAGTTGCTGTACTCCAGCTCCTGGCCTCACAACAGTGTTTTACTGTATGATAAGGGGGCATATTTGATCCACTGCTATTCCGCACTAGTACATTTTGAATGCATATACAAAAATTGCCCACACCTAGATAAAAACTCTTTTCAGACTTGAGGTATTTTGTCTTAAATGAGATCTTCCTTAAAATAATGGTCAATTAGTTTTAGAGTTCCCGGTATTATAGTATTTATTTTGTTGGTATTTTTGTCTACATTTTCCATTGATATTTTTGGCAAATTTGTCTGTGATTATCCATATTTATTTTGGAGTTTGTGGAAAATGAAGCTGAAACTAATATATTTCTACATTTATTTAACTGATACATTTACACTCATTCTTAAAAGTCTGACAGATTGCAATTACATGTGTGAAAAAAACCCACATTTAAATATCAACCTTATGAACATCCACTGCTGTTTAAGGCTCATTAAGAAACCTTTTCTCTTTTTTTAATTGGCTTACCTGTTGATCAGCACAGATATTGCCCTATCGTTCAGGACTGCCAGCATTTTGGATTTGCCCGAAAACAATGTAATTCCCATTTTTATCCACATTTCAAAATGAATACAGACAAAAAATAGTTGGGCATCTGTTTTAAATATCTGTAACAAGCAGTACAAATTGAAAACTGGGATCCTTAATTATTATGTACCATCCTGCATCTCATGACCAGGGGGCATATGTATCAAACGATTTTTTAATCGCAAACGCTGCGATTCGCAAAATAACAGCGTTTGCGATTAAAAAATCGGTAATCGGGATGTATGAGCCAAATCCCATCGCAAAATTAAGGAATTGCTAATTTAGCGATTTCTTAATTTTGCGTAAGCATTTAAGAAATCGCAAATTGCGATTTCTTAAATGATATGTAAAAAGCACCCAAGTTGTGCGAATTATCCTTAAGAAATCGCAAATTACCACCAACTTCCAGTTGGTGGTAATTTGCGATTTCCTTTCAAAATGCACTTTTTTGCATTTTACTAAGTGCCACGTGGCGCTCATACATGCCCTTAGGGCATGTATGTGCGCCATATGCACACACATGCTCATTTCAGGGGTGCATCAGGGTGTCATCATGACACCCTTGCACCTTTGATATTAATCTCAAATTGCGATTAGCAAATTGCGATTCGCTATTTGAGAATTACTTCCCGTTCATTCCTATGGGTCTCCTGGCCCATAGAAATGAATGGGCAGGTATTTCTTAATTGCGATTTCGCAATTTGCTAATCGCAATTAAGGAATTTTAAGAAATCGCAAAAAGTTTGCAATTTTTTAAATACATCCCGTTTTGCAATTCTCAAATAGCGATTCTTTAAAAATCGCTATTTGAGAATCGCAAATGGTGATGTTGATACATATGCCCCCAGGTTCCTGGACTCCCAATGGGGCCAGTAACAAACAATATAAGTGGCAACACAACAGACCCACTGTCTTTTGCAACGACAGTTCAGCTGCTGAAAGCAGCTCAACTTTTGGGTGACGTTCTGTATGAAAATGAGGAATTTTAGGGGCAATAGGGTGTGGTATGTTTGATTTCCTTGGTTATTCCCTTTTGGTGACAGAACTCTCCGTTTCCCACCTATAATTCCACAGACCTTCCTCAATCCTGCGCTACCACCAATCCTCCTGGTATTGGCAACTCTGGTGGGTGAGAAATTCCGAAAATCTGGGACTCTGGTATGAGGCTGTCATGGATGTTAATGTTGCAAAATGTCACATAGTCTAGTTTGCTCATGAATTGTTTTAATATAAAATTTCCTCTGACTAAATGAGATTCAACAAGCCAGCTAAAGGCTTATACTACAAAAAATAAACAAGCATTTGCAATGCAATCGGTCTCGCATTGGCGAGAGTTTAATCTATTGGCATTTTAATAACAATGCCTATTATTTATATGTTTTGAAAACCTGCAAGCGGTGTGTAAACACGCACTTTGTACTTATAGTTGTTGCTTACAAGAAGCAAGGCTAGCAGTAACTGTGCCTCTTTTACTGCCATCCTTGCTTCTCGTAAGCAAGGGCTATAAGTGCAAAGTGCATGTTTACGCACTGCTTGCAGGTTCTCAAAACACATAGATAAAAGGCATTGTCATTTACAATGCCAGTAGCTCAATCTCTCGCAAATGCGAGACCTATTGCATTGCAAATGCTTGTTGATTTATGTTGACAGGTCTCAGCAATACAGAATGACTGATTACTTATTTGTGACTTTTGGACACTCTGGAAGGGGCAAGAGAGCATCCACTATCACTCTCATCAGGTGGCTCATATCTACTATTCTCCTATCTCTTCAGGATCTGGACGTGAGTCTGCCTATCCAGGGCAGATTCTCCAGGATGATCGCTACTGCCTGGGCAGTATTATAGGGAGTATCAATCCAGGAGCTTTGAAGAGCAGCCACTTGGGCTTCGGAACATACCTTTGCAAGACAGTATCGTCTTAATTCACTTTCAGATTGTCAACTAAAAATGGGCACTACTGTTCTGAATGCAGCTTTATAAGTACTTAGGATGTATGGGTGATGTACTCTATTTTGGGTTATCCTTGCTGTTTTCTACTAAACATTCTGTGTGTTGCATTATCAAGGCTTTTGGTTGTTTAGTGTCAAAGGACTTTAGCTTGGTATATTTCACTTGTAAATACTGGGACAAAGGACGTAGGGGTCATGCCCCAGTTACTTAGCAGTAATCCTCATAACCCTTAGTCCATCTCGTCCTCATCATTACATCCCACCCACCCTGCCTCCTTTCAGTCCTTTGACTAAAAGGTGTGGATATTTACAGGAGGAGCCAGGAGTGCTAGCTCCCTTTATGACACCCAGGTAGGGTGGGTGGGGCTGGCTTCGGGGTCCTTCTGCTTTGTTCCTGGTGTGAGGTAGCATTACCTCACTTGTAATGACTGGGACGAGGAAGAGATGGACTAAGGATAATGAAGATTCCCGGTAAGTAACTGTAACATTTATGGTAGGGGTGATTCATGTGGTTGTCTGTGTAGAGCAGTTTAATAGGGGACTGTAGTAACCACAAAGGCAGTGGTTAGTAGTTTAAATCCTTTATTATCTTAAGATGAAAAGTACACATCCAAAGAGTAACCTCCAGCTTCTTCAACTGGCAACATCCACAGAGTCTTACAGTGATGTCATAGAATGACATCACCGAGTTCTACAACATTGAATAGAATCTCCACACATCTCCCCCCTTACAAAGAGTTTACAATAAAATAATCCAAGGACAGCAACTATACAGGTTAACATTCATAGTGATAACAAAATAATCACAAAAGATACAAAAATATAATCATTCAAAAGAATTTGGAACATCAATCTTGCACAAGTTTCCCATGCTCCATATTTTTCCATCAGCAAGAGTTACCACATAATTCATCACCTTTACCACTTTTTGAGGTTTGGAAAACTTACTCTCTCCTTTTTTAACCAAACCCATTCTTTTAGTGATCACCCAGTCACCCACTGCAATTTTTATATCCTTCACTCCCTTTCTCTTATTGTAATCATCTTTATTTCTTTCTTGAGACTCTCTAACTCTTTCTGCAATTCTTTCTCGATCTACCCACACCTGATCTTTCTTTTGTAACCATACAGGGGACTCTTTCGTTGCTGGTTCTCTCCCTTTTAAAGCCACAAAAGGGGATACACCTGTGACTGAGTGTGGAGTTACTCTATGTGCCCACACCATTTTATTTAACTCTTCTCTCCATCTCAATCCATTACTTAATGACAATTGAATATTGTCCATTATGATACGATTCACTCTCTCAACCAATCCGTTGGCTTGAGGCCTGAATACCGCCAACCTTTCATGCCTAATACCAAGATTAGAAAGAAACCTTGCCATCATCGTGGAAACAAGTTGCACTCCATTATCCGTAACTAAGCATTTAGGTATTCCCTCTTCCAAAAATGCATTCTTCAAAAAATCAATAACAACCTCAGATGTGATGTGCTCAACAGGCTTTATCATAAACCACTTGCTATGGTAATCAACTAGAACTATTAAAAATCTACTTCTCACACCTAGCCTGTTAATAGGACCCAAAAAATCCATTGCCACTTTCTCCCACGGCCTATTAGGAATTTCAAGAGATCCTAGAGGAGGTTGACGAATTACTCTGCTTTTATCGCTATTACAGCATGGCTGACATTCCTTTACAATTGCTTCCACTTCTCTGTCCATTTCAGGCCACCAAAAGCTCTGCCTTAACCTTCTCTTACACATACTTCTGCCTAAGTGTCCTTCGTGTACCAATTTAACTAACTTTCCTCTCAACATCGTAGGAGGAACCACTCTGTTGCATCTCAACACTCTGTCCTTTTGAATGCTTAACTGCTCCTTCACTTTTAAGTACTTTTTTAACTCTTCATCCAGATTAGCTTCACTATTCCAACCATCACATATAACGTTTTTAAGCATCAAGTATTCTCCATCCTTATCTAAGGCTTCATTCCATTCTTCCTGTTTCAAAGCCAAAGTCAAATCATTAACGTCGTACATAGATTCTACTTCAGATACCCAGAAAGAATCTTCCTCCTGTCCCTCAACTGGCATACGCGACAAACAATCGGCAATAATATTTTTCTTACCTCTTACAAACTCAATCGAAAAATTGTAATCCAAAATTGATAAAAGCCACCGGGATATCCTTGGAGTCACACCACCTTCAAGCCCTTTTCCACCTTTAAAAATGTGTACCAATGGTTTGTGGTCCGTTTTAAGAACAAATGGCAAACCCCACAAATAAAATTTAAAATGGTTTATCCCCCAACAACAACCCAATGCTTCCTTCTCATCCTCGTCGCCATGAAAATGTAGTAACCACAAAGGCAGTGGTTAGTAGTTTAAATCCTTTATTATCTTAAGATGAAAAGTACACATCCAAAGAGTAACCTCCAGCTTCTTCAACTGGCAACATCCACAGAGTCTTACAGTGATGTCATAGAATGACATCACCGAGTTCTACAACATTGAATAGAATCTCCACAGGGACGTTATAGCATGGGGCAAAGAAAGAGGGCAGGGACAGTTCAATCCGCAAGCAGTAAGTAGAGGGATCAGTGTGTGAGCAGGAAAGGCATTGAGATAACCATGCGGGTAGTGTCAGGAGACATTGTGTGCAAAGGAGATACAGATTGATTTGCCACTGAAATTTAAGGCATACATTTAACAAATGGATAAGTCCGCCACACTCATGTACTATCTGCAATTCTTCCCAATTTACGCTCAAAATTGGGTTGTGTGGCCTGGGCCCCCACCATAAACCATTCTAAATCAGCTGAAGAGTGGGGTAGCAATCAAGCGCCAAATGTCTACGCATTACAGCTAAAAAATAAGTGCATGAGCGACATTTTGACCATACACCATTAAGCACAAGGAGCAAAGATGAGGCACATGTTACCCAATGTTTCACGTGTCCGTGGCATAGTTTTACGCAATATGATCTGGACATGCCCCGAGCACTAAATAAGCCTCTCGTAATGAAAAGAAGCACCCGTCTCCCAATTCACACAAGTGCTGCATTCCACAATGACACAGTTGCACCAACTACCCCATATCTGTGGCTCAGCCTTACCCACTAATATCTCTGTCCCCTGCTCTCGTCTTCTGATCTACGGCTCCACCTCAGCGCCTGCCACTAAATGACAGCTGCATATTGGCACTCGAAAACATGAATCGTTACATCCCTAGGCCCCGCCCTCGTGGCTACCCATTGGATGTGCATTAAAGGTTGGGTGATTGGTCATTTTGACTACAGTCATATGTCTCGCACCAGCTCAATGCTGCGCCACTGTAGTCTCCTGGCCACTAGGTAAAGTACTCAGTTGGTTGTTTTGGCTAGTTATTCTCCAGAAGCTCAATTGGGTTGAGCCTTCGGTTGTCCTTGCTGTTATTTACTTTTTCAATACTCGTTGGCAGGAATTGTTGTGTCCGACCTAGCCTTATTACAAGCCATAAAACATGAGAGATAAGTCGCTGCGGCAATGTTGTGAAAGCGGTAGCATGCTGCCCTAATCGAAAGGACAGACAAATAAGCAGCTTGGAATCGTATCACGCAAGCAAGTTTTGTGGAGCCACCCTCTCCGAGAGACACCGGGCTAATTACTATGTGTTATCATATCCTGCTTCCGCTATAAGGGCGACGCTGATCAAGGCAATTGAAACGCTACTCGCAGTATTGTAATAACTGTACAAGTGTACGGATATAAAATTTGAAAGTGGGGGTTAAGGCAAAACATTTTTTGCTAGTCAATCAGTTTCTATGTTGCGGTCCGTGGTCTTTGAGGGAACTGCTAGAAATTATTATTTAAAAAAAAAAAACAATGGTGTCTCCAAAACTGGGGATGAAGAAATCAAAGGGAAAGAGCACAAATGTGGTTGAGTCAGGAGAAGCAGAATCATGGGTGGCATAGTTTGACAGATAAAGCTGGTATTTAATGCACTTGCTGGAGTAATCTGCATGCTACTCCAGAACCCAACAAGCCCGCGAGCAAAAGAGATGCCGTGCAGTGCGCGTGCATATCTGCTGTCTGGCCCCAAGCTGACATCGCCAGAGAAGAGATGGCGTGAGCGTGCATATTGCCTGTCCAGGTACGCACATGTTTTGTCCCCCTTCGGCTAAGAAACCGACAACAATAGATCTCGCCAAGGCGAGCAGCCGGCATGCACTGCGTCGCTAGGCGAGACCTAAAAAGGCACATCCCTTAAAGGTGCCACCTAGAATGAGGATGAAAGCTATGAAGTTGGTATGGCAGGGTGCCCACAGCATGGTTCAACCAATCGAGGCTTTGCTTCTGTCTAGACCTGTGTTTCCAAAGCAGAACAGAGAAGAAACTTACGGTGGGCTGGGCAAAGGAGAGAATGGATTCCTCCTTTCTTTTTAGGAACAAGGAGGGGTCTTAGAGTAGAAAGAGCTTTGTACGTGTATGTTGATTTGAGGAGATTCTTTTAAGGGACAACCCCCAACCCTCCCTTTTTAAATTATTTTTAAATGTAATGTTTTTCTTTAATGTGGAAAAACAACTCAACCCCCCTCTTTTTAAAATTAATTTGAAATGTATTTATTTTCTTTATTGGGGAAAACCCTCAATGCCCCCTTTTATCTAATTACCCTAACATATTTTACCCCAACCTACCTCTATATCCTAAACATATCCTTAGCACCCTATGCCCCTACCCATCCAGAAACCCTACAATTACCCTTACCACTTTGAAGCCCTGGCCACCACTAAACCCCCAAATTACTCATACCACCCTGAACCCCTACTCACCACTAAATTATATATATGTAAACAGGAAAGTGCATGAGCTACTGGAAGGCCAATTCACAGGAACTCTGAGTCAACCACTAATTAGAACATTAGAATGTTGAGCACTTCAATGCAGACAATTAGTGCTCTGTGTTTCTACGGTCCAGTTGAAGCCCGCAGAACAACATTCTAATGTTGATTTTCATTCACAGCTGCTGCTGTGAACAAAGGCATCTCGAGGCCTGAGGGGATTTAAATCAGGAGACACAATGCTCTAATAGCCTTAGAGCCCTCCTAGCGAGCTCTACTGGCCACTAAAGACCCGCTCTCTTGTTAAAGGCCCTTGCCTTGGGCCTTTAACGCTGGAGCGGGCCTTTAATGACCGGTAGAGCCCGCTAGGTCGTGCTCTAAGGCTTTGTTAGAAATACCGCAAAATTGCTCCCACAGTAATAAATACGTTGCACTCTCATACTGACATACCTTCTCTGACACAAGGTTAAAAGTTACACACCAGCAAAAAAGAACATTGTATAACTCAAGAGAAGCTGTAGCTTGAAATGTCTGGTTGAGGTGACGAAGTAGAGTGGCTTTTGTAGCAGTGAGAGTCTTGAGCAGTGTTTCATGGGTGACAAAGTAACAAGGTGAAACCGTCCCCTCATCGAAAATTCAATCAATCAATCAATCAATCAATCAAAGAGAAGCAGCATATGATTCCAGTGCATGTTTCAATTCAAACACAAAAGGTTGCAAGGAGATAAAATTCACTTAAAGCTGCAAAATACTAGGCTACTTTGTGAAAACTAAGGGGCAGACACTGACCAAATAGGGAAGAAAACAAATCCCATTTGATACGGGTCATGTTCCAAGTTTGGCAACGTCCAAAATGATTTCCTTTCTTGCAAGTACTTTCTTCTTTCAAAACAAACAGGTGGATTGCCAATGGTAACACAGATTTAATCTCTTTGGCTCGACTTTGTGTGGTCTTTTGTTGTTGTCGAGCCCTCCTTTGAAAGAACAGCTGCCCGAAGGCCCTTTCGTCTCTCTCTAACGTTGTAGACTGCTGTGAGCATAGTTTCCTCAGCATGATATTACTGATGTACTTTGAATGACTGTGTTCTAAAAATATTGTACATGATTACGTATATGAACAAAAAATGCTGTTCAATTCATGATATTAGAGACAACATGACTTTGATTAATGTTTGCAGATTTTTGCCATTTTAAGGAAGGTAGGATAGATGTTTTATTCACCTTGGATTTAATGTATAGAAATGTATCCCTGTAATTTATAATCAAGCCTCTACTTGCCTGGACACCTAGCCTGCCACTTGCCAGTGGCCCCCAGTTCCTGTTTGTTCCAGCCTGATACAGTGACACCACGGCAGCCCAGGTTTTCCTGTCCAGGTTATCCTGCACGCCATTCTTCCTGCTAACAGAAAGCTCCGCCAACCCCAGAACCTACTTAATGCAGGCGGCAACACAACTGCATCAGTAGGCACCCAGACACCTAGCCTGCCACTTACATGTGGCATTCCTTCTTGTTTCAGCCTGGTCCGGTGACATTGCCGCTGCCCAGGTTTTCCCGCTCACCGCTCTACCTGCAAACAAAAGCCCTGCCCACCTCAGGACCTACTTAATGCAGGCCGCAGTGTGATCACATTAGTAGTCACCTGGATTTCTAACCTGCCGCTTACCCATGGCTTCCAGTTCCTGCTTGTTCCAGCCTAATCCAGTGTCAATGCAGCTGCCTGGGTTTCCCTGTTCACCGTTCTTCCTGCCAACACAAGCCTCACCCACCCCAATATCTACTTGATGCAGGCCGCAGCATGACCGCAAGCGTATCTGCGCCTGGGCCATGCCCAGCCGGGCCCGGACCTCGCCAATTACCATGACACCTGACCCTCCGACCCTCCGAAGATACACTATCACGAGCTCTACACCCTTGAACCCGGATGCTGCTACAATAACAGCCACCGCATTGACCCGCACTCCATGGTAGGACCTTTAACCTATACCCACTGCTTCTTCACTTACCATATCACACACACCAGCCCACGACCAGCCCCACCGCGAACACACCACAGACACCACCTTAACAAAAACACCAACTTGCATGAGCCCTTCTCAACATGCACTCACTATGCAAATACACCATTGAGATTTGGGACCTCATCTCCACCCTCGCACCTGACTTCCTCTTCCTCACTGCGACGTGGCTTTACCCTAATTCCATGCCCAACATTATCACCAAAGGATACAAGATCACCCACCACGACTGCATCAACAAGCCTAGCAGAGGGATCGCTATCACATACAAGGAATCCCTTCAATGCACTAGCACAAATGACAACATCACCCCAGCCATGGAACACCTCAACTTCCGACTCGAAACAGACAGCAAAACAGCTAACAGGGGCACCCTCGCCTACCATCCTCTAGAACCACGTCCAGCCTTCTGCAACTTAATCACCGACTTCATCACCCCCTTCGCCATAGACTCTAACAAATGCATTTTCCTCAGCAACCTCTACTTCCAATGTCGACAACCACAATGACATCAACACTACTAACCTCTTCGACAGCATGAACAACATTGGACTGGACCAGCTCATCCACAACCCCACACGCTACATCCCATGTTCACATCCAGCGACCGCATCAGGTACAGCCACATCATGGAACTTATATCATCCACTTCAACATCACCAGTTCAAGGACCTCCATCCCCAGTCTAAAAACACCCCCATCACAGCTGGAGCAAAGTCTCAAAGGACACATGAAATCATGACCTCAACCCCACCCACCCTATCTCATTCAACAACCTAAACCAGAACATCAGAAACTTCACCAAATGGATCACCAACTGCGCCAACAGCATCGCTCCCATCGGCTCCAGCACCCACAGAAGGTTCACCAAGCAGACTCGCTGGTACAGTGACAACCTCAGAACTGCTAAACAGCACTGTAACCAACTGGAAAGGAGATGGCGCACCAGCAAGGACACAACTGACAAGACCACTTTCAAGACAGCCCCCAACTTCTACCACAGACAGTTGAAAGAATCTAAGAAAAAGGCCATAGCCTATTGTATTGAATCGAGCTCCAATAACATCAAAGAACTCTTCAATATTGTCAAAGAATTAATCAACCCCTCAATTGCAACAAATAACATTAACCCCTCACAGGAACTCTGCAGCAACCTTGGAAACTTCTTCCACAACAAAAACGCTAACCTCTACACAGTGGCGGCCCATGCAGGTAAGCGTGGTGGTGTGTGGCGGGGACAGGGCGGGGATGGGGGGTGGAAGTTGACAGACAGCATGATAGTGAACATAAAATAAATAAATAAATAAAACCACTTGAGCGCAAGGTAAGTGGTTTTATTTATTTTATGTTCACTATCCCATCGTATGTTGACTTCCACTTCCGCCCGCCTCACCACGCTTCCCTGCACAGACCGCAACTGCCTCTACAGAAACGTCAAACCCCAGCCCAAACCCACTGACTTTTTCAAGCAGCACAACAACCCCGCTTCCACCACAGATATCCAACTATCGAATGCAGTCTTGCCTCGCACAAAAACCTCCTCCATCATGAACATGGTCCACTCAGGGGCCCCAACCCACCCATACCTTCACCACATGGTCAACCCAGGTGAAGCCAGAATCAGCCACATACTCACCAACTTGTTCAACACCTCGGTTGCCACGGCCACCTTCCCCGACGACTAGAAACATGCAGAAGCCAATGCCCTGCTAAAGAAATCATCGGCAGATGCCAACAAACTCAACAACTGTGGACCAATCTCCCTGCTCCAGTTTCTGGCCAATGTATTAAAAAAAAAACATCAACTGACAACTCTGTTCACATCTGGATTGGAACCTCCTACTCAGCTCCTCCCAATCCGGATTCCGCAGCAACCAGAGCACTGAGACAGCCCTCATTTTGGCAACCGAAAACATCTGAGTCCTACTCGGCCAAGGAGAGACTGCGGCTCTGGTCATCCTAGACCTCTCTGCAGCCTTCAATATGATCTCCCACAGTACACTCATCACAAGGCTGCACAACGCAGGCATTCAAGGAGCCACTCTCAGATGGATGGCGTCTTTCCTCACAGAAAGAACACAAAAAGTCTGCCTTTACCTTCGAACCCAAGGAAATCATCTGTAGAATACCCTAAGGATCATCGCACCAGGAACCTAAGCATCATTCTGGACAACAAGTTCACCATGACAACTCAGGTCAACTCAGTCTCCACCTCCTGCTTCTTCATTCCCCGCAAGCTTCTTAAGATATTCAAATGGTTACCCCAAAGCTCAAGATGCATCATCACTCAGGTTCTCATCTCCAGCTGACTGGACTATGGCAATGTTCTCTACGAAGCAATCGCAGCCCACCTCCTCCAACGACTACAGACCATACAGAATGCCACAGCCAGACTTGTCCTGGATCTCCCTAGAGGAACCCACAGCACCCTCTACCTCAGGGAACTCTACTGGCTCCCTGTGCAGAAAAGATGCCAGTTCAAGCTCCTGACCCATGCATACAAGGCCCTACACAACTGCAGGCCCCCCTACTTAAACCACCACCTGAACTTCCATCAGCCTACCCGACACCTCAAGTCCACATCCCTTTCTCTAACCCTCACCCTGCATCCGACAAAGCAGATGCGGAGGTTGCTCCTGCTCTTACCTACCAGCGAAGACATGGAATAAGCTACCCTTTTATCTACGGACCTCCCCATCTCTTCCACACTTCTGAAAGTCCCCGAAGACCTAGGTGTTCACCTAAGCAACTAGACCCTGCCAGCGCCTGGATACCCTCACTGTTTGATTGATTGACAACTTTTCCAAGACCTTCAGTTTACTGAAAGCAGAAGTCATGTACATCAACAGCGACCAAACCGCTTAAATAAATGTTAGGCAAGAAATATGGGAGTACAATATCTGCAGTATTAGTAAATAAAAATAAATGATTTTCACTTTGGAAAATAACTGCTCTTAACAGAGTGTATTCTCAGACAAATCAGTGGGTTGTAGCCCAAGAAGAGCACACCTGTGGAGCAACACAGGAAACATGCCAAGAAAACAAACGAGCAAGAGACAATAACATTTAAGATTCAAAACTCTGCTAAAGTGGGTTCAACTCTCTTGACGGATTTGTACCCTAAATACAAATAAGTAGTATCTTCCTCAGTAGGAAGAAAAATAAACTCATCCATTTGCAAAAAAGTTAACCTGTATTATATAGTCACTTGTTCCTTCCAACTCAACTGCATTTTGTGTGCATGCTTCTCTTCTGTCTTTCATGCCATAGCCTATACATTGATGCAAGTTCACCAGTACCATCTGGAATGTCACAAGACTGCAGATGTTTTTTGGGTGGGCTTCAATTTAACGTTGAATCTTAAAACCACAACTTTAAGACCTTTTTATTGGCTGCATAAATATATCAGGAGGTAAGCCAAAGAACACTTTTTGATACACAATGCCTTTGGGAAACCGGTGGCTACAATGTTTTGAAAGGAAACTTTGAAGGGTGTTTCATTCTGGGCCCACCATCCCTGAGGACCCATCCTTTGCATCTGATGCTGAATCATAGCCATAAATATGAGAATTAAGAGCCATAAGGCAGATGCTAATAAGCTATTAATGACATTCTTGTCGATTGCATCATTGTGAAGGGATTCCCAGGTAGTTTTATATGTTTTATTAATGTTTCAAAATAGGCAAAAAAAGAACTAAAAAGAGATGAATCAGTTCCCTTTTCTAAGTGGTACCAGGAACAGAAAAGAATAGAGTGTTTTTTTAATAGAAAAATATATTTTGCACCACACTCATAATGTCATGTACTTTGAGATTTTATTTACAAAAAAACTAAGCAATTTCTCACCCCCACTCAGTCAGGCCATGATTAACTAAGTATGAAAGGTTTTCCTCTAAAATCCCTGCCCAGTATATGTTCTGCTTGAGAGAATACTTCCCTGGGATAGTGACGAACCCCTATGAGTCCTTCTTCGGAAGAGTAGGTGTTCCTGTTCACATGAAATAAGTGATTCAGTCTGAGCGTTGCCTTGGGCTAGAAATCCTCTTTGAATGTCTTTGGACACATGACCTCAGACAGTATGTCAGGGGTGAGTTTAGCAAATGAAGTAGGCAGGAGCTAATAGGTTTGTTTGAGTCATAATTGTGGAAGATGGGAGGGTGGTCACGTTTCCCTCTGATATGTTCCTCACCATATATATCAGTATGCTTGTTAGCTGAGGTCAGGGGTCTCTCAGCCAAATAATGGTGGCCTACAGGGAACCATAAGGACCATTATCTGCTCTCGACTATCACAAGCACTCCTTTACGTGAACCCCAGACTTATCCCTATAGCACTTGCCCACAGACACTGAACTCTGTCTGACACAGAAACAACTCCTGGCACACGGCCTGCTCCTTTGCGCCTGTTTCCACCAACAGATTTAAGAAACAGAGGCGAAACCATCTCTGTTGAAAAGCCATGAAGTGGCATCAAAAACACCAATGTCTCAATCCTTTAAGACACCAGAGAGCAGCTGCATCGAGATAAGTCATTGTGTAGTTGATCCAGTGGTCACACCCAGTAAGTTGTTCTTCAATGGGAAATGCAGCTGGGATTGGGCATCAGGGTCAGTGAACCCTGACCCCTGAAGCTCCAAAGAGAACCTCTCGACCCTGCTTTCGCCCTTCTGGAATGTCTAGTCCTTCATTGGGGAGGTCCATCAGTTTTATTTTAACTAATCTTTTATTGTAAATAAAGCTATAAATGCTGTCTTTTTCAAGTAATAATCTATTTCTGACCTTACTTTTGCAGAGGAGATGGGAGACTTCTAAAATGCTTTTTTATATTCACATTTGGAATGCCACAAGAACACCTGAGGTAAACTGTGGGAGCCCTGAGAGGTTTTAAGCAGGTCTTTGCTGGTTGCAGAAGTACAGGCAGGATTCCAGCTCCCCCAGGTCTATGCCTGAGCACAAGGGTACGCAGCCAAATTACCTCACACAAGGTGTTATTTCTGGGTGCTCAGTAGAGGGGAATTGTATGCTACTGTTTTTTTTTTTTACATTAAAAAGAGGAGCACCTGTTCAGTTTGAAAGGTAATGTTCATCTTTAACTACACCAAACAAATGTCAACCAACAGTTTGAAAAGAGTTGTTTTCAGACTTGAAGTGATTTCACATTCCAACATCATAATGCCTGCTGGGGTATAAACATATCGTACAGCAACCCAGTCATATTGTTGTGTTTTTAGGTACATTTCATGGGTTTCATTACATGTTTTTTGCAAACTGCTGCTGGGTGAATAAGTCTTCTGGGTATCAGGGAGATTGGAAATTAGCTTGGGGATCAATTCACTCCTGATGTTTTCCAACTTTCCTTTGAATTAAAATTGGATTTCCCAAGTACCTGGATGAATGCGTGATTGTACTTATGTTTACAACACCTCTAGGTGTATTGAGATTTTTTTGCTGCAGTCGAAACTGGAAACAAGCTTTCCAGTTTGGTGTCATTTTAACAACATATATGACTAAAGTCCATAGCTAAAATTCTTTTCTCTTTCTTGCTTTTATCTACTGTCTGAATCATGAGTTGCTCTATGCGTATAGTTAGTTCATTCTTTCATGTTGATTCTTTATGGAATGTTTCTTGTGGATCCATAAAAGTGGTGCTAAGAAAAAGACCAAGCAAATGTCTATTTTTCCACATTAATTCCCATCGGAAAGTTGGTTGTCTGTTACAGATAGAAAAACAGCAGAACGGAATTACACCAAATTTGTCTAAAAGTTAGAACTTTACTCGGAAAGCTTGCCTTTTGTCATTTGTTGTAAATCTAGTAACCATTTTTGAGAAGTTTGCATTTAAAAAGGTGCTTGGGGTGGGCATGAAGTGGTTAATGCTGTTACAATCTTAGAGATATTTGGACCATTTGTTTCCATATATGATCTTACTGGCCATTTCAAAGTGAATACGCAGTTCCTGATTAGCTGGCCACAGCAGGAAGAATATGTTGTAGCAGCTATTAACGGCCATGTAAGGGGGCATGGTGGGCACACCCTGGCCCCCTAGGCCTGTGGGATGAAGTCAAAATTAAAAAAATAGATATATTTCGGGTCAGGGATACCATTGTACCATAGCCTGGCACTGCAGTCAGTAAGCTTCCCCCTGTGGTACTACCATATTAGTGCCTGTAATATGTTAATGAATCAAACAAAACACATAAATAACTGAGAAATCAAAGAGTAAAGTGGCATTATAGTTAAATATTGTAACAACTTCTTAGCTCACATAAAAATAAACTGAAATTTACTGCAAAAACCAGAGTTAAAGTGATGTTAAAGAACTGAAAAACACTCATGTTCACCAGTTACAGTTTAGTGAACTGCTTATGACTTCACATATTACATCATTCATGATATTTTCTTTTTTTTTTTTTTTGAAACCGTTTATTACAAAATTCAAAAAAATATACAAGGATGGGCCTACACCCTTCAGGCCGGCCGCTAGCAGACAAAAGGAGCATACGATACAAACAATAGCGCGCATGCTGCGGCAAAGGGAAATGCACAGGAGTTAGCAGCGTTGATAGCCACACCATCCGGACCCCACATAACGGTTTCTTTTTAATATAAATAACAACAAAAAACAAATCCACAAGGCAACCCACAATTGGAAACAGCAGCATGTGCTCCCCTAGAGGGGGGACCCTACCAATCCATAGGAGTATCAAGGGGGGGAAAAGGTCAGGACAGGGACTAGGTGGACTCAGTGCCCAGTACCGGGGAGATAAACCGGCTAAGGGGACGGGGCCGGAGACGGATCGGGCAATAACGGCGGGGTACAGATTCCCCCGCGGTAGGCGTTCCAGGGGCCCCATACCTTCACCCATGTCCCAGGCTTACCTCTCGCAACATACACCACCTTTTCCCGAAACATGCACCAGTCCATGTTGTCCTTCTAGGCCGAGACAGTCGGCGACCTCTGGGAACCCCACAGTTGAGCAATGTCGCGTTTGGCCACCATATATCCCAGAGTCACCCACCACGTCTGCGGCGCCGAGTAGTCGGTTGGTTCCCACACATTCAGAAGGCATCTCCTCGCTTCGGGCAGCAGCGACACACGCGTAACCACCCGCAGGACCTCATGCACACCGCGCTAGAATCGCGCCACCTCCGGGCATTCCCACAAAATCATTCATGATATTTTAATTGACATAATTGATGACATAACTGATGAAATCTCAAATGACATCATTGACGACATCATGATGACATCTCAAATGAAATCATCTATGATGCTGAAATTATTATTACACCTTTTATTATTTTGAAAAGGAAAGTTGTTAGTAAAGTTCTTGTAGTGACATACAGCATAGAATCACTTTGTGTACATGTGCAAGTGCATGGAATGGTAATAGTGCACACCCTGGAGCCAAGTGTGGTTGTTCACATTGAAAGTTATATGGTGCACTGTTTACAAACCAGTAAAGTTTGGGATACAAGTAGTACTCCAGCCTAATCTAATCAAAGGCACCTGATGTGGGATCTAGAGGTATGTTTCAAAGCCTGTTTTACAAAATCTATGAGAAAATCTAAAGCTTCTGTTAACAATAGATTATTCAACAATAGATATTTGGGCATGTGTCCATGTTAAATATTCATAATACAGTACTATAAAAAAATTCTATGCAACATGGATTTTTATAAGGTGTGAATGTTTATTTTGAGAATTTTGCTGCAGCTTTTGAGGCATTGCATATTGTTGAATAATGTACAAAGTAGGCATGACCAATTAGGTGATTTAACTCACAATGTGGTTGTAAGCATGACTCTAAGGTTTTATGTAATTGTTCTTATCTCAGGAATGTGTGTTGTGGATTTTAGCAAACTGTGAAGAGTTGGACATAGGGCCTGGCAGATGTTGTCTTATAAGAGGTAAATTAATAACGGTCAATCTTTTGAGTTAAAATTGCATGTCATGTAAGGTATTTAAGAAGGTGAGCATGTAAAGATGAATAGTGGAGGTTGTTCAAGGTTTACAAAGGGGGTGGCCAATTTAAAGTCAATAGAGTCAATTTTGTCTTTGTTGAGTTAGAGAATGCCGATTTTAAGAGGGCAACATCCTCCAAACGTGGGTTACTTGACAGATATGTTATGAGTCCACAGGGTAGTGAAAGGTTATGTTCATTATCACTTGATTAGTGATCGAAAATTGGGCATAGGTCTAACTAGCTGAGCTATTTCAAGCCCACAAACCCTCTAGGATGCTGTCACAATGACTTCATGATGTCATCAATGATGTACAATAGTGATGTCATCAATTCTGTCATTTAACATGTTATGAGTGATGTAATATGTGAGGTACTATGCCACACGCACTTTCCATAACATCTTTTCTCCTTTGAAATGGATGTTTATTGTGACAACAAATGTTATCTGCTTTTATTGAGACAACAGATATAATCTGCTTCCTCAAGTATATTTTCACTAAGACACTGACATGGGAGCAATTGCTTCTTTATGTGATAGGGTTTTTTTTGCCAAAAATCTTTTTTTTTCTTTTACACGCATGGGAAGATTAACTGACTTGCTCAAAATTACAGAAGTGTTCTGCAGAGACCCAATATGCATTGGCAAAGCCAATAGGAATTGCCATTGAGACTGTTGACTCTGCCATTGACATTTGTCCATGCTGTACAGCATGGGCATTGCTGACTTCAGCAATGAGTTGTGGCCATGCTACATAGCAGTGTGATGGCAGTGCAGCATGGATAAAAATAGTAATAAAAATGGGACATGATGCATTCATCACATTGCACTTTTGATACAGAAAAATGCATTCCCACCTTTTAAAATTAGTTTTAGCCACACTGCAAAGCATCCGCGCTGCAGTACAGCATGGCTACAAAACATTGTAAAAGCCAATAGCTCTCATAGGCAAAAGGTATTTGCTTTGCCAATCATGTTCTTTATTGGAGAACAAACTTTCCTATGGAAAATTAAATGGGAAATCACACATTTGGCACCCACCTTTTTCTTGGACCCCGCTTGACGGATCAGTGCAAATCTTTCCATGAAGGAGCCAAAGTAGGTGAGCTTGGTTTTTTGGGAAATTTTATCTAGATCTGTCAATCAGCACCAAAGTCAATAGGAAAACAAAAAAAGCCTTTTCTAAGGAGTCAGACCTAAATAAAACTACACATTGGTGACTGTCAATGTGCAATCTATCTATCCATTCATCCATCCATCCATCTATCTAGTTATTGCAAATATCTTCATCCGGCGTATGTTAATGTAAAAATGTGTCTATGTGTCCGAATTCGTCATAGCCCTTCTGCTTCTGGGTATAATGGTTGTTACTGATTGTCTGGTCCACTCATAAAATGTCGATTTTATATGATGTACTCAGTTATCACCTTTGCTGGCAATGACTATCATTAAACTAATGTAAATCAAAATGATACCAAAAGGGAAATATGATTAGTAACATTTACTAAAATTAGTAAAACCTGTGAATTTAGGTCACAAATTTAACAGAACTTCAAAGAATGACTAGTGTGGCACAATTTAAAAAAAGGATTATGAAATTGTTATAATAGTATGAGGTTCAAAATATAAATATATAAATACAGGCTATGCAGGCTTGCACGTGGATTCCATTTTTTACTCCTGGCAGCCGTAATACTGGAAGTACAGTGCTTTTTATTAACTCGTGTCTTCAGTATAACAAAAAAACTGAAAAATGCAAAAGCAGAAAATAACCAACTATCAGTGAATCCCTGCTTGTTTTAACTCAGGCATTAATTGAAAAAACCCTCAAATAGCAAGCGATGAAATGTTATGGTCACAAGTGATATGTGGCCAACTTAGCTTTAGACTGGCATTGTTGTAAAATATTCAATTTCTGCTCACTATGACTTTAACATTTCCTCTTGCAAAAGAGGTTCCTGCTCTACTTACTTGCAACCTCGTTTGTGGTTTTCTTATGTAAATGTTGGCTAGGGTGAATGACTATACCAGTCGATGACTTGCACCCTGCAGAAAGTGTTTTGTCATTTCACCCAGATATTGTCTGCATGAAGCGTTGTGTTGCGTAAAGTGCCCCTGTGGTCTCTTGTCCTGCGCACTCTTGCAATGGTGGGTGGCGATCAGCACGGTTAACTATCCTAGAGCAGTGTCGGGAGTGTCCATCTCTAAAATAGAGTGGAACCTCCCAACGTTTGTGGGAGGAGGAGAAAGCTGCTGAAAATGGGGCATAGTTTGAAACCTTTGGCCTCCTGGTTTAGGAATTAATGTAATTTTATTGTATGTTAATAAATGAATTACTCACTATTAGGAAATAACTCCTGCTTTGTACCGTCTGCACAGTAAAGGCCAGTCGGGAGAAAGCCAGTCTTACCACCTACCTGCTTACTGAACTAAACTCTCGATGGTAAAAAAGTGGAGAACTTCCACCATACACGGAAAGATGACAGGTAAAATTCTCACTATTAGGAAATAACTCCTGCTTGTGTTTACAGAGTATCGCTCAATTACCATGTTGCTTATTCATATGGTCAACAGAAAATACAGCAAACACTATATAACATGTTTTTGGTGCTAGAAGCACACAATCTCACTGTAAAGACTAGTCTGAATAAAGTCAGTCTTCTTACCACCTAACTGCTTACTAAGCTAAACTCTCGATGTTAAAAAAGTGGAGAACTCACACCAAAGAACATAAAGAGGTTTTTTATATCTAGAAATATTCCAAAATAATAGATACCTTCTGAAAAAACACATCAGCACAAATCCCATACATAGAAAAGCTCACAAAGAAAAGTTTTGATGCAATGCGACAACAATTCCCGGCAGCTGGAATTTTCTAATTCACTGCTCTTAAAACTATAAAGCCTCCCTTCCAGGCCAGCAGAAGGAACAAGTTGCAATCACAAAATTCAAGGAATACTTTTTGAACAGGCACATTACTGTGTTTTCAATCCCAGACTATGCAACAGTTGTCTGGGGCTGTAATATTATACAGAAACTGTCCCAATGGATACAGGAGGTTAAAACATCCCTTCAGAGCACCACGGAGCATGCACATGTAAAGCACTGCAATCACTTTGTTCGGGTTTACGCTACATAATGCACCAACAACAAACACATAACACAGAAAAAAGCAATTTTATTAGCCACAGACATGACAGAAAAAAATTCAGTTTTATTAGCAGGACAATCTCATAAAGAATGTGAACATTTGTTAAAAGTTCCCCAACTTTTGGGCCCAGTGCCCCTGCACCTGCTCCACCATTCAAATCACGACCCTAGTGCCTGCAAGCTAACTGCACTTGTGACTGTCTGTTTAGTAGTAAAATCTATCAATAATCTGTGTTTAGTGGGGTCCCTGGAGCTTCTGACCCCAGTCTCACTGCATTTAAATCATGCACCTTTTAACTCCAAAGTAACTGCAATTGTACCTGCCTGTTTGGTATTAAAATCTAGTAATATTAGGTGTTTAGAGGAGTTCTGACAACTTTTGGGCCCTGTGCCACTGCTACTGCTGCAGTGTTCAAATCATGACCCTAGTACCTGCAAGGTAACTGCACTTGTGACTGCATGTATAGTAGTAAATATAGCAATATTAGGTGTTTAGAGGGAAAGATACCAAAATGTAAACTGTAAATGGTATGCAGTGTTGACCAAAATAAAAAAAATTTGAAGCACAAACGTGGATGGGAATGAGTAGTTAAGCTACAAGAAACTGATTAGAGAGACACAGAAGGGAAAACAGGTTACAACCAATAGAAATGGAAGAAAGTAAATTGGGAAGCATACGGAGTATTAAAAAGTGAAGGCGGGATGCAAGTCCCTCTTAAGATATATTTAAAACAAGAGATTTCAAAAGCAGAGCGCAAGCGCTGTGCAGGTAATGTCAACTACAGCTTTGCATTCAGAAACAATGCTTTTTTTTAGGTCTCGCCTAAGCAGCGCTTGCGCTGTCTCTTTGAGACATGCAGTATTGAGGATATGGGCATAAAGCGCCACCCACTTTCCGCCCATCTTTTTAATTGGCTACTGTCCCAGTCCTTTGTAAATGGTGGCTTTTCATTGATCAATAGGCTTAGTAGCCTCTCCTTAGTTCCGCCTTGTCTCTTCTTGTGACCTCCCATGAGGACACATCCAGTTAAATGTGTTGTTACTCCCTAGGTTTTAATTACAGCCTCAATGTACTATTTCCTTAAAAGGCTTCAGGCAAGACACACACGTGGTCCTAAACTAGGCTGGCAGTGGTTACTTCGCTCACTAGAACATCTCACATTTATATGAGACAATCTATAAATTTCCCTTCATCAGCTCCACACATAGTACAACCTAATCCAAAATGAATGTAATAATTATTTTGTCACATTTCAATGCTACTAACTGTATATATGGGCATAGCTAACTGAATATACTCGTAGTACTGTCTTGCATGCATTGCATTATGGGTAGGGTGGATTTACCATATCTTCTGCATGGTGCAGCACCATGTGTGACCAAAAGAGGTCCGTAGTGCTGGTGCCTTGCTCACTAGGGACCTCTAGGAGCAGCTTGTGATACTGCACCAAGACATGCAGTGCTGGTGCCTTGCTCACTAGGGACCTCTAGGAGCAGCTTGCGGTACTGCACCGAGACATGCAGTGCTGGTGCCTTGCTCACTAGGAACCTCTAGGAGCAGCTTGCGGTACTGCACCTAGATATGCAGTGCCGGTGCCTTGATCACTAGGGCCCTCTAGGAGCAGCTTGCTGTACTGGACTGAGACCTACAATGCTGGTTCCTGGCTCACTACGCAAGCATGTGCAATGCACTAGGTCTCGAATTACTGAAAGTATGAGCTATTGGCGTTGCATTATGATTTGCAATGCCAATACCTCAAACTATCAGTAATGTGAGACTGATTGCATTGCAACTGCTTGTTAAATCCAGGTACATCGTCTAAATATGTACACACCATGTATCATTGTTTGACAATATTTATTTTTCTGTACTTATTTGTGGCAGAGGGTCGCCAGTGTTCTTAATTTCATAAAGACAGGAATCAAAACATATTTCAGAATAAGGTAATTTTCCAAATTTCCAGCAAGTTCCTCTTATAAATTTATGTAGAAGTAAAACAATATTGGGAAAACCTTATTATAACCATAAACATGAGTATTTATTGTGGTATTCTGTACACCAGCTTTGCTTTTAGTATAATCTGGTATTTTGACACCAGATATGTTGGATGTAATACAGTGGTACTCTTCCATTATCATGACGGCCCCTTCCATATGTTACCAAGTAGCCCAAAATTACTGAAGAAATGCCTGAAAATGTATTTTTCGGTGTTCAGGTGGGTTTGCCTGGCGAAATTTTATTTTATCTCAACTGCTGAGATAGCACAATCCCACCCTACAGTTAAAAAGGTGACAGTTTATTAAAACATGGAATAAAGGTAGAACAAATGCGCAGCCATCTCAAATGTGTCTTTCGGCAAACAAGTATCCACATTTCAGAAATGACATGTTCAGTTTTTTTTTTATCACAGGGAGTTTAACAACACAGAAACCTGGAAAATCTCACTTTTGACAAATGAAGAAATCCTTTGGAATCCTAAAAAAGTTACCATACACCTTCACTCCTCCAGTACCCTTCATGCGTGGTTTCATATGGATCATGGGGCATTAGAAGGGAACATTTCTTTCCAGTTTCTTCATTCATTTTTTTCTCTTTTTCTTCCTTCCTACTTTGATCATGTCCTCACTAAAAGGGCCTTACATCCCCAAATTGAGGCTTAAATATAATTAGCTTCCTCAGCACCTCAACTCTGGGCAGTGGCGTGGCTATCAAGAGTACAGCAGATGTAGTGGCACTGTGACTGGGGGTCTGATCCCAATTATTTCACTACCAAACCAAGGATGGAGCGCCATTTTCCTTGGTTGTATTTAGGCCCCTTGACACCCATGCTATGCTATTACCTGTCTTGTCTTTTCTCATGTGAAAGCTTTAATTATATATTTAGGGGCCTTATTCAGTGCTTGTCACAGCTAATTAGGAGGACAGACTAACAGGCAACAGAACACATTAAACAGAACTCCTCCTACATCTATCCGACTCAGCAGAGACATACCACACAGCCGGCAGTTATGTTGCTCTCAAACTAGCCATTTCAAAGCGAAGGAAGTTTTACAAAAATGTCTGGAACATATTCTACAAGCCCTACAGCAATACCAGACAGTGCTTGTTTGCTCCTTCCTCTTGTGAAAGGATTAAGTTATATTAATATTAGTATAGACTTACAGCCAACAACGTTAAATCAAACTCCTTTATATATCCAAGACTGCACAGTCTTACCATGTAGCTGGTTATCGTGCTGCTACCCGAGAGCAATTCCAAAGCAAAGGAAGTTTTTCAAGATAGCAAGAAAACTAGTAAAGAACAGATCTGTCTATTGCACCCGCTGAAAACTACCAATAGGTCTACAAGAATATGAAGTAAAGGGCGTCTAGAGTGATGAGGCTCACTGGTTAGAGGCAGCAGACCCGGAAGCAGAGGACGGCCCGGGACCAGGGTTCAATTCCCAACGCGGCAGGGTCGTGGACCAGGGCCAGCGGACTCGATAATTCTTGCCTCAGTGCCTACTCTAACCAGGGATCACACTCGGCAACTCTGGGCATTAGCTTGCCTCATCTCCACAACGGCCCCCAACATTCGCCGGGGATGCCTGGTTTCACCTTGGAGATACCCAGGAGGGACCATCTCACAGGGATAGCCAGGACGGGTTCCCCAGTGGTTTACAGCGCCAGGACGCCTCAGGGCAGCAGTGCGCTTAACAAGACACATACATTTACATTTACATGAATAAAGGTTATTCATGAAAATAACGGCAGTTACAGTGAAGTGGGTTTCGAAAACAGTTATAGAGAGAATCAACGAAAGCAGAAAGATGGTGATGGGCACAATGGTCCTGAAGGTAGGTAAAGAAGAAAAGATATAGGATAGAGGTTGAAGGCCACAAAGGAACAAGTCCCACTTTTTGTCAATAACAAAAGACTAATAACATGCTTCAAAGAGACAGCAACTTTACCAATAGAGCGGACAGGGAATACAGATTTGATGAAACCAGGGCACAGAAAGAATCAGAGAGGCTGGAGGAGAGTCTAAGGCAGGGAAGCTGTAGAACTGGAGTGAGAGAAAACGTTAAGGAATTCATTTCCAATGTGTTGTAGTGAGCAGGTAAAATAGAAACAGGAGGAAATGAAAGGTGTAGATAGATGAATTTCCCAGTTTAGATCGCCCAGGTAAATAATTCCAGAGCCGCCACTCGATTTCCCAGCAAAGCCTATGTTTATTCACACACAAGCAACAAAGGAAAAACCCAACGCGTTTAGGAGTTAACTCACTCCTTGCTCACGGGTTAGGCATATGCATGTTTTCAGTCTTTTGAAAGAGACAGGGTGTACATTACAAGTCAATGTGTACTTGCATCGCCCCCAGCTTTGCAGGGCTGTACCTCGGCTGGTGGGAGGACTTTTTTTCCCATGCCGTTCTCTAGGTGCGTTACATCAATGACATTTTCTGCATTTGGAGTGGATCACACGATGAAGCTCTTGAGTTTGTGTTCCGTCTGAACGACAACTCACTCAACCTTTTATTTACGAGTCACATTGACAAAAAACTATTGCATTTCTTGATCTCTGACTCTCTGTTCAAGAGGGCAAATTTGTCAGTTACCTGTTTAGAAAATCCACGGCCGGTAACAGCCTATTGAGGGTAGATAGTTGCCACTAGGGGTGGGAGAATTTGTGTAGTCGCGCCACGCAATGCTCCGCAAAACTGTAAAAATTCTCCGCGATCGCTGTTTGCATGTCCGGGGGGGAAATATCTTGCGAACACGCATTTTGAGAACCCGAACAAGCAAAAAATTCTGCGAAGCCTCGGAACGCAGAATTTTGGACAATTCCGTGTACTCCGCGAAACGCAAAATTACCCAAATTACCCAAATTCCGTGAGCGGAACGGAATTTACCGCCCAGGCCTAGTTGCCACCCAGGATCTTTGATTGAAAGTATTCCGTACGGGGAGCTTCTACGTGCTAAGCGCAATTGTAGCACCAAGGAGGGAGTCAATAATGAAGTTGTTATCATGACTAAAAGATTCCAAGAAAGGGGTTACTGTAACAGAACTATCAACAACGCAGTCAGCAAAGTGATGGAGACAGATAGAACTAAGTTACTGTGTCCAAGAACTAAAGAGACACATGAACAAAAGATCAGGTTCATAAGTAAATTTAACAATCTCAGAATCAGTTAATGTGCAAGGGATTTTGTACGATCTCAGCAAAGGGTGTTGCTTTATTTCTTTGGAATTGTATTGGGGTGGGTATGTTTTACATGCATTTCACTTAACCTCTCTATTCTTAGCCGCTCGGAGACGCTCACCACCCTGCACCTCCCATCACGTTCCACGCATACGGATTACGCGTGACGAACGCACGACGTGACAGACAGATGAGCGAGCACAAGCACGAGCGGTGAAGCGGAAAATACGGGGGAATCGAGCCGCATGTGTTTGAAAATGATTTAATTTTGATAAGTGGACTTTGTGCCCGAGAAGTGCGGATTGCAGATTGGGGATCCTCGAGCACTGAGAACAGCCCTTGGGACCCAACGGTTGAAAACTGGGTACATCCTGTTTTGCTTGGGCCCCGTCTGGAAGCTCTCATACAAGGTTCTTGCGGTAAATTGGTGGGAGAGCAGTTTGTTAGCAGGCTTCAGCTGGGTCTAAGCCTGCGCTTTCACAAGTTGATGCCCTGGGAGCCACCGACACAGTACTAGCATAGCAGGTGCACAACAGTCGATTTGTAGCAGTGGAGTACGGCAGTGGAGCAGTGGTGGTGGGGAGAGCGCACGGCCATAGAACGGAGGTAAGTGGAATTAAGTGCCCTGAGTTAAAAAGATTAGGCAAAGCGTATATGAAAGAGGAAGTAAAATAGCCTTGGACCTCAAGAGGAGCTGTTGGCGCTACCTATAAAGAGTAGCAAGGGTAAATAAGGAAATTTGGTGAATAACGCCATTTAGTGTTGCTCCATATCCGAAGAAAGGAACCTTCGGGTGGTGGCGCCTGTGGCAGAGGAAAAGAAGAAAGAAGAAAAAGCGATGGCTTTAGGGAAAGCAAAAGCTCGGAAAGGCTGAAATGCAGAAAGAAAAGGGAGAGGTGAATGGAGGTATAGGAGTATCTACTGGAAGTAAAAAACAAGCACAGAGAAACACCCAGTCACTGAACTTGACCCCACTGACATTAAAGACAGGGGGTGTAAAAGGAGGCTCATCAGTCTCTAAATCAATCAAGGAATCTTTGGGGAAACACTTCAAAGGAAAGGATATGTCTGAAAAGGAGCTGAGTGTTGTGGAGATTCATCCAACTCCCGTTGATTCGGCAGCCCCGAGCTTGGACTCCCCAAATCAAATACATTTTAACATCTCAGGGATCTCCCTTGATCCACAATTATCCTCTTCTCCAAGGTTATTCCGGCCCTCGATTGACCACGAAATTGAGGCAGAGGAGGAGGAGGAAGAGGAAGTCTCATTTAGTAAGACACAGAGTAAGGGGGACAATAACTACACAAAAGACCATCTCAATGAGAAAGAAAGATCGGAAAGTTCTTATGTTATTGGAACTGATTTAATGGGTTCATCATTGCATAGTTTGGAGGTCACCGGAACCTCTAGTGCCCCTATGCTAGAAGTTATGTTGATCCTTCAAAAAACCTTGCAAGGTTTATTAGAGGTTTCAGTCCTGAACAATGAAATCTTAAAAACACAAACAGTACAGTTTAAAACTATGATTGGGGAATTGATACAAATTAAAGGTCTAATGGCCACTTTAGTCAGACCAGTCAGAGACCCTCAGGAAATGGATGTTGGTAGGGAGGAAGAAGTGGTAAGAGATATCCAACCACAGAAGGAGGAGCCAAGCGTATATATATCTCAACGCTCGATGATCGTAAAAAGACGTGGGGAAAGGAGGAATTTTATGCAGTACATCCCGAGGTCAAGAAAGGGGGAACTTCCCAAGCAAAGGCCAAATCCCAAAGGCAGCAGGATAGTGGGAAGGGAGTAGTGAAAGAACATGTGACTATAGATGGGAAAGTGCCCCCAGAACCTAAAAAGCTAAGTATCCCCGAAAAAGGAGTGACTGCCAGTAATCTTGAACATCAGAGAAGGCGGGCAAAAGGTAAAGGAATCTCCAAGAGTAGTAAAGATAACTCTAGGAAAACCTTGGGGGAAGAAGAATGGGGTGATGAGGCAAGAGGGTTGGGAAAGATTTTACATGCAGGACCTAGTAACCTCAACAGTAGTAGGGGCCTTAGGAAGAGAGGCAATGAAGAGGAATACAGCAGAAGAAGGGAGGATGTTAGAGAGGGGAGTCCACCGGGGGCAGAGTTAGAATGATATCAGGACCTGTGGCTTTTTCTGGAGCCAACAGTTCAGGGAAAAGTTGGGAAAAAAGCTAGAAAACTAAACCCCCTAAGCGGCTCCCAACTCCTTTTCTCATTATCAAAATGTGCAAGCCTACGTTATGTTAGTTCCGAGGACCTTAGAGAAGTAGGGTTCATGGTAAACAACAAAGAGGGCAAAGTAACTAAGGGGCTCATTAGTATGGCGGGCGGACTTTGTCTGCCCGCCATAGGCCCAGGAAATGGGACCACCTGCTATGAATGCGGCGGTCCCGCATTGGGCATTAGGATGCCCCCGCCATACTGGCGGGCGCATCCCCCATTCCTGACATTGCGGCGGGCGGTGCTTTCAGCAGCACCCTCCGAAATGCATGTTGAGCATGTGCATGCACAACGTGGCAGGCACTGCGCGGTGCCTGCCAGGTTGTGCATGCACATGCAGGGGGGTACCATAGGTACCCCCCATGTGCCCTCCACCCCGCCCAACATCCTGGGGGCCTGCAATGGGCCCCCAATTTCAAAGTCCGCATGCCTTTTCGTGGCGGCAATGCCGCCACGGAACGGCTGCCCCAGCCTGCATCCTGCTATAGATGGCGGTGTCATCATATTAAACCCATCATATTAAACCCTTTTCAGCCCGGTCGATTCATCGACCGGGCGGAAAAGCGGCGGACGGTCTTCCCAGCCGCCGCGGTCCCCCCACCATACTATGAATAGATGGGGGTGCACAGTTCAGAAAGTCCAAGAGGCAAGTAGTAATAGATAAATAACTTCTTTATTTCAACTTTAAAGAGTTCATCTGGTATAAAAGGTCCAGCCAACGCGTTTCATTCCCCCATAGGGAACTTCATCAGGGCTGCAACATGACAAGACAACATGTATATTACATTCAAATCATAAGACACAGGAAGAACACGACAAGCAAATATAAATTAAAATTGTACCAAAACAATATCTCCAATAGACTGCCATGAGGGTGGTGGTGATCCGCCCTACATCCTAATGGGCCCCTAAGTTTCTCCACTACTCAGCTATTAGTAAAAGCAGCATTGGAAAACGCAGAATATGAGCTGCTAAAGGAAGACATTAGATTAATAAAAAGGGAGGAAATGCTGAGGAAGTCATTTCTCAGGAATCATGCCGGGCTGGGAGTGCGGCAAATAAGATTGATTAATTCCTGTTGGGATAATAAGGAAGAACTTGAAATTACTATAGCTCCTAAGGAAATATGGAGAGATGAAGTAGACCTGTTAGCCGGGAATAGATATAGAGCCCTAGCATACTCAGAGTATGAGGAAGATGGGTGCCTGAGTGAAATTAACTAGGAGCATGGGTCGTCGCACAGCCTGTCCCTACTATCTTGGAATATAAATGGGTATAAACGAATAGTGACCCAAGAAAGTTTTAACAAGATTTTCGAGAGCAATGACATTGTGTGCTTGCAGGAGACTTGGCTGTGCGACAAAATCCTAGTCACTGAAGGGTTTGCCCATCACCTGAAAGTAGCAAGGAAGAATCCTTTCGGTGGACCCTCAGGTGGACAATTGACGTTGGTGTCCACAAAAATTGGCAGTAAAATAGAACACCTCAAATTAAATTGTAAATGGGCGCTAGGTAGTAGAGTGCTGCCACCGAATGTTGACCCATGCTACGAAGGTATATGTATTGTTAATGTGTATATTCAGAAGGGAAAGGAAGATGATTACAAGGTGGACCTGGGAAATTTAAAAAAGGATATGGAGACTATATGTGATACCTACCAGAAGGATGTGTTCCTGTTGTTGTGCGACTTTAACCAATGATTAGACCCCCGAAGAATAGATCCATGGTGTAAGGATTTGCTAAGCGCCTATAATATAGAGACTGCGATGTTTCCTAGAGGAGACATTTCGCCCCAAGCTCTGGCTCTTGGACAATTGCTGGGTTCCATGGTTTGCTATGTGTAAATGGTAGAATAGAAGCTGACCTGCCGGCCAGGCGCACATTTACGATAGGTCAGAAACCTTACCCGATAGACTTTGTGTTTACACATGCTTGGAGTTTTGAACTAATTAAGCATTTCGAAATAGTAGGAGTGGAAGGTAGTGATCACTACCCTCTAATGACAAAAGTATATGTAAAAAGGGGTACTCAGAGACAGACGGTTCTTCAAGTACATGTGGACTACCCAAAGTATCTTACAACCTGTATTTCAGGAGAGCATATTACAAAATTAAGAGCTGGTTAGCAGACTTTCTCATTAGAAAAATCTCCTTTGAGGACGATAACGCTTGGTATGAAAACACAATAAGTCAATTGGTAGAATGTCTAAGGGTAAAAATTAAATGTGGTAAACTCGGGGCAGCCAGTAATAATAGACCCCATACTGACCATGGTTGGATAAGGAATGCCGCAAAGTACAAGCTTGTATTAGGCAAAAGGAAAGAAGACTTAGAGTAAGGTATAACAATGACCTGTTATCTACCCTCCAGAAACTAAGGATAAAATATAAAACAATCATTAGGAATAAAAAGTTGTTGAGGCAAGTTGCTGGGCAAGTTTGCTAGCAGTAATTGAAGCCAAAAATTTGAAAGGTTTCTGGAAGCTGGTACAAGAAAGCTATAGTAAAGTATTAGGGTCACTGCTCTGTTCGGTCCTCGAAGATAAATGGGTGTATTATCTGGGGGAAATTTTTGGGGAGTCGCCAATGTTAGATAAAGCAAATACAATAGCATGGCCAGGAGTGATGGAAGAGATAAAAGAACACTTTACCTCCATCCACAGTAGGGAAATAATATCTAGTCTAAACCTAACCCGTGTGGCTGGCCCAGATAATTTGCTGGCAGTAATTATAAAAACTAAGCCGGAGTGGTGGTCAGAGTTCTTTGCGAATATGTATAGGGGATCCTTAATACAGGCATTGTGCCAAATAATTGAAGAGGAGCTATCCTAACGCTAATCCATAAAAAAGGAGACATAAACGCCCCAAAAATGTGCAGATTAACAAACCTTCTAGACATAGGTGAAAAAGTCTTCGCCAAAGTAATTTTGGGATTACTTAAGGACTGGGTGGAAGAAAATTGGATTGTGCCCCCAGAACAGCGAAGGTTTAAAGAGGGACACTCAACGGTAGACCACTGTTTTGCGCTCTGGTCCATTGCGCGGAAGTCAATCGAGCAGAGGGGAAGTCTGTACTGCTGCTTCGTGGACTTCCGCGCAGCATTTGATTTGGTGGACAGGGAGCAGCTGTGGGAGACTTTGATAGGGTATAACATCCCAGGGGATATATTGGGCCTGATTCAAGCACTGCATACTGAAAATTGGGCCCAGATAATCCTAGATGTAGAAGGGAGTTTATCTTGAAAAATCCAGATTGGTAATGGGCTGAGGCAGAGGTGTGTATTGGCCCCCTTGCTTTTTCCTTGTTTATTGCAGACTTGCTCTCAACCCTAGGTAATGCAAGAGGGGCAAGCCCAAAGCAAGAAGGGAAACATATTTCATGTTTACTTTATGCAGATGACCTGGTAATTATGGACCAGACGGAGATTGGTTTACAAAGAAAATTAAACAAGTTTAATGAATACTGCCATGTCAAAAAACTTGTTGTTAACATGGATAAGACAAAGATCTTATGTTTTGGTAGATGGAAAACAGGGTTCTCTTGGTTTCTGGGTATCGAGAAGTTGGAAAAGGAAACAGAATATAGGTACCTGGGGATGTGGTTCAAGAGAAGCCTGCAATAGCATACCCATCTTAACGCACTAAAACTGAGGGCATCGGCTTTAGTAAAGGGATTAAAAATATGTAATAGTGCGTATGGCGAAATGTCCGATAGACCGGTCCTAAATGCTTACTCAGCAATAGTACCACCCCAATTTTTGTATGGCGCAGAGGTGTTTTATTTGAGTGGCAAAAATGGGTGAGACGTGGAGGAGGGAAACACTCTGTAAGAGCTATTCTCTTTGCCTAAATCGTCAATGGTACAGGCAGTGAGACTAGAATTGGGATTCACCTCATGGGGTATAACAGCTTGCATAGCTCTATGACATTTCTAGCAGCGCTTGGGATCAGGAGATGATCATAAAATCTCACAATGGTGCAGAAACGAGATTGTAAACAGTGAGCTAACTTGGGCAAAAGGGATCAGAGACACTATCAATAAGGTGTGTCGTATGATAAAGCTTATGCTGTGCCCCCAGTCCCATCAACTTAAGATCGATAAGAGGGAACTTAGGTTTGTGGTAAAAGAAATCTCTCGAGCACAGGACCAAGATTACCTCTTGAGGAAAAGCTCAGTTTTCCATATGGCCTTAGCGTGGCAAATGAACTACATTTTCCTTATATTGACAGGCTACCTAGTTGCCTGTTATGGCGAGAAGTGCTAGGGTTAAGAATCGGGGTAAACCCATGTTATGCAAATAAAGGGGTAAAAAGATCTATGATAAACAGTAAGGGAAAATGCACCTGCACTTTAGGAACAACATGTGATATCATCCATATATTACTGGATTGCCAGAAGGTTTTAGAAATCCCGAAGAGAGTTTTTATGTCCGATTTTTAAAAAGTATGATATTAAAAATAGTCCGCAAGCAGTAAACCTTTTAGTGGAAATGATTAATTTAGACATAGCTTGTGCCATGGGGAAATATCTAAAAAAAACTTAAAGAGTTCCTCAAATGTAAGGAGTTTTGAGCTGCCTATTCTTATAGTCCTACGTGGCGAGCGAGCCATGAAAGGGTAAAAGTAACGCGGAGGGTAATATAAGAACTTTGTATGAGATTAAAAAATGAATTGTGCCTTTTAGAAGTTTTTAAAAATAATTCTAAAACGTTTTGAGGACTTTTGGCCCAAATAATTTATATTGAATATAGAGGTATTACCTTCTGCATAGTTTACAATTTACACGTGCAGTTTGCCGAACCTACTGGATTGTATTTGTGACAGTTATGAACTACAGGTTAGGATGTTATTTTATTATTTTTATCTACTCATTTTAACGAATGGTTTGTTGTCTAGTTTGTATACTTTTATGGTTGTAAAAGACCGAATAAAGTTTCTATTGAACTGAAAACTGAACGGAAACACTTAATTACACAATTTATAGTGGAAAAGGTAGAGAGCTCAATTCACAACTCTATTGATCAAACATTTTTCAGACTAATTCTCTATTCACAGAATTCCAGACGATTTAAAGTATTTTGTGGATTTATTTCTCAATTTAAATTACAGTTCAATAGAATTTTTGTTCCCTTTTATGACATGATTTTCAGAGTCATCCATTTTATGATATGGTCGCTCTTGTGTACAGAATAAACATATCCAGGAGACAGATGTGCCTTTGTTCTATAATGGCAGCACAAATCAGTTTGCGCTAAATTTCACTACATGGCTGCAGTATGCTTGCCTGGTGCCGCCAGTGTTTCTCCGACAATCAGCAGCCATTGTGACTCCTGACCTTTCCGCAGATTTTTAACTGCAAAGGTGTTATACAAACTCTAATTTTTACTCTATTTTTCCTCCCTCCTTCTCTCTCTCCCGCTATTTCTTCCTCCCCCTTCTTTCTCTATCTGTCTGTCTATCTCTTTGTAAAAGGCTGCTGATCGTGTTTACAGCTGATTCAGAAAGGGCTGAATAAGTGTATTGTTGGACTTAGCCGTCTCTGCAGGGTTCACCTCCAAACTTTTCACTTTTGCCCCTTCGATTTTCTGAATCCATTATGTTGGCTTTTAGGACTCTCTGTGCTTTACCACTGCTAACCAGTGGTAGAGTCCTTGTGCTCACCTTCTAAAACATGGTAAAATTGTCTTACACCGAATTGGCGCATTTAATTTACTTAATAGCCCCTAGTAAATTGGTACAACCTATACCCTGGGCCTGTAAATTAAAGGCTACTCGTGGACCTGAAGCACTTGTGGTGCCACCCACTTAAGTAGCTTTTTAAAACCTATCTCAGGCCCGCACCTGCAGCCTGTGTGCAATTCTAAACTGGCAATTTGACATGGCAAGATGAACCTTCTGTCAGGCATAAACCTCCATTTCTAATACATATAAATCATCCCTAGGGTAGGCCCTCAACAGCCCACAGGGCAAGGTGCATTGTATTTAACAAGTTGGACATATATTTTCAGGTTTTACATGTCTTGGTAGTGAAAACGTCCTAAATTCGTTTTTCACTACTGTGAGGTCTACCTTTTTCCATAGGATAACATTGGGTTACCTTCTTGCATTTAATAAATGATCATTTTTGATTATGTTCAGATGGCAATTAGAAGAAGAAAAGATATTTCACATCTCGAGGCCCTTGTTTATGAGGAAGATAGGACGCATATTGACTAATGATGTCCAGGGTTGTAGTTTTGTTGCCGCACTGTATATTATGCATGTGGCATTTTATATACAAATTATCTCTTGTGTTGGCTTATTATTGAACTCCATGTATTACGTACATTGTGTATATTCGTGTGTAGTATGTAACTTTAACTTTTTATGTGCTCTTATTTATAGACTGCAATGAAATGTGAGGATGTTTATTATTGTTTTTAGGATGGTTTTATGGTTGTACTTTTTTAACCGAATATAGCTTTTTAAAAAAAAAAAAATATTAGAAAACTAGACATCCCAGGGAGTCCAGGGTAGTGTGCCTCAGTGGACCCACAACATTTTCTTACCCACAATGCTGTGCGAATCTTTACGTTGACTAAAATAGAAAATTTTCCTTGCATTTCTGTAAGTGCCACCACCCAGCGTTACCCCACTTGTTCCGATAAAAATGCTACCCCGCTTGTGTGACGTGGCCTAGTGCTCCCGAAAGACACAAATCAAACCAGGGTCGTTGAGAGTATCTCCGCGAGACTCGCATTGACCTTGGTTTAATGCGTGCCTGCTGCATGCACTAGGCCCAGCAACAAAATTGAGGTAGCATTTTTATCGGGACACGTGGGACATCGCTGGAAGGTAGGAATTGTGTTTATTCCTACTGATTCTGGAGGTTTATGTCACAGAAATGCAAAGACAATGTGCAATTGTAGGCAAAGTTTGAGGTTTGCAGGGCATTGTGGGTACGAAACCTTTGTGGGATCCACACAAGGCACACCATCCTGGACTCCCTTGGTTGGCTAGTTTTCAGAAATGTCTGGGCTTGGTAGGTTTCTCTGGGTGGCTGTTGATCCCCAGCCCAAAAAATGCTGCTACCCCAATTGCCAAATCAGATTGTTTTTTAAGAGACAGGAAATGTTGATGTCTTCACTTTGTATTTTGGGGTCTTTCCTGATGCGGGCACTAGGCCTACTCACACAAGTGAGGAACCATTTTGATCAGGAGGCTTGGGAGAATGGTATTTGGTAGCAAAATAGTGGCTCCCTGGAAATAACAGACCCGTCCATCACAGAAATGTGAGGAGAATTTGTTTTTCAGCCAATGTTAGAGGTTTTCAAGGGTTTCTGTGTAGGAAATCCTGGTGAGAGCCACACAATTCTCCCCACTCTGGATTCCCCTAGGTGTCTTATTTTCTGAAGCGTACAGGTTTGCTAGGTTTCCCTAGGTGCGGGCTGAGCTAGGACCCACAATCCACAGATAGCTACATTACAAAAAAGGATTGGTTTTCAAAGAAAAAATATGATGTGTCCACGTTGCATTTTGGGGCCTTTCCTGTTGCAGGTACGTTCCCTACCAACACTAGTGAGGTACCATTTTGATCAGGAGAAGTGGAGAAAAGTGTTGTGGTAGGAAATGTATGCCTCCATGCAGATTTCAGAACGACGGGCCCGATTCACAGAACTAACTTAAGACAAAATCCTAAACTTACTACAATTTTGGTATTCACAGAAGGCACTTACTCATTTTGGTATTCACAGAGGCACTTACTCATTTCGATATTCACAGAAGTTAGGACTCCTAACTTTAGGACTCCTAAATGCCTTCTGTGAATACCGAAAGTCTTAAAGTTAGGATTTTTCTCAGTTTAGGAGTAGTAAAGTTAGGACTCCTAACTTTAGGACTCAAGTTACAGTTAGCTCTACTAACTATAACAGCCGAATTTCTCTGGTTTTATACGAGTGAAATAGCCAACTAACTATAACGCCCCTGCAACATATGGTTCTTTCACTGAATATATATATATATATATAGATATAGATATAGATATAGATAGGCTGGGATAACAGCTAAAGATATACTACTCCTCACTAATGTGTTTAATTTTTTTAACATTTGAACAAGATATCTGCTGAAGATGCACTTTTTAGTGTTTTGTTTTCATTAAAAACTACAATTCCCTTCAGGAGACAAATCAGGTCTGCAATTATTTTTTGTGTACATTATCCGTTTGAGTATAGGTAGTGGAATGGATAATAGCACAGCACTTTCAACATAATTTGTATCTTTCTGACTTTTTTTTTCTTCTTTTTAAAGTGTTGTTTTGCTACTCTGAGTCACCTTTGATCAGTGAATGCAACTGATACTTTTCTAGCCTAACACTGAGAAGAACCTCCCTTTTACTCCATTCCTAACACCTGCACACTAACACACCATCCCTAAAACCTACAGGGCACCCTAATGCATATACATCATTCCTAGTAGTAACAGAGGCTCCCTAACATCGAACACCGTTACCCTTCTCGCTCCCACCTGTTGAACTCCGTCCTGAAATCAATGTAATTGAATTTGGACCTTGCGTCTTTAGAAGTTTCCAACAAACATATGTATTATGTTAGAACAGATTAGCGTCTTTTTCATATATGAGACAAATTTTCTATTTCAGCGCCATCAAGCCATTGTAGCGAATATGTGCACTTTATAAATACCGTCTTCATTCATTTATTTATTCATTCACAGGATCACAGGATCACAAGTAGTAACACAGACTCCCTAACATCGACGCAGCATTTCTAGAAGTTACACAGCCTCCTTAATAGTCACAGAGCACCTCCAGTAGTTACACATCACCCTAAAACCAACACAACATCTATACTACATACGAAGCATCCATAGTAGTTACACATCATCCTTAAAAAGGATAGGTTCATTTGTAATAGCGCAGAAAAGACAATTTAGAAATTTTATTTACATTATCGACAGACTGCTCCAATTAATAACATATTCCTTTAAGTTAAAGGAGACAAATAGGGAGAATGTGTCTTTGCTAAACTCATGCATGCTTGTATGTAGAATTAATGTGCAGCTTGTTTTCAACATGACATGCTAAGTGCACAGCGCCATCATTTCTATTGTATCTCCATTGTTGGGACCAGACTAAGCCTTTTCATTTTTCTATCTTCCATATTTTCTCTCTTTACTAGATAAAAGATTTAGGAAATGCTTAACCATGGTAGGTGACCTGTATCAGACTAGTTTAAACTTGGCATTACTGTAAAATGTGCTGACTTTACATAAATGTATTTCTTCTTTCCAAATAGCATGTTCTCATTGTATTTGCACAGTTACTATCTGCCACATATTCATATAATTATGAATAAAGAACAGTATATTAAAACAAATAGAGCTTACAAGATGTGAATCTCATGATTTAACCAGGATGCTGACTTAAAATGTTTGTGTCTTTAGAGTAGTTCATCGTTACACAGTGGAACTTAAATAAGCTTATAGTTTAGAGACAGCTGAGATCCTCATGGGAAAGTTCAAACAAATGCACAAATATGAATGTTTAGTAACTAACTGATACATTTACATAGTGCACCATCTAAACTACAGACAATCGGACGATAGCTCTTCAATGGCTCAAGACAGAAATTCAAAAGAGACTGAAAAGGAAGAAATAAGAAGTCCTGTAGATATCTGGTCAATTATCTGAAAAAAAGTTAATGGAAAACTGCAAAGCCTTCATAACAATGCTGTTTTCATGTTATGACAACAGTTTCAAAAAGCCTCTGGATATTTCCATCAAAAATAAATATTTTGAAGTTGCTAGAAATGGAAACATTTCTAGCAGGGCTGCACCTGGGTGGAAAGTTTCAGCATTATTTTCCTAATCTCCCTAGCGCTGTTTGTTGTCCCAATGGATGTTGAAAAGGCAAAGTAAAATCCTAGAGCCAAAATTAGAGGGATGTCTTGTTTGGTAGCCGGGTTTGATGAAGACCTAATCTTAGCAGGCAAGACACAAATTAATCAATTCCAGTCCATGTAATGTGACCAGGTAGTTCTGGCTCACATGATGTTTTGCCAGCTTGCAGATTTCTGATTGCCTGTTTTTCTCACACTAAACCAGGTTTTGTGAGATACACCAATCCTCCTCTTAGAAACCACGGAAGATCATTTGAATGGGGCTATACTGCTAAGCAATCAAAATTATGAATTTAATGAAGAGGATTTGAAAAAAAATTTTTACAACCCCAGTCTCAAATATATATATAACAAGTAGAAATGGAGGTTCCAAAGCTATGCACACTATCCAGTGGAGGTTGGCTTATTTGGGAGTTCGGCTCAGCCCCACCATAAATATTTCTTGTCACTCCAGGAATCTGAAGCTGTATGGAAGTGCAACACAGCTACAGATTCTCGAAGTGAAATACAAATGCATTTCAGATGTGCATGTATGACCTTCTGAGTGGTGCATCACTCATTCAGTTTGTGCTGTCTTTTGTGGAGGTCTTGTGTTCAGTTAGAGAGCTGGAACTCAAAATTAGGACCATCATCTCTTGTGCACAGCAAGGTAGATCTGTACTTCATGGCTCAGGAAGTCAATGAATGGGACGCTATGCATTTAGGATTATAGTGTGACAGTGCAGGACTTGCAAGAAACCAATCACCCATGCAGATCAAACAGGGTGGTGAATGACCATATTATCTGCTTAAACTATCTATCACATTGTAACCACAGGGGCTGCTATGCGGCAGGCTTTGAGAAGCAGGAATTGCAGCAGAGGTCATGATCCCTCAAGGTACCAGAGGAGGAGCCAGAACATGAACTAGAGCAGTATTAAAGGTAAACACAAATGCCGTCAATGCTGCAGGATGTGAGTGTGTATGCATGTTTGTGCCTGTGTCTGTGTGAGGGTGTATGCGTGGTGGTTGGGGTGAGCTTCTGACTGGCAGTGGCCCGACCTGACCTGTCTACTGCATTGAATTACTCTGCCCAGGGTAGGTGTCTTAGGATTGTTTTTGTGCAGGTAGGTGCCTCTTCCTGCACAAGAACAATGCTGCCTACAACTCGGCGCTAGGCTGCCACAATGACGCCAGCACAAGGGGAAAGGACAGGAATGTACTCTATTGGGTAAATAAGGCAAATTCCTGCCTTTTCCCTGTGATGCACGGCAGCGTAGCAAAGTGATTTCTGCGCTGCCTGGCGCCCCAAAGATCATAAATATGGCCCTAAGTGTCTTTGCATGATGGCATGCAGGCCAGCCAGAATGTTGGCATTGCCACAATGGTGGTAATTCCTGGACTATTGAGGACAAACTTAGTAAGATGGTGCTTACACCTACCGTAATGCTGTCCTAGGTATGATAGAAATAATTTATGGTATTTAGGAGGCAGGCTTTGCAGCCCCTACCATAATGATGGAATTCCTGGAAAGAGATGGGCATGCAGTACACAATCTGGCCAAGTGCGACAGTAGTGGAACAGGAAACACCTCTAAGGTGTTAGCAGTAAAGGAACTTGTAAATGTTCTATTTCCTGCAATCGCAGCAATGCTTTTTACTAAAGGCAGCTCTTAATACAGCAGGAGCCACTTTGGGGAAAAAGCTTTATGCCTGACCTCAGTCCACGTGTCTCTGCACTCAATCCTGGCTGTGACCCCATGTCTCAATTCTCTCTACTTACTCCATCATTTTATGTCATCACTTCTCAGACGGGGACTGTAAATGTAACCTCAAATTGGGGTGCACATTTCCAAGACTCACATCTGAAAGGTCCCTGACTTGCTGGCAGATTTCTACCTGCACTAAGGGACATTTCATACATTTGTGACAAGAATGTGAGGGATGCTGCCAGAAATGAAAGTGGGACTGCCACCCTAACCCGGCTCCTACATTTGGTGGCACCCAATGGCAGAGCTGATAAACACTCCCCCTTAAGATCTATTATTTTATCCCCGATCTCTGAATTGGATGGTGATACACAGAGGAAGACGTGTGGGACCTCCAACAGTTTTTCTTGGTAGTCATCTTATTTCAATCTTCTGAATTTGGCCTGTATTGTTGGTGTTGATTTCTTGGTACAAGAGGACAGTTGCTGTTCTGACCGATCTTTTATGCCTAGCGTGGAGGCATTTTATTATCTATATGAATAAACATTGATGGTAATACTAGTCCATCTGTCTGAAGGTTGAACCTGAACGAGTATTGTAAACTGTTGCTGACTGATCTTATGGTGCCTCTGTAATATGAGTGGTAGACTGATGTAAAAGCCTATACAATCTGCCTAGCCCACTGTCTATGACCTTATATTAAGGTTTTTGTTATTCTATTTTTATTTTTCAACCTTGCACTTCCAAGTAGATTCTGTGTCATAATATATGACTAATAATTTACTTCAGAGGGGCAGACTGGGAAAATAAAATGAAGTTAAATGTAAAAGTGAAGAACGAAGCTATGAAAAATGATAGCGATTTCAATTTGCTTACACAGATTAATTGTTCTGCTTGGAATACTTATTGATTTGTAGCTATTTCTAAGGAAATTGTGGTAAAAGATTCACCATTTTTCTGGGAAAAGGGACCCACATAAATACACGTCTGGCACTCGTATTAATGTTGCAGCATTTCAGATTAAATGGCTTTTTAGCACATTTATGTGAACGTTGTGCATGGCGTGGACCCATGTTTTTCGGTCTCGCCTGACGCAGCGCATGCGCTGGTCTGGCGAGACTTATTGAGAGGGCTCCAAAAGGTGCTACCAGGCCAGCCTAGAGCTACAGTGCATGTGCGCGGGCGCACGCGCCGCGCTTTACCGCGATTACTTTCACTTTTGCGGCCGCATTGATGTTTGATCGTGATCACTTTCGCGGCCGCTTGGCATCGCCAATAGGTCTCGCTTTTGGGACCTTATAAGTATTTAGTTATGCAACTGTTGCATGGCTAAACACTTATAAGGTCCCAAAGGCGAGACCTATTGGCTATGCCAATGCTTGTTTAGGTTTTCTGGGGGTGAGAAGCCTCATTTCAAAATCCACCGAACCCACTCAAGAAATTCTAAACCGGCGGAAAACCCGGCTTCTTATCGCCCAATATCCTTATTAAATACTAATAGTAAGATCTATTCGAAAATCCTCGCAACCCGGTTAGCTGAAGTTTTAACCCCGTTGGTTTCCATTAGACAACACGGTTTTATCCCGCAGCGAGGGTCGACAGGGTGGTGACATTAATGGATATTGTTAATACCACGGGAGATGCCTTTAGCCTGATACTACTCGATGCCGAAAAGGCTTTTGACTGGGTTGCTTGGGGATTTTTATGGTCAGTATTACAACGACGGGGGTTCCAATCTAGATTTATTCAAGCCAAGCAGGCGCTCTACTTTCAACCTATAGCAAGAATCTGTACTATGGGTTTAGAATCTAATTGGGTGCCCATTACTCGTGGAACAAGGCAGGGATGTCCCTGCTCCCCTTTGTTGTTTGCATTATACATCGATCCATTTATAAAAATGCTGGAGGCCAGTAGTAAGATCGAACCGGTGATACTACAGCAAGAAGAGTACCGGGTGCTGTCTTATGCAGATGATCTGGTTATTGTAAGCCCTAATCCTTTCACAGCTTTGCCAGAAATAGAGCTTTTGGTGTCACAATTTGGAGTAGTCTCGGGTTACAAACTTAATGCCGCTAAGACGCAAATACTATGTGTTAATATAACAACCAGCATAGAACAAAGGGTAATGAATGAAGTGATGTATTTGGGGATTAAACTACGTGCTTGTCTACATTCACTGGTAGAGGTTAACTGGCTATCTCTTCTGAGTGAAGTAAAGAAACAGTTAGATAGATGGTAATGTTTACATCTATCTATGGTTGGGCGTTGTAATGTCCTGAAAACGGTAATGTTACCTAAAATATTGTATTTTTTTAGAGCTGTTCCATTAGAGATACCTCGGGTTAATCTTGCACGGCTACAATCTTTGTGTACTGGATTTTTGTGGGCACAGGGAAAAGCACGCAGAGCTCTGCGATTTATGATTTTATTGCATGAACAAGGGGGTTGGGCTGTCCCTGATTTCACTTTATATTATTTGGTATGCACTCTTCAGCGCATGAATATCCTTCTGACAGGGATAGAAGTGAGTAATCCAGCAGAAACCCCTTCTATTTTTCAAATGTTACTGGGTAGTGAAGTTAAAAATCGCCTATTTACTAATGTAGATATGAATTATTATAAGCGGACTCGGTTTAAGGTATTGATAGCAGCGTTTAAGGCATGGCGGTCTGTTAAAAAATACTATAACATGGAGAAGATCACTGGATACACTCCCCTGTCGGCGTGTGAACTTCTCCCCCCGATATTTAGGGACCATATAGTAGATAGGTGGCGAGATAAAGGGGTGCAAAGAATTCGAGATTTATATCTTAATGAGGATCTGCTATCGTTTGAAATGCTAGTGCAGAAATTTCAAGTTTGTCGTTCTGATTTTTTTAAATATCTTCAAATTCGGGACTATTTGTTTAAACATCATTGGAATACAGATCTAAGCCCAGTAGTTGAGGCTGTGGGGAAAAATTCTCGTATTGGATATCTGTATTTGTTATTAATTAACACTATGGGGAATGATTTAGAGATTCATAATTTAAAATGGGACCGTCGGCTGGGACGGGTGGGGACGCGGATTGAAATTTCAATTTAAATGGCTGGAAGATTATTTATGGCCGCTAATCTTCGCGCACAACATTATAAAACTATTTTAAATTTATATTATACACCATTAAAAATGCTTAAATGGGGGAGGGGTAAAGATGGGAAATGTTTTCGTTGCGGGTCTGATGAGGCTGATATATTGCACATTTTTTACTCATGTACGCACTTATACAGTTATTTTGGTCATATTGAGAAATTCTTGGAGGAGATATTGGGCGGAACAGTACGACTTTCTAATGCGTGTGTATTATTGGGCATAGATGAAGAAAATGGGAGGGATACAGTGATGTATAAATATAGATATTTGATATTTATGGCCACTTCGGTGATAAGATTATGTATAGCCTCAATGTGGCTACAGCGCGATGCACCATCTTTTGAACTTTGGCGGGCAAGATTTTTGGCATCTTTTAACATTGAATATAGTGCATATGCGCTGAAAGGTATGCGGAAAAATAAACTTGGGCAGGAAATATGGGGACCTGTGATGATCTATATGAATCGGTAAATTTTAAGTTTATGTTTAAAGATCTCGTGCTTTATATTGTTAACTTTGGTGTATTTGTGTTGTCATTATGTGGAAATCTTATTTGTTTTTCAGCACTCTCCCTGCTTTTCTTTCTGTTTCCCCTCTCTGTGCGCTCAAGGATTATCAATAAAAGCATTTAAAAAAGAAAAAGAAATTCTAAGGGCCAGATGTATGAACACATTTTCCCATAGACACAAAATGGGAAAAACCCTTTGATACATTTGGCCCTAAATCTCTTGTGGGTTGCTACAATTTGGAGCAAGTATTTACACCCAGACACCTCAAAAGCTGCCAGTAGAACTGCGATTTATGTATAGCATATGCATCTATAGAGTTTCGCTTATATAACCAAGGCTGTCTCTTTGATGTGCAATTAAGTGTGAAATTAATGTGACTCTATGCAAGCAGGAATGTTAAATAAACGTTAAAAAGTAGACATCAGGGGTCAGATAAATGGAATAAAGAGGAATGAATATTTTTGATTCTTTACCTCAAATAAATATTTGAATCTTGTATTTTTTTCTTGAATTATATGCATATTTTTAGTTTTTGAAAATCTTCAATTTGGGTGGGATTAGGTGCCAAGAGGCAGAGAGAAAAGAAGCATTATTTAAGAACATGCACTAAGTGTGTGCAATGCCGCGAGTCTATGTGTTAATGACCTGCGCGCCAAGCCCCTGCCTGGCCAAATATTATGCTTATTTGTACACTCTCTCCTGTGTGTACTCAGCCTTCATTCCTCTGCCAACATAAGCTTGTTTTCAAGAGGGTTCCAAGTCAAGTCAAGCCGTGCTTGGGGAAAAGAAGTGAAGGGAGGACCAGTCAGCAATCAAAGTATGGATCAAGTATTATCTTTATAAATGTCACCCGCCAAAATAAACTTAAAATATAATGGAAATAGCATTTCAATCAAAAACAAATCACCTTTTTTCTTTAGCACTCTTCACACTATTTTTATTTTTAACAAAAATAATTTCAAAAATTAATTTAAAATGTAATCACAGTGCACAAACTTGCGTAATTTTCAGCGTGGCAAGACAGGAGATTTTTCAAACAAATTCATAAAAAATTATGATTATTTGCCTGCCCTATCTTGTCGAATATAATTATATGATAATGGCCGCCACAGTTTGCCTATCGTTGCACCAGTCTCTCCTGCACTGAAAATATTCTTTCATAAAAAGCCTCTTGAATCATATCCCACTGCGGGACATGAGATACCCTTGTCAATTAAGTTAAATATATCTGATCTCTTTATTAACTAGGGTATTTTCACGTGAATCACCTAAAATCAGGTTTGTTTAATACAATGATATCACAGTTTAAACTAACAATGGTTTTCTCGGGATTAAACCTTGTAATTTTCTTCTTGGAGTTTTCAAAATTAAACTTCACGATGAGATTTTGTGTCTCGACCGAACTAAGGGGCATATTATGATGGAGGGCGGATCTGCATCGCCCGGCCGGTGGTGGAGATCCGCCCACCATCACAACTACATTTACCCCCACCATATTACCATGGCCTGGGGTACCGCGGCGGATGGAAAGTCCATCCGCCGCTTTTCTGCCGGTCGGCAATCGTCATGATTGCCGGCCGGGCGGAAAATGCCCACAATATGGTGGTGGTACATTGCAGGCACCGCCATCCAAATTATGATGCTTGCGGTGGGTATGCCTTTCCATGGCGGAGACTCCGCCATGGAAAGGCATGCGGGAAATGACTATGAGGGCCCGTTGTGGGCCCCTGGGGGTGTGTGTGGCTGCACTTGGGGGTACCTATGGTACCCCCCTTCATTGCCATGCACAAGGTGGCAGGCACCGCGCGGTGCCTGTCACGTTGTGCATGGCAATGCACAACATGCCTCTTTGGCATTGTGGCGGGTGCTGCTTACAGCACCGCCCACCGCAATTTCAAAGATGCGGGATGCGACCGCCAGGGTGGTGGTCGCATCCTAATTGGTGGTGCGGGACTGCCGCACCCTGGCAGCCGGTCCCAGCACCGCTAGGGTGGCGGGCGGACTTCCATAATCGTTTTCCAATCAAGATTGAAAACATTGAACTTCATCCAAATTTTAAAAAAGCAGGTTACTGAATATCTGCATTTAAAACACAACTAAGGCTTCGAATGGCTAACAGGGTTATGTTTCATCAAAGTCCTTTATTTATTCTTACTTTTAGCCATGCAGCATAGCAGCACAGCTGCCATACAACATGCCTACAAATCATTGCTTTAAGTCGGCAAAGCCTATGCTGTACAGCATGAACAACAGGCAATAACAGAGCGAATAATCTCAACAGCAAGACGCATTGACTTTGCTAATGCGTGTTAGGTCTGAGCACAACACCCCTGTGATTCTGAGCTAATCAGTTATTCTCTCCATGCATGAAAAAAAAAAAACAATATGACATTTGGCGAAAAAGACCTATCACACAAGAAAGCAATTGTGCCCATATCCATGTCTTTGCGAAAATATATTTGAAAGCAGATTACATCTTTTGTCACAATATTTCCTAGGAGAAAATGGCAGCGGTGGCCGGGGCAGGTAAGCGCGATGGGGCATTGGGGCAGGGTGGGAAGTTGACAGACGACAAAATAGGTCAAATTAAATAAATAAATACAGCATATTCAGTCATCTGTCGAATTCTCCCTCACTTCGCTCCACCGCCCCACCATGCTTACCTGCACTGGCCGTGGTTGGAAAATGGCTTCTTTTTAGTGCGTGTGACATTTAAAACATCATACATACCAATAGACCTGATTCAGATGGGAGACTCCAGATCTTTTAAGTAAAAAATGGCTTTATTTTAGCTGTCTCTCACTTGGCTTTAATGTGTGTCAGAAGGAAAATGTAAGTCCCCCGAATTGTTTTCCCAAAAACTCCAGCTTCCTAGATTTAAAAAGTTGAGATGTATGAAACATAGCTACAAATGGCAAGAGGTTCAACAAGGATAACAGGGAAGAAGAAAAAATAAAAGTAGTGCCTCTAGCACAGCACAATTAGCAGATGGACAGCAATCAAGCTGAAGCCATCAGTACTTGGTCCATGCTCCAGATGAAAAAAGAGGAAGGGAAACAAGCACGGCTGAGCAATTTGAAAGTGCCAAATAAGACTGATAGTAAAGGCAACAAATATTAAGCAATAGGCGGGCTGATAGCCCCTTGTTGTATACAACTTCTCTCGCAAGCAAGAGCACATGCAAAACCTAAAAATGTTCTAGTGCCATCCATACACATGGCAAGAAAAAGGGGGTCTTTTTAGGTAAAATGCACAATGAGGGTACATTTATTTTTACTGTCAGGCTAGCTGTGCTTAGCTCGTAAAATAATAAATAAAATAAGTGCAGGGGCACAAGTTATTCTTAGGAGCAGCTAAATACCAGTGCTGCCCAATCTTCATTCCATCTTATGCCTCTTTCTTCAACTACCCTTCACTGCTCATTTTTCCACGTTCTTTTTAGGTCTCTCCTATAGCCAGCTTCCGATGCCTGATGGTAAACAGGCTTATTGAATCAGTAGAGGGGAAGCACACTGCCTGGCTGCACCAGTCCTCCCAGAGCATTTTGGTAGATACAGTCTTCGGTAATGTTCAATCTCCAGATCAATTAAGTATCTGTCATCTAGTCTTGGCACTGTAAGTGCTGGATTCCTTATCCATGTAATTTGTGCTGAGCTCCCACTGGCAAAGGGAAATCCATAGGTTTAGGGATGCTTGCCAAGGTGCTTTCAGTATATCAGGTTCTATACCATCCCAATCACACAGATGCAGCCTTTAGAAGAGTTAAACAGTGGTGGATGGGAGCACCATTCCTCAAAAAGCATTCCGGTAGATGAATTCCTCAATGATGTTCATGTTTATGAACAATCAAGTGTTTTTCACACAGTGTGGTCACAACAAGTGGAGGGGGGCCTTGGGCATGTGTTTCGTGTTAGCTGGAACTCATCAGCAAGGAGCAATCCATTGGTTTGATCGTACATGAGAAGTCAGGATCTGTATCTCTCCAAACACACCTATCCAGCACTTGCAAGACCAACACTGGGAGACCATGTGCTCCCACCGCCACTGGTTAAATATTCTAAATGATGTTGTAGTAGTGTGTGGCTTTAGTGTTCGTTTTAATTCTCTGTCCTTAACTTCATTACGGTGATAATGATATGTAAGCAGAGATATTCTCCACTGCTGGACAATGTAACCCCTGGGGAAGGCGGGGGGTGGTCGGTGGAAGAATGAAGGTGGGGGCTCTTGAACATCCCTGTCGGTTGCAGGTCTTTTCAGACCCAAAGATTTTAATGAATGTTACAGCATGTGGCTGTGGCTTTCAGAAAGCAGCTCTCAGCACAGCACCTTCCCTCCTCTTTCAAACTGAAATAAGGAATTTCTGCTTCATGTGGCGTGCCATGGCTTGGAGGTTAGCAAAACAGGGTGCTAGGCCCAAGATGCCATTTAATTTGGAGACCGGTGATTTCTAAGGGTAGTTTTGGGAAAAATCACAACGCCAAAAATTATTTAGTTTAGGTAGGGGAGGGGTAGGGACATGCATTTGTGGTTTGAGAGTTGGGGCTGGGGGCCCTGAGATGGGTCTTCTATGACTTTGTTGGTGCATCTCGTCGTCCTCGTTTGTCTAAAATACTTTAGCTTATTACTTTTTGTTTAGAGGGACTTAGACAGAGACCCACCTAATGCAAATAAGTATTGAATCTGTTCCTCATGGGAACAGTGTATCCCAAACTTCAGTCATCCCTCCACCCTGCAGCATACATTTGTTAGTTAGGAAATTTGTGATTCACATCCCCGAATCTCACTGAATAAGCTAGGTGCCTAAGGAGGGGATACTGCTGTGGATAGTGTGGGAAGAGTAGCAGGAAATGTTTTCATTACTTGGGAAGGAGCGGGGTTAGACTACCAGAAGATGAGTGGGGGTTGGAGGCAGGACACCAGGAACATCTAATATTATAATGTAAAGGAGGAAACAGGATGCCAGACTGAGGTGACGCTGTGGCTGGATTGGTTACCACACAAATCCTTTATCTCTGCGCTGATGAGCAGTGTGACAGGATTTGTATGGCTATACACAACATACATTGACACATAGGAAGTTGTCAGTAATCTGGTCTGAATGACAAAGTCAACTAGAGCTCTCTGATGTCACATGAAAGCCATTAGTGGAAAACAATCCCATTATTGAGAGAGCTCCATACTATATTTCTATACATTTCTGAATCAGGAACATTTCCTTTTCTCAAAGTCCGTGCATATTGTTTTGGGGCGGGGGGCGATTTTTATATAGCGTGAACTTGAAACGAAGGTATCAGAGCACTTTACATGAGCACCAGTTGCGTTGCAAACTGACACATTTATTTTGTTAGGCACAAGTAGATTAAGTGATTTGCTCAGAATCACAGGATGTTGAACGTCCCTGCTCAGAATCAAACCCATTTTCCCAACTTCGAGGTCGAACGCTCTAACCATTAAACCACATCCTCTCTAATGTGTCCATGAGGACATCATCCGGCAGGAGGAGGCTCGCGGCATGCGACGGCAACCTATTTCATTGGAATGGGCGATGCTCCTTCATGACTTCCAGCAAGTACAAACTACCGGCGGAGAACCCCCGCAAGCCACCCAGACGGAACTAGGGCCCAGCGTGCATTGACCCATCCAAAATCTCCCCTCCTCCTCACTGGCTCACCCCCCAGGCCACCCTCAGGGGATCGCACCATTAGTAATGTTGGAAATCATTGCCCGCAGTTAGCGTAACAACATGGAGCTGCGCCACACCTACCCCCACCCCACGCCCCTCCCATCCCCGTTCCATCACTTCCTGAGTTATAAATCCCCAGTTCAGTTAAGATCCTGGATTACCATTTATCATCACCCTATACAGGGAACAAAGGACTAGTGACTGTCATATGGGTATGGGTGACACAGCAACCCTACCAACAGCATCTCCAAGTATGTTTCCCGGCATCTCATCTAGAGGAGGAGAGGCATTCCCCCCTACCCCCATCAACAGACACTCGGCTATCTAATGCAGAAATGTTGACATCAACTGTAATGCCGCAGCAGATGAGTCTGATTATTGTATGACATGTATGATACTAAAATCCAATAAAAAGGTTTTGCAAAAAAAAAAAAATGTGTCCATGAGGACATCTGTAGCTGCAGCCAAATGTTCATTTTTCTCTATTTCTAATCAGAGCAGCCTGGCCGCCACCCATTTATCGATCTGAGTGTAATTGGTAATAAAAGTGATGGCAGATTTATGGATGCCTGAAAGGCTACAAAGTATACTGATTGCCACGAGTATCATGGGTGCATGGGTAAAAGTTATCACGTGCCGTCCTAAGAAATCACGTTAATGAATTGTAATATGAACTGTATAAATAACTACACTTCATAGATGAATTGTTGCCCATAATTCCGTGTGAAAAAATCCAAACAAGTGGCACAAGCCATTATGGTACCCTACAATGGCACTGGGGATGCTGTTCTGGCTTATTAAAAGTTATTCTACATGCAACAACCAGATCCCTAAATGGGGTCAATAACAGCAATCAAATAATATGGATTCTATGATCTCTTCCAAACGATGCGAGAAGCAAAACTTAATCTTGCTTCACATAAAAATATAATGCACTTAACATCTCATAACCAATGTAGATGCATAAGTAACTATTTCAAGAGGATCCCTCAACACACAAAACAAGACATTAGCCTGCATGATGATCGTCCAAGTTAACATCGCCTTCTGGCATCCGTCTACAGTCCACAGGAGACATTCTACAATCGATGCAGTTGACATACTGAACGTTACATGGTATGATCACATTCTATTTCAAATGCTTTCCTATCATTTTCACCGTACTCCAAACTTTACAAAGCACACATGAAATCAAGAGCACAAACCTAACAAAACTAATGCACAATCCTTTTTTTTTTAAACTAATTTATTAACTACTAATCTTGGGTTCCAGAGAAGCATGCTATTCGCCAAAAAAGAACTCAAACCTAACACAACTAATGCACAAGAATTTTTATAAACTAATTTATTAACTACTAATCTTGGGTTCCAGAGAAGCATGCTATTCACCAAAAAAGAGCACAAACCTAACACAACTAATGCACAAGAATTTTTATAAACTAAGGGGCATATTATCAAGCACGGCGTTAAAATTATCGCCGCTTTGGCGGCAAAAAACTGCCAATAAGCGGTGATAATGGGCTTGATAATATGCCGCAGAGAATTCCCATAGAAGTCCATGTTGACACCAGAACCTGGGCTTCTACGGGAATTCTCAAGGGCATATTATCAAGCCCATTATCGCCGCTTTAGCGGCAGTTTTCTGCCGCTAAAGCGGCGATACTTTTAACGCCGTTTCTTGATAATATGCCCCTAATTTATTAACTACTAATCTTGGGTTCCAGAGTAGCGTGCTATTGACCAAAAAAGAACTTCAGTGCCTCGTTGGGAGTCTTAAGCGCTGTATAAATGCATTTACAATTACAATCTCTTTCATATGCAAGTCAAGAGGTCAAAAGATGTTAAGATCACCTCAGCCTTACTGGTTACCTCTGGTACCTGCTCAGCCATTAAGGTAATTACATTGAGTAGAAATAACTAGGATAATATTGGCACAAGCTATTTAAACTGATTTGATGAACATGTGTGCTATAAAGGGCAATATAAAAACAAGAAATCCTTACCTAAGTCCATTTTTGCCATGCTTTTAGGGCGTCTGATGCCTCACCACAGAAGGTGCAACTGGCATTTCCAGAAAGAAATTGACAACTATTTTTGTTCATAACCATCCTCAGCCAGTGCTTAATTTGTAAAAGGATAAGTGCCGGGGCTCTCGACCGGGAGGCCACTGTAGCTTGCACCACACATAACCCATACCAGAGCTGCCAATGACAGTACATACACAGCTACTAACCTTCACACTCCTACAAGTGTGACAAGTCAGACTATTCCAGGCCCCCAAAGCCAGAAGAATGGCTTGGGAGGCAGGTACCAGTCATTATTAATGTAATTTGAACAAATAAACCGCTGTTGTTGTGTTCATAGTGAAATTAGCAGGACAGCGCCACCATGTGGCAGACTGTCATAGTCCCGGTTCTGGCAATAAGGTGCCGGTGCCGAGCACCGGAAAGCACCTGCTCAAATTAAGCACTGTCCTCAGCCCTAACTTCACATCATAGGGTGAAAATATGGTCTAGTGGCTAAGGTGCTGACTTCAGGAGATGGTAACCTACCTTTGAATCTGGGGATTCGCAAATGACTGAAAGCTCTTTAATTTGTGGCCCCATTTAGGGAATCGCAGGCAACCTGTTGGCTATGGTCTTTGCTCCTCTGGGGAAGACTGGTTGCCATATTTAGAGATTTCTGCGAAGTAGATGGGGATCTCTGTGCCTTCAGCACAGCCGCTGCCCCATCAAGGTACTGAATCATTGTCAATCTGGTATCTAGTTATATGTGCTCACTCTTTTTTTTTTTTTTAAATGACCGTGATATACTGCAAGTTGGCTCCCAGTACTCGGGGTCATTCGTTGGGTTTTCTGCCAAGCTTTCCCTGGTGGTCCTGAAAAGGAAAAATTTACGTTACATCGACCACCCTAAATAGGACGGATGCTCTGACATACATTGACTGATGGCTCTATGGTGGGCGAGCGATCAGTCAAAGGTTTCCACAGGCACAGCCAGCAGAGGCGTTGGAAACCTGGCACTTCAACTACCTTTAATCGGGACAAGTTTGGAGGGCCGGCACTCGCCGCTTTTTGGCAGATGCTTGCATCCATCCAACTCTAAATCATGCCCTCCATCTCCCTGTAACTAAAAAATATCAACATGTAAAATGCAATTGTAAATATGTGCAATGTAATATGTCCAATATGTAAATCCCCAATTGTTATATGCCCTGCACCTTCTCCCAAAATTCCCCCTGCACCACAAATGTTCAGCATTCAAGTGCACCACAGATATGATCAAGCTGCATAAAATTGAATCCTTTTCCTGTAAGGTCTTAAATCTGATTATATGTGTGTCACAGGGTCGGACTGACCGTAGCCGGTGTTTTCCCAGTGGGCCAGAAGGGTGGGGGCCGGTTTTAGACCTGTGGGAGACGGTTTTGCAGCAGTGCTGTAATATCGGCCACCTGTAACGAAAGAGGGCGCGGTGCTTCTCACTAGCTCCCCCCATCTCCTTCCCCCCTCCCCCCGCTCCTGGGGCCGGTTCTTGCTGTTACCAGTCCGGCCGTGTGTCATCTACCACTGAAATATTTTTTTTCAATTTTTGTAACTTTACAGCACTTAGTTACCTCTGAGTTAGTTCTGTACTCAACCAACGCATTAATAACAAATATAAATAATAAATAAATTCAATTCATAAAACGGAATAAGTTTGGGATTTTATGTGCAGTATCAAATTTTTCCACTGGGACTTTGTACGTTGACAGACTAGCATGAGCAGGCAAAAAGGTGGCAACAATTGAGAGTGAAGGGAAAGAGGGACACAATGTTTAAGGGGGTGGGAAATGGCAAATGTAAGGGGAACAAGCATTGACAAAGCCAATAGTCTTCACCTTTGTCACCTATTGGCTTTGCCAATGGTTCATAGCAACGCTGCGTATTATTTGCAATGCTGGATGCAGTATGGGATGCAAAAGCAATGGGGGGACTGGAAGGGACACAAAAACAACTCAGGGAAGAACGGAAGGGATGTGGAAGCAACACAGGTTGGGAAAAAGCAACACTGAGGGCATTGGCGGGGAAGCAATGGGGAGAAGCACCCAAGTGACAAAGGAGGAGGGGGCTTGGTGTAGTGATGACAGAGGGCAGCTCGAAGTGCTAGGGGACAGATGTAGACAGAGCTTTAAGTGGGCCGGGTCTCACCGGTGCTGAGCACTGGCGGTTTTTCAAAAGGGGCCTCGAAATAGGTCTCTATCGGGATCGTTTTGAGCCCTGGCACAAGCGGTCAATTTTTTTTCCGGACTGCAGTGACAGCAGTCACATTGATGTGCACGTGCTCACGTCTCACTAGTGGAGAAGTTACGGCATGACGTCATGCCAGGTGAGCGTGGTAGGGGGAGGGAAATCATTTAAAGAGAGTCATTTTATCTCTGGATTTCCCTTCTCTTTTTGAAACTCAGGAGCAGCAACATTGTCGTGGTGTCAACTGGGCTGTAAGCGGAAGCTTTTTCAATATATTCTATACAAGCCATAGTTGCTGCTTGTTTATCTGATGCAACTAACAACCATTGACAAAGCCAATAGTCCTGACTTGTTGTAGGTTTGATGTTACTTGTTGACACTGCTAAGCACAGATTTTTAGTTCACAGGTTTTAGGCCACACCCATAATTACATTTGCCACGCCCCTTTGAGAGACCCCCCCCAGTTTTTTCATCCCACTTAAAGCCCTGGATGTAAATGAGAGAGATAGCCTAAAACACAAAAGTAGTGCCTGAGATGGAGGCAGTGGAAGCAGAGATGGGAGCCAGTCAAGAAGATTGTAAAGAGGTAGATGCGCCATGGGAGGGACAAACACAAGAGTGCCATTCTGGGACATGAATAATAAGCAGGCAAATGACAGTGTAAAGGAATGCCAAACAATGGTAATCAATGGGAGGGCAGTACATGCACAGTCTAGCAGGCTGGACCTAAAAAGGGAGAGAGTGGATGTCAGGCGTGCCAAGTGAGGGAAGCATGAATGTGGGGAGAAGTGGATGAACCGGCGGTGAGAACAAAGTATGAAGGAGAAAGAGAGTATTTCCTAAATAAAATGAAAATCAGGTCACAGTGACAGTGAGCCTTGAAAAACAACGCTTCTTCATTTTTACAGCTGGGCTATGTGTGATGACGAGCTTTGGTCTATGCATTACTATTAAAAGAAGTAATGGAAAGCTGCCACCGCTGGCACCGTAACAACAAGCTGAAGTAAGTGGAACTCAAGGCAAGCACAGCCAGCTGTGAGAGCCAAGGCAGACTCTGCCAACACCTCCCACCGCTCCGAATTACCGCATTACAGCTATTACTGCAACAACATTGCATTAATATAACCGGTTGGAAATTGATGGATTGTTGAGGGGTGTCTCGACTTTTTATTGCATAGGTAAAACACGTTCTGAAATATCCAGTTCTTAATATTGGGATGATATCTTAATGCAAATGTTCATTGAGTGTACATACTCTTCTAAAAGGAGCTGCAAGATTATTTTACAGTTTTCATTGCAATATTGGTAGCTACATACACGGTTTAGTAACAACTTTGACAAGACGGTTTCTATAAAGAAAGGTATTATGAATGAAAACATAAGCTGGTCTTCTGTACACAACTAACAAATGAATTTGGCTGGCATATATATGAAGGCATACTTCCTGTTTTTCCCAAGGATTCATTGTCTTAGCCTGGTTTTTTTTTGTGAATCTGTTTTTATTTGAATTTTGATAATTGGTACAGCGTAAGGCATGGTAAACATCAGGCCATGTTGAGCATCACATTCATCATGTAAGGTTCAGTAGCGCCATATAGCAAATGTACAGCTCTTGCGTGAAATGGCATACAAGAGTGATCGGACATGCGTTTGACTGTTGCATGCATGGCCCGCGGTATAAGATAGGCGAGGAACAAGGGACAGAAAAGGAGAGGGGTAGGATGACAGATCAATCACAACTCTGCCCTCTTGTTGGGTGTTTTCCTGGTCGCACGTGGCGGTGAATGTCCATTGTCGCACTCATGTGCGGGTGTTGTCCCATGATGCCAGCAGGGCCACTGGCGCTTCAGCTGTGAAGGAGTTCCAATTATAGATTCACTGCTAACAATAGAACTAGGTACTGTGCTCATAAGAGGAGAGGTAAAAGAAAGGGGAAAAAAGAAAAAAGGGGGATGCACAGTATAAGTAAACCAAACAAACAACCCGTAGCCCCCCCCCCCCTTTGTCCTTCCCAGCTATGCATGACATGACTCATAGCTCGTGCACTGAACAGTGTCTGACTGCTACTCTTTGCCTTTGATTGTCTTAGCCTGTTTACTAAACTGTCTTGCCTCATCTGTCTCAAATGACTATTCTTCCTGTACCATACTATGTGGTACTAGAGCTAGCATCCATATCGCAACTCTATTTTGGGTTTTGTGCGCAGGCATAGGTGCTGCTTAATTTATGCCCGTGGTTGCAGGAAATGCGTACCCAAACTCATTTCTGGCGACTAGGTCTTATTTTTCACTGAAGTATACAAAGAAAGTGATGAATGGAATGTATGAATTAATCTCAGCCACTGGTATTACTCAGTGCTGCATCTTAGTCCATCAATATTTTGCACACCATGCCACCTACATTTGGACCCAGCTCTATGAAAGTCAGTCTTGACCCAGCTCCATTGGGAACTGTCCAGCACAAACTGCCAGGCCAGGTCCTCCCAGAACCGGTACACAAACAAACCAGTACCAGTTTGCTCTTATTAGGGTTCATCAGCTGGGTATAGCTTGATACCAGTAGCATAGTGTGCATAGGATCCAGGTGTGGGCATACCGTTCTCACTTAGGGCATCACAATGAAGTATAGAAAAAAGTGATGGATGGAATGCTTGAAGTAATCTCAGCCACTGGTAACAGCATTCCAGTCCATAGTTCTTTTGCACATCACGCCACCTCAGTTTGGACCTAGCCATATGCAAATCAGCCTTGACCCTGCTACAATAGGAACAGTCTAGCCCGATTTGCCAGACCAGGTACTCCCTGAGCTGGAACATAAGCAAACCAGACTGGTTTCACCCTTATTAGGGCTCATCAGCTGGGTATAGCTTGGTCCCAGAAGCACAGTGTCCAGCGCCATCCTCCCACAAAGAGCACTGCCCTCACTCTATGACTATAACTGGTGGTAGGGTGCCAACTTTATCTTCAGGTATGGCCGTACCCAGGCGCAGTCTTCATGATTCATAATAGTCAATCACAGCTGCTCACTCTGCAGCGGGCAAGGTTCCTCTCCCACTGGTACCAGGGTGAGCACTTTGTTTGTACTGGCAGCACTGTCACCACACGGGTGGAACAGCAAGGGTAGACGGGAACCACTAGTGCACACTAGGTCATAGTTGTAACTCACTGGAAGAGCTGACAGTCAGCCAGACCAGCTGAGCTGAGAACCAGGAATTGGACAAACCGGCATGCTCGGCCGAACAGAGCTGGTGAGCTGCCGTTGCTCTGGGAGGAGAGGAGAGCAGATCAGTAATGGAAGCTTGGCTGTTGGAGCAGGAAATGGACCTGGATGCTGGCACAGAGGAAGAGCCCTGGCAACACATGATCATTAAATCAAGCTGCCAGGGTTGGATTAGGATAAAAAAATTGGCTGGGGTACACTAAAAAATGTGGCCCACATTTGCGGATTTTGTCTTTTCTCAAAGCACTACAACAATGTTTTAAGTGTTATAAAAAGAAGAAGGGGTTTCTATAAAAAAGGCATGTTTTCTTAAGTTCACTGAGATAAAAAAAAAATGCAAATGTTGCCAGGACTCTGTGCTCGGATTAGTTCACAATGGTGAACAACACCTGAATATAAGTGAGGTCATTTCTGCTCAGGCCTCCCACTCCTATTCAATCTGCTTACATTAATGGGCCGGCCCAGCGAGAGACTGGGAATGCCACCTCCATCCCATTGGTAAAAGGGAGGTAATAGAGGCCCATCTGCCTCCAAAAAGGCCGCTCAGGCCCCCACTGGGCCGCTGGCAGCATCTGAACAGCACAAACAGACAATTTCTCCCACCACACTGGCTAAAAGCACAGCCCACAGCTGCAACTCGGCTACCAACCCATTGCCCAAGTGCCCCCCTTATCAATCCAACCCTGCAAGCTGCCAATGCAGTTGCTGCTGTCACCAGCAGCAGTATTTCACGTGGAGCCCGGGCTAGGCAAGTGGCGCTAGGAGCCAGACCCAGTGGAGCAGCTCTCCCCTGAGAAGGGGCGCTAACTCACTGCATTGCTCTGGAATCTGACCATGATCCTTTGCGACAACCATATAGATCAGCAATGGTGCAATTTAAATTTGACTTAAGTTTAAAATTATGTACAATTAAAGAAGACCACTACAACCAAACTAATTCATGTTCACCTACCCGACACTGATAAACCGTGCATGTCTGAGGAAGTGCATGAACCTACATGCAATACAAACAAGCATTGGCATAGCCAATAGGTCTCGCCTTTGGGACCTTATAAGTGTTTAGTTATCCAGCACAATATCCTTGGTGCAACAACATCAAGTGTTGCATGGCTAAACACTTATAAGGTCCCAAAGGTGAGACCTATTGGCTATGCCAGTGCTTGTTTTATTTTGAGAGGGAGAGTACCGGCACTCAAGAGAAATGCTATACTTTTAATTGGAGAATACCGGCACTTCTCAGAAACAAGCAGGTACTTCTGTTTTTCCATTTCGGGCACTGCGCCTAGCCTACATTTTATTCCCAATGCCTTTCCTATTCTTTGTCTCTCTGTTGCCTGCCTTTCACAGTCAGTTACCCAGTAACACGCAGTTTGTTAGTAGCTCAGCTGATCACTTTGATTTGCAACAACTAGCGAGTGGTGACTTTTGTGGAAGTATTATATGTGGTGATCTACCTTTTGCCTGTGCTAATATTTGAAAATTAAAACATTTCGAAACTCAAATTAAACCACCACATTAACTCAAAACCTATAGTGGGTACCAATAATGGCCCTTTATCCACATTCTCGTTAAACAGCTGATGCGACGCCCAGTTTTGTATAACAGAAACGAAGTAAAGAGTACTGTACCTCATGACATAGCTGACTAGTGTCCCTGATCCATGCGTGACTACTAGATGTGCCACCCCTATTTTTTCTTAGAATTCTATGACTTACAGTCCTGGTTGTATACTGGGTTAACTAAAGACTACAAATCCCAGAATTATAAGAAAATGGACTGGCCTAACTTGTCACGCACGGACCTAAAACACGTCACCCACTGTCATGGCAGCGCACACAAGCGACAATAGGCGGTGTTACAATGGTGTCAGAGTAACGTTGAAAAGGAAGAAAGGACTGTGTGATGCCATACGTTCTTAACGTAGTGTACTGGCCGAGTGGCTCAGCTCTGTGCACTGCAGGAAGCGCAGTTAGGGACTACGGGATGTGAGACACTTTAGATAGCGGGTGCAGGGCAAGTGGCTGTCGCAAGCTTAAGTTTACTCGACGGGCTTCAGTAGCACTCACAGCAGTATGGGCACGGTGGCTCTCTTCGGCGGACGTCTTCTCTCCATTCCCAGTTCCCTTTGCAACAAGCAGTGAAAGTGAAGCGATCGCGATCAAGCGCGGCGAGCAATGCAAAGCATTGGCCGCGCGCGCGAGCTGCCGCGAGAAGCGATCTGTGGTGGGTGAGGGGGAGAAGCGGGAGTTGTGTGACGGAGGAAAGACAGATGGCGGCTGCACGCGTGCACGTTCGCATGCACGCAAGCTTGAGGCCACCAAAAGCCTGTGGTGGAACTTTCAAAAGCCGCTTACTAAATGTTTCGCAGTGCAGCACATGCACTGGCTCAGGCGAGTCCTAAAAAGGCATAATGAATGCATCTATAAAATACAGTTATCGCAGCTAAAACACATACAAAGTATTGTAAATGTACCTTTACTAAACTAAGTACTGCTCCTGATATACTTTATATTTGGAACTGATGAAGTTAATATCTCAGAGATGACGTCATGTATTGCTAAATCAAATGCACTTGTTTATGATACATCAGAGAAAGTATTAGAGACAGTAGTTTATAACTCACAACACTGCCATATGGCGTTCAGCGTCTAGGCACACATATAAGATTACAAACCAAAAGAAACACGCATGCAAATAAGTAATGAAAACATGTGCTAAATTAAGAACAACATTTTAAAACTATAAGTCTATGGGACACGATCGTTCCAAGTTTCACAGACAGGAATCTCAAAGTTTTACGATAAATGCTTTTATTATTAGTGCTCAGAAAAGGCCTCCTGACTGTGTGAGCGCTACACAACAACAGCACTAATCTATTGTTAGCAAAAACGAAAGTAGAAAAGGGCACATTAAGTTATTTTGTTTATTGTAAATTATGTGCATATTTTCTGCATATTTAAGTGTTAAATGACCTTATAAATTACTCAAAATGACTGTTTAAAACAAAAACGTGAAGGTAAGTATGGTTGATACATTAAAAAAGATAATTTTTTCACCAAGGGATATAAATGCTATCTGTTTCATGTGAATGTTTTAATGCTAGCACTTTGATAAAAGACATTGCTGATTTATGTGTTTTTGCCTCCCCCAAGCAGCTTACTAATCGCTCTATTTTACACCTGGTGTTTCACTAAACTGGCCATACATTCAGCCTCTGCCAGGTCTGTACGGCCAGGATAAACAAAGTGAAAGTGACTAATCTTACACTGCTAGAAATAAATTATTGTGTGAGCTTACTTCCCCACAGGCCTTTAGAACTTGGCACCTACGACAGTTTTCTCAGCTTTGGCTGCAGCACCTAACCCGCTCTGCTACCTAAGGGCAGGGCCACGGGATTTACGTGATTCTGCGGCTGCGGTGTTTTCCACATAAGTACAGTTTGGCTGCAATTTCCACATAATTCATCATCTTCTGCATGATTTGCAGATTTGCACACAAAAAACGGATTCTAGCTCAAACGGATCAAAAGTTACTAAAATCACTGCGCAGACGTGTTACAGCCCTTCCCTTCCCCCTCATGGAGCTATGAAAGTGCTGGAATATTACATGAGTTTCCTTTCAGATCAAAGTGCATTTTTAGCAAATTAGTGAGAAAATTGTGTTGTAAAATGCCCAGTTTAACCCCATGTTTCCAAAACATTTCAGAGGAGAACGCCCTCTCCCCCTGCTCCACAAATGGCCTTGAGTAAGGCAGGCTTGCTTTATTTGCCGGCTGCAACTCAGCTCGGGACATATTTCCCACCACTTTCAAAGATCACTAGCCACCACTGATCTAGTTTGCTATATTTTGCACTTCCCTTGCACATGTCTCTTTGGCTGGCCATCTTGCGAAGACCAGTCAGGCATGTGCATTTTAAACCTCTCTAAGTTAGCATAGGGCTCTAGTGTTCTCTGGAGCGCCAAAGGAGGCTGCTACCTCCAATCCTGGCTCTTTTCTCATGCTGCATAAGAGCAGCACCAGGATTGGTTAGTTCAGTTTCCTGGTTACTGCTTTGGAGTCTGCCTGCCTGGAGAAGACCAGAAGGGGACGATAAGTGTAGTTAGTTTTATACTTATTTTATTTAATTTGATTTTTGTCCCACCCGCCCCATCACTGTGAGTACATGCCAGCCACCACTGAATGGAGTCAGTGGTCGAAGTGGGGGAAAAAATGCAGGGGAACTGCCGGCGGAGAGTCAGAGGGCGTGAGTAACCTGAGATGTGGGTCAGTGGGCAGAGTCAGAGGTGTGGCCAGAAAGAGCAAAACCTCCCAATTTTAAGTATTAGTTGGGCATTTCACTGACTGGTTAAAGCTTATTACATTATTGAATTCACCCAATTGATACACATGTTTATTTAAGGTTTAATCTGAGTTATTGACATTAAAATACATTCCCAAAGTGGGATTGGTTTCCAATAACAGGATGTACCAAATGAGCATAAAAGTGGAATCACAAGCCATTTGTCTCCGAGCCATGTAGTTTCTGTCATCAGCACTTCTCCTCCCTTTTTACAAAAGAGCAGTTCAAACATGAATGACAAAATATCCTAGTTTACGAACATTTTGCCAGGTTGCCTGGTCACCTTTCTCACTGCTGCATTTGCATGTTACACTAATGATGTAAAATCTTTACAGAGTCTGTTAGAATGTGCAAAAATGTCAAGATAATATACCGCATTACGCTGCAGCCTTGTTTTTGCTGCATAATTTAGTCAACACTGCAATACAATGTTGTCCTCCATTGCTGCATCATTTCAGTGGGACCAAAGCAGGCAGCACATGTTAAAAGTGTTTGTGCATGAAGCAGAGAGACCGTGAAGTTTGCGAACTTAATTTGCTGTGCCTGCAAATCCTACATTGCCAATCCCTGGTGAGTTGCACTACTACTGTTGAAACAAGGCCAATGGAGGTACCAAATGGGTGAGACGGACTGGCCTTAAGGGTAGTGTCACCTCAGGGACAGAGTCACTGTCGCTCTAGGGTGTGCTGCTTTGTAGGCAATGCCTGCAAGACTTCAGGTGAACTTCAGTATGGATTGTGGTGGACGGGCTTTCAAGGTTAACCCACACTTGCCACTGCTAGGGCCCACCTGCTGGTGTTAAGACACCAGGGCTTCTAAGGTCTAGCATGGGAATGTGCTCCCTCAGGACAATGGTCTGGTGGACTGGTCATGAAGGCTGAACCTGGTTCCCTGATTTCAAATTTGGCACCTCTAGACATAGTGCCACATCCTCTCCCTCACTGAACACCATACTGCCCTACTGAGAGAAACGTACACAGCGTTCAGCTACAAACCAATTGTGCCCCTCTAGAAACACCTGGATGCGACTCAATTCAAATTATGCACTAGACAAGAGTAATATGCTGTTGAAAAAAAAAGTAATAACATCCTTGGAAAAAGCAAACACTCATAGGGAATGCAAGGTTAAGAAAGCATGTGAAATGTAAGCAGGAACAACATGGTTACCTTAACGCTTCTATACTCATTATTAAAATCAATTAGTGTTTTTGCCTGAAAAATTAAGGACATGATTACAGGACCCGGAAGGGACCCGTTTCAATGTCCATTGCTTTTTATCCTTACAAAACATAAGCAGTATGGTTTAAAAAGACCATATCCCTGAACACAGGGCCGGGTACACATTTTATAAACTAAAATTTAAAAAACAGCTGATAAGGATCACATTAGTCGTTTTCCACTCCACGCATTAAGCAGGTATTGCAGTACTTCCAGGAATGGTGCACTTCCCCACCGAGGTAAAACAATGGGGCATATGTACAAGCCCCAAGCCTAGCACCACCAGAGCATCACTTTTTTTGACGCTCCAATGGCGGTATGCCCTGCACCATATTTACAAAGTGGTATTAAGCCACTTTTTGTGGGACCATATTTACAAAGTGGTATTAAGCCACATTTTGTGGCTTAAAGCTGCTTTGTAAATATGCTACCCTTTCACACAAGTATCTGCGTGAAAGGGGCGTGCAATGGGTGTTGCTTTGGGCGTTCCACCTCAACACCCAGTGCATTTTGATGCTGCCCCAGATTTACAAAGAGATATAAAGCTGTGGCAGTGCCAAAAACTAACACCATGCAAGCGCAGGCGCACAAGTAGAAATGCTTTTATTTCTCCTTGTTTTTGCTTTTTCTATGTCTGCTGCATTCTGCAGTACACATAGGAATAGCAAAAAGCTAATAATGATTGTTTATATGCACGAAGGTGTCTCTACCTGCACATAAAAAATCATTACATAATCAAACATTGCTACTTGTATGTGAAATGCTGAACGCAGCACACATAGAAATAACAAATAGCCATTATGAATTGTTTATGTGCAGGAAGGGACACCTTCCTGCACATAAACAATCATACCCCACAATGCACTATGGTGCACAGGTGACTGCGTTGGTGCTAGGCAGCTAATTTTAGTGCCAGCCCTGGGGAAAACACAGGTGTGCGCCGTACCGTAGTAAATATGGTGCATCCCTGCATTTTGAAAATGTCAGAGAACGGCGCTGCCAAATTTGGCACAGCTCCGCACTCTGACATTTTCTAGTAAATATGCCCCAATGTTGTTCAAAGAAATATGAGAAAACTAATGTGTTTGGGTGTGAATAAAACCAATCTGGCCACTTTGCAACCTTTATTTGGGTATTTTTAACCTTTTTTTCTCTCTGTCCAAAGGCCACGCTTTGGAATAGGAAAATGCCAGAAAAAGAAGTCATCTCCAGCAAAAGTGTTTCTTTCTTTGTTTGATCCATTTCACAGGGTAACGAAGGAAGGAAAGTAGAGGAAAGAGAGGGCAAGAGTAGTTTCTTGAAGTCACAGTTTTCATTCAGCAAGTGGGGAGGAGCGAGACAGAGACAGGAAGAGAGGGAATAAGAGGAAGAAAGACAGAGAGGGAGGCAGAGATGTGCACATTGGCCATGCCTTCTTATTGCAAGAAGGAAGAGACAGAGTTGTTTTCCTTCTCTGCCCACCCTGCCCGTCCCCGAAC